>NC_140591.1:1452506361-1453897406 GCF_964204655.1 Triturus cristatus
TATAATCCTAAGAATCCTTGGGAATCAGTGGTCACTGACATCATGGGACCTGTAGGTCCGCTGAAGATATTTGTGATTCTTTTTATGGATATGTTTTCCAGGTGGTCTTATGTAGAAATTGTTGGGAAAGCTGACACTGACACGATTCTATGTTTTTAGCTCAAGTTTTTGTATCAGCGGGAATTCCCACTACCATTTAAAGTGATAATGGAGTTCAATTTGGATTAGATTGTTCAGTTGAAAACTGCTGTATGGGAGAGACTAATAATGAAGGCATTGGTGTTTCACCCTTTCTAGTTATGAGTGGAAGGAATCTCAAAACTAATTACAATCCTGGTTGGTTGTTTGGTTCAAATGATGAACATGGTCATTGGAGTTGGGAAAAGACATTATAACAAGAAATCGTCAGAAGAGTAAAAGTTTCTATAAATGCAAAAACATTACTAAATTGGTGTAAATTAGAGTTGAAGATTGGGTTTGTATAAAGAAACCGAATATTGTGACAAAGGGTGTGTCAGTTCTATGATCCTGAGGAAGTTGTGGAGGTGTCGTGGAATGCAGTTTGACTTAAGAATGGTAAAGTGTGAAATCTAAAAAGAATAGCTGTGGAGAAAAGTAGGTGTAGAAAACTTTCCATCAAGATTCCAAAAGAAGCAAATTTAGTTGGACGGATGATGAAAAGAAGACTGCGGCAAAGCCCTAGACGCCAGAATCAACAAAAAACTTCTTAGAAAGCTCCATACCACCCAGAACGCCGCAGCCAGACTGATCCTTGACATCCCCCACCGCAACCATATCACCCAACACCTCCGCGACCCCCACTGACTCCCCATCTAAAATGAATAACCTTCAAGCTCCTCATGCATGCATACAACGCCCTCCACAACATTGGACCAGCATCCCTAAACAACCGCCTCTCATTCCACGTACCCAAGAGAAACCTGCGGTCAACCGACCTCTCTCTGGCCACCATGCCACGCATCTACAAGACCAGAACCGGGGGAAGGTCCTTCTCCTCTCTCACAGCCAAGACCACCCACTCCCCTCCACCTCCGGCAAAGCCCTACACTGATCAAGTTCAGGAGAGACATCAAGACCTAGCTCTTCAGATGATTTAAAAAAGGGGAGAGGAGTTTGCCTAACGGCTAGGGCGGTTGACCTCGAATTTGGGGAACTGGGTTCGAGTCTCGACAATGATGCTGAACATCCTGTGATTCTGGGCCAATCACTTGATCTCCCAGTGCCTAACAAAAATGAATGTGTCCTCATGTAACGCAACTGGTGCTATGTAAAGTGCTCTGATACCCGATACCTTCGGGTCAAGTTCGCACTATATAAAACTCAGTATAGAGCGCCTTGAGAGCCTCGCGGGTGAGTAGTTGTGCTTTACAAACCCCTGATTGATTGATTGATTGATTGATTGAAGGATTAGCACCTGGCACAAGTTTAGTAGGCACTGAATTATGTGGTATGATTAAATAACAGACTGTTGAAAAAAAGGAAGAGGAAACCACCTAAATGGTTTAAGGATTGCATTTACGGTGAAAAATGTATAATTGATTCCATTTGAGTTCCATGAGAGTCATTCTTGATGTATTTTACATACACGCCAATAGAGATAATTCAGGCAGAAATGGCTTTATTTTGGCTGAAAATGCCTTGTATTTAATAGAAGTCAATGGGGAAATACATTCTCCCGACTATTTTTTCTTAAATTTTCATCTTTCTCTTTTAAAATGTTGGCTTGTATGATTTTATTGTACTTTTAGTTTGTTTGATTTTATCATAGAGTAGGGGGATGCGTTGTGGACTTGCGTTATTATTTTTCATCCTATGTGACAATCCCAGTGATGCTAAGAACATTCTATACTGTTGGAGAGTGCAGATGTTCTTCTGTGTGTTCCTGCTTCGATGAGTACTCTTGACAATTAAGTAGTGAGCACTGTTATACCTGGATTGTGTTATACTACAGCTTTGATCAAGAGGCGAGGTGTACTTAAATGCCAGACCAGCTATACGACAACATCAGCATCTCCTGACAGTTCCAGCTGCCTGTCCTGGGCGTATTGGACATTGCAAATATGTTAAAAAGAAGGTATGTATCTACTGGATATGCTTACACTGCACATAATTCATTGAAAAGTTTTGGGGTCAATAAACGAATTGTGTTTAGCTTGTAATAAAAATCATCCGTCGACCTTGCAGAACTTTCTAAAGAATTGTCACACTGATGCAAGTTTGTCTCTGGATGACCGTCACCCGACTCCCTCTCAAGATGGCGGCGCCGTTCGCTGAGCCCGGGCAGTTCGTCTAACTTCCAGTGTAGACCGGGCAGGGTATGCCTATGCACAGGCCCTAGAACGTAAAGCACACACTGTGTTGAGAAGACAGTTCAAGCTGCATTCCCAGTGTGGATTTGTGTCACCGGCCGCCGTGATGGCGGCGCACCTGAAGAAGCGTGTGTACGAGGAGTACAGCCGTGTCGTCGTCCAGGTAACGCAGTAGTAGTTGTTCCCATGCCTAAGTGCAGGGCGGACCACCGGGGTATCGATCCAAGCCTGCCGGTGTTTGTTCTGCTTATAATGGCAGTGTATGAGCGACGGGCACAGTGTTCTTTTTAAAATGTAATATAGCCTTACTATAAACTGTATAGTGTGTGCACTTGAAGTACTAAAGCGTATGTTGAAAAAGGTAAACACGCCACGCATTTCTTTTTAAAATAGAGAAGCCCGATTGTATGACCCCTCTATCTAATCTCTTTTTAAATCCCTCAAAGCTTTCTTTGCGGCGTAAGAGGAATCGCTTTTAAACTAAAAGACTCAGAATGCAAAGTGCTGGTAGATAAAAGACCGGAGTACCTAAGAGTGGCACGTATGGCAGGAGAGCGTCATGGGTTGCCCCACAGGACCACTGCCTACAATATGCAATCGTACTCAGGCTAAGACCTGATTTTTCTTTTATTTTCGTTTTCTGTTTCTTGAAACTGACTCCTCTTCAATGTAAGTTTGTGGGCAAAATATGTTTCCCCGATTTAGTTTTCATAATCTCCCTCTTTCCTGCTTCCAAATGCTGGCATGTATGCTACACACTTTGACTGGTTAAGGGACATGGTGTGCTTGATCGAACAGAATACTTATAGCAAGCCGATTATCCATGACCAGCCTTAAAAACAGGCCTCGAGAAATCAACTCGCCCACTTGCTTTGGCAGATTTTATAAGTGCCAACTATTTTTAGGGACTGCTGGCCAAGTCTGGCGAGATACTATAGCTGCAAAAGAACAGGTTATATCCAGAAAGTGAACGAGCGATAAAGATGCCTTTAAGTCTTATTCGTGTTTAGAAAATACTCTAACTGAGCAGTCGGAGAAAGAAAAGTAAAGTGAACTGTCATGCTTTGTGAAATGTAAGGCTATATAGGAAGTCAGTTTCTTTCTAATATACAATTAATTTGTAAATTAACTGTACACATATTTCACAATATATTTTATTTAGCATTTGGGAAACAACTTTTTGTTTTCATTCTGCAGTGTGAAGGAAACAAATATTTTATTAGGATCATAACAATGTACATGGTGATGTGCAAATGCTAAATATTTGCCGAAACTCGATTTCCACGTTTGCTTGGCCGTTATAGAGTTGTTAATAATCAATGAGAACTAGCTCTTGTTTAAATTGTTTGTATGTCTGCGGGTGGGGGAAAACCATTAGGTTTTTATGAAGGCCCTCACCCACCAACCTAGTTGGTGGCATGCTTCATCATTGGGCCCCACCCGAGGTTCCGAGTGTACCTCAGGTGTGCTTCGACGCCAGATTACTGTGGAGCGGGTTTTTTTGGTTCGTGAGTGTGCTGTGGGTGTGCTCTGAGTGAGGTTTAAAATACTGTCCTGGGTGTCCCAAAGACTGTTTTAATGGTGGGCCCCAAGCAGTCAATAAAAACAAAGGCTATCGGACGTGCTCGGTAGGCTTATGGCCTCCGACGTCCTGTGCGGTCAACTAGTTTCAGCCAGGCCTTTTCTTCTACTGGCTTTCGTCAGGACCTTATATGTGTGGGGTGTTGCAGGGGTTGTTATGAGTTTGTCAGTGCCCTGTGTGTAAAGCACACGCTACGGTGCTTATATGTGCAAGAGGTGTTTCCTCTCGGGATGTACACCTGATTATAGCGAACAACTCAGCATGGAGCTCAGCCGGGGGCCAGGACCATGTGCACTTGCGCAAAGTTGCTGGACCCTCAATGAACCTGTTGTCCGGGCAGAGGCAACGTTATAGAGTTGTATCAGTAAAACTGCATCTTACGAGGGCCAGGATCCGCGCCTGGGCAGAGATGGGAGTAGATGTCGGGGCTTTCTTTGGAGATGGCGATCTCCTTGATCATGAATCTTTTTTACAGGCTACAGGTGCACCAACACATTTATATTTATTACACGCTGCAGTTTCTCATTACATTAGGAACACATGGGCCCCGCAGTGTAGAGAACCTCCACAGCATAACTTGGTTCACCTCTTATATTATATGGGGAATGGGGGGCACCTAGTCAGATGGATATACACGGGTATACGGGCACACGCCGCAGTCACACTTACATCCCTTAGAACAAAATGGACCGAAGATACTGATACAGAAATCACAGATAAAGCCTGGAAGTGCATGCTTGAACATCCTAAAAGAGTATCCCGTAATGCCGAACTAAAATTCACCCTCACAGCGAATCCACCGTATGTTCCCTGAGGCACACCATTGCTGCCCCCGTTGTAAAGGGGACAATGCAGATTTCCTTCATATGCTATGGTCCTACCCCCGCCTCCTGGACTACTGGAGAAGCGTTCGTTAGTCCCTAGGCGAGGTTTCACGCATTTCTGTTTCAGATGGCGCCCTGGATTGCCTCATGGGCCTTCGTAGACGTACAAGTGCACAGAAAGTGCAACTGAGATTCTTAGATCTGGCCCTCATTCTGGCAATAAGAGCCCTTACCATGAGGTGGAAATTCCCCAGGTGCCCGACGTTACCCAGCTGGCAGGATGACATGATACAATGGGGGAAGACTGAGGGCGCAGCCCTTCGGAGGGAGTAAGAGAAAGGATTGCGAAAACGACCCATCTCAATGGAATGGGATATTATGTTACATGATTTTGAACTACTAGATTTAATACCCCCACAATGTACCCCACCACCATGAATCGCGATACGGCTTTGGGACCAAATGACTCGAATCTCCCAAACCCTGGGCCATTTACTACAATCCATGGGTAATGTAGGCCCCCAGAAATACTCTAATAATCCCCTTAGGCTACTATTAGAATTAGCATAGACAGACCAGGAGTACGGAGTGGGTGGGATGGGGAGGGAGGGGACATAGTTAGGTTTGTTTAGTTGATTGAAAATATATATATGATTTATGTTATTGATATTTATGTGACACTATTTCACGATTATCAGAACTCATAGCTATTATTCGGAAGTACATGTAGTTCATTTTCCGTTGTGATATTCGATCACTGTATAGTAGATTCATGCAATGCTTTTGTAGAAACTGTCCCAAGAACAAAAGACCTTCTGTATTAATCTTTGCATTTGATGTGATGTCAAGGTCCTCAATAAAGTATATATAAAAAAACAAAATATCAGTAAAACTGCATGTCAATGGGAAAGTTTGTGTCCAGTTCAATGGAAATGCGCTGTCTGTCAATGACGATGCACAACCAGATCATGCTTTAGAAATATATTTATTAAAAGTGAGAGTTTTTAAACATGAACTGAGAAACATTCCTGCCCCCACCATAATGACTACACTATTGATGAGGCAAATCAGCGCTCGGGTGACCCCTAAATGTGGGCTAGATTTTTATTATACATGGAGCAAAAACGAGTTTTTGTGCAGCAGACCTGCTGAACTCATGTTTGAAAGTGCTCTCATATTTGATAATGATTACTGAAGAGAAGGAACTCCGCAATCAGTCTCAACATATAACAGTTCACATAGTTAGTCCATCACAAAGTGGATCTGATGCAGTACAAATTTCTGGGAACCTTTTTTTTTTTTTTTAAAGACCTTTATTGTGCAAAGGGATGGTTACACTGCGTCACGCCAACAACCCGGAGGCAGGCCGCGATATCGACAAATGTTTCCAATGGAGGTGTATCATATCAGGAGTCATAAACAATATCAGCATCCTAACATACAGGGAGAGACACACCCTCGGCCCTGGTGAGGAGTACAACGGCGCGACCAGTGAAGAGTGGAGGGTCTTACATTTTCTGGGTTTTGTGAACTGGAATCGAATCCTAGGCACACGGTCCCGTCCTGACACTCCGGCGAGTACTAGGACCGCAGCTCATGGAGAGGGTAACTTATAGGTAAATCGTCCACTACCACCTTTTCTCCCAACCCCCCCGCAACAATCAGAGGGAAACAGCAAACTTTCGGTGCGGAGCTATTGCAGAAAACCAACAGACTATTTCTGGGAACCTTAAGTGTTTGGATTCTATTCACCTGTCCAGTCTAGTCAAAAATTATTTTTTCGTCTGAAAGCCATAAAAGATATTACATCACGGATAACATTTATTGATAATACTGAACAAAAATAAAGATAAAACTATACAATGTAAAATCCATAAAAAATGAACACTATTAATTAAATGCATAATTACAACACTAAAATATCATGATTAGTTAAAGACATTCGTCCTTCAATCTTTTTCTGAGTCTAAAAGCTTGAGATACAAAGCTGCAGCTTCTCTAGATTGGACCATTTATTAGTATTGTGAACTTAGATATTCAGGTTCTCATCAGCAACACACCTTGCGAGAGGGATTTCGGACCATTCCCAGTGGAGGCTGGGTGGTAGGCGCACGGGCGGATCACAGGGTGCCCCCAAGGTTGGAGGCCTGGTATTTGAGAGATAAAAGGATTTGTGACAAGGTCCATGAGCGTGCGAGCCAGTACTTTGCAGAAAACCAGGGATCGTGGACTCGGCACTGGCCCCGTGGTTAGTCTTTAAGGCAGTGATGAGAGGGGAGGTTCAGGCAATAATAGGGGGCAAGAGAAAGGAAACGAGAAAGTTGAGCGCAGAAATAGAGGGAGAGATATTGGAGCTGGAAAGGTTAGCACAAGAAGAAGGAGGGGAAACGCATAAACTCCAATTAGTGTTACACCAGCAAGATTTGCTAGCCCTGTCTAAAGACCTGGCGCACAAACATGCCATGGCAACACAGCATCATCTCTGAAGCTGGAGATAAGGTGGCCAAACTCCTGACCTGGTTGGAGAATCGCCACTAGGAGAGGTCATGGGTACTTGAGATAAGGGATGAGCTGGAGAGGTCTCTGACAACCAATACAGCTATAGCGGAGACCTTCGCCTCCTACTATGAGGCGTTGTATACTTCCCGGACCACCATGACGCATGCTGACTGCATGTATTTTCTACAAAACTTGCGCCTTAGAGAACTGACAGGGAGCAAAGTGAGAACCTGGAAGCCGAAATCACAGAAGAAAAGCTCCTGCAGGCGCTGAGAGGTTTGCAGTCGGGCAAAGCCCAAGGACCCAATGGCATACTGGTTGAACTGTACAAAGGGATGGGAGCGACAGTAGCTAAGCCAATGTTGGAAATGTTTAATGAAGCACTCTCTGGAGGATGCCTACCAGCCGATCAAAGAATGGCGACGTTGGTGATTATACCTAAAGAAGTGTTATATGGCCATTAAGGTAATTGTCGACACTGCTAAGTTCGCATGAGCTTTGCTGCCATGATGCTGCTTTTGCGCACGTTACTACATTACTTTATTTTGCAAGACTCTGTTTATGCCTTTCACATGAGAACTGTCTGCTTTTCGCGTTCTCTGCTAGTTCCTGGAGTTTAGTCTGAAGACGATGTGCAAGGTCGATAAACAATGCCCCTTGTTATTCTGTTCTGGTTAGTCCCTAGCACCTAGACAAAACATGCTAACCGCAGATGCGCTACTAGACGCTTATGCTTTGATATTACGGGGATGCATATTGTTTAAAAACATACTTGGAGAGAGACCTTTCCATGGAGACGAACAGTGATGTTCCTATGATGTAAACTTTCCATCTAGGCTTTAAGATATGGGGTCTGCTGACAAAGCCCAGAAATCTTCTTTTATATAATGCAACTTCTTCCAGTAAAGGGGAGAGTGGTTGGGCCTTATAGTCATTTTTCCACTGTCTGTATATGTTGACATCCCCCCTTTATATTCTATGTAATTGTAACAATGCTAATTGTTCTGAGTTAATGCATTTCGCTTCTGGTAGTGTCACATATACTGCATTATAGAGCACGATAGTTAAAATATTTTTTTTTTAACTATTACAGGGACTCCGCCAATTCTTATTGTGGACAAGTACGAGTGAGTGAGCGAAACAGTATGTCTTGCTACCGCGATTCCTGAGAGAGTCGGGAGTGTTGTGTTCTGGGTTGTCTAATCATTTGTAGCTTCGTGATTATGTAGGAGAACGAATGAGACACTATAGCTAGTCGGTTTTGGGATTTTGGGTACTAAGGTGGTAGGAAGGTACAACCTATATACACCGAGGTCCTGTTTTCCTATGTATTGTTCTGTGTATGTGTAGAATCCCCGCAACAGAAGGAAAGCCTCCAGCCGAGTGCGGATCGAATAGGCTGATTTCTGTGCTCAACTTGGAGACCAAAGTGCTGGCCAAAATTCTAGCAACCAGATTGTGGGGTATAATACCCTTGATTGTCCACCCGGATCAGTAGTGTTCATCCTCAGTAGAAGCACACAGCTTAACTTGAGACGTCTCTACGGAGTGCTATACCTCACAGATTCCTGCCAGGGAGCACAAACTGTGGCAGTGGCCTTGGATGCAAAGATGGCGTTTTGATTCGGTGGAGTGGAACTATATGTTCGTCGTGCTGGAGAGACTTGGCTTCGGTCAAAAGTTCAGAGCATGGATTGGCTTGCTTTATAAGGCCCCTATGGCCACAGTCAGGGTCAATGGTGCAACATCCTGCAGCTTTGCACTCTGAAGGGGAACTCTGCAGGGTTGCCCCCTGTCCCTCATGTTGTTTGCCTTGGCTCTTAAGCCCCTGGCTGAATTGATTCGGCACCTTACCCTGATATGGGGTATAGAGACGCCGGGGGCTGGGAGAAAAAAAATTTGTTGTATGCGGACGATGTACTGTTATATATCTTGCAACCTCAGAGCTCCATTGTTAGAATTATGCAAGTGTTTCGTATTTTTGGAGAGCAATCGGGCTGTACGATTAACTGGTCCAAGTTGGTGATATACCCGCTGTATGGCGAGGCCCCCCGCTTTCCCTCAGACTGTCTAGCCCGGGTGAGACAGTTGGGTTTCAAATATTTGGAGATTTACATCACATGGGATCGGCAAGAGTTCTTTAGGAAACAGATTGACTCACAATTGGAAAGGATGAGGTGGGATGTAGCATATTGGAGTACCCTGCCATTGACGCTGGTTGGAAGGGCCTCTCTTTTCAAGATGATCAGCCTTCAAGATTGATCTGTATACTTCAAAACACGCCTTAAAAAATCCCACCGGCAGTATTCAGAGGAATTGATCAGGAAGTCCGTAGATTGATATGGAAAGGGGGTGCACCCAGAACGGCATTAGCCAAACTGCACCGTGGGGTGTATGTATACAAAAGTACTATTGGGCTTTGCAGCTCTTGGTTGTGAATGAATGGGAATACAGCGATCAACAAGACTCAGATTTTAGGGTATACAGGGCCAGCATAGGCCCAGGTAATTACGAGGGACTGATATATGGGGCGGAACGAGGGATCCCCTGACTGCGGCAAAAACAAACAGTCATTGACGTGTGGTTACTTGTGGGCTACATGCCCACGGGAAAACCGGTTTGGCCACTGGTTTCCCCCTCCGTTCCCATTGCCAGCCTGTCTACCTGAACCAAGGGCCAGCCCTACGGGAGTGTGATCACCATTTGCCCACCAAAGGCGACTTTGTCTTTGAAGCTCGTCTTTTGGGCCAACATCCTGAGTGGGTTATATGACGTAACAAGGCATTCCGTTGCAACGCATGCTTTACCATGCATATGTTACAATGCGAATGCCATTAACACGCATAACGTTTACCATGCATAACCTTTACCACAAATAAGCCTTTGCCACACAGAACTGTACAACGAATTTTGTTGTTAAACCATGCATGTTGAAGGCATATTCATGCTAAAGGTTATCTCAGACCTCTGTCCCATAACTGGTCCCGTGCACCGTCCCACTTCCAGCCCTCAGAACGTTTATTTTAATTTTAAAATACCCCCACCCTACATCCGGCCCGCTATCCTTCTAAGAAACACCCCTTCCCTAAACCCCCCAAAAATGGACCCCTGCACGATTCTCCCACCCCCAAACCCTTCTAACAAATACCCCGCCTGATTCCCCCATCCCCAAACGCGTCTAACAAATACCCCTCCCCTGCACCCTAAAAAAGTACCTCTGTGCGATTTCCCCTTCCCCCAAACCATTCTAACAAATACCCCTCCCCTGCTCTGAACCCTAGAAACAGCCTCCTGCGCAACCCAACCCAACCCCCCACAGCCCTTTATTTAGTCAAATATTAATTTACCTTTAAAGAAAAATCCCCCTTACCTCTCCACGACATCTTGTCTCCAAGTTCTTCTGAGGCACGGTGCACGTCGTAAAGAGAAAGCAGATGGGTCTTTCCGTTTCCTGTAATGACGCCGATGGCCTCCACCGCCCTTACCACACACATACCTTTATCACATTATGCCTCTATTGCGTATCTCGTTGTAATGGCATGCGTGATAAAGGCTGTGTGTTGTAATGGTGTTTACCCGTCACACACGTACTTTACCATACAAACCTTTACAACTTAATTTGTTGTAAAGGTATGCATGGTAAAGGCTATGCGTGGTAACCACACATGCGTTGTAAAGCATTCGTGGTTAAGGTTATTCATGGAAACAGCCGCATTGTAGTGGCTGTTTCCCCCCTGAGGGACTTTGTGAAAAGGAGGGTAACCGCTTACTCTGTAGCAGGCTAATATTGTTCCTGAGCCTGGGAGTCTTTCGCACAACTCCCCAGTAGGGCAGAAGGCTATCTGGTGGCCAGCAACTAACCAAGGCCACTGGACAAACTGGCCAACAGAGTGTAACTTTCTAAAAGTTGCTTTTCATTTACAGTGGGGTTTAATAAAACAAATAATTTGATACCTTGAAGTACCTATTATAGTGGTTCCATTCATAAGTTAGTGAAACTGAGAGGTCAGACGGTAATTCTGTGTAAGACAGTGGGGCTACTAACATTTGCACAGCAAAAACGACAATTTGGAAGGTTTGCTTTTAGGGCATATTAAAAGAATATGTCCCACTTAATAATATTCAGCTCCCTGCCTCAGAGGTATATAGGCCTTTCTTAAGAGAGACTTCTATATATTGTTAAGGGAAGTGGGGGCTTTTCCATCGGTTGAACTAGCAGGCTGCAGTTGCAGGCTGGGGGCCATTTTGTACTTTGTCGCACATAGAGTTGCTAAACCAGTGCTGCAGCTTTGGGGGAACACTCCAGCTTGCATCCCCTGGGTAGCCTCTGTTACCATATACCAGGGACTTGTAAGTCAACTTATACTAATTGTGTAGGGAGCAGAGTTTCCCTGGAACTTGGGTGGGCTTGTGACCGGTGGGTGGGAGCATATAGTGGCCCTGAGACCGGTGGGGTGCCCCCGCAGGGCGCCCACGGACCCACTGCTGCCACACCTTGCACTGGGTGCTCCTAATGGTAGATGGAGGCATCACAACCGCTCCGGAGAGTGGACACATCACTGGAATGGCCTGGATGTGCAAGGGGAAGTGGTGTGGACAGTGTTTCTATGAGCCCTGGCGGTGTGTACCACAGCAGACTGATTTACCCATTTGCTGCTCCTTCTTACCCCCCTCCCCTTGGCAGATAATAGGCCGCACACAATGCCACAAAGATGGAACGCCATCTAGTGCCTTCCATGGGGGGATCAAGCAAGGCGCTGGGGGAGGTGACCTATGATGGACAAGCTCTTCGTGGCAATTGATGCCATGGGGGAGCACCTGGTGGGCAAAATAGACTCCATCGCAGTGGAGCTGGGCCTGCATCGGGAGGATTCCAAGAAGGTGGCAGGAAGAATGTCCAACCAGGAGTCAACGGTCTAGACCCTATAGCCTGAGGCACAGCACCCGCTTAATTGACTTAAAGGTGCAAACACAGTGGTTAGTTGCCCTTCTTTTTTTTGTGATAACATTTTTATTAATTTTGCAATAATCACATACAGAGCATCATGTGTGTTAGCATTGTCATAAACCACTTTTTACATAGGTGAAGTATAGTGAATTGCGATTACATTTTTAACACTTCTCTGAGTTCTTTTTTTCCTGAGAGCCAAGTCCACCACCGGGGGATGTACATAGATTCCCCCGGGAACCCATTCCACGCCTTCCATTTCTTATCCCACTTCTTGGGGCATCCTCGAATTATGAACACTTCCTTTTCTGCTATCATGCATCTATCCAACTCCTGTACCCATACCCGTATAGATGGTGCATCTGTAGTCCCCCAATTGCGTGCTATTTCACGTTTAACTAAGGTAAAGCCCAGCGTTCCCATCTGTTGCTCGATCTCCGTGAGGTCCGTAGCAGCCCATATTTTAAGTATTACAACAAACAAATGATGGACGGAATGCTGACAATGCATACATTCTCCCCCAGTCAAGAGATCTGGGTTAAATCCATCGTTCTTTTGCCCACTACACCACCCCAGTTTAGACATGGCCATATGCAAATCAGTCTTGACCCTGTGCCTCATGGGAACAGTCCAGCCCGAACTGCCAAGCCATGTCTTCCCTGGACCGGAATCAAGCATCCTAGGACCGGTTTCTGGCTATCAGCCGTCATCAGCCAGGATAGCTTGACTCCAGTGGCATAGTGAGCACGGGTCCCACGTCTGGGAATACCCATCCCACTTAGGGCGAAAAGCGTTACAACAAACAAATGATGGACGGAATGCTGACAATGCATACATTCTCCCCCAGTCAAGAGATCTGGGTTAAATCCATCGTTCTTTTGCCCACTACACCACCCCAGTTTAGACATGGCCATATGCAAATCAGTCTTGACCCTGTGCCTCATGGGAACAGTCCAGCCCGAACTGCCAAGCCATGTCTTCCCTGGACCGGAATCAAGCATCCTAGGACCGGTTTCTGGCTATCAGCCATCATCAGCCAGGATAGCTTGACTCCAGTGGCGTAGTGAGCACGGGTCCCACGTCTGGGAATACCCATCCCACTTAGGGCGAAAAGCGTTACAACAACCAAATGATGGACGGAATGCTGACAATGCAGACATTCTCCCCCAGTCAAGAGATCTGGGTTAAATCCATCGTTCTTTTGCCCACTACACCACCCCAGTTTAGACATGGCCATATGCAAATCAGTCTTGACCCTGTGCCTCATGGGAACAGTCCAGCCCGAACTGCCAAGCCATGTCTTCCCTGGACCGGAATCAAGCATCCTAGGACCGGTTTCTGGCTATCAGCCATCATCAGCCAGGATAGCTTGACTCCAGTGGCGTAGTGAGCACGGGTCCCACGTCTGGGAATACCCATCCCACTTAGGGCGAAAAGCGTTACAACAAACAAATGATGGACGGAATGCTGACAATGCAGACATTCTCCCCCAGTCAAGAGATCTGGGTTAAATCCATCGTTCTTTTGCCCACTACACCAGGTGGTGTAGTGGGCAAAAGAACGATCTGCATTGTCAGCATTCCGTCCATCATTTGGTTGTTGTAACGCTTTTCGCCCTAAGTGGGATGGGTATTCCCAAATGATGGACGGAATGCTGACAATGCAGACATTCTCCCCCAGTCAAGAGATCTGGGTTAAATCCATCGTTCTTTTGCCCACTACACCACCCCAGTTTAGACATGGCCATATGCAAATCAGTCTTGACCCTGTGCCTCATGGGAACAGTCCAGCCCGAACTGCCAAGCCATGTCTTCCCTGGACCGGAATCAAGCATCCTAGGACCGGTTTCTGGCTATCAGCCATCATCAGCCAGGATAGCTTGACTCCAGTGGCGTAGTGAGCACGGGTCCCACGTCTGGGAATACCCATCCCACTTAGGGCGAAAAGCGTTACAACAAACAAATGATGGACGGAATGCTGACAATGCAGACATTCTCCCCCAGTCAAGAGATCTGGGTTAAATCCATCGTTCTTTTGCCCACTACACCAGGTGGTGTAGTGGGCCATCATCAGCCAGGATAGCTTGACTCCAGTGGCGTAGTGAGCACGGGTCCCACGTCTGGGAATACCCATCCCACTTAGGGCGAAAAGCGTTACAACAAACAAATGATGGACGGAATGCTGACAATGCAGACATTCTCCCCCAGTCAAGAGATCTGGGTTAAATCCATCGTTCTTTTGCCCACTGTGTAGTGGGCAAAAGAACGATGGATTTAACCCAGATCTCTTGACTGGGGGAGAATGTCTGCATTGTCAGCATTCCGTCCATCATTTGTTTGTTGTAACGCTTTTCGCCCTAAGTGGGATGGGTATTCCCAGACGTGGGACCCGTGCTCACTACGCCACTGGAGTCAAGCTATCCTGGCTGATGATGGCTGATAGCCAGAAACCGGTCCTAGGATGCTTGATTCCGGTCCAGGGAAGACATGGCTTGGCAGTTCGGGCTGGACTGTTCCCATGAGGCACAGGGTCAAGACTGATTTGCATATGGCCATGTCTAAACTGGGGTGGTGTAGTGGGCAAAAGAACGATGGATTTAACCCAGATCTCTTGACTGGGGGAGAATGTCTGCATTGTCAGCATTCCGTCCATCATTTGGTTGTTGTAACGCTTTTCGCCCTAAGTGGGATGGGTATTCCCAGACGTGGGACCCGTGCTCACTACGCCACTGGAGTCAAGCTTTCCTGGCTGATGATGGCTGATAGCCAGAAACCGGTCCTAGGATGCTTGATTCCGGTCCAGGGAAGACATGGCTTGGCAGTTCGGGCTGGACTGTTCCCATGAGGCACAGGGTCAAGACTGATTTGCATATGGCCATGTCTAAACTGGGGTGGTGTAGTGGGCAAAAGAACGATGGATTTAACCCAGATCTCTTGACTGGGGGAGAATGTCTGCATTGTCAGCATTCCGTCCATCATTTGGTTGTTGTAACGCTTTTCGCCCTAAGTGGGATGGGTATTCCCAGACGTGGGACCCGTGCTCACTACGCCACTGGAGTCAAGCTATCCTGGCTGATGATGGCTGATAGCCAGAAACCGGTCCTAGGATGCTTGATTCCGGTCCAGGGAAGACATGGCTTGGCAGTTCGGGCTGGACTGTTCCCATGAGGCACAGGGTCAAGACTGATTTGCATATGGCCATGTCTAAACTGGGGTGGTGTAGTGGGCAAAAGAACGATGGATTTAACCCAGATCTCTTGACTGGGGGAGAATGTCTGCATTGTCAGCATTCCGTCCATCATTTGGTTGTTGTAACGCTTTTCGCCCTAAGTGGGATGGGTATTCCCAGACGTGGGACCCGTGCTCACTACGCCACTGGAGTCAAGCTATCCTGGCTGATGATGGCTGATAGCCAGAAACCGGTCCTAGGATGCTTGATTCCGGTCCAGGGAAGACATGGCTTGGCAGTTCGGGCTGGACTGTTCCCATGAGGCACAGGGTCAAGACTGATTTGCATATGGCCATGTCTAAACTGGGGTGGTGTAGTGGGCAAAAGAACGATGGATTTAACCCAGATCTCTTGACTGGGGGAGAATGTCTGCATTGTCAGCATTCCGTCCATCATTTGTGTGTTGTAACGCTTTTCGCCCTAAGTGGGATGGGTATTCCCAGACGTGGGACCCGTGCTCACTACGCCACTGGAGTCAAGCTATCCTGGCTGATGATGGCTGATAGCCAGAAACCGGTCCTAGGATGCTTGATTCCGGTCCAGGGAAGACATGGCTTGGCAGTTCGGGCTGGACTGTTCCCATGAGGCACAGGGTCAAGACTGATTTGCATATGGCCATGTCTAAACTGGGGTGGTGTAGTGGGCAAAAGAACGATGGATTTAACCCAGATCTCTTGACTGGGGGAGAATGTCTGCATTGTCAGCATTCCGTCCATCATTTGTTTGTTGTAACGCTTTTCGCCCTAAGTGGGATGGGTATTCCCAGACGTGGGACCCGTGCTCACTACGCCACTGGAGTCAAGCTATCCTGGCTGATGATGGCTGATAGCCAGAAACCGGTCCTAGGATGCTTGATTCCGGTCCAGGGAAGACATGGCTTGGCAGTTCGGGCTGGACTGTTCCCATGAGGCACAGGGTCAAAACTGATTTGCATATGGCCATGTCTAAACTGGGGTGGTGTAGTGGGCAAAAGAACGATGGATTTAACCCAGATCTCTTGACTGGGGGAGAATGTCTGCATTGTCAGCATTCCGTCCATCATTTGTTTGTTGTAACGCTTTTCGCCCTAAGTGGGATGGGTATTCCCAGACGTGGGACCCGTGCTCACTACGCCACTGGAGTCAAGCTATCCTGGCTGATGATGGCTGATAGCCAGAAACCGGTCCTAGGATGCTTGATTCCGGTCCAGGGAAGACATGGCTTGGCAGTTCGGGCTGGACTGTTCCCATGAGGCACAGGGTCAAGACTGATTTGCATATGGCCATGTCTAAACTGGGGTGGTGTAGTGGGCAAAAGAACGATGGATTTAACCCAGATCTCTTGACTGGGGGAGAATGTCTGCATTGTCAGCATTCCGTCCATCATTTGTTTGTTGTAACGCATATTTTAAGTAAGCCCATCTGAGGCGTAAGGGCCAGCGCTATCCCCAGCGCGGTTTGAAGCTTGGTCGTGGCCCCCTTCCATATCGATTTAGCAGCAGGGCAGTCCCATACCATGTGGTAAAAGGTGGCCTCCTGTTGGCACCCCCTAAGACAGAGCGCATCCTTCCTAGCCCCTATCTTTGCCAGAACGACCCCAGTCATATAGGACCGGTGTAGGATCCTGAGTTGAATCACTCGGTATCGGAGGGTGATCGCCGCCCCCCTAGGAGACATCAGTGCCTCCCTCCAGTCCTCTTCCTCTATGTGTCCCATGTCACTTTGCCACTTCTCTCGAAGTGTCTCGAAAGTATCGGGGAGGATATTACACAACTTCTTATATGTCAGGGAAATGGCCTTCGAATGTAGTGGTTCATCTAATAGCCGGTCTTCTAGAGGCGACGAATCTGGTATGTCTTTAAAGTCAGTAAATGCAGTCAGAAGGGCGTGCCTAATCTGCAGGTAGCGAAACAGTTCCCCTTGCGCCATGTGGTAGGTTTCTGTCAGTTTCCCAAAGCTAAGAAGGGAACCTTTTTTGATCAAATCGCCGACCTTTGAGATTCCAGTCAAGTCCCACTTGTCAAACCCCAGTTGATAACATAGGGTACCTAGTCTCTGGGTCTGCCACAGTGGTGTCGCCTTTGTGAGGGTGTTTGCCCATCCCAATTGGGAATTCGCTCGGCACCAGATGTCAATCGTGTGAGACATGGGTCCAATACATTTATGTTTTGAGACTTTAGAGTAAAGCGCACCCAGGTACCCTGCTCGACTCGTTTGGTAGTTGTCTAGCACATACGCCGGATCATTAGGGGGCCGGTACATCCAGTGATTTACCACCACCAGCTGCGAGGGCCAGTAATATAGTTTCAGGCCTGGCAGGGCTATGCCCCCATCGTACCATCCCTTGGTAAGCTTTTTCAGTGATAACCGAGGGGCCCCGCCATCCCACAGTAAGGTACACACCTCGCTTTCCACCGCTGCAAAATAGGTATCTGGAAAATGGTTCGGGCAGGTCTGGAGAATATATAAAAAGTGCGGGAGACAAAGCATCTTAAAGAGGGCGGCCCGGCCCACCAGGGAGAGCGGCAGGGACCTCCAGTGCTCAACATCAGTCCGCAGTCGGGTCAGTGGGGGGGCCAGATTATGGCTGTAGAACAGGGCCGGATTTGCAGTGACGTATATCCCCAGATATCGAAAACCATCCCCGGCCACCTCTAGTTTGCAATCTGCTGGAAGGGGAGGAACCTGTCCACGAAGTATATACAGTATAGACTTGTTCCAGTTGATGGCATAACCGGAATATTTTCCAAAGTTTGTGAAAATATCCAAGACAGCCCGGATGGACCTATAGGGGGAGGCAAGATAGAGTAGGATATCATCTCGTATAATGATATTCTATCCTCCTGGTCCAGTGTCCTTTTCAACCCCTGTACCATTACATCCCACTGTATCCATGCTGCCAGTGGCTCTAGCATGAGGGAAAATATCAGTGGCGACAGTGGGCAACCCTGTCGGGTACCCCTTCTCAGCCCAAAAACACGGGACATGTAATTATTAACTCGTATTTGACCCTGTATATCCTTATAAAGTAGCTGTAGCCACCTCAAAAACTTAGGACCAAATCCGAATCGCGCGAGGACCTCAAATAAGTATGGCCGTTCTATAGAGTCAAAAGCCATAGAGGCGTCTTCCTCTAAGTAATCCCTACGTGCCAGTACGTTATGGAGATGACGAATATTTAGTGTTGTGTTCCTACCTGGCATAAAGCCAGATTGGTCCGGGTGGACCAGGGAGGAGATAACTGCAACCAACCTCGTAGCAAGTACTTTTGCCAATATCTTAGCTTCCACGCTAATCAAGGAGATTGGTCTATATGACCCACACTTGTCCCCGGGCTTTCCCGGTTTGCGGATTACTACTATGGTTGCTAAACGTTGATCTGGTGGGAGCCGTCTGGTTTCATAGCTCTCGTTGTACATGGCCTGGAGATGTGGGGTTATTTGAGAGCCCGTCACTTTTAGGAACTCAGTAGGGGTGCCGTTAGGTCCAGTCGCCTTACCTCAGTGGATTTGAGCAATGGCTTTCTGGATTTCCTCATCAGAGAGGTCTTTATCAAGGGTGTCTCTCTCCAGTTCGGAAAGGGTGGGTAGGTCACTATCGGAGAGGAGTTGGCGGGAGTCCTCTGCAGTGTAAGTGGTAGAGGGAGAATAGATTTTCTCGAAGTGGTTTGCAAACGCTTCTGCTATATCTTTGGGATGCGTGACCGTCTCTCCACTAGGCAATACTAGTCTCTGTACCCATCTATCCCCGTGATACCTTTTCTCTAACCACGCTAGTGTCTTCCCCGCCTTATCCCCCAACTCGTGTAGTCTATGCTGCATATTCAGTTGTTTAGTCATCATATGCTCCCTCGCCTTTAGTTTGTATTCCTCTTGTTTGAGTGTGAGACGATGCTGTGTGTCGTCTGCTGGCACATTCCACTTCCAAGTGTTTAAGCTCAGCCTTCAACTGGAGTAGCACTCGACGTTTGTTTCGTATATAGCCAGTTTTTAGTGCCAAGGCCCGTCCCTTCAATACCACCTTAGACGCCACCCAAAGAGTGAGGGCCGAATCCACCGATCCTAAATTGTCTTCAAAGTAGTTACTGGTGTGTGCGCACAGGTCTTCTTTAATATCCGGTATTTTCAGCAACCACGGGTCTATTACAATCGTAGTTCGAGGTTGTTGTTCCTAGTGTGTGTATTCGATCCATACCGGGGAGTGATCTGAGATCCCCCTCGGCAGAACCCGAGGATGTTTGAAACCACCTATTGTGGCCGCATAGGTCAAGAAGTAGTCAATACGTGATGAACTCCTATGCGCATTAGAATAGTAGGTAAACTGCGGCGTGGCTAGGTGTGCTTCGCGTCCTATATCTATGAGGCCCATTGCCTTTGTAAATTCTGCAATGAGCCAATTTGGTTTAACTCTCGGTCTTTGTGGGTGTCTGTCAATTGTGTCGTCAAGAGTGAGGTTATAGTCTCCTCCCAGGATCAGTGTGCCTGTAGGAAGGTCAGTCAGTATCTTACCCAAATCCAACAAGGCTTCTTTACCCAGTGCCGGTGGCAGGTATAGCAAAATTATATTAAGCACTCTTCCCTCCCACTGAGCCTCCAAGACAGCAAATCTACCCCCAGGGTCAACCCATGTCCGGTGTGCAATCAGGGCCAAGTTTTTCTTGATTAAAATACCCATTCCTCGTGAGCCTGTGGTGTAATCTGCGTGCACTAAGAGTTTATATCCCCATTGTGTGAGAGCTTTACTTTTATTCCCCACTAAGTGTGTCTCTTGTAGTAACACCACGTCTGGAGACTGGCGTTTCAAGTACTGTTGAACTACTCCCCGCTTTATTTTGTCGCCCATCCCATTTACATTCCAGGCAAGGATAGAAAGCGATACATCCCTGTCATCCCCCATCATTGAAAAGGTGGAAAGGCAGAGTACAACGGATCAACAGCAGTTTGTGTAATATGGTTGGCACCGGGTGCCCTGGCACTTCAACACTCTTTCGCTCTCTCTCAGCCCTCAGTGTAGGAAGGAACTCAGTATGTAGCCATCCTTGGTCAATCCAGAAAAAAAACCCCGAACATAGCGGCTGTCCATGCGTAGGTAGGTTATCCACCCCGCTGAGAAGGTCAAGCGGGTAGATAACACATAGCGGCCATTTCCTCTGTCCAGAGCTACCTATGGTCAAAATATCACATTGCAAATCAACAAAACTATAAACCTACGAACACCCCCCTCGCTCCCTCCCTCCACTACCCTCCCTCCCTCCCTGCTCCCCTGCCCGTGGATTTAGAGGTACCCACTCCCCAACATGGCAGAGTGCCTCTCTCCCCCCCTAGGTTGTGGAAAATTCGCCGGGTCAGTCAGTTCCATCCCCCGCATGGTCATATCACATTAGTATGAGTTTTGCCATCGATTAATGATAACTATCAAGTCTATAGTTTTTTTTTGTTGTTTTTTTTTTTTTGTTTTTCAAAAACCTTTATTGTTCCATCAAATTGTACACTGCTATTCAGCCAACAACCCGGAGGCAGGCAGCTAGGTTGCACGGCGGCTCTCCGCCCAAGCATGTGAGGTCGCGCATTCGAGCAGCGTTCCAATAGTATACGATAAACATAATACAACCAAACTAACAGTGAGCGAGAGTCGAAATAGAGCGAGTAACGACTAGACGAAATGTCACAGCTGTCGCCATTCTGCATCCACATTGAGCCATATCTGCTCAGACACCAGGCAGTCCTCCACGTAGAGCACACCCCATATTTCAGAGCACTTATATCAGGCGGCCCCACTGCATGCATCTCACCCCAGTCACCCTCCAGCCACGCCATCCCGCTAGACCCACGACCCGCCTCCTCAGTCATCATCCAACACTGTGGTCCTCGCCAGCCAGTCCACCAGCGGCTGCCATATATCTACGGGCCTCGAGCGCTGTGGCAACTGGTCCCAGTAGGAAGTTAGTTGCTCCCTACAGTACACCGCCGCTCCTAGCCAGGCCGCCACTTTCGGCGGAGCCGTTTTCTTCCAGTGTATCGCTATTTGGCGCTTGGCAAGTAATAGCAAAAGGGCCACAAGCCTGCGCGAGGCCTTAGGCACATTTCTCACGAAGCCCAAGAGGGCCACTAGTGGGTCCAGTTCCATCTCCGCTCCTGCGATCTGTCCTATGGTGTTGAGGACTGCAACCCAGAATCCGCGTATGGGGCCACACACCCAAACTAGATGATAGAACGTGGCCTCCCTCTCGCCACATCTCCAACAGTTCGCATCGGCCCGCAGACCCATTTTACACAGTTGTATGGGCGTACGGTAGGTCCTGTGCAGGTAGTTGAAGTGTACCAACCGCAGTCTATAATTAGGCGATAGGTTTTCAATTTGGGAACAGCAATACTCCCACTGTTTCTCTGTAATAGATATTCCCGCTTCACCCTCCCACGCGGACCTGGAGTCCACATGCGCAACCGGTGTTGCGCTCTGAGTAGACCTATAGATACGCGTAATCAATTTACGCGGGGAGGAGTTCGAGAGTATGTCCTCCAAAGCCGCAAGCGTCGGCGGGGCATCTGGAAACATAGGTTACCTGCCTTTGCAGGCAGACCGCAGTTGATAGTATAGAAGAAGCTCCGAGGCCGTCGGTTCAGGCGCTGTCACCATAGCCTGCACCGTGAGGAAGGTATCGTCCGGGTACAAGTCTCCCACCACACTCAGGCCACAATCCCGCGCCCTTCGCACCACCGCCGCGTCTGTCAATGGACCTAACAGTGGATTAGCCGCAAGGGGCATACTCGGCGCATATAAATCTCCAACGCCTGCACGCTTAGCAATGTTCGTCCAGGCCCAGCGCACCATTTCGACAGTATCAATGCCCTCCTGGGAGCGTTTGTATCGCTGATACACCGCCGCACGAAGGGGACAGGGGGCCGCAACGTCCGTCTCAATTGCCGCGTGGGGTTGGTAGGGAATCCGGTGATGCCAGTAGTGCAGGTACTGAGCCTGTGCACTATACGCATACAGCTCCACGTCCGGGGCCGCGAGGCCTCCCTGGCGGAAGGGGAGCGTGAGTAGGTTCCATGCCACTCTGGGCTGTTTACCCGCCCAGACAAGTTCAATCAAGGCTGAGCGGAGCCGGCGGAAGAAAGCCTTCGTAAGAGGCACAGGAATGTTCACGAACAAGTAGAGAAATTTAGGCAGGACCACCATCTTTGCAATAGCTATGCGGCCCGTCATGGACAGCGGCAGCGCCTTCCATCTCTTCACCTTACTCTCCAGCCACTCCACGGCCACCCCAAAGTTGGCCAGCCATATATCCTGTACCGAGCGGCTCAACTGTATGCCTAAATACTTGACCTCATCCGTGACCCAGGCAATCGGAAATTCCGTGTGGCATTTGCTCGTGCCATCCGTCAGTGGGAACATAGCCGACTTTGACCAGTTTATGTCTATGCCTGTGAGGCCACTGTAGCGGGTCACCTCTCGCATCAGCGGGTCAAAATTCTCCGACGGATTCATCATATAGATGGTGATGTCGTCGGCATACATAGATACTAGTAAGCCCCGCGACGTGAAACCGATACTGCGCTGAGTGTGATGTTGTCGCAAACGGGCCGCCAGCGGCTCCGTCACCATGGCAAAGAGCAATGGCGACAACGGGCAACCCTGCCGAGTCCCTCGAGTTATGGAGATCGGGGCAGACGTCTGGCCATTTATCCTTACCCTAGCCGTCGGATCATTATAGAGTATGCCGATACGCCTGGCAAAGGATGGGCTGAACCCCATACGAGTAAATAGCGTCCTTAGGAATTTCCACTCTAAGGAGTCGAATGCCTTAGTGGCGTCCAGCAATGCAGCCGCGGCCTGCACCTTGGGGTCCAAATAATGCAGAAGCCCAAACAAAACTCTCAAATTGTGGGAAGTTGACCTCCCCATTACAAATCCCGACTGATCGGACAGCGCTATCTGTGGCAGCATATATTTCAAACGGTCGGCAAGTAGTTTCGCGTAGATTTTGGCGTCGAGGTTGATTAGCGAGAGTGCGTGATATGAGTCCGGGCTGACGGGGTCCTTACCAGGTTTAAGTAGCGTGATAATTAGGGCCTCTCGCTTCGATTGGGGGAGGATGCCCTTTTCCACCGCCTCCTCAAACACTCTGTGCAATCTTGGGACAAGTAGGTCAGCATATTCCTTATAGAAGGCCGCCGTCAGCCCGTCAGGGCCCGCTGCCTTGCTGAGGGGCATAGCGGCTATCACCGCTCGAATATCCTCCTGCGTGAACGGCAAGTCCATATATTGTCGGGCATTGTTACTAAACCACGCTAGGGCTATGGTGTCTAGATAATCGCTGAGAACCGTGTCCTCAGGAGTCACCTTAGATGTGTACAGGTCTCTATAGTAATCCGTCATCACTGCCAGTATAGCCGGAGGCTCTCGCACCATGCCACCCCCTGGCCCATGTAGCTCCAGGATATGCTCCGACCCTCGCGGCGCACGCAGCATGTTCGCTAGCGTGCGTCCGGCACGATCACCCTCCCCGTACCTCCTGGCTTGAGAATCTTTAGACAAGAACGCAACCTCCCTGTCTGCCTCCGCCTGATACATGGTGAGTTTCGTCCTAAAGTCAGCACGCGCCCCGCCAGAGGGGGCCTCTAACAGCACAGCCTCAAGCTGCGCGAGTTCAGTTTCTAGCCTGCTCAAGGTTTCCCTTATGGTTCTCAGTACTCCCGTTTTTAGCGCCATGCAGTGCCCTCTCAGAGCGTGCCAGGCGAGTCTACAGAGCCCTCGTTAATTTCAAAGTATTCTTCCAGTCGTTCCCGCAAAGAATGCTGAAAGACTTGGTCACGCAACGCCCGGGAGGGGAACCTCCAGCTTAACGGCTGGATGTACTGTGGCGGCGTGGATAGCGTCAGGCATACCGGGGCATGGTCAGATAAAGACCGCGGCAAGTGGGTCACCTCCAACACCGACAAGTGTAAGTCTCTGGACAGTAGCCAGAAGTCCAGTCTGGACCAGGCCGCTCTGTGAGTTGTAATGCATGTACCCGCACGGACCCCGGGGTGCAACGTCCTCCAGGAGTCCACCAGCCCTGCCTCTTGCATGATACAGCCAAGCGCCTCCGACGCCCTGGGGTGATGTTCTCTGGTTGTGCCCTGCCTATCTATAGTATCCGACAGTACCACATTGTAGTCACCCCCCCAAAATATCGCTGCCGGCCCGCAGGCCCGCACCCTGTGCCATAAGTCCTCGTAGAACTCTGGGTTGTCGTCATTCGGGCCATATACATTCACCAGGATCACTCGTGCGCCACACAACGACCCCACTAGTAGAATATATCTGCCCCCTGTATCTCTGATTTCCACATGCGTCCTCCAGTGAAGACCCTTTCTAAGTAATATCGCCACCCCTCTGGAGTAGTTGGAATAAGGTGCATGAATTACCTCACCCCATCTGTTATGTCTGAGCAACTGCGCAGCATTAGCTGTCAAGTGCGTTTCCTGCAGGAGGCAGATGTCGGCGCCTTTTCTGAGTAGGAAGGCCTGCACCAATCGCGCTTTGCGTCTATCATTCATACCTCGAACATTCCAAGTAATGCATGTTATGTTCTTCACAGCGACAGGCATAGGAAGAGATCACGGTCAAACAGCAGACATGTCCCTTGCCCCCAGTCGCCCGGCCATTCCGCGCCTAGGTGCAAAAAGTACCCCATCAGCCTGTCGGGCCACAATATGCAGGGACGTCTAGAGCGCAGAAAACTGAAGGCCTGCCGACAAGGCAGTGGACAGTGAGCGGCATGCGTTGCAGCAACATCTCTCGCCTCTTTCGACTCAACACCGTAAAACACACCAACCCCAACATACCCCCCCAAACTGAAGTCAACCCATTCCCCACCCGCTCCAACCCCCCAATTAGGTTGTGCAATGCCCCCCCAGGTTACCCTCCCAACTAATAGAGCTGTAACTACAGCCAGTGGTCGTAACCAATGTGTGGGAATCATCCCTTGAGGTACGCAGGTTGGCCAACACCTACCCCCGTACTTTTGACAGGGTGATCGAGCTATGACCCGGCATGGCAGCTCGAGGACCTCCTTCGCCAGAACCCAGCAATCTGCCACAGTGCCCTCCCAGCGCCTGAATCCAATCCTCCCATCTACCAAACAGTCAATAGTAGCCGAACCGGCCAGCGCAGGCAAAACAGAGCAGCATAACTGAAAGCCAAACAGGGTAACTTATTCAACATCACTCAGCCTGTCCCCTTGTACCGGTCCCACTGAAGGTGCCTGATTCTTCTGGTCCTTCGCTAGTTGTTTCGCATATAGCAGAGCCGCCTTCGCGTCCAAAAAGAAGGATGGTTTTCCGGGGCCTTGTACCCGGAGTTTCGCAGGGTATATTAGGGAGTATTTCGTTCCCGTTTGCTGGAATAGTTTCTTTGCTGGCATAATTTCTCTGCGAGCGGCCTGCACCTGCATAGTATAATCAGGGTATATTGCGATGTGGTTGCCTTTATATTGCACCTCTTTCATGTCTCTTGCCATGCGCAATATCGTGTCTCGGTCCCTATAGTTTAACACGCGTGCAATGATAGGCCTAGGTGGCATGCCTGGTTTAGGCCTGGGCCCCAGTGTGCGGTGCGCCCTCTCGACAAGGAACATCGGCGATAGTCCCGACCCAAACAGGTCCTTCATCATCTGTTCAACATATAGTTCCATGTTTGTGATGTCTGTCGTTTCCGCCACTCCCGTGACGTGGACGTTGTTGCGCCCTGCGCGCGCTTCTAAGTCCTCGTTTTTTTGATGTATAAGCGCCAGGACTTTGTCCATGCCCCGCAGTTTTGTGGCGAGGTCCGTCTGGTTTTCCTCCGTGTCAGCCACTCGCGTTTCAAGCGTCTCTACTCTTCCTTCTTGTTTGTCCACACGAGACGTGATACTGTCCATGCGCGCCGCCAGTGCGTCCATTTTGCCATCTATGCCCTGCAGGCTTACTTTTAGTTCTTGAAACATGGATTTGATGTCCGCGTCCTGGGAGCCACTCTGATCGCCTCGGGCAGCCTCTGCGTCACGGTGTTCCTGGTCCGATGTTTTCTGCTTGGACTTGTCGAAGGTGATTTTCGGCTGCCGCGTATCCGGCTTGCCCATGGCTACCCCCAGCGCGTGTTACAGGCGAGGGCAGACGGTCAACAAACTCCCCTCCCGATACAGGCCACCCCTGACTTGATTCTCGCAGCAGGCAGCGGGAAGGGCAGATGTCCCAGGGGGCTATTTCTCAGAGTCGCAAGATGGTCGTATCGTGGCAAACTGAACAGGGGCGCCCACAGAGCGAGCCCTCCAGCCCCGGGCCAGTGGTTGTACAGTGGATCCTCGCACCGCACACTCCGCCGCCAGCAGCCGCGGCCCCGGCCTCAATTCGGGGGGGGGAGCATGCACCACCAGCAGTCCGGTCGCCGCAGCCGGGGCCGCCGATCCACAGCGTGCGCGGTCCAGCGCCGATCCAGGGCCAGAGAGGAACCCCCCAGCCAACCACGGCACACCGATCGACACCTTTAGGCTCGCAATGGTAGGGAGTCGCCACGTAGCCGGCGTTGATTAAAATGGCCGCCTCACTGCTGCCACCGCCAGGGCAGCCAAAGCCTCCGAAGTCCCAAGGCGAGCGCAGGCGAGCTATGGGCACGGGGTGGACTCCCCTCCCCCCCCCCCCTTCTTGGTCAGGACCGGAGCCCCCCGGCCACCGCCCCAGCAACCCCGCTCACCGCCAGCTCCGGCGCTCGTCCCTCGGCCCCGCGGCGTCCCACAGCCAGTCCACGATTGCTCCCCTGGTCACTCCTCAGTATTCGATGCGCGGACCTTCTCGCCGGCTCGCTGGCCTCGCGACACCTCGATGGCAGCCTCAGGGGAATGCACTTAACCAGCCGACGTTCTGCAAGCCGGAGCGATCAGGCGACCGCCGCCCCACCGCTCGTTCTGCACTCGGGCCACGCCGCACTCCAGTCCCCGGCGTTCGCTCGAGCTCCAGGCCGCCGCGGCAAAGCGATCTCTCTGGGCTTCGTACCGCAGCAGCCGCAACAACTGGACCGGATGGTCCGGCGAGCGGGGCAGATATACCCAGCACACTTCCAGGGTCAGGAGGTCCGAGCCCAGACGCCAGTAAAGCTGATAATTGTCGGATTTATGTGCTCGATCGGCGGAGCTGCGGGTTTAGGCAGCCATTCCGCTCTGCAGCCAAGCCACGCCCCCTTATCAAGTCTATAGTTGGTCCCCCTCCACAGGGCCCCACCCGTAACCCAGAATACCTGTGTCCACCTGCAGTGTCCCGTGGCGGGTAATGTTCTGTGGTTACCTTCCCCCCCACCACACTTGCGGGTCCGGCGGGGTTCCCTGCTCTTCATGTTCCGCCAGCTTTGTGTCACTTCGGTTCCTTCGTCTGGCTTTCTACCTCTGCAGGGTTGTTCATAGGCGGTTTCGGGCGGCCTCCATTTGGTTGGTTCGGTCTACCATTGCGATCTCGTCTCTGGTTCCCAGCTCTGGCCCTACCCTCCATCCAGTCCCATGCTTCCTCCGTGGATTCAAAGAACCATGTCTTCCCGCTCGATTCCACTCAGTTTTGCAGGAAATAGCATAGCATATTTGATTTCCCGGTCCCGAAGTTCCTGTTTCACTGCCTGAAAGCTGCGGCGCTGGGCCTGCACCTTAGCCGTGAAGTCCGGAAAAAAGGCCACTTTACTGTTGCCTACTTTCAGTGGGGGACTAGCTCTGGCCGCCTGTAGGATGATGTCTCGATCTCGGTAGTTAAATACCCTGGCGATAAGCGGCTCGGAGGAGCCCCAGGTTTAGGCCGGCCCCCGGGCACTCTGTGTGCTCTCTCAATTGAGAAGTAACTGGACAAGGCCTTAGGTTTAAGTTGCTGAGTAAATAGTTCCTCCACATAGAGGTCCGCCGCTGGCCCTTCCTCCCGCTCTGGAACTCCCAAAATGCGTACATTGTTGTGACGTGCGCGTCCTTCATAGTCATCAAGCTGCTGCGCCATCCGTTCCTGCTTCTTTTGCATTTCGGCCATTTGTGCTTGTAACTCTGATGTGTCTGTCTGTAGAGCACCAGTCACTATTTTAAGCTCTTGAACCTTCTCATCCATCTTCCGAAGGTCTTCCCTTATAAGGGATACTTCTACTGTTGCAGAGTCCAATGAAGCACGTACTCCATTTATCGCCGCCATAACATCATGTAGTGTCGGCTCTGTCCCCTGTCTGGGAGCAGTCTGTGGCAGATCTTTCCCCATTGGCAGTGGTTCAGTCATGTCGCCTGCTTTGGACCAAGCAAACTTAGCCAGTTGTTTCTGTGCGTTAGCCTTGGTCCCGCTGTCTCCCGTCGCCATAGATGCTGATCGCCTCTTCCAGGGCCAAGAGAGAGACCAATTTTACGTGGGGTAGTATCGGACACTCCTGTCAGGAGGGCAGAGGCGACGTCGCCAACTCGTGGACTCGGAGAACCCACCGCGGGAACCTGTGGTTTCTTGTTGTGTTACCGAGTGCAAGTCACCCACAGTCAAGGCCCATCCAGGGGCTCCTAATTCCCTTTAGATGATTAGAGGAGATCTCAGTAGGGACTCATTTGCTTCGCTTTTCGCACCCGGGGTACGGTTCAAACCGCGACGGAAGCTCGCGCCAACCAGCGCCTTCTGATGCACCCCACCCTGCTCCCGTGACTTACTGACAAGCAGGGGCCGCAGCAACTTCCCCGCCTCTGCGGCACAATAGGTTTTACAATCTCCCCTCTGGTAGAGCTCCGAGTTCGAATAGCCAGGTCAGCCTCCAGCCCTCTGTATAAGGTTTTTCCTTTGCCTCAGAGCCAGAGAGGATGTGGTCCGTCGGCTGCGCTGCCGCCTCTGGTGCAGGAAACCAGGGTTCGAGCCTCGAGGTCGCGTCCACATCCTGTGATTCTGGGCAAATCACTTAATCTCCCCGTGCCTGAATGTGTAATGTAAATACGGTGCTATGTAAAGCGCTCCAATACCTTCGGGTCGAGTTCGCGCTATATAAATATGCAACAATAAAAAAAAAAAGAAAATCGCAGCCCCCACCCGCAGCAGGAGGTAGCTCTATCGTCTCCGAGTCGTCGTGATTCTGAGGTGCATAGGCGATCAACCAATCCCCCAAAGCCAATTAGGTAGGTCGTGGTAGATCTGCCGGCATCCGGCCCCGGGATGCCTTGGTTAATCCACCCGATTCCCCTCTCCAGCAGACGCTCCGGGTATGGTGTGCAAGGCCCAAATCAACCACGAGGCCCCAATTACAGCGACTGAGCATGCAGCTGCTCCAGTCAAATCTCTCTTTCCAGCACACTTGCCGCCTGTACCTCCAGCCGGAGGCCGATCGCACCGATTCCTGCAATGCTTTAGGCCGGGGCCCCCAGTGTGCAGCACGCCGCCCTCCTCACCTTAGGCCTGCAGTTCACAGCCGCGGGTGTCCCCGCCTCCGCAGGTACGCTCGGCGCTCAGTCCCGCCTCTCCCCGCAGCAATGTCTCAAAGAGGCACGCAGTTGTTGTGGCGACTTTTAGTCTGGCGCCGATCAGGTACAGGGCAGGGGTAGGCCTCTGCATGTAGGCCCAGGAGCCGGGACCTCGAGTGGGAGCGTAGGCTGCCCGGCACTCACCTTCCAGCCATTGGCGTTCCGTGCGAGGCCGTCACTCACGCTGCCGCCGAGTCTCTCTCTCCCCACTCCGAGGCACCAACAGAGTCCTGCGATCACCGCAGGACCCTGCCGGCGCCGCTGCTGTCACTGCCTCTCGCCTCCAGTCCCCGGGACGCCGCCACTGCCACTTCGGATGAGTCCTCGAAGGGTGCTGGATCGCGACCCTCGGCTCCAAAACAGGTGGAATTGCCCGCAAGTCAGGTAGGGAGCTTAGCTCCACCTAATCGCCGCGACTAGGGGAGCTTGGATGGCACAGGATCGGTCAGGATTACATGCGGGGGTCCGGAGCTCCCTTAGGCAGCCGCTATTCTTGCTGGCTGCTAGCCACACCCCAGGTTAGTTGCCCTTCTGGATGATCACGAGGAGAGAGCCCGCCGCAGTAACATCAGGGTTGTCTGACTGCCTGAGGGAGTGAAGGGCGATGCTATGCTCGACTGCCTTGGGGACTGGTGGCAGTACATGGTGGCTGCTGAGGGCCTGTCTAAATTCTATGCCTTGGACTGGGCGCACAGGGTCCTGGCCTTACTCCCTAAACCTCGGGCTCCATCCAGACTGGTGGTGGGCCGTCTTCTCCAGTTTTGGGATAGAAATTTCCTCTTCCAACTTTCCTGGCTGCTCAGTCCCTGTTGGCCAGAGAACGTGAGACTGTCACTCAATCCTGTCGTCACCTTCGAGGTACAGATGCAGTGGGCTTCCTTCCTATCTGTCAAGTGGCGCTTTGAAGAACGGGGCTTCCATTTACTTTACTCTTCCCCGCCTGGGAATAAAGCTGGAGGACAAGACCCACTTCTTTGTGGATCCTTATGCAGTTTGGGACTGTTGGAGAGCTATGATGCAGGGTCAACATGCCAAGATCTTCCAGACCCTCGCCAACTGACTTGTTGAAGATGTGAGCAATCCAGATGCTGGGAACCCAACCGGCCAACTGAGCAACAGGTGGCCTCCATGCGCTCAGGTGGGGACTCCCCACACCCAGATGTACGACCCCAGAGGGGCTTAAACATCGAGCTCAGGAGACTCCCGTATTCATGGTATGGGTGATGTTCTGTAAGGGGGACACACCTGCCTCAGTGGATGACATTGGTAGATTCTCTGGTGTAACATATAATGTATTGGCTTATTTGAAGCGGAGAGGGAGCAAATTGCTTTCTTGCAGGGGACACACTTAACGGCTACCAAGGGCGGACGATTGGACAGGAGGTTGAGGGGCCAGAAATATTATACGGCCTACTCTGTGGGGGCTCTTTTTTTGGATTGCACCTGGATTACCATTCCAACTACATAGGTCAGTGGTGGGCCCGGAGGGTTGGTTCGTACTGGTATGATTGAATGGTAAGGAAATGGCACTGCTCAACGTGTATGCCCCAAACACCGACCAGGCCCCCTTTCTCAACAGTCTAACGGCCCTCCTTCCTTCTATGCTTCACTCTACCCAAATAGTAGGTGGTGATTTTAACTGTGTGACTGACAATTGCATGGATAGGTCTCATCCCCCGCTGCGCATGGTGCCTGTGACTAAACTAGCAGATGTCTTCTGCAGCTGGGTGCAACATTGAGGACTGACGGACTGTTGGAGAGAGAGGAACCCATCAGGGTCTATTCCTTCTGCTCCAGTGTGCACTACTTAAAGGTTCGATTGAACAAAGTGCTTGGCTGCCCTGAGGCATGCAAGAGGGTGCTAAACGCTGAATACCTAGTGCTGACGTATTCTGATCACTGTCTCCTGCTGAGCACTTTCCAGTGGTCCACATATAAGACCTGCATCCCTTCCTGGAGGCAAGATCTGTCACTATTGGAGCACACGTTTAGGTCCTCCCTGCTAGAGAAAATCACCACATATTGGGCTGATAACCAGAGCACCACAACATCAGTAGTTGTAGAAGGGGAAGCATTTAAGTTGTTCATGATTCGTTACTGTATAGCGAATAAGGTGGGGTATGTGCTCAATTGTATTCTGATATACGACAACAGGAAGCGGTTCAGGAGGGGCTCCACGCAGGGCTGTCCAACACATCAGGTGGTAGAGAGCCCTGCTAGCTGAATACGAAAAGGTGTTTGCCTGAGTGGAACGTTTGTGCCATCTTGGATGCTTGTGCCTCCTCCAGCTTGTATATGTTGACGTTATGTGACTTCATGTGTTTCTGCCTGTACTGTTCTCCAAGCAGTACCGATCAGGGTCCCTTGGTTTTCATACTAATACTCTGCTTTCATTCTGCAGCAGCCACATGAAGAATTAACATCCAAGAAGCTTCGTCTAACTAAACCAAGTAAATCTGCAGCTCTCCACATCGACCTATGCAAGGCCACCTGCCCTGCTGATGCCTTGCAGTATCTGATTGTATTCGCCCGCAAGCCAGTGGAGGCAGAGAGTGTTGAAGGCGTGGTCAGGATTTTGCTGGAGCATTATTACAAGGTATCTGATAATAGTAGTAAAGCACTGCAGATGTGAGGAAACCTGTAGATGTACACCTAACCACTCATATACAAACGCATAATACATGGGAAATAAACACAAAGACTCCATTCCACTCTGGCCATACTACTGCAGTGTTTCAAGTCTGAGAAAATCCAGTTTGAATTTCCCCCTATTGGAAACTACAATTAACTGAATTTAAACTAGGTAGGTGGGACTGGGGAGGGAAACTTGAGTGTTTCCATCAACATTTTCGAAATATCAATAGCAATGGAATTTAGACAATAATGAAGCAAACAAGATTGGTGATTTGTTTTATTGTGTAAGCAAACAATGTACCAACAAAATATTTGAGACTTGGAGAAAAAAACAGACCAAGGTTGAGGCAGTTTTGTTAAACTATCATGCAATTTACTAAACTACTGTGCATTTTTATGTTTAAAGTATTTTATTCAGCGTGACACATCCAGACTCATATACAGCAATATAGGATTGGCAAATGAAAAGGATCGAAAGTCCGGCATGACACAACATTTTAATACAAACGTCCCCCGCCACCCCAACGTCCCAATGCCCCACCCAACTCCCCCCCCACCCACCCCACCCACCGTCCAGTGCGCTACCAGCATACAGCCTATCCCCCAAAGCTATAGGTAATTGGGGAGGAAGGTCTCATCCCCTCTCACTGATCTGGCGCTAGCGGGTTCGTAAGCCGCAGAAGGCGCAGGTACCTCGGGCAGGTGAGCTCCCGGAACTCTGTGAGCAGCAGAGAGTGGAATGGTTGCCACAGCTCATTAAATTGCGTTGCATCCCCAGCCACCACTAAAGACAATTTCTCCATACCCAGCACGTGCCAAAGTCTGTGGAGCCAGCCCGTTATCGTGGGCACTGTGTCTGTACGCCAGTATATCAAGATATTCTGAACGGCAGAGCCGAGTGCAATGGCGATCTGCCTGCCTCTTCTGGACTTAAGGGGATACATTAGATCGTTCGGGAGTCCTAGCAGGGTATACGCCGGGAAGCGCGGGAGCTCTATGCCAAAGTGAGAATCAATTTCATCCAGCACTTCCTTCCAGTAGCCAACTAAGAGAGGACAGTCCCAGAGAATGTGCGTGAGTGTACCCCGTTGTCCGCACCCTCGCCAGCATGTGTCTGTCTTACTATGGTCGAACTCATGGATCCCCTCAGGCGTATAATACCAGTAAGTGGACACTTTAGTAAAAGTATCAGTGAGGCCCATATGATATGCTGAGTGGCGCGCCCTATAAGATATGTGGTCCCAGTCCTTGGGGCTCAGTGTCCTCCCAAGCTCCCGTTCCCATCTCTCCCTCCCTGGATTGTGGAAGTGTGTGGAAGGTAGTTGCAAAAACTTATACAGGTCCGAGATTAATTTCGAGTCCGATGTACGGGACAACAGCCATCTCTCACACGGTGAGAGTCTCCTATCCGCCACATCCCTCACCTGTGGCTGGAGGGCCCAATGCCGAACCTGCATATAACGGTGTCTCTCCGTTTCGGGGAGTGAGAATTCCAGCCGAAATTGTGTGAACGGGATGACACCCTCGGGCCATACAGGTGACATAATGCTCTGCAACCTGCCTGCCGCCAATGTGTGAAGGCTCCTTTCTCCATCCCAGGGGTGAAGGCAGGATTATCCACTAGCGGCGAAAGCGGCGAAGGAAATTTGGTGAGGTCATATCTAAGGGAGGTCGCATCCCAGACTTGCAAAGGTACCCTAGTAATGAACGAGGCGTAGAGATTCTTAGGCCGGTGAGACCGGTGCAGGAACGGTATCTCCTGCAGAGGCCGCCCCGCCACCGCTTGGTCCTGGAAAAGCCAATGCTTATCCGACTCCCACCTGCACCATTCGACCAAGTATCGCAATTGCGTCGCCTGAAAGTATTTCCGGAAGTCGGGAATACCTAGGCCTCCAGCGTCAGGAGACAAATGGGAGATGGTCCTGCGTAACCTAGGCTTTTTCCCCTGCCAAATGAAACGGGCTACGTCCGACTGCACCTGCTGTATCCACCCCTTCGGCGGCAGGGCCCTAAATAAGTAGAGCACTTGTGGCAAAATCGTCATCTTGACGGCAGCAATCCTACCCAACCAGGCAAGAATGCCGCGATTCCAGCGGCCTAGCTCGTCCTTGATCTTGGCACCCAAGGCCAAGTAGTTGGCTGAGACCATGGCCGGCAACGTAGGGGCAATCTGAATCCCTAAATATGGTATCGCCTCTGAGGACCAAAGGAACAGGAACCTGTTCTGCAAATATGCCTTAGTATCAGGCGCCAGGGAGATATCCAGTGCCACCGACTTCCCCATATTAACTTTAAAGCCCGAGACCGTGCCGATCGCCGCCAGTTCTTCCATACAGGCCGGAAGTGATGTCCGGGGTGTAGCCAATGTGAAGATAACATCATCAGCGTAGAGACTGACCGCATGGGTAAAGCCACCCATCCGTATCCCCTCCACAGCCGGCCGCGTCCGCACCCTTTGAGCGAGCGGCTCCATGTAGAGAGCAAAGAGCAAGGGCGAAAGCGGACAGCCCTGCCTGGTGCCTCTCTCGATGGGGAAGGCAGCGGAGGTGTGGCTGTTAACCCGGACCACCGCGGAGGGCTCCTTATAGCAGTTGAGTATCATCGTGCAAAACCGTTCTCCAATACCCGCCTTCACCAGCACTTGTTCCAAGAAGGGCCAATGCACGCGATCAAACGCCTTTTCTGCGTCAACCGCGAGCATCATCCTCTCACCCGGGATCCGGGAAGCCTTTTCCAGCAGGTGGACCACCCGTTTGGTATTATCCACCGTCTGCCGCCCCGGAACGAAACCCGCCTGATCCGGGTCGACAAGGCCGGGTAGATAGAGCGCCAGGCGGCATGCCAAAATCCCAGTATAGAGTTTCAGGTCAACATTCAGGAGGGATATCGGCCTATAAGATCCACAGTGTTTAGGATCTTTCCCCGGTTTGGGGATGACCGTGACGGAAGCCCGCAGAAGGTCAGGCGAGATGGCTCCTGGTTCCGCGAAAGAGTTGAAAAGGCGAGTGAGGATTGGGGCTAATGACCCGCAGAACGTCTTATAGAAGAGGGCCGAGTAGCCATCGGGACCTGGTGCTTTGCCGTGCTTAAGTCTGGCAATGGCTGTCACTACTTCCTCTATGCTAATGGCCCTGTCCAGGTGGTCCACCTGCAGGGGGTCCAAGGAGGGCAGAGTGACCGAGTCTAGGTAGGAGGTCATGGCCGGTACATCCGGCGGGTCACCCGCGTAGAGGTGTCCGTAGAACCCTCGGAACGCGGCCGAGATGCAGGCATCGTCTGTCACTGCACCGCCCGTGGGGTCAGAGAGTTCTTTCACCAACTGGCTCTGCCTAGTGGCCCGGAGTCTATTGGCCAAAAGTTTGCTACAGCGATCCCCCCCAGTGTAAAAAGCGTGGCGCAGTCGGAGGGCCGCATATTCCGCCCGGTCCACATCTAAGGCGGCAAGAAGTTTCCGTGCTTCTTTAAGCTGCCGCCAAATCCTCGGGGCCCCGGTTCTGCGGTGGATCAACTCCAGTTCTCGGACTCTGTCAGTAAGCTCATCCCTCTTTATCTTACGCTCCCTATTTTCGGCCGCGGAGATTGACAAGAACTCCCCCCGGAGGACCGCCTTCAGAGCCGCCCACTGGGTGGCTCTGGTGGTGTCTGCGTTATCATTGTGTGCCAAATATTCACGAAGTACCTGCTCAATACGGTCCGTTACCGTTTTCCTGTGGAGCAGAGTATCCCGGAGGCGCCAGACCCTCGCCGGGGCGGCAGACGGTGGCACGCAAAAGGAGGCCGCAACAGGGGCATGGTCCGACAAGGAGATAACCCCCATGTCCACGGCAGACGCCAGGGCCTGCACCGCGAGGTGACCAGGAGGTGATCAAGCCTCGCGTAGGTCTTGTGCGCGTGGGAGTAGTAGGAGTAATCCCTGTCTACGGGGTGCCTATGACGCCAGAGATCCTGGAGGTCCACCTCCGCAAGTCTGGCCTTACAGCCAGCTGAGAATTCCCCGACTTGCGGGGAGCGCTGCGCCGATCTGTCGACAACCGAATCAAAGACCATGTTAAGGTCGCCCCCGAGGATAACATGCCTATCCGGCGAGGCCGAAATCTCGTCCACCGCAGACTGCAAGAACCGCTCCTGTTTACCATTGGGACTATAAAGGGAGCCTATCGTGAATGTAATGCCCCCCACCCGAAACCTATGTGCCAACATCCTCCCCTTAATTTCTGCAAATTTGTGGAGGTGCTCCCCCCTGAAATGTCGAGCCACTAGACTCGCCACCCCGGCCGTCTTGGTAGTACCGGAAGAAAAGAACTGCGTCGGAAATTTACAAGAGCGTAGCCTATGTGTGTCCTGTGGAAACAGGTGGGTTTCCTGAAGGAGGCATACATCCGCGTGGGCGTTTTCTAACAGGGAAAGCACCGCTCGCCGCTTAACGGGATTGTTCAGACCCCTGACATTCAAGGTCACGATCTTAAAGGTATGAGGAGCCATAGCAGGAAATGTGTGAAAAAGCGCAAGTGTCCTGCATGGTGATCATAGTAGTCGGGCACACTCCCCCCCCCAACTCAAACCGCAAGTCAGTCTCCCAAAAACAGTATGGCCAGCCTCTCCCCCCTGCGCAGCGCAGCCTACTACCAACCGCCCGCCCCAATGTGACCCGGTCTTCCACCACACACCCGCCAACCCCACAATCCACCTCCCCATGCGCCTCCCCATCGTCACTGAGCAAGACAAGATGGAGAAACTCAGGCAAAGCAACAAACCCTAGCACAGCGCACTGGACAGCTCCTTCCCCCACACCCAACTCCCGCGACCCCTCCCGGTACCCCAACATCCCAAAACAACCCCTTCCAAACCCAAAACACTGTCCCCGACCCCCAAGAAAGGAGTCAAGGAAACCATTGTCCAAGGCCGGCCCGAAAAGGCAAGTCTATGGAAAAGTCTCGAAAGTGGACGTCCAGCCACAACACCACCCCTGCTCCCCCCCCCCCCCCCACCCCCCAAACCTGCAGCTCAGGAAAGAAAAAGCTATGTCGATCTCCCCCCGGAGAAGTCCTAGGCGGTCAAAGCAACCTCTCCTGTCGCCGTTTCTCTAGCGACCTCCCGCACAGCATTATCCATGTCAGCCCGGATAGTAGGCGAGTCCGGTCTCACTGATGAAGCCGAAGACCTGCGGCCAGGGACCGATTGCCAGCCATCCCTGGTAATCCGGCGACGACGTGGAGTGGGGGCATCTTCGTCATTCGCCGTGATGCCCAATACAGTACAGGTGTCCTGAAGGGACGCAGCTGATGCAATATTCCGTTCCAGCGGAAGATAATACGAAAAGGGTGGCCCCAAGAATATTGAATGTCATGCTCCCGCAAGAAGTCAGTTACAATTTTAAAGGACTTGCGTTTCTGTAGGGTGACCACTGAGAGATCCTGAAAGAGGGCCACCCTATGGCCTCTGCACTCCAAGGAGGGCTTAGTGCGAGCCACCCTTAGAATCCGTTCCTTCAGGGGATAGTCCGGCAGGTAGGCCAGAAGATCGGGGGGAGGCGCCGGGGGTCTGCGTCGGGGGCCCACTCTGTGTGCCCTATCAATCCTGAGGGTAAAGTCTGTCGGCTCACCCAGGACTTCCCGGAACAGATCCTGCAGGTAGGTGGCCGCGTCTTCCCCCTCTTCTCCGAGCGGCACGCCCCGGACCCTGATGTTGTTCCTCCGGGAACGGTTCTCAAGGTCCTCCACATGAGATTGTAGATCAATCTGCTGGTCCCGGAGCCTGATCACTTCCTGCTGAAGCTGTGTGAGTTCCTCGTCCCGGGCACGTCCTGCTTCTTCCACAGATGAGACCCTTTCTCCCAGGCCATCAACCTCTCTCCGGACCTCTCGCACCTCCCCCGCCACTTCCTGCTTGAGAGTCTGGAAGTCCTCCCGTAAGGAGCTAAAAAGGGACTCAAGGAATGACCTGGTAACTGGCGGCTCCCCTCCGCTCGCCCCCTGTGAACTGCTAGACCGATTTGGGGAGGGCTGTCCGTGGTCTTGCCGTGCAGTGCTCCTATTCAACATTACCGGTAGGGTGCGATCACCCTTCTTGCTCCCCTTTTGGCCAGCCATCTTGGGCGCCGAATGGAAGTGTGCAATCCCCACCAGCGACAGTAGCGTTCACTACACCGCCTAGCTACCCGCTAGGTGACCACCCTAGCTGGTTAGGCCGTCCGTCCGCTCCTGTGGTGCAGTCCAGCACCCGTTCTCCACCTCCTCGCGCTCCTCGAGTGGCAACTCCTGCCTGCTCCACCGCAGTGCTAGGCCGGTGGAACGTAGCTTCCGGTCCAAATGGCGTCCACAGTCCGTGGCACGCGGCCTCGTAAGTAGCTCCCCGAGCGGGCCCCAATCCGCTCACCACCAGGGAGCCAACAAGTCACCGCGGCCACCGCGGGCAGCCGCTGCAATAGCTTCTGAGACCCCACTGGGGCCGAGGTGCACCGCCAGGCACACACCACCTCCGGCTTGGCGGCAACGGGCGGGACGGTCTCGTGCCCCGAGCCCGTCCAGGCAGGGCCCCCCGAAGTCCTCGACACCGCACCAGCCCCACCCACGGCCGCGACCGCCCGTTCTTCCCGGCGGGGCACCAACTTCTCGCCGCCTCGTTCGCTGTCGCTCCGCGGCACAATCAGCTACTCCTCTCCAGGCCTCGCCGGCGGCCTCCGCGCAACGCCTCAGGCTCAAGTATGCGCGCAGGGCGGATCCAATGGCACTTCCGGGCGGGCCGCAGCCTTCGAGGGTCGCGGCTCGGCTTCCACAGACCGCTAACAAGGCCGTCTGGCGCATCGATGTTCCTCCCAGCAAGGTCCGCTAGTTCTCCACTGCACCCGCCGTCGCCGACCAGCGACGATGGGGGGAGATCAGCAGTGAATAAGGTGCTCAGGGACCTGGGCCGGAGGAGCTCGCCGAGGTCGCGTCCTCCTACGCCGCCATCTTGGCCACGCCCCCCTGTGCATTTTTAAGAACCTCTTCATATAGCCTTTCTTGAAAGCATCATTCAGTTAAATTTGTTTGATGCATAGCAATATTTAAATGGAACAAGGTGTGAAACAGATTTGTGCATTTTAATCCTAATATATGCCCCATTTTTGTAGAAAGCCATACGAGTGCACCCGCAGGTCTATGACGTGCAGTGTTTTAGATCTATGACATACAGAAATTTACAAGATTTTATAGAAGGAAGCCAGCAACATCTGCAGGTATAGCAAACTTCCGTAAATTCCATTTTCACATAAGCAAATAAACATGCCTATATTTGCTCATTTAAAAATCTGCAAAACAAGTGCATATTCGCTTGTTAAAAGACTTATTTATTTTTTCTCGAGTGGAGGAAATATTTTACACCCCCTCCAAATTGAAAAACTCTATTCCCAACCTGGAACTTTGCCAGGCGTAAGTTGTGTTGAGCAATTTGGAATGAGTTGCGAGGTTTAGAGAATACAATTGGATTTTTTAATAGGGAGGATTGCTGTATCCTTGCCACAGTTGTCATCTTGCTTGTAGGTGGTTTTAGATATGTTGCATAAGCTACATTAGTTGCTTTGTAATAGTGTTTGTATCCGAATGTTCTGATGTACTTGTTTGCTCCTGGATGTGGTATTGTTTTGCACACCGTGTTTACAAAGTTTGAAAGTATATATGTGCTCTTATTCAGTACTGTCTTAAATCGAAACATGTATCTGGCCTTTGTGTTAGGTTTTATGGCAGGCCATAGTGCACAGACTGTCTTACTGGCAGCTTGAAGTGAAATCTTCCTAGTAGAAGTTGTCAATGATGTATGAGATTTCTCTCCTGTGCTACTATACTTTCAGTGCAGCGGTGCCATCCATTCAGTGCAATGGAGTACGTGTCTGAATGGTGCCTTGACAGAGCAATGGGGCATGGGGATGAAAGTGCCATTACAAAGGTCCTCCTAAAGCACCAAGTGGAAGGAGAAGGCGTGCAGAACCAGAGGCTCGGAGTCCAAAAAATATTTCAATAACTAGGTGGGATTGAAGAGGGAACAATTAAAGCAAAAGCGGCATTAGAGCAAAACTATTAAACTGAATAAAGTGCATACTAAAAGTTCATAGAATTAAATCCAGAGCTACACATCTAAAAACAAATTATCCAAACCGATGAAGTGCAGGCGAACGACAAAATGGGTAAAAATAATTCTGAACTTGGACTGTCCAATGTGCTTGTGTTTAGTATCAAATAAAAAAAACAAGTACTATTTTCATTGGCAAAGTGTAAAATATGATCTGACCGAGAGGATATAATTGACTTGGCCTTGCCTAACCTATTTAAAGCACGTGGTAGACCATGATATTGATGAACCATGAAACCAGTTCAAACTGTCCTCACAGGCTGCAGTATTTATGTGCTAAATTGTTCAGATCCAAAAACCCAGCACACCTTGTCGCATGTGAATCAACTGTTGCTATCCCACGTTCACTTTATTACTTTACTTTACTTTTCCAGCAACAAACTTGCTATCTTTTTCTGGATTCCCGTTGTTAAGGGGTCTAGAATAGGCTTTAGAACTGCATAGTTTTCTGGTTGGATGCTGCACTATACTTCCAAAATATGTAAACATGGCACAAATGAGCAAAAGTAATTTGAACATGCAGACTGGTTAAATTGAGGCGCGATAGTGTGCTCGTGTTTTGAGACAAGTTTCCTTCATTTGCAATATTTTATGTTGGTTTTAATACATGCTGGTTTGAGTTATATTTTTGTGGCTTTACCTAGAATCTGCGCACATATTTCTTTTTTGATTTCAAAACGTTTAATTCAATAGTGAACTGATATTAACCACAATTAGATCCTCAAGTGGAATATAGCAACTTGTAATGAAAATAAGAAACTATTAATTATTTGGATAAATGTAACGAGGAAATGAAGTAGCATTCTGAGAATCCTGTACAGTGCATAATAATTTAGAATGAACAGACAGAGCGAGTGAGCAAGAAATAAGCACGCTGATCTATAATAAGAGTGTAGTGCAATCACACAGTGACATATGCTTGGATCATAAACTGTGTCTAATTGTTTATGGTGGTTTGAGTGTCTCCAGATAAAGGTTCTATTAATCCCTTATGGAACATGCTTTAGAGTTTCAAGGGGATTGTTGAAGTGCATTGTTGTCCGCTCTTCTGGTAATGTTAACCATTCCTTCTATTCCTGAGAAGAAACATTTGTAAAGTTTTTTCCAATTTCGTAAAATAAATTTACATCCCATTTGTGAGAAATAAATCAAATAGATCATTCATGTTCTTGTCATAAATATCTGGGTCACTGGGTCCTTTTTTCGAGAAATGAGACACATTCGAGGGGTGTAATCTGTAATCATTGTTTTATGAAAATAAAACTTTGAGACCAAAACCCTTGTAGTTGTGGATAATAGAGCATCATATAAGCAAGATCACCTGTTGAAGACTTGTAATTCCAACATAAGGAGTTATCTCTTATGTTCGGTGTATGCAGTCTCTGTGGAACCCAGAATGTTCTATAAAGGAGCTGATATTTTGTCTGAGACAGAGTGGGTGTTAGTTATTCTTAAACTGGGATACAAATCAACTTTTCTTTGTTATGCCAATGGCAACTTTTATCTTTAAGGAATAATAAAATGTTTTAAAATATGGATTATAGATACCCTGGAGCGTAGCAAAAGAAATTTGCTCAGATTTATTATCCATCTGTTTTACCATGAATATTACTTTGGAAGACCAAGCTTCCCACTTTTGTATTTGATCATCCACATTAATGTTCTTATTTACCAAACAAGCTATATTTGAGTTTATAAGTTTGATTTCCTATTTTGAATCATTTCCTAGAATAGGATTCCCAGTGTCAGCAAAAATAGCCTTGAAGTGAGGCAACCTATTATTTAAAGTATTCAAGAATGATATAAGGTTGCAATTCTGAATGGTTGATTTTTCTACTTCTGTCCAGTTTGACTCCATCTTGATCTTTGGGGAGTCATAATTTCTTTAGCGTGATTCTGGGGCGTTTCCCTCACCAAAGAAAATAATTTATAATCTCATCTAGTTAAGTTTAAAAGTCACATGATCATTTTACAGGCATCAGTAAGCATCATTTTAGTAGTCTTAATGTCACCCCACCATGTTAAAACAATGTAGGAGACCAACCGTCAAAGAGATCTGAGATTTTCTTGAGCGTCGTTTTACATTATGATGTATTGATTCTTGAAGGCTATCGTTGAATTTAATGGCAAGGTATTTTATATAATGGGGTTACCATGTTAATCCTGACTCGGCTGATATTTACCAACCAGTTTATTTAAAGCAATGGCTTCTGATGTATCCTTGTTTAGAGCATAACCCCAAACTAGGGAATACATTTCTATAGTTTTGGTTAAGACTTTAATCGATTGTTCAGCATTTTCTGTGAAAACTAAACGATCCTCTGCGTATTTTGTAGCTTTAATTGTAAGGTATTTAACCATTGTGCCAGGTATATATATCTTCATGTGGTCTGATCATTTGTAATAAATGTTCGATAATCAGTAGAAATCAGGCTGGTGAAAGTGGGCATCCTTATCTGGTGCCCTGCTTTAAAATAAAATATTCTCAGAATATACTGTTAAGTCTAACTCTAGCTTTTGGTACAGGGCTGTTACCATTTTTATTAATTTATCTCCTAATTGGAATTTATCTATCAACGTCCAGAAATGGCCAGGCGACTTTATTGAAAGCCTTTTTTTTTTTTTTTTTTTTCCAAAAACCTTTATTCTGTGAAGTCAGGGACACAGCTATTCAGCCGACAACCCGGAGGTACGGCAGCTTTAGAAACACAACACAAGCGAGCGTCCACATTTCACTGACAGGAGAATCAAAAGGTTCTGTTTTAAATAAACACAAACCCAAACCTAAACACAAGCAAGGCGATAAGTACTTAAAGCACAAAAAGGGTTCCCATTTCGTCCATCAGACACAGGTCTATAGTAAGGGAAAGGAGGGGAAGGCAGAGACTCAAAAAGACAAACACATACCAGCAAAGAATACAAAGCCGGAAAGAATGCTAAGGGGAGAGCTGCTCCTCAGGCGGGTCCGGGAGCAGGCATATGCCCCCTCTGTACTGGTTCCATCGCCCCCATACAGAGTGCCATTTCCGGGGGCGCTCTCGAGCACAATACACTGTCTTCTCCCTAAACATGCTCCAATCCATGTTTTCCATCCACGCTGTCAATGTAGGAGGCCTAGTAGAGCCCCACAGGCGAGCGATGTCGCGCTTAGCTACCATGTTCCCCAGGGTCACCCACTGAGTCTGTGCCGCGTCGTGGTCAGTAGGACCCCAAACATTCAGGAGACAACACCGCGCCTCCGGCTGCATGACGATGCCCGTCACCTCCCCCATCACATCGTGGATTCGCTTCCAGAACTCCATGATCGCACCGCATTCCCAAATAATATGTAGGAAGGTGCCCACCATACCACAGCCTCTCTTACATAAGCCCTCCCCAGAGAAACCCATATGGACCAGCCTGGGCCCTGTCACGTAAACTCTATGGAGTATTTTAAGCTGCACCAGCCGCAGGCACGCAGGGATCGCGACCTCTTTGGGAGAAGAAACTGCATACTGCCAATCCTCATCATCTAATTCAAGGCCATCCCTAGTCCATTGATCGCGCAACCCTAGAAGAAGATCTGCCCGAACATTAATTAGTTTCTTATAAATGAGAGAGATCGTACTCTCTGGCATATGGCCATCCAGGATCCGGTCCTCTAACGGAGAGGACTCAGGCACCTTCTCCCCCTCTACAAGGACTGACCGCAAGGCGTGACACACTTGAGCGTATCGGAAGAACTCCGTGCTCCCTAGCTCATATTCCTTCTGCAGCTCCTCGAATGACTTTACCCTACCCTTAACCAAAAGGTCTCCAACCCTGGATATACCGATCAGGTCCCATTTCTCAAACCCTTTTGTATGCCAAAGCTTTCCCAGGATATCGGAGTCAAACAACGGGGTGGCAAGGGTAAGCTTACCCTTCCAGCCCAGTGAATCTGTCGCCACCTTCCACACATGCACGGCCACCCTGGTGGGCCCCGTAAGGGTTAAGTCCAACGACTTTGAGTACAACGCTCTGTGGTAATTACCCCCACGCAGCAACCACCGGTCCATGGCGTAGCCGGGGCTCAGCGCCGGACCATAGACACCATGGTTAATCGCGCTCAACTGAGTGGCCCAATAATAACGTCGAATGTCTGGAAGCGCGATACCCCCGTCATACCACGGAAGCGTCAACTTAGCAATCGCTATGCGTGGTCGCCCTTCCCACAATAGCGCGCGCTGGAGGCTTTCGACCTCACGGAAATAACTGGCCGGGACCAAGTCAAGGGTATTCTGCAAGGCATAGAGGAAACGGGGAAGAGACATCATTTTAAACAGGGCGGCGCGGCCAAGGAGGGAAAGCGGCAACCGCCGCCAGCCCTCCACGTCCCGCCGCAAACGTGCCAAGGGAGGGAGCAAGTTTTTCTCGTATCGTAAAATGGGGTCGGTGGAAATATAGATCCCTAAATACAAAAAGCCCTGCCGGGCGATCTGGATCGAGCAGTTTCGCGGGACAGGCGGGACATCACCACACAGGACATACAAGTATGACTTTCCCCAATTAATAACAAGACCAGAGTTCCTACCGAAAGAAGTCAAGACGTCACAAACCACTAGGAGAGATTTCTTAGGCGAGGTGAGGTATAGCAGAATATCGTCGGCGTAAAGCGAAATACGGTCTTCGTGGTCAGGCGACCAACGAATCCCACGTATATCCGGGTGCCATCGTATCCACGCCGCCAGTGGTTCAAGAGCAAGGGCGAACAACAACGGCGACAGGGGACAGCCCTGCCGGGTGCCCCTCCCGAGCTCGAACGGTGTCGACGCCCGCCCGTTCACCACGACGCTAGCAAAGGGCCCCTCATAAAGCAACCTCACCCAGCCTACAAAGCCAGGCCCGAAGCCGAACTTGGCTAGCACAGCCCACAGGTATGCCCACTCCACCGTATCGAAAGCCATCGTGGCATCGAGGGCCGCCACAATGGCCGGCTCTCGCATCGTGCCCGTCCTAGCAATCACTCCATGAAGGCGTCTAAGATTCAGTGCAGTGTTACGGTGCGGGATAAAGCCCGACTGGTCCGGGTGGATCAAATCTCCAAGCACCCGGACCAGGCGGTTAGCAAGGATCTTGGCAAGGATTTTCGGCTCGGCGTTGAGAAGTGATATCGGCCGATAGGAACCACACTTATCCCGGGGCTTACCGTCTTTATGTATTACCACAATCGTCGCCAGTCGTTGATCGAGCAGAAGAAACCCATTCACCCGCGCCTCCACGAACATGGCGCGCAGGTGAGGAGCCAACTTATCCGGACGAAGCTTATACAACTCAATCGGCAAAGTAATTGGGCCCGAGGCCTTACCCGAGCGCAACGCACGGATAGCACACGCCACTTCGTCTACAGTTATATCTCCATCGAGGTCATCCCTATCAATGGCAGAAAGGCAGGGCAGAGCAATATCACGCAGAAGGTCGCACGAGTCCTCAGTCGGCCTATCCGAAACCGAGGTGTATACCGTACGAAAATAGTCCGAGAAACACTGGACTATACCGTCGGGGTCAGTGACAACCTCTCCCCCATCCATCGACAACTCCGGCACCACTCGATTAACACGTTCTTTTTTTATCCAACCACGCCAACAGTTTCCCGGCCTTATCACCGACATCGTACAATCGACCCTGCTGCTCCCTATTGAGGGTCTTGGCAGCGTTCGTCACCAGATCCCTGTATTCCAATTGCTTCAAGCTCAAATTATGCAGTGTGGCCGCTGCAACATCCTCTTCTAAGGCCACTTCTAAAGCCGCAATCTCGTCCCCAACTTGTGTCACCTCGGCGTCTCTCCGCCGCTTGGCGGCCACTACCAAGGAAAGGGCCTCCCCTCTCAATACGGTCTTAAAAGCTTCCCAAAAGGACACCGCAGATTCAACTGAACCCTGATTATCTTGAAAATAGTGATCAACTGCCTTCAGCAACGCACTGCGCAGCTTGGGGTCACGAAAGTACCAGGGTTAATGGGAGCCACCCTGCCCCCCACTACCCGGCCAATATCCAGACGGGCCCACACCGGCGAGTGATCGGATATACCCCGTGCCATGTGCCTAGCCTCAGATACCAATGAGGCGTGCGCAGCCAGAGTGAGCAAGTAATCAATCCGAGAGAGACTACCGTGGGCCCCGGAGTGAAAGGTATATTGTCTCTGAGTGGGGTGCCGTAGCCTCCAACAGTCTACCAGGCCAAAAGTATCTATAAAGTCGGTAAGCCACTTCTGAGCCCCCCCCGGTGTCCCTGGGCGGGTACCTATCGAGCAATCCAGATCCAACCGCATTGAAGTCTCCTCCCACCACCAGCATCCCTTCAGGGAGTTCCAACAAGGCCTTGCCCAGATCAGCAAACGTGGAGGCCTGCAGGGCAGGAGGGACATAAACAGAAACCAATACCAACGTTCTGCCCTCCCACCTCCCCGTCACAGCCACAAAGCGCCCCCTGTCATCAGCGATGGTGGAGTCAACCTCAAATGGTAGGGAAGCTCTAACAAGTATGCCCGCACCCCTGGAGCCCGAGGAGAACCCCGAGTGAGCAATTAATTTATAACCCTTTCTATTAAGTGCATAACACGTATTCCCTATAAGGTGGGTCTCCTGCAAGAGGACCACATCTGGCGAGGTCCGTTTCAAGAATTGTAGGACTATCCCCCGTTTAATACGATCCCCTAAGCCATTAACATTCCAGCTAATTATGTTTAAGCCCCTATCCCCCATTCCCAAACACAAAGAGACCTCCACCCCCCCCCGGAGAACCACAATCGGACAATACTGACAACAATTACTACGCCTTGCAAGAAAAAAAACCCCAACAACAACCCCAACATCCCGAATCCCCCCCCTCCCTGCACCCCTGCGTCAGCTTGCAAAGCCCCCCCAACTTGCAGTGTGCCTGTCGCCCTATCAAAAACAAATCTACAAAAAGTACCCCAAGGGAGGAAAGAGCTCCTATCTTCCCCCCGCCGCCCTCCCATTACTGCAGTAGGGTGCTAGTCACTGTCTGGGGCTGAGTCAAAACAGACCGACACCGGAGGTATCACTCCTGTCCATCCCGGTCGCCTTCCGCTCCAACCACGCGGTCCCCGCCGGGCTGTCGCCGAGGGAGCGCATCCAACCAGTCCCCTGCCATGTCCGGCGATTCGAAGAAGAAAGTCCGATCCTCATACACCACACGTAGCCTGGCGGGGAAAAGCATGGCATATTTCAGGTCCATCTCCCTAAGCCGCCTCTTCACCCCCAGGAAACTCTGCCTCTGCTTCTGCACCATCTGGGTGAAGTCAGGATAAAAGCTCACAGAGGCATTCTGAAAAGGCACCGGGCCTGTCACCCTCGATGCTTGCAGGATAGCGTCTCGGTCTCGAAAATTAAAGATCCGGGCGACAATCGGCCGCGGGGGGGCTCCCACCTTAGGCCTTCCGCCAGGCACTCGGTGAGCCCGCTCAACCGCAAAAAACTTGCCGAGGCCCTTAGGCGCAAGATGGTTCACCACCAAGTCCTCGACGAGTAAATCCACGGAGAGCTCCTCCGAAGTTTCCGGGACCCCAATAAGGCGCACATTGTTGCGCCGGGCCCGACCTTCAAAGTCTTCGAGCCGGCGGGCGGAGAGGTCATTCGCGGTCCGTAACTTGCGAACCTCAGCCTGGAGTTCCGAGACATCATCCGCGAGGCCAGTAGTCTTGAGATCCAGGGACTTGACCCGCTCATTGGTTTTGCCCAGGTCCGCGCGAATCAAGTTGACATCAACCAAAATCATGTCCACCTTGTGCGCCAGGGTCTCGAACTGTCGCCCAATCGATGATTGCATCCCCTCAATCGCCCCCTTGATATCCTGCAATGATAACTCCGAGGCTGGGGATGGATCGGCCTTCTGTGCTTCCAGCGACTGTCCCGATCCACCAGGTGACCACTTCTGCTGGGCATAGCGATCCATATTGTTGGATTGGGTATAGCCTCCCCGCCTGGTAGTCTTAGACTTCGGCTTGTCTACCTCCGATTTGGTCGACATCTCGAACAGCAGGGCGGTCAGTTGCAAAAAGACGTCCCTCACTCAGCCAGAGGAAACAGGGTCAACCAGGACTTCAACAGCCAGCCAGGGTCGAATGGAGGTCTTCCAGATAACAGGGGATCGGCATGAAGCACTCCCGAACCAGAGCAAGCAAAGGGCGAGAAAGCGAAAGTGAAAGTGCAGCGGCACCCGTCCGCCAGTTCACACCTCCCAAGGCCGCTGTTGTTCAATTAGTGGCCGGGCATCCTGCCAACGCGAGCCCCTGGCATCCTTCGGAGGCAGGCCGCAATCTTCCGCCATGCACAACTTCGGTTCCCGGTGGGCGATCTTAGCCCGGACAACGTCAATCGCCCCAGCTGTGACTCATCTGCAGGATTCCGTGCATGAAAATCAGGATTTAGGACAGGATGATTGCAGGAGGGCGCGAGGGTCGCGGGAGCTCAAGGCTCACGCGGCCATCTTGGTCAAGCGCTAGGCTCCTCCCCCATTGAAAGCCTTTTTGACATCTAGAGCGATTCTCACAGTAGGTGATTCTGTTGAATGAGCTCTTTCTATAATATTGCAAATTAATGTGGTGTTATCAATGGTGTTATCACTAAATACTATAATAAAGTGTGTTGTTCCTTTTCAATACTAGGGTTCACACCTTATGGCCCTAGGTTGTTTGTGGTCAGTGTTTCCTTAGCAGCACAATAGCCCTCACCCACCCAAAGGATGACATGCTTCATCATAAGGCTAGCTCCTTCTTTGGCTCGTGCTGCAATGCACAATGGGCCCATAAAAAGGGGTTGTTTGCTGGAGATCTTTTTTTTCATTCTGCCCTATGTGAGTTAAATCAAGAACCTCGTTTTTAGGTCTCGGCTGCGAAAGGCTGCGCTTGCGCAGTCTCGCTCCGAGATTTAATGAGTTGGAGTGACTTTGAGAAGAGGGGCTTGCACCCGCCCCTCTTCTCTCCTGTTCTCCATTGGCTGGCCTCTTAAATGCTGGCCAGCCACTGGAGAAGAGGTCCAGTCACTCCGTTGAAGCCCCGTCCTTTTCGGATCGGGGGGCGTGTTTTTTGCGAGAAGTCTCAGGGAGGAGACAACAGCAAAACACGCCCCCCAATCCGAAAAGGACACTCCCTTTCTCCGAGGCATTTTCTGCTGTGCCTCGGAGAAAGGCGGTGGTGTCCCGGCGCATTTGTTAATTTCCAATACTTTGCCTATGGGTTTTGTGGACAGCCTGCTGTGAATAGACTCGCTTGTCTTTATTTTATTCCTACGTAATGTGCCGTGCTGCTTATGGCGGCGCTGGTGATAGTGCTGTAAGCTGTTGGGGTGAGTGAGACTCGTAATTACTGTATTTGGGCTTCTTTTAATGTTAAAATCGTTACGAAACATCTCCGAAACTCACCTCAGGGAGAGGGCGGGTTTAAAGGCTGGCAGTGGGAGGAATGTGGGTCTTTGTAAATACTTTAGGTGGAGCCGTTCCTCCGATTTTTTTCATTGCGGAGATTAGTCCTGCAAGAATCTTCTTCTAGATTTTAAGTGTACATGATCATATTGAGAAAAGTCTAATGGCGCACTATACGCTGAGACTTAGGTTACTAGTTGTACCTAGATGTTCGAGTGTTTAACATTCCACTTTTGTCCCCGTCCTCTACAGATCGCTGGTGCCTTACAGCTTGGCTCGCGGCACCCGCTTAAACTGCGCAGCCAGGCTGTTAGCCACCACCCTATCCCCTTTTTTTGCCATGCCAACCTAACTCTAATGGCCGCTGTTTATTGATGGTGGAGCGAGCTGATTTGATTGACAGACGCGCGGGCTAGATGAGCGGCGAATGCAGTATGCTTCAACCAATGACTGCTTGGCAGGGGTGGGTTCGTTTGCTAGCTTTAAGGGCGAAGACACCTTCACCCGCAGAGCAGAGGACGCTGGGATTAGTAGTCGTTTTTTGGTAACACTTGCCTTTGTTCACCTGTCTGGCTCAGCTGTCACTTGGATTATCGCCTTCAAGTTAAAGATGTACGTCTCATTGTACAACTGTTTTATGTTAAAAGTGTGGGAGGGATGCTAACAAAGAAAGTATGTGACCGTGCAGCTAGTCCTTTGTCTTGACCAGTATTTTTCTTAATGTCACATAAATAATCAGAGATGTGCCGAGAGTGATAGATAACAGGACTGCTCGGATATAGCCAGTTGCTAATACGTAATTTAGCAAAGGCAGTGGAATTCTTTCACTTTATATGCAATTGACGCGAATTATTCACAACAACCTTCATGAACGCTCAACAACTAACGTCTCGAGCATGGTCAATAACTCCTAGATAGCTGCTGGCTATTTCTGTTCGCGCACAGTTGCAGCCCTGCAATTTTTATTAAAGATAATCGTCATAACACTTTTAAAAATAAAAACAGTAGCTAACATGGTTCAGCTTTTTAAGGCGAGTAATAATTTATTTAATGTTTATTTGTTGGTAAAATGTAGTATACTTTGTTTTTTCCATAATTTTTTTCTACCCATTACTAAGTGGTTTACTGTCGTTAGTTTACATTCGCACTGCGATCCATTTCGGGGAGAGGGAAATGTTCTACGAACGTTTTTTTTCTTTTCAACCACCTATTCTATCTTCATCCTCGTCCAAGTCAGTAGAAATGAACAGGCAACGATGTAAAACAAATGAACGTGCTTGGTTTACTCACATTCTTGTTTCTACTTCAGCACAGAAACTGGGACTAAGGGAGTGATCTGCAAAATGGTTCCCATGGTCATTACTTGCTGTGTGGATAGAGAGATATTGGTAAAGAGCTTCTGCCTGGGTTACTGAGAAGTAAACATGGGGTTCCATATAGTGGAATTAGCAAGCAACGTCTGCAGAATCAGTCTTAAGTGTAATTAAAGGGTCCTTTCCATGGTGCTGAAGTTATGTTGAGAGAAAGTAAGGGGCCTTATAAAATCTCCTCATCGAGATTGGTCTAACTTGTACCAAAGAAGATATTGAAAAGCAATAGTGTTATCAGGTGTTGGTGTGAAGTAAAATGATTCATTTTAATCTAATCAGAAGAATACTCATACTCAAAGTTTTGCCCATAAGGTAATTCTGGGGACCAAACCAAATGGTACCTTAGTCGGCAGATCTTCCCTTTGGAAAAAATGTATAAGACTGCAGTGGTCATGGATTCACTTGTAGCCAGTCCGGTAGGCTGTACTTATACGGCTGAAGACAGTATTCTGAAAAACTAAACTAATAAAAAGAGAAAAATCTGCTCTTTAAAAAAAGGATCTCCTCTGACTGTGATCATGGGGCATACATGGTACAATCACTTATATCGGTCTTAAGGATTGGTATAACACCATTCCTGATGGTGATGTTTGTTCTCTTTTCTAGAAGCTATAGAAAAACAAATTGAATCCTTGGAAATTTCTTTTGACATGATAGCTGCTATATTGGCTGCAGGAGCAACTATAGTGGCAAGGAGGAACCTATTGTGAGAGTGGCACTTGGTCTCTCAAAAAAAAAAAAAGCCTGATTTAAGAAAACCGTTTATAGTTATTAAACTATTTGGTGCAGAATTGGAAGAGAGGCTTCATTAGTCATTCAAAGAAATAAACGCTTCATTTTGTAAGTCTGCAGGTGCCTTAACAGCCAATTCCTCTTCTGAATCTTTGTTTCAACATTCACCAAGAAGGTCTGCTCAACAACCACAATCAAACAAGCATATTGATACAGCAAGTAACATGCTACCTACAACAAGTTAGGACTATTGGCTTTGTCAATCGTTGTTAGTTGCATAAGATAAATTAGCAGTAACTGTGGCTTGTATATAATATTGAGAAAGCATCCACTTGAAGCCCTAGTGACACCACGACAATGTTACTGCTCCTGAGTTTCAAAAAGAGACAACAATATAATCATGCAGTGGCTGAACTCGACAGATTAAGAAATATATCCCAAATTATATATAACAGTCGGTAGACGCATGCCTCTACAGTGTTCTATTGTATTTTGAAACCAGAATTGCTCAAGTTCGTATCCTTTCAAAGTTCCCTTTTCAAACAATCATTATCAACGCCAAGTCTGGCCCTGGCACGGTAGTGCGATTTTTGTTTAGTATTAATAAAATTTGACACTTCAGAGAGCAGTTTCAGCAGAGAGGACAAAGAAGGAATGGGCATGGGATCCAAATACTCATCATGCATATTAGTCTGGGCCAAGGGCATTTTGCGATGCTGCAGCGTTTTCCTCATAATTATGGGTTTGCCAAACTTCCCAAATAATGCTCGCATAATAAATCTCGCTTTTGAGAGTGATTAAGCTATTGACATTTTAAATAACAATGCCGTTTCTTTAAATGCAACGGTCTCGGCATTGTTAAAGTTAGAGCTATTGGCTCATTGCTCATGACAATGCCGTTTCTTGAAATGTTTGAAAAACAAACACATAAACAAAAATAATGTCATGAGCAATGCCAATAGCTCTAACTTTACCAAGGCCGAGACCATTGCATTGTAAATGCTTGTTATCTTATTGGAGCAATTTGCAGTCTAGAAGAATAGGTTGGTGAAAAATGTTAAAATCTTGTTAATTCAATAAAATCTATATTGTGGTCATATCACATGAACTCTCTTTAGACTCAGTGGTCGACCTTAGATTATCTGAAACAATGGGTCATATCCATCAAGGTACTGAATGTAATGAGATAGGACCCCCCTCGACCATACGGGGACCTATATTTTCATAAGAACCTTGCCGTAGTTCTCCATAGATACGGTATATTTTATTCAAGCATAAGTTTCATGCGATTGTTGATAGTTTGATATGTTTTTTCTAGGCTTTATTTAAAATCTCTACATAGTATTCATGCAGCAGAAGAGGGACGTCTTTTATCCAGAATCAGGTGTACGTTCTTCACCCTTCTTTAGGACTTCTATTTAAGTCGGAATCTCTTTATCTCATCTCCGGTCCGATGCTGCTCCGTATGGTTGAGGGGGTCCTATTTCATTACATACATGTTTTTAGTGCTACTTCTGATAAAGAGACAATTAATATAAAGTCCTGATGACGGTGGTGCGAAAGCTGTTTGCACACCGAAACGCGTCGACCCTTCTGGGGTGTTAAATTCGAGGAACTATTGAGTCTAAAGAGAGTCCATGTGATATGACCACAATATAGATTCTAGCGAATTAACAAGATCTTTGATGATTTCTAATATGTCACCTGTTATTGTCTTTGTGTTTTTAATGTATCTATATGAAATGTTTTTATGAACTGTGAGCAGTGTCTTTCTGTTTGTTTTTTTTACAATTCTTGAACTATTTGGCCGATATTAATGTACATTGAATAAAATTTGAGAGAATTTTTAATAATTTGTGTACTTTTATAATTATATGTGGGGTTAGCGATAGTATACAATTTAGCTTGCATGATAGATGCTTGGATGCTGATCAGAAGTGGTGAGTCAATCCAAGGGAAAAAACATTTTTATTGTTGTTACTACATTAGGCACCCTTTCCCTTGGATAGTAGGGTCTTGCCCTTTTCCTTTATAATTCCTCTGATGACCCCAATAGCTATAGTAGTCCACAGACGTAAGCACGTAAGGGAGTAGAGCTCAAATATATCATCTCAAACCAGCTTTGAAATTTGGTATCAGAGTGTCAAGAGCACACGATGTTGGTTATATTTATGGAGACGTCTCACTCCAAGGTATGCAAGGGAGAGCACCACTAGTGGGCAACACTGTATTATTCACTAACATATTCTCCGTAGTAGAAGTCCTAATATGTTAGCTCTTGGCAAAGAATCAGGTGGGAACTAAACCAGTGTTAATGAGATGTGCAAAGTAGTGGGGGAAAATAGTGATTAAGATGCCCATTTGGGCTAGCATGGGTTCTTATACCTATGAGTCGCATATACAGGTAGTTGCTGAATCATTATGTAACAAATACAAATTAGCATGTAAGAGACAAGTTTTAATCATTAGAGATAAATAGAGATGTAGCCCGTTCATCATTACCCATCTTCATTAGTTTGTAGCTTAGCACCGGAGTTTGGAAAATGAGTAGCAGTTTACATGTCTGCATCATATAGTTAGTGAAGGATTTTTTTAGATCTCCAATCATTATGAAAGATACGTGTAGATCTGTTATACTCGACAATTGAATGCTTTTGGCTCTCAGTCTTGGTCTCATTGCCAAAAACCTTTCCGTGTTTCTACAATATTTGAAATGAAGATCTTTTTACCACTTTCAGATATGGTTGTTTTTCCTCATAAAATGAAGGATAGATTCATTCTGTTGAAATCTGAGAGGCTTGCCTACTATAGGTTTAGCGCTTTTCTTATGCTTGATCAGTTAGAAGGAACTCTGTGAGATCTTTGCAGTTTGAATCCTTTTGAGAAAAGTTACACCAGTCATTTTTGGGATCCTGGAAAGTTTATGTATTCGTTCCTCTCATAACCCTATGTGTCCTCCGGTATTCCGGAAATCCTAAGTTTGCTTCTTCTGTTGCGATCTTCGAACTCTGAAACGTCTTTCTGAAGAGTTAATGTTTTCTGCATACCTGAAAAAAGTTCCTTGACATGAGGATTTGTGGTCTTCTACATTGCTAATTTGGTTTTCTGTTTCTGAGAGTCTGTTATTTATCTGCTTCATATCGTTTCTCATTCAAAATATTTCTCTTTTCATAGCATCAGTATTGGCTTATTTGATTTTGCTAAATCGTGATCCTCTTCTAATTTCTTGAGGATTGCTTCAATTGTAGCCGTGGGAATATTCTTTTTTTAATTAAGAAGATACTGCCAGATATGCAATGAAAAATAATGATCACGGTTATGGTCTGGACCAAATTCCTGTGACCTTGGGATTCAGGAAGAAAGTAATGTTCAACTGCACAATTGTACTCTATATTGGGTATTGAGCCTGTATGAACTCAAAATTAAGTTTGGTAGTTTACCTACAAAAGATGTAGCCCAATTAAATTGTCTTCCTCACCTCGATTTAATAATTTATTATTGCGGGTGAAAAAAAGGTAACCTCCTATTACCAATCGGTACAGACAAAACATTACTTCATTCACATACTCTTCAGTGCAATAAAGGCGTGGTATGTGGTCGGCATTAATTGCGTTTATTTGTGTGCTGATAGTATTCTACTAGTTTACTGAGCTTCCTTTGGAAGGATTGCTTTCTCTATAATCTGATCAGTTCCTTTATCAAATCTGGCTGTTTATTAATGGTAAGTAACTTTGGTTTAAATAGGTAAATGAGTTATTGTTGTTACAATCTCTGCATAATATGTGATCGGAGATGCACACGTCTGGTAAGTCTTGGTACAGGGATTCTGCCTATGCACAGAACTATGCACAGGAAACCAGGACCTCAGTGAATTGTGGTGTACCAAAAACTCACCTCAGAACCCCTTATCCGACCAGCATCAGTGTCCCATTCGTTATCCGAGTTTTATCTCGGCGGTGCCAATGTATAGACAACCCAGAACAAGCGACTTAGGGTATTCTCAGGAATGGTGGAAATCAGAAATACCTGTTCGTAATTATTCTCATATCAGTCCACAACAGAATAAACAGAGACACGGTAAAGTTTAAAAAGTTTATTTTAAAAACCTCGTGTCCTAAGATGCAGTACTTTGGCTAACATAAGCAGACAAATGATTAAGATCAAAACCATCAGCATAGTTACAATACCATAGAAAATGAAAGGTGTAATCATACTAAAATGACAGTGGATATCAGCCATCTTCCTTTCGCTAGTAAACTAATATTATTATTATTATTAGACTAATAAAAGGTCTCTAGGCTTGAATGGGGAACCCCATACCGTAAAGATCAGCTTAGTGAAATCACATCACATGATCAGCTAGACTCTGCCCCTGGGAAAGCTCTTCTTCCGAATGAATAAAAAACATGCAGCACTGCAATATTAAAAGCACCCGACTTTCAGGTATTTGCAGCTGCGTGCGTGTTATGGCTGAATAGTGGGCCGATCAACCTGAACCCAACAACATGCACCGTATAGCGACCCAGGCTGTTTCTTTACACAATGTTCAGACCAAGGTCGCTGCTTACTGTTAGAGATGTGAACAACAGACAGTTCTCATGTGAAGCAAAGTCGAGCAAGCATTTCTCAATTAATAACATGGCTTTCTAACATTTAGCACAACCGCGTTAGCTTAGCATTGTACGTATATAGATAGCAATCTTCACTACACCCCCCCTTGATGGGACCACTAACCAGTAGGGGCGCACTTTCAAGAACGCAGAGTTCAAGTTTGATATAACGGAACCAAGGGCATAAATTGTGAGTCCATATAAGGTAAGTGAAAAGTTTGAAGAAAAAAATAGAGAAAAAAACCATTTAAAGGAGAGAAAAAATACAAAGTCATTCCACAGGAATTCTGGATCACCTCCAAGTTAATCCATCAAGGTATAAGCACAATAAGTTGCAACAGCTTCCAAGAGGAAATCATTGGAACGTTCTGCAAAATTATCTGCCATCCAGTTTAGCAAGGGGAAGGAACACACATGTTCCTCGACAACCGGAGCCTCTAGCACCATCAGAGGACAACTGGTGTGTTCTTCAAGATAACTTCTCGCTAAGAATTCAGCTGCAGCCGTTCCGATGTCCCAATTCCCTAGGACTCCATGTGCTGCTCCACAGGCCATAATCCTGACGCCAGAACAGTCCAACTCATGAGCCACTAAGGGGCTCATTAGCCGATCATAATCCGGGGCAGGAGACACCGAGTTCGACAGACACAAATCCAGAGTCCATTGGAACGGACAATCTAGGCAATGAAAGACAGGCTGCACACAAGTAATGTAAGGAAACCGGAAGGACAATCCATAGGCTATGCTTAAAGTCGCCAGTGGTAAAGTGCCATAGTATTCAAGCATCCGGTTACGAAGATGGAGCAGCCGTGACATGCTGTCGTGTGATGCAAGTTGTGCATCCATAGCGTAGTACGCAGATCAACAAAAGCACCCCAGCTACGAGGGCGAGAAGCAAAGGGAGACCTCCGAAGACGCTGGAAAAAATAGAATGAAAAAATGCCGGGATCACACCAAAAATAGTTTGAAAGGATGTCACGAGGCCGGAGCCCACAATTTAAAAAAAATTAGCCAGGCCACTTGTTGACGCGGCATTAAAGATAGTCTGAATCAGGGCCCCAAAATGAAGTGGGAGATCAGTATTCAAAAGCGCTTGCACCTCTGTGCGCGTGTTGGCTACGTGAAGGACAAATGTTTCCCGGGATGAAGTCAACGCGACTTCTTTTTGAGACAATAGAGTCCTTATTCTGCTCATCTTGTTGAACTCTGCTTTCAAGGTTGGAATGGAAGGCCAGATGGATACATCGAGCCGTCCATGCGGGGGTGGGAAAAGGACGTTATTACAGCAGACTACTCTCTGTGATACAGTCACTATGTAGGGAATTCCCACTAACATCCCACAGCAAGCTTCATTATTTAATAGCAAATAACTACCATTAGCAAGCAGCGTAAAAGACGGTGTTATAACTGGAACCGGGATCCCTTTCAGGACGCAAGCTAAATTAGGAGCGTGCACATTACATGCACCATGCAATTGAATGTGCCTACACACCACAGAGGGATCTGGAGTGGAAGTGCACTCTTCACCTTTTAAGTAAACCTCTCTTCCGTCCCTCATGCATCTATACGTGAATGGGAGTGACCAAACTTCGTGCAGGAAGGCAGTACCCAGTGTTTCATATCTGCCAAGGGCATAATGTTTCATGCACAAACTGAACTTAAACAGGGGGAATGGTAATGTGATCAACCCGTGGATAAGCCACACAGCGGAGTTTAATTCGGCAACCGAGAAAGGTAAAGGTTCTAACTTTTCAATGTGCAGCAATGAATATGTTGCATCTTTCATGGACATGAACTGTTGTTTCACAGTTAAATTAAAAGGAAGGAACAAAGATGAAGTATTCATGTAATCCCAAGGGACTTTCCCAGCCTTTAACGTTTGCAACGTCCATGCAAACTGCATAATGGAACGCAATTGATTCTGACCATGATACAAAACAGACAAATCATCCTGCACAATGTCTACCACAGATGAAACAATATTATCTAAGGTATAAATTCTGGAAGACAGTGTGTTAATGCTATTCTCTATTACAGCCAATACCTTTTCCATATTGGCTTGATCAATAGCTCGTAATCTGGATGCAGCTTCAATCTGTGTTAGCTTCCAAACTTCGTTGTAATAGCATAAACCCATCTTTTGGACCTGCCAACCTCAGGACCCTTAACAAAATCATTCAAATATATTTTGTCGTTCAATTGTGATAAATGAAGTTTAACAGATGCTAAGGTGGAATTTTGCAGCCAAGACTGGCATAACTTCCCTACTGAGTAGGTAGTTACAGTGTGAGAAGATTCGAAACGGGGGTCTACACGAACTTGTGTATACCCCGGAGCTAAATCCAGAAACCGATGCTGACAGGAATCTGAGCTTGTTTGCCATACTAACCACCCTTCCGGATTCAATTCAGAAATATTGAAGGATGTGTTGGAAATGTATGACTGCAACGTAGCAAGGGACAGATCTGTATGATTATCCCAATTAGGATAAGCACCCAGACCCGGAGTGGAGGGAGAATTTAATTTTTTAGAAGTAGCCAATCCAAAACAGGTGGTCTGAAAAATTGACGAATTCAAAAATAACATGTGGTTCGGGATGAGGCAGGCACGATGCAAAGCTTCTGTTCCCTGTACCTGCCACGGTTTAGAACCCCAAACCGATTTAAGATCGATAGTAGTTTTCCACAGATCATAGCCTCCGATTGCCAACTCGTCCATAAAGGACTTGGAATACAACAATTTGGTGTGTGTCAGTCTAACTTTAGAAGCAGACTCAGCCGCAACCTTAAAATAAAAGGAGTCCGGATTCGACACACTAAAATCAGAAAAATATGTGAATTTGTCCACTAACGTGGTGGAGCTGCCCTGCCTAGGGGCTGGACAGTGTTCCCATTGTGTATAATTTACAACATTTCTAAACGTATTTGCTTTGTGTAGGAAATGCGTGCCATAATGTTGATAGCAGAATTGCTCCTCATAATTAGCAGTCTCTAAACACAAATCTTCAGCATCAAATGTAGCATAATATTTCAAATCAGAAAACAGTGCTTCTATTGCTTGTACATCCCAATCATCCGAGTGGATGTTCTGCTTAACTACATCACCCATAGAAACACGAAATACATTTGGCACATTGATTACTTCAGTGGGACCATGAATTTGAAATTTAACAGCACCCCGCGCGATCCCATCCAGTACAGGCCAGGCAGAAATGTTCACAAAAGTCTGGTCCCTTTTCATAATATGTGATGAGGAGTGGGGGGCCAAAGTTCCATCAATTAATCCAATTGTAGATCTTTCTTTCAGGTAGTGTCCATTTATAAGTCTAAAAAACACTACCACAAAACCGATGGACATAAACAAAAAAATACATATGAGCACCAGCCAAATGTAAGTCCAAGGGGGAATTAAAAAATGTCTTTTGAACCAGGTCACAAAAATCGAAACTTTAGATGGGGCAATGGTAGTCATTGAATTAGTATCAAAGGAGTAACGCGACTGGGTAACAGTGGTGGATTGTAAAATAGGCAACGGGACATACGCAGGATAAGCATACTCAATATCTTCAGGTAGACCACCAGGTGTCGGTGGTAATAAAGGACCAGTAACTGTATGCATCTCGACGGCAACATCAGGCAAGGTGTTAGAAGCTGGGGCCACAACAGAATTTCTCAGCATCGAAGGGCAAGAAATCACTGGTGTCATACTAAGAAGAATCGGCCACTCGCTGTAGCTTGACATTGTCAATAGAGATGTACCTGTTATCCTTGCGACCAGGAAGTGGAGGTAAAATGACTGTACGTGTACCCTGTACTCCAAGCACCGGAACTGGTGCATGATAAAAGGGGCCGAACTCCTTCTTGTTCTCCACCTTCTCACGGACCAGATCACCAACTCGAGGTGGCCAGCCGACTACTGGAATCTGAAGCGCAGCATCAGATGTGGAGGGTACGTGTTCCTTCGCTAGACTGTTTCTGGCTTCTTGTAGATTCTGCAATACAGCACAGTGATCATCTACGTCAAAGATTGCGGCCGACGCCGCCATGTCTAGACCATCAAGGTCTGGGACAAACATTTGTATGCCAAAGAGCATCATGTATGGGGTCCGCCCACCCAGAGACCTTCTAGGGAGATTATTAAGTGCATGTTGCACGTCATACAAGTGGGCTAGCCAGTACCTAAAACCCTGGCTGTCAAAGATTGCTTTAAGTCACGGTTCATTCGCTCCACCACACTATTACCCTCAGGTCGGTATGGAGACGAAAATTTGACTTGGACCCACACATTTCTCATGGCTTCTTTGTACACCTTAGTGGCGAACGCAGGGCCCTGATCAGAATGAAAGGTACCACATGCAAAACTTCCAACAAAGACACACAAATCCTTGATGACAGTACGGGCATCAGCACTCCTTTGTGGTCACACCCACAGAAAACGTGTGCACGAATCCACTGCAACCAAGATGTATTTGTACGCAGTATCAGAGGTAAATGGACCGCAATGATCTAAATAAACACAACCCAGTGGTTTATTAGATATGTACAACTGAGTTTGTGGTGGGCGCGCCGCAGTTGAAGGTTTTATCTGCTGGTAAATGTCACAATTAACAACATAAGCGCGAGCTTGTTTATATAAACCGCACCACCAGTAACGTTGTTGTAACAGAGATACAGTAGCTGCAACACCGGCATGCGCGGACACCATGCCCTCGTGAGCCACTAATATCAAAGATGGTCTGCAGTCCGCGTTGGGAATCAATCTCTCACCAACGTCGTTAATCCTCACTAATGGGACGTTATCAGGACTTAAGCGATAATGGTAACGAGAAGGGAAACCTCTTGGATATTTTGTTCCCTTCTCAGTAGCAGCAATAGCTGCCAAGATGTCATCATCGATCTTACTTTGTGATCTTGTAACTGCTGCTACTAAGTATGTCGCCACTGCTGTTTTTGCTGCCTCGTCAGCTAAGCTGTTGCCGACAGCATGGACACCAACTCGTTGGTGACCAAGAGTGTGAATAACATTCATGAGAGGCAGATGTTCTTTAAGTTCTGCCACTCGAACCCAAAGCGTTTTATGCTTAATTGTGCTACCTTTGGAATCACGATAGTCATTTCGAGACCAAAAATGTAGATTGTCGTTGTAAGATTGTACACAATAAAACGAGTCACTCACTATAAGAGTAGTGACTCGAGGATCAGCAAACTCCAGTGCAAGCACCAGAGCACGAAGCTCCGCCAACTGTGCGGTACAATCACCCAATGACTGCGTATGCACGACATCGGATTGGAATTCACCATTCACGAAAGTACCGACCACAATTGCGCAGGCTGCTGAATAGGCATGTTTCGATCCAGTAGCCGGTTGCGCAGAACCGTCAGTGTAAATGACACAATGGTAATCCTCGAGCGGGCGCAAAGACAGAGGAGCTGGATGAACGAATTCATACTGCAAGAACTCCTGAGTCTGTAGAGCCGCGTCAAAGATATATGTGACGTCGGGCGATGTCAAGGAAGTGGCCCATTGTATCCACCTTGGATGCAAAGCCTTAGAATTAGGTACACTTGCTTTCGTCACCGCCTCAAGGGCAGGATATGGTGTTACCACCAATATGCGTTTACCTTGCGATAGCGCTCGTTCTTTCAGAATCGCCATCTGCACTGCCGTCAGAACTTTCTCGACAGCGGAAAATCGCAATTCAGCCGAAGTGTACAGGTGTGATTTGTAGGCAATGGGGACGGTGTCGCCCTCATTGAACGTTAAGTACGTGAAACCCACTGCGCCTGGCACAATTCTTATGACCAGGTTAGTGTGGTTATCACGCGTCAATAAGTATTTTGAAGCAAGAAGGTCAGCTTGCAATGATTGCAATATAGCTGAATGCTCCGGCAGCCAACATGATTTGGAAAAAGTAGGTTGTACCAAGGCATAAAGCGACTTGATACGCTGGGCATAATCAGGAATGTACGTTCGTCCGAAATTCAGAAAGCCCAGCAGAGATTGTAATTTCTTCAGTGTCGTAGGAGCACGTAGGCATGCGCATTTCTCTAGGAAGTGCGGAGCCAATCCTCGACCTTCATTGTTGAGTTCGTATCCCAAAAACAACACTGTATGTTCCGCAATGTGAGACTTCGCAAAGTTGAATTTGTAACCGAAGTCTGCAAACAAAACAATGATGCGATCAACGCGACACAGATGCGGCCACAACTCGTCATCTGTGAGATACATATCATCCACATATGAGTACGCATCAGGGTCTATGCTCTCTAACAGAGAGACAACACGAGCGGCGAAGACACCAGGGCTGTTTTTATAGCCCATCGGTAATCTTTTGAAATGTTTTTGTTTGCCACCCGAGGTAAACGCCGTCCACTCCCTACTAAGAGAGGAGAGGTTATGGCTGTAAAAGCCATTGGAAATGTCAAGTGTGGTTTTAAACCGTTTTCTCACGAGACTATCGACGAGAGCCGAACTGTGGGTATTTTGTACTGCGCATGTCCGGCAATGAGAGTTTAAATGCCGGTAATCCAAAACCAGGCGGTACGACCCATCAGGCTTCGTCACAGTGAATAAAGGCTTACTCATTGGTGACACACATGTTTCAATTACACCTTGAACTTCTTAGCTTGGTCCTTTGGCACTGTGTGTGCAAAGGACGGGAGGATCACCTCCTCCCCTCTAGGAGCATCTAAAATAAAAGCCGGGGGCCAATCAGCCACTGCCAATAGAATATCATAGGAAGAGGTCAGATTATCCCAAAAAATCCCGTTAATCGTGCATTGTATGTCACCTTCAATTAAAAGGACTATATTATACTGTCTGTCAGGGGGAGCCACTCTAGTGTCAGCAGTTTCTACAGTTATGAACGTATCAGTTGCTGTCGCCACCAGTTATGGACGCAGTGCTTGTCGCACTACTGTAACTTCCGCCGCGCTGTCGAGCAGCGTTAGCGCCCATGTCAGGTTCTGAAGCTGCGTCCGCACCATCTGTGGCATACCTCGCTGTTAGCGCAGCAACTTTCTTCTTATGAAACTGGGGTCGTTGACGTGCAGACTCGTCCTGCTTGCCTTTGCCCGTCAGTCTGACGGGGTTGCTCACGACTTTGAGCACCCCTTCCCTTCCCACGGTCTCCGCCACCGGATTGTGAAGCCGATGTTTCCTGTGAAGAACGAGGAGAGCGTTGATCAGAAACCTGAAATCTATCAGGTGACTTAATACTAGATCGATCGCGCAGATCATATGTGCGTTCGCTAGTCGACTGTACGGGTGAGGCAGGACGAGACCCCTGTTTCTGTTGCTGCTTCCCCTGTTTCTTTGCTCGCCAATTTTGTTTAGGAATATTTGGGCATTCGTCTTTAGTAGACAAGCTCACCTTAGTTTGCTGTACTATATCGGGAACTATCACAGTTGGTTTAACACCCAAGGCACTACGGCCTACGGTCCTATAGGCTTGCACAATTATTTTAGCGAACTCCTGAGGCCTGTCAAGTTCATCCACGTGGTCCAGCTTATTAGCTACTTGGAACTGCATGGCATCGCCTTTGAGGTTGCCCATTACCATGGAAGCCACCACATCAAACACGCCGACAAGCTTCATTCCTAATTCAACAGCAGCCTCCGCTCCGTGATTCTCTTGAACACGTTTAATGACGGAGGGTAGTACAGACATAGACGGAGTGCCGAAGCACTTCGAGTAGGTCGTGGCAAAGACCTTGCCCCAGTTTGTGCAATCAGCCATATCTGGGACCAAGTCTTTCGGCAAACTAATGGTGAGAATCCTGTGTTTCTCCACAGGAGAGGTATGCGGAAAAACCGCCTCCAGTTGGTCAAATTTCTCAGCAAGCCAATAAAGAAAATCATCCTTATTTTGGGGGCGCTTGCCCATAACCGAATTAACCATAACAGGACTAATAACCACCGCGTGGTGGTCCGTTGGTTGTCCCGCAACAGCGGGTGCCCCCACCTGCACGTTGCATGACACGTACTGCACTAAAGCCCTATGAACTGTAATCAGGGCTGTGTGTAGTACCCGCAACTCCGCCACCGCCACCGTGAGATAGCGGGGATGAGGCGTAAATCCGGCTATCACCGGCCATGTGGCCCCTGCAATAGACAACGGGCCCATTCTAGCCGGTGCAACCGCATGGGGAAGGGCGCCATTAAACCAAATGGTATGCTGACAGGCAGAAATAGGAATTTCTTGTGTCCTATACGGCGTATAGATCGCAGGCAGCTGTGTGGGAGTATAGGAATGAAACGTATCATCGTCTACATCCACCGCCGGAAAGGTCACCCAAGAGTAAAACAACTCATAAGGGTAAGACGCATCAGCGCTCACCACAAAATAACAGCCATCCCATCATCCGGCACCCCATACGTCGTCAAATGACGGTGCAGAGGTGCACGACTATGCGCGGCTATGTCAACCGCCATAAGGACACACTAAATAGTATCAACGATATCAACAGTAGCACTGGGGTTCAGTAAAAATAACCTTTTTAATGATCAAGCTTGAAAGAACCTATTAGTCGAAACACAGGTAGGTTAAACCGTCACTCCCGTTAACCGGAAACCAGAGTGAGGGTGTTGTGGACTAATATAAGCACTACTAAGGCGTTTCAAATCAATCGACCAAACGTTAGGTGCGCCATGTTGCAGGGATTCTGCTTATGCACAGAACTATGCACAGGAAACCAGGACCTCAGTGAATTGTGGTGTACCAAAAACTCACCTCAGAACCCCTTATCCGACCAGCATCAGTGTCCCATTCGTTATCCGAGTTTTATCTCGGCGGTCCCAATGTATATACAACCCAGAACAAGCGACCTAGGGTATTCTCAGGAATGGTGGGAATCAGAAATACCTGTTCATAATTATTCTCATATCAGTCCACAACAGAATAAACAGAGACACAGTAAAGTTTAAAGAGTTTATTTTATAAACCTTGTGTCCTAAGATGCAGTACTTTGGCTAACCTAAGCAGACAAATGATTAAGATCAAAACCATCAGCATAGTTACAATACCATAGATAATGAAAGGAGTAATCATACTAAAATGACAGTGGATATCAGCCACCTTCCTTTCGCTAGTAAACTAATATTATTATTATTAATATTAGACTAATAAAAGGTCTCTAGGCTTGAATGGGGAACCCCATATCGTAAAGATCAGCTTAGTGGAATCACATCACAGGATCAGCTAGACTCTGCTCCTGGGAAAGCTCTTCTTCCGAATGAATAAAAAACATGCAGCACTGCAATATTAAAAGCACCCGACTTTCAGGTATTTGCAGCTGCGTGCGTGTTATGGCTAAATAGTGGGCCGATCAACCTGAACCCAACAACATGCACCGTCTAGCGACCCAGACTGTTTCTTTACACAATGTTCAGACCAAGGTCGCTGCTTACTGTTAGAGATGTGAACAACAGACAGTTCTCATGTGAAGCAAAGTCGAGCAAGCATTTCTCAATTAATAACATGCAACTACAGTGTCGTGTGCAAAAGCAGCAAAAGCGGCAAGATGGCTTTCTAACATCTGACGCGGTTGTGCTAACTTCGCATTGTACGTATATAGATAGCAATCTTCACTACAGTCTCAGGCGAGATCGTGCTGGGCTGTTTTGTTGCAGTGCCAAATGATGGATGAAAATCAATACTTTCTTGGTATCAGTTGGAAATGCCCTTGTCTTGTGGCGCAGCGGCCAGGGCGCCTGCCTCCGAACCACGGGGTTCACGGTTCGATCCCCGGTGCCGGCGGCAGGTTAGTCCAGCACCATGCGATTCTGGGCAATAGCTCGCTTAATCTTCCCGACTGCCCCCAGCGCCTTGACACCCTCAGGTAATTGTGCACTTTACAAATACTGGATTTCATTTCATTTCCTGACAGCAAAATGACTTAAAATTGCTGCCATATGCAGTTTCAGAACTCTTGAAGCCAGATAGAGCGCCCGAGGGCCACCATTTTGACTCACTTGAATGGTTTTGAAATAGTTTTCTTTTTTTTTTATAAACTGTTTATTGATCAAAATAAGAACACAAAATACTGTATTACAGCTCCAAATCCAGGTCAACAAAACCGTTTTCACTTCAATATTGCTCACTTTAATGGCGCAACTGTACCTCAGTCGTGATCAGGAAGCATTTTGATTTCAGGGATTATCTTCCCTCTATAGATCACAATGATGTAGACGTCATAAAGATTGTTTGAGGTCGTCACCAGGATAGAGTTGTCAAGTCAAGCAGCCATCTCGTCCACATCCCTCTACACATTTATTTCTTGTAATTCATTCTTGTTTATTTGAAGCTTTCAGACAGCTTGGAGTCTGTGAATAAGGTTCATATTGAGTGGCGCAAAAATTAATTCCAACTATTTTCAACATCACATGTAGAAACTGTCCTCATTTTCATAAATATCATTTTCATTTAGTAATACATTGTGACTCATCCATATCTTGGAAATTCCTCCTTTTATATGATTCAAACAGGAACTGACCTATCTTCTGTTTAATCTTGGATTGTGAACCTCTGATAATGTTCTGTGGACTTACCCCCATCTTGTAAATGATAGTTTATAGGGCGTGTCTTTACCTGAAATTCAATGGTTTCAGTTTAGCAGATAATGATGATGAAGAAGCTCACCTTTGACATCATTTGCCCAACACTGAATTTCCCATTCCCACTGCCACCCTTTATGCTTAATGCTCCAGGCAGCTCACTGAATTCCCCTCCGAGTGACTGTAAGCATGGAACGACCAGAGCATTCTAGGCCTTTAGGACACTTAACCACATGCTGAGCATGAGGAATGCTTGGTGTTCTTCTGAACACCTCTGGTCTCCAGTAATTTCTCAGCACAGATGTACAAATAACCTGGGTTGTATTGTTGGGACATTTCCCACTCTACCTGGCGTCAAACCATAAACTCTGAGCCCAACAATCAAATTGCGAATTGTTTAGGACATCATATAGGAAGGCATACACCATTAATTTAATTTCTAATTTAAAATGCTTATAAAGCGCAGCATACACCTTGCGGTTTCTTGGCGCTGAAGGTTCAGTGGCTGAGGGGAAGGAAGACCGGGGAGAAAATTTAGGCGGGGAAAGCCTGGCTAAATAGGAAGGTTTTCAAGTCTCCACGGAAGGAAAGGTACTGAGTTGCGGAGCGGAGGTTATCAGGGAGAGAGTTCCAGAAGGAAGGGGCCAGAGTAGAGAAATTGGATCCACCCCACTTTTTGCGCGAGAAACCATTGAGGTGTCCTTAAAGTTCTTGGGGGATGAGAGTTTGAGAATGTGTGAGCCACGCAGTACTTAGCAGTGGTCGGACAGTAGCTTGAATAAGCTGTGTTATAGAAGGTGTTCATCCGATAGAAGGCTCTCCGATCTCCACTTTTTAACTCTTCTCAGGTGGAATTCTGGAGCATCACCTAATGTGTTTTCTTTTGAGATTTTTGTTGGAGAGGCTGATGCCCAGTGAGAAGTGTTTATGTTGGGCCAAGTCCCATCAAACGAAGTCTGTGGCGCTTTTCCCCTCAAAATCCCACTTATCTCCATGGCACTTTTAAGCTCGAAAATATTCTCATTATTTTTAATCGCTTTAAACTATTCTCAGTTTTGGTATGCATAGGCAATAGTCTGAATGCAAAATAAAGCTGAAACTGTATCGTTCATAGGAATAAGAACAGATGAATCATAGGTAAGCTGGATACAGTAAAAATAGGTTGTATAAATTTAGCAAACACTTGGATAATAGTGCACAGAAAAATAAATATATATATTTTCTAATGTTCCTCCCCCCCCCCCTCCCTTTTGATACAAGGAAGCAAACCATAGTTCGAGGAGTAGCATTAAAACAAAGAGTAAAGTACACAGGTATTAGCTACATCAGAGAGGCGCCCCTTACACGTCTGTGAAAATGGAGTTCATTCTAGACTGCCTAGTGGTGCGTTGGTAGCATTGTGATCCTCCAATTCCGATCCTGACCCAACCGTCCCTTGCACTTTGTTGTGGTGGTTACCACACCCCCGTTGTCCTCATCACAGAGGCTCAAAAGGGCACTTATTCTCCTGTTGTCCCCTTTTCTATCTTTGTGTAATGGCTTTTGACCTGTATTAGAATTTAGTGTGTTCAAGGGGCGCTTTTGACCTGTATTAGAATTTAGTGTGCTCAAGGGGCGCATCCTGGTATGGTCACTGCAACACCTCTGTCTCCTTCTGTGCCCTCTGATGTCTATTAAAGGAAACCAGGCTCTGATTACAACTGTCACGGAATTTTAGGACATTATCGGTATCTGGAATGACTGATACCGTATGTAAACTCCTCATGGAGTAACTACAATTGCGATTTAAGCCGTGTGAAATGGGGAATACGTTTTTCAGGCTGGTGTATCTCACAGAATTCCCAATTTCATGTCGTTTAACACGGACATTTGTGACCTGTTCTGAGCTCGTGGTAAATATCTGCAGGGGCTCCTGTGTGGAATGGGGGTGTGTGGTGTGATGTGTGGGAGAGGTGAGCTGGCTGGCTGAAGTGAAAACTAGCAGTGGGGGACCATTTAATGCTCACGTCGACCCGTTCCTTGGCCGAGGGTCTGACAGGGGTTGCGAACCAGGCCCCAACTGCAATGTAGCCCTTTACCAAAGTCTTTTTTAACGGATCGGAGTTTTATGTGCTAAAATTGTGCCAGGGTTTCTGCACCCAGTAAATCCAAATGTGGAAACACTTTACCTCCGATTATATTGCTAAGTGGAGTGCTGGATGAGAATTCCATTCTGCAATACTTGTAATCATGATCTAAATGTTTTCATGGCGATCTGTATTTGGAGTGTCCAGGGGAGTACAAAGGACACATAATGTCCATGTAGCCGACCATAACACTGCAGCATCTCCATGGATGAATACATCTGGTTTCTTGGTTGAGTGCATCTGCCTTATTAACTGTTTAAGTGCTTGAATGTTGATGTTAAAACAGTGAACGTGTGTAGTGATGTCATCTTGATTTTGTGTTTTAGGAGAATGATAATTCAGTGAGGTTAAAGATTGCATCGTTACTGGGTCTTTTATCGCAGACGGTAGGATTTACGCCAGACTCCATTGTGGATGATGTTATCGGCACACTTCAAAATGAAAGTAAGTTGTTACTGTAAGAATTGGGCCCAAAGTCTTATCATTCTTGACAGGCCGATCTGTTTGCGACTGTTGTAAAGAGTTGAGTCAAAGGTAGAGAATAGAAAATAGAGAGCCTTAAGTATCAGATTCCAGGAGATCTCCTCATTAGGGGAAATGAAATGATTGTGTTAGACGTAATTCACCCTGACAACAATCCACCTGAAACTTTCCTTAAAAAGTGACACAACCGACCAAAGGTGATGATTTTAAAGACCAGGTTCCTGTGGGTGCCTCTTGTCCCTTTGAGCTTACACCACAACACAATTACCATGATTGGTGACATTTGGTAAACAGGTCCTTAAAAGAAAAAAAAAACACTAGGACCAACCATATGAGTACTGGCCCCTAGGCTGTTTGGTGCTGCAAACAGCTAGGATTACCAGTTCGTGTTAGTTGGACCCAATTGACTTGTATGCTTTGTCTGTGCCCCTTCCTGGACACGGATGATTAGACAGAAGATTACCAGGACTACTCCACCACGGCACCAGTTCAGCAGCAGGGAGCTCTTTACTGATTGGATCCTTCTTGCTTGTGTGGTCGGTTTCTTGGGACATCTGATTTTAAAGAGACACCTTTTTATTCCCACCTTGGTGTTGCTCGTCCAACGCCACTGTGAGAGAGCCTAGTGCCCAAATGAAGTGTTTTGGCTATCCAATTGAGGTGTGTTTGTATTATGGCCCAAAACACCAGGAATAAACAACATCACCCAATTAGGTTACAGCACATTTGCTAAAAATTGTATTTCTGATCGATACTTCTAACCGCATTGTTACATACTCTTTAAACGCCAGTTTTGAATCAATACGGATTTACGTCCCGCACCGGCATCTAGAATCCCTAATCCATAAAGTTTTTTGTGTGCTGTTCGGCTTAAGATCATACATCTCCCTTAGTACTGAGGAAGCCTTAAATGAGAGTGGCCGAAAAGCATCAACCTTGCTCAGGAGGAGTTTTATTACATGTATCGTAATTGTTTTTTTTACTTTATCATTTTGTTAAGCTACAAAAACATACAAATAAACAGCCATTATTGTAGGTAACATTGAAGAATAATTAGAGTGTGTCAATATATCCAGATGGGCTAGTAGCGACGATAAGCAAATAACAATCAGCGTGAATGATAAAAAAAAAAATGGAGGGAGGGTGACCTTGGCACGGGTTAGAACGTGGGTTTCGACCAATTGTATTCGCTCCTTTCTGTGAGGCAAATCGAGAAACATAAGTAGAGCACATAACTACAATCTCCCCCCACCCACACAAGGAGCTAAGCTGCCTAGCGAATCCCAGAACTTGTAACTAATAAAAACATCAACCACAACAATTTCTAGGGCTGTTTACACCTTAGGGGGTGAACAACACTGCAGCAGACAAGCCTGTAGGAAGCTGGCTCTGTATATACTATATCAGAGTGAGGTATAGTGTGCACAGATTCCAGTGGAACCCCAAAGGTAGGTAGAGGTAAAGTTAGATAGCACCTCACTCTCTATTTGTGGTAATGTGGTCAAGCAGTAAGGCAGTATCCGAGGACAGTGTTAAGCATTTGTTGTACACACTCCGTCAGCAAATGAATTCACACTCTCAAAGACTTAACTTCAGACCAATTGTTTTTGTATGAAAATATTATTTTAGTTATTTTATTTTCTAGAACCAAGCAAGCCTGGCACAGGTAAGCACAAAATACTTTACAGTAGTAATGCATTTTGTAAACAGTTTGAATTGTAATTGTATATGCACTTTGTTTTGACTTGCAGTATGGTTTCAGAGAAATGCAATACTTTATAAGTACAGAACATGGACTTGAATGGGCTTTTCAGTAAAATTACAGGTAAGTTACTTTTGAGATTTCTTTTCTTATTCAGAGTAGTATACCTGGATACTACTCTGGGACATTTCCTGTAAACAGGTAAGTAAAATCGTTTTGGTTAAAAAGTACAATTTTAAAGAATTTCTTTAGGTTTTCAAACTCCATACTTGGAAACTTTAAGCAAAACAGTTTATGTTATCCTACGAAGGAAAATAGTGGTATTGGTTTAGAGTTCAGTATTTGGTAGTGGGAGTTGAGGTTCTGGGGGTAGAGTCAGGGGTCACCCAGGGTCAAGGATGCACTCTACACCCTCCGGCACTAGGGTGGCCGAGTGCAGAGTGCTGAGGCCCAATGTTATCCAATGGGGGATTTGGGGCCTCCGGTTGGTGGCTGCTGGCAAGCAGGCCACTTGGTTGTGGGAGCAAAGCTCCTAGACTTTAGCTCAGGGCAAATGGGGAAACAAAGTAGCACCAAAGGTGCACCCTCAGCGGCACTAGAGCGGCTGGGTGCAGGGTGCTGTTTCGACGTCAGCCGCCCTGTTGTGTGCAATGGGGAACCTCTGGTTTGCAAAGGCACTGCAGGCTTGGGAGCGAACGTCTTCTGGGTGCGACGCCCACTTCGAGAGGCAAGTTGGGAAGTTAGGGGTTGGTTAGGCACCATTGGTTTGACCACCCAAGGCCGTGGGGCGTCGGGTGCAGGGGTGCCTTATGGGGGTCGAATCTTCTTACCAGCTCCTGGTCGCGGTTGGGGGGACCTTCTGGATTTATGCCGCAGGCGTTGACTGGAGGCAGGGCAGGGGTCCCCAGATCTTGGGTCAGGATCGCTGGGGTGACCTCCTCGTGGTGTTTGTCCACTTGAGCTTGGGCCGTGGACAGCGGGTGCAGTGTGGGGCAGATTTGCGGTGTCCGGCCAGAGCTAGAGGTTGCAGATTAACAAATCCGGTGTTCGCTGGAGACAAAGTCTTTGAGGTTGAAGACAGGAAGGTCCTCTGGGGTTTTCGAGGTTGCTGGCTGCAGGGCAAACCGAGATTTCGCAGGAGCAGGTTCGAGGTGGAGACAGGCCGGTAGGGCTGGGGCCAAGTCAGTGGGTGTATTCCTCTTGTTAGCTGATGCACGGCTGTTTGGTCCTTCTTTTTCATTTCCTTGTAGTTTCTTCTTGTCTGAGGAAGCAAGGTTCAGGGGTGCCCCTAAATACTAGATTTATGGGCGTTACAGTTAGGTAAAAGGCAGGGACCAATGGGTCCCTTATCTGGGGTGGGTACACCCCCTATTATGCCACCCTCCAGTGGGAGGGGGGCATGAACCTGTCCCTGGTTGGCTGAGTCCCAACCCCATCTGCAAGATGGCTGAGACTCCGAGTTATGCTTCACCTCGCCTCCCCCACCTGAGGGGTGGAGTTGGCAGAGGTGGGCACACCTCTCTCCTCACTTGTTTTTCCCGCTGGTTCTCCCGCCCAAAGTGGGGGTCAGAACCAGTGGGGACCAGTTGATGAAAGCAGCAAGTGGCCTGGGGAACCTCACAAAGGCGGCATGTCTTTGAAGCTTACCCTTCGTGAACACTGCCCATCCTGGGGGAGGAGGCTTGGCACTTCGTCCCAGGATGTGCATTGCTTCAGGCCCCGAAGAGCAGCAGGCTCTCGACCCAGGGGTCCAGAAACATGTCTGTTGGTGGCAGCTGAAAGCAGCCACTCAGCCTGGACACTAGTGGTAGTTTAGTTTTCAGGGGGCATCTCTAAGGTGCCCTCTGTGTGCATTTTTCATTAAATCCCACACTGGCATCAGTGTGGGTTTAATGTGCTGAGAAGCTTGATTTCAAACTTCTCAGTTTTCAGTGTAGCCATTATGGTGCTGTTGAGTTCGTAATGACAAACTCCCAGCACCATATACTCTTAATGGCAGCACTGCACTTACAATGTCTAAGAATGGCCTTAGACACTGTAGGGGTACAGGGCGTATGCACCTGTACCCTCACCACTGGTATAGTGCACCCAGCTCGAGTGGAGACTGATCTATGCCAGGGCAGTGGGTTGTAGGCATGGCACACAGGCATGTGTGCCATGTCGACTCTTCACTTTGTTCTGCACCAAGACAAGTTTCCTGCAAAGGCAGTGTGTGAGTGTAAGAGTTAAGGACCTCTAAGGGTGGCACAATAAATGCTGCAGCCCTTAGAGGCCTTCTCTGGTCAAAGTGTCTTGGGCACCTGTGGTAGCATTTACCAGGGGCTGACCTGTGGCCAGAGATGCCAATTTGGTTGAGGCTTCAATGCAGTTTTAGGGAAAGAACATAGGCCCTGGGTACCTGATTAGCAGGAGCTCAGAGCACACTCAGTCAAAGCACATCAGCAATTCAGCAAAAAGTAGGGGCAACCATGCAGAAAGAGGGCACATTCTCATAAAGAACCATTTGCAAGTTTGTCTTGAGCATCAGGGTGTAGAAATGGATCACAAAGTGTTCATGAAGTGAAGACAAAATCGGGATGCAAAAACCTTGTAAGGCTGTATCTCGACATAGGTGAAGCGGCCGCGAGAGAGTTGGCAGGTGCAGGGCATGAGCACATGCATGTCCATCAGTCTGGTGGGAAAAGGTCCAAGCTCGCCAGGCATGCAGATCCGGCAGAGAGCATCTCGGATGTGTCACAGCATGGGGGAGTCCACTCCTTCATAAACTGTGTGCAGAAGGTGACTGTGTCCGCTGGAGTATCAAAAAAACGGGCGTGGTCATTTAGATTAGTCTGGAGACGGGCAGAGTAGAACATGCCATATTACAGGCCCATTTTCCACAGCATAGTCTTGACTTCTGTAAATTTATGGCGTGCCTCCTGAACTGCCATCGTGAAGTCTGGCACGGAGATAGTGGCACCCTGGTATTGTGCCAGTCGGAGTCCTGTATCCCGGAAGTTCAGAAGACTGGCAATTCTAGGGTGCTTCGGGGCACCAGGAGGAGGACGTGGGTCAAGAGACTGGTGTGCTTGCCCCACCACCAAGGTTGATGTAACGTTTTGTTTGTCAAAAAGGACTGCAAGTAGGTGCTCAATATACAGGTCAGGGCAGCCTGTATCTGTGGATTCCGCTGGGATTTAGCTTCCGAATCCTCATTCTTGGTGACTTCTGTTTTTAGAAGACGCTCTACTTTCTCCAGCCGCTTGGCGACCGTCGCAGCACCATCTTCCAAACTCGATTTGATTTCCTCTCCACTGTCTAATCTGATTTTCGGGGTGATCCAAGCGTTCCCCTATGCAGTCGAGACAGTTTGTAAGGGTGTCGATGGAGCGAAAGCCAGTGCTGAGCTCCACAATGATGGCCTCCGCACCAGTCATCTGACCTGAATTATTGGGCCGACTGCACCCATCTCCATGTCCGTCTGGGCATCCGGTTTATTGGCAGCCCTGAGCCTTTCAAATGGCAGTTTTGGCTGCTTATGGTCGCTGCGCACCATTGTCAGAGACACCTGGATAGGAGCTGTTATTGGGAGGAATGGAAGAAGTGGTGGTCAGGAGTTGTAATGGTGCCAGTCTGTGGGGACGATATTAAATTCACACTGGTGAGCAAGGTGCCAAGGGCGCAGGGCCCAATGGATACGGCTGGGTAGGGTGACCAACCGTCCGTAAATTTCACGGACTGTCCGTAATTTGGACCTCACGTCCATTGTCCATGAGGATCCCTTTTACGGACGCCTTTTGTCCGTAATTTTGGGCATTGCAGGGAACAGCACTGTTCGCCTGCATGAACGCTCAGCCCCCTGATGGGGCCGCCTCGCACTCCTCCTAGAGCACAAGAGCAGCCCCACCCTGCCCTTTGTCATTCTGTATGCGGCTGATTGCCGCATACAGAATGACAGTGGGCCAGTCTAAGCTGCAAAACGTGGTGGGCCTCCAGGGCATTCTGTCGGAAGGAAGAAATGTGCAAAAACGCCAATTCTGCTACAGAAAATCCAGTTTGAGAAAAGAAGCTGGTGAAAGAAGTTAAAAAGAAGGGGCTAGAGTTCTTTCACAGTCTCGTCATTTTAGAACTGATTCATTTTCACTATTATATTCAAGGAAGCCATGATTGCTGCTTTTTTATTTTATGCAACTAACAACCATTGACAAAGCCAATAGTTCTGGCTTGTGGCAGGTGTAACGTTACGTGTTGTGTTATATATCTGGATGCAATGACAGAAGAGGCAAAATACCAGTTGGGCGGCACACTGTACTAAGCACAGATTTTTAGATTAGGTGTTTTAAGTTACGCCCTTATTACATCAAACACCCCCTGTGGAGAGACCCCCCAGTTTTTCATCCCACTCAAAGCCCTGGAAACAACACCTGTCACAGTCACCTCATGGCCTGGCACTCCTCATCATGCATGACTTCCACTTTTTCAGATTGCCAATGTGCAAGGGCATAGTGAACCCTACCCCCACCCCTTGCTTTAGGAACTACAGCAAGGTTGAAATTCTTGTTGGGCCTCTTCTGTCTGCAATCCTGCAGACAAAGGCTCAGCTCATAATTAATATGAAAAGGTGGGCGAGTGAGTAAGTGAAGGGATGGGTGGATGGCTGGATAGATTTGTGAAAGGGTGAATGAATGAATGAAAGGGTGATTGGATTGATAATGAGAGAAAGGATGAATGGATGAGAGAAAAGGTAAATAGATGGATGTATGGGTGGAAGGGTAGATGGATGGGTAAAAGGGTGGATGGATGAGTGAAAGGGTGGATGATAGGCGAGTGAATGGATGAGTGAAATGATGGATGGATTGATGAATTAATAAGTGAAAGGATGGACGGATGAGTGAAAGGGTGGATGTAAGGATGAGTGAGTGAAAGGGAGGGTAGATGGACAAAAGGATGGATAGATGAGTGAAGGATTGAAAGGGAGGGTAGATGAGAGAAAGGACGGATGTGTGATAGGGTCAATGGAGGGATTCATGAGTGGATGAGTAGGTGGAAGGAAGGTTGGCTAAGTGAAAGGGTTGATTGAGAGAGAGAAAGGGAGATGGATGGATGGATGACTGAAAGGGTGAATGAGTGGAAGGATGAGTGACTGGGTGGATGGATGAGTAAGTAAAAGGATGGCTGGATGGGTAAAAGGCTGGATGGATGGGTGGAAGAGTGGATGGATGAGTGTACCGATGGATAGGGTGAAAGGGTGGATGGATGGATGGATAATGGATGGATGAGTGAAAGGTTGGATGGAGGGATGGATGGATGGATGGATGAGTGAGTGAAATGATGGATGGATGGAAGGATACATGATGGATAGGTTTGTAAATGGTTGAATATGTTTGGATATGGATGGGCTTAATTATATACTGTTGCGCGACCTCCTCTGATGTGTCTGTTAAACGTACCTTTTGTCCTGAAGTTTTGTCCTGAATTTTGACCTCGTGTACTGAATTTTTGTCCTGAATTTGGACCCTTTGTCCGGAATTTTTCAACTCACCGTCCTGAATTTGCACCCATGCCAGTTGGTCACCCTATGGCCGGGTTTAAAGCCAGGTAAGGACAGCGTAAACTTGCTATGCCTATGCAACTCAGTGGCAGGTGAGTAGATGTCCATCCAAGACCCCAGGGAAGCATGCACACCAGCGATCGGCAGCTAAAACTGCGGACTAACAGAGCATGCCAAGCAGGTCCATGTCTCAGAGATGCAATTAGTATGGCAGAGGGACCCCGACCAACCCAAGTGTATGGAGGATGGGCACATAAAATCAAAATCCGACCTCCGTAGTGTGGTGCAAGTTTACAAGCCAAAGCCCTCTTGTGAGCTAGGCTGTTCAAAATCATGAATGATTCAAGCATTGTGTGAATTCAATAAATCTGCACAATGAATACATTTTGCTTAGCAGGGCTACACCGCCGAAGGCGAGGGACTTAAACAAGGGAACGGGACTTTAATAGCCGGTATAGCCCTGCTACGACGGGCTATAAGGCTATTAGAACATTCTGCTACTAGAGGGCAGAATGTTGTAACAAATAAAACAAAGGCCTCTCGAAGCTCGAGGTGATTTAAATCCCCTCGAACTCCGAGAGGCCTTTGGAAAACATTGGAATGTTGCTCTGCTGCCTTTACCAGCCCGTAGAAGCAGGGAGCACTCCATTGTCTTCAATGGAGCTCCCAACATTCCAATGTTCTAATAGCCGGTATAGCCCGCTACGGCAGGCTATAAGGCTATATTAACCAATGAAGCTGCTAGCTACTTCTGATAATATTCTAGAAATTCAATAAATTTACTAATCCCAATAATGTAAAAAACATGCCCTTCATTTGTCTGCTCCTTCTGGATCTATCGCCATCTCAATAAAAGTCCTTAACTTTGTTACGTTGGCAGACCTTATGGAAGCATCCAGTCTGGCAGGTAAATCTTGAAGTGCATCAGTTAGTGCTTCCCAACACTCGCTCCTGACTTTACCAAGCTTTCTGAACTTACCCTTTCTCCATTATTAGGAGAGCATTCAACACAATGTCGTAAGAAGAGTGTGTCGTAAGAAGAGAAATAAAAAATAAAAATTCATAAAGGAAGCCTCCCCGTAGGGTTGGTTCCATAGAAAACAAGTGTTTTCTGTCTTTTCGGAAAAAATCGAGTGATCTAGTGAACTGCGATCTCTATTAAGAGAGTTCAACAGAATGGGGTGGGGGGGGGGGTACCTGAAAAAGATGTGACGGAGGCCGGTGAAAATTTGTTCATTTCCAGTTTTTATTAATCTTTGTCTCTAGTCTAAGTTAGGTTTACCAATGAGGGTTTTCTCACCTCCTGATGTTGTCAGTGGTGAAAAAGTGTAAGTGGAATGTTGAAGGTGAAGTGCCTTGAAAAGATAATGAACACTGGTCTGAAGTTAATGCAAGTTTTTTTGGAAGTACGGGATTATGCGATCACACATTTTCTTCACCTGTGCTGAAGAATGTAAAGTGTTTTGCAACTACAATTAGGGGAACCTTTCGGTAGTCCAAGTGATCACTAAGGATTGTTCCACTGAACAGAAATCAATAGGGTTTAGGAACAGTTTAGATTTTATTTTATGGGTAAGACTGTGACTAAAGGTTTTTTGTGTATATTCAATGTGAGTGCTCATAGAGATATATTTGCATATCCAGAAACCCAGAGAGTTTACTACAAGGGAGAGATGTTTGGGTGAATCATCTATCATTGAAGTCTGAGAGTAATTTCTTATATCTTTTTTCATTTTAGTTTCAGAAAGGGACAGCTTCAAATTCTGTATGTTTCTAGGCAGATTTTCAATTTGAAAACCTCTTCAATGAAGTTAATTGACCCATCACAAGTTTGCCCTACACAGTGAACAAATCAGATTCAAACTGCTTTGTATAATCCATCAGAATTTTTATGTAGGAGGTATAAAGTTTGTTACGGATAAATGAATTTACAATATCCTCTCTAGACCATTAAGATCATCAGATGCCTTGTTACTGAAGGTTTGAAGAACAAGAATGATGTGAACGTTTGTTTAGTATTCCAAGAATGAAACCTTTAACCTAAGTTTGTTGTGGGCTGTACAGCACTGCCACATCAACAAGCTTGTCTTTCACCCCTCCATTTGCTCACCACTTGTATTGCACCGTGGATACTTAAAACCCATTCTTATCTTTGTACGGCACATAATGTTCAGATTTCCAATGCTACCCTGTAAAAAAACTAGCTAAGGGCGATAAAAAGTGCCAAAGAACACAATTAATTGTTTTAATGCTGGGTCAAGAAATTTTGTCTGGTGGTTTCAGGATTTGGTTTGGGAACAGAGACGCCATATTTAACAAGTTCATGCCTTGTAAAAATTGACTATTTGTATGAAGACAGCAGTTTATTCACATTGTATTTTTTTTTTGTTGCAGAGTCCCATCAAGTTCTTGCTCAGCTTCTTGATACACTCTTAGTGATTGGAAACAAACTTCCAGAAAATCTGTCTCTCAGAATACGTTTGGTTGATGAAGCCTGCAAGGTAAAGCAATTTAAAAGATTTCTAAGTTGATGTATTTTCTTTCACAACAATGAAGTCTGTATTCATTCCATGATGTGAATCTCATTTGTTGAGTGTGTTGTGACATTGGTGTTGCACTGTCTATTTTGGAGAACTTGGTTGTTTATTAAATTTGGTGGCCAAAATGGACAGCTTTACACTCTGTAATTTGCTCTCTATTTACATCATTACAATAGTAATATTTATTTTTGTTTTAACTCAATCTGCCTTTAGGCCTTTTTATATTCTTGCACACTTTACTTTTTTCCATCTTTGCCTGGCCACTTCTGATTGGTAGGTGAAGTCACCATAGTCCATTGAATTAGAAAAGTGTACTATACAGTCCCTTCAAATATGGAGCAGCAGAACTGGATTTAACTAAATGCTTCTAGGGAGAGGTTCTGGAGATACTGCCAGTTCTCACTTTGTATTCTGAGTATTCTTCTGACTTGTCTAAAAAAGGTCTACTATCATCACATAATTCAGCTTTCTCCTGATACCCTCAAGATCAGTAACATTAAGTAGATTATATTCTATTTGTTATTTTCAGTATTATGGCCTTGTTACTCTTGCCTAAACGGATTGTCCTCATCCTATAGGCATTCTTCACTTCGTCAACTACGTAAGTGGAATCTACTCTGGTCTCGCTGCCAAATAAATAAACAGCCAAGCTTCAACGAGGCCAAATAACGACTCGCACACAGTCACAGGCCTTGCTCTCATATCTGCCCTTAATTACTTGCCCTCAAATACTGCCTAGCCAAGAATATGATGGACTTCAACATACTGGTCACATGCATATGTACACCATCAAGCTTTCCACAACCTCTAGAAAATAATGGTTTCTTACCTTCAGGGCAAATTCAGTTACTCAAAATGGAGTCCTTTCCTATCTGGCAAAGCTCATGTCTTATAGCAGTAGAAGGCTACAAGTTCACAGCTCCACCATATGTCGTTCCCTTCCTTTCCTCTTCCATAGGAAGTAGACTGGAGAAAATTAATGAAAACCCACTTTTAACCTTCATCCAAGTGGTTGACTTCACCTGAGTCTGCTTGCCAATGCTTGTTGGAAAGGCACTTTACTTTACTGGTGAACAACCTTCTTTCCGCCGTCTATGTAACCCTACACCTCTCAGCTCTATAAATCTTCCTTTCAGCAGTGTTAAGTGCTATAGAAGGACAAAAATATTTTAAAAATAATTTCATTCACTGCAAAGTGTACTTGATATTCAGAGATTCAGGAATTGATGGACGGTGCACCAGAATGAAGTCAAAGTAGATCCGGGTATATTCCAAAATATATATTCGTTTATTTAAGACTCTTAAAATTAACACTAATATTCAAATTACGGGAAGAATCGCGCACAAGTCAACATTGACAAGGATATTTTTTTGGCAATTTCTTAATACTTGGATTTTCCTATATTCAGATGAGATTTTGATTGTGGAACACGAAGGACCTAGTTTTTACTTTAATATCAGAAGTGACAAAATTGGAATTCAGTGGGACGTTGAAATTACCATATGACTTTTGCCCTGACGAAGTTCCCTTTGGAACTAAACGTGTTGGCTGATGTTCAAATCCTAATTTTAAGAGTCTTCAATAAACAAATATATATTTTGGAATATACCCGGACCTACTTTGACTTCACTCTGGTGCACCGTCCATCAATTCCTGAATCGTCTTATCTGGGTTTCCAGTGGAGTATAATTGCGGCATACTCTGGATGAGACTGCACAGACAACTTATCTAAGTACTTACCTTAGAAGCTGAGGTGCAGAACCTTGGTCAGCCGCAATTTGGTTTTTTCATTGATATTCAGAGATGCTGTCCTTAATGTCCCTCGATCAGCTGTCTCTGGTACACTCTCAACTATCACCCCTCTTGCTACAATTCATGTACAAACTGAGAACGTTATTTTCAATAGTGCATTCAGCTGGTATTTGCAGCATTGTATGCCTGTATATGCGCAAGTCCAAGAGCCAAACACCTTTCTATATTTTGTAATTGGAACGTTCCAAACCTCTCTACTATTTAAATGGGGCTACAGTAAGGTGACAAGTGAAAAAGAAGTTTCCTGCGAGTTCAGGTGGACACAATGGGATGTGAGCAAACATTCCTGTTATACTTCACCACCTAAGGCTCATTCTGAGATAGGTGCAAGATCTGAAAGAGCTGCGCAGTATCTGCTGATTTATACTAGAAATTGCAAATTATGGGCCATAGAGAGGGGCATGAGAAAGACTTACTAGCTACCTTTGCTGTGTCTGTAACTGCATCTTTGTCTGGAAGGCATAACGGAACCTGCAGTTAGACATACCTGCACAATTACCTTTGCCTGAATGGTGTATTTCTAACGCCATCTAGGCAATGAGTTATTTCATGACATACCTGTCCTTATGCCAATATGATGTACTTGTTGCCCTCTCTAGACTGTGTACCTGTATTTGCTGGGGTCTTCTAGAAATCCTAGAGCAAGATGCCACAGTTTCCTAACACTTGATATGTAAATGGATTGGCCTATGACAAGCTGTCACAAAAAAAGAGTCAATTTGTGCCTGGTAAACTTAGTGCCTATTTTAAAAGTTTCACAGCTGTTACAATGTCCATCCAAATCAAGAATAATAGTGTACTGAGACCCAGAATTCAGTATATATATTTCACTCCCCCTTTCTCGCCCAGAATCCCTGCCTGGTCATACTTTATGCAGACTTAACCCTCATCATTAAGCACGTCCCTTAGAGAAAGCTCACAAATCTCTATGGTCCCCAGACCTTTTAATCTTTCTTGGGACATCTGTGGGCCGCGTATACCAACCTTCCTGCTACCATACACCAGTCCACATTTCAGCCCTAGGCCTCCATGGTAGGTACTGCTCCCATCACCCCACAATTGAGCAATATCCCTTCTAGTTACCATCAGAGCTATGTTCCAAAAAGTTACTTATATTTAGAGACTGCCACGTTCCTCCAGATCCACAAAACTGCCAGGTGGAACGGTATTTGGGGTACGTAGGATTTGAAGACATTATCCTGCTACCAATGCACAAGTGGGCACCCAAATGGGGCAAACAATGCTCACTTTTTTGGATACTCTGCCTACTTTTTCCTCCTGAAATGAATATCCTGGACAACAATGAAGGAGGCCTAAGTAGAGTTATTTCTGCATTGCTGGGCACCTTAGTTTTGCTAGATGAATTATGTGCAGTTAAACTGCTTGGTCTTAACAAACACAAGCACAAGGGCCAGGTATCGAATCTGGATGGCACGCAGCTGCTAGACACTGCTTTTTAGAAGCTGAACTGTTCAGTGGGAAGAAAGGAGCTGCCACCTGATAAAGATAACAAAGAGAAGACTGAGCTGAATGCAGACCTTCTGAAGTGTATTGAGTAAGTGAGCCATCCAGGAGACATGAATATTTTTCAGCCTAGCTTGACTGAATGGCTCCAGAAACAAGTGGTATACCAGTTTTACCAAACTTGGATGTATGTATAAGGCTGCAAGCATGGTAAGCCCTTTTTTTTCCCCTTTTTTTGTTGGTCGACTTGAGAACATTTGAAGGAGTACCCAAATCTTTAGCTTCACGTTAGTACTTGCTTCAGAGTCCTGCACCTGTTGCTCCAATTTCTTATGATTTAACCCGTTCTTCTAGCACCACACTTTTTCAAGTTTCTAAGTTCCCCTTATTTAAAGGCTGGTCACCCACTGGCACTAAATCTCAGTTCACAGTCATTGTTATTCAACCCTGAGGGTCCAGTGGTTGCCCTCTTCAATTTCAATATTCGAACTACTGAAATTTGATATCTCCAGTGAACATTGCCATTTGTGCTCACTCCGCATTTATTAGCTTAGGTCCAGTTGAAGCCCTAGCTGGTCCCTCACTCTGGGCCTGATTCACAGAACTAACTTACTACAAAATCCTAAACTTACTAACATTTTGGTATTCACAGAAGGCACTTTCTCATACTAACTTTATGTCTGCACTGGTGGAGATTCCGGCCCGGAGGTGGAGATTCCGGCCCAGAGGTGGAGATTCCGGCCCGGAGGTGGAGATTCCGGCCCGGAGGTGGAGAATCTCCGCCACCGGCTGGAATCTCCACCATGTATGAGTAAGTGCATTCTGTGAATACTAAAATGAGTAAGTACCTTCTGTGAATACCAAAATGGTAGTAAGTTTAGGATTTTGTAGTTCTGTGAATCGGGCCCTCTGTGACTGTGCTTAGTGGCCTGAAACCTACTGACTACGTTACCCTCAGGGACCTCTTCTAACTTTGCACCTACACTGTGTGAAATATTGTCATAGGAGCACTAACCTATGTTAAGAATAGCATGGGACTCATTTGCCAGTGTTTGGATTTTGTGGGCCTACTGGTTTATGGAATTTGTTTGGGAAACAATGCCACACAGAATCCTATCCACCGAGTTGTTACAACTTACACCCAAGTTTCAAGAGCAGTGGACACACATACCCTATCCATTGTCTGGCTGCTGTGCCAGGTTGCCTGGCTAATAGTAAACAAATGGTAGCAAAAACTAGGAATTACCAAGGCTGCCAATAATACCAGAGGCCTTACCACACATAATAATGACTATAGGAGCCCATGTTGTAGGAATAGTGTGTAGCTCTGCAATGCTTTCAAGTGTTTGGAGTTGGATCTGCATCCCAGAAGAGGAGAACACCTTTTGTATGTTGTGTTAATTTTTGCTGTCCTGTTATTAGAGGGCGACAAAATAAGACCCAAGTCCTTTAGATGTAAGTGTTTTGTCTGAACAATGGGGTTGTGTGTCATTTACTGTGCCGCATTGTTACCTGAGTTTCTTATTGATTCACCTTTCCCAGAGTCTGCTTTGCCAGCTCCATGGGGTAGAGAGTAAAGTGCCTAAAGAATACATTGGTTATCCACCCAGAGTGCAACATCAATGTGGTATGGGCTCCTCAAGGAAACTCCACACTATAGTTCCATAGATGAACCCACGAGTGCTTGCCCAGGTGCGCAAATTCTAGCACATCATATGAATACATCATTACACATTCCAATCCACAATATTCACCCTACTAACATACTACACTATCCATCCTTCAGTAAATAAAACAAAACATAAAACTAAAATCTAGAAAATCTGAATACAAAACCAAACCCTAAACTGAGTGCAAAACGCCCTTAAGAGGGTTACGAGAGAAAACACTCACTAGTAAACCTCCATCAGCACATGTAAGTGTGAGAATCCCAGTAGTAAGTAACATAATCTTTGAATCTTACAGGAAAGGATGTAATTCTATTACTCCTTGTCAAAGTGCTAGCATCACCACATTCAGTGGTGATTACTACAGGATTGCTCACTCGAGCATTAACCACAGACTCACAATCACCACTGCCTACCGAAGGAACAGAAACTGCATCATTCTTTCTGTCACTTAAATAAGTCTCCAAAATGAAGCCAACCAACACTGTTTTGCTCTCTCATCTCACAACACACTAAATATTTCCTAACCAGTCCCTCAATGCCAGGCCACCAGTAACACTGCTTAATTTATTTTGATAGTTGCTGAAATTCCTATATGCCCTACATGCGCTAAAATAACTATTTTGTCATGTAACCCAACCCGTGGTACAAAAGGATCCTGACTCGCAACAATGCCATTACAGGCAACTCTGATGCAACCTGAGCGGAAGCTCTCATCTCAACACTCCTATCACAGGGCCATCCTTTCACTAGATACTTCTTAAACTAAGTTCAAAGCCTCATACTTGACACAACATTCATCCCACTCAACCTTAGAAATCCTGAAATGCTCAGTGGCATCGGTTGCAGTCATGACACACTCATCCGCATCTTCATGCCCACCACTATACTCCTCATCCTTAACCGGGAGACGTGACAAACAGTCCGCCCTAACGTTATCTCCACCGGAAACATTTTTAATATCAAAATTGAATTTCGGCAACCTAAATAGCAGCCTAATCAAGCGCGAAGCGGCCGTATTGGAACAGCTGTCTCCCAACATATATATTAACGGCTTGGGGTCGCTCGAATGTTGTGCCCCAGATATACATCTTGAATTTTTCAGCTGTGCATGAGCAAGCAAGAGCTTCCCTTCTGATGGTAATGCATTTCACTTCAGCCACACTTAACATTCTGGATGCAAAAACAACAGTTCTTTCCTCATCTCCAACGAATTGGCTCAACACAGCACCCACACCTCTAGAGCTGGCATCCACTGTGATAACACTCTTCACACCACGAGTGAAAGACCTAATAGCAGATGCATTTATAATTCGATCCTTGACACAGTCAAAAGACTGTTGTGCTTCATCTGACCACACATGCTTAATATTTTTCTCAACGGCTGCACATTAACCACACAAACCTAGAGTATTACTCGCTGAGCCCTAAAAATGCTCTGAGAGTATCTTTGTCATCAGTATCCGAGGCATCATTATTTGCATTCAAGAGACTTTCTTTGAATGTAATGCCCTCATGCGATAGATTATAACCAAGATAGTCAACCTGACTCTCCATAAACTTGCACTTATCTTGGTAGACAATCCTCCCATGCTGCTCCAACTTTTGCATCACAACCTCCATCAGTTCTATATGGTGATCAAAATTATCCGTGTGGATCAGGATGTCATCCTGAAGTGCTTGAATGTCTAATGCCCCTCATAAATGGTATCCATTAATCTCTGGGAAACACTTGCAGCTGATGGAAGTCCAAATGGCATCTGCCTGTACATATATTCCCCGAAAGCAGTAATAAACGTAGTTAGAGGCTGAGATTCTTTGGTCAAAGGTATCTGATAAGCCAATTGCAGATGTATGGTGGAAAATGTTTGCACTAGAACTTATGTTGGCAAGCATATCACAAATCCTGGTGAGGGAATGACAGTCCACCAGAATATTACGATTCAAAGTTTTTAAATATGCACGTAAATGTGTGTCCTATCTCTACTTGCGGGCTGTAACTGCAGCGGACACCCACTCAGAGGACTCCACAGGATTCCTCTAATCCATTGTGCTTTGCATATATTGGTTTGTATCCCATCCTAGTCTCCAATAAAATGTGGTATGGGCACCTCAAGGAAACACCACACTTTAGTCCAAGTTGGCTAAAACAGGAACTTATTCCTTAGAAGAACCCACGACTGCTTCCCTGCACTGCAGTATGACAAGTACTTGCCGGGTGCTCAAATTCTAGAACATCATATGAATGCATCATTACACATTTCAATCCGCAATATTCACCCTACTACCATACTACAATTAACCCTGAGACACTAGTAGTAAACCACAATTACCGCACATGCTGTCTAATAATCAGTACTTGACCAGTTGACCTTCATTGAAAGGACTTACTGCCTTCGTTCTAGCTATTCTGATTTGTTTGAGTCTTGACGCTCTGTTCTGTGTATCTTGATTACTGCATTAGAACCAGAAGAAGTTTGAACTGAAATGAGTGTCTCAAAGATTTTCATCTGAAACCCGAAAGGTGATTGAAAGCATTTATCTTAAACAAAACTCGTAGTTGAAACTTGAATATTTAACATTTTAGCCAATCCTATCACATTGTCCACACAGTCAGTTTGATTTTCTAAAGGGGGCATCTTGAAAGCATTGCATCATAGTGCTTGTCAGGAGACATACATTAGAAATTCTTGTTGGTTTCTAAAGTGCTTGATAGCCAGTGGCTGGATGGTGTGACTTACTCAAAGACTTTCTAGGATGTTGCACGTGACTTACTATATAATGCATGAAGCATCCTAATCAACCAGTTGTCTGGAGGTGTAAGTTATGATTTCCTTGTGTGAACCACTGTCCAGTGAGAATTGATCACATATGCAGTCTCCAGGCATATCAAAAGGGAGGCTGTTTCTAAGAGATCTGCTCAGGGCCCTTATGGTAGTTAGTTGAGACTTCAACATCAAGTGGTGTCTCTCAGCAGAGAAAGGACATTTAGATACCTGCTTGGGGGTAATGCACATTCAGACGACAAAAGGTATCTTGATGTGTGTTGATGCCTCAGCTGCGAAAACTTCCATGTCTGTGTTGATTATGAGCAGCCACATTTAGTGGGCCAAAGTGGTTGCCAGAGTAAAATTGGTGTATCAGATGGTCCTTCAGTGAGCCTGCTTCTAGTGCTTTAAGGCAAAGTTCTCAATTTCAGCGCACATGGAGACTTTCTGCAGAGTATTCTTTTTGGATGGTATTTCCCATTAAGCATTGTTCCGGCACAGCCATGCTTTGATTTCCTTTAGCTCACTGTATGCAGTTGTTTTGAAATGTGAACACAAATCCATGCTGGGGCTTTTTGATCTTAGTCCTATAGGGTAGCTGTTACTATGGTGTGTAGTCGCAGGTTGACAAGTATTAGGAGAGTCGGGTTGGCATATCCTTAATAGGACTCGGTGCCCTCACACACCCCTGAGGGTGTCATGCTTCTCGTGGGGTTGGCGCTGCAATACCCCACGTGCCTCGCAAGAGGGCTCTTTGGCAGAGATCTTTTTATAATAAGCTGTGATGGTGAGTGCAGGTGTGTGGGGAAGGGTGAGGAGTGAGTTAAAACTGCCTGTGGGATTCCTCAATGTAATATGTTTTATCCGAGGACCCCACTGTAGGATTTATCTTACTTTGAGTTATTTTAGCTTTTGATTCTCTTACTTGAAGATTAAAATGTGCGAGCTGCTTGCTTCTACAAAGTAATTTACTGAGATATTTTGTATATATTTCTGCTTCCCAATGAAAAGTAGAAAGATTTATTTTCATTTCACCATAAAGGAAGCAATGTGTTTGCAATTTTCCACATTTTCCATAGAACAAGAGAAAAGCTCAGAGATCTTGTTGTAGTTTTCCTTGCGTGTTTTATATTTATGAATTTGTGGCACATGTTGCTGGATTAAGTTGCGGATTGTTTAACCCTCTCTGTGTTCTATTTACCCCTTGTTTTTACAGTACTTAACGGATACATCACATGGGGTCAGGAACAAATGCCTTCAATTGATTGGCTGTCTGGGTTCTGTGGACAAAAGCGTTACTAAGGAACCCGAAGGTCTGGCTGCCAAGGACGTGCAAAAGATAGTAGGGGATTACTTTGCAGATCAGGACCCCCGTGTCAGGACAGCAGCTATAAAGGCCATGGTATGTAGCACTCTGCTGCTGACTAAACTCTTGTTCTAGCCAATAAACACTGTTTTCCCAAAGTGGCTAAATATAACCTCATCCAGAATGGAAGTGTCTGCTTCAAAAGGATACAAGCAGCACGTGTGTTCCTCTTTAAAGTCTTTTGCAGTGTCTATCTGTCTCTGACAGTACACACCTTAAAGTCCTTTGTTCAGCTGCTTCTTTTTAGCCATACTGCAGTTTGATCATACTAGGTGAGTGCTGAGCTCCAACCTTCAACACCTGTTAAAAGTACAGAGCTACTGGCCTGGAAGAATGGGTGAGAAGGCTTTCTCTGTCACTGTAGAATCCTCTCCCTCCTCCTCTACAGCCTGAACCTTATCACAGTCTGCCAAGAGTTAAAAGGCTGTTTTAAGTTTCTTTGAGTCTCCTTAGTTCTCCTGTTTCTACACCAGAAAACCACAGTACACTAGCGTGACAGAGAGAGGTTGTATAGTGCTTGTTACTTCACTAATGTTTGCTCATTTCCACTGAAATCGCAAGAGGAGCCCAACCTTTCTGTATTGTTTACATTTTCTTGTTCTCCTTTGCTCTGAAACAGTTTTGTTCTGTGTAACATGAATATTTACGTTGGCATCTGGGTTTTGTTTAGTTTTGTTATCCCTGTATTAAATCTGTTGAGCAGTCGTATGTGGCTGGAGTGAAGATGAATACATGCTTCAGCCTTATGCAGGTGAAAAAACTCCCAATGATCACCTTCATGCCACAATTGCCTGTGCAGCTTTTGTGGAAAGGTTTGGTGCCATATTCAATACAGTGATGGGACCTGTTTTTGGGTCAACATTCACAACATTTGCACCTTTTATTATGCCCTGCTAGACATTAAATTAGACATTAAAAGTCTGATTTGGAGTTGTGTCGTAATAGATAAACCTTTGATTTATGAAGAAAGTGGTAAATCTTTTGGCAGAGTTGCTTCTGCCGCAGGGATGTTTTGATAATGCAGCCATGTGTTCCTAAACAGAGGTAAAATCCTCCAGTGGAGGTATAAAAAACTTTCTCCACAAATCAGAGTTTTTTTTGTTGCAACCCACCTAAAATGCAAGCCTAAACTTCTGACCTTAACATAGGGCACCGCATTAGGTGTAAAACCACCTCGATAAGGTGATTTGTCGAAAGGACAGAATGAAGAAACTCAGACTGCACTTAGTCATACATAGCAAGTAGGGTCTGCTGTGTGTATCGGAATTGTTATTATTGGTTATTTATTTTTACATTATTACATCGCTTGGCCCATGCCTACCAACAATGTTGCATTGATGAACAAGAAAAGATGCAAGCAAAATAAATTGCATAGAATTTGTTTTTGAGTCGTAATACTTTTTTTGTACTTAACTCCGCATAGGCAATTTAATCTTCTAATATATAAAACATACTGTGCTTAATGTGTAGAGGGTACAGGAGCTGTTAATATGACAAAATGATAAGGAGAAGGCAGTTGAGTCATATACCTACATATGGTAATTTATCCATTAATAATTTTGTGATTGTGTGCAGCTGTCTCTGAAGGCATATCCTTGGAAACTTCGAAATGTGAATGTTTATTTGATGAAATAAAACAGGATATAAATGAAAAAACAGAAAATATTGCAGTTGAAAAATACGCTCGAATAAGCCATTAACGTTTTAGAAACTAATACATTCTAACCTGTGGTATTTGTATACTGTGGATCAGGGTTCTCCAACGAGTATCTCGTGAGCTACTGGTAACTCTCCAACTACCTGTAAGTAGCTCTCATGTATGCAGCCCAGCCTAGAAAAAGAGAAGCTTTTCCCTGGTTGAATCAATATATGGATACTAACATTGAGGCTGTATATTTGTGATGAAAAGTTTTGTATTTTCAAAACTCATAAGCTAATGTTTGGAGAAAAAATTATCAATTTTCAAACATTATTCCTGGCAATTCTACTTGATGCACCAAGTTGATCACTGCAGGTAATCTTGCATAGAAACGTTGGGGGTTTCTATTACAACTCTAATATTAGTAGCTCAGCATAGATTTCATTGAACATAAGAAGTTGTTTCATAAAAGGTTGGGGCCCCAGGAGATAGTCATCAGAATGTGGAGTTTGTGGGTGTGGGGGTACGGGAAGAACCATGATCCTGCCCTGAATTTCCCAGAAAGTATACTTTTGAGAAACACGTAGCATTCCAGGCTACACAACTGGCCTGTAATTTTCCATTGCAACCTCAAACACTAGAATGCAATATACATTCCGCTTACTCAAATGTTATTTTCTGTAGTCAATCAACTCCCACGCCTTTGAATACAAAAGAAAAAACAACCTGCAGCTTAATGGTCACATATTCTATAGGGAGCAATGGAGGTTCTGTATATAAAAAATGACCAGGCAACGGTCAAAAATGGAGAGAGTCAAAAAAGAATGAACACAGAAAAATCATTTAAAAAATTGAATTTTTCTAAGCATGAAAAGTCCTAACCTGTAAAACCTGCTTACTCGTATGAAATGGAGATTATGCAGCAACATGAATGGATGCAATTTGGCCTTTGTACATCTTCTCTGAGTCTTTCGAGCCAAGCTTCTATACATGCTCCTGACCTAGTTAGTTTGCTGGCTTAGAAGTTACGGTTGAAAAGTCAGATGGAAATTAAAGGCAAACAAGAAACATTAAAATGAGTGGCCTGTGCAAAGACGACCTTTATTTTTGCTTAACTGTGACTAGTTATTTCAATATGGATATGTGGAGACCCTGTTTCTGGGACAGAGTTTGTGTTTGACCTTTTAAGCTTCTTCTTGCACCTTGGAAGTGGAGGAAATTCCATGATCCATAAAACCTGTGTTGCTGGAATCCAGGCCAGGTATATCATTTCTCTACTGTTTTGAGTTCCTGTGCTTGGGTCTGTATTTTTGTTCAAACAAGCCAGAACCTTGTGTCTGAAGACTTTTTATCGAAAATTCCACATTGACTCTTGTTACGTTTGCTTATTGCTGCTTCCTGGAGTTATTCGTATGTAATTGCTGGTATCAGTACCTTGTGAACTGGAAGCCTTGGCAGTTTTCCCTTTGCTAATTTATGGCCTGTTTTTTGGCTCCTGTGCTTCTAGTCCCTCATTCCAACCTTCTCACTAATTTAATTTGGGCATCAACTACTGTCGGCCCCCCAGTTGAGATTACACCTCATGCACAAATTGAGCATCCCAAGGGTTTTTGGCTGCTATAACTGACCAGGTAAAACCTGGTGCAATTCTTGACTTTGACCACCTTGAAATGGGAGAAACAAATGCAGTTGGTCTGTTGTCTCCCATTCTAATGTCCCAAATTCGAAATAGTGTTCAAATTGCTCAGCCAATGAATGCTGTAAGCAATCGGATTATTATTTGGGGCGAGTGACTACCCACCTGAAAGAATAATCACAACCACAGTGGCACAGATCAGGCAGGCTTAACCAAAGGCAATGTGTAAAGTATTTATGCAGTACCAAAACAGTGATGAAGTCAAAATGCAAAACAGTCAAATTCCCACACAGAATGAGAAACATAGAGGAACATTTAATAAACAAAATGATACCAACATGAGTAAAACCCAGTAAGGAGAACCAAAGATATGAATGTTTAAAGTTTTAAGTTATAATAGTGCCAAAAAGCAGTAGTGCCAATGATAGTCAATGGGCACTGTAGAATAGGACCTAGATACAATTTGAGGCCGACCGAGATGGAGCGTGGAACAGATACAGCAACAGATTCGTCTTGGTCACAGATTTTACCTTCCAACTCCGGGCCTAAATTAGATCCCAATATATCCTATGGTATTTATATATCGGCAGACGGGATATCCGTCACCGTTGTGATGGAGTAACCCGTCCTCCAAGATCTAAATCAGGCCCTTAGTCTTTTAGGTCCCATCCAGCGACACCAGCACATCAAGCAGGCACTTAGAGACTCACAGGGTGTTGGGCAAGGGCCAACAGCAGGGTCCAGTCCGGGTCCAGTTGTCCCTGGCCAGCTTGGCACTTCCAGGGCTTGTTGCAGCTTATTGTTTATCTGTAGCCACACAGGAGGTTGGCCAACTGACCCCAGGGGTGCTCTGCTTGTCCTGGATGCAACAGGAAGCAGGTCCAATGCTTCAGGGCTCCCCTCAGGTTACAGACAGCCGATCCAGTCCTCTTCTGATTTTCCGCCGGTCCTGAAAGTGTTCTAAAGAGGGCACCTTTATCCCTGCAACCCTGACCGATGGGGTAAAAGTTCCCATGGGTAATCCTAACAATTTTTGCAGTGGTGCTGTCTGTCTTTCTGCACACAGGCCCAAATACCTTATATCTGGAGATACCCAAGATGACAGACGTCTTATCCCTCACTCGTCTTGTGCTCTGAATGCTGGGGATACGTGTGGGGCATGAACGGCGGTAATTCTATGCTCCTCCCACATCTAACAAAATCCAGTTTGCGGTAGTTAATGTACCCAAAAGAATCCCAGAGACAGAAGGACAAAAGCAGGGTCCTTCAGCAGCTAGAGAGGTGATCCATAAGAATAACCTTTTCTCTCTGACGTATGTCCCAAATGTTACATGTTGTTCAACAGACCTGTCAAGCTGAATTTGACTCTGCAGTGTCAAAAAGGATGACCACACCCCCCACCCTGCATATTCTTTGGAGTTCAGAGGATTCTCCTGTGGCCATTCAGATCAGCCCATTGTTTGCTCCTGGAGGCATTTCGCTCCTTTTTGCACACACATTCAAGTCTGAGCACAGGCTGAGACTGTCAGGGGCTTATGCTAATTAGCCGTCTGACAGTTCGAACAAGTAAAGAGTAGCTTTCTAACAGTTACTGTTCCTTGCTATTCATTAAAAATCCATCTAAACCATTGACTAGTTAGTGACTATTAAAAAGAGTGGTTTAGCTATTTAGCTGGTTCTACCCCTGAAATACAATATTAGCATTTTAATCTCAACTCTACATAGTGCAACTAGGCCTGCTACAGTTAACATAGATTTGAGGACACTGTCACTGTAGAGAAATGGTAATATTGATTTTCTACACATCCTACTTTTAAATACCATGCACCCTTCCTAGTGGGCTACAAAGCTGACATAGTGGTGACTTGTTAATATTTTAATAAGGGGGGGCGGGTCACCTGTCAAAAAGGGTTATTTGAACAGGTTGCACTGAAGCAGTCTGGCTGCACAGAGTAGGCCTGGAGCCATGGTTGCTTTCCATTGTAGTGGAGGGCAAAATACACTAGTGGCACTCAACTTCCAGGTGCTAGGTACACTTTTTACGCCATATTCTAGGGTCTTAAATGCAAGTTAAATACACCAATTAGCTGATGATGTGCGTTGGGGTGTGGATAGTTATGTCAATCATGTTAAGAAATGTGCGGAAGCGCATGTGTGTATGAAAGCAATAAAACATGTGGTGGGCGTGGCTTGCATAGCCAAAATGGGGGAGACACTTTAGAGAGGCTCCGCTGTGCAACCCCAGTTATCCTAAAAAATATCCCTCATCCTGTCTGCCATCGGCATGAACAGCCTCGTTAAATGATATTAGTGTCTCGTCTGCTATCAATAGAGCCGTCCCTAGGGCTGATGTTGCACATTGGGCTGCTTGTCCTGCGACCTCCCGCAAAGGCGCCTGCAAGTGAGAACCCGGGAGAAGGACAGTGATCTGCAGGGGTCTTATCACTACGGAGTCACGCCTGTACTGACTCTTCACCATTGGATTGTGGGGTTCTGCGCTGACGCCCTTGCTAATTAGTGGGTGCCTGGTGAGAGGAGACATGCGCTCCTGCCTCCTTCGACGTGTTGTGGTGGACCGCTCTTCTCGCCTGAGGTAGCCTAGACGCACAGGGCTGCTCATGCTGCAGCACCCATAGGGGATTGTGGGTGTTGGCAAGCGGACCCATTGCACCCACAGACTAAAGCCCCTCTCTTGGCACCTTCCCACACTCAGAATAAACATTCGGGTGCCCAGAACACACCACCATGCTCACCCGCCACCACAGGCACAACAGCCAGCACTGACATCTCTGAGACTGTTGGGGACAAACTGAACACTGTTCTTGAAGCAGTTGAGTGCAGCAGGGCCTCACTAGAGAGCACCCATGCCTCCCTGGAGAGTAAAATCAATAATGTCGCAGCAGACCTCACACTACTACATGCGGACCACCAAAAGCTCGCAGACCAGGTCCAAACAGCTGAACATAAACCGAAGTCCAAAGAAATGGAATCAACACTACAGACCCTGGTGGACCGTGTGTGCACTCTGGAGCGCAGGGTGGAGGACGCGGAGGGCCACTCCAGAAGAAATAACGCGGTCTCCTCCCTCCAGCGGCACTCTCCCAGTACCACGTCCCGACATGGAGGCCTCCACCTGGATCTAAGCCCAGGCCGCTGCTGTCTCATCCCCTTCACTACTGCGACCACGACTCCATGGTGCGCAAAAAACTGAAACTCCGAGATCTCACCATTGAAAATGCCAGCATCATGTTCTTCCCGGAGTACACAGCAGCAGTGCAGCAACAACGGAACTCCTTGACTGTCAAGCGGTACCTCCGGGAAGTGTATTTAAGATATTCCCTCCTGTTTCCTGCACGTGCGTGTTGTTGCTGAGGGGGCACCACACTTCTTTGAATCTCCATGAGATTCCTGTGGCTGGCTGATGTTTGCTGGCCTAGTGAATCCTCACTGACACACACCAGAGTCACAGGTACTTAGAAGACCAACTGAGGGTCATCGCCAGGAGCATACACAGCAGCTTTCTCACTCTACTCAGCCCAAAACTGTTCCCAATCTAAAACAAGTCTTACAGGAGAGGCACCAAGCTCTGCAGATAGTATCCATGATCCGAGATGCAACCCAGGGTTCAGATCCCAAAGAGGGCTCCACCAGGTCCCTCAGTGAGGATGACTCCATAGCCACTTGGCCTTCTGGGATGGACTCAGCAATACTCCCCTGAGGTTACACCACATACATCTGATGACATTATCTGACACGATCCTTGCAGGTCTTTCTATAACCGTTTGATATACCTGTAATGCCTGATGTTAGCTGTCGGTCTGCATGTGATCCCTTTCAAAGCCTCCCCCTTCCCCTGCCTTTTTTTTCCTCTTTCTTCTTTGCAGCAGATGTGGCGACAGACCGTTTCTTGCCTTTCCTGTCGGGTCTTGCCGAGGTCCTGTCTCCACCTTGGACCCCGTTGATAAATTCAGACGAGGGGCAATGCACACACTATAGCCGATGCGCAACTACTCTCATTGTCTGGGGTGCCCATTTACTGATTGTTGCACTTTTTTCCCATGCTCCAACTTCACGGTTTGTGTTACCGCTCATGATGCAGACAGTTCGGCAGTTTCGGCAGACACATGTTGTCACTCTGCTCCGATGGCATTCACTGTTTTTTCTTGGTTATAACTTGTCGTTTTTTGGCACCCAACCCTGTCGCCCATGCCTGCAGGACACTAAAGCAGTATACAGAATGGCCCTCAGCCCCCTGCACAATTTGTGTCCACCACACTAATGTTATTACCGGGAGCATGAGGCGTATGCACACCCCTTCGCGACAGTATGCTGTATACTCATATTTCAATCTCTGCTTGACCCATATAGCGCTCTTGTAGGAAACTCATTTAACACACATTGAAGCAGCTAAACTCCAGATGTGATGGTTTTTCCACCAATTTCTCCTCTTATGCCTGGGGCGTCTTGGTGTGGTTCAAGCCAGGGGTCCCCTTCACGCCTGATGAGGTGGCTGCAGACACAGAGGGCCGCTATGTGCTTAACAGGGGCCGATTAGACAGTCGTCATATACTGGTAGGCACAATATACGCACCTAACACAGAGCAAGTACTGTTTCTCCAGAGCCCATATGAGAAGCTGTCCTGATGGGAGTGGGGTACCCTGGCTCATGGGAGGGGATTTCAATAGCATCCTGCACACTGAACTAGACCAATCATACCCTCCACTCCCTCGTACACCAGCCACATCCAACGGCCAAGCATTACAGATCAGATCAACACTGGCAGCTAGTAGACAGCTGGTGCTCACGCAACGCAAACACTTAAGTGTATTCTTCTTTTTTCATCGCCACATAACCTACATGTTAGGTTGGTCGGTTCAACCAGTCTCCTCCTTTCCATTACACACATTGACTATTTAGGTCGCACCCACTCAGATCATAACCCTCAGTATGTGCAGCTAGCATGGAATGCAATCCCCCCTGTCATCCTTACCTGGAGATTACAAACAGAGGCACTAGAAGATCCTCCCTTCCGTGCATCTATAGGCTCCACTACGAGGGCTACTTCGAATTAAACAGTAGACATCATCCACAAGACTCATGGAGTGGGACGCATTTAAGACAGTTCTCAGAGGCCAGTCCTTGGGGATAACTTTGAATGTACATAGGCAGCTCAACAAAGATTTCTCCAAAATAGAAAATACTCCTAGAACATGAAACTCGTACAGTGCGCAACCCATCAAGCGCGTGCTGCCTGGCGGAGGCACACCGTGAACATGCCTCTGTTAGTGAGGCCACGATGTCTCAACTATGCCGCTTACTTGGCTCGCACTCATACTGCAGCTGATAGATCTTTCTGGCTGCTGGTGTGGTTGATACGCCAAGACCAACCGAGGCACCCCATCATTACGCTGTGCTCAGCCGATGGCACCCTACTCTACACACAATGCGACATACATAATGATCTGACACACCACCGCATCTCGCTATACCAGTCGGCCTCCGCTGCTCTCTCCAATGATAATTGTTCCTTCCTCTCCGCTATGCCCCTGCCCAGTATCACACTGGACGAGTGGATGAAACTTGACGAATTTATCACAACCTTTGAAATACAGGTGGCAATATGAGCTCCCGCCACAGGCCGTCTCTGGACCTGGACCGCATACCTGCTAAGTTCTACAAAGTCCATACCTCCACCTGCAAACATTATACGATGAAGCCCTATCATCCTCATGCCTCCCTGCATGCCTCTGTGAAGCGCTACTCATATCCTTGCCAAGCGGGATAGGGACTTGGCTGCGCTGGGCTCGTACAGACCTTTGACACTGCTTAACACGGACTATAAGATACTAGCCAAAAATCTAGCAGACTGGCTGGTGTCTCTGGTTCTAGCACTAGTTCACCGGGACCAAAACAGGTTCGTTCCAGCCTTGCAACACATTCCTGAACCTACGGCGATTCTTTCGTGTCCTGAAATACTCTCCACCCCAGTGGCCACAGGCTGGTTGCTTGTTGCTGGACTTAGAGAAAGCCTTCCACTCCCTAGAGTGGGTCTTTCTGTTCGAAGTGCTGCCATGGTACAGAATTGGGAACAGATTTCTCGAATTGGTCAAACTATTATACACCCAGCTGCTAGTTAGTCAAGACGGGCTCCTTTGTCTCAGAACCCATCCATATATAAAGAGCCATCTTACAGGGTTGTCCACTTTTCCCGCTTATCTTCTCCCTGGCAATAGAACCGCTAGCAGTTGTAATTTAGGAGCAGGGGGTGAGATGGGCTATTCCTCTGAGTGATGGTACTCACTCCATCTCTCTTTACGCTGCTGATCTGCTCATTTACCTCGGAGACGTACACTCAATTCCTCACAAGCTCACTCTGACACTCAGTCCTTCTCTGAGCTCTCTGGCTCAAAGGTGAACTGGGCCAAATCCTGCCTGTTCCCATTCAAGCCTACGCAGCCTAACCCAGAATTAACCTTCAATGGGGTCCCTATAATATACCTGGGAATATGGGTATATCATTCACCCAAAGACCTATTTGATAGCAATCTCACATGTGCTGTCACCACCCTTAGGTCCCAATGATGTTTTGGCAAATGCTACTACTATCAGTGGCAGGGCGCCTAGCCCTCTTAAAAATGGTTGTCTTCCCTTGCCTCCTTTAGTACTTTGCTAACCTTTCCCTACGTAGCCATATCCAAATCCTGTTCTTTCGTTCCTTGGAGAAATTTATGTTGGAATTTATTTGAAATAATTCCTGTTGCAGAGTAGTGCTCTTGAAACTTTACTTGCCCACAGACCAAGGCGGGCCCGTAGTACCGAACCTCGAACAATACTATCTTGCTTCAAAACTCCAATGGGTGGCTAAATGGTTGGCGGGTCTGCAGCTAGGTGACACTCCTACCCTCTATTCTCCAATTGTTATACCCATGCACCAGGACGATACTGCCCGACTCAATGTTCCTAGGGGTGGCATATTGCTGTTACCGATGGAGCCTTCACCTTATGCGTTCACTGACTCCTTATGCGCTGACAATTGCCCTACTTGGTACGCCTAGTGGACACAACATCACATCAATGACAGAACTTACCTCCTGCCATGCAACTCGAATCCACAGCCTGAGGGACCTTTACCGCGATGCTGTACTCGTCCTGTATGTGTCCTTGATGGAGGATGATGGCTTAACTCCTGGTCATTTCCTCTTCTACAACTTGCTGCTTGTGACCCTAGGGCACAAGTGGGGAGACATGGAATATGAGCATCCGACTCACCTCATCATACAATATCTCCATGTCATGGGAGCAGGCAGACACCTTATTCATTGATTTGTGCACTCATTACGCATCCACACTACGCAGTAAGTCACGCCATTAAACTGCCATTGGGAAAGAGACTCAGCTCGCACCTGCACGGACAAGGAGTGGGCTGCCTTGCTGGAAGGCCCAGTTCATATTCCGCGTAACACTTGTTTTAGGCTTATCCAATTTTATGTCATACACAGAGGCTACATCAACCCTGCTAAAATTAATCGCTATTTCCACTGCACTGATGCAGCCTGCCCTCGTTGTCACCTGGTCGACGCAGGCCTGCTCCACATGTTGTGGACCCGCCCATCTCTCCTCAATTATTGGTATGGAGTTTGATCCTGCTTATCCACATGCATGGGGCGATCTGCACTGCACACATAGGAAACATGCATTTTGGGCCTATACTGTAGAGACCAGAAGCTTAGGGTAACCTCCCTTTTCCTGTATTTGGGACTGCTGACTGCCAAGCATGTAATTACCAGAAGCTGGAAGTCACCTGAATCCCCAACCCTAGCGGCCTGGATGCAGTCACTTCTAGTATAGGCCTGGGCGGAGGGCGTTGTGCTGCGTATGGAGGACAGCTTAGGACTGCACAAATTGCCCATCGCCTCCAACTGGGAACTTTTTTTGCTGACCTACAAACCTACATACACCCTGCTGAAGATGCTCAGGACAGCCTACCGGAGGGAGGGAAGAGACCGGTAAATGCTCAGACTCCTACATAGCCAAAATGGCGGTCATGAGGCAACTGTCTTTCCCTGTTCATGCCGATCCAGGTTTCAGACCTTAATGTATTGATCAATATGTTCATGAGTTCTCTTGATCAAACATGGTGGGAATGCAGAGCAGGGAGGGGGGCATTGGTTGTGGGCTTGTTTCTGTTCATTGTTGTGTTACTTGTAATAAGAATCGTGCATCCACCTCTTTGTAGTACATGCTGTTGGCCTCATATGTGGGCCAGTAAGTACATTCTGCCTTGTTCTATTCATGTGACTGTGAGCGCATCGTCTATAACTTATCTGCCGACAAGCAGCTCAATTTTTATTATGCTATGTACAGTGGCAATTGTAAAGAATATTGTAGTCCACTCTTTGAATGCCTCATTGTTTGTGTCGATGCAATATGTATCACTGAATCCACGAACTGTTTACATCTTGTTAAACTATATATATATATATATATATATAAGATATATATATATTCACCACACTTCCAAACAGGAATGTCGACGCCGTGTCTTTAAAAAAAATGCTTTTAACGTCAGCTGTTAATGTTGGACGCGTTTCGCCTGCCCAGCATGGCGACGACATTCCTGTTTGGGAGTGTGGTGAATTTAATCGACCGTGTTTGGGAGGTCCGCAACGCCGACGCGCCCTCTGTTCTGGAGGTGGTGGGTGTTCTCAAGCAAGCGTGGAATGAATATAGGAAGCACTATACACCCCACCAAAGTGCGTATCTTAGAACATCAGAGAGCCATCAACAACAAAGATGTAACTTATCCGGTGGTACGGCACTTTGAGGAATTCCATCAGAGCAACATGGATCTGTTGAAATTTTTCTGTATGGACCACGTACCACCAAATGTGAGAGGAAGTGATAGACAGCTGCAACTCCGAAGATTAGAGTCGAGACATATTATCGATAATCAGACGAGGATGCCATTTGGTTTAAACAGTGGGGAGGAAATGGCTGTTCACTTGTAGTTGGGGAATCTGTATGTTATGAACAAAGCATAGCAATTGGAAGGCTAAATATGTACATAGGATGTAAATAGTTCTGTGCAACATTCACCCATTCAGGGTTTGACATTTAGCAATAGCGCCTCACATATAATTCTGAAAGTCCAGATATCAAGTAATATGTATCATGTTAAGGTGTAATTATTGTGGGAAGATTGCCCATTCAGGGCTTGATATGAATATTTGGCATGCAAAATGTGAATAGCAATTTGAGGAGAAAATTACATGTTTAGTAATGGCTGCCATTGAAGGACTGGAGCAGGTCCTATGTTGATGTTGCTTGTATTGTATTTCTGTTTACCTCAAATCGGTGCCGACCACAATTGAAAAAGGCGGCAGACGAAACGCGTTTTGTCATGTGTTTGTCCTAATAAAGATCAAGGACAACTGTTCCTGTGAGTGCTGGTATCCTTGTGTTACCGCGAGCCTGTTTGTTATACGCGGTGTCCGTCACCGCGTCTGAAAGCACCCGACCGCGAGTGAAGGGGAGAAGATGGAATTTGGAGCGCGATATATATATATCTCAGAATCTCGTTTTCAGAGAAGAGAAAAACAAGCCCGGCACTCAGAACGTGGATCCCGAAGATTGTTTATTCAGTGTGAGCGCTGAATGGAACTAAAATGGATAATTCGTACTGACCGCTCCCACACAGGTTTGAATCACTTGGAGGACTGGACCAACCTTTTATAACTTGGCGATACCTTGTTGAACACACTACATGACCTCTGCTGCTGTATATATTTTTGATTTGTACTAACTTTCCATTTCTAGTATTGTCAACGGTTCCATTTTACACGGTTTCTGCTTTCATTTATATTGCCCTTTTATTTTAATTGACAAAATTTCTGTGCTTTATTGCTCCTACAAATTGTTTCCACTCTAGTTAATTTTTACATGCTCCAACCCCTCTACCCTTTCAACTACTGGCCTTTAACCCCTGTGCTTCTTATCCACAACCTTTTTCCTTCTCTTCTGCCCCCCATCCATGTAGCACCCACTGCACCTTGCTGATATGCCGCAGTGCATTGGTTCACCCCACTGCTATATTAACCCCTATTCACGGGCCCACTGGGCCCACTACATGTGCATTCTACCGATGTGCACCTTCTTTTCACTTGGCCAATGCCCCTTGGAATCGTCACAACCTGTACCCCTTGGCGTTATTCACCTTAATTTCCTCATCGCAATCCTTAACTCGATCATCTACCACCATAACGCACTGTCTGGCATTCAATATTACTTCCACTGACTACGCTATCCCTTCTCACGAGGCTATTTGTTGAAAATTGCGCACCATTCTAGGTTTTTGTGCTTCGCCGTTTTTTAATTTGTTTTGTCTCTTGCATATTCATTATGTAGTGACTTAAATACACAGTATGACCATGCCTTCAACTAATTCTTCCTCTATTCTCCCTCCACATTTTTTCTCCACACCTTTCCCTACCCTCTCTACTTATACCTACCCAGGCAACTTCCCAGGCACTCATTTCATCACTTAGTCCTGATGAGATCCCTGTATCTGATAGGGATCGAAACGTCGTCGACACACACATCTCTAACTCTATACTGCAATTGTATCTAACTGTTTAGTACGAGATGTAAATTTGATTGTGACTTTTTTTACCTACATTTTCACAAATTGAAAAGACACTTTTTAAATCACTTGCCTGTGGTAAGGAAATCGGCTGATTTCCTATTACCTCATCACAGTCTGCTCACTCACCCCCTGCGTTTATTACCTTGTGCGTCTAATTCAATTGTCTATTGGATACAAAAATTGTGATATTATACTAATCTAACTTGTATGGGACTACTGTTGCTCTTTAAACATATGTCCACCCTTGGTCCCTTCAGACTTCTAGGGTCTCCTTGTTTTTTTCTTTGAACTTATGTCCCTTGTTACTGGCATTTAATATGTGAATTATTTGCATGCCTTTAGTGTCCAGAAATGAGTTTTTGAATAAATCAGAATAAATACTGCGGCAGTCCGAGTTTTCCAGCGTTCAAGTTTGTCCTTATTTCCAAATAGGAAATGGACATTTCTGCATGGGTAAATGTAGATGAATTTCCACGGTTTAACGTTTACTCTGTGGATAAACTCCTTCCGTCTACATCAATTTTGAGCATGTTTCCTCTTACCCGTTCTGGATATTGATAAGCTTATGCCATTTACAGGAGTAAACTTACACTACATTCTGGGTAGTAAACTGCTTGCTAATGTTTGTGAATACCTCCAGACTTGCAAGTTAATGGGTGTTTATCTTTTGTTGGTGACCTATCTCTGCAATACCCACAACCCCTTGATTTGATCATTTTTACACTCACAATTATTTCATAATCGTGCCCAAGGAAAGAAAAATCTCACCATTCCTGATGCGTACATGTAGGAAAGTGGGTTTCTGTTGCAGTACCCCCACACTTTTTGCCTGGCTTTTGATGCAAATTTTACTGTAGAGTACTGGGTCCCTGCTAACCAGGTTCCTAGTACCAGTGTTCTTTCAATAAAACTGTACCACGATTGGCACAACTTCAGACCCCCCTGTAAGTCCCTAGTCAATGTTACTCCTGGTACTTAGAGCAGTGGGACTGCAGAGGGTCTCCTAGGGACCCCTCACTAAGGCCATGCAAACTGCTTCTGTAGGCTGCATGCCTAATAAAAAACTACAAAGCCGACATGGCACACTGCCTATGTGCCATGTCAAGCAGCACTGTCTAGGGTATAGGTATATCACCCCTCTAGCAGGCCTTACAAGCCCTAAGGCAGGGTGTGCTATATCTCAGGTGTGGACAATCTGCATGAGCTGATATGCACCTACAATATTTGTCTATTTAATTCGAGTTCCCAGCACCATGATGACTTCACTGAATCCAGGAGTGGTTGGTACCAAACAACTCCTCTTAAACCCAATGGTGTCCCTACATCCCTTAGCATCAGAACTTACCTGGGTAGCTGTGGGTTTTCTAAGTTCAGCCTCCTGGCCTGAGCCTGCAGCCTTTCTCCTAAACCGATCTCACCCATTGATTTGCATTGGGTGCCTGACCCTGTGGGGTCACTCTGCACCCGGCTGCCCCTGGTCCTGCCTTGTGCAAACCCCCCCATGCTTACCCTAACTCACGGAGGTTGACCCCTGACACTGCTTTACTTACATGTGAACAGTGCAACTTCGATCACCCCCAGTCTCCATTGGTTAACATTGGGTGCCCAACCCCGAATTTGCCCTCTGAACCCGGCCGCCCCTGTGCCACTGGTGGTGCACTCTTGGTACTAATTTGAACCTTGACTGGTGTTGACCTGAAACCACAAAGACTGGATTTGTACGTTGTGTACTTCCCTGCAGCACTGCATTCTTGTTTTCCTGCTGTAGGTTAACATTGCTGAACTACAAAATTGCACCAAGGGTCAACTTTTTAAAATGAAAATAATTTTTTTGAAAAATGTACTTACCTTTGAACGCACATTTTGGTCTTAAAATGAATCTAGAAAGAATATTATTCTTATATAATTGGTGTGAATCTCCTTTTTGAGTCGTATGTCATTTATTGGTCCCTGTGTGTATAACAAATGTCTTTCACTCCTCTGTGTTAGGCCTAAGGCTGCTCGACCACACAACGATAAATAGAGCACTTTGGGTTTACATTAAGCCCTGTACACTTCTGGGGGAATCTCTAGAGTCTTTACACGATATAACCAAATATTGGTTTATCACATAAAGAGCCTGCTTCGTACATACGTGATTAACTATTTTTCTGAATTTAGTCTGTAGTGCGTAATCTTCACTGGATCACAGGCTGCTTTGGGTGTTACCATGGCTTTGAGAAGTAGGTTTAATGATGTGGTTCACTGGGTGGATCACATTATTAAGTACACTACTAGAAATCTGTAGGAATTCTCGCATATCGACCTATATTTGTATGATTTTGGGAAAGTTTCATGCAGATTAGTTACATGATGCAAAAGTTATTTGCTAGAAAAATACTTTCAGTGGAAATGAGATTAAACCATAACTACTGAGGCACTATTGCTGCCTGTGTAATTCCAATGCAGGCCATACCACAGTTGTCCATCCTTCAGTACGAATTTTTACAATAATTGGTGTGTGACCTTCTGTCTAAAGGTCTTCCCATTCTCTACCTTCCTCCTCCTTTACAATTTGTTCCTAATATTGGTGGGTTTGCTTTGTACCCGGTGGATGGCTAAAGGAAAAAACAATATTGTATAAGTTTGCACTCTCGTTAAGTGACTACTTTTTATTATGGAGTGACAACAAAAGAAGCCTTTATGTAGACTTTTACTGCAAGCTTTGGTATCTCTATTGACATGTCCGTTCCTTGTCTCATAATATCTAAAGTCTCTGCAGCTTTCAGCACTCTAGCTGCGATTCTCAGTTGGCGAAGTAAGCAGCCACTTTTCGTCTACAAAATGAGTAGCTCAGCCTGTATAATGGCTGATGCTCATCTTCTGATATTTTGTATACATTTCATTTTTTTTGCTTTATTCTATACTTTCCATGCAGATATAAATCAAGTTGCATGAGTCCTAGATGTGTGTCCTTGACTGTTCTAAGAATGAGGCAAGCTGTACTACAAATTTTGCTATTCTGTTTGAGTGATCAATCTTGTTTCTTTTGCAGTTGCAGCTTCACGAACGAGGACTTAAATTGCAACAGACTATTTACAGTCAGGTATGGCTAATGCTCTTTGGAAGAAGTTGTCAAAAGCCTTCTCTGGTTTGTGGTTAATATGGGAAATCTCCATCATGTGTCTAGTACACAAATGGGCAAAGTCAATGCATTTTACAGAAGCAAGTACATTAAAAAAAATCCCCCTTTTTCATTTCACACCTTACATCTACCCTGGAACCATTTATAAAGGTACTTTGGTCCCAAAATGATGGTGCAGTTAGCACTTATGGGGACGCATATTTATGTGGAAGCACCTAAACTTCAATGATAATCTCAGAAATCTGAAGCTTTACTTTAAGGGCCTCATTACGAGTGACTCACCAATTCTACTGGGGCCAGTAACCCCAGCTGAATTACAACGCACTGATTTTCTCTCCAACATTTTAACTGTCTGGCACTCCCCGTCACAAACTCTTCGTTCTTCTACTGCTCACCTGGTCCGCACCACCAGAGCAAGAACTTCCAGATATGGAGGGAGAGCTTTCAGCTGTGTGGCGGCACAGCTATGGAAAAATCTCCCACCTAATATCAGACAAATAGAGAAGTTCCTACAGTTTAGGAAAAAACTTAAAACTTACTTCTTCCCTAGGTTGTAGTGCTTGCAACGCCTGTGGTGGGTAAACTTTGTGCGTGTAGAGGAACCTCTGTCTTTTCAGCGCCAGGATACCCGTGGGGTGATAGAGCGCTTTATAAATTCTGGTTACATTAAACATTACAACTGCTGATAGCAGGCGTAGTCTCCAGAACTAAAACAAAGGGAAAATTAGGAATTACCGGGAATATCAGGCACAGAATTACTAATTTCATTTTCCCCAGTAATTCCTTATTTTTCAGTTATATAGGTCACACTCTTAACCCCTTTCAACTACTCTCTCTCAAAGTTACCTCTAACCCCGGTATCGGTCACTCTTCAACATGGAGTTAATGGGTGGATTACCCTGGCCCTCTTTTTTTTTTTAAAACCTTTTTTATTGGCATTTATAGAATAGTACATACAGCAGCACATCTGGTAATGCGATTGACATAGACATACAAGCAAGAGCGTTCAATCGCGCCCTGTGTGGATGTCTGAGCGAGTGTGCCTATGGTATGTGAGCCCCCGCTCAGTCTATGAGCTGAGAACAGTCTCCCGAGGCCTACGCCTAAGCGCACCCAACCAGCTTGCGTGGTGGTCGCCGCGCACCCTGGCCCTCTTAACAATATCATAAATGGTTTTTTTAATTTTTTCTTTTTTTTTTTTATCATCTCTTTTTATTAGTTTTTCCAAACACCAGTACAGAAATTCGGTACATTAACATACGAGTTCCCTGATTGTAACAGCATTGCGTAGCGCACATAATAGGAACATAGTTGGGTCGCAGCATGGAAACTCCACCCAGCTGCATTGGACCCCTAATAAGGCACAAATCTCAGACATTAATATGTGCAGCCCTGCATTCCCCCACATGGGCACGTCAGGATACCCCGTTGAGTCCCTCAGCCGAATCCACAGCTACTCTTCAAAAACAATAATGAAACAAACCTCAAAAGTAGACCAGCTCCATTGTTCCTATCACTGTCCCTGCCCCCCGTGTGGCCCCCCTCCTCCGATGATATGTAGTGAGGGAACTGCTGCACATAATCATGTGTTCAGGTGCGTATTCCCACATCGCTCAATGTAGGTGTAAGTTGTGTGTGGAACCCTACGAGGTCACTCCGACGGATCTCCTGTTGCCCGTCGTGGCGTCGACCCCCCCCCCCCCCCCCCCACTCCTGCTCATCCCTCCCATCCCCCTCCTCAGCATGCCTGATCGCCTGAAGTAGCTCTTCCCACTGCGCGGCTATGGGCGTCTTCCTCAACCCTAGTGTCTCCTCCGCTCCTCCCGTCTAATGGCAGTTCCCTCCGCTCCGGCCCATGCAGCAAGCGAGTGTCTCCACGCCTGTGGATGGGGCGGGTCCTGCACCTTCCACCTCCTGGTTATGAGGCGCTTTGCGACCGCAAGCCCTAAATCCAGAAACCTAGACGTCACCTTAGTTGTGTGTGTCCTGCGAAAATGATGCAGTAGGTAGACCACCCATTCAAATGATATATCCCCTCCCGTTATAATATGCAGGGAGTCGTGAATTGTACGCCAGTAGGTGTGCAATTTGCAGCAGCCCCACAGCATGTGTATGAGATCGGCCCCTGGTTCAGCACATCTAGGACACCTAGCGTCCGTGTGACGGTAGTAACTGTTAAGAACCGCGGGAGTGAGATATGCCCTATGTATAACAAATAATTGTATCTAGCGGAGGCGCATGTTTCTGGGGATGCGCACCAGGCCTTTCAGTATGTGTTCCCAATCTTTATCTGTCAACTGCCTCCCCAGGTCCGCGTCCCATTTGTGCCTAAGCGGCTCTAGGGTAATCGCCGTGTGCGTCCTCAATGATGACGCAAACCACCGAATCAGATGGCGGCCCCTTCCCATGACGTGCAAGCACTGTATAGTAAGGTGCTGGCTGGGCTCCACGGCAATGTCACCCCACCGAGCAACCAAAGTCCTAACTAAGGAGTGATAAGTCAGGAATTGTCCGGGCGGTAGTCCCCCCTCCTCCACCAGCAAGTCGCACGAAAGGAGCGCTCCGTCACGGTACAGATCTCCTAGAGTCCGAATATCTGCCTCTCGCCACTGTGTGAGTGCAAGGGAGGTAAGCGGTCCCACTCCACTGGTGGTGCCCTCCAATGGCAGCGCTGGCGCATACGGGAGCACGTGCCGAATAAGGAATAGGCTCCTGCGGAAACATCGATACGCCACCGCAAGGAGGAGCGGGGCTGGGGTTACACTTCTGGAGGCTGGGTGGAAGAGCACCAACAACTGCTCAAGTGTGTACGGTGGGCCCATGGACGCAGTGTCCTCGCGACCCCTATCCGCAAACCAGCGCGCAAACAACCGCTAGGTAATAATGCTCAAAACAGGGTACAGCCAAACCTCCCTGGTCCGTAGGGAGGTATAGTTTCTTAAGGGACATCCTGTGTCGGCTATTCCCCCAGATGAAGTCCCGAAGGAGTTGCGACAACTTAGCGAAGAAGGCTGCTGGGATGTAAAGAGGTAGGTTAGCGAAGTAGTATAGAAGCTGCGGGAGGATCACAATTTTGGACAGCGCCACTCTGCCCGTGACCGTAAGCGGAAGCGTGTTCCAGAAGGGTACCTGAGATTTAATTGCCGTGAAGGCCCTGCCCAGATTGCCATCCAGTAGGTCCGCCGGTTGACGGTAAATGCGGAGTCCCAGGTATCGGAAGGTGTCACCCCTCCACTGTACTCTGGTGCCATTTAAGACCTATCCAGGGTCCTGTCTCCCCTCGCCGAACGCGTAGAGGCAAGATTTGCTGGCGTTCACCCGGAGTCCCGAGAGGGCAGTAAAATCACGCAGGGTGTGGGCCAGCTGAGGTGGAATGTCATCGACGTCCCGTACATACACCAACAGGTCGTCTGCATAGAGTGACACCTGATGTACAGCGTCCCCTAGTGGTATGCCAGCCCCCGTCCGCTCTCGTATAGCCGCTGCCAGGGGCTCCATCGCCAGAGCGAACAGGAGCGGCGACAGTGGGCATCCCTGTCGGGTTCCCCTGCAGATCGGTATGACGTCGGAGATATACGGTCCCATTCGCACCCGCACCGTAGGATCTTTATAGAGGAGAACCACCATTTGTAGGAACCCCAAGCCAAGGTCGAATCTCAGCAGAAGTGCAGAGAGATACCGCCATTCCAGGCAATCAAATGCCTTTTCCAGATCTAGTATTAGGCAGCCTGCCCTGGGCCACTCCCGTGTACTGTCTGCCGCCACCCTAAAAAATATCTCCTCAGGTTCAAGGACGTACTGCGCTTTGGCACAAACCCAATCTGGTCCGTATGGACTAAGTGTGTAACCACTGGCGCCAAACTCTCCGCCAACACCTTAGCTAGGATCTGGCAGTCAGTGTTAAGGAGCGCCAGCGGGCGGTAAGAGCCTAGGTCCGTAGGGTCCCGATCCGGCTTGGGTAGAGACACCAAATAGGCCTCACTCATCGAGGGAGGTAGTGCGCCCGCCTCAACCGCCGCCCTATATACCCTGAGGAGGTGCGGCACTAGATGTTCACAATAGGTTGTATAGAACTCCGTAGGCAGCCCGGAGTTTTTCCAGATGCCATAGAGGATATGGCGTCCCCTATCTCCTCCAGTGTAAGAGGACAGTTGAGGGCCTCCACCTGTTCTGCAGTGACCGTAGGCAGTTGCGCCTGTCCAATAAACCGCTCGAGATCATCCCCCGAGCAGTGACCTCGCGCACGATACAGTTTTGCATAGTGGTCTGTCATGACCCTATGAATTTCCCGGTGGGTGCACCTAAGCTCTCACTCCGGCGTGTGTATCGCCGCGATCATAAATGTTTCTTTTGTAGGAAAAACTATGTTACTGACTAACATTTACAGCCAAACTAGTCGGTGAACGTGCGTTATATAAATATTTTTAACATAACGTAACCCTAGAGACGTGTTATTCCTCTTGTTTGATAGTTATCCAGACTATTTAACAGGATTCTTTCTCTGAGGGCCTAGGGTAATTTGTATGCATCTGAACACTGGATGTGAGTGATACCCCTATGAATGATATAGTAGAAGTGCTAATGTGGTGTCCGGTGATAAGGGCATTGCCTTCATGTAGGTGGGTGATGAACTGGGTTTAGAAAACTTAAGTTTCTGGGAAAAAGGGTTTCACTCTCTTCAGGAGGTAGAGTTGTTTTTTGTTTTTCTGGCAATGTGATCTTTGAATGCAAGGTCTGTTTCGGGTATGATTCTGAAGGATTTTTGTATTTTGCCATCTGGGGAGTGAAGCTATCTATTTTCATGCCAAAGAGCTAAGCATAAATCAGTGGTTGTTTGAAACTATTGATGGGCAATAGAAAAACAGTTCACAACAGGAACCTTCTATAACTCCAACATGAACAGCTTATCTTCCTTATTGAGCTGGAGTATTGCGGGTCTCAAAAAGAAAGTTAATAACCCTGACTGGCAGACTTTTAATAATAAATGTAATATCGTAGGCTTGTAGGAGACTAGGGCCATCTCCTCAGTCATTGTAGATGGTTATGCCTGCTACTCTAGCTAAGTGATCTTTCTTCTTGGGGAACAGCTGTGGGAGGACTCACGGTTTGGATCCATCTAAACCTATGTGTGGACGTTACTTCCATCGACACCCAGTTCGCGTCATTCCAAATTTAGCATTTTCGGGATAGGGCCACTTGATTTGTGTTTTACCTAGTTACTTTTTATAATAATGACTTTTCTTAATTTAAAGTGTATACATTTCGCTCAGTTGTTTGATTTCCTTTCTAATTCTTTGCCACATAAGGGCAATTTGTCTGGGCAACCCCTGTACTTGTTATGTGGAGGTTTTAATGCTAAACTGGGAGACTGTTCACAAAGGGAAGGATCACGGGAGAAGCAGTCTACAAAGAAACCTGTGATGAGAGGGGTGGAGAGCTGGCCAGTTATCTGGCCACTCACAACTTGGTCAATTTAGTAGAAACATTCACTGGGGATGAGCACAATCTTCCCACCTCCAGAGGTCGCCGTCGACCCGCCACTATTGATTTCATTTTTTTAACTAGAAATCTCTTGCATTTTATCAATAGCAGGTGTGTTGTGCAGACGGATTGGGGCCACCACAACGCATTCACTATTTCGGGGCATCTATCACTTAATAGATTTCAACCTACCCCAGCGATATTACCTACTCATCATTCTGGTGATGGTCTCAGGCTCTCTTGGAGACTCAAAAACCCTTCTGATTCCTTAGCGACCCTTCTGAGCCAACATCTAGGGTTATTTCTTACTTGTTTAGCAGAAACCTGTGGGGATCTCACGTTAGCACACTACAACAGTCCAAGCTAGGCTATCTAAACAGTTTCTTTTAAAACCTTTGCGGGACGATAAGGATGTGCCACAGTGGTTTGATGTGTTGTGTTCAGTGGACAACTTCAAACTAGGACGGGCTTTATCTGCTTCCCTGAGAGTGCAAGCAGGCATTCGGGAGAGCCTCTGAGCCTATAAATCTACCCTTAAAACCAGGAAAGAGGCCCTGTACAATAGGGAATCAGTTGCGGTGCTGGAGGGGCAATAGTAGTACCTTCTGGGATACTGTGAAGAGTTTAAGGATAAGGAATGGGAATTTTAGCTCCTTGCTGCAGTGTAACATTTTAGGGAGCAATTGAGTTTCCCACTTCTCCATTATTTACTATTCAAAAGTGAAGAGCTAGATAACTCCCTGCTCATCAAGTTAAGTAGCCCCTCGCCTTTTATCATATCTTTGTTTGAGGTGGATCAGCCATGCGTCAGTGCACATGTGGGAAAGCGCCCGGGCCTCATGGGATCCCAATAGATCTCCCAAAATGCAATTTCGAGCTATGGGGCCCATTGATCACCAATGTTTTTAATAGCTCATTAAACACCTATATCCCAAGATCCAGGTCCCTATTGACCATTGTGCCTGTCTTTGAAAACGGGATTGTATGGTCCCTAAATGTTACAGACCCATCTCACTCATAGATAGTACTGTTAAAATAATATGGAGAGTGATTTATAATCGTCTTGTTGAGTGGGTTGAAGAGCGTAATATCCTCTCACCTTTTCAGTACGGATTCTGTTGCGGTTTAGGAACTGTTGAACAGTGCCTAAACCTAAGTTTAATCATCAATATATATACAATGATAAAGCGTTGTCCTCTATATCTAGGATTTATGGACCTGTGCATGGCTTTTGATTCTGTGAGCAGGACCAAGCTGTGGCTAATGTTGCTGGAGTACTGTGTAGAGGTTTCTTTGGTTAATTTTTTTATTTGTCTGCACGTGGATCTGAAAGCAAAGGTGTTCCATTAGCCCTGAAGGAGGTATGTCTCCAGAGTTTTGTTTAAAGAAAGATGTGCGCCAAGTGTGTATATTGACCCCTTTACTTGTTATCTTATATATAAATGGTCTCTGCCCTCACCTAATCTCCAGCCTTGTTGATACCCCCAGAATTGCCAGTGTTCAGGTACCTGCGTTGTTATACGCAGACGATTCGATCCTACTGGCCCGTACCCCTAACGCTCTATGTACACTAGTGGACCGCTTCATTCTATTCATGAGCAACCTTGATTTGACAACTAATTGTGGTAAACCACAAATCATGGCATGTGACCCTGGTTAAAAAAAAAAACTCTAAACAGACTTATCAATAAAAGCCAATCTCTCCCTTGTGTTAGAGAATTTAGCTACCTGGGAATCATTTTTAACTCCCTAGGCACTTGGCTTTCCCAGGTGGCTTCTTGTCGCCTAAAGCTTAGTAGATCATCAGGAGTGGTTTTCAATCTTTCTAGTCCTCACATAAATCCTCTCACTTTGAAGTCCGAGAAAGAAAAGTAAACACCAAGCTCCATGGAAGACAGAGTCTAACATTTGACCTCTGTCTTTGAATTCACAGCAAATGTGACTAGAAAAGAACAGGATTTAAAGGCCTGTTTACGGAAATCAGTACTGGTGGAAGAAAACAGCAAATAGGGTTTGGGCAAGGGAAGGGACAAACTCAAGCTGGACAGCCTAAGACAAATCGAGCCAGCAAATAGAAAGCAAGCAAATTTGAGTTAAAAACCACAAAGCCGATAGTAAGCGATGGGTGGAATACATTCCATGGGAAGCTTTCCGAATGTCCCCAATATGTCATTCGCAAACCAGACAGCTTCAACCTAAAAATTGTCATTTCTCAAGGATCATCAGGTTTCCTCCCCCTGCTTCTTCCAAAGTCCTGTTACCTGTCTGTTATCTGAGGTTTTCTTCACTTCCATTTTCAGCAGTAGCATCTCTGTACTTGCGAATGGCTTTGAGACACTCAGACTATGCATGCTGTTTTGGATTTAATAGTTTTGAGAAAAAAATGTTAGATTAGCAACTAGTAGTGGGAATATTACACATTGCCAATGGGAACCCCAAGAGGGAGAGTCACAAGGTATTGTTCTCCTTTTTGTATAAAATATAAGACTTTTTATGTGAGCATTTTTTCCAGGCCTGTAAACTGCTATCCGATGACTATGAGCAGGTGCGAAGTGCTGCAGTTCAGCTTACATGGGTCCTGAGTCAACTTTATCCTGAAAGGTACGTCACTGTGTATAGAAGTCAAATAGTTGAATCCAACATTAAGTGAAAGTATTTCAGGTGGGCAAACTGTCTTTCGCAATGCAAACATAGCTAATTTTTACAACTTAATTAGGGAACTGCAAAGTGATTTCTAAAAGTTAAGATTTGCAAAGTGAAGAAATATCTTATTGGGGAATCAGAATTATTTGCAAATAAGGAACAGACTTTTATCCTTTTTCATGACTTATTCTTCCTGGAAGACACAGATGACTGTGAGAGGTTATCATAAGTTCTACACTTGGAGCCTGGAGTGAAGGTAAGATACTGAAGCCATCAACTTTTGTATGAGGAACACAACAATCTTGGCAACTTCAGGCAAATCCAAGTCCTAGAGTACAATGAAAAAAGCTGTACAATTGAAGGTACTTGTCCTGACAAATGAGGCGTGTTGTATACATACAAGAGAGTTCATTTTGGTTTTAAGGCTATTCCGAAGCAGCAATCCTGGAGATACCTAATGTTTTAGGTATTTAATTTGGCAATGTTTGACTAACCTTAAGATAGGGATCACCAATGCTAACCTCTCAGGATCACTATTTGGATGACATTCCATAGTTGGAGTTGCACGCAAATAAATGACATAGGAAGAATAATGGTAAAATTAAATTGCATTTTACTAGAAAAACAATGTTTTTTAACATTGTGAAACTATCAATCTGTTACCAGTTAGGAGGCCTACTAACCTTTTACAGTTTATACCTACAGTTGGGTAGTGTGATTCCTTTGCAACCTTTTTTCACTGATGAGAAAATTGTGATTTTGTTTAATGTGTTTTTCCAAGTGCTATTTACAATTCCTTATCTGTTCACTGCATGTCTTATTTTTTACTGCCCATTGCTGTCTTTGCAGACGCTTCCTTATTTATTTACATTGCAAATGTTTTGTTTAGATTATTTGTTCTCTTTGCAAATGCTTAAGTTTGTTCTCAGGTTTGTACATCTCGCCAAACATCTCTTGTTCAGCTAAATAGAAATTACATTCACTTGGTTTTATTTAGTGATCTACCTAAGTTTCGTTTTGGGTATTAACTGCTCTCCCTCCTTTCCAGCTGACTTGGAATTGTTTGTGTGACAGAAAGGACAAGGCAAAGCTTCTCAAAAATAACATTGTCACTTGAGAGTTTGGAGAACTCCTTGTGCAAGCATTTGTCTGCACACACAAAAGTGCAGTCTTCACCCTTGCGTCATCAACTGCTCAATCCAGTTTCTTTTTATTCAGCTATTTTTGATATTGCCTTCTGTGGTTTTAGAGTGGTACTGTTTTTTAGGTCTCGCTGAGTCAGCGCGCATGCGCTGCTCGGAGAGACTTTAGTAGGTGAGTTTTCAAAGTGCTGCTGGCTGGCGACAAGCTTGCGTTCACGCGAGCATGCACGCGCGAACCGCCAGCCTTAAGCGCCATCTGTCTTTCCTCTTGCTTGCTCCCTGCCTCCGCCCCTCCCCCCTACCTTCGCGCTTCAGGTCTGTTAAAAAAAAAAAAATCACTATGCGCGAGCAGAGCCGAAGCAGCAGAACTGGCCCTTTCTCTTACGGCCCGGTCAGGAGCCTTATTTACAATTATTCATATTTCATTTTCTTCGGCTCCGGGCTCCTCCCCCCTTCTGGGACGTTTCTAGAGCTGCCTGGCCAGGAATGCGTGGTATCCAGCGAGAGACTCCGCTAATGATAGGTTCAGGAGGCAGTTATGTGCAGTCTGTCTGCTGCGCACGCTTTAATAATGTTCTCAAGGAATTTCGTATTAATTGAAAAGCTGGCATCAATCAACCCCTTTAAAAGAATGCAAGGCAGATTTACTACCGCCCGAGTGTGCACATATAACCCCCGTTTATTAATGTAGACCTGCACAACGTGTAAAATGATGGGAGTATCCAGCGCTACACAAAACCTTAACTCACCATGAATGATGCTCTGGGTGGTGTCGTGTGATGTGCTGCGTTGTTTTGGTGATTAAGGGTGACTTAAGGGTTTTGTACAGTGCTATGAGGAATTTTTTTAATATATACATAAAGCACATTCTTCAAAGTCTTGAAGAGACTTGCCCTTCTTGTTAACGTTGCTGGTAATGCTCTGGAGAGGTTAAGGTGACGAGACCCGGCATTTCTTCTTCTCCGGACCATTACAAACAACTCCTGTAACGTCGCTTCCTGATGCGGTAATACCGCGAAGAGTAACGGTAATACCGCGCACCTTCCAGAAACGATGGGGAGCACGTCTGGATTTTTTCTTGTTGGAGAAGTCTTGGAGAAATAACTAGTGGGAGCAGTGTCATGTACCAAAACTCGAGGCCAATGCCAAAATATTGCGTACATTCCTGCTGCTATCGTGCCAATTCCCCGTTGTAAAATGGAGGCTGTGGACTTGCACGTAAAATATTCTAGTAATGCTCTGGTAGTTTCTGGCAGCGGATGCTGCGACACTAGGGGTGAAATGACATCTTTGCCGCATCTGGGGGTCTGAGTAAGCTCCACAGCGGAGGACTACATGCCCCAGGAGCCTGAGGCGCAGAGCGAGCATTGGAGGTCCCGCCCCCTGACACCGGGCACCGTACTTCAGCGCCTCGCGCCTCCCGCTTCGCGGGAGACGCTTCGCCGCATCTGGGGGTCTGAGTGAGCGCCACAGCGGAGGACTACGTGCCCCAGGAGCCTGAGGGGCAGAGCGAGCATTGGAGGTCCCGCCCCCTGACACCGGGCACCGTACTTCAGCTCCTCGCGCCTCCCGCTTCGTGGGAGACGCTTCGCCGCATCTGGGGGTCTGAGTGAGCGCGACAGCGGAGGACTATATGCCCCAGGAGCCTGAGGGGCAGAGCGAACATTGGAGGTCCCGCCCCCTGACACCGGGCACCGTACTTCAGCGCCTCGCACCTCCCGCTTTGCGGGAGACGCTTCGCCGCATCTGGGGGTCTGAGTGAGCGCGACAGTGGAGAACTACATGCCCCAGGAGCCTGAGGGGCAGAGCGAGCATTGGAGGTCCCGCCCCCTGACACCGGGCACCGTACTTCAGTGCCTCCCGCTTCGCGGGAGACGCTTCGCCGCATCTGGGGGTCTGAGTGAGCGCCACAGCGGAGGACTACATGCCCCAGGAGCCTGAGGGGCAGAGCGAGCATTGGAGGTCCCGCCCCCTGACACCGGGCACCGTACTTCAGCGCCTCGCGCCTCCCGCTTCGCCGCATCTGGGGGTATGAGTGAGCGCCACAGCGGAGGACTACATGCCCCAGGAGCCTGAGGGGCAGAGCGAGCATTGGAGGTCCCGCCCCCTGACACCGGGCACCGTACTTCAGCACCTCCCGCTTCGCGGGAGACGCTTCGCCGCATCTGGGGGTCTGAGTGAGCGCCACAGCGGAGGACTACATGCCCCAGGAGCCTGAGGGGCAGAGCGAGCATTGGAGGTCCCGCCCCCTGACACCGGGCACCGTACTTCAGCTCCTCGCGCCTCCCGCTTCGCGGGAGACGCTACGCCGCATCTGGGGGTCTGAGTGAGCGCCACAGCGGAGGACTACATGCCCCAGGAGCCTGAGGGGCAGAGCGAGCATTGGAGGTCCCGCCCCCTGACACCGGGCACCGTACTTCAGCGCCTCGCGCCTCCCGCTTCGCGGGAGACGCTTCGCCGCATCTGGGGGTCTAAGTGAGCGCCACAGCGGTGGACTACATGCCCCAGGAGCCTGAGGGGCAGAGCGAGCATTGGAGGTCCTGCCCCCTGACACCGGGCACCGTACTTCAGCGTCTCGCGCAACGCGGGACGCGCGCGGGCGAACGCCGGGCTAAGCCCGGGCAAAGGGCGGGCCGTCTGTGGCAGTCCGGGGCAGGACGAGGCAGGGCTGGGCCAGCCCCCTAACATCCAGTTGAAGTCGTAGAGAGAACACTAAGGTACTGTTGTGTTGTCTATATAACGAGACGATTGTGGCCCCCTATTACTTTGCTGCTAACATTTGACAATTGGGTCCCTTGGAAGTTCGCTGTAAGGGTTCCCCCAGTGTTAAGCTACGCAGTGACACGGACTCTATAGTGTACAAGCAGAATGGCTGCTAAAGTCCAAACCCGATCTGCTAAACGAACAATGTAAAAGGAACTCTTCCCCCCCCCCCCCCCCCCCCCCCCCCCAAGTACCAGCGCAGCAGACCGCTATTGACAGAATGTTGCTCAAGGCTATTGGCGAAGTGTCTAACGAAATCGAGCGCACGGAAAGACGGCTCTCACTAACCCCCCACCTGAGCCAATTTTCGTCACCTGACACTAATATGCCTCTGACCACCCATGATTTGCCTTTGGAGGCCCCGCTGATAATTACTACCCCTGCACAGATAACTCCCACTAGGGGCACATATGTAAAGGGTAAAGGGGTTAAGACGCGAGCGGCTAAGAAAAAGGGGAACAGTAAGAGGCAACCTGGACTTAGAAAGGCTAGAAATTGTTTGGTCCCTAACCACCCAGATGTTGTAACCGTAGAAGACAGTAGCGACCAAGCTCTAGATACACAGGCCCCCCCGGGTGGGTGTCCCATATTATTAGTGACCTACATTCACATTTCGAGCAACTTATTAATGCTCAGACGAAACAAATTCTGAGTAGGTTGGATAAAATCGTCTCCCTAGTGAAGTTAAGGGGCGGAGGGACAGGCAATACTCTTTTACCATCATTGACCAATAATGCGATCATAGAGCCAATGAGTACAAACCCATTGACTGTACAAATAACTAAATCTAGGGAAGAAGAGCAGCCTAACAAAAACAGGCCCACCACCCCATTAGATAATGCTGCAGTAGGGCCTTCTAATGCTAACACAAGACCATCATCATTGCCAATCCCGACCCATTCACATATTGACAGAACATACACAGGCCCTCTCTCGAATATAGTCCCTGCAAATTTGGTGCCACCGCATATTTCGTCGGGCTTGCCCTAACTCACAGAAATACCTTCTATTAAATCCGCTAATAACGGACCTTGTATACATTTGACCCCAGAGGTGGCCCCATATGTTATCATACTTACGGGGGTCCCAGAGTTAAAACCCGGTTATACAGAATCGCATGACGAACTTAAGAACAAAGTCACGCATTGGCTGAACAAGAACAGGCCATTGCCGAGGGATGCACAGGGAGAAATATTGCATGTAAGAAGGGTAAGGTGGTTGGGGAACAGGCAAAAGAATGTAGTAGGTGATTGTGTGGTGGTTAACTTTAGGGACTATAGAACAGTCGATTACATATTAAGTTGGGGCCCGGCAACTCAAAGTAGCAATATAAGTTCTTTACCTTTGGGGTTATTTTATGTTAATGGTAGAAGCACATTGTTTCGAAATTGGGCCCCTCAAGATACAGATGAGCGTTCGTGGGGTAGCAAGGATTACCATGGAACAAAGTCATACGCCCCCCCGGGAGCCAAGGCAGATTAGCCTTGAGGAACAGATTTGATCCCCTTATGTCCCTGGAGGAGTTAGACTGACTGCAAGGGGCCAAAGAGCATACTTAGCAAACCCTAGTAGAACTGAATATTGCCCAAATTATCCCCACTTTTATGGCCCCTTGTCACCCCAAGACTAGTAAAATCTGCACGCATTATCCAACTAGGGGGAGGCTCCCAGATTAAACCACTGTAATCAAATGTACAGCAGAAAACAGGTTGGGCAGTTCAGTATGCCCACAGGAGGTTGAGATCATTGAGGAAGTAGCTCATGTGGTCTTACAAACACAGCACTTACAAGCTGCCCAGACCTCATTAGTGACCAACACAGATGTAAGCACTGGAGCATCTGACCACACTACCTCCAATAATTCTGGCCCAAAAGGGAGACAATTGCAATAGGGGATTGAAATGGTCTCATGGAATATAGCTGGGTTGTCCTCCAAATTCCATAATCAGGAGTGGAGGCAATATATTACCAGATTTCATATAATTTGTCTGCAGGAAACTTGGGTGGTGGACCACAATCCCTTTCACCTAGCAGGGTATAAATGTTTCTCTGTTCCTGCAAAGAGATTGGCCCCGGGGAGAGCAATGGGAGGGCTAATCACTTATGTGGATCTGCAGCTAGAAGGAGTGTGGACTGACTTAAATTGGAACTCAGCCAACATACAAGCAATTGGGTTTCACGCAAGCAGGCTAAATGTCACTTTGATTAATGTATACAATGCCACAGCAGGGTGTGGGAAGGGGCGCATAATACATGACCTGGACACTTGCCTGACTCGAGAGTTGAATCAAAGGAAGACAGTTATGGCTCCGTGTGTGGTCTTGGCAGGAGACCTAAACTGTCACTTGTGCCCTAATTTAAGACCGTTGGAGGGTGTTTGGTCCGGTTGCACACTGGCAAAAGGGCTGCATTTTGAACACACTCCGGAAGGGTTGGAGTTAGAGAGGGTCCTGGAAAATCACGCGTTATGGCACACATTAGACCTGGTGGGTCTCAAAGAGGGCTGTGAGGTCACACCAACATTTAAGGGAAGAGGGTACTGCTCCATCATAGACTACATAGCTGTCTCCCATCTATTTCGGGATTTGATAAATGAGGCAAGCATTGAATGGAGCATATTCAGTGACCATAACCCACTAGTACTGAAGATTAAGAACTGGTGTTCCCGTAACGCAAAGAAAAGGGTCAAGGCAACTAGCACAGTGAGGGCAACCGACCAAGGGAGACGCCTTAGATGGGCAAAAGTGGATGGGGACGCCTTCTACAGATCCCTAATGGAGAAAGGCAAAGAGATGATCGGGGTGTGCTTAGATCCCTCACTGAATGGACCTGTTGTGGTTAAAGCTTTCGAGTCTGTGGCACACCTTATAGACGGTCTGCTAAAATCATCCTCGAAATCGGAAGTTAAATCTTCCCCAAGATGGTTTAACAAAAACTGTTCCCGGGCCCATAAAGACTTAAAAGAATGTCTAAAAATAGTCCCAAGAGATAAGAGGCGTATTGCACAGTGCAGGATCGCATATAAAAAAGCAACTAAACAAAGGAAATTGGCATTACGATCACAGGCATGGGAAGATCTACGCGACGCAGCAGATAGAAGAGACTCGAGTGCATTCTGGAAAATAATTAACAAACCTTGTTTTCAGGATACTGCTGCCCCAGTAATTGGTACATCCATCCTCCCAGAGCAATGGTCTAAACATTTTGAACTATTGTATAATCATTCAACTGAGAACTCTAGGGGTGACGGGAGACTTTGCCCATGGGTGTCCAAAACTGAATTTACACTGGAGGAAATGGTAGCGGGCATCAAAGGACTGACAAAATAAAGCCCCAGGCCCGGACGGAATCCCCCTGATCTCTATTTAAGTAGGGTTGATCTTTGGGCCCCAATCCTCACAAGGGTAATAAATACAGCGATTGCAATGGGCATGCCACGATCCTGGTCCGAGGCCTGATAGTCCCAATCTGTAAAAAAGGGAAAAAGGATGACCCACAGTGTTACCGACCCATATCTCTAATTGATGTGACAGCTAAAGTTTTGGGGCGTGTCGTTTTAAATCGCCTATCAGATTCGGCCGCAGAACACCAAATAATTACGGACTTGCAATATGGGTTCAGGAGCGGAAAATCAACTACAGATCAATGCCTGAACCTTTATTTATTAGTGGCCAAATACACCCTTGCAAGTGATCAGGCTGTATATTTGGGGTTCATGGATCTCTCAGCCGCTTTTGACCATGTTAATAGGGAAAAGCTCTGGGATCTGATGACTAGACTAGGGGTAGATCAGGGCCTAGTGGACATTTTAAGAGCACTCCACTGGAACACCTCTGCTAAAGTGCGTTTTAACTTGGAGGGCGATACTAAGGCACCCTTCCCTTGCACAAGCGGGGTGAGACAGGGATGCATTCTGGCCCCGTTCCTGTTCTCGCTGTATATAAATGAGCTAGAACAGGCATTGTGTAAATTGAATGTCGACACCCCTAGAGTAGGCTCCCGACCGGTTCCCGTGTTGTTGTACGCTGACGATGCGGTACTTTTAGCCCGTACACCTAAAGGTCTTCAGAGTCTGTTAGATGGGTTCGTTAGTTTTATGGCCAGTCTAGATCTATCTGCCAACCTAACTAAGTCCTATGTATTGCTGACTGGGTCTAAACCTTGCAAAAAGTTCTCATATAAAATAGGCACACATAAAATGGAAAAGGTTAAGACCTTTTCTTATCAGGGTATACTTTTTGATGGGCTTTTAAATTTTAAACTTTTAACTGAAGAGCGGAGCTCAAAATTAGTGGCATCCACAGGGGCCATAATGAGTTATGGGCGTAGGTTGGGCAGGTGGTCTCCAGAACAGGTTATGCACCTATATGGCTCAATCTGTTGCCCCAAAGTAATGTATGGGGCAGAAGTTTGGGGTTTTGTATGTACGCAGCAAATACAGATCGAGGAGAATACATTTCTGAGAAAGATCCTCCAAACTTCTCAAAGTACATCGGCCCACATTAGCCATGCCGAACTGGGAAGGGTATACATGGAAGATCTGATTAAGATCAGACCTCTTACGGCCTGGCTAAGATTCTGGACCAATACAGAGGCAGATTTGAGCAGACAAATAATTAGAGACTGCTTGGACAGAGATCAGGGAATGCGCATTCCGTGGCTGAATTATGTAAGGACTGCTCTGGAGGAATTGGGTTGTAGGGACCTTTTTTATAATCCAACAACAATAATCCCCGAGGACAAACTTCGAATCAAAAGAATTTGTTATGCAAAAGAGACTGCATGTATAGCGGCTCTTGAAGAAAGCAAGCCTACAGTTCGTGCATACAGTATGGTAAAGACAGTAGGAGGCATGGAACCGTATCTCGCCCTTATGTACAATGCACAGGATTGGTTTTTAATCACCCGATTTAGGCTCAACCTTTTACATCACCTGTTGGCTGATCCACTTGGTTTTACTGTTACAGTTGAACAGAAGGGTACCTGCGGCTGCGACAATAGGTCTCCGCAGGATACCCTTCACTTTGTTTTATTATGCCCTTTTTACTCGGTACCCAGACGCAGATTTTTACTAAGGATTTTTAAACAAATGAAGTATAGACATGCTAAGGTTGCTCTTTTATACTTACAAAGGTCTGAGAACCCACTAACACTGGCTTGCTCTATATAATTCATTAAAGTTGCAATAAGACTTAGGAATACTAGGGGCCAACTTTGAATGAATTGATGATAAATGAATTCTGTGTAGCTATTGTATTTGAAATGAACTGAATGATGTTTTTTAATGTATTTCTGTACTTTTATGATATTTTTTAAATATCGAATAAAGAATTTGATTGATTGACATCTTTGCGGTAACACCGCGCACTAATTTTCTGAAGTGTCTGGCAACTTTTATCATCTGGAGGAGATTTACAGAAATGTTCCACAGAGGCAGTGTTTGAAGTAGGCAATCTTAAAACACGCATGCATTATTCAGAATACTGCAGAAAAGTCTGCATGTGGCATCGAACCACGATCTCTCTCACTTCCAGATTCATTTAAGGAGCTCTTCTACTTTAAGGCCTAGAACTTACAGTGTCAATATTGTGGAAATGACTGGCCTGGTATTAACATTACCGACACCTATAGGTGCAAACCGTTTTTAGGTCTCGCTGAGTCAGCGCGCATGCGCTGCTCGGAGAGACTTTAGTAGGTGAGTTTTCAAAGTGCTGCTGGCTGGTGACAAGCTTGCGTTCACGGGAGCGTGCACGCGCGAACCGCCAGCCTTCAGCGCCATCTGTCTTTCCTCTTGCTTGCTCCCTGCCTCCGCCCCTCCCCCCCCCCCGCCTTCGCGCTTACAAGCGTAAGCAAATTAACATGATGCAGCATAACATAATGGCTACTGATATACACCATTTTTAATCTGCAAAAATTTCAGAAAGCCAACAATAATTCAAATCCACTTGCAAATACAACATACTGGGCGAATGCCTGGATGCTTGCATTTGCAACAGCACCACTGCCCCCAGAGGACAGAAAACGAACAAGCAACTCAAAATAACAATACGAGTTATGTTATGTTCGTTGTAAGGACATTTACGAGCAGCAGACTTGAATACTGCTTAGCCCTCCTCAGAATACAAGAAAGAGAGGTTTCTTCTGCAAGCCAATAGGTAAACAGCATCTCTGAATTTTACTAACTCTTTGTCGAAATCATCAATAACATGGGGCTACAGCGCAGAAAAATCTACAAACTCTCCTTTAGAAGTGTAAGTTGCTCCATCGCCATTACACTTTTTTTCCTTCTGGATAATTGTATGTGGGTGGTGACATGAGAAACGCAAACCATTTCATCTGCAGGATGCAATACACAAATACATCAACATTTCTACACAACATATATATCGAAATCGAACCGAAATGATGGCTCCGTAAGTTAAATGATCACTGCTGATATCTGCACTGCTCTGCAAGTCAAATTTTCAAATCCCTGCAAAACAGACAGCCTTTGCGCCTTTCGAGGTCGGCAATTTGATCACCATTAATCTGGTATAGTAACACTGCGCATTTGCAGGGCTTACAAATGGGAAAACAACCACACACACACAACCACACACAACCACACACACACACGCATACACAACTACACACACATAAACACACACAACCACACACACATACAACCACACAACCACACACACACAATCACACACACAACACATACACACACAACCACACACACAACCCCACACACAACCACACACACCACACACACAACCAACCACAACCACACACACAAAGGGAGGAGACAACTGCAGCAGGACCTTCGGCTCAATCAGGACAGCAGAACCACCGGAAAAGGAACCCCTCGGCACGACCTGGGCAGCAAGAAGTTGTCACTGGAGACATCGTGATCCTATGAACAATAGTGTCATCAATGATCTAATCCAAGCTGTAAACTGTGACAAATAACATCCCTATATATTGCAGTACCACAAAAACAGCAACAAGCATTGGCATAGCCAATAGGTCTCGCCTTTGGGACCTTATAAGTGTTTTGCCATGCAACAGTTGTTGCACCAAGAATATTGTGCTGCATAACTAAATACATATAAGGTCCCAAAAGCGAGACCTATTGGCTATGCCAATGCTTGGTTGTTTTTTTTGGTGATGTTGCTTTTATGGAAGGGGACCAACCTTAGGCAAATCAACCTGGGTTCTGCCCATAAGAGGCAGTCTAATGCAATGCCAGGCCACTCTGCATTACATTCCACAGTTCATTGTGTTTTTCATTTTCATTGAATTTCATTTACGTCAGATTAGAAGCAGCACAGTGCATTCAGTAGATGTTACTGTTGACTCTGACCAGGCTTACTCTAATGTCTGGGCAGCTGGCATCCAGTGAGATCTTGTGTATCATGCACTGGAATTGATCAGAGAATGCTAAGAAACCATATTTTTTTACGTCCAAAAAGAAAGAGACTAGACTTTAATACATGATGCAAGCTACTGCATCTAGGGAAGAGGGGATTTTATAATCCGCACAATCATCAAAGTCCTCACCACCTATTGATTGTGGTAGAAAGGTCACCTTCCCTGTTCAGTTAGTGCCAAGCAGTTATCGATAACTTCAGAACCTATTAAAAAAATCTGTTGTAGTTTCTGAGGTATCGTAATCTGAGACAGTTAGTGTTTTCTACACTTCTAGAAGCATGATCCACCATCACACTAGAAATAGCTCATCTCAGCCTTTTCCAAGTGACCCTTTACATCCAAAGATGAGACATTTGTAGTAATTTAACTGCCTACAATTCAGCAAGAAACTGAATATTATTCTCTTCTAGAAGCACTATCCACCATCACACTAGAATGAGCCCATCCCTGCCTCTTCTAAATGAACCCCTAAAGGACATTTTTGGTAATGGAAATCTTTGGTACAATTGGCAATGGTTACTGCAGCTCTAATTTGCTTGGCTACTCATCTGTCTTCTATCTTGGGTAAGGCAGCAAAGGTGTGCACAGCCAAGGCAAGATAGCTTATCAGGATTCATGGCTTGCTCTTAAATTAATGCAGCCTCTCTAATAGTAGATAGATAGATAATGAACTTTATTCGATATGTAAAAACAATATCATAAAAGTACATACAAATAAAATTTGTTAATAGAATAAAATTTCAATTATTTTACAACAATCTCAAATTCAATTGAAATTACGGATACACGATAGAACTTTTAGGACAGGTATCAACTAAGTCTGCATTGTAGCCCTCAGCTTCATGGTCATTTTCAAGTAGGATGACATGGCTGCCAAGGCTAAAGGGGTATCCAGGGTCTTTAATTTATAATAAGCCACTCTATGTGAGCGTAAACCCCATGATTTGAGCAAAGGTTTCAAAAAGATAGTCCTTGGCAGTTGGTAAAATCTACAGAATAGGATACAGTGTATATTGGATTGCATAGATAGGCCGTCACACGGGCATTTCTCCATGACAGTAGACCAACAGTTTGGGTTAGGAAAAGTTAAAAATCTGAAAAAAGAGTCAGTACGAAAACGAGTCAGGAGCATGCGAGTAAAAGGCGATGGTTCTAGGAGTAGATATTGCTGGATCCCATTTGTAATGGTCGAGTGTTGATATTCCACGATTGAACTCTTTTGTTTTTCAGAGGCCCATCGCTGGCTGCTCAAGTGGTTTAGGACAAGACGTTTTAGCGTAACTCTTGCTATTTTGCTTAAGGCTAAGGGGTCAGAAAAGAATTCAGGGTGTCCTAAGTCCGAAGACAAATTCTTTACATAATTCAACCATTTAATATTCCTGACCTTGTTCAGTTTAAGACAGTCTTTGATGATTTCTCTGTTAAAAGGAGTCTCTTGGTTGGTCCAGACTTTGTGCCATAGGATGAGTGGGGAGGAATTAATCGTATCCGCAATATGTGTAAGACCTAATTCAGTGTGTACCAAGTAGGTAGATGTACCAGAGGGGACGGCCAAGAGATAACGCAAAAAAGGCGTTCTCGAGGCGTTGAATTTGGTCGACTGAGTCAATACCCCAGATCCCAGCTCCATAAGTTCCAACTGAGATGCACTTCGCCCGATAAATCTGAAGTAAGGGGTTAATCGGGCGGCCCCCAAGTTTTTTTGAAAAGTTGGTCAATGCGCCTATGGCGTAGGACAAAGCTAACCCCCTAGCTTGAGCTGCGGCACGCCAGGTACCCCTTTTATTGAAAGTGATGCCCAAATAAGAGAAACTATCAATGCTGTCCAGTTTTTGACCATTTAAAAAAATAGAGCATGGTTTTTTCCCAGTCCCTAGGCCACATGACATTGTAAAGGTTTTAGAGGTGTTAACATTTAGGCCTCTCTTTGACATATAGTCAGTGAATTCATTTACTGCCCTTTGTAGCCCCCTTCGGGTCTGGGACATAATTGCTGCATCGTCCGCGTAGAGCAGGATAGGTATGGGTTTACCATTTATTGTAGGGTAATCATGAAAAGTTCTATTTAAATGATGACCAACAGAATTGATGTAAAGGGTGAAAAGCAGGGGAGCTAATATGCAACCCTGCCTAACACCACGCCTGATGAAAAAACTGTCAGTACATTCTCCCGTTCTGCCATACCTAACGCGGGCTGATGCGTCCCTATACAGTTCTTTAATAAATGAAAGGATGAGGGGGTCTAAACCTATCTCTGCAAGGGAAACCCATAAAAGCTCATGATCAACACAATCGAATGCCGAGCTGAGATCTACAAAGGTAATAAAGAGATTGCCTTTTTTGGCCTGAGTATATTTAGCTATTATGAGAGACAAGTTCAGGCCTTGCTCAATAGTACCTTTGCCGTGTCTGAAGCCATATTGCAGGTTAGAAATGATATCTTGGCCATTTATCCAATCGTGTATTCTAGTTAAAATAATTCGCCCAGCTACCTTCATGAGAGAGTCTAATAGTGAAATTGGGCGATAGTTGGCGGGATTATCTCTCTCGCCTTTTTTAAAAATCGGGACAACGACTGCCTCAGGCCAGGTGGGTATGAAACCTGTTATGTTCAGTGAGTTCAGAACGTTTGTAAGCAAAGGTGCCCAAAGGTCTGGCTGTGATTTAAAAACATCTATCGGTACGCAGTCAGGACCTGGCGCCTTCCCGGAAGGACTTTCTTTTAATGCCATCAATACTTCGACATATTCGAAGGAAATGTTCAGAGGAAAAAAAGTAGGAGTATTTGAATCTAGGAAGGGGTTAGGATTACTTCCCCTCTCATTCAGTTGGTCACCCGGATCAAGGGGATTATATAGGGCACTGAAGTGTTTAACCCAGGTTTCAGCAGTTATGGCTGAGTCCAAAATTGGAGTCTGTGAAGATCGAAAAAAAGGGGGCATTGACTGCCCTCCAAAAAGCGGTGTTATCCCTCTTAGTGGAAGCTTCCATAAGAGCTTGCCAGGCCTCTTACTTCAGCTGATTTTTCCTGGCCTGGCGTATAGTGTGGTAATTTTTCTAGCTTGCTGGACTTCCAATCGATTTCTGGGATTAGATTTTAAAGCAGCTTTCAGGAGTCGCAGAGCTTTAGAACAGTTCCTATCGAACCAACAGTTACTAGAGGAGGAGGATTTCCTTGGGGCACATTCGAGCAGTCTTTTTATTTCCAATAAGATTTTAGAAAAGGAGTGACTTATTGCGTGCGGATTGTCTGAGAGTGATAGACATGTTTGGATATGATCGTATGTGTTCTTCACCAGGGAATTTAAAAAGGTGGAAGGGACTACTTTGTCCCATTTAAGGTAAAGCCCCATGGTGGTTCCTGGCTGAAGAGGTTGGGTGTAGGGAGTATTCTGCCTAACCTTGTGCTTAGCGTGTGAGGTGAGATTTAAGATCAACCCAATTGGGTAATGGTCACTGATTACAGAATCAAGAGTCTCCCAGTTACGTATAAGCCCTGAATACCTAGAAGATATGAGTATGTAATCGATTATTGTGTGACTACCTCTCCTGTTATAAGTGGGTTTAAAACACTTAGGTGGGATGCATAGTTCGTTGGCATAGGATAGGTTAAAGTAGGATGTTAAGCCATTTAAAAAGTCTCCTAGTTTAGAGTGTCGGAAGTGGCTAGAAGAAGAATCATCGATATCCGATACCATTCCACAGGTGCCTTTAATGCTCTGTGAACACAGAGGGCAGTTGAAATCACCCAGCCAAATGATTAATGAGTCAGATTTATTTTGATTCTCTATTTTTAATAAATCGGTTTTAAGCCCATTAAGTATCTGTTCAAGATGAGGGCTTGGGATGTTATTATAAAAGTTAACCAAAACAGTGTACTTGATTGAACCACCGGTTAAACAAATGATCTGATAATTTGAAGTCCCTGTGATGTAGGCTACTTTTAGTTGACTTTCTACAGAAATGTAAGTCACGAGGCCCCCTTTGCTTCTGCCATGAAGGCTTGGCGAAGCTGGGGTATGAAAGCTCTGATACCCTAAAAGATGAAGCTCGGTAATAGTCCATGTTTCCTGTAAGCAAATAATGCTATGACGGGAGACGATCTGAACCCATGCAGGGTTGGTCAATTTGTCAGAAAGACCTGCGACATTCCAGGACAAAAGACTATCACCCAGTGGAGTTTCATCCGTACGGGGATTGCCGATCATAGGATCTATTAAGGTCTCGTTTGTTTCTTGCAAATTCTGGGGGATTTGTGGAGAGGAGATATCCCTCATAGAATGAGTAATCAAAGAAGAATTGGGTAATAAGTAACCAGTTACGCTCATTTGCTCAGAGGGAGTAAAAAAAGGAGCGATGCATTCGAGCTGCTTACTCCCGAGGTTGTCAATGAGCGGGGTATTCTTTTTGACATTAAGAATATCAGGTTCTGAAGTGGCCGGCGGGATATTTGTGTTAAGGAAGTTATCCTCCAAGGGTGCAAAATTAGAAAGTCAATCTTGTTCATCCAAACCGGAGAGAATGGCGAATCTATTGGAAGTAGGGAGAGTGGGACGGTGGGCCTCGGAGTTAGTCCTCAGCGATGGATGTGGGATTTGGGAATTAGACAGGAGGGAGCGGGGGTAAAAGTAACTCAGATCGTACGTTGAGATACCCGCGCCCCTACTCAGAGTATACCAATCCACTATATGGGGTAATACCCTGCGATCCCTAAAGTTGATTATAATTATATCGCCCTGTATGTCCTTGGGTCTAGAACCCAACCATCTCAGTCTTCTCACGTGCAATATTTCGCCATTTATTTCAGGGGGAAGTGGTCTATTTTGGGTTAACCAGTGTACTACTTTGTTTTTAAGTCCTTGATAACTCTCCGTTTGACCCTGGGTAAGCTCTGGGACGCCAGTAAGTGTTACTACGTAGGGGGCTGCTTCAGGGGGCAGGTCGATGTGGAAAGTCTTTTCCACTCTATTTGTTGAAGGGGACTGCCACTTGGCATTTTTACCCAAGGGGACTACAGGGTGGGAGAGATGATCTCCTATTGGAGCCCCTTCGGCAATAGGTTTTTTCCCTACTGTAGGAACGGGAGTGGTGTCCATAGGATTCAGAGTGCTAGACTGAGTGACTATTTGAGTGGATGGAGAAGGCATAGTAACTGGAGTAAAGTTTTTAGATAGAAAAGTGTTTATATCGCTATTTAATGCGGTGAATGATGTATGTAAAGTTTCCAGTGAGGTTAACTGGTTTGCTATGTTTTTAACTCTCTCCATCAGTGGTAAAAGTAGAGATTTTACCAAAAGCTCTATGTCAGCCAGTAAGTTAGAATAAGGTGATATAGGAGGCTGTGTCAAGTCTTTTAAGGGCCCGGCTCTCATTGAGTTTGGTGTAAGTTGAGGCGTGAGGATAAGAGGCTCAGAAGGATGGTCTTTTCGTCTTTTTTTGTTTTTTGGCGCAGATGATTTTTTTACAGCGAGCTTAAAAGGGGTGGGTCTAATTTTTGCGTGTTTTATCTTCGCCGTTTTGGTGGGCTGAATTGGGGTTGGGTCCTCAAGAGAAATATCCATTGATGATTGTAGGTTGGGGGAACGTGTATTAGAAGGCTTTGGAGTAGCCATTGTATCCATTTCATCAGGTGACTCCAAAGGGGGGGCAACATTATCCATGGGAACGGGGCCCATATTCCTGTTTGGGGGTGACAGGACCTGTTGAATATGACCCAGAGACGAGCGCTTCTGATAAATAGGGTCCAAAGATAAACGGCGCTCTGTAATAGCGATCTCTTGTTCTAGAACAGTAGCGGCCCTAGTGATAAAGTTATCTAATGTCCCCCTAACCGAGCCCCCCACCAAAGAGTGTCTAGATTTTGAAGAGCGTGTTGCCATTATACTTAGTTGCGTACGATAAGGTGCTGACAATGTGTTCCCAAACAGTAAAAGACTATACACAACTATTAACGTGAAATGGCTGAAGTATAACAGGTATAACTAGTGAGAAAAAATGAAAAATAAATAAGAAGCTGTATGCTATTTCAATCACCTTAGTCCTGAGCGGCTAATGAGAGCTGTACGGCCAACAACAGGAGGGGTGGCCCGGCCCAGCCTTGGTCGGCCTTGGACGGCCGTAGACGACCCGCCCTTTGCCCGGGCTTAGCCCGGCGTGTCCCGCTGCGCGTCCCGCGAAGCGGGAGGCGCGAGGCGCTTTTAAGTCCGCCGCCGGGAGAAGGGAGGGGCAACAGGTGGTGATACTGCCCCCAAGGTGTTCTGGGCTTGGTAGTTCCTTCAAATTCCAAACAGCAAGGTCCACACTCCTAGCGCTGAGCGTCCCGCGCAGCGGGAGGCGCGAAGCGCTTTTAAGTCCGCCGCCGGGAGAAGGGAGGGGCAACAGGTGGTGATACTGCCCCCAAGGTGTTCTGGGCTTGGTAGTTCCTTCAAATTCCAAACAGCAAGGTCCACACTCCTAGCGCTGCACGTCCCGTGAAGCGGGAGGCGCGAGGCGCTTTTAAGTCCGCCGCCGGGAGAAGGGAGGGGCAACAGGTGGTGATACTGCCCCCAAGGTGTTCTGGGCTTGGTAGTTCCTTCAAATTCCAAACAGCAAGGTCCACACTCCTAGCGCTGCGCGTCCCGCGAAGCGGGAGGCGCGAGGCGCTTTTAAGTCCGCCGCCGGGAGAAGGGAGGGGCAACAGGTGGTGATACTGCCCCCAAGGTGTTCTGGGCTTGGTAGTTCCTTCAAATTCCAAACAGCAAGGTCCACACACCTAGCGCTGAGCGTCCCGCGCAGCGGGAGGCGCGAAGCGCTTTTAAGTCCGCCGCCGGGAGAAGGGAGGGGCAACAGGTGGTGATACTGCCCCCAAGGTGTTCTGGGCTTGGTAGTTCCTTCAAATTCCAAACAGCAAGGTCCACACTCCTAGCGCTGAGCGTCCCGCGCAGCGGGAGGCGCGAAGCGCTTTTAAGTCCGCCGCCGGGAGAAGGGAGGGGCAACAGGTGGTGATACTGCCCCCAAGGTGTTCTGGGCTTGGTAGTTCCTTCAAATTCCAAACAGCAAGGTCCACACTCCTAGCGCTGCGCGTCCCCTACTACTACTCAACACAGTTTTAAATTAGCTCCTTTTCCAGCCTCCCAGCTCTAGAAGTATATTTCCTAAAAAAAAGAAGTTCCCAATTTCCACAATTGTTCACAGCTTAGCACCTTCAGCACAAGTCGAAAGCCAGAACTAATCAGTCTCTCTCAAAGATTAATCCGGTAAAAGCAGCTATATATACGCCACACTCCCAGTGCTCACCTCCTGATTACGTTGAAAAGCTGCCGATTTAGCCAGCACAATTCCACCTTCATTCACCGGTCTCTTTTAAAAAAAAAAAAAAAAAAATTCCATTTGCACTAAAGCAGATGCCTCCGTTTTGTTGTTTTTTTTTTAACCGGATTTCATGACAAAGTATATTCCAATGGAAGACTCGATGAAAACGGCATTCAGAAAACTCGCAAAATGCCCAAAAAAGGAAGGTCGGAATGAAGCACAGAACTAACTGCAGCGGCCAGCCGTGGTCCCACACACAAGGTAGATATAATGGTTTAGCGGTGTCCACAGGGCTAAACTAAAGACAACCGCAAAATGGAACCGTTGCCTCCCAAGTGGTGAAGAAAAAACATCGAGTGACTCCGTTTTCCCCAATGCCTGACAGATCCAGCTCCAAAAGTGGTTAGTGGACGGCACTCGAAAAATGCCGTGAAGCAGAGCCAAAGCGAAGAAGAAATCAAGCTGCAGCTTATAACCTGCACATGTGGGAGAACCTTAGCACACTTACAGAATTTCTTCCTTTGGATGCTGCTGAAGGATTTCAGTTTTGATTTTCAGAAAGCAAGCGGGCTGCTTTACAACTGCTATACCTTGATAAAGATCTTGCAATTAGATACACAGGGTCTATTATTGGCTCCGGGGATATTTTGAGACATGCCAAGATTTCATTCAGATAGTCAGGGAAACATAACCGTTCTGGTGCTGAAATACTGTTTGGTTTATCAACTAAAGGACTGTAAAAAAGTGCAAAACATGTATAGTGACTTCTAAATCACTAAGTTTGATATACACTTGTGCACTGTGAGTCTTTATTCCATCTTCCCGTGAATACACTACTATCAAAGAAAACCGCAAGCATCCAGCTTGAAGGATAGGTTTTGTTGCAAACCAAAATGATTGCTGCTTCTTCTGTCAGAATCACAGATTCCTCAAGCAGTTGCGCTAAATTCCTCTTGTGGTGCATGAGGATTGAAGTAAAAGTCATCAGGAAGCATTCATCCTCTTTAAAACGATGTCTGGTATAGTTTTACCAATAGTGGGTGCAAATCACTCTCAACCAGTGGGTGGATGATATGTGTCATCAAAGGAAAAGCAACCCTTGATCCTACACTCAGGCCTTCCTTCATGTTTTACGAGTCACCACCCGCACATGAGTCACCACCCGCTCCTCTGCCCCTATGAATCAGGAGCTCCAACATCCCGCCGAGTGCCACCCGATCACCCCAACCTTCAATCCAGGAATGACCCTCACCTGCAATCGCAGACCTCTAGCTATTTCACTCCAACCATGGGTAACAGGACAGCGAAACCGCGACACGACCCACTGCACCCCCTGCCTACGGTCCCAAACACGGACAGCACAATCACCAATAGGCTTCACAATACTGACATGCCCACCTCCTCCCGGGACGTCCCTGCCCAAGTCACCCCCACTCCCTCCTCGGTAAACATGGAGCATCGTATCGCCCTTTTAGAAAGCCAGCTAGAATTGATAACCCTGGGCCTGAGCGAAATCTTAACCAACCTCGACATGGCCCGAAAGCCTAGGCAAACTCCTCCCCGGACTCCCACTCAGACCGGCTCCACCCACCTAAGACCTGACAATATGCCACTCCCGAGTGAGTTCCTAACCACCCCCGTGACCCTGACACAGAGACCCATAAAAACCGATACAGAGTACCTAATACCCAGAAGAACTAAAGTCGCCATGTCCTCAAAGGAAGCGGCGGAGCTATCTTCAACGTACGACTCTTCCCCCACAGCCTTTCCAAGATCCAAGTGATCACCGGTTTTGGAAGGGATCACCCCCCCTGAATTCCCCAAGACCCCCAGCCCTCCTCACTACCATACCCAGGGCCCCCCAGTAAAGAAACACAACAAAGAGGGGTCCTCTACCAACTGCATGCTCATAAACTGCAGATCAGCCTCCAAACACGCAACAGAATTAGAAACCATCCTCTTTCATGACATAGACATCGCGTTCATCACCGAGACTTGGCTAAATGAGTTCTCCGTACCAAGCCTAGATATGTTGGTGCCTCCAGGCTTCACTATCATCAACAAGGACAGAAAAGATCAAAGAGGTGGAGGTATAGCAATCATACACAAGAACAACATTGCCATTGTGGAAATGGACACCTTCAATTACAGCACCATTGAATTTCTTACCGCCAACATTAAGACAAACGACAATAGAGCAATACTCTGCCATCTTCTATATCATCCCCCAGGCAACACCTCCGCATTCGGGGAACACTTTTCTGACCTGATTGCTCACTGCTCACTCGGTGACTCAAGCACCCTAATTCTTGGGGACCTCATGTAAGCAACTCGCTAATTCAAACCCTAAACAATCTTCTTCAGGACAACAATCTTACCCAATTCTGCTCAGAAAAAACGCACAATAAAGGAGCAACCTTAGATGTCATTATCGCTCAACCCGACGCACCATTAGACAACAAACCTCCAAGCCCGCTACCTCCTCAGTGCAGGCTTCCAAAGAGCTATGCGACAACTTCGCCAACTTCCTTGAGGACAAAACCAACAAGATTGAGCTCTCACTGGACATCAACAACATCCTCCTCCCCCCCCCCTCCCCCCACCCCCCCCATCAAGAGCATCTCGCCTGGGACCAATGACAACGCATCCAAGCCCCCTACAAAATCCTGGAAATCTTTCATCCCTATACATGAAACAGAGATAGTCAAACTGATCTCCACAGCCAATCCCTCTTCCCACGTTCTAGATCCTCTACCTCCACAACTGACCAAAAAGCTGAAACTCTCCCTTGCCCCGCTCTGGTGCAAGATCATAAACAGCTCCCTGAGACCCGGAGTCGTTCCAGACTGCTTCAAAGTTGGTCAAGTCACACCACTGCTAAAAAAAAACCAGGCCTAGACACAAAAGATCGTAATACCTTCAGACCAGTCTCTAACTTACTACTTCTATCCAAAACCTTGGAAAGAAGCGTGCTCCTTCAACTAACTCAACACATGGATAGCATCAACCTTCTCGATTCCCACCAATCAGGTTTCAGAAAAGGCTGCAGCTCTGAAACCGCGATCCTCAACGTCATTGATGATATCCACAAATCACTTGATGCGGACCAATGCTGCCTTCTCATTCTCCCAGACCTATCGGCAGCTTTCGACACGGTCGACCACAAACCTCTCATTAAGGTTCTTCAAGAACGGGCTGGTCTAGATGAGGTGGTCCTACACTGGTTCTCCTACTTTCTTCACAACCACACCTAATGAATAAAAATCAAAATCTTTGCGTCCGACCTACACCCTGTCTGCAGGGGATTCCACCAAGGTTCAGTGCTCTCTCCGCAACTTTTCAACATTGACATGGAACCCCTCACCACCCTACTCAAAAAAACCAACATCCCCTTCCATCTGTATGTAGACGACACACAGATCTATCTGGAAAACACCTCCATTGCTGACATTCAGAGACTCAATGACACGCTTTGAGAAGTCCAAAGCTGGCTTTCAAGTAACCACCTAAAACTCAAGACAAAACTGAAATACTCCTCATCTCTAACAAAGAAGAGAACCCCCAAATTGCGGAATGGCTAAAAGCTATCGATGCGCTCAACGGTAACCTCACCCTGGTGGACTCTGTAAAATCACTAGGTATCACACTAGACCCGAAATTGGACATGACAAAACACATTAAGAACTCCGCCAAGAGCGCCTTCCTAAACCTGAAGTTACTGAACAAAATAAAACCTTTCATCCCGCCCAAGGACCTCAAACAAGCCACCCAAGCATTGGTGTTGTCTAGATTAGACTATGGGATCGCAGCCCTCTCAGGTACATCAAAGACACACCTTGCTCCCCTCAAAACAACTCTCAACGCAGCACCCAGAATGGTCACAGGAGTGAAGAAATTCGACCACATCTCACCCGCACTTGGAGAACTAAAACGGTTCCCAATTGAAATGCGTGCTAGTTTAAGAACAGCCTGCCTCATGCAGAAAGCCCTTCACACAGGCAAACCTGAAAACCTGGCTTCCAAACTCAAAAAAGCCGGTCAGACCAGGACCCTCAGGTGCTCGAACACACTACTACTCATCCCGCTGAAAGCACGCAAACAAAAAAACGTGGCCCGGTCCTTCGCGGGTAATACGCCCAAAATCTGGAACTCTGTTCCCCCCCCCACATCAGAACTATCCCCTCCTTTGCAAAATTCAAAGGTCAGCTCAAAATACTTTTCCTAGATCGTTCCTTAGCGAAGGGACAGGAGCCGCAGAAACGCTCTGGACATTACTACCTGGAAGAGGAGCTCTGCCCAAGACTATGGCACTCGTCGAAGTCATTCCAACTCTTCAGTGCCCCCTGGTTACACAACTCGCTGAAACTCTCCGTACATGTTCTATACTATTACTGTATTTTGTGATCTTTTGCAATACGACTGTTGTAAAGCGCTCCGATACCCTCGGGTCTGTCCAGCGCTATATAAAACCTCCGAATGAATAAATAATAATAAATAAATAAGTTTAAAAGGTAATATCCAGAAGTCTTCCTGTTGAACAATGAGCCAACTGCTGGAGAAGGAAAAAGGCCTGGCTGTTTTAATTCAGATACTTCATTGTGCCCAGAAGGATTGGGGCATCAGATTTATGTTAGACCTTTTTCATTTGTATCCTTTTCTGTTGATGGGTATATCTCATTTGGTAACACTGGCTCCGATTATGAATGACACGCATGTTAAGGGTCGGAGAACTACTGAAGGGCATTGCCAGTTTCTAAGATTTACAGTTCGAGATGGACATTTTGCTGCACAGATAACTTACTATCAGTCTGATATCCACGGCGAGTGTTCACAAAGATTCTTTCAGTTGCAGCAGCCCAATTTTATCTTCACCCAACCCACCTATAGCCTTTGTTTTCTTAGATGACTAACTGGCCCAGGTTCTGTCTCTCCCAACTAATCAGGACAACTTTCTGCTCTTTTGCAACACTAAATCCAACATGGGATTTCCCATCAATTAAAAGAAGCCACATCTATTTCCATATCGAAGACTTCAGTTTATAAGAGCAGTCTTTTCTTTAAGACCATCATTTCTACCTCTGGAAAAAATGAGATTAAAATAGAATTTTTCCAACCATCTTGTAATTTCATTATTGAGATTTAGAATTGATATGTTCCTTTAGCCTGACTCTGAGTATAAATCAGTGCATCATCTGGACTCATTCTCTGTACTTGCCGTCAAAAAAGCTTGCGGATCATTGAGCCCAACCTTCTATAAGGTGCAACTTTTCAGGATACGACTCCAACTGTTACAATAGCCATAAACTACTCTCTGGGGCTGGGAAGCTCTCTGAGAGAACTATCCAACTTTTATCCTTTGGAAACAACAGAGCGGAGAGTTACCCCTCATTCAGGCTATTTTTCTAGGTCTGAAGTCTTTTCTTCCTCCCTCCACCAAAGATAGAGTTTGTTGTATTTTATTGAAACAAACGAGTAATCTCAGCCTCTCTTTCTGTAATTTAGCGATTCAGATTAGAGAAAGGTCCTTCACTGATATTCTCCAATCAGTCTCACAGATTAATTGAAAGAGAAATATGGAAGGAGACCTCCTTAGTAAAGTCCATCATGTTCCACACAAGAGGCGCCTCCGTTTTAAAATGTCTGTTTTCAAAACCTGATACTTTCTGTCAATAAAATGCACTGCAACGAGAACAACACTCAGTGGCCAGATTTGCACCCCATTTGGGATTGGGGAAGAAGCCCTGGTAGATAAGGATCTTCTGGAATGTTCATGCACAGTCCTGACTGGGTTTTCCTAATTAATCAGTATCATATCTTTAAAAATGTATCAAATGTAACAAACCACCACTAGGTTGACTAAAATGCCCTTTGGACCATTGGTTGCAAGGCTGCAAAGTACAAACAAATGCATTATTGTAAACGGATTGATGACCTGGAACTGCTTACCATTCCAATGACTCAAAAAGCTGAGAAATCCTCCACACTGTTAAGACTGGCTGTAATACAGCATAGGTCAAAGCCAATCCAAAAATAAGTATTTTTGTAAAAGCTCAAGTCGTTTTTATTGAGTTTTTCCAAAAGAAAACAAAACAAATCAATGCTATTATCATAGGATGGACTAGGAAAGCTGGAGGGTACGAGTATGCAAGGAGCAGCCTAAATGACTGTGTTTCTCATTTGAATTGCATAAACCAGTGTCTGCAACTTTACCCGAAACACACTTTTCTTCCCTTCCAAAGAGAAATATCTGTACTAATTTGGAATGATTAGTATTGCAGTTATTTATACCTCATTGAACCACAGAAGAAATAGAGGGTGCCTTAGAAGTAATGGAGAAATAGAGGGTGCTTAAGAAGTAATGGACCAGTCACCCAGGTTATGCTAAAGGGACGTTAGAGCTCTGCTTTCTATCATCTCATTATGAACATCTCCGAGAGTCTGGTAGGTGCTTTACGGCTTTGTCAGCAAAGTCAAGTAGGTGCTCTACAGCATCATCAATAAAGTCTTTCACATTAGGAACCTTGGGGGTTTGCACAGAAGAAGAATTCATCAACACAGGTCTATTAATCCAGGAGAATAAATTAACCGTAAGGCCTGAGTAGGTTTCATTGTCCTCTGAACCCTGGATGATTGTAGCAATTTTATTAATGTGGGGTCATACTATTCCTCTGCTCCGCCACAAAAGGAAACTTGGCATTCGCCACAGCAAAGAGAAGTGCATCTAGTGGGACTAGGGGCAATGATTTATGATAATCATGTACAGAATTAATGGGGAGTGCGTCACCACCAGAAGATGACCTCTTATTGATGTCTGCCATTTTAGTGTTGGAATGTGCAGTAATTTCCTTCAGAACTTCTGTTGTTGTTGACAGATTAACAGATGCGGGACGCGAATGAGTTATTGCAATCTCATTTGTGTTTTCTATACAGACAATGTTGTCCTGAAGATGGTACCTGCCATCATTTCAATGCTTGAACCATGTTCTTGCATTCCATTATCTGCCTGGTATCCGCCTTTACCTTGTGGGTGGCAGTTTTTCCATTACCATCACTGTTTTTTGTCCTAGAAAAGATGCAGCTTTTAGCCATGACGTTGCAACACGTTCTGTTTGCTTGAATATTGGGCCTATGCTATTACCACTTCCCCTCCAAGGTTTGAAAATGTGAAGTTGAATCCCGAAATACTTAGAGACAAGAAGGATGATGTGGTGATTATTTTTTATTAAAAAAATACTGAGATGGGGATGAAGGTACTTTTAAGCCTTTCTCTGCCTTCTTCAAAACCCACATCCAGCATCCAATAAATTGGGATGTGCTGTACAATAACCATAGATGCGTGTGTATAAAACCATTTAGGGCCAGATTACGAGGACAACGGTCCTGGGACCGCCATACTCAAGGTGGAGGGCCTACCACCTCCATCCCGGTGGTCCAACCGTCGTATTGCGACCATGGCGCTAGGACCGCCAAAAGACCGCAGCAACACCAGAATCCCGCAGTGGTGTTAAGAGGGGCTGTAAATGGTGGCAGTACCGAAGCCAGCACTGCTGAGCAGATTAGGACCTGCATTTCCACCACCCATTTAATGGTGAGGATCCCACCATGAAAAGGGTGGTGGTAAGGCAGGGAAGGGGTCCAAATTATGCCCCCGGGCGAAACTGCCCATGGCGATGTGTGTGTGGGGGGGGGGGTACAAGTTGTGCCCCGCTGGAATTTCACAGTTGTGCATGCACTGTGTGGCATGTACGACATGGTGCATGCCGGCATGTACGACATGGTGCATGCCACATAGTGCACGACCGTGCTGTAGGTGCTGTAACGGCGGTAGTATGCTGTTTAGGCTCTCCTATGAGCGTAATATACCTGCCGCGGTGACACCGCTGCCGCACTGCCCGCCCACCCTGGATTTAACGCTGAATCCGGCCAGCGGGTTCTCCATGGGCTTGGCGGTCTTCCTGGTACCGCCGCAGTGGCGGTCCTACAGGAAGGTCTCCAAACTCATAATAAGGCCTTTTGAAACTGCTGAAACTGGTTAAGGGTCACATTTCATAAATGGTAGGAATATTCGTGCATGAAGAACCTCAAACTTTTAAAAGTGATAGCTTTCTTTTTTGTGTTCTCTTGTCATGCCTAATTAGAGAGACCATTACCAGCTAGTAGTGAGTGAAGGAGAGCAAGGACAACTAAGATCACCATTGATATAATCTTTACTTTTTGTTTCATTAGTATAGTACCAATCCCTTCATCAAATGAGGAGATCCGGTTGGTTGATGATGCATTTGGAAAAGTTTGTCACATGGTCAGCGATGGATCATGGGTTGTAAGAGTGCAAGCTGGCAAACTACTGGTAGGTTTAATCAATAGATGTTTGTTAATGCACTTTCTGTCCATATTTATGCATTTATTTCACAATTTTATATAGCAGTAGAAACATGAAACCGCTTTACAAGAAACCATGTTGACACAAGGTCTTATATGTAATGCAGCCTAGAAAGGAGACTGCATAATATGAATGGAACAGCGGCATGAGTGGTTTACTGTAAATAAATTCATATAAAGCATGAGAACTAAAGGGAGACGTAGGAGAGCAATGGGATGAACTAGAAAGTGCAAAGGCAAAGCTGGAGTTGCGAGCAGATTAGGGTAGGAGAAGGAGAAGAGCGCAAGAAATGGAAGAAGGATATGGAAGGGAGGTGAGTAATTGAGGCGGGAGGGAGAGTGTGTGGGAGAAGTGGAAAATTTAGTGATGTGAGAATAAAAGGGCAGGGAGAAGGTGAGTGTAGTGGAGGAGGAGTGGGAAGAAAAGGGGAAAAATGTCTAAGACAATCGAAGGGTGAGAGACGCTCAAGGGCGAGAGGTATGTTCAAGGACAGCTGGGAGAGCTAGCATGGAGCATAGACAGTTGAGATAAGAGGAAGTGAAATATAAACATTAAATGAAAGGGCAAAACTGGGAAAGAAATGAAAGCGGGCTGGAGGACGGCAGGTGAGATGGAGGGGTCTAGAGGGAGGAAGACGGCTGTAAAGACAGATGGAGGAGGGCAAGAAGCGAGGGTAAAGGGCCCTCTTTAGTTATCGTCATAGGAAGGAGACAACCTTAGGCATGCATGCAGAGGCCTCTCTTATGGCTGACTGTTAAATAGCAGAGTCTGCAAGCATAGGATGTGTGTGATGGGGTCACCCACAACGGCAATACCAGTGGGAAATGCCATATGCCCCAACAGTATCTAAAGGAGCTCAGCTGGGCTGGTATAGATCCCCCGGGTGGCTGGAACTGCTTGGTTTTCGATGCGGGCGACCATCTGCGGACGAGTTTGGCTCAACGATTCATGGCCCCTAGTTCCTTCTCCACACCCGAATGTTCCCCGTGTGAGGGAAGTTGTTGACCTCTCCTGAAGACTCAGGACCCAAATCCTATTTTTTCTCTTTTTTCATTAATTTTGCCCGTCTGCCATGGGTTTTGTACACCCCTTAGTGCTTGCTGCCACCACAGTTGATGGGTATCAGGTTTTCTTTGGGTGGTTCACCCCTAGATATAATACATGGTGTAATTGCTAGCCGATTTGAAACTGTATATTTAATCATGCTCTCATTGTGTTGGTATTTCTGAAACTTAGCACAAGTTCACTGTACATCTTTTCTTAATTGTATTACTAACTGGGGGATGTTACAGGTTCCCTAATTTTACACAATTTACATCTTTGTTAATTTTGTAATGTACCACACTGTGCAAATTCTCAATAAAAACGAGTTTAAATGTTTAGCTCCATGAGTTCCATTCCAAATAGACGACTCAAAAATAAGCCCTGAGGAGCAGTATCTCTTATTGTTCGGTGCATTTACTGTACGGTGCACTAGACAGACAGAAAAATTGTCTGGTAAATGTATATGGTCCCATCATAAATTATGGTGGGCGCATTTGCAGGTTCTTTGATATTACTAAGTCATACGTGGGTGCTGAAATAATTTGGGCTGTTGATTTTAATTGTGTGTTGTATGTATGATTCAATTGACATCCCTGGAGGACAACACTATGTGCCTAAGGCCTTTAATAGAGCGATGAAGGAAGCTGACTTGATAGATATTTGGAGAATGCATCATCCAGAAGGCTCAATCTACTTTTGTTTCACACCCACAACTGACACCTATTGTCGATCGGACTTAACCTGGTTCACAAAGAATGTAATCGTAGGTTCCACCAATCTACATGGCAAGATTTTTAATGGATCACTAACCGCAAATTTTAACTTATGACACATTTTTATATAATGCCAAAATTTCACGTAGTGTTTGAGAACAAAAGCACTCAGACAGAGCATTCGAAGTCTCCATGTTTAATATGACTGCACAACATGTAGAACTTATTTGGGGGAGAACTGGTAGAATGACCTCGGAATAGAAAGCAATATAGATCTTGCTACGCCACGTTTGGCAAAAATGTATTGGAACTAAGTTGCAAATGGGAAACGTTGCTTTCTGACTTTAAAAAATGGAATTGATGACCCTTGAATGTAATTTAACTGTGCACCCAGAATGTAAAGCTGAATGGCAATGATTATATTGACAACATGGTAATTGTTAGAGACAAATACTTCATTAATACATATTCACGACTATATAGAGAAGGATATAAAGCAAGCTGACTAATAGCCTGGTTCCTTAAAAGAGAATGATTCAGTACATAAATTCAGCTGTCCTCTTCTACATGAGCAAATTATATGAGTACCCGAATTAGGTGGATGTACACAGTGTGTAAGACTACCTGCATAAACTATGTCTAGGGCAGCTCACCAGGAAAAAAGGGACGGTTGGATGCCCCAATCACAACTGATCAAATCATGACCGCAATGCTAGACATGAAAAAGATAAAAACACCTTGTAGTCACAGGCATCCTAAAGAGTCTGTAAGCTCAATTAGTAGATAAGCTTCTGCATATACATCTAGCAGTTTATCGAATGGGGAGGATGCCTGCCAGTGTAGGAGAGGTGTTGGTGGTATTGATCCCCAAACCTGAAAAACACCCCATAAAAATGAAACCGTATGGGCTTTTCTCCATTATTAATATATATATACCAACATTTTAAATAAAGTGCTTAGAAACAGACTCATCCTGGTAATAGTATAATTAATTCACTGTGATCATTGTGGCTTGATACCGCATCCAAGCACGCTTTGTAACTTGCAAAGGTCGACCCATGTTCCTGATGGACGAAGGGGAATGAAAGCTCAGTATATGCTGGCTCTATTGGACATAGAGAAAGCATTTGATACTGTTAAATGGACTTGTATGTCAAAGGTCCTGGAGCAGGTGGTAATTGGATCTACATACTTAAAGTGAGTACCACTACTACATACCTCCGGACTGCCAGCATAAAAACTAGACAAGTGATCTCAGACAGCACAATGCTGCGGAGAGTTGCAAGATAGGAGTGCTCCCCTGTCCCTGTTGTTGTTCATGTTGGAGATGGAACCATTGCCCTGCAGATTAAGAAAGGTTTTGGATATACACTGATGCATTATAAATGTATTTGAAACCCCCAGCACACTCGATCGCGATTCTCCTGGAGTGACTGGGCACATATGAAACAAACTGAGACAAGTCTAAACTAGACACATTGGGCGGACTTAAGGAAATGGACTGACACCTACTCCCTCAGCTGGGGTTAGAATGGGTGACCACAAGTTTTATATATTTAGGAATGCATGTGACGTATAATATGGAAGATGTGCCCACATTGAAGATAGATTGTATAATAATGGTCTGATGACATCAGTAACATTTTAGAAAACACTCCCTTTGTCGGTCATAGGTAGAGTATTAATTGAAAAATAGTAGTTGTAAGTATTACTTTTTAGTTTTAGTTGTTTTTATTATTATTATTATTATTATTTTACAGTTATCCTTCAGGGAAATTATATGTTCGAGGCATATGAGCTGCAGATTGTACACTTACCATAGGTCGCCATCTGGTGTTGGGCCCGGATGTTTGCAGTTTGTTTTTCTTCTTGGACAGTCTTTGGAAGTCACGAGTTTGGTGACTCCTCCTTCGGTCCGTACTGCGCATGGGCTTCGGCTCCATCCTCAGATTGTTTTTTTCCGCCATCGGGCTCGGATGTGATACTTCGTGCTCCGGCTTCGAACTTCTACGGTTCCAGCCTCGACGGAAAATCCTCGATTCTTCGAGTTCCTTCATCATCTTCATCTCTCGAAGCGGCACTTTCTCCATCCCGTACATCGACACCGGCCTTCGGGCCCTCCGCGACTCCGGTCCCGGCCGATGGAAAGGACTCCGTTCAAAAAGTGCCCAAAATGTGGGTCTAAATTTCCCCACACCGACCTCCATCAGGTGTGTAACCTTTGCCTCTCTCCGGAACACGAGGCTAGAGACTGCCCCGCCTGCAAGTCTTTTCGATCGAAGAAGACCATCCGAGATCGAAGAGCTCGACGCACCATGGCGCACTCATCCTCTGCAGCTCCACCGGACATCTTCGGAGACGACGCCGAAGCTTCGGGGCAAACACACACCGAGCAGGAGGAAGACGTCGTCAGCGCTTCCGAAGCCGACGACTCCGACGTGGAGGACGTTACACCAGCGCAGCGGGCCGTGAGTACTATGCCCCCTCCCACCCCCGCGCCGAAAACCAAAGAGACTCAGGTTACTCCCTCGCCTGCCGGCCTGGGCAAAACCAAAACCAAAACTTCGATCACCCCACCTTCGGGCCCGGTGTCGAAGCACCCAAAGTCTCATGGCAGCTCGGGATCGAGCCAGCCGACACCCGGTGCCGAAAAACAGCATCCGGCACCGAAGACTGCAAAATCCAGCTCGACTCCGAAACCACCGGTGCCGAAGCCTGGACACTCGGTGCCGACCAAACACAAACACAAATCTGTCGGCACCGACGCTCCGGCGCCGAAACATCATTCGACGCCGAAACACCCGGAGACCTCAAAAAAGCATGGCGCACACAGACCATCGAAACCCCCGGTTCCGAAATCACCGGTGCCGACAGACGACTCGACACCGTTGGCTCTGTTTACACCAGACCCTTTACAAAAGACTTTGTCCAAAGATCCAAAGACTGGGCTTTTGACTTTAACTACCAAGAAAAGACGCCTTGATGCTCCGGCTCCTCCTCCTCCACCCAAAAGGAAGGACTCTGCTACTTCTCCCCTCAGAGTGCCCTCCCCACCACCGCCTCCCCTACCCCCTCCACCCCCTCCACCTCACAGGTCTCCGCCACCTTTACCTCACTACGATCCGGCCCCATCCCCAGATCCGGATGATGGGGATCCGGACAATTACCCGGCGGACGCCCCAATGGATCCCACTCCACCAGGGACCCCAGATCCATGGGAGGATTACAATAACCCTGATATACCCAATGTACCTCAGGACGACCTATACCCATCAAGGCCGTCTCCTCCAGAGGACTCCTTAGGGTTTCATCATTTAGTGCAGAGAGCAGCACACTACCATGGGGTGGACATGCACAGTGAACCAGTAGAAGAAGACTTCCTACTGGATACATTTGATATACAAGACAAATCTACTTCCATTTTACCCATGCTTAAGGGTGTCACCAAGCACGCTACAGAGGTGTTCAAAGACCCTGTCAGAGCCAGAGTACTGAACCCTAGAATAGAGAAGAAGTACAAGGCGGCACCCACAGACCCTGCTTACATCAAGGGCCCTGCTCCCCTAGATTCCCTAGTTGTCTCCACAGCTAGAAAGCGGGCTAACTCCCAATCCTCAGGAGATGCCCCACCGCCAGACAAAGAATCTAAACTTCTGGACGCGTCTGGTAAACGCACCGCCTCCCAAGCTGCAAACATGTGGCGCATTGCAAACACACAAGCACTGCTTGCGCGATATGATAGAGCACACTATGACGAACTAGAGGCTCTTATGCAGCACCTTCCAGAAAAATACAAGCACAAGGCTCATGACCTCATACAGGAGGGTAAACTAATTACAAACACCTCCATTAAGTGTGCCCTCGATGCAGCCGACACTGCTTCTAGGGCCATAAATACCAGTGTCCTGCTTCGTCGCCACGCCTGGCTCAGGATCTCAGGGTTCAAGCCTGAAGTCCAGGCATCCATACTCAATCACCCCTTTGACCAGGAAACACTCTTTGGGCCAAAGGTAGACGAAGCGCTCGAAAAGATGAAGAAAGACACAGACACAGCAAAGTCTATGGGGGCACTCCAAACACAAGCCTCCAAACGTTCCTTTCGACGCTCGTCCTTTCGTGGCACAGGCAGAGGCTCCTCCACCGATAACGCCTCTACCTCCTACAAGTCCCCTCCTCAAAATATCTTTTCAAAGGGCAATCAGAGAGGTGGTTACAGGGGTAACAACAATAAGGGCAGGGGCAAAACCAACAACACCCGCTCTGCCACCCCCCCCGCACAATGACTCCCCTCCGCTCCCCCCAGACCATTCCACTCCGGTCGGGGCAGACTACAAAACTTTATCCACGTATGGGAGTCCATAACATCGGACAAATGGGTGACCCAAATCATTCGGTCAGGGTACTGTCTAGAGCTAACATCTACCCCACCCAATATCCCACCAAGGCACCGTCCAATGTCTCAAGAACATTCCACACTGCTCAAACAAGAGGTACTTTCACTCCTGCAAAAACATGCTATAGAGCAGGTCCCCGTCAACCAACGAAATCTAGGGGTCTACTCTCTATATTTCTTAATACCAAAGAGAGACGAGACCCTCAGACCCATTCTGGACCTCCGGCCTCTAAATGCCTACATACACTCAGACCATTTTCACATGATCACTCTACAACAAGTCCTCCCACTCCTCTGCCAGGGAGACTTTCTCACAACCTTGGATCTGAAAGACGCATACTTTCACATTCCAATACACCCCTCTCACAGGAAATACCTCAGGTTCGTGGTGGACGGGCAACATTACCAATTCACGGTTCTCCCCTTCGGGGTCACCACTGCACCACGAGTGTTTACCAAATGCCTAGCAGTAGTAGCAGCACACCTCAGACGTCAACACATTCACGTCTTCCCTTACTTAGACGACTGGCTGATAAAAGCCACGTCCTACCACCAATGTGTGCAACATACAAACAGCACCATCCAACTGCTCCACCAGCTAGGCTTCACGGTGAACTACCAAAAGTCCCACCTCATACCATCTCACACAAAGCAATATCTCGGGGCCACTATAGACACCTCCAAAGGTATTGCCTATCCAAACTCAGCCAGAATCACAAGCATTCAAGCCTTACGCAAAACATTCCTTCCCCAACACTCTCTTCCAGCAAGAGTGTTCATGAAGCTCATAGGAATGATGGCGTCTTGCATATTTATAGTGCCCCATGCAAGACTCCACATGCGTCCACTTCAAGAGTGCCTAGCACAACAGTGGAACCAGGCCCAGGGTCAGCTGACGGATCTGGTGTTGGTGGACGGCCGCACACATCACTCTCTGCAGTGGTGGAACACCACAAACCTTTCCAAAGGACGGCCGTTCCTGGACCCGGTTCCTCAGGTGATTCTAACAGCGGACGCATCGCTCTCCGGCTGGGGAGCGCACCTCCTACACCTCACAATGCAAGGTCTATGGACGCCACAGCAAAAATCGCTCCACATCAACCATCTGGAGCTCTTGGCGATCTTTCTAGCCCTAAAATCTTTCCAAAAACAAATTTCGGGCAAAGCAGTCCTCATTCGCACAGACAACATGACTGCGATGTATTATATACAAAAACAGGGGGGGACACACTCTCCCCAGCTCTCCCGCTTAGCCCAGAGCATATGGAGATGGGCAATTCCCCAAAACATCTTTCTCCTGGCACAGCACGTTCCAGGAGTACAAAACACCATAGCAGATCTGCTCAGCAGACAAACGCAACAACTACACGAATGGGAACTGCATCCACAAGTTCTTCACCCATTCTTCAAACAGTGGGGGCATCCTCAAATAGACCTCTTCGCCACCCACGAAAACAAAAAATGCCCAAGCTTCGCCGCCAGATACCCACACCCATTGTCCAAGGGCAATGCAATATGGATGAACTGGTCAGGCAGATTTGCATACGCCTTTCCACCTCTCCCACTAATTCCATTAGTGGTCAGGAAGCTACAACAGCACTCCCTCACACTCATTCTGGTAGCTCCAACGTGGGCCAGGCAGCCGTGGTACACCACGCTACTACAACTATCAGTGGTACCACATCAAAAACTACACCTTTCCCCATGCCTCCTAACCCAGAACCATGGAGAAATCAGGCACCCGGACCCAGCTCAGCTCAACCTGGCGATCTGGCTCCTGAAATCTTAGAATTCGGATACCTTAACCTTCCCCCTGATTGCATGAACATCATCATGGAAGCCAGACGTCCTACCACTAGAGCATGCTATGCCGCAAAGTGGAAAAGATTTGTAATTTACTGCCGTAACAATACAATCAACCCCCTAGATGCATCCATACAGCACATCATATGCTATCTGCTCCATCTTCACAGGTGTAACCTGGCATATTCATCCATACGCCTACACCTAGCAGCGATCGCTGCTTATCTACAAAACAGGCAGCATTTATCACTCTTCAGAGTGCCCGCTATTAAAGCCTTCATGGAAGGCCTTAAACGAGTAATTCCTCCCAGGGCACCACCTTCCCCTGTATGGAATCTAAATTTAGTTCTTACACGACTAATGGGTCCGCCCTTCGAACCAATGCACAAATGTGAGCTACAGTTTCTCACCTGGAAAACAGCTTTCCTTGTAGCTATCACTTCCCTTAGAAGGGTTGGTGAAATACAAGCGTTCACCATACAGGAACCCTACATACAAATGCATCACAGCAAGGTCATACTTCGCACAAATCCGAAGTTTCTGCCCAAAGTCATTTCCCCCTTCCACCTCAATCAATCAGTGGAATTACCTGTCTTCTTTCCGCAACCCCAATCTGTTGCAGAAAGGGCCTTACACACACTTGATGTAAAAAGGGCGTTACTATACTACATACAAAGAACGCAACCCTTCAGGAAGACTAAACAATTGTTCGTTTCCTTCTCTCCACCACATAAAGGCAACCCCATTTCAAAAACAGGGATAGCTAGGTGGATTGTAAAATGCATACAAATTTGCTATCAAAAGGCAAAGAGAACATTATCTGTTCCCCCTAAAGCCCACTCTACAAGAAAGTTAGGGGCTTCTATGGCTTTTCTAGGGAATATACCCTTAGATGACATCTGCAAGGCAGCCACATGGTCTACACCGCACACCTTCACAAAACACTACTGTGTAGATGTGCATTCCAAGCAGCAAGCTAGGGTGGGCCAGGCTGTACTAAAGACACTTTTTCAAACAGCTGCAACGGATACCGGTGGTCGCCGCTAAGGTTGGGTACTGCTATATAATCTATGCTAAGTGTACAATCTGCAGCTCATATGCCTCGAACGGAATATGCTACTTACCAGTATGCATCTGTTCTTGGCATGTAGAGCTGCAGAGTTGTACACGCCCACCCGCCTCCCCGGCTACCTGTATCCGTTCCAGTACATCTTATTTAGATACAACACATGGGTTTCTCACTGTTATTACTACGCTCCATCATTTCCCTGTTGGCGAAAAACAATCTGAGGATGGAGCCGAAGCCCATGCGCAGTACGGACCGAAGGAGGAGTCACCAAACTCGTGACTTCCAAAGACTGTCCAAGAAGAAAAACAAACTGCAAACATCCGGGCCCAACACCAGATGGCGACCTATGCTAAGTGTACAACTCTGCAGCTCTACATGCCAAGAACAGATGCATACTGGTAAGTAGCATATTCCTTATTACAGGATTTGTTAGTCCCTATTCCCTGTAATGTATTTTAAAAATTTGATAAAATGTTCATCCCATTGGTAAGGGTTGAGAACCACACTCCAGTCAAATTGTAAGCTTAAAACATGGAGATTTTGGGGGTTTAGAAATCCTGCATATATTAGTGCAATTACAGCAAACAGCGCACTTGAATTGTGAAAAGACACTGTCTAGAGGGACACATGATGCTATCCTCAAGAAACTAATTATGATGGGTGCATCATTCTTGAGATACCGCATCAGAGCCAGCACTGCCTGCACTGCAGTAAATGGACTCCTTGTCCCAGGAGCTACCGCGCCAGAAGGCGATGCCATTGCCACACCTGCAGGGGGAGGAGACTGATGACTAGCGCTAAAAAAATGCCTCAAGGTACCCCGCAGTGTGGGACGCGCGTGAACTTCGACTGGGAGAAGCTCAGGCCAAGGGCGGACCCATCCGTGTCCGTCAGTGACAGGAACAGGCAGAGCAGGGCCACCCTCTTTGGCCCCCTATTTAAATTCACTGTACCTTCATGTTTGGTAAGCTCTATTAGCCACTCTGACCGTTAACATATATCGGCCCTTAAAAAACGTCGACTTTAAGGGTGATGCTGGGAAGTTCACATAAATATTATTCTGGTTGAATACTTAGACGTGGTAAAATGCTTCTTTATAACTGCAAAATCTCAGACCAATTTAGTGTTTGTCATACATTGGCCTGTTGGATATGTTCATTGCTTACTACTCCCTGGAATTCACGAGCTAGGATCTATCCTGTTTGGGGTGGGCCTATTCTTGGGACACATTGTCTTTATCTCTGACTGTTCCTGTTCAACTTGCAGTGACAGGAACAGAGCGTCCCAGCTGCTTTTGACTGAGGTTAAATATTTGGCTTCAAGAACTCCTTGGGGACTGGACTAATGGTGGCTGCAAGCCCAAGTAACTGTTAACAGGGCATACAAGTTTAAGATTCTTAAGAGGATGGTCAAGCGGAAGGCGAGACATAAAGTGATGGGATTGGGGGAAGCGGCAGGAAATTACCCAGAGAATCTGCAGAAAATTGTACTATGGACCAAATTGACAAACTGATTGAGGAAGTTGGAGGCTTGTTTTCCCCAAAAGATAAGGGTGATCTGTGTGGAAGGGAGGAGAAGAGAGTAACAGCAAAAGTTTTTTTAAAATTTGTTTTATTGAATTTTATAATCAAAACAAAACAGGACAAATGATAACAATCATAACTAAGGGGAGAAACAATAACAAACAATCACAGTATGTAAATGTAATAGCTCCAGAAACATTTTCATAAATGGTACACAGTATCACCAGGCTTTACAGTAGGAGACAGCGGACCATACAATGAGACAATAACAATCATCGGTAGAAAGTTATAACAGGATTAATATGTGGATAGGGATCTAAATGGAAATCCCCCAAAACAGTCTACAATAGCTATACATCAAGCAGCCTCACACGTGTACTTCCCATGTGGGAAGCCAGTAATATCCTGCCACTGCCCCCTGCCGGTTCCCTGCGTGGAGAGAGGAAAGAGTCCGCAGTTATCTGGCCTACACTTTGTCAGCCAGATAATCTTGATATAGGCTCCAAAAATTCTTGGGACGACTCCGGGGGCGGGGGGAGTAATTCGCTATATATTTCAGTTTGTGTGTTACAATATAGCATATCTCGAGACCATTGTGCTATGGTGAGAGGGGGACTTCTGGCCCAGTGCATTGCAACCACACGCTTAGCTATCAATAGACCCTTGTCAACCAAGTGCCTAGTAACTTTGTGAATATGTTTGGAAAAGCCAAGCAGAGCTACCGTTGGGTCAGGACTCAGAGTCTCTCCAATAATATCACTGAGTTTCTGAAAAATGGCCTGCCAGTAGTTGGCTACCTCAGGGCACAGCCAAACCATGTGGATAAACCTTGCAGGATCAATGCCACACCTTTCACATCTCGCGGAATCATGGAAACCATACTTGTGTAAGCGGAATGGGGTGTACTATACTCTTGATAAATTTAAAATGTATAAGGCGGTGCCACTGGTTCAAAGAGTAAGAGAGTAAATGTTTGAAACAACCTTCCGAGGGGACTCAACCCTTAGTACGAGGGAGAAGGAGGCGACCTCCGGCGGTTCAGATAGTTTGTCGACAAACATGTCGCGGAGCGCTTGTCTAACCCTGTAATAGTGAAACATCGTCAGAGGGGTAACATCCCGCCCGTCCGAGACAAGGTCCTCCCACCCCCGTCCAACTCCTTCCTCAAACTGATCACCAATACAGGAAATGTCAAGTGATGTGAGTGCGCGCTTCACCTCCAGTTCAATGAGGGCCAGCAACCAGAAGCACAATTCTACTGGAGCTAGTGGAGAGTATAGAATAGTAGCTGCCTGCCTCTTAAGTATATTGTACCATGCGTGCGTAGTAGCGATGATTGAGTCGAGCGTACCTGAGTCTATAAGGGGCGCGAAACGGGAATGAAGCCAGTGAGGAGGGCGCAGCCACAGCCCTCTCTATATGCAAATGAGGCGGAGAGGCTTGCTGGTGCAGTCAATAGAAAGCAGCCAAACATTGTGCTGCATAATAATAAAGTTACCCGGGGTTGTTTACCGGCCCAAGCCAGTTGGATCAGCAGCGACTTAACGCGCTTAAAGAAAGGATCACATCATAAATTCCCACTCAACCGAGTCGAAAGCCTTTTTCAGCATCCAAGAATATAGCAGCTGCTTTAACTTCGGGATTAGTATGTTGAATGGCTCCAAAGACTGTCCGTAAATTGTGGGTGAGAGTGCGTGCCGGTACAAAGCCAGACTGCTCAGGTCCAACCAGCATCAGCACCAATGGAACTAAGCGATTGGCGAGGACTTAAGCGAACAGTTTAGTGTCTACGTTCAGGAAAGCGGTCTGTACGATGAGCACTCACCCAGTGGCTTACCTGGCTTCGGAAGGGTGACCAGCAGGGCCTCACGCATTGACGGCAGCATTATGCCACTCTCAACCATTTCCTCGAATAAGGAAATCAGGTGGGGGACCAGGAGCTCCCTGAACTCTTTATAAAAGGCCACAGTTAGGCCATCTTGCCCGGGAGCGCTCCCTGCTCGTATAGATTTGAGCGCCTCGTGAATTTTCCAGGCCTCAAGTGGCCTCATCAAGTATTCCCTGTGCTCGTCAACCAGCCAGGGGAGCTTAATATGTTCCAGGTAGTCAACAGCACCTTCATTCCCTCCCGATAGTCTGGACTGATAAGGCTCGGAATAATAATCTCTGAACCTGTCAGCAATGGCGTCAGGGTCATGTAGGATCTCGCCGGTGGCTGCCCTGATTTCTGTAACTCCAGTCATCTCACGTCTACCTTTCAGGATCGCCGCATGAGTTGGGCCCGGGCGCTCGCCCTCACCATATGCTTTGGCGATGGCGTATTTGCCAAGAAATGTAACCTCTCTGTCGGCAGTCTTTTGATACTCTTCCAAAGTATCTTTTAATTCTTAAGCTACCTGTTCGACTCCCACCTCGAAGGCCTCCCATTTGAGGGCAGCGAGTTTCTTTTCCAGGCCTGCCAGCGAACCCTGATAGAGCGGAGTACTCTTGAGTGTTTAGACATAGCTATCCCTCCTATATAGACTTTAAAGACTTCTGCCTAACCTTCCCCCTCCCCTCCTACTTAGCTCGATGTGCCAGCGTGTGTGCCGCTGGCACGCCAAAGGCGCGCCTAAGGCAAGCCCATCTGCGCCCGTCCTCGCCCGACCGGGATAAGGGGCCAGAACCCCTTAAGAAAGACCCAAGGAGCCCTCTGTGCTACTCAAGAGAGTCACTTATAGAGCTAGCCACCCATGCTTCATGGAGACAAACATCATGCGTGGAAGCATCCCCTGAGCATACAGAAGGGCCTTTCTCCTGTATGCTGTGCAAATGGTGCAGCCTAGCCCAGCTCGATCAGTCACAGAAAGAAGCGGATGATCAAATGAGACTCATCTGTATCTACTTCAACTCTAGGTCAGTGCCTAAACACTCTATCGAGATCTGGGACACCATCAAGGAGACAGATCCAGACCTGGTTTTTATTACCGAAACCTGGCTGGGTGATAACAACTCCCCGGACATTGCAAATACCATACCCCCTGAGTACAAAATACTAAGGCAAGACAGGCAAGGGCGGAAGGATGGGGGACTAGCTATTTTGTTTAAAGATTACCTTAATTACCTCCCCATCACAGTAGTGCAGCTGGGAGAGCATGAACTACTGCCATTTGAAATATCTAACGGGAATCTTACCTTATTTGGAGGGGCTGTGATTTATAACCCCCCTGGATATCAGGCAGAATTCAGCGCCAAAATGCTTACGCAGCTATTTCCCACCTGCATAAAATATAAAAATTATTTGGTCATCGGAGACTTCAACGTCCATTTTGAAAAAAACAACAATACGGCGATAACCCATTTAGAGAATGACATGTTCATCGTTCAACTAAAACAATGGATTAAGGGTCCCACACACATTGCAAGGCATACATTGGATCTATTGTTTTCCAACATAGAATCCACCTTAGTTAAGGAGATCAAACCAGTCACATGGACTGACCATTCATTAATTAGCTTTTCATTCTCCCCACCCGCGATACCAGCAAGAGTCACCAAACCCATACATGGAACCTATAGAGCCTGGAAATTAGTCACGCCTGACTCATTTCATCTCCACTTCGCTCCTAACAATCTAGCAACATTGGGAACATTACCCACTAATAAAGGTGCAGTGAACCTTGAAACAGATAAGGTATCCGAAAAGTGGTATACAGTAGAACTCAAAGCACTGAAAAAAAAGGGCAAAACAACGGAACACATCTGGCGATTGTCCAGAACGGACCTGGATAAATTGGCATATAGAACAGAACTTGGGGGCTGCACCCATGCGATTAAGAAGGCAAAAAGGGCATACTTTGCACAACGAATAAACGAGAATGCAATATCTGCAAAAGAGTTATATAAAATAGTGCGTGAGCTATGCAAACCGACTTGTATGTCCCAAACTTTGCATCCCTCAGCAGAAAGTTGTGAAAAATCAGCGAATGTTTTATGGACAAAATAGGCACTATCTACTCGTCATTTAATACCATCACCCCAGTGAATTTCATCAACTGGGAAAGCAGGGACCCTCACCCCGACACCCTCGCACGTCTAGGCAGCTTTGTCCCTTTCACAGAAAAAGAGGTGGCTAAGGCAATGGGGGAAGTCAAATCGGGATCCCCTCTCAACCCCTGCCCACATTTTATTTTTTCACAACTCATACCTACCATATGCCCCCATATTACACAGCTGTTTAACCAATCTCTGGAGATAGCAGTCTTCCCAGAGATTTGGAAACAAGTCCTAGTGACCCCCTTACTAAAAAAGATAGGCTCAGATGTAAACAACCCAGCCAACTATAGGCCCAGCTCCCCTATCTCTCCAAGGTACTGGAAAAACTAGTCAATAGACAGCTATCTAACTATTTAGAACCTAATGAGTTGCTGGACCCCTCACAAACAGGTTTCAGGGCCACAAATAGCACGGAGGCAACTCTCCTGGCTGTCCTAGATAACATAAGATCGTTATTGGACCAAGGAAAGGCAGTAGCCCTGATTCGGCTTTCGACACGGTCTCCCACCAAATCTTATTGGAAAATTTGCACGAAAAGGGATACATGCAAAAGCCCTTCAATGGCTCAGCTCATTTCTGTGTAACGGAACTCAAACTGTGCAACTGGATGCCTTCTCATCTACCCCAAAAAACCTCAGCTGCAGTGCCCCGTAGGGAGCATCCCTGAGCCCCACACTATTTAATGCCTATGTATCATCTTTGGCAAAAAGTGGTACGAAATGGGGCTTTGGGATTTGCTCCTATGCGGATGATACACAACTGACAATAGCCATCGGAAACAGGAGTGATGACACTAGAGCCAACCTCAACAACTGTCTCACTGAAATGGCAGCTTGGATGTCAGCGCACTGCCTAAAGCTCAACGCAGAGAAAACCGAAATCCTGCTTCTCGGCGGAGCCAACCATATCTGGGATGCGACATGGTGGCCCCACTCTCTGGGCGCGGCCCCAGCACCAAAGCATTGTGTAAAAAATGTGGGCATAATCATTGATAACACCCTATCAATGCATGACCATGTGCGGATCCTGTGTGGCAGAAGCTTTGCCACACTAAAGCTTATAAAAAGGCTTTTCCCCTGGATTCCATTGGAAAGCAGGAGGACGGTTTCACAAGCCCTGCTTGTCAGTAGGCTAGACTATGGAAATGCACTTTTTGTTGGCATGCCAGAATACCTTTTTAAACGTCTGCAAGTGATACAAAATGCAGCGGCCAAACTGGTGTTCAACCAGGGCAGATACAGCTCCGCGACGGAATGCCTGAGGCAACTTCATAGGTTGCCTATTCACCAAAGAGCAAGATTTAAACTCTTAGGACATGCGCACAGTGCACTCCATCGTACTGGACCCAAGATTCTCCAGAATAGAATCAAATTCTACGTCCTGCCCAGGTGCTTAAGGTCACAATCTCTAGCGTTAGCGGAGACTAAAAGAATCAATAGAAGCAGGGCATGTGGACACTCCTTTTCGCACCTTGCAGCGTTACACTGGAACGAGCTTCCGCTGGAACTACGGCTAATTGAAGACTTTATGACACTCGGGAAAAAACTTAAAACCTATCCATTTCCTTAGAATTGCTGCCACTGACCTTAATTGGACCCACTCAACTGACCACCAGCTACATTAGCGCCGTGATATCCCAATGGGATGAATTTCGCGCTCTATAAAAAAATAAAGGCTTCCCCATGTTGTGGTAAATAGAGGAACCAAGCCTATATTAGTGTCAAAGAAGACCTCAATGGCTTCTGCCATTTCCGCTCTGAACGCATTATCTAGCAAGGCATAAGGCGGGAACCGCCAGGTGAAAGGAGCTGGCCTTTTCAATGGGGTGTTAAACTATAATTGAACTGGGGAATGGTCTGAATGTGAGCGTGGGTGAACCTCACAGCCACGGATAGCGGCAGCCAGGGAACAGGAGACAAACCAGTAATCGATCCTGGTATACAGATTATGCGGGGCAGAATAGTGAGTGAATCCCCCCGGCCACTATTTCTGGAGTGCCAAGGATCAACCATGTTGAGCTCTGCTATGGCATCCTCAACTTAGCATTGTCGACACTCTCCTGCCCCCCACCCTCCCCAATAAAACCCATGCTTCGGCTAGACTATTACGGTGAGTAACAAACGAGGGCAGATGTTACCTTCTACCGCACAAAACAAAAGGAAAAAACTTGCAAAGTAGAAATCATAATACTGTCATCAAAAGCTAATCCGTTGCCTCCATGCTTAACAATAACAAAACTGGTTGTTCGGCTGCGACAGCACTTCACCTCCCGCCCTTACATTCAGGATGTGAAGTCAACCATTAGTACATAGTCAAGAAAGTCAAACCAATCCCAGTCACGCCTAATAACATGAGATACTAAACAATACTTGCGGTACACTTGATTCATGAACAGCATAGAGCAGAAACAGAGACTCTGGGCTAGAATCACGGATCAATGTGGTCAGAAGGGGGAGGGGGAGAGGACAGTGTCAGTTCAAGCCTCACAGTGAGTCTCACTCCAGTGGAACACGGCGGTGGACACTTTAATCCTCATCTCCTGCAGCACCACCGGCCGCCTCACCCATCCCCTCGAAGTCCTGACTACGTCCAGCTGTTTTAGGAAGGTCTTTCAGTGCCTTCTAGAGTCATTTGGGGTCTAGGAAAATTCTGGAATGCCCATTTAACTTGACTCTCAGTCTAGCAGGATAAAGCATTGCGTACTCAATGTTTTATTTATTTATTTATTTATTTATTTATAAATTTATAAAGCGCCTGGTGACCCGGAGGCATCCCCGCGCTATAGAGCTGTGATATCCCAAGAGGAGGGGGGACCGGAAGATTATTTGGGGAATAAGAAAGTTTTTAGTTTTTTCCGGAAGAGGGCGTGGCAGGGTTCCAGACGCAAGTGGCGAGGCAGTGCGTTCCAGCCTGAGGAGGCTTTGACCGAAAAGCGACGGCCACCGGTCCGAGCCTTCTTAAATTTAGGGACGATGGCCAAATGCTCGTCGTCCGAGCGCAGTGCCCTAGGGGCTTTGTAGGGGGCGACAAGGTCTTTCAGGGCGGCAGGGCCGGCACCATTAATGAGTTTGTGACTGGTGCACATTGCCTTAAACTCAACTCGTTGGCGGACAGGGAGCCAGTGCAGGGCCTTGAGGGCTGATTTGGCAGAGGCTCTGGGGGGGAGGTCCATTATAATCCTTGCCGCGGCGTTTTGTGCCCGTTGGAGTTTGGCTAAGGTAAACTCCGGTGCACCGAGGTAGACGGCGTTGCTATAGTCGAGTCTGGCTAGGATGAGCCCTTGAACCAGCAGTTTCCTGGATATTGGAGGAAGGAGAGGGAGAATTTTTCGGGTTGACCGCAGGAGGCCAAAACATGATCCAGCGGTCTTGGTTGCCTGGGTCTTTTGGTCATGTAGTCGCCTTTTCAGAGGAGCGAATTGGCGCCTGGCCTCCTGCACCTTCATCGTGAAGTCTGGGAACAGGGAGATCGTGGAACCTTCGAATTGGAGGGTACCTTTTGCTCTTGCTTGCCTCAGTGCAGCGTCCTTGTCCCTGTAAATTAGGAGTTTAGCGATTACTGGTCGCGCCGGTGCCCCCGGAGGAGACCTGGGGCTCAGCGAGCGGTGTGCTCGTTCCACAACGAACATTTCCGAGAATATCTCTCGACCCAGGAGTGTGACCAACAATTTTTTAGTAAACACCTCAATGTTGGCATTCGAGGTCGTTTCCGGCAGCCCCGTGATGCGTAAATTACCTCTCCTGGACCTCGCCTCCAAGTCCTTTGCCTTCTCCTGCAGGGCGGCTAGCGTCTTAGCAAACTGTTTTTGTGTTGCACTGACCTCCGTCTGCGCCTCATCCACTTCAGTGACTCTCCTTTCAGTCATGTCAATGCGTTCGCCACGTTTGTCGAGGTATTTTGACATCCTATCCATCCGATATGCGAGAGTGTCAATCTTGCCGTTGATGGTGGAGAGGCTTTTCTGTAGACTTTTCTGCATTGCCGCAAGGATCTGTTTTAGATCACCCGCAGTCTCCTCTTCAATGCGCCTTAGGTGCAGAGTCCACTAGGGCCCCACACTGTAGTCCCCCAGGTGTCGTGGTCCAAGCGCCCAAGACGTAGGGGCCGACCGTAGGTGAAGAAAATGCCTCACGGGCAGCAATGTCAGGATAAGCGCGATAGAATGAACCGGGAGTCCATGCACCACAGCAGACGGAGGAAGTGCCTCGTAGGTAGCAAAGTCAAGCAAGCACAATACAATGGGCCAGGAACCCTTGTGCCAAGTAGGGATAATGCCCCGCAGGCAGCAGTGTCAGAGTTAGCGCAGTGCATGAGGCAGGAGTCCACCCACCGCCAGAAGGCCTCCAGTTCAAGTCGCTTCACTCCCACAGAGTCTATGGGGCACCACCTTTAATCGCCAGTGAACGCCTTACAGCAGGCTCTGCCCCAGCGCTCCACCACGTTACAAAATCCAGGGCCCGGTGAGCACCGGAGGCTGGCCTCAGGGCGCCCTGGGACAGCAACAGCAGAGCCAGCGGTGTAACAGCCCTGCCGCGCGCCACCCAAAGCAGCCACTGCACCCCACCTCTGCGATCCCGCTATGAATGGAAGCCTCCTCCAGTTCCGCCAGTGGCGTGGCCCACACAGCACACCACGAGGCCAAGCTGTCCAGTCCTGCACCGCAATATTCGGCCTTCGATCAAGGCCCACAGCTCATCTGACAAGGGCCGCCGCTCTCACGGGTGCGCTGAGTCGCGCACTCGGGCAGAATCACTGCCGACTGTGTCCCCGGCTCACCACAAGCCGCTCCAGGGATCGAGGACAGGTCCGCAAGTTATAGTCCCACCGGGCACTCCTGCACGGTCTGGGACGCAGCACAGCTCGGAACCAGCAGCTCCCAGGCAGGTGAAGGCGGGGGAGGCAGCAAGACGGATCAGCGCGCAGAGCCCGTATGCAGGCCTCAGCGAGTCCCGGAGTCTACAGTGCACCGATCTCGATGAAATTCACCACAGACGTTGCTGCTGCCACAAGTCGTCCCCTGCCGTGATTAAGGAGTTCCTAATCCGGCATGGAGGCAGGATAGTTGATGAATAGAAGAGATGGCTCGCAGAGCTCGCTCAATGCGCGGCCATCTCCGGTTTCGGCTAGCTCCACCCCCCCCCCCGCCCCCCCTGTAACAGCAAAAGTTATTAAATCTTACTTCTAAAAGTTGGAAAAGAGAAATGTTCCAACTGAAGAAATTAGAGAAAATCAACCTAAAACTCTTCTGGGTATAGAGCTTTTAGCAGAGGCACCCTCGATAGACCTCCAAAACGATCAGGAAAGTACTTCCCCTTCCCTAATAATCGATATTAAATGCTCAAACCACTTTGCTGTGTTAGGGCCTTCTGAAGATGAACAGTATAAAGATACTATCAAACATGGGCCCGTGCCAGAATGCGTAAAGGAGAGAGAATCTAAGTCAGCTTACCGTTAAGCCACCTAAGGCTTGAAATTGTAAGAGTTTGCGTGAGTTTATGAGCAGGTTAGATAAAGTTTTGAATGAGAAACTAGTTAGCTGAGCAACTCTGGTAGCAAATATAAATACCTCGGCTGAGGGTGCCATTAATCTGCCAGCTCCTTCAGGACAGTCCTCGCATCAAGGTGGTAGGTACTGTAAGGATCACAGGTGTGTACAAGGAGCTATTGCCCCAGGTAGAACAGCTCAGCCTGTGACTAGGATGGCTGAAGCAGGGAAAGAGAGAACTTCTAAAACTAATTCTAATATGTTGAGGGGGCAAAAATCAACCACCATTCAAAGGCAAAGTGGTTTAGTGGGACGGAGTACAATACAGAAGGCCTGAGACCTCCAACTTGATGGTTAAACAACATGACATCTATTTAATAAATGTCCCAAAACTGACACAGGGCACTAGCGAACTGCAATATTTGCTTATTAATAAGACCATACTTTGGATTAAGGAAATCAGAGGATGTAGATCTATAATAAGGGAAGACATATGATATGCTACTCATATTAGTGGCTCCGATCTTCACTAGGATTGTGTTGGGCTGAACCTAGCGAATCGTGACCTTGTGGAGGGACTTGTATCCCTTCAACATAGACTTAGGCCCCCTATAGCATCACTATTAAGGGTTAAGCAAAACATTCCAAATACGCATCCAGAAAATATGAGTGGAACTACACAAAAAGATATGAAACATCATCATCCCCCTATCAAACAAATACAAATCTCCAGATGTTCTATCGGAGGTTGATTGACTGCAAGGAACCCTGGCAGATATGCTTGGTGTCAAGGTCTTTACTGCCGATAACTCAGCAAACTCACCTCACTTATGCCCTCTTGGGAGGGAGGTGGAGGAGGTAATACCTACTAATCAAGGGGGCTCTCAGGAATATATGGTAAAAGAAGTGGAACAGATGAGTAGTAACTCTGAGTATATATTTGGGAGTAGAGTGCCAGAGGGGGATACAATCAAGTTACTCTAAAGGAACGTGGCTGGTATCAGAGTGAAACTTAGCGATCCTGACTGGTGTACTTTTATAGATCAACACCCTATTATTTTATTACAAGAATCTTGGGTAACTTAATCCGTATTTAGGCCTGGTTTTCTGGCATTCATTGTGCATGCAGCGTCTTCACCTACGGGGTGAGCCTCAGGTGGTTTGGTAATCTGGCTGAAGCAGATTTATTTCCAGCTGTTAAGGTTCTTCCAACAAAGAGTAGAGCTGTATTGGTTGTTGATCTTAAAATTGCAAGTCATGCATGGACAGAGTACCTATCTATTGTGAATATTTAATTAAGATCTGTTCCTACAATCACTCAATCAGTAACAGTGGAGCACATAATAGATGTATTAACCCTACTGAATAGGAGTGCTCAAGTGATGATGGCAGGGAACTGCAATACCCATATTTCATATGATCTGAGGGACTTGCTGTTGCCCTGCCATTGAGTTGGGCGTATGGTCAGGTCGAGGGCTGTCCGGGGTGAGATGAGGAAAACCACAGGAGTGGCAGCCCAATTAGAGGAGCTGGCTGTGACTTTAGGTCTAAGATTAGTGAATGGGAACACCAGGTATGACACCCCGGCTCTACCCACTTTTAAAAGCGGAATATTCATCGGTAAGTTAGACTACATATTCTTGGATCAAGCATTCTGGCCTTTTCGCCTGGATATGGCAGTGGTGGTGAGAGCTGATAGTGATCATCAAGCGTTAAGTACTGATTTTCATTTCTGTCTGTTTAAATGTAATAGTTTGGCCCCTAGAATAACAACAAATAATACTGAGGTAACAAATAATAAAAGAAATGTCAAATGGTCAGCGGTGGCAAATAAGGATCAAGCCCAATTTATAATTTTTCGTTAGAGAAAATGGCCTCGGTGGAGTGTTGTGATCTATTAAAGGTTAACTTTGTTGCACTACACTGAAAATTGATGAAGGAATTGAGGCCTCTTTTCATGGAAGTGAGGCGGAGGGGGAGTAGATTTATAAAAACGCATAGATGGTATTCAAAATCCTGTCAAATTGCTAAAAACTCTTAGTAGCAATAAAGAATGGGAATGGTTTCAAAATAAGAGCAGCAAGGGGGATTCATAAAGTAACATTAAGGGAAGCCAAAAAGGAATGGGAGGCTGAGCAATGGGTGGCCGTAACTGAAGCCTTGCTTGAGAAAAACACTAAGCTCTTTTGGAACCTGGTGGCTGACGGCACATTGACTGCTGGTAGTCATCTTGATCCAGTAATCTAGCCTGAGACGTGGGCAAATCACTTTGAGGTGCTCTATATGGAATGGTCCTGTGATAAGGTGCAGTCACAAATTCACTAAGACGTTAAATCTGTTTCTTCCCACTTAGATAAAGTCGGGGGGACCTCAGAAGAGAGCTCTTCAGTTTTAGGTTAGAGGAAACGGCCCAGGCTTGAAATCAATTGATAAAAGTAAAGGTCTCCAGCCTGGGCTTTATTCCCGGGGACCTGTATTTATCTCACCCTAACATCTTGATATCGTACCTTAATGCCCTAAGCAAGGCTGTCATGAGGGGGGATGGAATACCCTCTATATGGCGTGGCACTGTGATAGTGCCAGCAAATTAGAAGGGGAGTAGAGATTCACCGGCCAGTTATAGACCAATAAGCCTAATTGACATCCGCCAAAAGATTTTTGGCAGGCAAGTTTTGGCAAGGCTTCAATCTTGGATCTCCGAACATTGTATTCTTGATGATTCCCAAGCATGGTTCAAAAAAGGGGTTAGCACACTGGATCAAGTTTTTCGGTTTAAAACATAGTGTTGAGGATACATAAAAACTCTTAGGCGGGACTATCTCTATGTCACCTTCATTGATTTGAGGGCAGCATTTGATTTGGTTTCGAGGGACGAACTGTGGAGGGTTTTGGAATCCTATGGTCTCCAAGATGATCTCCTCAAGATTTTGAGATTTATACATTCTAACACATACGCTAGAGTGAGGTGGAATAAGGTGGGGGGGTCCTCACAACTCCGATTCCAATAAAGCGAGGGGTTAGAAAAGGATGTGTGCTGGCTCCCTCCCTGTTTAGCCTCTATATTAACGGTGCGGTTGACTCTCTAGCACAATGTAAACATGATGCCCCTAAATTAACTGGTGTCCCCGTGCCAATGTTACTGTTTGCAGATGATTCCCTCCTAATTTCAAGAACCCCGACGGGCCGTCAGTCAGAGTTGGATTCTTTCGCAGCCTTCTGCATGAGCAGAAGTTAGAAAATAAATCCTTCCAAATCTAAGTATATGGTGTTAAACCCACATAAGGCATTTTGGGGAAGAATGGCTTTTGGGGGAATTTCCATTGAGTGTAAGGGTGGCGGAAAACCTGGCATGGGCCCCACAAATTGAAAAAAGTAGAGCTACCCTCCACCAAAGAGCGTCAGCAATTGGTAGAGAATATATGGCCTCTATGGGAAGGTCTATTTTACCAGCTCTCAGTGTGTACAAAGCTGTAGCGGCAACATATGGCACTGAGCTTTGGGATTTACTAATTGCTACATGCTTACGATGACTGAAAACAAATTCATTAGGCCTTTGTTCAAATTGGCCACAAGTAACCCGCTCATACTGCTCAGATTTAACATGGCCCTTAAATACATCCACCATGTAACTTTTATAAAACCATTACTTTACTGACTACGCCCGTGGACTTTGAAGGAATTGAGTTCATATAGGGATGCTTTGACAGAACTAATTTCTCAGGATATTCCTCAGACATGTTAAGAATCTGTGCCAGATGATTAAATTGGAGGAGATATGGGACTCTCTATTGAAAGTAGCCAAGGATGTTACCCAGGATGTAAAGCAAGCTTATTAGGAATTTGTGCAAATGCTTATCTGGAAAGACCAGGCAGTGGGAAGCATAACGGGGCAATTTCTTAATCACAAGTGTTCCCCCAAGTACGAACAATATCTGGATAGAATTCACGCACCCCGGTCTAAACACTTGTATGTAAAATTCAGATTGGGTTATTCTACCGTTGAACTCTGTTACAGCAAAATGGGGGAAAGCAGGTCAGCAAAATAATGATTGCCCACACTGTCTATTGCATAATGAGATGGAAGCCCACTTCCTTTTTTTGGTCCTAAATATGGCAGGCCTCGCTTAAAGTGGGAAGTTGCATTATGCCAGCTGCTCGGGGTTAGAAAACTTGCAAAAGATATGTAACATTTTGAAAAGTGATACGAGTGAAAACATTATCTTTGCGGTCTCTCGAGTCCTGTTGTGGGCATGGAAATTGAGAATGAACGAGCTCCCTACTTGGACATTCCCAGAATTAATTTTAATTTAAAAGTACTAGGTCTAGATTAACTGGTCGGTCTCCCTAGAAAATGATTTTGTCACTGTCTAGATTTATCATATAATTGAAAACTGATTGGACTATTATGATTATTGCCCCTGAGTATGATTGTTCTAGGTCTTCTGCAGGATGTTTTAATTATTATTTGCATGTATTTTATCTAATAACTTTTCATTTGGATTTTCACTGTATTATTATTAACTTTATGTTGAGTAGGACTGTGTTTATTTATTACTATTGTATTTATTACTCTATTGTGATGAACACTTTTATGGCATACAAGCTGAAATAAATAATTACAAAAACACCCCCACCCACCCCCATGTAATGTATGCTCGAACTGGGGGGTGGGGTGTAAACTGTACTGAAAGCGCCGGTTTGCACCGGATATGCCTTTATGGTGTATTAAACAGTTCAGAAGAAATAGCACATGAAATGTTAGTGAAAGGGTGGATAACTGGGGAATGTACAATACTCGGGCCAGTCCCCAAATAGGTTTTTTCAGAACACACACAGGAGCTTACGAGCACTTCGGAACGGGATTGGGGCAATTTCTACAATATGCAAAACTGCCTCATATAGTGTATATAATTGTGGCACACGTTCCCACATGCCCCAGAGAAAACGAAGACCATGATGACTCTGTTAGCATTTTGGGGGGGTGGGATGAAGACTTCTTGGGGCCAATCTATATAAAGCCCTCAGACAGGATAACGATGACAGAACTCATACAGTATTCAAAAGATAGTCTCTACTCACGGAGGAGTCGCTGACAGACAAAGAAAGGGATAGAGCCTCCCTGTTGGTTAAAACTATATCTAGTAATGCCCTCTTTAAGCAGGGTCAAGAACTATTTGCACATGACGTATTTAACCCGACTTAAGCAGAGCACGGTCTTTACAGTACTGATCCTGGTAGAAGAGGACAAACATAGGAATAAAAAATACTCCTTTTACTTCACATATTCACAGACTGATGTGTTTCACGCTTCCAAAGGATTGATGAAACCAGATAATCATGGTGAGGTAAACTTTAATATTGCAGATATACCGTAAATCTTCAATATTTTTTTAAATGTTTTTGTTGTTTCTTTTCATACTATTACATTCAATTGTCAAACTTATGATGTATCTTTTTACAGTTGATTAAGGTGTTTATTTTCACCAGTATTTCTGCATGTATTGAAATGATCCAAAGATGAACACCAAAAGCGCTTCTTGTCTGATTTGAAACATTTATACTTCTACTACAATTTTGATAATTTGTGTTAAATTCTGTGTTAAATAATTTGGAATGACTGGAGTTTTTTTTTTTTGCTTAATTCTTTTCAACCACCCTTCCACAGAAGTAGATAACTACATTTACTTATTGTAAATCCATGCCTAAAATATGTCAAAAGGTTGATATCAAATATTCATAGTTAAATGAATAGTTAAGATGGTTTTATTATTAATGTTTATAAATTTCTAGCAAGCATAGTATTATGAACACCTCAAACCACAGACATCATCACCAGCTCAGATTGCTCTGTCGTCATAAACTTACTTATCTTGTGCAGAACCCTCAGATTTAACATATTGTAACTGATACCCCTTTTAAGGCTTCTTGCCCTTCCCTTTCTCCCTTTACAAGCAGTTATGCTAAACATTCTAAAAGTGTAATAGTACATTGTTGCTTTCTTTATGGAGGGCCGCCCCCGCTTCCCACAAAACTCAACCAAACGATTTCACTCAGTGCACCCACCCTTTCCTCTTCATGACAATCGCATCATCAGTATTTTTGGGCCATATACGAAATTCAGGGCTTTCAAACATTGTTTGCCCAAGCCACTGTAAAATGCTGAGATATTTGCCTATTGACATTACATTTGCTATCCCAAAGTAAAATGCTTTAAAAATAAATAAGACCCAGAAATCTATATTTTGTGATTTTGGTTTAAGGACTTCCTAAAAACCACTATCACTGCCACTGTCTGTTTCTCCCCCCAAAATATATTGATTTAATATGGATGGCATCTTTTCCAGTTTTACTTGTGGAAAGTCCAGCATGAGTATATTTTCAGTTCCCTTAAGGATTGAGATTTTTCAATATGAGCTGGTAAAAAAGTAGACTCGGATTGCAATGAATATGAAACCAGTTGGTATACCATGGTTCGCATTTGGAGGAGCCATGAAACACTTGTTTTAAAACCATTGTCTATGGAACGTAGGTAAGTGGTGCACCCGATGGCCATCAGGGCTATGGAATTCCTATCGTCCGACGCCCAGCACATATTGTTTGGGGACAAGGGCAGCAAGTTTCCTTGTTTACTTTGTCCAAAGGACAAGTAGGTCCGTCCTTCTGAAGCACAAATCCTTTGGCTGCCAATTTACAGTATTGATTTGTGAAGGATTGCTTGCCACTAAAGCAATATCTGTATGTATGTGTGTGTGTGTGTGTGTGTGTGTGTGTGTGTGTGTGTGTATATATGTATGTGTATATATATATATATATGTGTGTATGTATATATATGTATGTATGTAAATGGTTCAAGCTTTCATACGTGATTCATTAAAGCAAAGCCTTATCAGGGCCAGTACTGAAAGGAAATGCAGCAAGCATCACTGGGGGTGGTTCCAGTTCAAAAATATGTACATGTTTGCAGTTTTTGACAACATGAGGCTACTTAACAGTTATCACAGGATTCTCCCTGGTTATAGACTGAAGCCTAAAAACAAGATTTTGATATTTTTGCTTTCAAAATAAAATGTCCACATAAAAACAAATATCAATTTGAATAAAGCGTTTTGCTAAACTGTTGTGTAACTTTCTATGAGGCATGTTTTAGTAAATGTGTTGGAAGCATACCATTACTTAAAAAGATATTAAAGGACAATCAGTGTAAAAACGTAATGAGCAACATTAAAATAAGTCAGGGGGCCCAATTCTTAAAGTAAGACATAAAAGTTCACCCACAGATGCATGTCCTTGAATTGATACAGATTTAAGAAACTGTACCCTGGGAATATTTTTATGAATTCCAATTTTGAAAGCAAAAATATACATGGCCACAGGTTTGCAAGCTGGCAGGTCAACTCAAGTTTTCATCCATCTGAGGTCGATAAAATCAATACCACTTAGTTGGGTAACAAGAAATATTTTTTTCAATGTCAAGAGACCCTAGGATGAGCTTACAACTTATGCCATAACCTGTGTATTTGTGTTATATTGGCCTATGAACAAATCTGAGGAGCTATTGCAAATTCACTTATATGCACTCCTTTATTCCCCCAACCTGGAAATAATTCTTCTCCTGCCCTTGTCAGGAGCAGGCGTCTAACCATTTCTAGTGTGGAAATACTCATACGGCATGCCAACTCAGTGTTCCACCCACTTCAGTCCCTGTTCATAGATGTGCAGAAATATTTCTTTATAGACCAGTTAGTTTTCCCCACTAAAATCTGAGTCTCTATGTATTGGTCTAGAATTAATTATGATGAAGTCTTGCATTCTGAATCTCATTCAGGTCGTTTAACGCATATCAGGGAAAAACTTATGTCTTGTATGCAGATTAATCAATTTGATAAATAGTTTCTTTTTAATTGTGAAATTTAGGAAAAGATCATACATCACCTCATGCAGAATCCGAACATAATCAAAAATATTTTTCACATTTTTGGGGAATTGACAATTTGTTTAGCTACTTTGTTCATGGATCAATTATTAAGAGTACAAAAAAAATGTAATTACCTTCAGTTGTAGTCTATTATGGTGGGTATATTTATCAAATTCATTCATAACCCTCCATATTTTTTTTAAAAGGACAAAATCTTTAAAGATCTCTTTTGTGTTTGAAGATTTTAACTTTCCGATTATTTAGCATGTCATGCATTTTTCATTCTGGTTTATTTTGGCTTGGTTACAGGGATCCATGTTGCAGGTTAGTTCACACTTCCTAGAACAGACACTGGACAAGAAACTGATGTCGGATCTGAGGGTAATATAAAGATTTTCAATTTCAACATTATTTTTCAAACTAGTACTAGATGAACACAGTGTATATGTCTGGTACTCAGTAACGTCATACCTTTGAAGCTTATTCAGAGATTTATTATGTACAGTGCCCTCTCTGCAGGCTGCTTTGCTTCAGGTTTTCTAGACAATAGTTAACAATTTTTCAGTTTTATTTCTTTCAATGCAAAGGCTTATTGAAAAAACCTATTTCTGCATGGTACACAAAGTAAGCACAAGAACGAGAGTATAGAGATTAGAGAAATACAGAAATTGAGAGTAAGTTACATTTTTAATTTTTACACAGAGGAAACGCACTGCTCATGAGCGAGCAAAAGAGCTGTACCACTCTGGCGAATTCTCAACTGGAAGAAAGTGGGGAGATGATGCCCCCAAAGAAGAAATAGACACTGGTGCAGTGAACCTAATAGAGTCAGGAGCGTGTGGGGCGTTTGTGCATGGCCTAGAGGATGAGATGTATGGTAAGACCTAAACTTTAATGTAATCATATTTACCTTCTTCACCCACTGATTCTTAGGTGTTTACCTTCAGTGTTCATTTTAAATATGCACTCTTTTAGCCATTTCTTTTTCCATAGAAATCAGTGCTAACAGTAGCAGATATGGTATTTCAGATCCTTGTGTTGTCCAGAAAAGTATTCCTTCTACTCGACTTCTCTGCTGCACTTGATACTGTCAACCATGATATACTTGCTGTGCTCTAAAAGACCACATGGGCTTTGTTGGAAAGATCATGAAGTGGTTCAAGTCATATCTAGAGAACCGCTTGCAAGTGGAACATGCTTTATGAAGAAACCCTGTAGCACGCTCCCAAGGAGTACCTAAAGGCTCTGTTCTAGCCCCTACCCTGTTTCCCTCTTAACTTTAACTGTTGTGAGTACTCGTAAAAAGCTTGGACATATATCGTCAATTACGGATAATACTCAGCTGTTTTTTAAAGTCTCTTCACCCGCTGTCAATTCACAACTGGTGTTAGTCCTAGACAGAATACAGCCCTAAATGACACAGCACCATCTTAAATTGAACATCAAAAAGACAGAGTTTCTTCTCACCAAAATCATAATCCACCCCAGTGTAGGATGACTAGGTTCTGTTAACATTCCAAACTGCTCCTCTGCTATCTCTGAGAATGTTAAATCTTGAAGACGAAAGACTAAACTTCCTGACCATATCAGCATGACTTCAAGAAAATGTAAATTACCAAATTAAACTCCAGTAGGGATTAAACTCTTCCTACCTGCTTGAAAGCAGTTACTCAAGCTTTGGTCCTCTCTAAAATGAACACTAGAGATTCCATCCTAGGTGTGATTGGGGAGAGGATGTAGCCTTACGGCTAGAGCGGTCAACGTCAAAGCTGGGGAACCAGCTTCGAGTCTCTGTAACGACGCTCAACATCCTGTGATTCTGGGCAAATCACTTAATCTCCCCGTGCCTAGCAAAATGAATGTGTCCTCATGTAACAAAACTGGTGCTATGTAAGACACTCTGATACCCGATATCTTCGGGTCTAGTTTGCGCTATATAAAACTCTAAAAAAAATAAAACTCTAAAAAAATAAAAAGACTCACCTAGCCCTGATAAAAGCTTTTCTTCATGCTGCTGCTCGACTGGCCCCGGGGGCTCATCCGTTTGATGGCATCATTTCCAACTTGTTTTCTCTATGTTGGATGCCTAGCGAAGGGATATCCATGTTCAAAATGATCTACCTAGTTCTTAACCCCTTAACTGTGGGTGCTTAGCACCCTTACTCTCCCCTTCAAGATTTGCAAGTATTATTTTTGTCTATTTGAGGAAGTTTGCAATTAGGGCTCCATAATTGGTTATCCAGAGTGTGCACAGCAATATTTGCATCATTTTCTTCGGACATCTTGGGGATTCTAAAGTTACCCAGGGTTTGTGGATTCTCCTGGAGGGAACTAACTTTGGAGGTTTTGGGGAAAAATAGGAAACAAGTGCTCTGCAAAAAAAGTGCCAGTTTTTTTCTCCCAAAAATGTAATCAACAAAAGGTTTGCGGTGCTACAGTTACCATCTTCTCAGCTTTCAGGAACATCCAGAGATGAATCAAAAAAACGCATTTTTTTCCACGGTTGTGGCTTTTTTCAAAGAGGTAGTTAATATTCCTTTTTATTTTGCTTTTAGCCTACTTTCAATTTGTGGTGGAAACTGGTGTGAAACCCATTGATGAATCAGGAATGCTATATATTTCTGAAAAGTCAACAAAATTCTGAATTCAGCAAAGGGTCATTTGTGTATATCCCTCAAGGTTTTCTCAAGGAAATTAAGTGCTGAAATAAAGAAAAATTGAAAATGAGTAGGAAAATGGTCATTTGTGAAGGCGTTTTCATCTGTAACTTTTTGTTATGATGGCCAATTTACAAAACCAATATACCATTTCGTCCTTTAGACTCTTCTAGTTGTGGGGATACATATGGTTCATAGGTTGTCCAAGATTCTGAAGTACTCCGAGCCAACAACTAAGCTGCACCTTCCAATGTTTTTTCATGTGTAGCGAGTATAGACCAGTTCATATGATCAAATATATAGCGTGAAAAATGGATATCAAGGAAAGCTATGCTTTTCTGAACTGGGCACCAGTTATGATGTTTAAGAGAAGTGGTTATTTGTTATTGTTGTTTTTCTCTGAATATGTGGGTACCCATGCTAGCATGTGACTCACAGGGCACTTTTCAAAATGTTTTCTTTCTTACACACTGGCTTACATTAGGAAGGGACAAATGCAGAAAAATCCAATTGTTAATATCAATTATTCTGCTATTCTATATTCCCACATGTCCTCTGATTAAAAATGGTACCTCACTTGTGTGGGTAGGCATAGTGCCTGCAACAGGAAAGGGCTCAAGACGCAATATGGATGCATAGCATTTTGCAATGAAAACAAATCCTTTTTTTTGCAATGTGGGTAGCTGTGGATTTTAAGCTGCACACTTTTGAAAACTAGACACTTGGGGGAATCCAGGGTGGGGTGAATTGCTTAGAGAAGCCCTTGCAAACGTCAAACTTTGTCTAAAAACACACATTCTCCACACATTTCTGTGCAGGAAAGTTCCAGAATCTGTAGCGGGCCACACATTTCGCACCTCCCACAGTTCCCACACCTCTCCCTATAACAGTAGTACTCCACTTATGTGGATGGGCCAAGAGACCACCACACAAAAGGCCATAAAGCTCTACGTGGAGGGATCAGGGATGGGGTAGCTGCTGTATTTGGGGTCGTGTTGGGCCACCATGCATGAAAACCTACCAACTACAGATATATATGAAAACAAGACACCCAGGGGATTCCACAGTGGTGTGCCTTGCTTGAATCTCAGAAGGTTTTCTTACTCACATTGCCCTGCAAACCTCAAACCTTGCTACAATTATGTTTGTTCCTTACATTTCAGTGATAGAAATTTCCGGAATCAAGAGGAAGACACAAAATTCTTACCATCCAATGTTCCCCTCGCTTGTTCTGATAAAAACGCTGCCCCACTTGTGTGGGTTTAGTAGGTTGCTCTAGAAGTGGTAAAGGAGGCACAAGTGGAATAAAAACAAGTTTATTCTCCGGTAAATGTTCCCAGCAACGGAGAGCAAACCACCCAGGAGAGCAGTTAACTTCCAACTGACCAGAGTAGGTGAATAAAAACAATTCAGAAACATGGCCTTGTGGAAGGAACACAAGGCATAACAGAAACAGGGTAAGGGGAAATGGCTGAATGAAAACACTGCTATTATACTTGTACACAAACTAACAAGTATGGCAAAACACAAGAAAAACTGAAAATACAACACATCTCCTCCCCATTTACAGTATTCAGAAAGTCCCTCAAAGTTTTTTACACCAACACCATTAGTAACCTCACGGTTTAGCAAACATACATTTACTTTGGCTTATCTGCTCACTTCTCCTCCATGAATCATTCTTGAGGTTGGCAGAAGATTTCCCCAACCTGACAATTTTAAAGACTCTATAAAACTTAGATTTACCTTCTTTTAAATTGATAGGGCACCTTGAGTTTGACACAATCGCCACCTTCAAATTTGAACCAGCAGCCTTTACACACTCTTAGCTTTGTCCAGGACAAGTAACGCCCTCTTAATCCACAAATAGACCATTAAGCATGGCAAAAGGGAAAAACTCAGTAAGTGCATTGTGAGAAGAATGATATGCCCAAATATTTTCTGCGACAAATTTCTTAACTTCCACCTTATTGGCAATAGCAGCCTGTACCCCCTCGACTAAAACTCTGTTCAACCTTTCAACAAGACCATTCATGCTCAGTGAATACAGGGTCGTCTTGCAGTGAAACACAACAAGATAAAATTCCCCTACTAATATCTAAATAAAGAGAAAATGTATAAGCAAAAAAAAAAAAAAATGACAAAAATCCAGTAAGAGTAACTTGGGATATTAATGCTTAAAGATGTAATTAAAAATAGCTCCAAAAAGCATGAAGGACCAGTCTATGGACCCAGTAGGCTAAGACCTAGGTGTAATTTGAGGCCGACCATAATGGAACCTCGGTCAGATACAACAAGAATTTTGTCCAGTGAAAGTCTGGAGGTCTGAAAAGAAAAGGGACTTGGGTCATATTTTTGAAGAACAAATAGCCTCCCTGTGGCCAGATCTGATATTTTAGCTGCCGCCATCGACCTGCCAGGTTGGATACAAACTACAGGTTGGTCCTGCCAAGGCTATAGAGCATTTGAGGTTTTTGCTTTAAAAAAGTTTCTAAGACTCAAACAGAAAGGGACTTTGTCTTGTTTTCATAGATGCTGGAGTATCTTTCAGTGGGACGAATCTGAAATTCAATCCCATTTCATGGTACCCAAGCAACTACAGGAGTACACTTCTAAGCCTCTGGGCACCTCAGGGGGGCCACATAGAGACTCTCAGGGGGTAGGTGGAGGCCATCACCAGTGTCTAGTCAATGTGTCATTTGCAACTGGGCAGCATAGAGTGGTAGGGCAAAGGCCTCTTGCAGCTTTGTGGCCCTATAGCCACACAGGGATTCACCAACTGACTCTTGGAGTCCACTTTTTTTGCGCTGGGTACAACAGGGAGCAGGTCAAGTCCTTCAGAGCTCCGCACTGGTCACAGACAGAAGGTCTAGTCCTCTTCTGTTCTTCTGCAGGTATAGAAAGTGTTGTGAGGAAGGCTGGGTGATAAAGCTTTGTAGGGTTCACCAGCAAACAAACCCACAGTGCCCCTCAACCTTAAAATCCAGGATAGAGAAACCCTTTTCTCCTTGTGCAGAGCCTGTGTGTCCAGCCAGAGGTGTGTCGAGGGTAATAAGCAGTTCCCTCATCTGCGGTCACCCCAAAACGTTTCTGAGGGTAGCTTTCCTACCACTGCCTTTGGTGCCAGTCTGACGGGGGACTGGGGAAATCTGGGGCTTCTCAAGTGTCTCCTTACATTTGCTCATGACAGAACAGACTCCTTTGAAGTAAATTAAGTTACTGGGCGAACCCCATCTGGTGTTCTTGACCGTGGCAAAAACACATCCCTACTCCTAGACTATTATCTTTGTTCAGGTAGCAGTTTTCCCACCCACCTTAATTCACACCTAATTGAGGTCAACCACAGCTGGGCAGTTGTTGGAGACCTAATGCAAATTATTGTCCAACTGCTTCAGACAGGTTAAAGATAACTTTCTAAAAGTTAAATGTCCCACATAGGTGTAGCAAGCTCTATACAAGTGTTGCAATACACTACAATACCTTTCAATTGTGCAAAATAAACATGAAAGTGTGTTGTCCTTGACCACTAAAAAAATATCCTGGCCAACTGGTGATAGGAATTGCACACCCATGTTGCCTAGAATGTGTGACATGTTTATTGATGAAACTGAAGGGTGACAGGCTACATTGGAAAGCCAGACGGAGCTCTCAATGTACGAGATCTCAGGGTTCCTATATCAAAAGAAGGAGAGTGACTTATTGACTTGGAGGTCTTTCTTTACCCAACCGCAGACACAACTCTATCCAATAAGAAGTGCTTTCACGATCGCCACACATTCAGATGGGGAGCTGCAAGAAAGGGTGGAACATAAATTGTGGAGCTGCTTGGTGAGCCCTCAATAGATGCTATATTAATCACTTCTCATATCAAGAAGGAGATGAACGTTAAAGACCAAATTTGCGGTTTCTCAATTTAAGCCCCAAACATTGGACACTAGGCACCAAATGCAATACATGTACATCTGCAAACTGTAGTACTAACCTCATTAAGGCAGCCTTCTAAATTGCAGCTTATAACACTGATATGCGATATCAATATATAGCATAAGTAGCTAATTATCCACAGATTATAGATTAGTAAATTCAAATTCATGACATCCCTGATATGTTGCTTGAGTATATCTGTTGACTTATGCTAAATGGATGAGGGAAATAGAGAAACCTGAGAGTAGTTAAAGGGACCTAAGAAAAGACTACAAAGAGTAATACAGAGGATTTTTTGTTTTAAAATTCAATAAAGATATGACCTAAAAGAAATGATAAAGCAATGCATAGATATGATTATTTTGAAGCAGTAACTATATCTCATTGTTGCTCTATCTTAACTTTTCTTTGGTTCCCCAGGAAGAAGGCTACATTCAGAATACTATTAAAAAAAATCATTTGTGTTTCACTTTATTTGAAACTTTAGATTAGACTTTTTTCTATCTATATCTGTCTTTAGAAGTGCGCATTGCTGCAGTCGAGGCCCTATGTATGCTTGCCCAGTCTTCCTCATCTTTTGCGGAGAAGTGCCTGGATTTCCTGGTAGACATGTTCAACGACGAGATTGAAGAGGTGCGACTGCAGTCTATACATACCCTGAGGAAAATTTCCAACAACATCACACTGAGAGAAGATCAGCTGGATACTGTGCTTGCTGTCTTAGAGGTAAACACATTCAGTACAATTCACTTGATCTCCAGAAAGAGTTTGACATTTGTAATCATGGAGATAACAACCTAAGGACAATTTGTTGGGACTCTTAATTTTTCAGATTTAATATTTAATTACTCAGAAAATAAATTTGCCCGAATAAATCCTCTGCTAAGGTGAATAAAGAAACATAATTCCGAAAAGGCTTTAAAATAATGACTTTCCAAAGAAAGAAGCAATATTTAGCCTGGGCACCTTTGCCCTATGAAGTCACAGACTCCATAGCTCAAAAATGCTTTAAAGAGTCAATGCTATTTGATTTACTCAGTTATACAGTGGCTCTCCCCTACGTGTACAAGCAGTTGGGGCAAGCTTCTATCATCAGAAGACAGTGAAAATGCAAACATTATTCTTAGTGATCTTATAAGTATGATCACTGATGTATTATTGCGTCAAACATATTGTTTACCACAATATCGTGTCCATATACCTAAAATGTAAATGACAAAAAAATTGAGTCAAAACATTGTGGATGTAAATATTGTCTAAAAACAGAAATATTGGCCCTTATTACGATGCCAGTCGGACTTGTCTCCGAACGACATCGCTGCAAATTGGGAACCGATCGACTTCAGGTTGCAACAAACTTCCATTTTTCAATGGGAGTTTGTGCGGCGGGCCAAAACCGCCCGCGTCACAAGGTTCCATTGAAAAATGGAAGTTGTTAAACATTCCTGCACCGTGTGGCAGGCACCTTATGATGCCTGCCACACGGTGCAGGGATGTTGAGGGGGGCACCATAGGTGCCCCCAGGCCAGTATGCAGAGGGGCAGAGGGCCTGGGGGGAAGGCGGCCATGCTAGGGGCCCCCAAAGACACTTTCCAACAGCAGTTCCATGTCCGAAAGGCCGACATGGAACTGCTGTCTGAATGTGCTATCATAATCCCGACGGCGGAAACGCCTTCCTTAAGGGATTATGAGGCCTTTCCAACTGGCCAATGGGCTCCTTGAGCCCATCAGAAGCGCGTCCGATTCCTCTGCTGGTTTAAACTCTGATCGCCGGTGGTCGGACTTTAAACCTACAATGTTGGTCGGAAAGCCTCCAACCAGTGGTCGGAGGCTTTCCGACAGACATTCTAATTAGACCCATTGTCTTTTTTAAAATATATATCAAAGTAACAATATTATGATGTTAAATTGTTTTTCAATAATTATCGCCATCGTTCACAAAAGCGCACACTGGCTGACCACGCACTCCAACGGCCTGACGATGACCATGGAACACCTCCACTTCCACATCCGAACCAACCCCACACCACCCTCCGCTGCACTCTCGTCTGCAGGGTCCCCTTGTCCGACCCCACTTCACCGACACCATCGTAGATCTCATCACACCCCAGGCGCTTGCATCCGCCGACTACATCCTATTCAGAGACCTCAACTTCCACATCGACAGCACAATGACCAGAACACCGCGTCCCTTCTGGAGAACTTCGACAACATCGGACTCAAGCAGCTAGTCACCGTCACCGACCCACACAGCCGGACACACGTGCGACTCAGTCTTCTCTGCCAGAGGGAACATCCGCTACAGCTGCACCACCGAACTTTCCTGAACCGACCATCACTGCGTGCATCTCGCCTTCGCCACGCCCACCATACCCCACCATCATTATCACCCCTCCCGTTGCAGCTAGATCAAGTCCACCGAAGAACTTCTCTTCAATTCCCTCAGCATATCCACTCCGCCAACAGACCCCAGCACGCAACCTCCACCGATGGATTTTTAACTGTACCGACACTCTGGCATCCCTCAACAAAAGACCAGGCGTGCAACACTCCAAGAAGGCCAGCTGGTTCACTCCCACCCGCTGCTACATTATAAGTAATGAAATTTAAACAAACTACTAAAAACTACATAATTTATTTAAACAAAATAACTATTACACTAACAATACTAACACCTTCAATTAATCTATTAATTAAGACACATTAAAATTAAAAATCAATACTTTTTTTGTGGATGATGTGCTGTGTTTTATGACCAACCAGTGGTTTTCGGTACCCCGTATTCTTCAGATTCTCCGGGTATTCAGGGAGAGCTCGGGACTTGGTATAAATTCTTCCAAATCGGTACTCTTCCCTATATGCGGTGACCAGTGATGCGGAACATGGGCCGCGCAGTTGTCCCACGCGACAGAAGGGTTTAAATATGTAAGATTTTTTCATCTCAACCTGTCCCACAACTTTGTGGACACAGAACATTAACCCACTCCTCACTAGTTTACGAGACGAGACCGCAGTCTTGTCCCATCTACCGTTATCATTATACGAGCGATCAGCAAGTTTTAAAAGGGTCTCCCTAAATCGAATACTCTATCTGCTACAAAATTTCCTCTATAATATCCCCCGTACGTGAGTTGCCCAAGTCAATGCAATCCTAAATAAGTTCTTATGAAACGGAGGCACCATTCGCGTGGTGCTACGGGCTTGCACACAATCAACATATTGCGGGGGCATCGCAGCAGTGGATGTTTACGCTTATTATGCGGCATCTCACCTTTTAATTATGAATGAATGGTGGTACAACTCGCCTTTGGATCGAGCTTTTGCACTTGAGCACATAGCAATGGAGGGTATCCCCCTTTAGAGGTTCCTATACAGCCACGTGAATTTAGACTTCCTACCCCCCTGCCAGTAAGACAGTAATCCAACTCTGGTGATACACGGTCAGAAATATGGGCTGGCAGGGCCGCTTGACAGAGACCACTCCGCTATGGCATGGCACATATTTGCGCCCAGTAGCAGCACTGTCTGGGTTTCATAAATGGGACTTATTGGGCATTTTGCTCTAGGAAATGTCATACAGGGTACTACTCTTAAATCATTCCAGCAATTACAAACAGTTTTCCAGCTGCATCAGACGCAGTTTTTCAAGTATCTTCAGTTGAGGCTCGCCCGACACCCCTGATCCACTCGATCGACACCCTGCCAGAATTTCATCCCGTCGAAGGTCGCCTACTAATGGGAGAGCTAAGGAGCACACAAGATTCGTCAGATTTATCAGCTATTAACCACCCGCACCACACTACATTACATAAGACCAGGGAGGCATGGGAAGAGGACTTATCTGACATGCCGGATGACTGGTCGGAGGCCCTCTCCAGCCCCTGCAGTGCGGCTGCCTCTACAAGTTACCACCTCATCCAATTTAAATACCTCCACTGTATATATTTCACATGCTCCCGCCTATGTAAGATGGGGGTCATCCAGTCCCCTACATGCCTCAGATGTGGGGAGGCAGAGGGCACTTTTCCTACATACGGTTTGGAGGAGCGGCGTGCTGCGGCCATTCTGGCGTAATGTTGAGTCCTGCTTGGGCCGGGTCTCATCATGGTATCTTCCATTTGCCCCTAGGCTGTTCCTGCTACACAGTACGGAAGGGATTGGCTGGAACCACTATTAACAACATTTACTCTTCCTGGGTGTCACACTTGCAAAACGCGACATTGCCGAAATCTGGAAGGGGACCTCTCCCCCAGTAATAGATGGGTGGAAGAAGGCTATGGACAGATGCATGGGTGCAGAGATTGTGGTTCTCCAGGCCCAAGGTTGTCATCGGAAACATAGAAAAATATGATCCCGCTGGGCAACATACTGGGGCATAGATTTACCCCCTCTATCACAAACAGACCCTTTATAGGATTTCATTTATACATCTACCTGATCACTATATTGCTCAAGTCACATAACACTAATGTCAGCATATACACATATCTAGACATCCCGCGCTCAGTGAGGTCTGTGGCTGCCTGTGTCATGTTTCAGTAGTTCAGCCTGCAGGTTCCGCAGGTTACATGGTTGTTTGTAATTATTGGTACTTTTGATTTGAGGTGTTTCTATAATATATGCGGTGGGCTTCGGCCCCTTACGTACCATGAAAATCCAATAAAATCTGTTTTTAAAAAAATTATATTTTTTTACCACTATCTTAAGGAAAACAGTAGTGAAACCAACAATATTCTTGAAAACAATATTGTATACTCAAAAAAAGATATTCATGCCTAAAATATTCTGTCCCACAATATTAGTAACAATATTTTTGAAATACTACCACAATATTTAAAACTTGATATTCTGTCAAAACACCTTTCTGTACTCGTGCACGGTTCCTGCTTTGGAAACCCTCAAAATTCTGGACAAAGGAAACATAAGCAGCGATGTTTCACATTACAGTTTAGTTTGTATTCCACACTGTTACATGCATCACAAAACTAGTCAAGACCTGGAGGCGATCTCCTGGATTGTGTATTCAACTGATTGATATTACTTTCAACATTCAATGTGCATCCCAGCGTGAACATTTTGAGGCTGGTTCAAAGCAGTATTTGGCCAAGGTGTCTCTACAGTCTGCTTACGTGTATCCTGGTGTTGGCCTATGGCCATCCTTCAGCACTTTGAAAGAATCTAGTTCCAATGTCATCATTATATGTTTGCTGTACAAGATATATGTATACAGAAGCTGACCACAACCTGAGTAAAATGCCCAGTTTAAAAAGGAAATGCATCTATTTGTGGGAAAACTCCTTTTATGGGATACTTACCCCACAGTCTTACCGTTTCATGTTTGAGGCACCGGAGGTCAAATAAGTCTTGTTCTCCTCTAGAATTTAATTTGGCCCCATATCAAAGCCAAACCCTCACACATTGTTACTTGATGAAAATTCCTTTTATAGTTGAAATGTTTGTCACTTAAGTATCTCGGTATTGTGGAGCCAAAGTAAGACAATTAACTAACAAGTGCAATTTTATGGAGTTGGTTGTCAAAATTGGTGATTGTGATGTCTCTTTTTTCAGGATTCTTCACGAGATATTCGAGAAGCCCTTCACGAGCTGCTGTGCTACACAAATGTTTCCACCAAAGAATGTATTCATCTGGCTCTTGTGGACCTCTTGAAAAACCTCACCAAGTATCCTACTGACCGCGACTCCATATGGAAGTAAATAATATTATCACGTTTCAGTTGTGAAAGTTCATTGTTTTTAGTAAGACCAATGGAGTTAAACACAAACACTTTCTTAACATCTGGTGTCAGTTCATCTGTTTATTGTTCTGTAAAATCAGAAACACGGAAGATGTTGCACCCAAACACCTGACTTCATGCAGTATTATGTCCATGTGGACCGAGACTGATTAGGGGTGTTCTGACATGTGGAAACTTCTTTTAATGAACGTTATTTAGTGAGAGTTATGTTTTTTATTTTCACAGTATTTAATAAAGTTAGTGATTTATATATATAAATATATATATATTTTCACTTGAGGACTCAAAGGTTAAAGTGAGGTTATAGTTCGGTATGGCAATAAGATCCTATCTTACGTAAAAGATAAAAATACTCAATTCACTGGAAAAAGCAAAGGTTAAAGGTAAGATCTAGTTAGGTGTTAAATTAACACAAAACCTAACATTTAAAAAACAAGGAAACACTGAAATTCACCAGTTATAGTATACTGAGCTAAATATAACTTGTGCCCCGCCAATCACTGATTATGACCTTGCATATCACTGATGACATCTCCACTCAGCTGGCCACTGCGATAACATTTGAAAATGTTTTAGCAGTAATGGTGGCACTCTTGCACAAAGGATTGATAGCTATTTCTTCATAATTACACTCCTGGCTGAAAAATGACTAATTATTGTGTCCCGCGATTCCAACCTTCCAGAGCAATATGTGCTGGCCCCAGTGCTCAGCCTTGCCCCATCCTCTTGTAGCAAGGCTTGTGATAGAACCTTTGATTTCTATCATTTTCCACATGTCAAAATGACCCACTCTGCTACTTGGGATCTTTCCCTTCAGATCTCTTCTAGATTTCTCATAAAATTCCTCACACCTAAAGTATTCTTCCTTGGGGCTGTCACTACTCTAAAATGGTTTAGGGATGTTTGCATCCCTCATGTAATCCCCTACACTCGAGGGCATTTCCAGATCATACAGTCCTGATTGTTAGTTTGTGCTTCCTCCCCAATGTCAGCTTTCTTTTAATGGGAGTGGTCCTGCCATCATTTTTCTATAATCCACAGTCTGAGACATAAGAGGGGTTAGACCTGTTGTGAAGCAGTAGGCCATTCATTAAGTTTGAGATAGCATGAACCATAAATGTTAGAACAAAACTTGGATTTGCATGTGAAGGTGCAACAGTGTCAGAAATTGGCAATGTGGCAACATGGCTGCTCCTCTCCATTCATCTCATATTACCACTTTGAGGTGGTTGAGAATGTATTATCTTTCAGTACTGGTGTGTCAGGAGAGGTGGCTTGTATTTAAGGCTTTCAGGTGTCATTTTTTTACTGATGTTTACAGATAAATACAGACTGAAAATCATCTAATTTCCTGTCTGTGTTTAATTTTACATATGGATAGATATGGAAAATAGGTGTTCGAGGCATATGAGCTGCAGATCACACACTTAGGATAGTAAAACGCCATCTGGTGTTGGGCTCGGATTCTTGCAGGTTGTTGTTGTCTTCGGAAGAAGTCTTTGGTCCCGAGATAGGCGACTCCTCCCTTGGACGACAGTGCGCATGGGCATCAACTCCATCGTTAGATTGTTTTTTTCCACCATTGGGTTCGGATGCAACTTTTCCGCTCCGGTCGGAAATGTCAATTCCAAGCTTTTCGAAGCGCAAAACTTCACACAAAACATCGAAGCACCTTCATTCTCGACATCGATTCATCGGCTCGATTCCGGACGTCGACGTGGGCTGCTGGGCCTATCCACGCCGTGAGGCCTACGGCTCATGGAAAGGACGCCTTTCAAAAAATGCCCCCAGTGTGGAGCAAAATTTCCACACAGTGACCACCACAAAGTCTGCAACCTGTGCCTATCACCTGAACACGACGAGTCCAGCTGTCAGCCTGCGCATCCTTTTGATCCAAAAAGACCATCCGAGATCGAAAGGCTCGAAGACACATCATGGCACAGAGAACAGCTCCGGAACCAGAGGACATCTTTGATGAAGGCCCAGTCGAGACCGAAAACACCCTTCAGAAGCCCCGCCTCCGGGCTCGGCTCCGAAGAAACATAAGCCTTCTGGTAGCTCGGGACCGAGCAAACCGCATGTCATTGTCCAACCGGCACCCTCGGTACCGAAGACAATAGACCACTCGGCACCGAAATCAGCTCCAACGCCTTCAGCCCCGAAAACACCAAGGCCAATAGATAAACCGGCACCGAAGGTTCCCAAGCCCACAGACACACCTTCGGCTCTGAAACCGACATCGGCACCGTAACCATCATCGGTACCGAAACCAACGGCTAATGACTCTCATACGCCTCCTAAAGCCAAACAATCCACCGATCACCCAAAACCTCGATCGGAACCGAAAAAATCGGTACCAAAGACTGTTCCTGAAGAACAAGAAGTTTTTCATCCAGATCCCATCGACCCAAGGCAGAAAAAGATTTATATCAACCCCAAGACTGGACATGTCCCCGCGGTGCCCTGTAAAAAACGGAAACTGGACACACCACCTGCCCCAGTTCCTGTAAACAGGAAGGACTCTTCAACATCCCCTATGCCTCCTTTCTCTCCTATACTGCCTCCTATCTCACCCCCTCTGCCTACACCTCCCTTACCTATACCCTCTCCATCACGTACACCACCTCCACAGGATGATGATGATGACCTAGGGGGTGGGGGTGACCCTAATGATCCGTTCACGGATCCAGACACCTCACCACTGGATGATTGGGCATTCCCTCTACCAGACATGCCTGACCCTCAGCCATATCCCTCAAAACCATCGCCTCCTGACGATCACCTGGGGTTTGGCCAATTATTAAATAGATTGGCACTTTACCACGGCGCCACAATGCACTCAGATGCACCAGAGGAAGACTTCCTATTAGACACTTTTGAACAATCTCAAAAGTCTGTACAAATTTTACCCATGATTAAAGGAGTCATAAAACACGCCCCGAAGTGTTTAATGACCCCGTTTGTGCCAGGGTTCTCAACCCAAGGATAGAAAAGAAATATAGGCCTGCCCCTGAAGATCCTAATTACATCAAAGGGCAACTCCCTTTGGATTCTTTGGTCGTTTCCAATGCTAGGAAACGCGCCAACTCCCAAACCACAGGAGATACACCACCCCCAGACAAAGAATCCAAACTGTTTGAAGCATCTGGCAAAAGAGTAGCAGCACAAGCCGCTAATCATTGGCGTATTGCCAACACCCAAGCCCTACTAGCACGCTATGATAGGGCCCACTATGATCAATTAGAGACTCTCTTACAACATCTGCTAGACCAATATAAGACCCAGGCAAATTACCTTATACAGGAGGGAAAGCTTATTTCAAATGCAGCAATTAAATGTGCGCTTGACGCCGCAGACACCGCCTCTAGAGCAATTAACACAAGTGTGCTCCTTCGACATGCGTGGCTACGCAGTTCAGGCTTTAAGCCAGAGGTACAAACTACCATACTTAGTCAGCCATTCAATCAGGAATAGCTCTTTGGGCCAGCAGTAGACACTGCCCTTGAAAAAATGAAGAAGGACACAGACGGCTAAGTCCATGGGAGCATTACAGTCTCTCCAACCATGTGGCTCCTTTCGGCGCTCCTTCTATAGAGGAGCCTCCAAAAATATAGGAGCGGACACCTCCTCTACATTCAAACCCGCTACACAAACATCCCCCAGTAGAAGATATTTTAGAGGCGGATACAGAGGAAACAACAACAAGGGGCGAGGTTGAGGTAATAACAACACTCGTACCTCCCCTGCCACAAAACAGTGACTTTCCTCCACTCCCCCCAGACCATTCCACTCCGGTCAGGGGAAGACTAAAACAGTTCCTACCTGTCTGGAACTGCATCACAACAGACAAGTGGGTAAGACAAATAATCCAGTATGGTTACTGCCTGGAACTCACAACTACCCCCCCCCCCACACATACCGCCTAAGCAGCGTTCCATGTCACCAGACCATCTTACGCTCCTCAAACAAGAGGTTCTCTCATTGCTTCAAAAACACGTAATAGAACCAGTTCCCTTAGAACATCAGGGTACAGGGGTATACTCACTCTACTTCCTAATCCCCAAGAAGGACGGAACTCTAAGACCAATACTCGACCTCAGACCCCTAAATCTGTAGATCAACTCAGATCATTTCCATATGATCACTCTTCAACAAGTGCTCCCACTACTGCAACAAGGCAATTTCCTTGCCACACTAGATCTCAAGGACGCCTACTTCCACATTCCCATACATCCTGCCCACAGGAAGTATCTAAGGTTTGTGGTGGACGGACAACACTACCAGTTTACAGTCCTTCCATTCGGGGTAACAACCGCACCCAGAGTATTCACGAAATGTCTAGCAGTAGTAGCAGCACATCTCAGAAGACAACAAATTCATGTCTTCCCGTATCTAGACGACTGGCTAATAAAAGTCAAGTCATTCAACAAATGTGTTCTACACACTCACCAAACCATCCAAATCTTACACAACTTGGGATTCACAATAAACTATCCCAAATCTCATCTCCAACTCTCTCACATACATCAATATCTAGGAGCCACCATAAACACCGTCACAGCCCTAGCATATCCCAGCCCAGCCAGGATAACCAATATACAAGCTGTTATCACAAAGCTTCAAGTCCAACACTCCCTTCCAGCAAGAGTGTTCATGCAACTCATAGGCATGATGGCGTCATGCATCTTCATTGTGCCTTATGCAAGACTTCAAATGCGTCCTTTGCAAGAATGTCTAGCACGTCAGTGGAACCAGGCTCACGGACAACTTACAGATCTGGTGTTGGTAGACAGCCGCACACATCGCTCTCTGAAGTGGTGGAACATAACAAACCTGTCCAAAGGGCGGCCGTTCCTAGAGCCTCTTCCACACATAGTACTGACAACGGACGCATCGCTCACAGGATGGGGAGCCCATCTCCTCGGCCACACCACTCAGGGCAAATAGACCACTCAACAGAAAGTGCTCCATATCAATTACCTGGAACTGCTAGCAGTGTTCCTAGCACTAAAATCATTCCAACTACATCTCCAGAACAAAACTGTCTTCATACGGACAGACAACATGACAGCCATGTATTACATACAATAACAAGGAGGCACACATTCTCTCCAGCTGTCCCAGCTCGCACAGAACATTTGGAGATGGGCCATTCCCCAGAACATATACCTGCTTGCAGAACATCTTCCAGGGGTTCACAATCAAATTGCCGATCTGTTAAGTCGCCAAACACAACAAATCCACGAATGGGAACTACATCCCCAAGTCCTACTGCCCTTTTTCCAACAATGGGGCCAACCAGACATAGATCTGTTCGCCACACACGAAAACGCAAAATGCCCAACCTTCGCCGCCAGGTTTCCCCACCCGGAGTCAAAGGGCAATGCGATATGGATGAACTGGTCAGGCAGATTTGTGTACGCTTTTCCGCCTCTCCCACTCATTCAATTAGTGGTGCGCAAGCTCAGGCAACAGTCTCTCAAACTGATCCTAGTAGCTCCCACATGGGCACGCCAACCCTGGTTCCCAACACTACTGGAACTCTCGCTAGTTCCACACCAAAAACTGCGTCTCTGCCCGTCCTTATTAACCCAGAACCATGGAGAAATCAGACACATAGATCCAAGTCAACTGGATCTGGCTCCTGAAGTCCTAGAGTTCGGTTACCTCAACCTGCCCCCAGACTGCATGAATATTATAAAGGAGGCCAGAAGACCTACCACTGGAGCCTGCTATGCTGCAAAATGGAAGAGATTTGCCATTTATTGCTCTAACAATCATATAAACCCACTGGATGCATCCATCCAGGACATCATTTGCTACTTACTGCACTTGCAAAGATGTAATTTGGCATACTCATCCTACTTACAAAATAGACAACACTTGTCACTCTTTAGAGTACCTGCGATCAAAGCCTTCATGGAAGGACTAAAAAGGCTTATTCCTCCCACATTACCACCCTCTCCAGTGTGGAATCTAAACATTGTTCTTACAAGGCTCATGGGACCCCCATTTGAACCTCTGCATAAATGCGAACTACAGTTCCTCACATGGAAAGTGGCTTTCCTTATCGCAATCACATCCCTCGGAAGGGTAAGTGAGATCCAGGCTTTAACCATACAAGAACCATTCTTACAATTGCTCCGTAACAAAGTGGTTCTTAGAACAAATCCGAAATTCTTTCCAAAAGTCATATCTCCGTTCCATCTTAACCAATCAGTAGAGTTACCAGTGTTCTTCCCAAATCCAGACTCGGTAGCTGAAAGAGCTCTTCATACCTTAGACGTTAAAATAGCCCTTCTTTACTGCATTGACAGAACCAAATCATTCCGCAAAACAAAACAATTGTTTGTTGCTTTCTCTCCTCCACATAAAGGCAACCCCATTTCCAAATCTGGGATAGCTAGGTGGATAGTTAAATGTATCCAAATATGCTACCACAAGGCTAAACGCACACTAACGGTTCCCCCTAGAGCGCATTCCACACGCAAAATAGGGGCTTCCATGGCATTCTTAGGAAACATTCCCTTAGAAGATATTTGTAAGGCAGCCACATGGTCTACAACACACACCTTCACTAAACACTATTGTGTTGACGTGCAAGCAAAGTAGCAAGCTTCTGTGGGTCAGGCTGGCCTTAAAACTTTATTTCAAACTGCTGCAACCGATACAGGTGACCACCGCTAGGGGAGATACTGCTATATAGTCTATCCTAAGTGTGTGATCTGCAGCTCATATGCCTCGAATGGAATATGCTACTTACCAGTTTGCATCTGTTCTTGGCATGTAGAGCTGCAGAGCCACACACGCCCACCCACCTCCCCGGGACCTGTATCTGTTCCAGCATTGTCTTACTTGGACATCACACATGGACATCTCTCTCTTTTCTACAAACTCCATCATTTCCCATCATGGCGAAAAACAATATAACGATGGAGTTGATGCCCATGCGCACTGTCATCCAAGGGAGGAGTCACCTATCTCGTGACCAAAGACTTCTTCCGAAGACAACAACAACCTGCAAGCATCCGAGCCCAACACCAGATGGCGATCTACTATCCTAAGTGTGTGGCTCTACATGCCAAGAACAGATGCATACTGGTAAGTAGCATATTCCTTTATTCTGGACGAATCTCATTACTGTCAATCGTGTGCTAGGCCAATAGCTGTGCAGATTGACAGGCAGGAGAGTTAAAAAAAAAAATTAAAAATTCTTAATAAAACTTAAATAACTACAGCAGTGCAGTGGTTTAAGCTGTTGTACAATGCAAATGGTTCCAACTGACTGTATTGTAGTGTAACTCGCTAAAACCCATTGTACATTTAAACAAGAGTAAACATTTGTCTCTTAAGTATATATGCAAATGTGTCCAATGTGGCTTAATTTTTTACACTTCGCTCAAAATAAATATGGATGAGTACAGACGAAATTGTAAAAAAACCAACAAAAAAACAAAGCGACAACCCGATTTGTATTTATGTACCTTTATAATGTATTTGGCTTAAAAATATGGTTTACTTTTTTAAATCAGATTGCGAAACCGCGGGCAGGCATATGTTGAAAAGTAACAGATGGTCAGATACCAAAGCATGCAAGTCGATCAATCCTTCCCAGTTAAGTTGAAGGTGCATCAAGCAGAGGCATGCCTAGTAAGTTTTAGGCAGTGTTGGCGAGAGCAATAATCTGTCTACCCAAATCAAGGTTACTAAAAAATGTTTGAGAAAAGGAAAAATAATAGGCCTATAAGTAAGGCCAGTAAGGAAGAAACACCTAGCGCTATTTCTAGAAGAGGTGCAGACATTTTAGCAAAAGAAAATGTACTATTAAGGCAAGAAGTGTATATTATATTTTTGTCATCCTAAATGTAGGAAACTGTCTCTCTATATAGTGGACCAAAACGAGGTACACTGTGTAAAGAGTCCAAGCTAAATGCTCGGTTTGATGGTAGTGTGGGCGAGCAGTTTAGGCTTATCGGAGACTAGTGCTAAGCATTTGCTGCATTCAAAGAGGCCATAAATGAGACACACACTCAAGAAAAAAATCCGAGTCCAAGTTAGAAAAATAAGTTGTATTTTCATGTAAATTTTGGTACCAAGAACTTCGTTATTAAGTAAGTACTTTTTTAATTTGGATTTTTCGAGGTGAGTAAAATGTTCACCTAAATGCGTCTTTACGCAACAATGCTTCCCAGGGAAAAAGACATATGTTGCATACAGTTATTTACAGTAGGTTCTGGGGGTCTCCTTCAGGACTTAGGGTCGTAGGAGGCCAAGGTTCAAAGTACCACCAGCAGTTACTCATTACCTGCCCTGGGGCGTCCGGGTGCAGAGCTGCTGGTCGGGTTGGTAGCTTTGCGTGGTGCAGAGGTGCTGGTCGGGTTGGTAGCTTTGCGCGCTACTACTGGAAAGAAGGGGGGCCACCTCGAAACAGGCTGCAGAGGAGGACTTGGGGACACATCCGGGAGCTCCCAGTGGGGAGTGGCCTAGGGTCACAGGGGTTCTGGGAACAACAGGGCACAACCGGTTTGTTGGTAGCCGTACTGGGGCACTCAGGTGCAGAGTGGAAAGGTCGGCTGGGCTCTGTGCGTCCTAGGCCCTTGCGGTCGTTGGTCTCGCTGGTTAAGGGTGCACATATCAGGACTGCTGGGCCACTTTGGAAGTGGGTCTCTGTGATGGTGGCGTCCTTCGATGGCTGTTAAGTCTCGGTGCCGTTAGGGTCTCGACTGGACTTAAACAGGCCTTTGCTGCTGCGAGGGATCCATTACCCCGGGAATTGGTCCTGTACGGCTCTGGTTGATCCTGGTGTCCTCTCATTGAGTGGGTAGACAGATCCCACCTTTGGGGGGCTGCTGCGTCGGGCTGGCTAGGGAGCAGCATCTCAGTGAACCAGACTTTGCTTCTTCGGTGCCTGTGGACTGCAGGGTTATAGCTCCTCTACTCCAATTTACGAAGGGCTGGTAGTCTACCAGGGTTCTTGGTAGTTGCTCAGCTTCAGGACGAGTCACTCGGTCAGGTTTATGGAAACTGGTGCAGGCATGCAGGGTTTTGCTCCGATAGTCAACAGCAGACCTCCGTTCTCATTTACTCGCAGCTCTTCTTTGTCCTCTTCTTCTTGATCCTTCAAATCTGAGTTCCTGGCATCTGAGGTGCCTCCTAAATATTCAATATAGGGGCATTAATGGAAGTGACAGGTAGAAGCCAGTGCGCTACTACCTTTTAGTGTGTTTACACCTTCTATATGACCACCTCCTGGAGGAAATGGGCATAACCCTGACCCAGTGAACCCAATTTTGCCAAAACCAAGATGGTGAAATTCTAAGTTTTGTGTTCACCTCAGGTAGCCCACCTTAGAGGTATAACTAGCTTGATGGGGGAACATGCCTACCGACTAGTTAATTTTCCCACCTGTCCTGGAGCCAAATGGGCCTGGGGCAGGTAGTAGCATTTCCCCTATCTATGGAAGCCTTGGGTCTCGTTTGAAAGGTATCAGAGGTCTTTGAAGCCTCCTGCCTTGATATGCTGATCATTTAGCCATCCTGCTTGGAGGAGGTCTGAAAACCTCTTGGCAGAGCAGACATTGGTTCTGCCCTCAGAGAGCATGGGCTGTTACCTGCAGGGGATCAGAAACCTGTCTGTGGTGGCAGACTGGTCTTCACCAGTCAGCCAGTACACTGGTAGTCGGTAGGTTTTCAAGGGGCACCTCAAAGTTGTCCTCTCGGTGCATGTATTAATAAATCCATCACTGAAATCAGTGTGGGTTTATTAATACGAGATGTTTGATATCAAACATATCTAGTTTCAGTGCAGCAATCACGTAGCTGAGGAACTCGTAAATACCAGTGTCCAGCACATGTTCTCAAAATGGCTTCCATGTTCACTGGTAATATCTAAGAATGAACTAAAACATCACAGGGACATATCTGCTCATGCAGGTATGTCCACACATGCAGTATAGTGCACCCTACCATAGGGCTGTAAGGCCAGCTGCAGGGATTCTTTGTCTAAACTATTCAGTGTCTGCAGGCATGCACAGGGGGTGTGCCATGTTGTGTCTTCTCATTTTCTCTGCACCATGACACGCAGCCTGCATTGCAGGTTACATGAGGTTGTTGAGGGGTCCCTTATGGTGGCACAATACATGGTGCAGCCCTTAGGGACCCTCTTTAGCCTCCTTGCTCTAGGTACCAGGGGTGCTATTTACTGGGGACTTATAGGAGGTGCTAAAGGTATTGCCAATTGGGGGAACAATTGTCCGTTTTAGGCAAAGAGATCTGGCTCTGGGGACCTGTATAGCAGGAACCCAGGGCACTTCTGTCAAAATTGCATCAGATACCAGACACACAGTGGGGGTGACCATGTCAAAAAGGGCACTTCCCTACACTAAAGAAACACAGGACATGGGCACTTTTTTTACTTTTGATTTCTAAATAGATGGAGATTGATCACAGCACAATTATGTAATAGGGCTGCATTACAAGACTATGGGCCATATGTAGGTAGCATAACATTTACCGATTCATAAATACCGAATTTTACCGATTCGGTATTTATGAATCGGTAAATAGTATGTAGGTAATTAATCGGTAATCATTACCGATTCGGTAAATATCGGTATTTATGAATCGGTATTTACCGAATCGGTAATAATGCATCCCTTCCCATTGATTCCTATGGGCCTGGAGGCCCATAGGAATGAATGGGAAGCCAGTTACTATTACCGATTCGGTAAATACCGAATCGGTAATAGGGGAGGCATTATCATGGGTGGCAGGGTGTCACATTGACACCCTGTTGCACCCCTGATTCGTGCATGTGTGCACATGTGGCGCACATACATGCCCTAAGGGCATGTATGTCTGCCACATGGCACTTCACAAATTGCACAAAAATGCTTTTTTAAAGGTATTCGTCATTTACCATCAACTTGTAGTTGGTGGTAAATAACGAATCCAGACACCAATTATGCACTCACTTGGGTGCCCCCTACATAGCATTTCTGGATTTGGTATTTACCGAATCGGTATTTTACCGATTTCTTAAAATTCCGATTCGGTAAATACCGAATCCAGAAATCAGCCACCTACATCTCAAGTGCCTCAATACCGGTCGGTAACGGGATATTTACCGAATTTCGGCCGTTACCGACCGGTATTTGGCTTCCTACATATGGCCCTATATCCTTCATCATGGAAGGTGGCTTCACGGCAACAGCATATCTGAACAAGCATTTGCAATGCAATAGGCCTCGCATTTGCAAGGGTTTCAGCTATTGGCAAATATGACAATGTCCTTTATTTGTGTGTTGGTTTTTAAAACATATAAATAAAAGGCATTGTCATTTGCAATGCCAACAGCTTAAACTCTTGCAAATGCGAGACCTATTGCATTGCAAATGCCCGTTTGGTCAAAGGTTGAAGCCAGAATTAGACTCTGGTCGTTGGTGATGCCAGGGCACAGGCATTTTACAACTGCTCAGCTATTTTTTGTTGCGTACAGATCTCTCATCAGCCAAACCAGTGTGTTCTGGGAATTGTAGTCTTAGCTGCTGCCATTTAACTAATTAACTAACACACCTGCTGACTGCTAAGTACCAGTGTGAACGATCTAACGATTCGTGTCAGAAAAGCCAGGACTGGAGAGAGGGAGACAATTCCATAATACAGCAGGTGAGGGTCTGGGGCACACAGGTTTGAAGACAGGAAATGTGAGTACAGGGCTACGGTGTGGAGACAGCAGTACTTTGGGGACAGACTGGGGCGCCAAAGACACAAATTATAGGAGCGAGTACACCTTGTTTAGCGCCAACTGCAAACCGAGTCCCACTCCCTCCTTGTTGGTGGTTCGGTGAAATTCCGATTCGATTCATGGTGTGCGAGTGGCCGAGAACTGTCCCGGAAAACACAACACCCTGCCCTCCGTAGCCGTGTTTGACACTGCCCTTGGAATCCAGCGTTTGACATTGGCGCTCTAGAGCGTGACTCTGCCAACCAGTGTCCGAGATTGTCCTCAAAAGTCAGCATGTGGCTCTGATACCAGAGCCAACTACTAACCCTGCTCCTGGACATGAGCTAATGACAGTGCCAACCAGTGCCTTTAACTGTCCACCAGATAGAGTGGCTCACACTAACCTTAGAGCTAGCGCCCGATACTGCTTGCCAGCGCCTAATTCCAAGCGCCCCATTGTCACGCTTGAAATTTAATAGAGGCCGTGCACACCCACAATGAGTACAGTACAGGCAGAGGAAAGCTACACAGACACGCGCCCTCACTTTCCAGTTTTAGTAACTTATAGACCCAATTCTGCTTGAAAAGGATCAAAGCAAGCTTCCCTCTCTTACGGCATGTTACTGATGCCATTCATGCATCATTGGTGAGCACAGCATACACATACCGCACCGTTTCACTTAAAAATCCCCACCCTTTTCACCGTGTACTGCCTTAACAGTACCAGTGCATACATTCCTCACATGCTACACAGACCGGGGCTGTGAAAGCGTCCCTGGCATGCGCCCTTCCAACACCTCACATGTGGTATGGGAAGAGAGACGGACGTGAAGGATAGAGGGGGCGGTAAACACAAGCAGCAGCTGAGCTCACCCCTGAGCACCACCTCCACCAGCAGGACACAGCCTTTAAAGGGCCAGAGAGAACGAGGAGAGGTTGCCGTCGCTCCACTCGGGATCGTGCTTGACGGCGGCCCGTGCCTGCGGTGCGGCGCGCGAGCAAGGTGGGCAGGGCCTAATGCCGACAGGGCGAACACCAACCCTGCTTCCAGAGAAGCCGGACAGAAAAGCAACGACAATAGTTCTCGCCAAGGCGAAGCAGCGCATGCGCTGCACTGCAGGCGAGACCTAAAAATGACCACTTTCTTTTACCTGTGTTTTGGATGCACATGAAATAACCACATTTCAGCAGTATTAGCTTGCAGTTCTACTGTTTCACATCGGATGCAATCGCAATGCTTCTCAAGGGTAGGTGCTTATATTATCAGGGATTTACATTGAATGTAAATAAATCTTTTATTTCCAGTCCGAAAGAGATCTCTCTGGGCACTCAGAAGGTGGTGGCATTTTCTACACAAGAGACCATACTATCTTTGTAGAAGAAAGTTCCCCTTTACCTGAAATAGAATTCTGGACAGTCAGATGCGATGAAATTGTTGGGGATGATCTAGTTATGTATTGGTTTAGTTCTCAGTGGCAGACTGCTCAAGAGACATGAGACAGTGGGTACACAAGGAGTGGTGAAAACTTTGGGAACTGGATATAATAGTTATTTCATTTAATATGTTTTTTTTCAAACCCACATCTCCCAGTGACCATCTCCTCAGATGCATCTCTGACTGTTTAGTTAAGGAAGCTAGTATGCCGGGGAGAACAGGTATGCAAATGTGAATTAATACATCAGGCCCTTGGTCTCTAGCTGAAGAGTGAAGCATGTTGATTTGACCTAAAATTCTGTTATGCACTATCTGAAGTGTAGGAGTTTAGTCTGTGTGCCAGGATCTGCATCCCACCATAAACACATTCTTGCAGTTGGGCCTGGAACAAGCTTGATAGATGTTTCTGAATGTGAATACTTTTAAAATGCAACAGAAAAACAAATAGAATGTACGTCTTTTTTGACAAACCTAAACAGTTTATCCCGTCCATTTGGGATTGTATTTACTTTTCAAAGAAGTAACGCTGTGGTTGATTGTTCAGAAATTCACAGATACCGTTTGAAGGAAAGTCTTACTTACTTTTTTGGGCTCATTTGTTTGATGATTATAGTTATATTTGTTTAGCAAAATTGGCATTGCATGATTGTTGACAGTGATTGCTGGACATTGCATTACTGGGCTGCACTGAAATAATGAGCTCCATCCTTTTTTTGTTTTTAGGAGCCTTAAGTTTCTTGGAAGCAGACACCCAACTCTAGTTCTCCCTTTAGTTCCAGAGCTGCTGAGCACCCACCCGTTTTTTGATACACCTGAGCCTGATATGGATGACCCAGCCTGTATCCTTTTGTTTACAAAGCACTACTGCCTGTTGATTATGGAGGCAGGGATGTACCGGTGATGGTATCCCAAGCCAACAACGCTCTATTAGCTGTTATATAACTGTATTATATTGCTGTCATGTCTTCCCTTGTTAAATATCTGCTACAAAGCACCAAATGCTTGCCACATGTTCTAACATTTGGGAATTACTACTGGCCATGTGTTGACATTGCAATATGGAACAAATCCTGTATATGCTTTATTTCCACAACTAACTAAAATATGCAAATAAAGATTTTTTTTTTTTAATTACTCCGTTGATAAATCTAACAATCACGAAGTAGGACCATACCAATTGCTATCTTATGAATCGATAGCATGTGAATATATATTTTCTCTGAGGCAGAGAGGGAAATTTGTGGAATTAATGTTCACAACTAAATTGTAGTTTTTTTCATGGCCACAATCAAGTAAAACATGCCTCATGCATTTCATGTGCATTATGCATTGCTTTAAAGGCGGCTGTTTTTGTTATCCCATATACCTCACATTTCTGTAATTCAGCTTAAGAAATGTAGTTTTCATATAAGACTTGTTACGAACCGTTGAATCATATCTTGCTGTGTGTGGCCATAGAATCCTCACCGTCCTTTGTGCCTCTCTTTTCTGTATGTGCCCTAGCCTTAACACTTCTGGTTCTATCTCTCCGGATTTTAAACCCTCCTTTGCATTTCCCTTTGCTTCTCTACTAAGTTTAATCAGACGCATAATCTGTCCTCTCTTTCCACTTCTGTCCCTTTTCAGTGTCCTCTTCATCCCTGCTTCTTGTCAACCTCTAACCTGTGCCCTGACATGTAATACGCCATTACTCAACTCCTATGAGAGCACCTGGTCCACATGACAGAATTATAGGTTCAGCAGCACATGTTTAAGTTCATGGACTTGCTGTTCATTTGTGTCAAGTTGACTACAGCATCAGTCTTGCTAAAGGGAAGGAGCGTCTGAGAAATGGAGTGCAAAATAAAGCGGAAAAGAAGAGGAAGAATGATTTGGTGCTGAGGGAGTACCACAGTTTTCAAGACAAACAGATGACCAGTGAAGAGGACAAAAGAGAGATACAAAAAAAAAAGGAGTAAATGCTGCAACATATATATGGGTAAATTTAATGTAAAACATTACACTGGAAATGTTTCTGACCAAAGAAATTAAGTCACTATTACTACCCGTGACGGTAATAGAAGCACTAAAGTATCACCTGCTTAAGTACAGTTTGAAATTTTAATATGTTTTCTTTGCACAGTTAACTGTTGCCACCCTTGTAGACTTTGAAATTGTATCTCAATTTTATTTGGAAAAATCAGTATTAGAAGAGTATTTAAATAGATGGATTTTATTGTGTGAAGACCTGGTATTACATTCACCATTTGAGATTTTAGTATGCTGCTGTCTTCGAGTATCTGCAGCAAAATATATACAATTTGATCTAGAGAAAAGAGCAACTCCATGTTGAAACATTTGAGAGTTGGTTGAAAGGTTAAATACCTTGATATCGAAGAAAAAAGTGTTAGACCTAACATCTTTTGGCATGTTTCCCCTGCCTTTTTGCTCTCTGGCATCCTGTTTTTTTTTATTGTTCTTTTTATTAAAGACAAATTAACACGTAAAATAGCACATTACAGACAATATCATGTACCATGCTGCAATCGGCAACCCTCCGCATTAAAGGCGTATCCTCCGCCGGGGTAGAAAATATCACAAAACATCATTCGGGTAAGCATTACTCAGTGTCCATAATTGATAGGTCTCTCGGCGGCTCACAGATGTCCCCCCTGTAACTGTTCCATTTCAGCCTCATGAAATATATACAGTTTTTTCTGTGAACATACAATGGTCCATGTCATTTTCCCAAAGCCTCAGGGACGGTTTTTCTCTCGCTCCCCACAGTTTTGCAATATTGCGTTTGGCGACCATCATTCCCAATGACACCCAGACCTTATCCTTGATATTTAGGTCTGTAGGGCCCCAGATATTTAAAAGACACAGCTTAATATGACAATCAGTGGTTACCCCCATGACTTTTGTCATACAGTTTGTGACCCTTTCCCAGTATCTCTGGATTAATGGATACTCCCAGAGTGTATGTATAAATGTACGATCCAGCCCACAGCCACTGTACAAATTGCGTCCTCCCTAAAGCCCATCTTCATCAATGTTGGTCCAGAATAATATATCCTATGTAATATTTTGAGTTGAACAAACCTCAGTCTGGATGAGACTGCTGTTGTCTGGCATCCTGTTTTGATGGTACGCTGGACTTCGTTTTTGCTTATTTAGTGTCTCTATGCACTTTTTCACTGCTATTCAGTGCTAAAATGCAAGTGCTCCTACTGTAAATTGTGTTATGATTGGTTTTCCATGATTGGCATATTTGATTTACTACTAAGTCCCTAGCCCTAGTAATGTTCACAGGTGTACCCAGGGTCTGTAAATCAAATGCTACTAGTGGACCTGCAGCAGTGGCGGTTCTACCCACACAAGTAGCCTTTCAAAGGTGTCTCAGAAGTGCACCCACTTGCCAGGCCCTAACCTTCCCTCTCACTACATGAAAGGCACCCCTAAGGTAGGCCCAAAGTAGCCCCATAGGCAGGTTGCAGTGTATGTGAACGATAGGACGTAGTAGTTTTGTCTTTTTTTTTACATGTCCTGATCGTGAAATACTGTGCATTTCATTTTTCACTATTGAAAGGCTGTCTTTCCCATTGATCATTGCAGCTGCCTTGTAACATTTTAAGAGTGTAACTTTCAATCGGTCTCCAGACTAAGTCTAAAAGAAATGTATTTATATTTAACTCCTGAATGCCTTCCTAGGTAATATCACAAGCATGTTCATGAAAACAAACAAGAAATAGGAAAAACAACCATTTTGGAGATGGCCACCCTACCCATCTCAGATAGGGGCACTGTGGTCCAGAAACAAATGCTAAACCGAACAATAAATGCATGACAGAATTCCCTACATGCCTGTAATGTCTCTTATATTTTTTTCAGTGCAACCCTATAGGGTATTTCTTCACACCTTACTCAATTTTCTGGTGGACATGCTACACCAGATTTTCAGTCGCATCGGGTGTTATGTCATTTTAGCACTGTATTTTATGCATTTTATTTCATAGAGATGACTCTTATTATTGAGTGCTGCACACTATTATGTATCCAAATTAATGAATAACTTGGGGTCCTGCTCTCATCTGCACCTTTAATGAAGAAAGGAGCTTTGTTTCACAGAAACTTCTTTGAAGTTACATAAAACCTGGAGCTTTTGTCTGACCTAATCTGTAAGAGGTCAATTTATTAAATATAAGTTACATAAGGGCTAAACTGTGTGATGACGTCTGGCCAGATTACCTCTAAAACACATTGCCCTCTTGACCTTCGACCCTTCAGGGACACCTGCTCCTTTAACTCCTCGGGCACACCTCCTTGCGTCAGCATCAACATTCTATTGGTGACATCATGGCAGTGCAGCACTGGCAGGCTATAAAGTTAAACTGCATAGGGCTGCATACAGCTGGTTAACATTGATAACCCCGTGAGTCAGATTTACCCCTTCTGTGCTGCATGGAGTTCGACAGCAGTGCACTACGTATGTTTGTTCTGAAGGTGATGTTTAATTTGATCAGTTCAGGTTAGTCACATAATTACATGGTTTGCATACTCCCTTCTATATGTTTATGCTTGTTATTCCTCCTGTGTTTCTGTAGCAAAAAGGTCTAGATATTCCATTAAGTAAAAGGTATGAATGCTTGTGACTCTTATACTCGTCATCCTAAAAACCCTCTTGGTCCAGAAGAATGCTGACAATGTTTCTCCCTCTATGTTTATATCTTTGGTGTAGACTAATGGAAGAGGAGTGTAGAATCTGAGCCAGCCAGTGTGCTGAGAAAGCAGGGCATTAGGAATGCATGTACCCAGCACCCTAAAACTCCCCAAGTATTTGCTATACAAGAGGTTTTCTGGCACTGACTGTGACGAAGACATACCATGTGTGTTGCAGAAACATGACATAGTGAGAGATTTAGTAAATGGGGTATGTCTTTAAAATACATTTAGCTATACAATAAGTTGAAACACTTTTATGGTTTCATTGGTTTCTTGTATTGTTGTACAACTTAACTTGCAATTTGTATCAGATATTGCTGTTTTAGTTCTCATATTCAATGCTGCCAAATCATGCCCAACCATGCCAGCTTTGTTCTCGGATCACACATTCCGGCACTACGCATATCTGCGGGATAGCCTCTCTCATCTTGTCCCTCCACTAAGTGTAAGCTTTCTTTCTGTAAGATTTTTAAAAATATATTACTATGAGTATACTCAAGGAACATTAATTGTTGGTGGAGCTCAGAAATGTGGGCAGAAAAAGTGAGTTTCCTTTAGCAAGGCAGACGTTCTGTGCAGAAGTAAACATGTTTCTTCTGAAGGTGACATGCTATTCCTCTTCTGTCCATGAATCTAATCTAATCATTTCAGGTAGGTGTTGGTAGCTTGAAATGTGCCAAGTTTAACATTTTATTTTCAATCTTTTTTTAAATCATTTTCTGTGCGTCCAATGAAAGGTGTTGAAATGATTGAGTGAAATTGATGCCCAGTGATGATCCTTCTGACTTCAGAATATGCTATCACTTGTGTATGCTCAATCTGACTACGGAGATTTTCAGTAAGCTGCAGGCAAAGTGTTTGCAGCGAGTGATCACTGACCTGATCTATTGTGATCAGTGTGGTTCAATGCACATTGAAACACTGTTTTGAACCTAAACCGGCTGGGGCATGTGATGGAAGAGGTTTTCTGCAGACATGCCGAGCAGGTCTTGACGTCTTTCGCATTGGATAAGGTCATTGCTCTGCTTTAAACGTGGACCCAGAAAGATTGGTTGGATCGCACTTCTATATGTCAAACCACTGTACCTGGTCTAGACCAACTTGGTGATTTTGGGTGTAAATGTCCAACATGATTTACATTGGAACCAACAGACAGAGTTGGCAACGCTTAAACATCGCCAATTGACTGGAGCCTTATGTTCTGAGTTTGCTAAATCATTTACTAAGCCAATTGCTCCAGTCCTCCGAGTCTATGACGCGAAGGTGGTTAGTTCTGCCCTCTACGGTGCTGATATTTGTAGTTTTGAGAATCTAGCAAAAATGTCTGTATCCGAGAACAAGTTCCTACATAATCTTATTAATCTACCACAGAGTACTCCTATGTGTCCCCTTTTTTATGATTTAGGAATGAAGCCAATTAATTACATTGCAAAATTGCGCCCGGTGTTATATTGGAGGCGCTTGTGGTTAACCCCTGAATTAAGAACATACGCCACAGGTCTTATGGATATTATAAAGTATGATATCTTTCATAAAATCAAATGGCTAGTTGGCATCAGGGGCATTCTTGGAGGTCTGGGAATGGAAACACTATGGGAGGATCCTCTTAATGCTAGTTTTCCATCTAAGAAGGCCCTCCAGGATAAATATTGGGAGATGGTAGCATCTAAGACTTTTAGGTCAAGTGCCCCACTCTCGCTTACAGGGACTTGCTTAGATTTTAAAGATGTAATTGGCCTTGAAGCATACTGGGATGATATAACTAAGCCACTTGATAGGAAGCTCTATTTTCAACTTAGAATTGGAAGCTTGCCAATTAGAGCATTTACATCGAGATGGTCCCAAGGCGGAATGGCCACCTGTCCTAGTTGCCTAGCACCTATGGAATCAGTTATTCACATTCTATTTGAGTGCCCGGCATACTCTGCTCCGCGCAGGATATGGCTGAGACCTATGTGCAAGCTACTTGGTACTAGGAGTGGTGTGTTAGCAACTAGAATTATCTGCACAAGTACCATTCCTTTCGTTTACATATCAGTGGCAAAGTTTCTTGGGTGGTCTTGGGCTCTAAGGAGGAAAATGATTAGTGGTTGATTTTCTCAAATATCCTATTTGTATTATATTTATTATGAAAATATTGCATCTGCATTTTAAGACTATGAAGTTTTTTATTGTGTAATCTTTTTAAGTTTTTCTTTTAAAGCAAGGGTATGAACTTTTATGATTAAGGTATGCATTGTGCTTTTATGACAATTGTCGAATAAAGCCTGCTTGACTTGATTTCAGGTAGCTGGGACTATGAATGACTCTCAGTAGACTTGTGTCTGCTTTGCTGCTGCTTATTATCCTAACTGTGGAATCTTTTGCATACATCTTAGGCACTTCCTTACAGGGGTATCGTTTGCTGATTGATAACAAGGAACACATTCTCCCTCTGTCTAAGCCAACATCTTCCTGCTGTACCTCAGGGACCCAGTGCATTCATTGGATAAAATGCTGGAAATAATAAAAGCAAGGCTGGACTGGCCGTAGCAGGCATTGGGCATTTCCACGGGAGGCTGAAAGGGTGGGGGCCGGTTTTTCATTGGTGGGGGCCGGTTTTGCATGAGTGCTGCAATATCAGTCCCCAGTAACAATAGAAACAGTTTTTTACACTTGACCTCCTGGGAAGCTGATCTGACAAAACGGCTCTTTTGGGCTCTTTTGGGCTCCCAGTCCGGCCCAGAATAGAATTGTTTTAATTTGTCACTGGATTGAAGATAAATGGAGAAAAACAATTCTGTTCCCAAATTGCTTACTACAGGAGGTAGAAGGATTTCTCCTGTTCGTCTTTTCCAAGTAGTGGGATTCTTTCTTTTTCAGATACCTGCTCTAAAGTTGCTTTATGTGTTTTACCGAGAACTTGGACGCAGTAATTCCTACCTTGAGAAAGCAGGGTAACTTGTGGATAACATTACCTCTGTCATGGATTTCCAAGATGGCACCTGTGAAAATGAGGATGTTGTTGCACAGTTTAACCTTTATGTGCCTTTATTCTAGTAGTGTTTTTTAAGAGCTAGGCAGTATTTTTACCTATTTGTGGGAAATGCCGGTCAAGTAAAACCTGACACCTATAACTCATAGATGAAACACTTCTTGGAAGTACAGCTGCAATTTGTACTTGGCTAGTTTCAAGGATGTCAGGCCTTCAAAGGGAGCTTATTGCTTAAGATGTATGAAGAAGGTCAGTGAGTATGGGGCTTCTTGGCTTCTGCTGGGTGGTTAGAGATGTAGACGACACCAGGTGGAGGATTAGAATAGTATGACTTATGCATCCTTCTGGTGTCCCATATCCGGTGGCAAATTCGAGCTGTGCAGTGGAACCTTTAACTTCAGTGAGCTTAACAGTGGGAGTGCATCTCTGACAAAATCCATGTCTATGATGAGGCAGCTTTGGATCTTTAGCGGTGGATGACGAATGTCAACCTGACTTATGACAGACTTTTCTTTGCCACATCCTGAGCTCATGGTGGTAACAAATGCATACTCTCTGCCCTTCATTTGGGTGCGGTGGAGATAAGAGGACTGTTGTCTGAGGTGGAGCAGAAATCCCACAACAACCTCCTGAATGGTGTGCCATTTGGCCAGTCCTCAAAGCCTTCCTACCTTCCATCAGCGACGTGTGTTGAGGTTCTGCCAAGTGTGTAACAAGAAGGGTGGTGGGGTGTCTTGTGCATTCGACTTGGAGGTGCTGAGGCTATGGTGTTAGCTAGACCATCTTGTGATAGTCTTGATAGTCAATCACCTGGCCATTCTCTAAACATGAAAACAATAACAAAGGGGGGAGTTGAGAGGTATATAGGTAGAATCTACCTCCTGTATAACTTTTCATAAACAATATGATTCTACCCTATATAAGTGAAAATTATTTAATATTTTTTAGTGATACTAAATAAAGTGTAGTGATCCATGAATTGTCACGGAAAAGCACTAAGTGTTTTTAAAATACCCCTCACACACTATGAATCCCATAGTGTCATGCTTCATCATAGGGGTTTTCCCGTCCCTCTACGGGGCGGGGCGTGCTACGACCTGCGAATACGTGGGAGCACTGTTGTTTGTGAAAGAATAGGCTATGTGTAGTGTGGGAGTGAGAGTGGTAGGGTTAGTGAATAGTTACAAAAAATTAAAAATTGGAAAAAAACATTTTATTCATTTCCCTGGCTGAGAACATTAAGAAAGGGGATGTGTAGGGGGTGTATCTTAATTCAATACTCCCTACTGGGTCAACATGTTTTGTAAGCAGTCCCCACTGCTTTACTCATCAGGACCTAGTGTGATCCCTACTGCACTCAAAATCTAATACTTGTTTATATAGATTGTATGCCTATTTCTCAAAAGCCAAACTGCAAAATTGTGCAAGTCTGGAGAAGGTTTATAAAGGGCACAATGACCCCTATAGTTTGCAATAACTGAATCGGTATACTATTAGGAAAGATAATCAGGCTTCATGAGCTTGCACCGGAGGGAAGGACGCCTTGAAATAATCAATGAAGAAGGGTCTCTCCTCGCCTCTGTGTGCCTCCGTGCTGCTCCGTGCGTCCTTCCCTCCGGTGCAAGCTCATGAAGCCTGATTATCTTTCCTAATAGTATACCGATTCGGGAGTAGAGAGATAGATTTTCTTTTTGAAACTCTACAAAACACTCAACAATCAACACACGTTGCCCATGTTGAAAGGCATGACCAGACATGTAGATGACATTTTTAAGGATCCTGTTGGAACACGTATCCTTACCCTGAGAGTAGGTAAAAAAAATACAAGCCTGACCCATAAGATCCTGTATACATAAAAGGGCAACTACCATTAGATTCACTTGTAGTTTCTAATGCACGGAAGAGGGCAAACTCCCAGACTACTAGAGATGCACCACCACCAGATAAGGAGTCTAAACTCCTTGATGCTTCAGGGAAAAGGATAGCTACCCAGGCTGCTAACTTCTGGCGTATTTCCAATACACAAGCATTACTAGCACGCTATGACCGCGCACACTGGGATGAAATGGAGCAACTCATCCAGTTACTCCCTCAAGAACATAAATCAAAAGTGCAAGACCTGGTTCGTGAGGGGCAGTTCATTTCTAACAACCAAATTAGATGCTTCCTAGATGCTGCTGATACATCTGCCCGAGCTGTAAACACTAGTGTTCTTCTAAGAAGACATACCTGGCTGCGCATATCGGGGTTTAAACCGGAGGTTCAAACTTCCATATTAAACACACCCTTTGACAAGGAACACCTGTTTGGACCGGTGGTAGACATTTTGGATAAAATGAAGAAAGATACTGAAGTGGCTTAATCCATGGGAGCACTTCAGTCTCTAAAAGGGCGTGGTTCCTTTTGTCGCTCCTTTTATCGGGCAGGATCTAAAACTACTTCAGACACTGCATCCACCTATAAGGGCAATAAGGGCAATAACCAGCCCTCAGGTTCCAAGGGTTTCTATTGATGCAATTACAGAGGAAACAACGGCAAAGGCAGAGGTAGAGGTTTCAACACACATACCTCGCCATCCAATACAAAACAGTGACTTGCCCATAGTTCCCCCGGCCAAAAAGGGGGAAGACTGTCACAATTTCTACCAAAGTGGCAGTCAATAACAACAGACAAATGGGTTCTCCAAATTATCCATTCTGGTTACTGCCCGGAGTTCATCAGCGCTCCTCCAAACATTCCTCCAAGGTCGCACTGACTTCCACCGGATCATCTAGACCCTCTCAAACAGGAAGTACAATTCCTGCTACTAAAACAAGCCATAGAGCCTGTACCACCTCAACACCACTCCACTCCTTTTACTTTCTAATTCCAAAAAAGGTCGGCTCTCACAGACCCATACTGGATCACAAAGAACTCAACCTTAACATACAGTCAACCACTTCCACATGGTAACACTGCAACAAATACTGCCTCTTTTGCAATAAGGCAATTTTCTTTCTACTCTAGATTTATAGGGTGCCTACTTTCATATTCCAATCCATCCGACTCACTGCAAATTTCTCAGGTTTGTGGTAGCAGGTCAACACCACCAATTCAAAGTGCTCCCATTCGGAGTCACCACTGCCCCCAGAGTCTTCCCAAAATGTCTGGTGGTAGTAGCTGCTCATCTCAGAAGACAAAGCATAAATGTCTTTCCCTATCTGGACGACTGGCTCATCAAAGTCAGCACATACCAGCAATGTCGCAAGCACACTTCACTAACCAGTCAGCTGCTTCAACAGCTTGGGTTCTTAGTAAATGTGTTAAAATCACATCTTCAGCCAAACAAAGTTCAGGATTACCTAGGAGCCACTCTAGATACTCACAAGGCTCTAGCATATCCCAATGCAGCCAGAATTCGAAACATTCAGGCGCTCATTCTCAAATTTTAACCCAATCTGTCACTTCCAGCTCGAGTGTTTATGCAACTGCTGGGAATGATGGCATCTTGCATCATGATTGTTTCCCACGCCAGGCTACATATGCGTCCACTTCAAGAGTGTTTAGCCAGTCAGTGGAACCAGTCTCAAGGTCTATTAACCGATCTAGTGTTGGTAAACGGCTGTACTCATCGCCCTCTGCAGTGGTGGAACACACAAAACCGTTCCTAGACCCGATTCCACAGACCATATTAACAGCCAACGCATCCCTTACTGGCTGGGAAGCTCATCTTCAAAAACACACAGTGCAAGGACTGTGGAGTCGCCAGCAAAAAATGCTCCACATCACTCACTTCGAGCTCATGGCAATCTTTCTAGCTCTCAAAGCCTTTCAAGATCACCGGTCTGGCAAAGCTGTGTTAGTCCGAACCGACAACATGACAGCTATGTATTGCATACAAAAACAGGGAGGGACACACTCTCTCCAACTGTCCCACTTAGCCCAGGAGATCTGGAAGTGGGCTTTTCACCACAACATTTATCTCCTAGCGGAATACCTCCTAGGAGTCAACAATCAGATAGTGGCCCTCCTCAACAGGCAGAGGTATCAAATACACAAGTGGGAACTTCACCCTCCAGTTCTACACCCATACTTCCAAACCCTGGGAGTCCCTCACATGGACCTGTTTGCAACACCCGAAAACGCAAAATGCCAAAGCTTCGCCTCCAGGTATCCACACCCTTTGTCCAAAGGCAATGCTCTTTGGAGGAACTGGTCAGGGATATTTGCCTACGCTTTTCCGCCTCTCCCACTCATTCCATTAGTGGTTCGGAAACTCAGGCAAACATCACTCACGCTTATACTAGTAGCTCCAACATGGGCACGTCAACCCTGGTTCATTACCCTGTTGAAACTCTCTCTGGTACCACACCAAAAATTACATTTGGCTCCCAGTCTCCTCACTCGGAGCCATGGAGAAATCAATCACACAGATCCCAAACAGCTGAACCTTGCGATCTGGCTACTGAAGTCCTAGAGTTTGTTTATCTCAACCTTCCAACAGAAAGTTTGAACATTATTAGAGAGGCTAGAAAGCTTACCACAAGGGCCTGCTACGCAGCCAAATGGAAGCGTTTTGTTATTTATTGCAGTAACAATCATATCAACCCTCTTGATGCTTCCATACAGAACATACTGTGGTACCTATTACATTAGCAGCAGTCAGCATTGACCTATACATCTGTCAGACTGTATCTTGCTGCCGTAGCAGCTTACCTTCAAAATAGGCAACACTTATCGCAATTTAGAGTGCCCGTCATCAAAGCATTCATGGAAGGGTTAAAAAATGTAATACCATCAAGACTTCCACCTGCACCAGTATGGAATCTTAACTTAGTCCTCACAAGATTAATGGGTCTGCCATTTGAACCCATGCCCAAATGTGAACTACAGTTCCTTACTTGGAAAACAGCTTTCCTCATTGCAGTCACTTCATTGAGGAAAGGGGGTGAACTACAGGTACTAACCATGGAAGAACCCTTTTTCCAGTTACATAAAGATAAAGTAGTTCTTAGTATCAACCCTAAATTCATACCTAAGGTTGTTTCTGCATTTCACATCAGTCGGTTGAATTACCTGTATTCTTCCCACAACCTGACTCTGTTGCAGAACAAGCTTTACATACTTTAGCTGTCAGAAGAGCTCTTTTGTATTACACTGAAAGAACAAAATAATTTCGTAAAACCAAACGACTCTTTGTAGGTTTTGCGCCACCTCACAAAGGTAATCCTATCCCCAAATCAGGAATAGCTTGGTGGATTGTCAAGTGTATTCAGATTTGTTACCAAAAAGCCCAAAGGACTCTCACAGTACCCCCTAGAGCACATTCCACTCGCAACTTAGGGGCTACTATGGCTTTCTTTGGGAATATCCCTACTGCAGATATCAGCAAAGCTGAAACATGGTCCACACCACACACATTCACTAAACACTATTCTGTTAGATGTGTTATCAAGACAACAAGCTAATGTGGGCCAAGCAGTATTTAAAATGTTATTTCAGACAACTCCAACAGTTACAGGATAGCCACCGCTTCGGGGACACTACTGTATAGTCTATGCAAAGCCTGTTATCTACAGTTCACATGCCTCAAACAGAAAATGCTACTTACTCAGTATGCATCTGTTCTTGGCATATAGAGCTGTAGAATCTCATGCGCCCACCCACCTCCCCGGGTACCTGTAGCTGCTGTAGTTCTCCGTTTTACTACACAGACTTACGCATGGACATCTCTATTCTTTACTAGTTGATTATTTTGGTATTGCAGTCTGTAAAAGAAGCCAAGTGGAACTGCATTGATATCACTTTGACTCCGGGTTAGCCGTCTCAGTCAGGACAATATTTTTTCCACTTGCCTTGGGGATCTAAAATTAATTACAACACAGTCGCCCTTTTATGTTTTTATTCTAGTTCCCACCCAGAGAACCCTTCATACCATGTTAATATCATCAAAGAGATCCTTGGTGTAGTCCACTCTGTTACCTACCCAGAGAACCACTCTATTTTTTTTAGGTATTCCCAACTTTCCTACTGGTTTACGGCAGAGAGGAGGGGCGTTATTTAGCACCATTACGTATGTTAAAGTCATTGTACAACTGCTTTCTACCACCTGGTGCACGTACCAATGATCCTACAGTCATCATCGCTGATTGCTGCATATTAAACATTTTTTTTAAATAGCTAAAGATTGGGGAATGGTGTGCATGGGGTCCTCTACCCAAAGTGCAGGGATCCCATCCCGAGGCCCGTAGCATTTATATGTGCTAGAGGAGGCTTGCGTGCCCACCCGTCTCCTCCATTGGGGACTGCAACTATGAATCGCGCTGTCGCCATGCAGTGCTTATGACCTTGTATATTACATCACTCATGCCATGTTCTATGACATCATTAATAACATCACTGATAGTTGAAATTACAACATTAATGACAACACTGTGCATGGCGGGGGCACAAGTTCTAGTTACTTCAGCTAACTATAACTTGTGAAGTTCTGTGGTTTTAGCTTTTAAAATATTATGTTTTAACTGAAGCTGTTACTGAACTATAACGTCACTTTAACCTTTGGTTTTTCAGTGCAAATATATATACATACACACAAAATCAGTGTTACACTTAACCTTTGTTCTCATGCTGAATTTCCTAAGTAGCAGGTTATGAGGTAAAGTTTGCTTCCTCTTTTAACAGATGGACCATGATGAACATCTCAACATTAGGTCACTACATATTTGTTCTTGCCTTACTTTCACGTATACATTCTCTGAGAATGTGCAAACCATATTCTTTCTTTTAGTCCCTTCCAACAAGTATGATCGATGGTTCCACTATCATTCTCAGTTATAAGGTCTTCACTCATCCTGCAGCATACCTTCAAGAGAGATAATTAAATCCCTCCAGCAGTGGGGTTAAAAGCATATAGATCACTATTGGCGGTCAGATCTTTTCAGTTTTCTCAATCGGGATAGATGAAACGTGGCAAATATTATTGTTCCCATTAGTCAGACCATCTTTTGCAATTGATAAACTGCATTGTCACTTTTAGGCAGTCAAGAGCCAGTACAATCCCAGCATGCATTTAAAGGCAGTGGCCCCCTAGTTATTTTTTTGCAGCCTTTGTGATTCCAAAACAATTGCTCAAGCTATTTCTGATTTATTTCTGTTTCCACTTTGCTATGCGTCTTTTATATCAGTCTTTATTCAGAAGATGCTGTTTTCTCCTGGTGGTAAAATGTATTTTTGTCCTTTTCTCTTGCTGTTGATCCCCTCCACCAGAGGCTGGTGGAGGGGATCAAAAATCGCCCCATGGCAGTGGCCTAGAAACAATTTAGTCTCTGATAGTCACCTCGTAGTTCTCCACCTCCAGTTGTTTGGATTGTTTGAACAAAGATACCCTTTTTCTGCATCATTAGAATGTTGCTATATTTTCTTTCTTGGGGAAGCTTGTATGACGTCTCCAATGACAATGGCCTCCCTTCCAGCTCGTTTTAGCCTCGGGGCAACGACGGACAGAGCGGGGCCCCTTACACACGAGCATGATGCCCGGGTAGGTGAGGTACAATCCCAGATTATGTGGGGTGATGACTACACCCTGTGATCTAGAGGAGTTAGATTACTGAAGGTTGTATTTATCTCTTTTTTCAACCTTATATATGTCAATCACATTTTCACACTTATCAATGTGTCTTTTTGCAGTAGCTTGTGTTTGTGCAACATAGGTCCTGACGAAAGCCGGAGGCAGGTCAACCCTGCTGGCTGAAACATGTTGACCTTAACATAGCAGTTATTCGTCAACACTGCTATAACCTTGTTACACTCTTTTAATCAAGGTGTGTAGATTGCTTGGAATAGTGAGAATTATCCCTTCTACATAACCTTTTTTAGCTTTCAGCAATTCTCCTTTTTGCACTGCACTTTATAGGATTTTTTTCCTCTTTCTGTATCCTTCACACCTTGTGTGCTGCTGGCCAATATTTACTAGCCAGCTTGAGCAATAGAGCTTCTAACTTGCGAGACAATCCCCATGATCAAGGGATATATCTCTGCCAACAGTTGGATTACCAAATGAGATTAATGATCACATGAGTCATCTCTCTCTCACTATTTGCTCGATTTGCTGAGCACTATTGATGGTTATCCATGCTCTGCTCATGGTTAGCGTTGGTTTAGTGCACTCTGGCTCCTTCTTGCTCATCATTTTCGTGCTGTCTTTCTACTAGACCCCCAGTTTCCGCTTTTGTGTTTACGTCTACGTTTGACTCAACAATGAGGAATTCAAAAATGTTGATTTCTTGTGTGGTCCTTTATTTATTCTTGACTTTCGGGCCTAGGATGCATTGCATTCTAGATTTTTCGAGTTACAATGACCCTTCTCTCTCCTACATTTGAGGTTCCTTCTCTCTTTAGTCTGCATAATAAATGCAGTAGATCTGGCAATAGGCATTGTTTTTTCCTGTCTGTCCTGGTGTAGAAATGATTTTTGTTCTGAGCTGTTACCTTTATTACTACAGTCAGTCTAGGACTTTATCAGCTCACATTATTCTGTGCTTCTACATTCAGTTTTCTCCTTTGAGGAGCATGCATTTTACTTGCCTTTATGGTTTGGTACCAGTGCATCAAACAATTTGAAGTATGGTATCTTGTTGATGTTATTAGTATGTGATCATAGTTCTTTGAACTGTCTTAGTCTGCCTATTGCTCCAAGGCCATTCAAGTGTATGTGGTGATTTCGCCCTCCTTCGGCAATTAGGTTTCTAGTATGCTTATTATGCGAGCTATTCAATTATAAATTGCCTATTACCTACCTGCTCACTGCTCAGTTCTACTGGCTAAACCTTTTTATCATTAGTTTTTTTAAAGAAAGTATTACTTTGAAGTGCACTTAAAGAGGTTAAAGGCTTTTTCTATATTTTGACGTCCAAAATGGAAAGACGTGTCAGGGGCTCTTTCCAACAAGAATCATGGGTGACCCCCCACAACCCTGCCCCCCCCCCCCACACACACACATACTACTTCTATCCTTGTGCATAAGCATGGATTAATATGTATAATGTGGTAAAAATGGGATGTCACTAAGCTTCTGGCCCAAAAGAAAGAAACGTAGAAACAAGATTAATGCATATCGGAATAGATGTGACTTATCTACACAGTAGGATTTTAAATGCTAATGTGGCAGTTGAAAGTATTGTGTTTTATTTGTTTTCTTGCTGCAGTTACCAAGTAAGAAGTTGACATCGTTGCCACTTTCCAACAGCATTACCCCTCATGAGGACCCTTCGCAGCAGTTTTTGCAACAAAGCCTTGAAAGAGTTTATAATCTCCAGCATCTTGACTCCCAGGGAACGCAGGAACTTCTGGAATTCACAATAAAGTAAAGTGACCTGAGAGTGCATGTAATTGAATAGATTCAATGTTGAATGTGGTAAAGAATGGTACCCAGTGTAGGTTAAATATGCATTGATAGTTCTACTAGAAGAGCTCATTTGCTTTGAATTTGTTCCTTTAGTCTGGAAAGGACCAAGCGCAGTAGTTTAAATCATTTTATTATTTCGCTTGACAATTTTCAGATTTTAAGATGCTATTCCTTAAGTTCTGAGTCCGTACAATTTGCAGCATATTCGGTTTCTCCTGTAGCCATTTTAATTAATGTTTTACTGTAAGGATCTCTGAACAGGAACCTTGCTGAATGGACTCTCAGTCAGAAAAAAAAATGGACATTGGACACCTGTAGGGCACTCGCACAGCTTTCAGTGCGCCTTATGTCCTGTAAATAGGCTTATGGAAACCACTCAACCAGCGGGCACCATGTATTACATAGCCCACATGGGCATCTTGAAACAATCATTCATTTCTGCAGCATTGATTAACTCTTCCCTAGTGCGCTTTGTAGTCAGGTTCTCCCTATCTCCTCACCTACGGAGACCAATAGAACCATAAAATGAGACGACTCTGATGTAATTCTTACAAGTATGTCCTGTTGATTCACCCCCTAACCAGCGTTCTATCTGCTACCACCTACTGCTGTGTTTGTGAGTATCGTCTGCCTTTTCTGTTGCACAGTGATTATAGATACAGCGATTCTGATGAACGTATAGAGTATATGAGGATCTGTGGCACCTACCACTCCCCCACCTTGGTTTAATGGTTGTTATGAGAGCGAGATGGAGCGTAGCATTACTCATTTGTAGGAAGGGGCAAGGTGCAGAATTAAAGAGATAAGAATGAAAAATTTACTTGCATTCGTAACGGAAAGTTTCAATTCTATTAAGGACACGGAGGCGAGGATTAGGCTGTTATTTCGTCTTTATTTTAACCAGCAGCCCTTCAAAATAAACAGTAAATCATCAAAAGGACTTCATTTCCCATGAAGCCTAGCAACAAAACCATCAAGTTCATGTAGGAGTTCATCAACCAATTAGGCGCTTCCTGGGACGATAACTGCCAACTATCCCTGCTGGACCTCCTCTTTCTTCCTGAAACAAAGCCGACTGCGAAAGATCCATAATCCTGCTTCAAGGACTCTGAACCTGCGGGCAGAAAAAGGAGTCATAATAACCTGTGTGCGACAAGGCTATCGAACACAGCGTTATAGCAAACACACATGACCGATCAGGAAAGCGCTTTACTTCTGTCTGGCGCATGTCTGATCAACCCGGACGGGTCGAGGTGCTTCCTGAGGGCGGGCTAATTCTCGCCTCCGTGTCCTTAATAGAATTGAAACTTTCTGTTAAGAAAGCTAGGACATTTTTCTTTCTATGTCAGGACCCTGAGGCAAGGATTAGGCTAGTGCAAAGCTTATCTACTACTAGGGCCGCTATGGAGGAGACTGGTTTGAAGTAAAACCTCTTGAAGGTTGAGTCTGACGACCAGTCAGCCGCATTCAAAATGTCCTCCAAGGGAGCACCTAGCATGAAAGCCTTGGATGCCATGGCACCTCTCACTGAGTGTACCCCAACCTCGAGTATCACCTAACCGACCCATCATGCAATGGTTGGGGATGAGACCACTCGAAACGGTTTCCTCAAGGCAGTTAGTAGTTGACGTTCTCCATGCGGACGCACATCCCCCCCCCATGGCCTCGTAAGCCTTGATGCATGTGACAACGCAGAGCTTGGGTGAGTCAGGAAAGGCTGGGTAGGAAATTACCCGTGACTGACGTTTGGTACGCCGGAGCACATGGAAGGTGACCCCGTCCGGGGTGAAGGACCTCCTGGAGATGTCCAGAGCCCTGACATCTGAGACCCGTCTACAGGACACCAAACATACCAACGTCGCCGGCTTGGAAGATTGCTGCTTGCGCAAAAAGTACTTGTTGCTGGGCCATTCGGAAAGTAGAAGCAAGACATTATTTACATCCCAGAGAATCGAATATCGCGGTTCCGGGGGCAGAGGAAGTCAGATCCAGTAAAGGATTTTCCTTACCAGCGGATGATCACCCACCACGGTATGTCCGGCCCAGATTGGGGACCGGAAGGTATTAATTGTTCTGTATGCAAGGCCCTCTGAAGCTAGATGGGCTAGGAAGTTCACGATGTGGGCAACAACTGCCCCCACGGGATCCAGACTCCGCTGCAGACACCAACCCATCCATCGAGACCAGGCTGACAGGTAGCGTTTAACCGTACCGTCTGCCCATGCCCGGGAGAGGAGCTCCGCAGCGTGTCCCAAAAGTTCCAGGGCCTTCCATCGAGTCCGGTAATCCTTCATGCCATCAGGGATAGTGAATCGCTCACTATCAGGGAATGCGGGTTGTCCTCTGGATCGAACAGGAGATGAGGGAGCTGGAGTAGATGGATTGGAGAAGCCCAAGAAAGTTCCATCAGGGGGTGATCACCACCTACTCCGCCTTCTACAGGCGGACGTGAGTTGTCAACCTCATTATCATGGTGAAGGGGGGAAAGGCATAACCCCTCTCCACGGACCAATCCTAAAGGAATGCGTCGGTGGCTGTTGCCCCCGGGTCCGGTCTCCAGCTGAAGCACCTGGGAAGCTGATGATCGAGGCGAGAGGCAAATAGGTCGACAGAGAAGGGTCACCCACCAATCCTGAAGGGCTTGGAACATCGGGGAGGAACAGCTTTTATAGACTTGAGTCCCGAAAATGTCTGGACTGTTAGTCTGCCACCTGGTTGGCCTCTCCCTGAAGGTGTTCCGCTATCACTGAAACTTGGTGGGACAGGCAATATTCCCAAAAGTCTTTGGCCAACTCCGCCAGAGCCTTGGAACGGGTTCCACCCAGATGGGTTATGTAGCTCACAGCTGCCACGTTGTCCATCTTCAGCAGGACGCATTAGTGAGCTCTGTCCCTGGTCCAACAATGGACCGCGAAGGACCCCGCCATGAGTTCTAGGCAGTTGATGTGTAGCGCTCGCTCTGCGGCAGACCAACCTCCTCCTGTGGTGAACTCCCCACAACGTGCCCCCAGCCTGAACCACTGGCGTCCGAGTCGATCACTAGGTCTGGGAGGGATCGAAGATAGCCCGACTGTTCCATGCCTCCACATGGGAAAGCCACCACTAGAGCTCCTCCCTCTCCTCCTTGGACAGAGGTACCCTCTGAGCATAGGACAAACCCCTGCACAGGTGAGACGCCTTGAGACTCTGGCGGGCCCGGAAGTGTAGCGGCCTGGAAAGATGGCTTAGATCGAGGCTGACAACAGCCCGACCACCCTGGCAATGCTTCCGTAGAATTTGCCGTATCTCGTGACGAATCTTTGCCATCTTCCTGGTACGGAGACTTAAGGTCGCGTCCACGGAATTGATCACGAACCCTAGGAATGTGATCGAGCGAGTGGGAAGGAGGCAGAACTTTGTCTGGTTGATCACAAACCCCAGTGACTGAAGCAGAAGTACTGCCGACTGGAGCCGTTGAGGCGACATTCGAAGACACTGATGCATGAACCGCATGCCGTCTAGATAGACAATCATCCTGACGTCTTCCAACCTCAGTCTCTCCACAACCGGGTGCAGGACCTTGGTGAAGCACCAGGGTGCTGACGACAGTCCAAAGGAAAGAGAGGTGAGCTCGAAAGTTTGGTCCTGCCACTGGAACTGAAGGAAACAACGGTGAGGAGGAAAAATGGCGACTGTTAGGTAGGCGTCTTTGAGATCCATGCGGACCATCCAGTCGTTGAGGCGCAACAGATCCCGGAGAAGATGAATGCCCTCCATCTTGAAGTGGCTGTAAACCAGCCACTCGTTAAAGTCTCGGAGGTTTATCACCGGGTTCTAACCCCCGTCCTGTTTCTGTACCAGGAAAAGATCGCTTAAGAAAGCCCTGGGTGGGGGGGAAGCATAGCAAATTGCTTGTTTGTCCAGGAGTTCCTGGACCTCCTGTTGTATCAGTATCACCTCCCTACCTGAGAAACGGATTGGTGTTGGCGGGGAAACCTGGACGGGGGAGCCAAAAAACTCTGTGGAAACCCTGCACCATTTGGAGAACCCAAACGGCGGTTGTAAGGGCCTGCCAGTATTCTATAAAGTGAGCCAAACTGCCCCCCAAGCAATGACATGAGATGATAGAAGAACTTACTGTGAGCGGGGGGAGCGCCTCGACCGCGTGCTTCGTTGCGCTGGCCTCTGCGGCGCGAACGACCCCTGGTGGCATTGAACCCACCGAAGCGTGAGGAGTCCTGGTATTGTCCCCTCTGCGACTGTTGTCCCCTACTAGAGGCTGTCTGTGAGAAGTGGCCATCCAAGCACCCCTTACTACTGCCGGCCCCACCGAAAACCCGCGCATTGAAAATACATTTAATTGTGGATTGCGCTTTGTCCAAGGAGTTGACCGTGGAAACAAATTTGCTCAGCTCCTTCACAAACGGGTCCCCGAAAAGGCCGCCCGAGCCACCTGACCCGCCTCTGAGGTGGCCAGTTCACCAAGCTTCGGGTCTAGTTTGATGAGAAGCGACCTGCGCCTCTCCGTGGACATGGCGCAGTTCGCATTCCCCATGAAAATAATAGCCCTTTGGGCCCAACTAGATAGGACATCTGGTGGGATTAGGGCTCCTGTCGCCTTGGCGTGCTCAGCCATGTCAAAAATCTTGATGAATGGCCCTGTTATGTCCAACAATTTGTCCTGGCATGCACGCCAGGACCTGTCAATGCCTTCTTCGGGTCCTTAATATATTTAGTTAGGAAGGTTGCCATTTTTGCGTTAATTTCAGGGGTCACGGCCACCTTGCCGTCGACGGACGGGCGAGGGCATTCTGTTCTAATGCGTGAGCGGACCTCCTGGTCTAGGGGTTTCTGCAACCGACTCGCCACATACTTGGACACTTTTTCGCAAGGCACCCACTCCGAAGAGCGGGGATGTAGTAAGTCCTCCGGATCCAGGAGGTCCATCTGGGCATTGACCCGTGGTTCCAAGGCCTGGGGAGGTTCCAGGGGCCGAGAGGGGGAGGGGCGCCAAGAACTTCCATGATCAGAATCCCTGTCAGACCCAACTTGGGAATCATCGGAAGGTTACGGGGAAGCCACTGCCCCCTAAGCCCCTGCAGGTGGGGATCTGGTGGGGAGGGACCTGTTAGCGTAGAGGGGACCTTGGTGTCGAAAAACACCTGCTTCAACCTATCAAACGCATCCCAAGTCCACCCCTTTAGGGTGAGGGCGTTTGCACGTTTTTTCAGGGGGGGTAGCGGAGGCCGGCTCTGGAAGTATAGGGAACGAAGGCCTCGGAGTCTCTTCCCTCACATGGAGGGGTTGAAGGCACCTCTGTGCCAGGTCTATTAACCTCTTCTCCAGAGGGGCCACTGCCTCTGAGACAGCCCTGACAATGGAGGCATCAACGCGTCACAAAAATCATCTGTGAGTGGCAAGTATTGGCTCTCCTCCTCCTCCTCATAGTAGTCATCGAACTCCTCCATCTTCACTAGAATCAGGAGACGCTGAGGACCAGAGGTAGGTGTCAGGAAAGTAGGGTAAGTAACTTGGTGGCTACCCACCAGGTTAGAGGGCTTGAAGAACTGGGACAGAGCCCAAATGAAGTTCCTATAGGGGGATGCTAGCCCCAAAGCAAAGCTCAGGTCTGAAAAGGGGCCTAATGAAAATATGGCAGGTCTCACCCACAAGGCCCTAAATGTGCAGACTAAACACATGCCCCTATATCAACACGGGCAGGCAAAGTGACAACCTGAGCTCCTCTGCGATACACTTAGGCAGAGTGGCCTATAATCCTACCCCTGTGGGGTGTTCAGCTCCAGGTTGGGCCATGCGAACTGGCGCGAGACAGCACAGACGCAGAAAGAGGTGCTCCGCGATAGCCGCAACTAACGTGACCTCCGACCGTGTCTCGCTGAAGAAAAAGTGCCTGTCAGAAAGAAAGGAGGCGCGCCCTCTGGCGGACCTCCGCGCACTCCGTGCCGGCAAACAACAATTGATTGCGGCCGCGTAGGAGCGACAGAGCGTTCCAGCGGCTGCATACAAGGAGCGGAGGCTCCAATTAGAGACCTATGGCACACAAAGAGCAATACAACCTCTAAAAAGCCGAGAAAAACAAATAGAGGTGAAATAAATCCCACGCAGCAAATACTGAGGGAAGTGCACTTAACTGACGCAGGCTACCAGCAGCGAAGAAAGAGGAGGTCCAGCAAGGGTCCTTGGCAGTTATCGTCCCAGGAGGCGCCTGATTGGTTGGTGGACTTTTACATGAACTTGATGGTTTTGTCTCTAGGCTTCATGGGAAATGAAGTCCTTTTGATAATTTACTGTTTGTTTTGAAGGGCTGCTGGTTGAAATAAAGAAGAAGGAACAGCCTAATTCTCGCCTCCGGGTCCTGACATAGAATTGGCTTTTTTTTTTTTACTTTTTTTTATTGTTTTATTTTTTAAAGAAAACTTAAACAACAATTTAGCAGCCAGATTATATAATGTCATGAAAAGGTTGTGTAAAAAAATCTATAGCAGTCCTCAATCAGCCATACTAGTAACATTAGTGTCTCTGCTTAGGTCAGCAACTAATTTGTTGCATACTTCATACCATGCTCTTGATTCTTCTTGAATTTAACATTATTTTTTTCCCTGGTGGTAAAAGTAGTGAAGCTGAGCTGTCTATCATAATTTATAGAATTGGCCATTTTGTGCTTTCCATTTAGTGGGTTTTTCTTTTTAAGACAAGTATCACCAATCAACCAACCACATTGAGAATGATCAATATTATGTATATTATTTATTCAGTATTTTTGACATATTGCATGTATGCAAATGCCAAATTGTAATTGTGTCCAAATTTCAAATGACTGCTGGTTTCTCTTTTCCCCTTTAACTGAACTTTAACTATTGGCATTTCTTCAAATTAAAAATTACCTTGCCTAAATTAACAATAATAGATTGGTTAGTATGATATGCTTTCAGTGTACTCTGAGAAATCCTTGTTGTCAAGCTTATAAAAGAACTCTCAAAAAAGACTTGTTGTTGCCCAAAGGATTTCTTTTAGAAATGTTGTTTTTGTTTGCAAAAGGAATTATTTTAGAATGTTGTTTTTATAAGAACAAATGTTTTTGGACACTGAGAAAATATTTGTATATTCTTTATTTTTCTTTATTAGAGACCTCCAGCGACTTGGTGAGCTTCAGTCAGAGCTGGCAGGAATAGCCGATTTTTCTGCAACCTACCTACGGTGTCAGCTGCTTCTTACCAAGGTTTGATTTTTGAAACATGTGTATTCCAATTTCTCATTTAAAAGTTGCTCTAAATGATCAAGTGCTCATTGTCTTTATGGCCACACGGAATACTCCTTTGGTTGGTCCCTTCTTGTAACATTAGTCTAGGTACACGAGTGTCTGCATATGATCTTTTGTTTTCTACCATTTTATCATAAGTGTAGCACTTTGCAGCCCTTCTTTAAGCGATTGGAATCCATTGTGTTGCTTTGGTCGAACAATGAAACCACACTACCTGTTCTCTAAGAATTCCTAAACGCTGCTTTCTGTAAATAACCCCCTCTCTCTAAGCCTCATTGAAAACACTGCCATTTGTTGCTTGTTTAGTCTCCAGTTGTTAAATGTTCCAGTTCATTATAAATCACTTGCTTGTGGATATAGGTTTATTATTTTCCATTCAAGCTTGAAATCCATGAGTGGAAGAGTTGGTCTGGTTCTCCCATGGTGAGAGAGTGTTGGTGCTGTAGAGTCAGTGGTTCATCCCTCTCTGACTAGTACACCTAAATGGTCTTGAAGAGGCATTCCTAATCTGTCTCGCCACTACAAGGACATTGTTAATTATTGAATCTAGAATAACAGGCAGCATGGATCTGGCTAGCAACTTGGTAGCCCTCAAAGCAAGGACATGCCCCCCAGGTCACTCCGATATGCAGTTTAAATACTCTGTGCCATCAGTCTTCACCGACATGGCTGGCTGCCTCTCACCTCCTAGTGAGAACGATTGACTTGAAAGGGCACACAGCACATGCTTGAATACGGTCCACCCGTTTCTATCTAACTCCAGTGGATGTCATACTGTCAAGGACAGCAGAGAGCCTGCTGTTCCTTCTAATTTTTGTTCCACGAATGCCCCCTCCAAACCTATCCTGAACCTCAAGACTGCAAACATACCTATTGCCACTACAATGCATCTTGTTGTTTTTCACTCTTCGCCTACTGCCCTCTGGACTTCCCATATTAGTTCAGCTGGTGTGGACTTTATGAGATCTTCTAATAGTATTCTATTGCCCACCGTGCCTCAAATCTCGCACTCTAGCCTATCTGGCAAGCCTCCCACAAAGTTCGAGCCCAGCAGGTTATCACTAATCTCCTGGAATGTTGCTGGACTAAGGTCCAAGACAGCATTGCCCGACTGGAATACCATTGTGGGTGATTATGACCTATGTTTATTCCAGGAGACGTGGTCTCTGGAACCAATCCACAGGCCTGTGTATCTCAGTTTTCTATTCCAGCAATTCCCAGCCAAAGGGGCAGTCCTTCTGGTGGCCTATTCACATAGCTCAAAGCTTCTCTTAATTGCCAAATATGACAACTTTCCACTGAATCACCTGGCATATTTGCCATTGAGCTCAGTAGCAAGTCCAAGCCTAGGGTTATTTATTTTTTTTTTTTTAATTTATTTTCATTTTTCTTATTAATACAGTCAAAATTTAACATATTTCGTTCCATAGACACACAGTTGAAGTACATTCCATCAGTGATTATCGTTACATTCCTTCGTATCATTTTAGCTTGAAAAACTGCAACATATAGTGACATTACATACTTTGATTCTATACCTCCTCGTCCGATTCGGTCCCCGAACCCCCCCCCCAGCTGTTCCCCAGGAGGTTCACAGATGTATCCCCTAAATGCATTCCATGCCCCCCATACTTTATTCCATTTACGCGGACACCCACGATTAACGTATACTGTTTTTTCACCCAACATAGCTACATCCAAGTCTGTACACCAGGCTGTGATCGTCGGCAACTCCTCCGCACCTCATCTCTGCGCGATGTTCCGACTAGCCAACATTATTTCTAGTGTAACCCATTCCTGTGTCTGACGCGTGAGATCATTCAGACTCCAAACATTTAACAGGCAACATCTGGGCTCTGGCAGAATTGATTCCCCCACCACCTGAGATAGTGTCCTCATAACTCTAATCCAGTAGTCTGCTATCTTGGGACATTCCCATATTGTGTGGAAAAAGGTCCATTTGTCTCCACATCGTCTCAGACAAAACGGATGGGGAGCTTTCCCTATTTTACCGAGGGTGACTCTAGTATAGTAAGTGCTGTGGAGAATTTTGAGTTGTACCAATCTAAGTTTAGATGATATGCCCACCTGCCGTGGGGATGCCGTTGCGTCTTGCCAGTCGGTATCTAGTTCCCCAACGTCTCGAGCCCATTTCCCCCTAAGTGCTGTGGTGGGATCTGGCAAGTTGTTAATTAGTTTACGGTAGGTAAAAGAAGTGGCCCGCTTTTGCATATGGTCTGTAAGTAGTCTATCTTCTAAGGGGGTGGCTTCTGGGACCTCTGTGCCCGTCCCAAGGGCGGTTCGTAGCGCGTGTTTTACCTGTAAGTAGCGGAATATTTCCGAGGATGCCAGGTCATATTGTTCCTGGAGACATTCAAATGTAATTATATCCCCTTTGCGCCACATGTCACCCACCGTTTAGATGCCAATTGCGTCCCATTGCGCAAAACCTTTACTGTTCTTGAGCCGTCCCAACTGTTTGGTATCCCACAGTGGAGTGAGTTGGGTTATAACACCCCGCCAGCCTAATTTTGCTTGTGCCTTGTGCCATAAAGTGATTGTGTGTTTTGTAGGTCCAAGTAATGAGGTGGGTCGTTTCTTGTTGTACAGCGCTGACATTATACCCTCCGCCCTCAATTCGTGTCTGTCGGCTTTAAAGGCAGGATCCGTTTGCGGGGCGAAGGGTTATTATTTTTAATGTTTACGTGAGAGGGACCAGAGGGGCAATATCACACACTATTAAATCAATGGAAAACTTTCTTGACTAGTGTTCCGCCATCCAGCATCTTATACTGGCAGGCGACTTTAATTCCACATTTGAGCCCCTCGATATTGATGATACACAGCTAACACAAAATGAATGCAAAGTTTGGGCCATCTCCCCATTGGCTGTTTGTGAGAAAGTGCCATGTTTCTTGCATGGTATGCCCCCACTTTTTGCTGAATTGCTGATGTACTTTGACTGAGTGTGCCCTGGGCTCCTGCCAATCAGGTACCCAGGGCTTGTGTACCTTCCCTAAAACTGCATGAAGCCTAAACCCAATTGGCATCTCTGGCCACATGTCAGCCCCTGGTAAATGGTACCCTAAGTACCCAGGGCCCTGTGACCAGAGAAGGCCCCTAAGGGCTGCAGCACTTATTGTGCCACCCTTAGAGGCCCTGTACCCTGGTGCAGAACAAAACAGAACAAAACAGAGAGTCGACATGGCACACATCCCTGTGTGCCATGCCCACAAAACACACTGCCCTGGCATACCTCAGTCACCCCTCTAGCTGGGTGCCCTATGCCAGTGGTGTGGGTACAGGTGCATGAGCCCTGTGCCCCTACAGTACCCAGGTCCATTCCTGGGCACTGTAAGTGCAGTGCTGCCATTTAGAGTATATGGTGCTGGGAGGTCGTCATTACGAACTCCACAGCACCATGATGGCTGCACTGAAGACTGAGAAGTTTGATATCAAACTTCTCAGCACATTAAAGCAACACTCTGATGCTAGAGTGGGGTTTAATGTAAAATGCACGACAGAGGGCATCTTAGAGATGCCCCCTGAACCTAACCAGCATCCTGACTGAGAGGCTGCCTACGCTGCCACACAGCAGACATATTGCTGGACCCCTGGGTAGAGAGCCATCCGCTCTCGTCAGTCTGCAACAATACACGTCCTGGGTGAGGTGCTAGGTCTCCTCCCCCAGGATGGGCAGGGGGAAGCTTCAAAGGCATGCCGCCTTTGTGAGCCTCCCCAGACCACTTGCTGTACTCAGCAACTGGTCCCCACCGGTTCTAGCCCCCACTCTGGCATGAAGACTGGCGGGAAACCCCAAGTTAGGAAAGGGGGTGTGCCAGTCTCTGCCAACCCCACCCCTCAGGTGGGGGAGGCGAGGTGAAGCACATCTCCAGGCTCTCGCCATCTTGAAGATGGGGAGCCTTGCCCAATCAGGACTAGGCTCCTGCCCCCCTCCCACTGGAAAGTGGCAGGATAGGGGGTGTACCCACCCCAGGGAAGGGACCCATTGGTCCCTGCCCTTTACCTACCTGTAATGCCCTAAATTTAGTATTTAGGGGCACCCTGCACCTTCCTTCCTCAGATCCCGAATCCGAAACAAGAACAAGAAGAAAGAAGACCTGCCTTGCAGCTGCTAACAAGAGGACGACACCAACTGACTTGGCCCCAGCCCTACAGGCCTGTCGACCCTCGAACCTGCTCCTGCTGAAACCCGGCGTCTCCAGTGGTCGGCAACCTCAAAAACCCCAGAGGACCTGACTGCCTTGCTCATCTACAAAGACTTGGACTCCCACGAGCAGTGGTTCTGCTCAAAGCAAGTAACAGACCCCTGGTGCCAACCAGGAACCGCGACTCCTGCACACTCGGCACCAAGCCCGGCCTGTGCCTGAGTGGACAAAGATCCCGAGGACGTCCCCCCGGCGACTGTGACCAAGAATCCAGCACCCAAGGACCCACCTCGACGCTCCTGATGACGCTTGCAGCCTCAGAACCAGTGAGCCCTCCAACCACGACCAGCAGAGGGTAAGATTTCCCGACGCGAAAAGACACCCCGGCGCCCTGCGGCCCCCTGTGCCCAGCTCCTGGGTACTTACCTAACCTACAGCATCCCAACTTACCTCTCGAAGAGGTGGTCGCACCTGAAGAATCTTCGTCCCCGAGCTTGCAGCTTTTGTTCGTCTTGTAGCTTCTCCATTGAAATCCATTGAGCACCCGACGGCTCAAAAGCACCCTGCACCCAGCCGCCCGAGTGCCCCTGGGAGTGCAATATCTATTCTAATCTACTTCCCCACTTGCCCTGAGTAAGTGACCAGGAGCCCAGCTCCCACAGCCGCGTGGCCTGCCTGCTAGCAGCCACCAACCAAAGCCCCCCTGCCCGCCATAGGCTAACATTGGACCTAACAATTTCTGCACCCGGCTGCCCCTGTGCCGCTGAGGGTTTAACAACTGTACCTACCTGACCCTGGGAGAACCCTGAGTCTATGCCCAGAACCTTACCTCTGCCAGTCGAGTACTTACCTGAAAGCCGATAACTCACTTTTTCTCCTTAGGGTAATATTGCCTGGTTTCACTTGGAAATTCTTCTAAGTGTCGAGTTTTGAAACTTTAAAATATTCACAAAAAATCAGCCGAACAACGAAAACGAAATTACTAACCTGTTATCAGGAGAGATCCAAGTGCTGGATCTTGGTGCCCAGCACTGACCCTGAAAAGTAATTACAACCGTACTCACCGATAACTTGATTTTCCTCCATAGGATAACATTGCCTGGTTTTTGCCAGAAATTCTTCGAAGTGTCGATTTTTGAAACTTACAAATATTCCTTAAAAATCGCCTGTGTAACAAAAACTATTTCTTTCAACTGTTTACAGGAAATGCACCAGGGTTGAATCCAGGATCCAACCCTGAGTAAGAAAATCATACGCAAAATAACTGAAATTGCATTTACTTAAAAAGTTCCATTGAGCTCCATGCTATAATTGTGTTTGAATTGTGTTGCCTATTGCAACAACTGTAACTATTGCAGTCAAAAGTCTATTGCCTATTGAAAGTATTTAACGAAAGCATCTCATTCTGAGAAAGTATATTTTGATACCTACTTGTGTTCTAAAATAAAACAACTATATATTTATATATACAAACCATTGGCCTAGAGTTCAGTTCTTGAGTGTGTGAGACCATTTGCTGACTGAGTGTGTACAATAAATACTTTACACTGTCCTCTGATACTGCCTTACTACTCGACCAAGCTACCACTTTAGAGAGTAAGGTTATATTTAACTTTAGCCTCTGCAAAACCTCTGGGGACTGTGGACTCAGTGCACACTGAACCTTACTTTGGTGCAGTATATACAGAGCCACTTTCTTACACTGTTCCACCTATTCACAAATAGACACAAATTGCTCTCCAACTAAAGGCTCTAACTATTGAATACAGGTCAGGGATGCCAACAGCTTCACAATCTCTGACCATGAAAAGGCTCATATGTTTAATAGACCTTACATCAGCAGAATAGATTAGATCTTAATTGACCTTATGCTATAGCTGCTTGTTATTGACTTGTGTGTTTGAGAGGATCGAAAGCAACCACAACCCTCTTTCCTTGACCATGCGGGCATTTTACTTGACAGTATATCCCGTCTCTGGTCAGTCTCCTACACGGGATACCAGACTGACCTCCGATGGCCGCCACTTAAAGTGGAGTTAAGTGGTAGATCACCCCGATATCCTTTCGATTCTCACTGCAGACCTCAAGGATGTCATGGCAGAGCTGAAGGTGGAACACTCTGCTGCCCAAGATCAAGTGGTTCTCATTCACATATCTTTTTTCAACATATATAAGGGCATTTCATAGTCCCGGCCAACTGCAAAACATGAGGCGCCCCTAAGACCAATACTTGGTTTGATGCAGAATGTCGTAAGCTTCAGCGCTCTCTAGTTAGTGCCATCAAAACCAGAGATATGTATAGCATTCCTTTGGCAAGGAAAGCCTACAAAATAGCAATGTTTCTTTCTAAAAAGAGTTGGGACGAGCAGAGATGAAACCCCCTTAATGATGCCTGTGCTGACAGAGATTTTACTCTATTCTGACAGTTAGTCTCCCGTAATGGAGCCACAGTCGCACTGGAACCCGAAAATAATGTTGCCTCCTCTCTCTGGGCTGATCACTTTGGAAATCTATATTCAGATCCCTCTCCATGTATTCCTATCGAATCCATCTCGACCTTGCCCTGCTCACCCCCCTCTAAGACCCTGTTTGACATCTTGCATGTAGGCCCGAATGGCATCCTAGCCTATGTCTTTTTAACTGATATGAAGGCTTGGTCCCGTTACATTCCAACCATCGGTAATGCCATCGCTGCTGGGGCTTCCACCCCGAGTCGTGGAAATGTGCCACTGTAATACCCATTAATAAGAAAGGTGACAGGTCGGCCCCAAACAACTACAGACCCATAAGTTTAATTGATTGCATCCAGAAAGTCTTATGCTGCTGCGTGCTTGCCAAAATTCAGGACTGGGTGTTTGAGATGGACATCCTTACTGCCCATCAGGCAGGCTTTCGCTCGAAAGTCTCCACCATCAATCAGGCTTTCCGTTTTCTTCTGATCTATTGGTGCACCATTATCATCGGCAAAGACAACCTCTACGTTGCTTTTGTCGATTTAAGATCCCCGTTTGATCGTGTCCAACGCTCCAGAACCTCATTGACATGAAAATGCCATTGAATATATTGTCGCTGGTAATTCGCCTCCTTGAGGGCAATTTTGCATGCCTCCGATCAGGACGAGCTGACTGACAAAAGTCAGGTTCTTAAAGGTGTAAGGCAGGGTTATGTACTGGTCCCCTCACTTTTTTCTGTATAATAATGACATGGCATCATTCGTATCTCAGGTTGTAGCAGAAGCACCCTCACTGGCCCTTATTAAAACCCCAATACTCCTATTTGCTGACGGCACGCTTTTGGTCTCTAAGACCCCGAGTGGGCTACAGAAACTCCTGGTCTCGCTAGGGTTCTTGAGATCAGCACTACTGAACCCCCATAAATCAAAGAAGGTCATAGTACTGGGGGGGGGCTCTTGAGATGGTGTACTGTTTCACATAGTTGGGTATCACCTTTAGTAGACGCTTGTCCTGGAAACCCCATGTCACTAAAGCTGCTTTAAAACTCAAGCAAATTACCAGGGCAATCCTCAAAGAATATATTGGCCTCTCACACCAAACCCATTCTGCCTGCATTCGACCTCTATGAGGGCAAGGCTCTGGGCTCAGCTCTTTAAGGAACAGAGTTGTGGGGCTTTTCCAGCATGGAAACCCTGACCAGTACTGAAAACAATTTCCTGTATAATCTTTCATTCCTTTCCCCAAGCACAACCTTGTAGCTGCTTTAATTGGACATGGAGTAAGAAGCCTCGCTGGAGAAGTTAAGTTTCGCCCCTTGTTATGCTGGAAGCGGCTGTGGACAACCGAGGACTTGCCCATTATGCCACAGCCCTCCAGGACGTAATGCAATCAGATCAATTCGCCAAAGTACCTTGGCTCCTGAACATTATTCACTCCATACCCTAGGGCTGTCTCATCTTTGGGACCAGGTCGCTACTACCAGCTTTCTGTCAAAAAACTCATTGAAGATGCTCTATTGGGCAGCTGGAGCAGCCAACGACTCCAGAAGGGCAGATTCCCTCAAATTGGTAAGAGAATTCCTTGATTGTAACCTCCTGAGAAGGTATGAGTTACACTGGGATCAGGTGACTGTCTCTGTTGACAGGAAGCTATATTTTCAATTTAGAGGGTGCACTCTTCCACTGAAAGCTTTTACCCTGAGGTGGTCTGCCAGGGCCACCAACGTATGGTCCTGCCTGTACTCCCTCAGGGGAGAAGGTTGCGCATGTTTTCTTTGCATGCCCAGCTTATGCCCGTCCTCGCAGCATCTGGTTCGCTCCCACCTGTAGACGCTTACACCAGCATAGCCGTTCGGCCACTCTTCTTATTTTGAGATCAGACTGCAGCCCACCTTTTGCCATACTAGTAGCCAAGTTCCTGGGGCTATGTGGCTACTTTGCAGAAAGGTACTCTCCCCCCCCTTATTTCCATGCTGTTACAGTATTCCATCTCCGTTTCTTTTAAATTGTACTGCTACTACTTTTAGTAGCTCATTTTGCAGTAGTTTTATTCTGTATATGCATGTTGACATTTTAAAGTTATTGTCCCACTCTCGCATTTAGCTACATGACAATTGATTGCCTGATGTTGAATTGTACAGTCTTATTTATTTATGTACTGTTTTATTTGTACGTGCACTTTTATGGCCCTGGAGGCCTAAATAAAGTTATATGATGATGATGAGTAACAGGAAAAACACTGACTGGTGCCCTTTGCATCGCCAAGATAATCCATAAGCAACTGGGGATAATCTGTATCTGGATCAATTGGAATGACATGTCCGACAGCAGGAGACTAATGGTCCGAACAAGATAGTAATTGCAAACAAGCACTGGCAAAGTAACTAGGGTTAGCGTATTTTATGGGTGTTACTTTAATAGAGCCTATACTCAGCCAGACTAATGCATTGATTGTATCAGAATTGTACTATTGCCAAGGATGCCAGATAGCCCCATGTCAGGTGTGGCAACTGTAGCCACTGTTAGTTTTTTTATCAACAGTTTGTATACATTTTTGGCGCATGCTATATAGTAAGGTGTTAGCCTCGTTTTTTTTTTGCCAACATCATGTTGCATTATATGATTTGTAGATTGTCTTTTAAAACTCTTAAGTATTGCCTCATAATCCCAGCATGCACAGTTATGTTGACTGGAAGGCCAACGTTGCCTGGGGTTCTCACAAATGGTATTGTGCCATTAGCTTTGGCATACATATTCATTCCTCAAATTATTTTATGACTTTATGTGACTGCATTTAAAGTATGTATCGTTTTACTTGCTGTGTGTTATGGACCTTTGCACAGGTAGGGTTTTAAGGAGCTGCTGCAGGAAAATACCAGTAGAGCCAGCGAGCGGAATATTCCCTTAAATATTACTATCCTATGGAAGACGCAGCTTCCCAAAACCACCCTTTAATTAAGAATCCGTAGGTTGAACTGAGAAGGGCCTTTGGTGCAATCCACAGGAAGATGTACCACTGGGTAGTAAGGTGATGAGGAAAGGCAGGATAGAATAAGTATGGAAGTTGCAAGATCCCGTGGTTGTTTTCAGCTGCCACTTCCCACATGAGCGGTTTGCAGCATGCTTGAACTCCCAGAATCTCGACCTTTGGTGTACTGGGAGCTCATTGGAAACAGTGCCTCCTTCATTATTCATTCAACAAGCAGAGTATGCCACCAAGGTCTGAGTATGCCATCTGTGTTCAGCCGACTCTTGAGGACTTCTACCCGCTCTGAAGGGCCCTGAGATTATGAAAGTCTTTATGCATACACATTTAGTCATGGCGATGCTGCATCTCACCAGGATGGTGCCCAGATCTCCTCATTTCCAGAGACCTGCAGTGGTGCAGTCTGTGAGAAGTTGATGGCTCCCTGTGAGATTTGACTGCAGTAGAAAGCCTCATGGGTGCTCATCATATTGGGCTCTCAGAGTAAGAAGAGGGAGGAATCCACTTAAAGTTGGAACATTGGCACATACTAACCAGCATGAGGCAACTTTTCTAGGTCCCTTTCTAAAACTTGTCTTATTTCCATGAGTGTCAATGTGAGAGAACTTCCTGAAACAATGAGTGATTGGCCTATCCTTTAGCAAAATGGTGAGGAAGAGCTGAAATCTGCCTGTAGAGTGCAAAGATAGTGAGGCTTTAGAAAAAGGAAACTGAGTGGAATAAAGGGGTTAGCAATGTTAGGCCAACTGCTCCTTCTACTCTGTGACAATGCTGCAATCTTATCTCTTGGCAGAATGGGGACCTCACTGTTATCTTTCTCGAAGCTCATCTCAGGCCAGGCTATAGGCCTGCATTCTTAAATATCCAAAACTTGGACAGCTTCCATGTTTCAGTCCTCGACTTTTGCAGAAGCTGAGCTGTCATAAAGGCTAGAGAAGAGAGGATCCGAGGATTCAACTTGGAGGCGAAGTTATGCACGTGCCAAAATATGTGATGCTGGTCATCTAGGGCTTCGCTGTGAGGACTGCCTGCGTTTAGTGCAGCCATTGTGGAGTCTCTATTTGTAGAACATTCATATCTGGCATTCAGAATGATGTATTGTATTGTACCTGTTATATAGCGCTTCAAACTACTGACCAGGTCACAGTGCTCCCTGATTTACATAGTGGCCCTAGCTCCCTTACCCAATGCATAATCGATAGGGTGTTTTCTGTATTTTTGCCTATGTGATAATTGTTAAGTGAGGTTCAGGGACTTCCTTCAAACATGTTGTAGTGAACTTTGCTGCATCTAAAGATGAGGTGTTGCAGAGAGTCTGAGAATGTTATATGTATGCGATGTGATTAGCAATGGTATGACGTGCTCAGCCTTGCTAAGTGCCCCAGTTTAATGAGGAACATTCGAAAAAATAGCACCAAGAGGTTTCATAGGGAAATAATGTTATTTTATTGAAAACTTTGAGAAACAGTTATTCATGGGTTCCTGCTGAAACTATTTAAGAGAAAGGACTTTCCTGCCAAAATCAGTTGATTATGTAGATAAATTAGTCCTAAAATAATACGTGTATGCTTTCCTCAGATTGCAATTGTGGAGTTTTTGAAGAATCGCATAAACTTAACAACAGATGCAGCAATTTGTAGGCTAGTCGGTACTGTGACAGAAGCGAATTCTCATATTATATGCATTTGTAAGCATCATGAAATGAAAGAGAAGTGGTTCGCGGCCTCCCTGCGCACACAGGTGGCGACGGACCTGTCTCCCTTGCGGGGTAAATGGGAGGCGGATTTGGATCGCCCCATGGCCGACAAGGAATGGAGGGATGCACTACGGGGACCCACGCGGGTTCCCAGGAACTTGCGGTTTCGCCAAATTCAGTACTTTATACTACACAGAGCATATCTCACCCCCGACTCTATCAACCGCTATTTCCATCGTGCGGACGCGGACTGTCCACGCTGCAAGGCTCTGGATGTTGGACTGGTGCACATATTATGGAGTTGTCCAGCACTAGACTCGTATTGGCGGACGGTGCATGGATTGTTAAGTAAGTGTGCCGGCCCGCTGGCGCTGCGGGAATGGCCGGCCTGTTTGTTACACTTGTTCCGTAGAACTTCCCCCACGAAGGTTGCCTGTCGCTTCCTCGACCTGGGTCTGATTGTGGCGAAGCGGTTAATTACTAAGCGCTGGAAGGCGGCTGAACCCCCCCGGGCGCAGGCGTGGCGGAGTTCCCTGCTGGTGTGGGCGGGGGCGGAGGGTACGGCCCTTTTGCGGGAAGAAACGTTGGGCCTTAGACGCACGCCTATAGCGAACCAGTGGGACGTACACTTGCAGGCCCTGATGCAGCTGTATGGGGATGCCCTGGGACTCTGTGGGGCAAGTACTGCGGAGGCACTCCCTGAGGGAGAGGGGAACGGAGGTGAGCCCGGAGGATCTAATCTGGGGTCTGGTGTGGAGGTCCTAGTCGAGCCGGGCAGATGTGCGGACATTGACAATTGCCTTTACTAGAACTGTGTGTAACGAGAGGTGGGGACCGGGTGGGGAGGGGTGGACTGGGGGAGGTACCTTGGGGGTCACGTGGTTGAAGACCGAACCTGCTGCTGCTGTTATGCTGGGGCTTCTGTTGTTTTTGCCTCTTTCTTATTGTTGTTCTATGGATCTGTTTAAACGTGGGCGGTGGTCCTGAGACCTATCAGTTCATCTTGCTTCGCACATGGGGGTGGCGTTTGATCCTGTGGTTTGCTGTATCCACAATTGGCGGGGACTCCTCCGAGTAACTGACTCATGGCCTGTGTGATGTTCCATTTATGACATGTGTTATGTCTATATTAACGAAATGCCAATAAACAGATTTCATAATAATGAAATGAAAGAGAAGGTTTCGACCGGTATTCTCGGACTTATCCTCGCGCTGTGTATTTATTTTTTAACTCTACTTTGCTGCGAGTCTTGTCTGGGGATGAATGACTTTGAGGGAGTTGGGAAAAGGTTAAAGGAGAAACGTTAAACCCTATATAAAAGGGAATTTATAGGATAGCTCACTACGTTACAGATGTCTAACAGGATTTTATTACATTTCCACCTAACTGTTTGCATCTAGGTTTGAATAATATACTTTTGGTTACCTAGCTGTTCTTTTAGGTTCCACATCTTGCTTGTGGCGGTAAAATTGGATGATGTATGGCAATTTTCAAATGGTTTTTATTATTTGTGCAATAAACAAATTTGAATTGCCTTAGATGTACTTTTTTGCCGAATTCCATTTCTCCTTCACAGCTAAGACTAGAGTTTGTTTTGGTTAGCCAGGTATTAATTTTGGATGCACAATTTATTAATCATGGACATCGATAGGTGCCAGAAAGGAAATGTTGAAATCTCGATTGTGGGCAGAAACAACCGTAACCTTCTGGGACAAACTTGCCTTTGGACAAATAAAATAAATTATAAAGCAAGGAGGTATCAGGCATATTATGGAAATAATCTATAGCTTAAACCTATTTTAAAGCACTTTTTTTTTTCTTTTCTGGAAATAGAAACGGGCATATTTTGAAGGTGTCACAGCAGCCTGCTATTTGAATATGCCAAACAAAGTTTCCATATGAATTTCTTGAGGTTTTATTTATTTGTAACCCTAATTCCCAGTGTTGCAGTAGGATGGCAGAGGAATACTACATTTTCTTGTCGATTTTCCAGACTTTACTGTGATGAACGTGAATTTATAGCACATTTATTTTGCCCTTTCCAGAGTGGTTACTCGGCTCTAAAATCCTGCTCAAGCCAGTATTCTGCAAACTAAGTGTCACTTATATAAAACATGTCATACGTCTATGTGTAGCAGGAAAGGACTGACTGGAAGTTTATAGGGCGCTTAACCACATTTATAGTTAGAATACTGCCTAAATTAGTGAATGCTTCACTGGTTCTTCGCTTGGTGTCATGCGATGCAATCCAGAGCTGTGCTTTGAATGTTTTATAATGATTCATTTAGTTCTAATTTATATCGTTACTTTATTTCAGATTATGTAATATAGAGCAAGCCCTTGAATAATGAACTGCAGCTATGTCATGATTTCTATTGGTACTTATTTCTAAATGTGACATTAACTAACTAGGTTTCTGTATATAGAGTAGGAAGTGACTTGATAAATTTTTATAGGTTATTGCGAACTTGATTGACATCCCAGACAATAGCTGCTAAGTGCTTGGCTGTGTATTGTGTGGCTCTTCACCCTGTGAAATGCAAGACTGTAATGCTCTCTTCAACCATTTTCTTTTGCTTTGCAGGCATTGCAAGAAAACCTATGGAATATGGCTGCTCCTCTTTATTTAAAGCAGAATGCACTTGCTTCTTCAGCGGCAAAGCAGGTACATCGCAAAGTGGTCTCTCTTAATTTCAGATATTTTGTCATTCTTCTTTCCTGGTATTGGTTCCTTAGTTGGGGATTTAATCTGTTTGAGTGCATGCCTTATCTTGATATCAGTAACATTAAACAGTAACATCTCCCAAACAAAAATGAATGATTTGGCCTTTAAGTGGTGGAAGTGTGGGAACAATGGAGTGCAATTGCTGCTGGGACACTTTGAGCAAGTGGTTTTTGTCATGCACTTTGATGTTCAGGGTGGTGTGTGGAAGAGCTTATTTATGTCATAGCATCATTTTTACTGTGCGTTCAGAGGCCTTAAATAAATACCCTTGTTCATGAGCTTTTTCTTCAGCATTATAGCCAATGCATTTTTCATGTTTTATTGTCAACAACTGAAAATGTATTGATTCACTGCACACCACAGTTATTCAATGAGTCCTCAAAATACATTTGTAGGGTGCAAAAAGGTACCACCCTCTGATCCAAGGTATGAATCAATATACAAAGATTGCACTTTGTCTTCCTGGTGTTGTCTTCCTTTGTACTCCTGGTGTGGCCCAGTGGGTTACATCATTTCAGATCTCCTTTTAACAAAATAAATCTCAATTGCCCTTGAACTCAGAAATCATTGTTTTTTTTATTCTTCTATTTATTCCTTCACATTCAGTTGTTTCTCTTGAATTTTCACAATCAAATGCCATATTCTTCGATACCAAGTTCATACAATAAGGTTATATTATTCCTCAATGCATCATCCGGAGTTAATTTTCTACGGAAAAAAGAGAATAATACGAATTTAATATCCCTACTCCTAGGAAACCCCAAAAGGTGTGTTGACTCTCCAACATATATGCATTTATTTCTTACCCGTACTCCTCTGGTTGTTGCAACTCGCAATAAGTCCTATATCAAATCCTCTCTTGTATCCAAAGGTCAATATCTCAAAGCAGGGCCTTCACCCGCTGCGTATTCAATGTATAAATAAATGTTCAAACTCTCAAATTAGTAAATTCACTCGACAGAACCTGCGAAAATACATTTCATAGTGGTACATGAATTGTTGTGAATGACGTAGGTCGTATCAATTAATGGATGTTAAAACATGGCCATGTACTCAAAAGTGCACCCATCACCAATAATTAAAATTGTGTGTGATGTTAATCATTCTCAAAGAAGATACTGTGCGCTGTTACTAAAGGACATTTGCATGCAATAAAAAGTGCACCCTTCACCAGTGGTTAAACTCGTGTCTAATATAAATAAAACCCATATCCAAAGAATACCGTACATGGTTATTAAATAGCCTTTTCCCCTCGTTAGATGGTTATCTCGATGATGAAATACTCCCAGATGGAAATCCTACATGGTGAATGCCAGGTACATGACGTAATAAAACCCATTAAGATGTAACCCATTGGGACGCACCAGGAGTGCAAAGGGAGCCATGATGCCAGGAAGGCAAAGTGCAATCATTGGTTATTGTCGTCAACAACATAACAGGAAATGATGCCGACTTCTGATGGCTCCAACACAAAGCCTAGATACACATCCTCCAGCTGCTCGAGGCAACGTTTGCCAAGCCCAAATTTCACACCACTGTCATTGAACAGATTTATTGACTGCACCTACAGGAAAAGTGAAATATGGGAACTGAACCATAAAGGGCAGTTATAACCCATCAATATGGCGTATGCTCCTGGTTCACCACAGCTACTGTCCTTTGAGCCTCAGTCATGGAATACCATGGTTTCTCAACGGATTTGATTGGTGCCAGTTTGGCGGGTGGAACATAGTATACTTCTTAATGTTGCCAGCTGACTTTAATGATGTCTATCGACTAACTGCCTCAGCTCTGGTAAAAACATAGAACCTTTTACCTCTCAGCAACTTTAAATGACAATAATCACCAGAGATGCTAAAATGCCAAATCTCAATAAATCCTTGTAAATCGAGTTTCCTCTTGGCTTGAGTGTCTGTGCTGAAATCCAATAGAGGCAGCATATGCCTGGTGTCTATTTCCAAGTTGTGTTTTAACTTCACAGCTTTTTTCAAAACAGGCTCATAATTTTCAGGATCCCGAATAATCCTGCCTCCAACAATGCAGCTGGATCGAAGGCCCTGCAACAGAGCTTTCAAGCATTTTGCACTAAAGTGAGGCCCAAATTATCCAGAAAAGATTTTTTTATTTTATTTATTTTAAAAGTTTTATATAGCGTTGGCTAGACCCGGAGGTATCAGAGTGCTTTACAAGAGGATTAGCGAGTTACATGTTTTGGTATCCGCTCAGGGGGCATCGTCAAAGGACCATCGAACGTTCCATCAAAGTTCCTCCGGGTGAGGGCTCTGTTGATCCGGCTCCGTGGTGTGTACAATGTTCAAGGTTTCAGAGGATCAGCGAGTTAGAGTTACATCAATTAAATCAAAGAATCACGAAGGGAGGAGGACGGGGAGGGAAGGAAACACAACAGGAAAACGAGGAATACAATGTCAGATGATCGGCTGGGTAGGTGACGGCCGAGGGGGTGAAACCAGGGCCAGACTCCTCTATAGCTGCATATCACAGCTCCACCGGGCATCACCCAGGGTTGCTCGTGCACCGAGGTAAGTACAAACAGTTTTGGTATCTGGCCAGGGGGCATCGTCAAAAGTCCATCGAAGAAGATAGTGGCTATGTCCTCTTCAAATGGAAAGGGCTAGCTCCGGACTCAGTCATTCGCCACCCTCCTTAACTCTTCTAGTACCTTGAGTCTGCTTTCCATCAGTAGAGTGACTCCAGGATAAGGAGTAGTGCACAGACGCTATTTGAACTACACACCACTTCATTCTTTGCCTCTTAGATGCAAAAAAATAGCATGGCTCTGTCTGCTTATACCAACCTTTATTCTCCACTCTGTCCGCTTATGCCAACCTTCATTCTACACTCTGTCCAGTTTCTTCACTAGGACATTTAGTGCTGCCATCTTCTCAAACCTCTACCATAGTCTTTTACACCTCCCTTCCTCCATCAGTTCTTTGGCTAGAAGAAATTCTGTTTCTCCTTTCTGGGTTCCTGCTAGCCCTCCTTTGTTTCCGGCAAATTATAGATGGTTGCCTTCTTGTGGCCATGTCCAGATCAGAAACTACAATAGATGCTTCAGCCATTCAGAGTACAGTTCCTGCGCTTCTCCTCTGTTACTGGGGCTGATCTAGATCCTGTGCAGTTAGGCTCACATTTGCTGTCCTTTCTGATATTTCTCTGAATCACAGTTTTAGTGACAACAGAACATCAGCATACAGAGTCCGGCGGCTCTCTGCTCTGATTTGCGATACGAGAGGCCCTGGAGCTTCTTTTGCACTTTTCTCACTATCTTAGAAGTGCTGTCATCTGCAATTGGAATGATTTTCCGCTGTCTTGGATGCAGCAGCAAGCAGACCACCAATCTTTAGGATAGTACATACCACCCCGCTGGTAGCTACCCCTTCATCATTGTCCTTATGGTAATCCCAGGAGATACACAGTTACCCCATCTGACATGATCAGTAACTGAACTTGCCTGGCACAGCCCAATGCCTGTATGAGAATGATTCTCTATGGGTCTTCCCTAGCAAGTGGGCGTGGCACTTAATCCTGTTTGTTACCATACTCATTACTGGGGATGTATCATTGGACTTATCTCACTCATTGACCATCAGGTTGCTCATATGTACCGTGTGCTATGTTTATATCAACAAAATGCCAATAAACAGATTTCATAATAATGAGAATGATTCTCTATGAACAGATGCATTTTTGAATAAGTGTATTTTTTTAATGTAGATGTCCTATTTATTACTCACAGTAACATGGATTTTGCAGTCTGCACTCATTCATTTGGAAAGGGACAAAGGGAACGAACCAAAAGAAGATATGGCTGATGCAAAGAGAAAGCATTAAAACAGCCATTCTTTTGAAACATCTATTCACTTTTATGTGCACAAAACTGGTTACTTTAAAAATGGTGTCTGTAAGCAAATAGCTTACAGTTTCTTTAGGGTATGCTCTTCAAGCATTAAGATTGAATGTTGCAGATGTTTTGACTTTTAAAATTCATATTTTAAAATCTAGGAGCTATGTAGCAAAAGGTGGACACAGGAATCTGGTCAAAATTTACCAGGGGTGGTCCACAGAACTTGAGACAATATGCCAGACGTGACCAGCATTTCTGAGAAAATATGGAAGAGATGGCTGCCACACCTGGATTTAATACTTCAGAAGTAACGCTTTCAATTGGTCATGCCATTAGATCTGTTAAGAGAGTGACTTTCGGTGTCACAGCTTACATCTACTGTGCAGTATGCGAGTGATCCGTCTACTTCACCTTGTTGACATTTGCTGCATTCTGTTTCATGCGTTGCCAGAGGTGGCAGGGTCTGCACCTGTTGCCGGCTAAGTGAGGTGGCAGGAACAAGTTCCATTTTTAACTCCTTTCCAGGCATAAGTAGGGCCCATACCCAATACTTTGTTCTTCAGGCCCAGTATGAAGTCATTTGGGGGGAGAAAGTGCACTGCTGGTGACAGTTCCACTTGAGCTACTCCGCTCACACAAACAGAGGGGAATGTTAGTAGCAGGCAGAATCCTGCTAATAATGATAACCCTCTAGCAATGCTTCGAACTCCTTCACCATTTGGCTGAACCTACAGTTTTGTAAAGTTGAAGAGCTGTTGAAGTATTCATTAGGGATGTGGTTGTTCTACTATTTAAAGATTGTTAAAGGTGCAAGATTAGATACTAGTGGGAGCACGTGATGGCCAGAGATAAAGGAAATCTTGGGAACTGGATATAGACTAGCGAAAACATTAAAGGAGCAGCCGAACCATAAATAGTTTTGTAGAAACAGGTGTGTGGGTCCAAGATGTGATGAGGAATGAGCAGGAAGCCGTGCAGCTGTAGAGGGGATTAAACAAACAGGAGAATGCATAGAGCAAATGTGCAGTTGAAAAGAGAACGTGAATTGTGAATACGTTTTGTTTACAAAGCTTTAGGTGCAAGAAAAGAGGCAAATTTGGAATAAAGGACAATCAATCAATCATTTGTAAAGCGCACTACATACCCGCGAGGGTCTCAAGGCGCTGGGGGGGGGGGGGGGGGCGCTACTGATCGAACAGTCAGGTCTTGAGTATCCTCCTGAAGGTCATCAGGTCTTGGGTCTGTCGTAGGCTCAGTGGGAGGGTGTTCCATGTCTTGGCGGCGAGGTGGGAGAAGGATCTCCAGCCGGTGGTTGTTCTTCGGATGCGCGGGACGGTTGCGAGTGAGAGGTCGGCGGAGCGGAGCTGGCGGTTGGGGATGTAGAAGGAGAGCCGTCTGTTGAGGTAGGCTGGGCCGGTCTTGTGGAGTGCTTTGTGTGCGTGGATGAGGAGCTTGAAGGATATCCTCTTGTTGACATGGAGCGAGTGCAGGTTTCTCAAGGTGGGGGGTGATGTGGCCATGTCGTGGTACGTCGAGGATCAGTCGCGCCGAGGCGTTTTGGATGCGTTGTAGTCGTTTGATGAGCTTGGTCGGGGCTCCCGCGTAGAGGGCGTTTCCGTAGTCGAGTCTGCTGCTGACGAGGGCCTGGGTGACTGTCTTTCTTGTATCTGTCAGGATCCATCTGTAGATCTTGCGGAGCATGCGGAGGGTGTTGAAGCAGGAGAAGACGGCGTTGACTTGCTTGGTCATTGAGAGCGTTGAGTCGAGGATGATTCCCAGGTTGCGTGCGTGGTCGGTGGGTGTCGGGGCTGCCCCCGGTGCCGTCGGCCACCAGGAGTCATCTCAGGCTGAGGGGTTGGAGCCGAGGATGAGGACCTCCGTCTTGTCCGAGTTCAGCATCAGGCGGCTGATATTCATCCAGTCGGCGACGGCCTTCATTCCTTATTGGAGGTTGGCTGTGGAGGTGATGGGGTCCTTGGTGAGGGAGAGGATCAGTTGAGTGTCGTCTGCATAGGAGATTATGTTGAGGTCATGCTGTTAGGCGATGTGTGCGAGCGGGGCCATGTAAATGTTGAACAGTGTCGGGCTGAGGGAGGATCCCTGGGGTACGCGGCAGATGATTTCGGAGGCTTTGGAACGAAATGGGGGGAGGCAGATGATCTGGGTTCTGCCAGAGAGGAAGGAGGTGGTCCATTCCAGAGCCTTGTCTCGGATCCCTGCGGCTTGGAGGCGTGCGCATAGTGTGCGGTGGCAGACGATGTCGAAGGCGGCGGAGAGGTCTAGGAGGATGAGTGCTGCGGTCTCACCGTTGTCCAGCAGTGTCCTGATGTCGTCGGTGGCGGCGATGAGGGCAGTCGCGGTGCTGTGGTTGCTGCGGAACCCTGACTGGGAAGGGTCCAGGATTCTGTTTTCTTCGAGGTAACGGGTTAGCTGTCTGTTGACGATTTTCTCGATGGCCTTGGCTGGAAAGGGGAGCAAAGAGATGGGCCGGAGGTTCTTGAGGTCTCTTGGGTCTGCCTTAGGTTTTTTGAGTAGGGCGTTTATCTCGGCGTGTTTCCAGCTCTCTGGGAAGGTCGCGGTCTCGAGGGAGAGGTTGATGACGTTGCGCAGGTGGGGTGCGATGGAGCTGCTTGCTTTGTTGAAGACGTGGTGCGGGAATGGGTCTGACGGAGAGCCGGAGTGGATTGTGCTCATGGTCTTGATGGTGTCATCGATGCTCATGCTGGCCCAGCCTTGCAGGGGGTCGTGGTCGATGGTGTGCGGAGGGTCTGTTGTGTTGCTGTCTGTTGGGGCTGTCTGAGTGTTGAAGCTGTCGTGGATGTCTGCTATCTTGCGGTGGAAGAAGGTGGCGAGGGAGTTGCACAGGGCTTGCGACGGCGGGATGTCGTTAGTGTTGGAGAGTTCCTTCATGATGTTGAAGAGCTCCTTGCTGTTGTGTTCGTTGTTGTCGAGGCGGTCTTTGAAGGAGGTCCTCTTGGCGATCCTGATGAGGTGGTGGTGGTTGCGGATGGTGTCCTTGTGTGCTGCGTGGCTCTCCGGAGTTTGTTCACTGTGCCATTCCTTCTCTAGTTTCCGGCAGGCTTGCTTGGAGGCAAGGAGTTCTGGAGTGAACCAGCTGGCCCTCTTGCTGGTGTCTCTGTGGGGGGGTTTCTTCAGTGGGGCGAGGGTGTTTGCGCAGTCCTTGATCCAGCGTCTGAGGCTGTGGGCAGCGTCGTCAGCGTTGGAGGGTTTGGTGGGTGGGCTGAGAGCGAGGTTTGCATGTAGTTGGTCTTCGGTGATTTTGCTCCAGCAGCTGCGGGGGATCTGTTGGGTGCGGTGGTGGGTTTCTGGAAGGTGAAGTGGATGCAGCGGGGGTCGGTCCAGAGGAGTTCGATGGTGTGTCTGACGGAGACGTGCGTACTTGAGGAGAAGACGGGGTCGAGCGTGTGGCCGGCAGAGTGGGTGGGCGTTGTGACGAGTTGCTTCAGTCCGAGTTTGGCAAGGTTATCGATCAGGGTTGTGGAGTTGTTGTTGTTGTCAAGGTGAAAGTTCAAGTCTCCTAGGATGATGTAGTCGGTGGAGGTCAGGGCGTGCGTGCTGATGAAGTCGGCGATGGAGTCGCTGAACTGGGGACGGGGTCCGGGTGGTCGGTAGACGAGGGTTCCTCTGAGGGTGGAGTTAGGGTCTGTGTGGATCTGGAAGTGCATGTGTCCGGCGGTGCTGAGCGCGTCGTCTGTGCTAGTCGAGACCCTGATGCTGTTCTTGTGGACGATGGCGATTCCTCCTCCAACTCCTTTGGTGCGGTCTCTGCGGGTGATCTTGTAGCTGTCTGGGATGGCTATGGCGATGTCGGGTGCGGAGGAGTCGTTCAGCCAGGTCTCTTGTCTGGAAGGCGACGTCCGGGGATGTAGTGTTGAGCAGGTCCCAGAGCTCGACAGCGTGTTGCGCGCAGAGCGGGTGTTCAGTGGTATGCATCGGAGGTGGTTGGGGTCTTTCTTGGCGGGTGGTTCGTCGGCTCTGAGGCTGGTGTAGCTGCAGTTCCGGCAGGTGAAGGGACCGTGTGTGCGTTTCGGGCGGCCTTGAAGCAGATGTGGGTCCGTCCGGAGTTGAGAGCGTGCAGAGGGCTGGCGTCGTAGTGGCGGTGGTCGTCATGGCGGGTGCGGGGGGCCAGGGGTTCTGGCGCTGATCGCGGTCCAGGCGCGGACGGGCGCAGACGGGCTTGCCTTAGGCACACCTTTGGCACACCAGCGGCCGGCATATATGGGGAGGTGGGAGGGAGGAGCAACTGGGAGGCAGGGCGGTGAGGGACGATGAAGTGAACAGAAGGCAAAAGGGCACAAAAAACATGGGAAAACGAGTGTCACAGAGGGCAAGAGGGCACAGAAATACAGGAAAAACGAGTGGCACAGAAGGTAAAAAGGGCTTAGAAACACAGGAAAAACGAGTGTCACAGAAGGCAAAAAGGGCAGAGAAACACAGGAAAAACGAGTGGCACAGAAGGCAAAAAGGGCAGAGAAACACAGGAAAAACGAGTGTCACAGAAGGCAAAAAGGGCAGAGAAACACAGGAAAAACGAGTGTCACAGAAGGCAAAAAGAGCAGAGAAATACAGGAAAAACGAGTGGCACAGAAGGCAAAAAGAGCAGAGAAATACAGGAAAAACGAGTGGCACAGAAGGCAAAAAGGGCGGAGAAATACAGGAAAAACGAGTGGCACAGAAGGCAAGAGGGCACAGAAATACAGAAGAAACGAGTGTCACAGAGGCAAAAAGGGCAGAGAAATACAGGAAAAACGAGTGTCATAGAAGGCAAGAGGGCACAGAAATACAGGGGCAGCTGAGAAACAGAAGGCAACAAGCATTGGCATAGCCAATAGGTCTCGCCTTTGGGACCTTATAAGTGTTTAGCCATGCAACAGTTGCATAACTAAATACTTATAAGGTCCCAAAAGCGAGACCTATTGGCTATGGCTAAAGTGAAAGTGATCGCGATCAAACTTCAAAGCGGCTATGCGGCCGCGAAAATGAAAGTAATTGCGGTCAAGTGCGGCGCGCGCGCCCGCGCACATGCACTGTGGCTCTAGGCTGGCCTGGTAGCACTTTTTGGAGCCCTCTCAATAAGTCTCGCCAGACCAGCGCATGCGCTGGGTCAGGCGAGACCTAAAAACGGGCGGAGAGGCACGGGGGCAGCGAAGGGTACAGAAGGAAAAACCGGGCAGAGACACGGGGGCAGCGAGGGGGACAGAAGGAAAAATCGGGCAGAGACACGGGGACAGCGAGGGGAACAGAGGGAGGAAAACGGGCACGGACCACGAACAGGCAGCGGGGGAAGACAGAACAACAGCAGTCACAGATACAACAATGAAATACAGGCAATACAATAAAACAATAGAGCGGAAGATGAACCAAACCTACGGCCTACCACTGGCCACCATGGATGAGGCGCAGGTGGTAGAGGACCTCGAACTTTCTCAGCAGCAGCGGCAGCTGGGGCAGGGATACACAGGCGGTGCTGTGCAGAGGGGGAGCGACCTACCTGGTGGGGTCAAGGTCGCTCTCCTCACCGCGCAGCGGCCGGCATATATGGGGAGGTGGGAGGAGGAGCAGCTGGGAGGCGGGGGCAGCGAATGGCCAGTCGGCAGTCAGGGGGGCGGGGCCGCAGCGGCGGGGGCACTGAGGGACGATGAAGTGAACAGAAGGCAAAAGGGCACAAAAATCGAGGGAAAATGAGTGTCAAAGAGGGCACAGAAATACAGGAAAAATGAGTGGCACAGAAGGCAAATAGGGCAGAGAAATACAGGAAAAACGAGTGGCACAGAAATAAAGAAAAAACGAGTGGCACAGAAGGCAAAAAGGGCAGAGAAATACAGGAAAAACGAGTGGCACAGAAGGCAAAAAGGGCAGAGAAATACAGGAAAAACGAGTGGCACAGAAGGCAAAAAGGGCAGAGAAATACAGGAAAAACGAGTGGCACAGAAGGCAAAAAGGGCAGAGAAATACAGGAAAAAACAGTGTCAAAGAAGTCAAAAAGGGCAGAGAAATACAGGAAAAACAAGTGGCACAGAGGCAAAAAGGGCAGAGAAATACAGGAAAAACGAGTGTCACAGAAGGCAAAAAGGGCAGAGAAATACAGGAAAAACGAATGGCACAGAAGGTAAAAAGGGCAGAGAAATACATGAAAAACGAGTGGCACAGAAGGCAAGAGGGCACAGAAATACAGGGGCAGCTGAGAAACAGAAGGCAAAAAGGGGCGGAGAGGCTAATGTATTTGATTTGTTAAACTAGGCCTTCTTATGAAAGGTTCTCCAGAATGCTAATGTGGGAAAAGCCTTTAGGAGTAGTTAATGCGCTTTATAGATCTAGGTCTCAGTACTCAGAAGAAAAGCAAAGCTGGCCTTGCCGGGATTCCAGTCTGGCGCTGGCACAACACTGAGTTTCTCCGGCAGGTACTCAACCTACTTAGTTAACGTAATAGTTTGTAAAAAGTTGCCAGACAGGAGCCACTTGGACAATGTCCAATTCATATTCTGGGTAATCCAGGGTGCATAAGCATTGTTGCTGAGTCACCGAATAAGCTATTTATAAAAACATGCAACCGCTGTGGGAAGGTGATAATCTACCACAAACTAACATAACCAGTTTTTTGGGCAATGTCATGACTTCACTGTGCATATACTTGCCAGAATGTGTGTTTACATAATGGTTATGTAGAAACGAGTATAGAATGTGATCAACAAACGGACCTTCAGTATCACCCACAAGTCGATTTTCTTTGCCTGTTTTGCTCGACAGAGATCCTATTTGGTCTCCATATTTATTCTTGCTGACTCAGGTGGGATCAAGTTGTTGATCATTCAGCTACTGTTTGCAACAACTACATCTGCAGCGCGGCTTAAAGCAGAACATCACTGTAAAGCCATTGTTGTGCTATAGAATCAAATAATAAGGAGAACACAAAAAAAACGAATACCAACGAGAGAGATAGATATATATATATATATATATATATATATATATATATATATATATATATATATATATATATATATATATATATATATATATATATATGTTGCTAGACCCTCCACAATTTGAAAACTACAACAACAACAAAAAACAGAAGATAAGTGGTTTCCATTTTAGCTGGGGAAATGATCAGGGAATGTGTCCATTGGCAAAAACACATAAATCACATATTTCTTCTCACAGAAGCTGGCCACTAGTTTTAGATAATCTAAATCTCGAAATCCCCAGTCCTAAAAAACAACCACTACTTGTGCTCCACCTCCAGTTGAAATTTTTACCTTATCTGTTGACCATGCTGGAGTTTTCGGACAAACCACATTACGTGCCCGACTGACCATTTTAAACTTTAACCTGGCTTCAAATAGGAGTGAATCCGTAGCTAGAGTACAAGTCAAATAGAACCATACTTCCTAGCTCGGGCAATCAGCCTGGCTGGGGTATGTAGCACTGCCTTTAAAGAGTGAGAGATCTTAGCTGGCCCACCACCACACTGCATTACCTAAATCTGTTCATATCTGGTCCCATGATCAATAGTATCAAAATGCTACAGAGCAATACAGAGGTACTAACAAACAGGCACCTCTCAAGCGTGCAGTGGTATCATAACGCACTCAGAGGATAACAGTTGTTTTGTCACCACTAGCCATAGAAAGTTCTCAGAAAATATTTTCTTAAATTATTTATCACTCACTCTCCAACCAATCATGTATTAGAACCTATAAATTAGGAATTTCTCTTCCAAAAAATATTTCCTACAGATCATGGTCTTTAAGAGTCTCTTTGCAAGTTATAATAAAACCAACATAAGTACAGAGTAAACAATGTGACATCACAATCCAATCCATTTATTAACAATAATTCATTACGGTCTCTTAAAGAATTCCTCGTTCATTTGCTTGCCTTTTCTTCCGCTTAATGCATTGATTCTTTAGCCTCCTTTTGGTAGCATGCTCAGTTTAAAAAACATCCATCATTTTGGTTGCCAGTGTGCCATCTCTTTTACACCCCCCAGTATTTATCTTTGCTGGTGCAGTGCCTCCCACTCCCCTTTCACCCAAACTGGAAACAACGCCACATGTGGATTCAAGAATTCAGCATAGCATCCCAGATGCTTCTGATTACATTTGTGCCATGGCTTTCAAGCACAGAGGTGGAGGCTTCAGGTAAGGGCTAACAGCAAGGCAAACAATGGCAGAAATGGGAGTAACTTAGCAATCATCAAATGGTGCTAAAAGAAGATGCTTTTCGTTTTCAGGACTTCTAGATGCAGCATACTTTTTGTGCTTCTTGTGCGCCTTCCCTCTGAATTGCTGATGCCGGGGAGACCAGTAAGTATGCTTTAAACCCATGTGGCGGTCACTCTAAGGGAACCACGGAGAAGACAGAGAGACACACCTGCCTCAGCCCTCAGCAGCAGCGGCAGCTGGGGCAGGGACACACAGGCGGTGCTGTGCGGAGGGGGAGCGACCTACCTGGTGGGGTCAAAGGACAGGAAGACTTCAAAACAGCCATCTGTTTATGGGGCTTTTCGGGAGGGAGGAAAATAAGTGGGTGAATGGGAGGAGGAGAAGTGATCATCAGCAAAAAGGTTTGAAAGGTGAATGCTCAAAATGAAAACCCGAGATCACAGGTTTAAGGACCAAGTCGAAGGAAGAGGCTTCCAATCGATATGATCAGAGATTGCCTTCAGGAAAGAAAAATTTCTTTGTTTAGTCCCCTCACTCACCAGGGTTTCCCCACGGTGACATGCTTCATCACTGGGGCTATCCCAGTTCTCTACGAACTGGGGCGTGCTGCGACTTAAGGAGAATACGTAGGAGCACTTTGAGTGGAAAACTATGTGTAGTGCACAGTGTGGTGGAGTGGGTTAAAGTGATTAAAAATACCTTGCTAGTGGGCTTAAATACTTTATTATCGCTCCTAGGTTGGTATATCTAAAAGGGGGTGTTACACGGAGAAAACCTAACTATAATGGGTAGGAGTTCAGTGTAAGATCAACATGTTTCGAGCCTACCCCTAGCTCTTCATCAGGACCACACAGGGACCAGCCCTGTGTTTGCCACTCCTATTAAACCTAAATATGGAAATGAATTATTAATTCAAGAAAACGCTGCAACTTATAAAGCATGCGTTGTTTATACATACGATCACTATGTCACGTAGTGTATCTGTAACAGTAAAAATAAATGGTTAGAGGACAGCACCCTCTCTCTAGTAGAGTAGGTGGGTACACAATGTAACCCACTCCACCACACTGTGCACTACACATAGTCTTCCACTCAAAGTGCTCCTACGTATTCTCCGCAAGTCGCAGCACGCCCCAGTTCGTAGAGAACTGGGATAGCCCCAATGAAGAAGCATGTCACCATGGGGAAACCCTGGTGAGTGAGGGGACTCAAGAAATAAATTTTTCTTTCCTGAAGGTGACCTCGGGTTTTCATTTTGAGCATTAAATTAAGGAGGACGGACCTAGTTTAAAACCCTCTACCTCCCTTTCGTTCTGTATATTATTAAAAGGTGAATGGACATCTTAAGCTGGATATGAGAGACATCCAAATATAGTATAGTACTTCCAAATAGGCCAAAGGAGCGATATCGAAAAATCATCAAAGCCGTTTAGGGAAGAAACATAGATGATGTGATAATGCAGGAACACTGAGAATAAACAGCCGAAGAGGGCCAAGTGTGAAAACGTGGTCTAGTGAAAGGTGCAAGCATTGAGACTTGAGTAGAAGGAGAGGCACACGCACTTAGCATTTTGTTGCTGAGACCCTATCAATGAGCTTTCTGGACAGAAGAAGGCCATATACAAAGCCCTAAGAAACAGAATTGTGTCAAGGGAGCAAAAAAGGCCTAACATAGAGCATTGGGGAACAGAAGAAGGCCAAGCCCAGAGCCCCGGTGAAAAGTATATTGTTAAGCACTGAACTTTGATGAAAACAGGAGGGTTAAGCATAGAACCTTGGGTGACATAAAAAGGCGACACCCAAAGCTATAGAGGGAAGAGAAGTGATCAGCAAAGAGCCTCGGGAGCAGAAGATGGCCAATAAGAAAATCTGGTGGAACATAAGAGGGCAAACACTGAGCTTTTGGGACCTGGGGGTAGGGTGGTTCAATTATGGAGTCTTGGTTACCAGAAGCGGTTACAAACATACTCTGGCCTTGATGTAACATGGATCAGAAAGTCTCTCTTGTCTAACGTTCCAGATGTCAGCTTTAATTTTCTTTTAGCAACTTTGTTTTCTGTTTTTAGATTCTGAATGAAACCTATAAAATGGAATTCATGTACAGTGGATTGGAAACTAGGCAAGTGGCAATCATCCACCACATGAGATTGCAAGCAAAAGCCCTACAACTAATAGTGACTGCACGCAGTACTCGTGGGTAAGTGTTAAAGCACATCTTGTGCTACTGTTGCCTCAACAGCTTGATCAGATTTTTTCAGGTGACCATCAGCACTTTGCCTGAGACATTTGAGTTACTCAGCTCTTGTTGGTACCAGGTTTCTTTTCCATTCATTAAGCTTTTTATGTTCTGTGGTTGGATGTCTGCCCTTTCTGTTAATCCTTATTCTTAATAACTACCAATGCCTTCCTCTAAAATACACACCTGTTCCTATTTCTATTTTATGAGCTTAATTGTTAGTGTGGTATGTTTCCCCTCACTTTTAAAGCATTAGCAGTCTTTCTGCTACCTTTTGTTTATTTCTTACCCGCACACCCATGTGCTTTCTTTCTTTCTACGATTTATGAGTGTCAGTTAAGCCATATAGGCCACTAGCCCTTTGTTGGACTTGGCCCTTCTGGCAGGTTCACCCCTGAACTTTTCTGCTTTTATTGGTGACTTGGTGATAGTGGTTTTTGGTTCCTGCGCACTTAGGGTTGCGTAGGTGGTACTTACCTGTTACCAGTTGTTACTGGTTGTATGCTACATGTTCTATTTTAGTGCTACAGTGATTGTATGTGCTATGTTCTAAAGTATTATTCCTATGTTCTAAGTGCTAATTTCCACAAGTGCTAATTCCTGACAGTGGTCCATGCGGCCTTGTCCCCTGTACATATAATCCCTTGTAAACTCTGCCCGTGCCTGTTGGCACATTGTAAAGTGTGTGTTTTTATCTAATGTGTTGTGGTATAATACAAAGGTTATTTTTATATAATACCTTGTGTGGAGTTTCCTTTGTGGTGGGCCTTGGGTGTTGTTGCTGGGTGCGCGCGCAAACGCTTTACACATCGCCTCCGGGATAAGCCTGACTGCTCGTGCCAAGCTACCAAGGCGGTGAGCAGGGGTTATCTTTGGCGTGTAACTTCCTTGCCATGACTAGAGTGGTGGTTTCTGCCTGACTTTGGCGCAAGCCTTAGCCAACCCGAAATCCCATTTCTAACACCCTTCTTAACACAGAGTACAATATTTTGGCTAAGGTGCTTGCAGATAGGCTCTCCTTGCTGACTTCTTCACTAATACATGCAGATCAAAGCGGTTTTGTTCCAACCAGCACCACCTTTCTCAATCTGCCCGATTTTTCGCATACTGAAATATGCCCCAAAGACATGGCTACAGTCTGGGTGCTGGATCTGGAACGAGCGTTTGATTTATTCGAATGGTCCTACTTACTGGAGGTGTTGCCTTGCTACAGATTTGGAGCCAAATTACTCAAATATATTAAGTTATTGTACACACTGCCGCTGTCCTGGGTGAAGACAGGATCTCTTCTATCGGAACCTATGCATATAGGATGGGACACCAGACAGGGGTGTCCTCTATCGCTGCTCTTTTTGCTAATGTGGCACCGCTGGTGGCTCGACTGCGTGCTTGCGGAACTGGATGGGGCATTTCATTAGATGATGGCACGCATTCTGTCTCTTTATATGCGGATGATTTGCTCATTTACCTCCGATATGTCACTGCTGTCCCTGCAGAGGTTGTGGGTATCCTCCGGCAATTTGCCTCCATATCTGGCCTACGCATCAATTGGTTTAAAACATGTTCATTCCCGTTTGATCCGACCTGAACATTATAGTGAACAAAATACAGCTCACCTTGCAGCCCGATGTATTCTTTTATTTGGGGATACAGATCTACCATTCCCCTTCAGACCTTTTTGAAGGTAACTTGGAACATGCAGTCACGTCACTGCGGGCCCAGATGGTCTTCTGGAGGAGGCTTCCTTCATCAGTGACAGGCCGTGTAGCGCTACTTAAGATTTTGGCACTCCCCCGCATCCTAGATTATTTTGCAAACTTGCCCTTACACGTCAATGCCTCCTTTTTCCAATCATTTGATGGAGTGATGCAGGAATTTATCTGGAACAAATCACGTTTCCTTGTCGCACTGGCAAAATTATACCCGCCGACAGAGCGCGGTGGCCTTGCAGTGCCCAATTTTGAACACTATTACTTAGCAGTTCAGCTGTAATGGGTGGCACACTGGCTTGCTGCATTGCAATTATCTGACACTGCCACAGCACTACCAGCCTGGAGCCTAACTGATCTATTGCAACTCTTTCATCCATGTGCCCTATCCCGGTGCCACAACCTTTTCTATTACCACTGTTAACAGCGGTGTTTACGTATCACACACTGCACCATCCCCAAAGCCCTGTCGATACTCTGTACACCACGGGGTAATAGATTAACCACCAGAGCGTAACTTGTGGACTGGGAAGCGGCTGGCATCCAGACAGAGGGTGACCTTTACATAGATGGCACCCTCCTGCCTTACGGCACTCTGATCGAGGAGGACAGTCTGCCTCCAGTACAGTTCCTATTGCATTCTTTGCTCATAGGAGGGGGGACAAAACAAATTAACTGCCCATGCATTTAACTATACAATACCTACAGGTCCTAGGAAGCGGCAAGCACTTAATCATATGGCTAGTGGGTTCATTGCGCATCCATACAGCGCTTCCTCTCACACAGTTGTGATAAGTGGAAGACTGATCTGAGTCATCCCTACACCTATAAGGAATGGGATGTATTACTGAAGAGCCTCATCACACTCTCTTGTAATGCCAGATTTGCCTGATTCAATTGTATATGCGGCATAGCGCCTACCTTTCTCCCAAGAAAAATAATCGCACACGCCACCCGTCCTCGCTGTTAGCTGACAAATGCCAACTTGTTGCATATTCTATGGGCCTGTCCTCACCTTGCACATTATTGGCAATCTGTAATGGACCGATTGTTGCATTGCACAGAAAGTCTTCTCTTGCCCACATGGGCGGTATGCATATTAGGTAGGTACAGCAGAAGCCAGAAATATAAGGTTTGATCCCGATTTATTGATTTGGGCTTGATATTGGCCAAGCGCTTAATTACTTGCTGATGGAAATCCCCCCCATGCTACGACCTGGTTGCACATGTTTACAAATTAGGCACAGGCAGAGAGCACAGCCTTACACAGGGAAGATAAACTGAGTCTTAGAAAACACCCTATTGCTTGCACTGGGATGCGATAATGGCAGACTTACATACTGACATGTCATCTACCTCATGTTTTAATGGCTCAAACATGATGGGGGATTGCTAGAGGGGAGGATTGCTCAGCATCTCTTGTCAATGAGGACAACTCCAATGTATACCCTTCTTAGATCAATCAGTATTAATCGTTAAGTGCCAAGAGGTTCTCGAGGGGGGTGGGTGCAGATCAGGCTGGGTGCTGTGGTTCAGTCGAAGGACCAGGTCTTGAGGTCCTTCCTGAATTGGGTCTGCGACGGGAATAGCCTGAGGTAGAGAGGCAGGGTGTTTCAGGTTTTGGCAGTGAGGTAGGAAAAGGAACTTGCTCTGGTCCTGGTCTTGCGGATCCGAGGGTCCGTGACAAGGCCCAATTGAGCAGAGGTGTCTGGTGGGTATGTGGAATGAGAGACAGTGGTTTAGGTATGCTGGTCCGGCGTCATGGAGGGCTTTGTAGGGGTGTGGGAGGAGCTTGAAAGTGACTCTTTTGTTGACTGGAAGCTTATGGAGTTCTCGCAGGTTTTCGGAGATGTGGCTGCGGCAGGAGATGTTGAGAACCAGTCTGGCTGCAGCATTTTGAATGTTCTGTAATTTCCTGACGAGTTTCTGGTTGACGCCTGTGTGGAGTGCGTTGCTGTAGTCGAGTCTGCTGAAGGTGAGTGCATTGGAGACAGTCTTTCTGGCCTCAGTGGGGATCCTTGTGAAGGTCTTTAGAAGCAGGCAAAGAGTGTGGAAGCATGATAAGGAGACCGTGTTGATCTGGCGGGTCATAGTGATCGAGGAGTACAGTATGATGCTGAGGTTTCATGCGTGGTCTGTGGGTGTGTGTGCGGGGGGTTTCCTAGCGCTGCGGGCCACCAGGAGTTTTCCCAAGCGGAGCTGTTGGGCCCCAGGATGACAACTTCGGTCTTGTTGGAGTTGAGCTTGAGGCAGTTGTATTTCATCCAGGTGGCGACGGCCTTCATCCCATGGTAGAAGTTGTGGGCTTGTTGGTCAGGGAGAGGATCTGCTGGGTGTCGTCTGCGTAGGAGACACCGTTGAGTCTGTGGTTCCTTACTATGGTTACGGGAGGGCCATGTGGACGTTGAAGAGAGTGGGGCTCAGGGAAGAGCCCAGGGGGACTCTGCAGCTGAGCTCTGTGGGTTCTGAGAGGGACAGTGGTAGTTTGACTCGCTGTGTTCTACAGGTGAGAAGGATCAGATCCAGTCCAGGGCTTTGTCACGTATGCCAGCGTCGTGGAGTCTCATGCTTACGGTGCGGTGGGAGACTACGTCAAAGGAGGCCAAGAGGTCCAGGAGGATGAGGGCTGCTGTTTCTCCCTGGCCGAGGAGGGTTCGGATGTCATCGGTGGCGGCGAGGAGGGCAGTCTCGGTGCTGTGGTTGCTTCGAAAGCCGATTGAGAGGTGTCCAGATCATGGTTGGCTTCGATGAACATAGAGTTGGGCATTGATGGCCTTCTTGAGGACCTTGGCTGGGAAGGGGAGCAGGGAGATGGGTCTGAAATTCTTGGTCTATCGGGTCGGCGGACGGTTTCTTCAGCAGGGTGTTCATCTCGGTGTGTTTCCAGTTGGGAAAGGTGGCGGTCTCAATGGAGCAGTTGATGGTACAGCGTAGTTCAGGGGCGATGGAGGTAGCAGCCCGGGGAAGATCTGTTGCGGGCAGGGGTCTGTGGGGACTCCGAAGAGAATGCTCTTCATGGTCTTGAGAGTGTCATCCATGGTGAGCGGGGTCCAGTTGAGCACGATCTGGTAGTGGGTGGCGGCGTTGTCGCTTGTGGTGTTGGCGGGAGTGATAGGTGGGTCTTGGGTGCCGAAGCCGTCGTAAATCTGCTTGGCCGTGTGGTGGAAGTAGGTGCCTAGTTTGTTGCAGAGTTCTTGGAAAGGTGGGACTTTAGTGGTTTCACTTTTGGGTTTGGCGAACTCCTTGACGATGGCGGCGAGTTCTTTGCTGTTGTATTCATTGTAATTGATTCTGTCTTCGAGAGCAGTTTTCTTTGTAATTTTGAGGAGGAGGTGGCGTGCGGTGACGGCAGCTTTGAAGGCTGTGTGGGCTTCCGAGGGTTTTTTGTTCCTCCATCTCTTCTCGAGCAGTCTACAGGTGTGTCTAGACTCGTGGAGGGCGGGAGTGAACCAACCGACTTTCTTGGAGTGTTGCTTGCCGGATGCTTTCTTAAGGGGCGCCAAAGAGTTGGAACAGTTGGAGATCCATTGGTGGAGGTTGCATGCTGAGGTATTGGCATCTGTGGATGTCGGCGGCGTGATTCTGCTGAGGGAGGCGGTGAGATTTTCTTTTGTGACCTTGTTCCAGTTACGGCAGGGGTGTAAACATTGTGGTATACGGTGGGTTTAGTGAAGGCGAAATGAATACAGTAGTGGTCGGTCCAGAGGAGTTTGGAGGTGTGGCTGTAGGTGATGTTTTCACTGGCGGAGAAGATGGGGCCTAGCGTGTGTCCTGCTGCGTGGGTAGGAGAGGTTACTAGCTGCTCGAGTCCGACGTTGGTGAGGTTCTCCAGAAGGGATGCAGTGTTCTGGTCATAGAGGTAGTCCAGGTGAAAGTTGAGGTCGCTGAGTATGATGTAATCGGTGGATGAAGTCGATGATGGCGTCGGTGAAGGGCGGGCAGGGGCCATTCTGAGTTATTCTTAGCTGTTTGAGGCACCAGTGGGGGCCATCATCAGGGGCCTATCCTTACCCACATGCACATTTATGCTATACGCAATAACAGAGAGATGAGACCGACTGCTTGGACAATAACAATGATTAAGATATTTCTTATCAGTAGCCATGCACAAATTGTTTGTTGTAGTTCTGTTGCCGCACAAATTGTTTGTTGTAGTTCTGTTGCCTCGTTGTAAAACAGTTTAGCTCTATTACGAAAATAAGTTCCAAACGTAGCATCTGCCAACTTTCACCAAAGGCAATTTCTGTATATGTATCAGCTCTGTATTATCAAACCCTATAATGTTGCAAAAGTTTGCACAATATGCACACATGATTTGCGATGCCATCAACAATTCATACTGTCATTGATAAAGCTGTATATGTAATGTATATGCTAAACCTTGAAAAGCAATAAAACCAATTTTTTTTTCAAAAACATATTTTATTTACATTTCTAGGCATATATGACCCTCCGGGTCTACATTTTATATTTTAGTAATTAGAAAATACAGGTACGGCACAATTTTCCTTCTGCCGTGTATATTTAAACAAAGCAGTAACAAACGTAACAACTCGGCGTGCTATGCTCACAACATGTCTCCCTAGGGGTTCCCATCCACATCTAGACCTCGTCTGGTGTATGCATGATGGACTAGTGTTGGGTATCTGTATCTCTGCCTGGGCATGTCTTTTGTGTCAGGCGGCAGAGGTGGCAGCAGAATGCCTTGGTAGTCTGCCCAGCGCTGCCATATCTTAGTGTGTTTTCTGGGGCACCCCTGGGCTATGAATATTGGTTATTCCAGGCTCAGGCTCAGGCTGAAGTCCATCCCTTGTTTCCAGACACCTAGTAAGGGTGCCTTTCAGAGTCGGGCTATGTTTCTCTTGGCCAGGGTGAGGCCCAGTAATAGGCCCAGTAATAGGAGATGTCGCTTGTATATATTACCCACCAATTTCGTCTGTAATGTGTAAAAGGGCCAGTTTCAGAGACATGGGGAAATTCCAAGTTAAGACGTTGGATAGGCATGATAAAACCCCTCGACAAAATCTAGTGAGCACTCCATAAGACCATATCGTGTGTAGAAAGGTGCCCTCTACCGTGTTACAGGCAAGTGGGGGAGGGCACCAGGCTGGACCGCTACAGTCTGTCATGTGAAGTATGCACGATGTAGGTATTTGAATTGGATGAAGCAAAGGCGAAATGAGATGGGTGCACTATGAGGAGACTCATGGGCTTCAGTCCATTCATCGTCTTCTATTGGACCGAGCTCTGTGTGCCATGTCTCCCGGAGCACAGTTAATGAGGTATGAGTGTTTGTAAAGAGGGTTTGATATATATATTTTTTTTTAACACACTTTATTTGTGACTGCTGTACATCAGGTACTTACAACATATAACCATGCAAATACAGTCTTTTGGTTTTCTCCCCTCAGGTGTCATTTACCTCCCCAGACATTTGTATCAATCCGATGTCTCCCATCTTGCATTAGAGGGGAGTCCTATATATTGCATTATTACCCAGAAATATTGCGTTTATTAAATTCAACCTCCAACTAGTCCTCATCCCCCCCTCTTATCCCACCCTAGACCTCTCCTGGTCAGTCGAACTGTCGCTACGTCCGCAATAACAGGGGAGTCATTATGGGAGCTACTGCTTCGGGGTACCACGTACTGGTCCGAGTCACCACCGTCCAACTCCGCAAGCCGCAAGTCGCACCGGCCCAAATAGACTCACACTAATTGTTTTACGATGGCGTGGTGTTCGGTGTGGGGGCCAGGTCCAGTGCTTCCAGTGCTATCAGCATGGCCTCCCATTCTAGGGAGATATGTCGCTTCCTCAGCCCTCTCTACTCCTCCCTCCTAATAGCCGCCCCCTCTGCCCTTCCCCACTGCAGCATGTCAGCCTGCCATACCGTGACCGCCCTAATTGCTAAAATGAGGGCGAGATCCACAAACCTGAGCTGCGCCGCCTGAACTTTAGGTGTGTTGCTGTAGCTAGGGAATGCCGTATCCCCTCCCAGTATTCCCGCAGTCGAGGGCAGGACCATAGCATGTGGAGAAATCCCGCCTCATCCTCTCTACATCTGGGGCAGCTATGGAGGGAGTCCGAGAACATACGATGGAGTCGCTTCGGTGTGAGGTACGATTTTTGCAGCACTATCGTCTGTATGAATTTAAGCCGCACATTGCGCAACACTTTTTTGGGATGCTCCAGAATGCATTTCCATGCGTGGTCGGTGAGTTCCACCCCTGAGTCCGTCGTCCATTGCTCCCTAAGGGAGGTGAGAGCTGTTGCCGCGTGTGTTCGTACTGCAGTATATAACCAACGCACTAAGTGTCCCCCAGGTCCCATATAATAGAGGAGATGTACTAGGGCGTGCTGCGGGGGCTCAGTCCGCTGTGGGGCCCAGGTAGCTCTGATGTAGTGTGTGGTAGCTGCATGTAAGAGATACAGCCCCCGTGGCCTGTAGGAAGGTATCGTGGTCCCTCAATGTGCCATCGCCGAAAAAGGCTCCCAACTTATCTATCCCACTGTCCGTCCATGCCTGGAGTCTAGTCTGTGTGAGTCTCCCCTGTGGCTTGGGCATGCCTAAAAGGGGTAAATTCCCGGCATACGGGGTTGCTTCCGATGTGTATGCCAGGGCCTTCCTCCAACATATCAGGGCGGTCCTCAATAGTGAGGGGCAGTCAGGGGGGACACGAGCCCTCGGCAATAAAAGGGTGTGTAGCTCCCCTCTGTGCAGCCTCTGCAGTGTAAACCCAATCTCGCCAAGATTCCTCCCCGCAGTCCAATAGGATAGCCACTGGAGTTGACTAGCATAATAGTATCCTCTGAAGTCAGGGACTCCCAGGCCACCACTCTGTGTCCCCAGCTGGAGCTTCCTGAGACTTATCCATCTCCGACCCGCACCCCATATAAGGGTGACCAACAGGCTGTCGAGCGTCTTAAAAATGGATTGTGGGAGATTCACCGGTAAGTTCATAAAGTAGTAAAGCAGACGAGGCAACATCACCATCTTAGCGATGGTAATCCGTCCCATTACGGAAAGGGGCAAGGAGGACCAGAAGCCCACACTGGCCCGGAGCCCCGTTATTGCCCGTTGGATATTGCCATCTATCTGATCCTCCTGCGTTCGATATACCTGTATACCAAGGTATTTAAATGTAGTGGGAGCGACCATGAAGGAGTAAGTGCCAAATTGCAAATGAGTTATGTGTGCTGTTTCTTGGAAGAAATAACAGGTCGATTTGTCGGGGTTGATAGCCAGACCCGATAGTCGCTCAAACACCGCAAATGTGTCCGGGAGGGGGGTCGCCTCAGCGGTAAGGTCTCGTAAGTATAACAGCATGTCGTCTGCATAAATAGACAGTAAATGGTACACTCCGTCGATACAGATACCAAGTTGGGCAGCTGATCTTCAAGAGTGCCAGAGCTAGCGGTTCTAATGCCAGCACGAAATGCAATGGGGACAGAGGGCATCCCTGCCTTGTGCCGCGATGGATGCTGTATGCCTCAGATATATAGCAGCGCGTACGGGCCCTGGCCGTCGGGGACGTATATAATAAACGGACCCATTGTAAGTATGTGTCCGGGAACCCAAATCGGCGGAGCGTTGCAAACATAAAATCCCATGATAGGGAATCAAACTCCTGCTTAAGGTCCAGTGCAATACATCCGGCCTGGTGGTGAGTCCTTGGGGTAGCCGCCATAATTGCGTGCAACCGTCTAGTATTAAGTGAGGTGCTGTGGTTTGGGAGGAAACCACACTGGTCACTGTGTATAATTGCAGGGAGGTGCGGTTGTATGCTGTTGGCGAGGGCCTTACTCAATATTTTGTATTCAGTAGCCAACATAGAGAGGGGTCTATAGTTTGACATGTCCAGCCCGTCTCTCCCCGGCTTGGGTATAGACATAACCTGGTAAGCGTCCCGTCTCTATGGCCGCCTTATAGACGGCCTCCAGAGTGGGCACCAAGGACTCCGCATATACAAGATAAAACTCGACCGGGAGTCCATCAAGCCCCGGCGTTTTATTACGGTTTAAGCCTTTAATTGTGGCTCGGATCTCCTGTAGGCTGATTGGTCCGTCTATGTTTTTCCGTACTTCCTCCAAAAGGGTCGGGAAAGGGAGGTCCTGGAAGAAATCGGCAATAGAAGAGCCGTCTACTAGGGAGGGGGGGTTCATAGAGTTTACCAAAGTAGTCTATGAAGGCGGTGTTTATTTCTGCCTGTGTAGGGACTACTTGGCCCGTCATAGTGCGAATGCTGGCTATAATCTGCGGGTCGGGTCTATCTCTGACCATGCGGGCTAGCAGGGTGCCTGCTCTGTCCGCCTCTACATGTTTACGCTGCAAGTAAGTTTTGTGGTCTATTACTCTGTGTCTCTAGGGTTTCCACATGTTCTATGTGAGTGGATTGCAGCCGTTCTCACTTTGTAGGGTCTGATATCACTTCCCTCTTCAGGGCATGTAACTTACTCTCGATATCTTGCAGCCTCTGGTGTGTCTCTTGGCGGGCCCCCACCAGTTGTCCTACAGTCGCACCTCTAACCACTACCTTCAGAGCATCCCATTCTATCAGGCGCGATGTCGCAGTATTCCAATTATCGGTTAGGTAATTAGTAACCGTGTCAGAAAGTGTTGCGCGAAAGGGGGCGTCTTCGAGCAGGTATGGGTGTAGTTTCCCGGTGGGCTCCGGGGTAGGCACCACTCCCCACTGAAGTGTGAGTTCTAAGGGGCTATGGTCGGAGAAAGTCTTAGCTAAGTATGTGGAGCTGTGTATATTCGCAATAAGTGAGCTGGAGCAAAGAAACCTGTCGATTCTGGTGTGCAGGTCATGCACCGGGGAGTAGAAGGAGTATTCCTTATGTGTCGGGTATAGACAGCGCCACGCATCCGGGAGTGTCCACCCGCTTATCCATGTGGTGAAGTGGTCCGCGATCTTACTAGCGGTCGTACCATGAAGGGGGGGGGGGGGGGGGGGGTGTGATCTGTCCCGGCCAATATCAAGCACTGCGTTCCAGTCACCGCCCACCACCCAAGGGACTTCAACCCAATCAGCCAACACTCCACTCAGTCGACCTAGAAAGCGTCCTGATCAAAATTAGGGGCTTAAATACTCCCAAGGACCACCAGAGACCCATCGAGTGTTCCCTTTACCAGTATGTACCGTCTCTGATCGTCTATCCGTTGTTCCAGTGGGGCAAAAGGAACCCCATGACGTATCCAGATAGTCGCCCCTCTAGCAAAAGCAGAATAAGTCGTGGAATAAAGGGTCCCTCTCCATTTTTTCCTCATTTTTTGCGTTTCCGAGTCAGTGAGGTGAGACTCTTGGAGGAATGCTATTTGAGTCTTACGTCTGAGGAGGAATGCGTGTATGCGATGTCTTTTCTGTATTGCCCCCAGTCCCCTTACGTTCCATGTGAGCAGGTTGTACGATCCTATTCTAGCAGCAGTCCCCAGCATTGTCTCGTGTAATAGCGGAGCGTATCTCCGCGTGCCCCCAGCGAGGCAGTACCGACCAGGAGACCCTTTTCCCCAACAACTTTAACAAAACGTGGCACAATGCCTAAACCGCGTTGGGCCCAACAATAGTGCACAAATGGTACATAACGATTAACAGTGCATACGCCATAGGGGGGGTAGCCAACTCTGCATCCAAACATACTTCCTTAGATGGCCCAGGACTCCGTGGCTCAATGGTACCCTGTCTTCCGGGGGGGTAACAAAATGTATTGCAGGGTAGGTGGGGTGCTAACGTTAGCGTGTGTAGGATATCAGTACATATCATATAGTTCCCCAGTGAGCGTTCGAAAGTAAAGGTAGCTCACAAATGAATGGATACATGGCCAGCAACGCACCCTGCAATCACTAACTCCAGCATCCCACCAGACCACCCAGCAAACTATCATTTTAGGAAAGGATATAGCAATTGTTCAGCTGCTGGGTGCTTGCCCGCCTTGTGTTAAAGGCACTAGTAGGAGTCTCAAATGTCAGTGTTCCAGCTTCTCGCCTTATTCATCCATCAGGTCGTCAGCCGCTCTCGGTGTGATTGTAAGGAAAAGTATGACACTATTGTCGGAGTCAGAGGGAGCCGTGCCATCCTCCGAGTCCGTGGCGGACTTGTTCAAATCATCGCGGAATGAGCCGGCCACCGACAGCGCCCCTCCCGCTCTCTCCGCTGCTGCTCTTGCGACGGTCCCGCTCCGCCTCTCCCGTCTTTAGTGCCCTGTGATCTTCTAGAGGCCCGCTGCCGGAGCTTTTCCGAATCCTGTGAGGAGCTCTCCATACCGACCGCCTGACTAGGACCGATGCCCATGACCTCCATCCACTCCTCCACATCTGCTGGGCTCTCAAAGAAATGAGTCTTCTTGTCATGCAGCACCTTGAGGCGTGCGGAGTGCATATTTAAGCTGTGCAGTCAGCAACTTTTTCTTTACTGCCTGATAGGACGACCTCTGTCTCTGCACCATCGCAGTATAATCCGGGTATAATGAGACACGTTGGTTTTCGTACTGTATCAGTGTTCGTTCCCTAGCCTTCTGCAGGAGCATGTCGCGGTCTCTATAATTGAGGATTTTAACAATTCGAGGTCAGGGCAGCGCCCCAGGCCTTGGCTGTCCCGTCTGTATTCTGTGCGCTCTCTCTACACAGAAGTGGGGTGAGAGTCCCTCCGGGGCTACATGTTCCCGGAACCACGTTTCCATGAAGTCAGCCGCCCTATTCCCCTCACAGCGTTCCGGCAGCCCTATGACGTGGATGTTGTTGCGCCGGATTCTACCTTCCGCATCCTCCACTCGGTCCAGGAGCGAGGTAACCTGCCGTTGAAGCCGTTGCAGGGAGGAGGAGTGGTCAGCCACCGCAGGTGTAAGGTCCGTGAGGGATTGGCCGTGGTATTTGACTGTGTCCGCCGGTTTGGCGTGATCTGCCTTCAGCAATTGCAGCCCCGTGGTCAGCGTACCCAGTTGTAGCTCCATTGCAGCCCTTGAATCTCGTATCTCCTGCAGGATGAGGTCCAGTTTATCCGGCACGCCCTGCGCGGCAGCCGCCATGGACGCCCTCCGCACTGGGGGACCGCCGGCCCAGTTCGGTACCACGGGCGGGGGGGCCGGTATCCCGCTAGCTCTCCTTAGTCATGGTCCTCCCCATGGCCCTACACCTTCACCTCCTCCCCCGGCGGAGCGACCTCGTAGGGGATCCGATAGGGGCTACACTCCCGCTCCCAGGACAAATGCTGCTCGATCTTGTTCTTCGAGTGTGTATCAGTGGAGGTGGGGGGGGCCCGGTTCTGCCTCCAGATCTGCTCCGGGCCCCAGCCAGGCAGTAGAAGCGTCAACCCCCCCCAGCAGAGAGACCACGAACAGCAGCCACCAGGGCCGGCCAAGTCCTCCTTCACTCGTCTCTCTCCTCCCACAGATTCCGCCGGTTATGGTCTCGAGGGGGGGCAATAGCCAGGCAACACCTCGAGGGCCCCCCAGGCGCAACCTCCAGCTGGCTGCACCCTCGTAGCTCCAGGAGGGGCGGGGGGGCCGGGGGAAGATGGGGGTTCGCATATTGGCACTTTCTGGACCGTGCGGCCTCCTACCGCATCACAGCCTGCTCCTCATCGCTTCCCAGGTGCTTGTCTCTTCTCTTGTTCTGTCCCCCAATCGCCCATCAACAGCTCCTGGGGTGGGGAGTCGAGTGTTTGGCCCCCAAAGCTCAGGCATGCACAAGACCTCCTCTCAGCGCTAGTCAGTGTGTCTATCCCGCCTCTCTCGCCGCACCTTTCGCCACCGGCCCAACTCGGTCATCGGGGCCGGCGGCAGGGAAGGAATTCAGTCATCTCAGGCTCTATCTCGGGGGGGCACGTCCTTGATAAAGCAGGACCGGCCGACTCCGCAGCCCGCCTCCTCTGGCTGCCGCGCGCACCTCCGTGGCTCACCTCTGCACTTGGTCCGTCCCCCGGCAGCCCCTCGCTCCCGTCCGGAGCTCCCCGTCGTCCGGCAGGGCTCCCAAGTCTTTAGCTGTCTCTCCGGGTCTGTCCAGCCAGCTCAGCGTCCAACGTAGGGGCTCAGGGAAATAGGCCCCCGCATCCAGGCGCCCTCGGCGTCGCAGAGCAGGCAGGCCTGCGCCCTCAGCAGTCGCACCTCTGCTCCTCAGCAGCCTACGCGCCGGCCACACCGCCACCGGGGGTTGAGGACCACCGCCACCGCAAGCCCCCCGCAGATGGAGCCGTGAAAACGGCTTATAAGTGTGGATTCCCCCCGGGAGGGTCCGGAGCTCTACCGAGCCAAGTCCGCCATTGCCGGCGGTTAGCCACGCCCCCGTAAAGAGGGTTTGCTATATCTTGGTAATTTTGTGATCACCTAGCCCCCCCCCATGACCAGTTTACCCTCCAGAGGGTTGAATTCTGGGAGTGTCTCTAGGTCTTTATTGTAAGGGGTCAGGGCATGTCTGAGTTGTAGATATTTATAAATTGTATGCGCGGCATGTGGAATTTGTTTTGCAACTCTTGGAAGGACTTGAGTGTGTGCCCACGCATGACCGCTCCCAGTGAGGATATACCTATGTTATCCCATCCATAGAATCCAAGCAGGGCAGCCATCTGAGGAAGAAGGCCATTGTGCCATATCTGGGTTTTCTGTGTCAGGGGGCCACACCACCCCATCCATCACAACAATTGTTTCCAGACTCGAAAGACTGCCCTCGTCGCAGGCGGCAATGTCCGAGCCTCCGGCTTGCTATATAGGTACATATGGACAGAGGTGTCGCCCATCGTTCGACCGCATATGCTGGGCCATCTATGGCACTGTACCACTATTCATTGAGTATTTGCAGATGAGACGCTGTGTAGTAAGCCTGTGTGTAGGCCGCTGCAGTGCCACCACAGTATGTGGATTGATAACAGGTGCACAGGCCACTGTGCCAGCACCTCCACCCCAAAGGAATTGGCTTAGTAGCGTAATGATTTGCTGAAACCAGGTGGCCGGGATCGGGTATGGGTGGTTCTGCAGCTGATCTAGTAGGCAGGGCATGGAGACCATCTTGAAGATGGCGGACTGGTCAAAGAGTGTAAGAGGCATGTGGGCCCCAGATTTCACCACTGTCATAATGCGTTCTGTTAGTGGAGCAAGGTTGCACTGCCACGTAGAGGATTGCGAGACAGAAAAAAAGACGCCTAGGTATTGTAAGCCTTCTGTGGCGATGGTGAGTTCCATCGTTCAGGATACAGATTCAAACAAAAAATGAGTGTCAGTTGAGCCAAATATCTTCTCTCCCTCCTCTTTCCTTTTTTTGTCAGTGGGTATCTTGTCTCCCCAAATGTAGGTTTTCTCTGCCTTGCAACGAATCCCTCCTTTCTAATGATAGTATTCTTTCTATCCTGAATTACTGTCCTTTTCCATAAAATCTTAGTAGATTATACAGGGCTCTTTAACCTTTTCTGTAGTGAGAGCTACTTCTGATCAGGCTGAGCAACTTGCTCACTGTTACCAAACACCCCCACAATCAGGTTCATTGACTTTCAGCCTAATGTCCATAGAGCTAGATAATATGGTTTGAACAGAATGCTTTGCCTAGGGGCACTATGACAAAGCTGTCCTGTGTGTCAGTGAAAGTGTGGTCTTTGGGGATGTATGGACATTTGTACATAGAAATGCGATATATGTGTGTTGCTGTCTGAGAGCCTGTGTTGTATGTACTAGTGGCACAGGATATACCTTTCAGCATATGTTGCACAGTTACATGTATAACAGAAACATACAACCATTCTTTTTAAATAGGAGAAATTTAAAGTGCCAAAAAATATTGGGCACAAATTTTCACAATATGGAACATTCATACACACTTAATATTTCTCCCACTTAAACAATAATGGTTGTATTTTTCAGTTATAAATATGGCACAGTATCTGTCAGTTACTGGGAGCAAGATGTCTGTTGCGTGTAAAGGCTACATTTTGAAATGGGAGTAAGTTAAACTGAAAAGTTAACTTTGTTTATATGGATTCTATAAAACTAATCATTTAAATGTTTGTCCATTACCAAGTGCCACATTACAAACACTGGGCATCTTGCTCCCAGTGGCCGGTAGTCATGGTGCCATGTTTATAACAGAAAAATACAGCTATTTGTTTAAATAGGAGGAATTTAAAGTGAAGAAACATTCTTCATAACACATTAAGACATAATTGGCTTAATTGAAAGTGGAGAAAGGCATTGAGACCTAATGTTTCATAGAAATATTTTTCTTCACTTTAAATTTCTCCCATGTAACAACAATACTGTATTTTTCAGTTATAAATATGGTACATTGTCAAGTAGCCTCTGGGAGCAGCCTGAAACTATCCCACGTTATGAGGACTATACCTCATAGTGATGGTAACATCTCATTGTTCCAGACTAATAAAATGTTTGTGAGAGCCAGTGTACTGTGAGGACCACTCCCTTTAGTGTTCAGATACTTTTTAGTGCATGCTTTTAAAATCTGTTCATACAAATAGACGTTTATACGAATCCCCTAGTATCTTGGGGAAGAACATTTTGATTAATATTAAATAAAAAAATAATGGAATAATCCATTTAATTTCCTAATCCTATACAGATAGACTACATAGACATATAACATGGTAGAAACAAGTCACATGTTTCCTGCGTGTACCAGACACTTAGATGCATGATGGATACACAAACGTTTTTTGCATTGGACAAACAGATGTAGATTATAATAATGTACAAGTTAACATATAAGAATTAATCAGGACACTTGTCCACCCCAAATAATAATCCACTTTCTTACAGTTAGTGATGCAGGGCTGGACAGCAAGAACAGTTTTTTTCTCTTCAGTGGATGTTCCCCTTTAACCCCTTCAGTGCCCCTCCCTTTCCCCGCCCTGTGCCGGGCGTTGCATTAGCGGGCGGGGTTCATGACGAGATAGTCTCGTCATGGGCACAGCGCAACCGCGCTCCATGACGAGACCATCTCGTCATGGGCACTGAAGGAGTTAAAGGAAGGAGTCTTGAGAGGAGATACCTTTTGGACTGAACTGCAAAATGCTATACTTGCAATGCTGGCAGATGAAAATTCCGGATCAGCACTTTGGAAGAGTGCCTTTAGTAGCATAATAGATATTAGGAACCATCTCAAATAGGTTTGAAGCTAGACAATTAGGTACCTCGGACAAAACATTTGATAAAGACCACAAACATGTCTATCACAAAGTAGATCAAGCGAAGGAACCACCTTCTAGGCCACATTCCAGCCATCAACTAGCAATCTGCCTTTAAGTGTTGGGCAGCAGGAGCTTTTGTAGAATGTTAGCAGAGAGATTCAACTCCTGTGGGGGCCTCGTCGGTTGCATACAATCCACAGATTTTTCTTTAAACATCAGTTCGTAGAAGGGAGTTTCTATCGCGATAACTTCCCCTACAAAAAAAACTAAATCCTACAACAACAAAAAAACTCTCCTCACCTTCAATGAGCAGCATGGAGCACCACTGTCACACTTTCAACAACATTCAAATCATTTTGGGTCTCTGGCTTGTTGTAACTTACATGGCCGTGGGCTTCTGTGCATCTCATCTAATTCTAGAGTTGGCCCTCTCCACCCTTTCCAGGTCTCTCAGAGACTCCCCTCAGACCCTACTTGTTATAAGAAACTGAACGGGCGCCAAACCAAGTTGTGGTTCAATGCCTGTAGATCTGTTTGAGTACTGGGAAGTGGAACTGACCAAATGGGATCCTATTCCCACCTCTGAGTGAGGTGGAAGTATTTGACTTATTTTCTCTTTCCCTTGATCGCTTATTCATAGCAGAAAGGATACTCATTTTGGTTTAGTTTAGCCCGTCCAGTTTCCCCATTGTTATAAGTGACAGCGTGTCTAGCCCTCAAATATCCCTAGGTTTAGTGTAGCTGTCGTGGACCCCCAGTCAATGCCAGTGTTTCCCAGCTACTCCTCAGTCCTCGACCGACCCAGGGGCTATAGCTAAGTCTTTGCAGCCTCATTGTCCGGCCACACCTCTATACTACAATCAGGGGTGCACAGGCAGACTCGGGTGGTGCAGCAGGGCGGCACACGTTCCACAGCATAGTTGGGCCGTCACATGGAAGATCGGCTGGAGCCGTGGTGGCACAGAGCTGTACAGGCCGTCAAAGGGGCACCTACAGTTTTTGCGCCAAGAAATGCGTCGCCCGGGAGGAGCAGGCACCAGCCAGGCCTTCTCTTAACGGTTATAGCAGGCAACTGGACAAGGGGCGCCAAAGTATCAATCTTCCATCCCCCAAGCAGTAGGCCTTACATCCACTGGTAGGAGATGGCAATGGTGCCCCAGGCGGCCCCCCCCGTTCCAGACACCGCAGACTCACGTGTCCCCCAGAACTCCTGCACAACACTCTTGCAGCACTCAGTAATGTGGGGGGCGTCACTTCCTCCCCAATCAAACGTGTCCTTAATTTGCAGCGGGTGAGGGTCTCTGCACAGAGGAGTTTCGCCTTCAACTCTCCTGGTGTGCGGCACGTGCACTCATGAGAACCGCTGTAGCTTGTAGTTACTGGATTGATTGCCTGGCAAACATATGCTATTCCGGCCACAAATCTCTCTACTGGATTAACCCCTGCTGGCTCAGCTAATTTTGTATCTGTATCATCGCTGCTGTAAAAGGATTGTTTCCGGTTATTGTGACTATTTAAAGCAACACTGTAGAAGGTTTATCAGTTCCTGATGTATTTTTTTTTTTTTTTAAATCTTTTTATTAGGTTATTCAACAAAACAGAAAGTAAGAACCACTCTTTCAGTGTAAGGCTTTGGACAAAGCAAATTAAAATGCATCCTAGAAATTCAGCACAAGTATTACAGAGATAAATAGGCAAGCAAAGGGCACAACACAGTAGTCTCCATCCCCAACCGCTGTGCGAGACAGGGCAACTAGTCATGGTCGCTGAGGTCAGATTCTGCTGTATCGGGTGGGGGCTCACAGATGTTCCCTCTGTACACATTCCAGCCACCCCACACCTGGGACCATTTCTTTGGGCATCCTCTATGTACATATACCGCTTTTTCCGTCACCATTACAAGGTCCATGTCTCGGATCCACTGTGCAAGGGTAGGTGCCTGTCCCGATCCCCATCGCTGGGCTATGTTACGTTTTGCGAGGATGTATTTTTATATACCCCTGGTGAACCAGTTGTACCGTGGGAAGACTGGAGAGAAGGCTCTGAAACATATGTTTAGGCAATTGGAGGAGGTATTTTTACTGCCTCGAGGAAGCTAGCTTTGAAGGGAGAAGAGCGTTGAATATAGGCCTATGCAGGGAGCTTAATTTAAACCTGTGGCTTTTGGTACGCACATCGGCGTGTTAACAGAAAGAACACAAGCGCCACCCATGCAGGGGGCTTAATTTAATTTAAACTCACATGGCTACATCCCCAAAAATATAAAACATTAACGCACAATACATAAAAACACATTCCTGACACAACACGGAGCATTTCTCTGCTCCCTTTTTTCATTAACATGGCCTCCTTTCACTCTCTTTCTTTGTGCACAATGCCAATAAAAAACAAAATAACCGTCACCCCCCCTCCCCCCACTGCCCACTTCCTTCCATAAACAAAAAAAAAATAGAACGCATTTTTTTTTAATTAATTGTTTTTTATTAGGATACTTCAGTTGTATATAATGTTTTCTAGGTTATATATATGGTAATAAATGGTTATACCACTTTTTAATTATAACTTTTAACTTTTAAACATACTACACAACATTCAGAATGCTCTGCAACACATGTTAAAAACGTGAACAAAGCCAAAAGCTCTCTCTATACACTTATAAGGCCCCAAGGCGAGAACTATTGGCTATGCCAATGCTTGTTTCATAAGGTGGCTATTAAAAGTACTATGATGGCATCTGGAGCAGGATACTGATGGATAAAGGCCCCGTACTGCAGGAGCCTCTCGTCCGTGCGGCTATCTTGCACGCCGGCTCTCCAGAGCCTCCATCTGAAATATTTCTGGACAGTAAACATCCTGAGGAATTCAGGGAGGTATTATTTACACTAAATCCTGCACATTTTTAGGTCTTGCCTGAGCCAGCACGCATGCGCTGCTCTGCGAGACTTTTTGTAAGGGGCTTCAAAAATCTGACCAAGTGCTTGTGCGTGTGTTTTTGTTTTCGTTATAGGCTATTGGCCTTTGCGTGCGTCTTTCTAGGAAAGACAGCACGCAATTGGGCAAAGGCGGGTGCACGCCCACGGCCTAATGCTTGCGGTTACCCGCACGGACGCCATCTGTTTTTAATTATCGTGCCCAGACGCGTGCACAATAATACAAAACAGATGGCTTGCTGTGGCGCGCACGCACCACTCGCGTGCTTGTTTCCCTTACAGCGCGTTACGAAGGAGGGAGATCATGAACTGAGCATCAGAATTTGGCAGCCGAAGGTCGATTGTCCCAGCTTGTACATGGACGCAGGCACACATGCATAGCCAGTTCCAAAGGAAGAGAGATCAAAGAATGAGTACCAGAATCTCCCAGGATATGTGTTGCTGTCCTCATGCAGAAGCATTAACTAGGTGCCGAGTATGGTGCACGGAAATGTTTTGTTGTGTAGCACTCAGGCGCCCTCCCTTCCACTGCCCTACCCCTACCACCGTCAGACATGCAGGATGAATTATCGGGCCTCATTTTACCAATTGACCGGTGTTCGATCAGACTTCCAGTTTGCAGTCTGTTCATTTATTTGCGATTTTCTTTCAGAAGCTCGATGAAATTATTTTATCTAGTTGGATTAAAACAGAGCTGATACAAAAAACAAAGCAGAGTATGAATATTTTAGTAGTTAAATGTAGTGTTCCTATAGATTCAACCACCTCCTAGTCCATGCATGTTTGGAACATCGCCACCTTGCGGTCAGGACTGTTAATAGACCAATCCGCTGCAACTAGCACATACTAGGACAACTTTCGTAGCAGATGCCCAGAGCGTACGCTTCCAACTCACTTAAAAGTATCAAATCCTATTTATGTCTGGTGTTCCCTCCTTAGTGAGCCTCGAACGCTGCCATTCTAGGCTTGAACACAAAGTTCGTACTGCTGTTCGGAGTGCGCATATGATGTGTGTGATAATCTTGCACTGCTGAAGCTTGTGGTTCATCTAATACGTGTGTGAAGGGAACGCTGCAATATTTGTGCCCATGGCGTGTGTGAGATGCTTGCATGAGACAAGCATGTACTGCTGTAACATGTGATGTACCATTTCTGTGGTCTGTGTACGGGAGGCTGCAATGCTAGTGTCTGTGGTGTGTGCGGGACACGTTTTCAATGGTGACAAGTGATGTTTTTATACATTGTTTTAGAAAAGTTGAATTGCTACTCTCCGTGGGGTATGGGGCTGTTTGTGGGAGTGAAGCGTGTACTGCTGTAACATGCAATGTATACTTTCTGTGGTCTGTGTACGGGAGGCTGCAATGCTAGTGTCTGTGGTGTATGCAGGACACGTTTTCACTGGTGACAAGTGATGGTTTTATACATTGTTTTAGAAAAGTTGAATTGCTACTGTCCGTGGGATATGGGGCCTTATAAGTGTTTAGCCATGCAACAGTTAATGTTGTTGTACCAAGGATATTGTGCTGGATAACTAAACACTTATAAGGTCTCAAAGGCGAGACCTATTGGCTATGCCAATGCTTGTTCTAATCCTTCTTGCTCTGGTTGGTGCAGTGTAACACATTCAGATTTGTTTTCTGCTTGCTTTTGTCGCAAAATGTAGTACAGGTCTCTCCAAAAGATCGATCTGCGAGCTAACAGTAGCTCGCAGACACCTTCAGGGTAGTTCACAGCCTTGAGTTCATTTTAATATAGGCACATAGTCACATTTTCTTTTATAAGTTAAGGGAAGGTTGTGTTTATTTTGCATAATCATCAATCAGGGTACAGATAGCAGGGCCTGAAAATGAGCAGTGTGCAGTCAGATGCATGACCCAGGATGGGGCACAGAGGTAAAGAACTAATGCACTGGGGTATTTCGCTCTTAACTTAAAGTCCTTGTCAACTTAACATTGGGGTGTGAAAGCAAAACTGTGTTTCTGATTGCTTTTAAATGGGTGAAAATTCAAATTAAAGGCTACCCTAATGATTATGTTAACTCTTCATTTGTATTCAGGCTAAGTAGCTGTTCAGCGCATTTGTGTGGACTTTCTTCACCAACTCTCTGACACTCCCTTAAGAGCGCCCACAGTTAAAAAGATTGTGTGCAAAAGTAGCATATGCCTGAGTAGTAAATGCAGGCTCATATAATATGCATTTACCCTGTTTAGCATTATGTGAAAAAGGCTTAAATTATACATCTGTAATTTATGATTTATGACCGACTTGGGTTGTACAATACATGAATCACAGGCACAGTTTTGGAAAAATATTGTTCCTTTTGAATCCATAACAAATGTAGGCTGCAGTTTGAACCCCTTTTGCTGTTCAGTAGCCACATATTTGTAATGTACATAATGTAATTTCTCTTGATTTATACTTAAAAGTAGTTTGTTTTGTGGTATGCTTGCACATTAATCGTGCATTAAACATATTTGCAGTTGATACAAGTATAGTTATACTTTCACTTACATTTGTTAGTGGTATGCGTAGTTGAAAAGTGCTTTTTTCATGTAACTAAAATGTTCATTAGAAGCTTAACAAACAAAATAATTCCAATACAACTTTTTGCTGGACAATTTATCACTGCTCAATTGTGTAATTTGTGTATATTTAACAAGACAAAGAATGGCAGTTTGTCTGAAATTTCTGTTGCAGGATGGAACCTCTTTTTGGCATATGTGAGAACTTTTTACTGGAGGTTGACTTTTTTCAGAGGTCAGTATTTTTTTTTATTTCTAATTGTATGAATAGTTAGAAACATAAATATAGAAATGCAAGGTTTATCCAATATATGAATAAGAAAGGAATCCGCAAACTGAATACTGTGACAAAAGGATTTATGCATTTAATGGTTTTTCCTGTATTTTTTGTTGACAAGCCCTGTCACTGTTCTTTATTAAAGTTTCATACTAAGATTACAATGCATTTTGGTACGATTAAATGATCTTACAACGCATGAATGTTTGTAGTACTTGTTAGTTTTACCTGATATTTGATGGGCAGTAATTAATGTTTTGTTTTATGTAGAGTGTTTCATTTTATAATGTTAAGGTTTAAGGATATAACCAAGGTACATAAGAAAATACCTTTTATTGGTTACAATAACAGCACTTATAAGCTATGTATTGATACTAAATTGGTTATAATGTGTATATAGAAGTGGGTTGAATGCCAATTAAATATTTTATTTTATTTCAGTCTCTACTGCATAGTACTGTTATCCATTGTAACTATCATGTAACAATCCAATCTAGGTTTGCTTTAACTAGTTTTCCTTTAAGTGAAATCATTGAAATGTTATGGCTTCCCCTCCACCATATGCATTTAAAGTGAGATAATCCACAAATGTCATTTTCTAATTTTGTTAATTGCTTTCAGAGTTTCAGTAATTTGGCTATAAAACCAAATCCTGTGTGGATGGTCTCCTAGGTAACAGGATATTTTAGTTCACAGATAACTATTTTGTAAATTTTGCTTCATATTTAGGGTTTTGCTCAACATCAGTTTAACATGACTTTACAGGTTATTTATGACATACATGCGTTCTTTGTCTGTGTCGATCCAAGATAAACAAATGCTCTATCATCCAGTTGGAACTTCAAGCCCAACCACCACCAAGCATAAAGGAGGGTGTTATTAACACATTTAATATATATTGTCGAGGATACTTATTTCTCTTCTGGCTGGAGGCATTGAAAAGTATCTTTTTAAGCTCGTGGGCCAAAGGCATTTCTTAATAGCTTGCAATTTTATTAAGATATTCAAGTCTGTCTGAAAAATATCTTTCATGGATCGGTTTAGGAAAACTGACTATGAATTGGGACTGTTGTTGACTACATATTCAGTCCCTGTTTGATTCATACAGATCAATTTGATGAGGGCTTATGTTTTACACCATATTGTGCGTAGACTAGAATTCACTAGGTGACAGTCTGATTAGGTGCTTGGTAGTAATTCTGCATGTGTATCCCCCTGGTGCTTCTTATTCCGGAAGAAAAGGGTCGTAGTAAATTCACACATTGTAATGGATCTGCCAGTTCTGCTGTTCAGAGATCCTACAAATGTTTCTTGAAACCTCTTAAAGGGTTAATGAGCTCCACTTTGGGGCCAAGAGGGACATTTCTCCCCAAGCTGGCATGACTCGTGAGGTCATACTAAACTTTACATGGTGTGGTGTTCTGTGAGTTAGTACAGCAGATTAGCATCTTCTGCTGAGGCATATGTTCAACCCGTAGGTTGCAGATTTGAATAATAGCTGCTCCGCTTGTATTTCCATCTTTCTGAATTTAATAAACTTCTTGCAGTCAGTTCTGAACTCTAATACTTGATATTTACAGTGGTTTGTTGCAAGAGCAAGATTTGTGTAATACATATTTTACAAATGCTAGAATTATTTACAGTAGAATAGACATCGTGCACAAAAAAATCTTTGCTACAAGTGAGAAATGTGTTCTCTCTTACTGTTTGGGTGCTAGAAGTATTTACTCTACAACGTTACCTCCACCTGTCTCCAATGTGACCCCTGCAATAAATATAAGAAAGTATTTAGAGACACAAATGTACTGTCACTCATGCTATGACCTGCACAACATTGTGAAACTGACAATAATGAAGGCTTTAATGTAAGCCATTTTTAAATTATAAAATTAAGAACTGTGGATGCACTCAATATATAAAGTTTAACAAACTAAATACATTTATCACATTGAATTCTACTGCTTGGTCTGCAGAATAAACTTCCACCCTTTTTCATATTATTTTACTCTTTCTGAAGATTATCTTCAGAAATGTCCAGTCATTCCACTGTTAAATTTACATGTTCTACAACACCCAACATATTTTTCACAGATTTAACTGGATTCCTCTTTCTCACATAGGCCGTCCATTTATATAAAAAGAATGGGATGCACTCCTCTTCACTCTCACAATAACTCACGTAATGCAAGATTCCAATATATTCCATTTAATATTTTGCCCCATGTGTTTTTAACCCCGACACACCTGAGTAAAATGTATACTACTGGAAGTTCCAACTTCCCTGTTTGTCATGTCCCTATTGCTGACATCAAGAACATGTTCTGGGCCTGTCCCATAACCACAACATTCTGGAAGATGATCACGGTGAACTCATAACTGTCCCAGGTAAACAAGACCTATGCAAACCTGAATGTTACATACTAGGACTTTATAACTGCCCTAAAACCAGCAAAGCTGATAGTAGATTTATGAACCTCGACTTTCTTCTGGCCTGGTATTCAGTCACAATGCACTGAAAAACTTCCTCTCTGCAGGACTCTTCGCTGGCATGCCATGGTACTAAGACAGGCGGCAGTACATTATGTCCCTGCAGATGGAGGAAGCTAGAGGATTATGCCAATGCCCAATAGCACCTATGTGGGATGACCTGGTCCATATCTTTTGGGAAAACCTCAGATGCTACACTAGGCCTCCGTAGAATGGCTTTCATTCGTCCTGCTGCTAGTTGCTTCTCGTCATTTCTGCCCTCGATCTGTCCGCTTACGTTGCTACTCCATAGATGAGTCTAATTTTTTAGACCGATCCGAAGTTAGTCGACTAATGTCCTCCCCATTACATCAGGGCAGGCTCCATTACAATGCTTTTGTGACCCCACATAGGATGAATTCCACATGATATTTTGTTCTCCGGAAAACTACTGTTGTTTTTAGCCTTAGACAAAGCATGTTTTGGTTATGCTGTGTATGTATATTGGTACTTTTTTCCCTCAGTTTGCTATTACTTGTACAAACTTCCTAACTTATATGATGATATTGAGTCGCTCTTAAATCTGTACTGGTGGGGGGTCATGCCATATTTGAAGTTTATATATCTGTGACCTAATCTGTACTTCCTACTTATGTTAGAAAAAATGGATTCTGCTTTCTTAATGCTGTGCTGACATGATCATTAGCTTTAACATTCAGGCAGTTCCAATCAGGGAAAATGATGCCACAGAATGATGGGGGAACTGTTAGGATCTCAGACTAATGTTAGAGGCAGTATACAATGCCTTACTGAATTTGTTTGACATTCACAGTTCTGACCCTAATCACAGTATCTACTGTTGACCGCACCCCAATTCAGATTATTTGATACATTTGATACAGGAGGGTTTGCCCCTAACAGGGGTAGTTAGCATTGAGCAGACTGCAGTACATATTCTTAACACTCCCTGATGAGAATTGCCTTAATCTTAAAATTATCATGTTATTTTGAAGTCAGAGGGCAGCACTCTCCTGTCATTCTGGTTCTTCTTCCCTTAATACGGCCTCTCAATGGCCATCCAGATGTCAAAGCTTGTGACACTGAGTGCATTCTCCTTGCTCGCAGCAACAACACTTGCAAAGCAAGTTTTCTTCTTTTTCTCGATCCTAAGAATGGCCAGCCATGCCTATCAGATTATTTTCCCCTCTACATTTTCCAACAACTGGCCAACAGCATCCCAAACTAAGCTCAAAATGCTTATGAATGGCTTGGGTATGCTCATTATACATTATTTATAAAATTGTCAAGTGGGGGCTCCATTCAGCGTTATTTGTGCTTGAGGCCTAGGGCCCCTTGTTCCCAAACGCAGTTGCTTCCTACCCTGATATTTAGCACTGAACAATAATATACAGAATAACACACGGTCATGACGTCACAGTCAACAACAGCTTACTGCACCTAACGTATATAACTGGTACTCCTCCGTTTGTTTGTAGATCATGCAAATCTCCCTACTGCACAGAAATACAATAAAAGGTGATAGTGTCTTATCTTTACTGCAAAAGTGTAAGGTAGACCGAATTTCATTGATTTCCAGCAAACGCAGTTGGCAGATATGGTTAAATCGTGTGGTCAGCACAAAGCACTGTAGGAAAGGGAAGTTAAAGCAAAGTGTTTTTTCTGTGAGGAATCATTAAACTATGCTGGTGACAATATGGTTGGTAACGTCAAGACTGACTGCAATAAGAAGGAGCGAGCTGGCCGCCTTGTGCCTGAACTCGCGACCTACTCGGGTGCGAGGGTTACAGGCCCAGTTCTCATTGCCGGCGAATTTGCTGCACATTACACCCCGGTATATCAGTCACAGTCATCTCTCGTTGAGGCGGATTCGGCTGATCTCCTCAAAGGCATCAGTCTCCCGGTCCTCTCGGAAGACGATCGGAGCTACTTGGACAGCAATATGACCAACGACGAAATCGCACAGGCGATCAGGATTCTCAAACCGGGTAAGGCGATGGGACCTAATGGGTTACCCATTGAGCTCTATAAACTGTGTCTGGACAAATTGGCCCCGCATCTGCGAGCCATGTTCGAGGATAGCAGGAGGGTGGGGGAGCTGCCACCAGACCAACGGCTGGCGTCGATAGTAGTCATCCCCAAGGAAGGAAAACCGAAGGACAGATGAGCATCTTATCGACCCATCTCCCTGATCAATGCTGAACCTAAAATACTTGCCAAACTTCTAGCCACCCGCCTATCACGAGTGCTTGGTTCCCTTGTGTGCCCTGATCAGTCAGGCTTAATGCCCCATCGCAACACAGCTCTAAATCTGAGACGAGTTCATCGGGTGATAGAGCGGGCCGGAACGGTGCAGGAGGATGCTGTCATCCTATCTTTGGATGCCTCTATGGCCTTTGATACTATTGAATGGCCCTACCTGTTTGCAGTACTTTCTAAATTCGGATTTGGCCCGCAGTTTATCTCATGGGTCAGGCTCCTCTATTCCGCTCCTCTTGCGCAAGTGGTGGTCAACAACAAACTATCTGGGTCCTTCACTCTCAGTCGAGGCACTAGGCAGGGGTGCCCGTTGTCGCCCCTGCTCTTTGCCTTATCCTTGAAGCCTTTGGCTGCCTGGATCCGGGGCGAATTGTCCATAGGGGGTTTGGGGTGGTCGGCGGACTGGGAGGATCGCATCTCCCTTTACGCAGACGATATTCTGCTCTATCTGACTTCCCCCAACAAATCACTCAGATGTGTCTTAGACATCTTTACGTCCTTCGGGAGATTCTCGGGCTACTCTATCAACTGGAGGAAATCTCTCCTCTATATCCTGTCTGGTGGGACTCCATCTCTTCCCAGAGATTGTCCAATACAGGTGGTGTCCAATGGCTTCCAATATTTGGGGATTTTTGTCACAGATGACGCCCGGCTCCGATATGAAAGAACTCTGCTCCTGCCCCTGCAGCGCCTGCAACGTGATGTGGCTGCCTGGAGGGCGCTGCCTCTCTCGCTGCTCGGGCCCGCCGCTCTCTTTAAGATGATGTCCCTCCCCCGCTTCCTCTATGCCCTTCAGAACTACCCCATCCCAGTTCCAGCGCGCTATTTTAAAGAGATCGAGGACCTACAGAGGCAGCTACTATGGGACGGGAGACCTAGAATTGCGCTCCACAAATTAACCCTTAATTGGTATGATGGTGGCATCAGCCTCCCTGACATAAAGAAATATTACTGGGCGGCCCACCTCGCTGCCATCAATCAGGGTATGTATCGAGCTCCTGGAGATCCGGGATATGCCATGGACAGATGGCTACTACCGGGCGGATCATACAACCGAGCCCTCTATGCTAATCCTAAGAACCTCCACTTGACTGGGCCCACATCCCACTCGGTCCAAGTGTGGCATGCAGTTAAAAAAAAGTTTAGGGTGGGAGCATAGGTTGACGCTCGCAACCCCCCTATTGGACTCCGCTCAACTGGGTGGTCTCCATTCCTCCAAAGGTTTCGATAAGTGGGACCTCATTGGCATCTCTCGGGTGGGTGACCTATGGGTGAAGGGTCAAGTGCTCAGTTTTGGCCAGCTGAAACAACAGTACGAACTAACGGATACAGAATTCTTTCGTTATCTCCAGATCCATGATGCCTTAACCACCGCCATCAGTGGGGATTCCCCTCTCCTTGACTCCTCCCCAATGGAGGATAGGTTACTGGACGGGCTCCTTCCTCAGAAGGATATCTCCTTGACTTACAAAAAACTTGTCAATAACGCACCAGATCCCCTACTCAAATTGCATGAGTCGTGGGAGGCGGATGGCCTCTTATTAGATGACGAAGACTGGAGAGAGGCGGTGGCCTCCCCCAGAGAGGTGGCGGCCTCCCCCAGAGAGGTGGCGATCTCTGTACGTCTCCGACTGATACAACTGAAAATTCTCCACAGGATCTATATCACGGGACCGCAGCTGGCCCGTATGGGGCGTGGTGACAACATGAATTGTAGGTGCCACTGCGGACAGGTGGCCAAGTTTATGTATATTCTCTGGGAATGTGAGCACATTCAGAGCTATTGGAGAGGAATCCATAGTGTCATGAGTGAGGTCCTGCACAAACCCGTCAGCCCTGAGGTTAAAACATGTCTGCTTAATGTGTGGGAGCCCACTGATTTGGTAGGATTTGAGATTGCTCAATTATGGGGAGGGCCAGCACCCCCAACTATCGCAGTGTGGAAGCGTAACCTGGATTGGTGTATGTTTCGGAAGAAGACTGTGTATGTGGTAAGGGGTTGCCCCCAGAAATGGTCCCGAGTGTGGGCCAAGTAGAACTCGTATAGGGGGGATATCTGTGTCGCACCTACTGTTCCTCCTGATGATGACCCAATGTCTCCCTGAGTATTCTATCTGTTATAAGTTCTGGTTCCCGTAATTGCTCTTTAACCTTAATGAACTGCCATATTCAACCATGTCTGACCTCCGACTAAAGTTGCCAATTGTTTGTGTATTTTTTGTTAAAAAATTAATAAAAAGATATATTTTTTTTAAAGTGTGTGACTGCAGCCAACAAACTCATTTCAGATGAGTACATGAATGGAAGGGACTTTGGCAGGTTAATAGTCACACACACTTATTCTACTGAAATGAAGTTGATCCTCCTCAAAAATTAGATTTTCTGCTAACTGTCTCAAGATGACTTGCTGATTCTAACGGGGAAGGCTGCAGAAAAAGCAGTGCGAATGAATGTAAACTCCAAATGAATTAGATACTGCATTAAACTTTATTAGGAAATGACAAATTGCCATGCGTTTGAAGGTTTGTCGATCCAGACGTAGTGGAGCTACCCCGCATTTTATGAGAATCTGTCTTTTGGAAAACTATCTTCAAGGATGGGCTTTTGTGCACACTTTAATTGTAGTGCTGTGTGGATTGCTACCAAGGCTAGGTCCACATTTGAAAGGACAGTAATATAAAAGTAATTTATCCCACAGGTTTTTATTGGCCTGACATCATTTATATTTGGTGAACCTAGATAACAATTTTCTAACCCGCTGCAACCTTTTTTGGCATTAGCATGTACACACTCACTTATAATTGAGGAGGCCATACCAATCAAACTAGTCACAGCCTTTTGCCCACCTCACTGTGGTCTTTGCCCCACAAGGCTGAGAAACCTTTCGTTCTTTTTTGCCCTTCCTTTTGGTAGGGTACCCAGTTTGGTAGTTAATTGCAAGAATGATACTTCCCTGCTGCTGGTGAAGGAAGGTGACTGTAATGTTTATGCACCCTATAATCTAAACTCATTGATGATCTGGAAGTGCTGTAGTCTTCTTTCCTATTCTAATATTTGTTGGCTGGCCTTTATTAAGTTAGTAAATAATAGACAGATCATGGTGATGCATGGAAGTGTTTGCCATTTTGTGGGTTCTCCCTTATTAAGCATTTAAAACAGGAATGAGGTCTGCGTTCTTTCAATGATCAGACAGAATCCTTATTGAAATTGTTTTGAAATTAATGTGGACATTTGAGGACTTGTGAAAAGCTCATTAGTAACGGTTAATGATTTAGAATTGTTTCCTTTTTCCACAGATGTTTCATTACAGAGCTCCCGTACATGCCTGATAGCTTTGTGGATAAATTGCTGGATTTAATGCCCAGGCTTGTAACATCAAAACCGTCTGAAGTTGTCAAAATCTTGCAGGCAACTTTGCGACAGAGTAGCTTTCTTCATCTTACCCTTCCAGGCCAGGTTGGTTTTGACTGTATGACAACAGAGCATTGCTGTGGGATTTGGGGATTTAAACCCAGTGAAACAGAAGATCGTTATTTTTAAGTAATTACCATAACGTTTAAGAAGTAAATGTACTGTATTATGGCTTTAAACATCTGCTTGGACTTCATTTGAAAAAAAGTATTTTCTGTAATGTATCCACTTCATTTCATGACAATGCCAAACCCTGGCAAACTCTTGCCAGTAAATGTCAGCAGCATTCATCATTAGCACAATAGTAAAGGTATAGGGAATAGTTTCAGTGCAGTCAAATATATTGATTTAACAGTGCAGTGGACAGTAGAGTTCTAAGTATGCCCTTGGTTCTGGAGGATTATAACTACTGTACTGCACTTAATACAAAGCTAATGTGAAATTAACAAAGTACTTTGTTGTGTAGTTTGTTGGGGTACAAAGTCATTCTGGGTAATCTAAAAGTAGTGATTCCCATTTTTTTTTACCAAGTTTTATATAGCGCGAACTTGACCCGAAGGTATCGGAGCGTTTTACACGAGCACCAGTTGCGTGAGGACACATTAATTTATTGTTAGGCACGGGGAGATTAAGTGATTTACCCAGAATCACAGGATGTTCAGCGTCATTGCAGAGACTCAAACCCGGTTCTCCATATTCGAGGTTGACCGCCCTAGCTGTTAGGCCAACTCCTCTCCCCATTTTAAGTCCCATAAAAAACTTTGTTTCGAGGCATATGAGCTGTAGATTGTATACTTGAGCATAGATCGCCATCTGTTGTTGGGCTGGGATGTTTGCAGTTTGTTTTTGTCAAATAAGTCTTTGTTAGTCACGAGATAGGTGACTCATCCTTATGGTGACAGTGCGCATGGGCATCGACTCCATCCCCAGATTGTTTTTTTTCCTCCATCTGGTTCGAATGTGACTTGCTGCGCTCCGGGTCGGTGTCGTTATCGAAACCCCCTTCGACGCGAAATCACCTACCACTCGACGGTATTGTCTCGATCGTGTTTCCCTTTCTCGACGCGCATCTTCTACAATCGAAAAAACCTTGATAAACTTCGACGCGGGCCGTTGGGCCTACCCGCGCCTGTCCCGACGGAAGTCGGTGGAACGAACTCCCTTCAAGAAATGTCCCCAGTGTGGTGCTAAAGTCCCACACTCGGACCTACACCCAGTGTGTAATCTCTGCCTCTCTCCGGAGCATCAAGAGGATACCTTTGAGGCTTGTTTATCTTTCAAGTCTAAGAAGACCATTCGTGATCGTCGGGCTCGACGCCACGAAATGTCCCGAGGACGCGGCTCCATTCCGGACATCTTCCATCCAGGCCCGACAGCCTTCCCGAACCAGCCCAGGAGGAACCGGTCTCAGTCTCCACAGATGACTTCGACGCCGAAGACGAAGTCACCTCAGCTCAGCGGACCGTGAGTACTGAGACCCCTGCCCCACCCAAGCCCATACCAACGGCCCCGGTAGCCCCTTCGCCACAAGGCCCAGGTCCACACCGGTCGAACATTTCAGATGCCCCGTCCTCGGGCTTGGCTATGAAAACCAAAGACAAGCTTTCCGGCTCGGGCTCGAACCAACCACACTCGGTACTGAAAAACCATCCTCAGCACCAAAGTCCAAGGCTGCCGATATGCCACGCCTTCCTCCATCGGCACCGGAAACCCTCTGGCACTGAAACAGCCGAAGGACAAACCCTCGGAGCCCCAGCAAAAGGGCAAAACTTCGACACCTCAGACGTCGGAGCTGAAACACCCAAAGGAAAAACCTCAGACGCCTAAATCCCAGAAGCAAACCACTCCGGAGCCGAAGCAATCGACACCGAAATCTTCGGAACCACAAAAGGCTTCTAAACCAGACACTATCCCTGTGCCTAAACAGTCTAAGCCTCTTCATAGGGAGAAATCTTCGGCACTGAAAAAGAAAACCGGCTCCGAAGAACTTTTTGTTCCCAATCCCAACGAAAGACAACTTATATCCATCCAACAACTTACAAAAAGGAAACCGGACCATTTGCAAGATTCACCGTTTCCGGCTAAAAGATTGGACATGGGCACTAACACCTTTCCACCTCCTACACCACCTCCTCCACCTATTAATGCCAATTTACTTATATCTCCAGTACACTCTCCAGGACACAACCAGAGGATAGTGATAATGGAGATGGGGACAGACAAGGGGACGATAACGTAATCCCTCAAACAGATGATAATGACAATGAGGATCCCCCACAGGACTCAGACCCCTGGATGGACTATAACACAGATCCCGACTTAACAGACCCAGATCTTTATCCCTCTAAGCCATCCCCACCAGGTAGGTAGGTTTTGCCCAACTGATTAACAGGGCCGCAACATACCACGGAGTAAATCTACATTCTGACCTTGTAGAGGAGGATTTTCTCTTAAGAGACTTTTGCTCAGCCACAAAAAACCTCGCACGCAGTGCTAAAAGGGCTCACTAGACATGCACCAGAAGTGTTTAAGGACCCTGTTAGGACTAGGGTTCTTAACCCAAGAATAGACAAAAAATACAAAGCTGCTCCCAGTGACCCCATATACATTAAAGGTCAACTTCCTTTAGATTCCCTGGTAGTAGCCAAATCTCAAAGAAACACGTTAGTTAGATTCCTCACCTTACAATATCCCCAGGCGTCAGGCTGGATCCAGAAAGATTTTTCGTCAGCAATACCCTTGCGCGTCGCTAGACGTCGTCTGTGGCTCCGCATTCGTCGTCGTGATCGCCGGGATGACGTTGTCGGAGTACTTAGACGCCGACCTCGCGCGCTGACGTCAGTTCTTCTTTTTTCCGCACCAGTAAGCGCCGATCCGGGAAGAGCATACCCTTTTAGTCACTTTTTGACTCAAACGTTTTGTACTCTTTTGGTTCTATTCTCATCGACATCGACTCTGGTGCCGGTAGGGATGCCTGGCTTCAAGGCTTGTGACTCCTGTCACCGACTGATGTCGGTCACGGACCACCTCCGCCGGTGCCTCTATTGCCTTGGTGCCGATGCCGAGTCGTGCCTCGACTGCCGGGCCTTGACTTCGAAAGCTAGGCGGGAGCGGTCCCGCAAGCTACTAGAGTTCCGCGCCGTTCAAGGTCCCGGTCGAGGAGGAGGTCGAGGGACCGGTCGCGGAGCCGCAGCCACCACCGCTCGTCGGGGTCCAAGTCTTCGAGATCTGGTAAGTCGAAGCATAGCAAGAAGTCGAAGAGGTGACATCACTCTTCGGGCTCCCCTCGCCGGTCGCGCGACTCGGCTGAGGGTTCGGGTGGCACCACCCGTGCGGCTCCGTCGGAGCCGCAAGAGTCCCGTCCGACCCCATACCCTCCAGTCCCTGGGTCTGACGCGACTCCGGCGGAGGTCAGTGCCTTCCTCATGGCCATGAGGAATCTGGCTCTGCCGTCGACGCCTACCGGCGCGCCTTTGGGCCCCTCAGGCTCGACTGGGAGGCCTAGCGAGCTGGCGGCTCCGGCGCCGTCGTCGACTCCGGTCCCGACGTTGCAGGTCCCCGAGGGATTCAGGCCTGGATCCCTGTTGGCACAGGTCGACCTCACAACCCCTCCGTCGGCGCCGAATCCTCCGGTGCCACCCCCGGTGCCGCCCTCGGACGGCGCCGTTCCCCGGTTTAGTCCCGGTCCGGGCCCGGCGTCGGAGCGGCGCCGTCCGGCACCGCACCCGACGCCGATGGGTGGCAATTTCATCTTCCGCCCGGCTCCGATCATTCCACCTGTATATCAGGAATCGGATGACGGAGACGACTGGGAGGGGTCTGAGAACCATCTGGCCCGGCAGGGCCAGTTATCTCAGGACTGGGCAGACGAACTGGTGGATGCCAGTGGTCTTGACACCTCCCCTGACACTGGCTACATCTCTCCTCCGACAGTGGCTTCGGAGGAAGGTTCTGCATTTTCTGTGGTGCTGCGCAAGGCAGCCGAAGCCGTTGGGTTGGAGCTGCCTGCTGTGACCGTGAGAACGAACCTCCTCACCGAAGTGCTTCAACCGTCCGCAAGCTCCTCGGAGCTTCTGCTGCAGTTCAATGAAGCACTCATTGACGTTCTGAAGGGCACCTGGTCCAAGCCCTCCACAGTTCCTCCTGTGGACCGAAACGTGGCCCGGTGCCACCGCCCTGCAACGGGCGACCCCAGTTTTCTGTCCCTCCACCCCACGCCTGAGAGCCTGGTTATCCAGGCCTCTACTTCCCAGACCTCCTTCCCGTCCGCTCCCCCGGATCGGGAATCCAAAAAGCTAGAACAGTTTGGGAAGAAACTGTTCTCCTCCCTTAGTTTGGGGTTTCGGTCTATAAACACCGCGTGCCTTTTGGACCGTTACTCCCACTCCCTGTGGGATACGGTGGAGGACGTGCTGCCCCAGTGTCCGGAGGAGGCCCGGACACGGCTCGCCCAGGCTCTTGCCGAGGGGCGGGATGCGGCACGGCATGCAATCCGATGTGGACTGGACACAACGGACTCGCTGGGCAGGGCAATGTCGAACACGGTGACGCTTCGTCGCCACGCCTGGCTGTGGTCCACGAGTTTTTCCGGGGATGTCCAGAGCACCCACGTGGACATGCCCTTCGATGGCAGTCACCTTTTTGGCGACAAAGCGGATAGTGCGCTGGAGCGCTTTAAGGACTCCAGGGCTACGGCCAAATCCTTGGGCCTTTTCGCCCCGCGCCGCAAACTTCCACTTTTCGCCCCTTTTGTGTCCACGGAAGGGGCGCCCCCTCACGTCCGCCTAGCCACAGGCTGCAGAACCTCGGCGGACGTGGATTCCGCCGAGGTGGTACAGGGGGACAACGTGCCGGTCCGTCCACATCTACCCCAGCAGCATCCACCTCAAAGCTCAGTGGGCAGCAGAGTTCGCCATCACCTGCTCCACTGGCGTACCATCACATCGGACAGGTGGGTGCTGCAAATCGTCCGAAGGGGCTACTACCTCCCCTTCGAGGCGACCCCTCCAGCCATGCCACCGCCGTGCCACCGAATTTCGGGGGATCACTTGCAACTTCTGCAGGAGGATGTTACGGCCCTCTTGGCCAAGGGGGCCATCGAGCGCGTTCCTGGTTCAGAAGTAGGTTGTGGTTGTTATTCCCACTACTTTCTGGTTCCCAAGAATGGCAAAGGGGGCCTAAGCCCTATCTTGGGCCTCAGGAGCGTCAACGCCTTCCTCCGGAAGGAGAAGTTCAAGATGCTCTCCTTAGCTCAGGTTCTGGCTGCCCTAGACCCTGGAGATTAGATGGTAGCGTTGGACTTGCAGGACGCTTATTTCCACATCCCCGTCCTGCCAGCCCACCGGCGTTACCTGCGGTTCACGGTGGGCCAAGAGCATTTTCAGTTTACCGTGCGGCCCTTCGGCCTCACCAGTGCCCCTCGGGTGTTCTCGAAAATGATGGCGGTGGTCGCAGCTTATCTGCGCAGATTGGGGGTTCCAGTCTTCCCCTACCTCGACGTCTGGTTGTTAAAGGCGGGCTCGCCCCAGGCAGTCGTCTCCCAGCTCCAGACTACGGCCGACCTCTTGTATTTGCTGGGGTTCTCCATCAATGTGCCGAAGTCGCATCTGAGTCTCTCCCAGAAGCTCCTCTTTATTGGAGCGGTTCTGGACTGGGCGCAGTTCCGGGCCTATCCTCCGGAACAGCGGGTCCGGGATTTTCAGGCTCTGATTCCCATCTTTCGGCCTCTATCCCGGGTTTCGGTCAGGTTGGTGCTGCGACTTCTGGGTCTGATGGCCTCCTGCATCCTGTTGGTGCATCACGCCAGATGGCGAATGCGGGCTCTGTAGTGGGACCTGAAGTTTCAGTGGGCCCAGCATCGGGGCCACCTGTCCGACCACGTCCTGATCTCGGAGGGCACTGCGAGACAGTTGCAGTGGTGGCTCACGGACCGCGATTGGGTCAGTGGCAGATTCCTCTCCCTACCCCAGCCGGAGCACGTAGTGGTGACAGATGCGTCCCTCCTGGGATGGGGGGGCCGAATGGAAGAGGCGGAGATCAGAGGCCTCTGGTCTCCGGCGGAGTCCCGGCTCCATGTCAACCTTCTGGAGCTGCGGGCGATCCGGCTTGCACTGAAGGCATTCTTTCCCTCTGTCTGGGGAAGTGTAGTGCAGGTGTTCACGGACAACACCACTGCCATGTGGTATTGCAACAAACAGGGCGGGGTGGGGTCGTGGACCCTTTGTCAGGAGGCTCTGCGCCTCTGGACATGGCTGGAACATCAGGGCATCACCCTGGTGGTTCAACATCTGGCGGGCTCTCTGAACGCCAGAGCGGACAAACTCAGCCGCCGGTGCATGATGGATCACGAATGGCGTCTAAACTCGGACGTGGCACAAGGCCTCTTTCGGCAGTGGGGAGAGCCTTGGTTAGATCTATTTGCCACCGAAGAGAACGCGCAATGTCAGCAGTTCTACGCGTTGGAGTTTCCAAGGCGGCACTCGCTCGGGGACGCCTTTCGTTGCGAGTCTAGTTGCGGTCTGTTGTACACCTTTCCGCCTATACCACTTCTACCCAGAGTGCTGAAGAAGATAAGGCGCGACCGGGCCCAAGTCATCCTGGTGGCTCAGGATTGGGCACGAAGATACTGGTATCCTGAGCTACTCAGTCTGTCGATCGCTCCCCCGATACGACTGCCTCTTCAGAAGGACCTTCTGTCGCAGCAGCAGGGGACGGTCCTCCACCCGAACCTGTCCAGCCTCCACCATGCGTGGATATTGAGCGGCGGCAGTTGATGCCATTTGACTTGCCTCCTGAAGTCTGTAATGTTATTCTGGCAGCCAGGCGTCCCTCCACAAAATCGATATACGCCTGCAGGTGGAACAAATTTGTGTCATGGTGCACAGCAAAGGCTGTGGATCCCCTTTCCGCCCCTCTTTCTGAGGTTCTCCTCTTTCTTCTTTCCTGGCCCAGCAGGGCTCTGCTCTGGGCACCCTTAAAGGATATCTTTCAGCTATTTCTGCTTTCTTACGGCTTCCTGATCAGCCTTCTCTTTTCAAATCCCCTGTTGTTTCTCGATTGTTTAAGGGCATTACTCACATGTTTCCTCCTGTCCCTTTCGTAATGCCTCAGTGGGATTTGAATCTTGTATTGACCTTTCTGGTGTGCGCTCCCTTTGAGCTACTTCATAATTGTCCCCTTCGTCTCCTAACTCTTAAGACTGCTTTCCTAGTTGCCATCACCTCTGCTAGACGGGTGAGTGAGCTCCAGGCCCTCTCTTCTAAGCCTCCTTTCCTTTCTAGTAACTGCCTTTCACATCGGACAGTCTGTTACTCTGCCCACCTTCTTTCCGCTTCCGCATCCCTCGAAAGAGGTAGAGAGGCCCCACCGTCTGAACCCAAAGCGGGCGCTGTCTTTCTATCTGGACCGCACCAAACAGTTCCGGGTGGACAACCAACTCTTTGTTGGCTATGTGGGCGCTAAGAAGGGGCGGGCGGTGCACAAACGAACCATCTCTCGGCGGGTCGTTTTGTGTATCAAGGCCTGTTACTCCTTAGCTACAAAGGAACCTCCTGTAGGGCTGAGGGCCCATTCCACTCGGGCCACAGCGGTGACCACTGCCCTGGGCCGGGGAGTCCCCTTGCAGGACATCTGTCAGGCAGCAACGTGGGCTTCGCTGCACACGTTTGCCAAGTCCGGAGAGACGGCTTCTTTGGCCGTTCTGTTCTCCAGGACTTTCTGGTGTGATCTTGGTTCGCATGCCCACCACCGGGGTTGGTATTGCAGGGGTATCTATTCTAAGGTGAGGGGTCTAACTAATGTGTTTCTTTCAGATGAACAAGTTACTTACCTTCGGTAACGATATATCTGTAAGAAACATTAGATAGTTAGATTCCTCACCGCCCCACCCATCCTCCCCGTTCTGCGAACCGATATCTAGGGTTGAGGTCCGCCCTTTCAGGGCCCTAGAATTTTTTGGCACCAGTGTCGGTCTCTTCCATGGCTCTGCGTTCCTGGCGCAGAAAGCTATGTACAAGAACTGACGTCAGCGCGCAAGGGCGGCGTCTAAGTACTCCGACGTCATCCCGGCGATCACGACGCCGACGACAGATGCGGAGCCGCAGACGACGCCTTGCGACGCGCAATTGCTGGCGAAAAATCTTTCCGGATCCAGCCTAGGGATATTCTAAGGTGAGGAATCAAACTAATTAATGTTTCTTACAGATATATCGTTACCGAAGGTAAGTAACTTGTTCTTCACGTAAAAGGGCCAACTCTCAAGGTACAGGTAACGCCCCGCCCCCGGATAAACAATCCAAACTATTAGATGCCTCAGGCAAACGTATGGCATCTCAAGCTGCAAACTATTGGAAAATAGCCAATACACAAGCTCTCTTGGCAGGGTACGATAGGGCTCACTACGATGAGCTAGAGAAACTCATCCAGCACCTACCAGATCAATACAAAGACAAGGCCAATGACCTCATACAGGAAGGCAAATTGATTACGAACACATCCATTAAATGTGCGCTAGACGCCGCGGACACCACGTCCGGCACAGTCAGTACTAGCGTATTGTTACACAGGCATGCTTGGCTCAGGATATCTGGATTTAAACAGGAGGTACAAACCAGCATCCTTAATCAGCCCTTCGACCAAGAGCACCTCTTTGGCCCTGCAGTAGACACATCTTTAGAAAAGATGAAAAAGGACACTGAACCCGCAAAGTCTATGGGAGCCTTGCAGTTATCTTCTCCTAGAGGCTCCTTTCAATGCTCCTTTTATAGGGCTGGCTCAAAAAACAAAACACTGGAGCACCCATCCTCATCTTTCAAAAGCCCCAATCAGAGTTCCTTTTCCAAAGGTTACTTTAGGGGAGGTTACAGGGATAACAACAATAAGGGCAGAGGCCGGGGTAATAACGCCTGCAGCTCCCCTACCAACAAGCAGCGACTTCCCTGTGCTTCCCCCCGACCACTCCACACCTGTCGGGGGACGCCTTTCACAGTTCCTACCTGTCTGGAATTCCATCACCACAGACAGGTGGGTGAGACAAATTATCCAGTATGGTTACTGCCTGGAACTCACGTCCACTCCCCCACACATTCCTCCCAAACACCGTCCAATGTCCACAGAATATTTGACTGTCCTCAAACAGGAAATTCTCTCTCTACTACACAAAAATACAATAGAACCAGTCCCCTTACCCCAACAGGGCACAGGGGTTTTCTCACTCTACTTTCTCATTCCAAAAAAGGACTGCTCTCTCAGGTCAATATTAGGCCTCAGACCCCTAAACCTCTACATCCAATCAGACCACTTCCACATGGTCACTCTCCAGCAGGTGCTCCCACTACTTCAACAAGGCGACTTCCTTTCCACTGTAGATCTAAAGGACGCCTACTTTCATATTCCTAATCACCCCTCTCACAGAAAGTATCTCAGGTTCACAGTGGACGAACAACATTATCAGTTCAAAGTCCTTCCATTCGGAGTAACCACGGTACCCAGAGTCTTCACCAAATGCCTCGCAGTGGTAGCGGCTCATTCACGAAGGCAACACATTCATGGTTCCCTTATCTGGACGACTGGCTCATAAAAGCCAAATCCCACAACAATTGTGTGCAGCACACACACAAAACTATCCTGCTACTTCACGACTTAGGTTTCACATTAAACCTTGACAAGTCTCACCTTCAACCATCCAACTTACAATAGTATCTAGGGGCTACTCTGGACACCTCAAGAGCTCTAGCATGCCCCAATCCAGGCAGGATTCATTCCATGCAGGCTCTAATATTACAATTTCGACCTCAACACTCGTTGCCAGCTCGAGTGTTTATGCAATTAATGGGGATGATGGCCTCTTGCATCCTCATCGTCCCTTTTGCAAGACTCCAGATGCATCCCTGACAGGAATGCTTCGCACATCAGTGGAACCAGGCTCAAGGTCAGCTGACAGATCTGGTGTTGGTGGACAGACGCACACATCGGTCTCTGCAGTGGTGGAATGTACAGAGCCTTTCCAGAGGGCGGCCGTTCCTCGACCCGGCTCCACAGATAGTACTAACAACAGACGCGTCGCTCAACGGCTGTGGAGCTCATCTACAAAGTCAAACTGTTCAGGGCTTATGGACCCATCAACAGAAACAACTCCACATAAATCACCTGGAGTTACTAGCAATCTTTTTAGCACTAAAGTCTTTCCAACTTTTGTTACTAGACAAAGCTGTCCTAATACGTACAGACAATATGACAGCAATGTATTACATTCAAAAGCAAGGGGGGGGACACACTCTCTCCAACTTTCCCACCTAGAGCAAACTATATGTAGATGGGCTATTCCTCAAAAGATATACCTGCTTGCGGAACATCTTCCAGGAGTACACAATCAGATCGCGGATCTGCTCAATCGACAAACACAACAAATTCACGGATGGGAACTTCATCCTCAAGTTCTTCTTCCATTCTTTCAAATGTGGGGACACCCAGACATAGATCTGTGCGCCACACATCAAAACGCAAAATGCCCAAACTTCGCCTCCAGGTATCCACACCAATTGTCCAAAGGCAATGCGCTATGGATGAACTGGTGAAACAAATTTGCTTACGCTTTTCCTCCTCACCCGCTCATTCCATTAGTGGTTCGGAAACTCAAACAGCATTCCCTCACAATGATCCTAATTGCTCCAACATGGGCCCGACAACCATGGTTCACAACCATCTTGGAACTATCAGTAGTTCCACATCACAAGCTACACCTCTCACCCAAACTTCTTACACAGAACCATGGAGAGATAAGACACGCAGATCCCAATCAACTCAATCTTGCGATCTGGCGCCTGAGGTCCCAGAGTTTGGGTACCTCAATCTCCCACAAGATTGTATGAACGTCATCAAAGAGGCTAGACGTCCTACCACAAGAGCATGCTACGCAGCAAAGCGGAAGCGATTCGTTGTTTATTGTGCAAATAACAAAATCAACCCACTAGACGCTTCCATTCAAAACATTATCTGTTATCTCTTGCATCTAAAACAATGTAATTTAGCATATACATCTATACGACTACATCTTGCTGCAATAGCTGCTTACCTCCAAAACAGACAACACTTGTCTCTATTTCGAGTTCCAGCTAACAAAGCGTTCATGGAAGGACTTAAACTAATAATATCACCTACAGTTCCAACCTCCCCAGTCTGGAACCTCAATATTGTCCTTACCAGGCTCATGGGCCCCCCATTTGAACCTCTACACAAATGTGAGTTACAGTTCCTCACTTGAAAAGTAGCCTTCCTGGTACCTATCACATCCCTCAGGAAAGTCGGTGAACTCCAGGCATTAACCATACAAGAACCATTTTTACAATTGCATCATATTAAAGTGGTTCTTAGGCCTAACCCAACATTTCTACCCAAGGTAGTTTCTGCCTTCCACCTTAATCAGTCTGTTGAACTCCCAGTTTTCTTCCCTCAACCAGACTCAGTGGCAGAACGTGCTCTTCACACACTAGACGTCAAAAGAGCGTTATTATACTACATAGAAAGAACTAAATCTTTTAGAAAGACTAAACAAATCTTTGTATCTTTCTCCCCACCTCACAAGGGCAATCCCATCTCAAAAACAGGAATTGTAAGATGGATTGTTAAGTGCATCCAAATATGCTTTCTCAAAGCTAAACGCACGCTAACCATTCCACACACAAAATAGGGGCTTCTATGGCATTCTTAGGGAACATTGCCTTAGATGACATTTGCAAAGCAGCAACTTGGTCTACACCTCACACTTTCACTAAACACTACTGTGTAGATGTGCAAGTTAAGCAACAAGCTAGTGTGGGCAAGGTTGTATTGAGAACACTTTTTCAGACCAGTGCAACGGATGCAGGTTGCCACCGCTAAGGAGGAAAACTGCTATATAGTCTATGCTCAAGTATACAATCTACAGCTCATATGCCTTGAACGGAAAATGCTACTTACCAGTATGCATCTGTTCTTGGCATGTAGAGCTGTAGAGTTGTATACGCCCACCCACCTCCCCGGATACCTTTATCTGTTGCAGTATTTTCTTACTTCGATACATTACACATGGACATCCTTTCTACTTCTCTACTAACTCCATCATTGCCCTTCATGGCGAAACACAATCTGGGGATGGAGTCGATGCCCATGCGCACTGTCACCAGAAGGGGGAGTCACCTATCTTGTGACTAACAAAGACTTCTTTGACAAAAGCAAACTGCAAACATCCAAGCCCAACACCAGATGGCGATCTATGCTCAAGTATACAACTCTACAGCTCTACGTGCCAAGAACAGATGCATACTGGTAAGTAGCATTTTCCTTTCCACTTGAGCAAATCTGCTCAACAGATTACAGCAAACCTTGTAGGTAGGACTTTAGTTAAAGTAGACCTTTTTGTGGTTTAGTCCAAATCCGTTCAGTAGTTATGAAGAAATATGTGTTATAAAACATTGGTGGTGGACTTGAAAGCATTAATTTCTTTTCTATAATTTGACAGTTCTGAGAATTGTATGAGAACCTTTTTTAAATGATAAAACAAGTCTAATTGGTTGACACAACTGTTTTCTCATAGAATTTTCCAAAAAACCCACATTATGGGGAAAAGAGTTGGTTGGGGGTGTGAGTGTATAAAAGTATGGTAATCCCTGATCCTGTTGGGGTGGTATCATAACCAAAGACTGAGTGGCAAAAAAACAAATTCCAATAAAAATCCTAAATAGGTGGGCTATATTTGCAAACTAAGAACCTTTTCTAGAGCCACTTGAAACACTGCTGTTCAACTGAAAAAAAAATATTGAACTGAGTTATGCTATATGCAAAATCGTGCTGTCAAAATGGTATTTTCAATCAAGGGTCCATTGGCTAGTTTTTCTTGCCAGAGGTTTAGAATGTGATTGACGGCCAAGCTTCGGTCAGAGCTGGCTGTGCACAGCAGGTTTTGTGGGTATTGAGGCTGCATACACTGCAGGTTTAAGGGACACCAGTGAAGGTGCTACAGGTGATCAGATGCAAGGAAATCGAGACGGCTGCCCTCTTACGAGGAAGGTCCTATGCAAAATGGTACTTTGGGAAACGGAAAATAACTTGGTCCTTTCTCAATTCTTTGCAAAATTTGGAAAACTCAGTAGAAGTACTTTTAAGAAATGTTTGGTGCAGATTGGTCAAGGTTAAGCAAAGTTTTAACTGAGATGAAAAGCGCTTTTGCTATGAACTATTGTAATTGTTAATTGTGGTCACTCGAATCTTGCTTCTGTAAAATGTGTGTGTGTGTATTCTTAACCACATTAAAGAACCCCTCAAAACATCTCTTTAGCAACATTATGGATCAGATAGAAAAACCAAAAATTACTAAACCACAACACTTATGGTGAGTGGAGTGGTGTAAATATATTCACCACTCTTGCACCTCAACACTAAGTGAGAGCCAAACCCCAATAATAATCGAACCCCAATATTTGATCACCCCAAATACTTTTACCTTAATAATTTGGCACCAGTATCTCCAGCTGATCTGGAGACAACACTCTTCATCAGGAAAATCACAATTGAGCAGAGTTAAACAGATTAAAATATAAACATATAGTTCTAGATCAAAAATAGAGCAAAAATAATATGTATTTCAGAATCATCAAAAATGCGGTAAAGAAGGAAGGCCCCTTACAGAAGTACAATAAATACAGAATCCTAACACTATATAAGCCCTAGATAGGCATATTCTAAGCAAAAACTATGAGTCTAACCCCTAAAAAGTACTGTCACTGTAATAAGTAGCCTACAAGGAGCATGGCAAAAGAATACAACGCAAACAATATTTTATAGTCTAAGTCTAGTATAGTCTAGTCTACGTCTTATAGACAAATCACCCAAGCTATTGATAAATTCTGCAAATTCTTCATGGTATGATCATGGTTCGGGTCTCATTTGGCAAATTTAATAATTAAAAACGACACAATTATTTAGCACTAACCCATTTCTTAAGAGAAATCTTCTGCTTGCTTCCTCAGCATGTGCACTCCGTAGATGTTTAATACAAATGAAACATTTCTTAAGCAATGGCTCATAGAATTGGCACCAACACTTCTTCAACGGAACTTTCATCAGAAGTCTTCCCAAATGATATTTAGGGTACATCATGGAAGCTTTTTTCACTCTACATGGTTTCTAACAAATGTTGTATATCGATATATTCTGACATGATTCACTTGATGCTCCACAGAAACAACGGGAGAGGTGGCTTTGTAGCAGACACTGATTGGGGTGGGGAATGAGAAGGAGAAGTTGAACAGAATACAAGAAACTGCATCCATTTTACAAATATTTGCGTACTACATGAAAATGTGGCATAAATATTCATAGCAGTGTTTACACTTCTAAGTGGTGTACATAACTTGTTTCAGTTACAATCTCAGTTCCTCATTTACCACTCTATGTATCAGTAAAACTCAAATTATTCAAAACATTTTCACACAATATTTGCACATTTTGTATATTTTGAAAAACGCTATAACAATTGCTTTGTCATTGCTCTTGGCATAACACGTTTTGTCCCAGATAAAATGACAACACTGAAGTCACTTAACACACCTACAGATTACTGTCCACAATCCACTGAAGTCAAACTTGGTCAGATTTAACAGGCTCTGGATGCAGAGACTGGACTCAGAAACACTCTTTGTTGGGTGTGAAAGCATACTGAGCCCAGAACCCACTTCATTAAAGGCTGCAGGCTTTGTTTCAGGGATTGGCAAAAGTTCTGATCTTCAAGGTCAGTGGGCCAGTTTTTGGATTACCAGGTCTTTCTGCCAGGCATGTACTGGGCACCCATTTTACCCTTGGCCTTTAACCAAGTCCAGCAATCTCTGCGCCTCTTACAGGAGCTGACTGGTCACAGACCTACTGCAAGGATTGCCCTTCCTGTAGTGTAGGGGTAAATAAAATAAATCCACCCCAGAGTAGTGCTAATGTCTCTACAGAGCTTACCCTTCTTCTTAACTTACATCTTATAATAAAAGGCCGCAATACTTTGTGGTGCTTCCTCTTACCCTCAAACCACACCAGGGAAATACCCTACATTAAAGAAGCAAACTTTGTTTTATTTGCTGATCTAGGGCAACAGTGGTATATAATTGCATTAACAAACTCCAGAATTAGGTTTGTGAGGTATGGTACAAGAATAATGAAATCAAAATATTGTCTGATAGAAATATTGTTCCCTAAGTATTGTTACAAAGATATGGCCCCATTGGTGTTAATACTGGAAAATCGACACACAATGGGGTATTTTGCAACAGATATTTAGAATGCAATACCTCTGTCAGGCAATATTTGTGCTAACAATACGCTGACATTTAACTTGTTAGACACCATTGTGACTGTCATCATTCAGATGGCAGCCAAAGTTCATACGCCCCATTTTTTAGGCTGCCGCCTATGGAAATGTAATGGACATTTCAATTGAAAATGTGTTGTCTGTAATGGCAGTGTGCTACCACACCATGAATACTCTACCTCTATGCCGCAACACTCTACTTTGCACCACTCCACTCTATGCCACTGCACTCAGTACCACTGCACTCTATGCCTCTCTACTCTACTCTACTCTACCCCACACAACTCTACTCTGCCCTGTCCAATGCTCTCTTCGCCACTCTGCCTTAAACCACAGCACTCTACTCCACTTCAGTCTAGGCTACACCAATCTACTCAGCACAATTCCACTCTCTGAAACACTGCACTCAATGCAACTGCACTCTACACCACTTTACTTTACGCCATTGTACTTTATGCCACTCTACACAACTGCACTCTTCCCTGTAGTACTCCACTCTACGCCACTTCAGTCTACTCTGAAACAATCTCCTCTACACCACTGCACTCTATGCCACTCTACTCTTAACCACTGCACTCTACTCCAATGCACTGTACAACACTGCACTCTATTTCATTGTACTCTGCATCACTGTACTCTATGCCACTGCTCTCTACGCCACTGTACTACATTCTACACCGCTGAAAGCTGACACACTACTCTGCTACACTGCACTCTACTCTACTCCATTCTATGCTACGCTACTCTACGCCACTACACTTTATGGCACCATACTCTACTTTGCACCTCTCTACGCCACTTGACTCTATGCCACTCAAACTCAACTGCTCTGTGCATCACTCAACTCCACGCCACTCCACACCACTCTGCGTCACTGCACTCTATGCCACTGCACTCTACACCGCTCTACCTTACTCTGTGCCACTGCACTCGGCGCCACTGCACTCTACTATGCGCCACTCTAATCTACACCACTTGTGTTCTGCGACGCTGCATTGTACGCCACTAAATTTAATGCCACTGCCCTCAATGCCTCTATACTCTTCAACACTCTAAGCCAGTGCAGTCTACACCAGTCCACTCTACAACACACTACTCTACAACCCTCCAGTGTATGCCACTCTGCGCGACTCCACACTATACCACTCGAGTACACGACGCTCTCTGCCACTCCATTCTACAACACTCTACTCTTTGCCGTTCCACTCTATAGCACTCCACGCCACTCTCCTCTACGCCACGAAGTTTTAGCCATGCTGAACAGCAGCCACGCTGGTGTAAAACATGACTAAAACACATTGGTAAAGCCAAAAGCTCTTAAATAGGCAAGACCTATTGGCTTTGCCAATGCTTGTTAATATTTATTACAAAAAACAAACACATTGTGTCGAAATGGGCGCTGGTGGACAGGGGGACTGAGCTAAGGCCATAAGAAAATAAATGCCACATCATATGGCCAGTGCCTCGCTCTCCAGGATAAAAACCCTGCCAAGTGTGTTCACAGACACAGTGAGCTGGCACCACCCATGGCCAGAGTCTAGTTCTTGTGCACAGTGCCTCCTGTACATGTCTGTGGGTCAATGCTCTAAGTTTAGGGACAGTGACCTAGCACAGGGCAGTGCCGAAGACTATTCCCTGTACCCAGTTCCCACTATTCAAAGCCAAAAGCCATCTAGTGTTGGGCACCGACGTTTGCAAGTTGCTTTTACTTTTTTTTCAAACAAAGTTTTCATATCTCGAAATGCAGTGCAACTCCGCCTCTAGAGGAACATTTCACATGGGCACCGATTCCATGTTAGATTGGTTTCTTTCACCCTCTGGTTCGCACATGCACCAAGTAGGCTCCAAGTTTTTACATGACACCTGCTCCCTCTGCTAAGGTAGAGCACCAATTCTGGCGGAGTATGGCATCAAGCACATTGGCAAAGGCAATACTGCCCACGGGTCGCCTGCCTCAACAGGGTCTAGTCGGTACTGACCTAGACCATGGGATGGTGCCAAGCCTCAACCCCCGGGCAGTCATTCCCAGTTTTCGGCTCCAATACTGAAGCCTATATCGGCTCCAAAAACATCTGGGCCTCAAATCGCTCACTCTGTATCAAAAGCTTTTTGGCTCAGAAGCCAAACCCATCACCTTCAAAAGCTGCATCTAAGTTGAAACATGCCGCTACTCCCAAACTGAGGTTGACATTGAATCCCCGATTGGCACCTAAACCTGATTTGTCTCCAAAATCTCATCTGCAGCGCGGACAAAAAGACACGCAACCTCACAAGCTTCCAGTCACCCCCTCAAAGGAGAAAGCAGAAGGTCCCATACTTAAAGTCCTTCAACTGAAGGTTGATGCACGCCAACAACGCATATCCATCTTAACGCACAGGAAAAATTACGACCAGGGTCGCTTCACAATCAGATCCTGTACCTGGTAAGAGAAGCTGGCTTTCCAGGAAGAGAATACAACAAAGCCTTTCACCCATGACCCAACAGCTAAGAAACCGAGACAGTGCAACCAACTCTATTCCTGTTCCCCTCACTCCACCACCGTTACCCACCACACACACACTTCCCCCACCCAACACTCTGCCATGACTGTCTCTGTTTGACTCACCATCAGGGTACCTTTATTGCAGCTCCTGAAAAGACAGTCCATATGGATCTTGTGACCCCCTACAATCAACTTGTAGGTGGAGCATGAACAGGTGACCCATGGGAAGATTATCCTGTAGATCAAGCAGGGTATCCTGAATTGGGTCACTACCTGGTCTGCCCCTCCTTTCCAGATGACACCTCATTGCACCATGAAGTCATCCAGCACACTGCTATCTACCATAGGCATGTGGTCCAGGACATCTTCATGGAGACGCTTGCAGTGTCTGCGAGGTAGGTTCAGTTTCTCCCTATGCTAAAGGGAATGCTCAAGTCCGCCACAGAAAATGTTAAAGACCTGGTTAGAATCAGAGTTGTCATTCTACAAGTTAAAAAAACAAAAGTGTGAGGTTTTCCCAAATTAAGCCATGTACAGTAGGAGGGAGGTCACTCCAAAATCACTAGTGGTCCACCCTGCTCGAAACCACGCCGCTGCCCAAGCTGCAGGTGACGCTCCTAAGAGAATAGATGCTGCAGGTAAACACTTTGCATGGGAGGTACTACTCACTGGAGGTTTGCTAACTGTATTGCCCTGTTGTCCAGGTACAACAGAGTACAATGAGAAGAAATAGATGAGCTTCTCAAACATCTACCTGAACATTTCAGGAAAAGAGGGGAAGAAATAATGTCAGAAGGCAATATATATTTAATATTGTTGCGGAGACCGCACTAGGGGCGTCAATGCAATTGTCATACTAGGCATTGCTGTTTATCTCCGGACATAATCTGGAGGTACAGAGACAGCTCATCAACCTGCTTTTCGATGGAGTATACCTCTTCGGACTGCAGGTTGATGCAATTTTAAAGAAAATAAAAAGGGACACAGATTGTAAAGTGTATGGGGACCGTACAGGCCACCAGTTTCAGGGTTCATTGCATAAAATCAGGACAGGGGTGGTTAAAAGCCTACACACCCTGATTAAAAGCAACAGCACTTCTACCAACATCATGCAGATAGAGATTGCAATTGCAGACCTATAGTGGAAACCACACATGTATTGGCCGGGGAGGTGCCATCAGAGGGCCTACCCCTCCCACAGATCCCTCCAATCATACGTATACTGTTGGGGAAGACTAAGCTATTTCCTCGATCAGTGGCAACAAATCACCTCAGACACATGGGTGTTGAGCATTATGCAACACAGTTACTGCCTCAAACTACATGCAACCCCTCACAACATCCACCCATAAATGCAAACTCAGTCCAAACCACCTCCTCCAAGAAGAGGTGTGTGCACTTCTACGAAAGGGGGCCCATAGAGCCCATACCATCACAGCACCAGAGCCCCTCTGACTTGTGGTATCAGGAGGATCTAAGCCCTGGGAAACCCTTTTTGGGTAGCCTTGCGCTCTACTAATCTGTATACTAATACCCAAAAGACGGGTCCCACAGACCAGTACTCAATCTCAGGCCCTCCAGATCACACTTCAAGGAGCTATCCCGCTTCTGCAACAAGGAGACTTCATGATGGCACATGATCTCAAAGAATCCTATTTCCACATTACAATCCACCCTGTGCATCATGGTAAGGGGTAATCAATATCAATTAAATTCAAGGTACTACCTTTCGGGATCACCACAGCTCCAAGAGTATCCATAAAATGTTTTGCGGTTGTTGCAGCTCACCAGCGCCAAGATGGAATTCATGTTTTCCCATACCTAGACAATTGGACAGGAGAAGCAGCAAAATACGACTAGTGCGTACATAGGCAACAGCGTTACTGCTTCTCACACTAGGATTGACCATAAATGCCCAAAAATCCCATTTTATACCTTCTCTGTTGCAGCCTCTCCTAGGCTGCATATTAGATACCATCGCCGCAAAAGTGTTCCCCAAACTTGCAAAGGGTTTTCAACTCAAAACAAATGCTGCGGCTTCAACCAAACCTCATATTCCAGTGCGCTCATTCATGAGCCTTCTAGGGATGATTTCATCTTGTATCACAATGGTACCATACGCAAGGTTGCACGTGAGGCCCTTGCAAGAGTGTTTGGCAATCCAATTGTCACAAGTTCAGGGTCACTGTGAGGATAATCTGTTTATCTGAAAGAAACTATTACTTATGGATTCCTTACCTTAGAATAACCCCAGGCGTCAGACTGGATCTGGAGAATTTTTCTTTAGAGTTTTTCCGACTTTTTGTCGACTTCTTTTTTCGAGTCGTTCGACTCCTGGTGCAAGGGATGTCACATCGACGGACCGGCTTCAAACCTTGTGACTCCTGTCACAAGTTGATGTCAGTTACGGACCCACATCTCGTGTGCCTCTGGTGCCTTGATCGCAACCACGACCTGAAGTCATGCGCTGACTGCCGGGCCATGATCCCGAAGTCTTTGCGATGAGCAGTCCCCAAAGCTTCTCGAGGCCCGGCAGTCAGCTCTGCGCCGCTCGAGGTTGCCGTCGAGAGGTAGGTTGCGGGACTGGTCGGGGAGTCACCATCTCTCCTCTTCAAAGTCTTTGTCTTCAGGTAAGTCGAAGCACAAGAAGAAGGCGAAGAAGTACCGTCGCTCTTCGCCTTCTCCCCGTCTGTCGGCCAACTCGACGCAGGAGGTGGTCCGCATCCGCCCGTGGAGCCTGTTGGGTTGGCTTCGACCTTCCCTCCCTTCCCGGGAGTCGGGGCGACCCCTGCTCAACTTTGTAGCTTTTACGAAGCCCTCCACTTCATCTTTGGGCAGCCCAAGTCCGCCGGTGCGCCTTCGGGCCCTGCGGGCTCGGCTGGGGGTTCTAGGCCTTCGATGTCGGCGGCTTCGGCTCCATCGTCGCACAGTTCCCATAGATCCATTGACGACTCTTCCGCACGCTCAGACGCTGGTTGTGTCCCCAGCCGGCGTCGACCCCGGCCTCCCCTTCGACATGGACACAGAGCCGGACCGGGGTCGACCAACGCCAGTACTGGCACCGACCGGTACTTTTGTACCTCTGTTCTATCCTGGCTTTCCTTATCGCCCTGAGTGGCAGCCAGAGGAGGGTGAGGAGGACTGGGAGTTGTCTATTGACCCTCTAGCAGACCAGTTGGAAGCGTCAGACTGGAGAGGAACTGGGTGAGGCCAGTGGTCTGAATACATCCCCAGATCTTGGTATGCTTTCTTCCCTACCGTGGCTATGGAGGAGGGAGCCTCCTACACTGTGGTGTTGCATAAGGCGGCTGAGGCCTTGGGCCTTGAGCTACCTATGGTGGCAGTCAGGAGTAACCTCTTGACTGAGGTGCTTCAACCAGCACAGCCTCTTCGGAGCGCCTGCTGCCATTCAATGAGGCCCTCACAGACATCCTTCTGGGCACCTGGTCCAAGCCCAGCACAGGGGCTCCTGTGGATAGGATGATTGCCCGATGCCACCACCCGGCCGACTCCATTTTCCTCTCCCAACACCCTAACCCTGAGAGCCTGGTGGTCAAAGTATCAACATCCAAAGGTGCGTTCCCTACTGCTTCCCTAGATAGGGAATCCAAGAAGCTGGATCATCTTGGGAAGTAGATGTTTTCTTCGTCCGCTTGAACTGTGGTTGGTGAACACCGCATGTCTCTTGGGCGTTACACCCACTCTGTGTGGGACACGGTTGCACAGGTACTGCCACAGTGTCCGGAGGAGGCCCGAGCCGTACTCTCCCGTGCGGTCACTGAAAGAAGGGATGCAGCAAAGTTCGCCATTCGCTGTAGGCTGGACACCGCCGACTCACTAAACGAGACAATTTCAAAGTCGGTAGCCTTGAGACGCTACCCCTGGCTGAGTTCCACTGGCGTCTGTCCAATCAACTCTTTTGGACATGCCCTTTGATGGCCATTACTTGTTTGGCGACAAGACGGACAATGCGTTCAAGCACTTCTAGGACTCTAGGGCTTGACCAGATCCTTGGGCCTTGCTACCACCTCTCACCCTGCGCAGTCTGCCTTTCGCCCCTTTCATGGCTACTGAAGGGGTGCCCCACCACGTTCTGCCCAGAGCCACAGGTCCGTGCAGGCTGACCAGCCTCTGTGGGGCCGGGGACCCACCGATGTAGATCAGGGGGCCAGCGGGCGGGCCAGGCGACCAGTGACCCTCTGCAGCAGCCTCCAAACCTTCCTAGTCCGACCTTTCAGGGCCACCAGTTGCCAGTGGGTGGCAGGATCCCCCATCACCTCCCCCCACTGGCACAACATCACGTCAGACAGGTGGGTTTTGCAGATAGTCCGAAGGGGCTACTCCCTCCCCTTCAAGACTACCCATCCCTCCATGCCACCTGCATTCCATCGCATGTCAGAGGATCACCTGGCCCTTCTCCGTCAGGAAGTTGCAGCTCTCTTGGCCAAGGGAGCCATCGAGCGAGTCCCTGTGCCAGAAGTAGGTCAAGGCTGCTACTCCCACTACTTTCTGGTGTCCAAGAAGGTCAAAGGCCTGCGTCCTATCCTAGACTTCAGGGACATCAACCGCTTCCTCCGGAAGGAGAAGTTCAGAATGGTGACATTGGCTCAGGTCCTGTCTGCCCTCGACCCTAGAGACTCGATGGTAGCGTTGGACTTGCAGGACGCTTATTTCCACATCCCCGTCCTGTTGGCCCACAGGCGTTACCTACGATTCACGGTAGGCCATGAGCATTTTCAGTTTACTGTGCTCCCCTTTGGCCTTAGCAGGGCCCCTCGGGTGTTCACGAAAGTGATGGCAGTGCTTGCAACTCATCTGCGCAGATCAGGGCTTCCAGTCTTCCCCTATCTCGACGACTGGTTGTTGAAGGCGAGCTCCAGACTATGGCGGACCTCCTGCATTCGCTGGGGTTCACAGTAAACGTGCCAAAATCTCACCTGCACCTTTCTCAGAAGCTGCTTTTCATCGGAGTGGTTCTGGACACAGCGCAGTTTCGAGCCTATCCTCCCGAACCGCAAATCTGGGAAATTCGGGCTATGATACCGATGTTCCAGCCTCTATCCCGGATTTCGTTGAGAATGACTCTGAGGCTCCTGGGCCTCATGGCCTCCTGCATCCTGCTGGTGGATCATGCCAAGTGGCATATGCAGGCTCTGCAGTGGGACCTGAAGTTCCAGTGGGCACAGCATCAGGAGAATCTGTCTGATGTCATCCAGATCTTAGCGGAAACTGCACATCTGTTGCAGTGGTGGCTCATGAACCAGGATTGAGTCAATGGTAGATCCTTCTCCCTTCCCCAACCAGATTTCACAGTGGTGACAGATGCATCCCTCATGGGATAGGACGGCCACATGGGAGAGGCAGAGATCAGAGGCCTCTGGTCTCTGGCGGAGTCCGGGCTCCACCTCAACCTTCTAGAGCTCTGGGCGATTCATCTAGCACTGAAGGCATTCCTTCCTTCTATCAAGGGAAGAGTAGTGCAGGTGTTCACAGACAACACTTCCGCCATGTGGTATTGCAACAAACAGGGCGGAGTGGAGTCAAGGACCCTCTGTCAGGAGGCCCTTGGTCTCTGGAATTGGCTGGAAAATCAAGGCATGTCCCTGGTGGTTCAACTCCTGGCGGGTTTTCTGAACACCAGGGCAGACAAACTCAGCTGCCGGTGCTTGATGGATCACGAATGGCGTCTTCACTCGAAGGTGGTGCAAGGTCTCTTTCAACAGTGGGGAGAGCCTTGTTAGATCTATTCGCCTCCGAAGAGAACACATAATGTCAGCAGTTCTGCGTGTTGGAATTTCCAAGGCGGCACTCGCTAGGCGAAGCTTTTCGTCGCAAGTGGAGCTGCGGTCATCTATACGCCTTTCCGCCTATACCACTTCTGCCCAGAGTGCTGAACAAGATCAAGCACGACCGGGCCCAAGTAATTCTTGTGGCTCCGGACTGGGCACGAAGAGTCTGGTATCCCGAGCTCTTGAACATGGCCATCGATCCTCCGATCAGACTACCCCTTCGGGAGGATCTTCTGTCGCAGCAGCAAGGAACGTTCCTCCACCCAAACCTTCTCCAGCCTCCATCTCCTTGCGTGGAGATTGAGCTGACAGTTGACTTCCTCCTGAAGTCTGTAATATTATCTTTGCAGCCAGGCATCCCTCTACTAAAACAGTTTACGCCTGGAGATGGAACAAATTTGTGGCATGGTGCGCAGCAAAGGCTGTGAATCTCCTTTCTGCCCCCCTTTATGTGGTTCTCCTCTTCCTGCTTTCTTTGGCCCTGCAGGGCTCTGCTCTGGGCACCCTCAAGGGCTATCTTTCGGCCATTTCGGCCTTTCTTCACCTTCCTGATCAGCCTTCTCTTTTCAAGTCTCCTATTGTAAATAGTTTCCTTAAGGGCATTACTCACCTGTTTCCTCCTATTCCTTTCATAATGGCCCAGTGGGACTCAAACCTTGTTCTGACTTACCTTATGTGTGCTCCCTTCGAACTGCTACATAATTGTCCTCTCAGACTCTTGACCTTAAATACAGCTTTTCTCGTTGCCATCACCTCTGCATGCAGAGTGAGCTTCAGGCTCTTACTTCCAAGCCTCCTTTCCTTGCTGTTCATCTGGACAAGATTGTCCTTCGAACTTGACCTTTTCTTCCCAAAGTGGTTACCTCCTTCTACATAAGACAGACCATCACTTTGCCCACCTTCTTCCCGCCCCGCATCCTTCTGAAAAAGGAGGAGAGGCTCCACCGTCTGGATCCAAAACATGCACTCTCATTTTATCTGGATCGCACAAAACCATTCCGGATGGATGATCAGCTCTTTGTTGGCTATGTTGGCGCCAAGAAAGGTCGGGCCGTGCAAAAAGAAACCATCTCGTGATGGCTCGTTCTTCGCATTAAAATGTGTTATTCCTTGGCGAAAAAGGAACCTCCAGTAGGGTTGCACACCCATTCCACCAGGGTGACTGCAGCCACTACTGCCTTGGGATGTGGAGTCCCCCTTCATGACATCTGACAGGCAGCCACGTAGGCTTCACTGCACACGTTTACTAAACATTACTGCCTGGACAGCCAAGTCCGTAGAGACGGCTCCTTTGGCCGCTCCGTTCTTCAGGACTTCTTGGTGGGAACTTGGTTCGCAGATCCACCTTCAGGGTTGGTATTGCTGGGGTATCTATCCTGAGGTAAGGAATCCAAAACTAATAGTCTCTTTCAGATGAACAAGTTACTTACCTTCGGTAACGATATATCAGAAAGAAACATAAATTAGTTATGGATTCCTTACTGCCCCACCCATCCTCCCCATTCTGCGAACTGACTTCTAGAGTTATGGACTCCCTTTCTGGGCCCTAGTTTTATGCATCAGTTGTCAGTGTCTTGTATGGCTCTGCGCTTCTGGCGTGGAATGTTGTGTAAAGAACTAACGTCAGCGCGCAGGGTCGGCGTCTAATTAGATACTGCAACGTCATTCCGGCGATCACGACACCAACGACTAACGGGGAGTCGACCGACACACAGGGGTATTGCTGAAGAAAAATTCTCCAGATCCAGTCTGATGCCTGGGGGTAATTCTAAGGTAAGGAATCCATAACTAATATGTGTCTCTTACAGATAAATTGTTATCGAAGGTAAGTAATTTGATTGTATAGGCCAAACCGCACCACTCTCTAAAATGGTTGACACACACCAATATGGTGCAAGGCAGGCCTTTAGCAGACCCGGTCACCCATGTGACCATTACTTTGGACACCTCTCTCGAGAGCTGGGGTGCTGAATTAGACCACCACAAAATACTGGGGCAATGGCTCACACAATATCAGAATCACCATATCAATTTTCTGGAGCTTCTAGCTATAAAACTCTCTCTCTCTCTCTCAAAGCTTTTCCTCAAATCATTCAGGGAAAAGAGGTTCTAGTCGGAACAGATAATGTGACCACCATGTACTACATAGAGAAGGTTGGCACACATTCACTGCTTCTATCATAGGAAGTGTAGATCATTTGGCACTGTGCACCACAAGATGCACAATATCTCCCAGGATTATCTAACAACTTTGAAGGTCACACCAACACCACCACATGCGCGAACTCAGCCCAAACATCCTTCAGACATACTTAAGGAAGTGGGGCGTTCTGCATATAAATCTATTCGCAACAGCAGAAAATGCAGAATGCCCAAACCTTTTCACAAGATACCCACAATCTGTTGGGAATACCCTATGGATCAATGTGTATGGGTATTGCTTACACTTTTCTACTTCTCCCGCTGCTTCCATTGGTCATTGGGAAGCTCAGGCAAACATTTCTCACCTTCACTCTAGTCACTCCATTGGTCTCCATTCTTATGTGAAGCACTGAAGCACACACTCTTAAGACTCTGACGTGGTAATTCGCACCCTAGGTGGCTGGGTGCTGTCACCATGTGAGCACCACCGTAAGGACTTCCTTTTTTTTTCCTCGCTTGTGATACTTGGAACTCACTCACTACCCAATACCTTTGATCTTGATGTGCAAGCTTTTAGTGTAGCCAACTGTTGTTTCTATATTTGAATAATTTGGATAATTTATATAATTTGTTTATATATGTTGTACTCAACGGACTGCATCCTCCTCGGCGACCTCAATTTCCACCTGGACAACCACAACACCTCATCCCTACTGGAGAACCTCGCCACCATCGGACTTAAACAACTGGTCACCTCTCCGACCCACTCAGCAGGACACACGCTCAACCCCATCTTCTCTGCAAGCAACAACATCTCCGTCAGCCACACCTCAGAGCTACATTGGACCGACCACAACTGCATCCACTTCTCCTTCACTAAACCCATCCGTACACCACCACTCCGACTGCTATCCTCGTAGAGCTGGAACAAGGTTACCAAAGACCAGCTCGCCACCTTCCTTAGCAGAACCTCCCTCAGCAGAACCCCGAAACAGACATCCACGGACGCCAACGCCTCGGCACGCAACCTCCATCTATGGATCTCCAACTGCACCAACACACTGGCTCCCTTGGGGAAACCTCAGGCAAGCAGCCCTCCAAGAAAGCTAGCTGGTTCTCTACCACCCTCCAAGAGTCCAGGTGCACCTGCAGATGGCTTTAGAAAAGATGGAGGAGCAGCAAGATCTCGACAGACCATGCAGCCTTCAAAAGCGCCGTCACCGCATACCACCGCCTCATCAGAACAACAAAGTAAACAGCCATACAGGAACGCACCAACACAGACAACGGCAAATAACTTCACCGTGGTCAAAGAATTTGCTAAACCTAGCACGGAGACAGCAGACATTCCCCACTCCCAAGACCTCTGCGACAACCTCTTCACCTTCTTCCACCTGTAGATCAAGGAGATCTACAACAGCTACGACCCACCTGCAACCACCGCACCCAATGGCTCCAGACCCCTGCACACTCTTCCCAACAGGCTCACCCTCAACTCTGACGACCCCCTCAGGATCATGAAGAGTATCCCCTCAGAACCCCCTCGGATCACTACCCTCACTACATCTTCAATAGAGCCGACACCTCCATTGCCCTGAACTCTGCGGCACCATCAAATGCTCCATCAAGTCCGCCACCTTTCCTGAAGACTGGAAACATGCAGATATCAATCCCCTGCTGAAGAAACCCTCTGCCGACCCGACGGACCTCAAGAACTACCCATCTCTCTGCTTCCCTTCCCAGCCAAAGTCATTGAGAAGGCCATCAACGCCCAGCTCTCCGAATTCATCGAAACAAACCACATCCTGGACCTCTCCCAATCGGGCTTCAGAAGCAACTGCAGCACCAAGACCGCACTCTACACCACCACAGAGGACATTTGAACCCTCCTTGACCGAGGCGAAATGGCAGCCCTCATCTTCCTGGACCTCTTGGCCGTCTTTAACACCATCTCTGCGCAAGACTCCACGACACTAGCATCCGTGACAAAGCCCTAGAATGGACCTGCTCCTTCCTCATTTATCCAACAGAGAGAGTCCGACTTCTACCATTCTACTTGGAACCCACAGAGATCAGCTGCGGAGTGCCTCAGGGCTCCTCCCCGAGCCCCAGCCTCTTCCACATATACATGCGGTCTCCTACTGCTGCTGTATATCGGAGCATTGTTTCTGTATGCTGCTATCTTCGTAAAGGTTCTTTTACATCGCCACCCCTTTTCAAAATGGTATATTGGATTGTATATTGTTTTTAGCCACTTCGGTGTTTTTAAACTATTTAAATCGCATTTTACATTCTAATTGTATTTTGTTTAGTGTGCTCTCACCTCGCTGTCTGGCTTCCCCGTTCCGCCACGGTTTGTACCGATTGCTGCGGAGGGAAGACCAGTAAGATTACATTTTGTTCAGGCCCTCACTTCCGCCCAGGTTGACGCCCAGGTTGTCGCTCTAGTCTCCAGCTGCTCCTACTTAAGGGCAGGCTGGAGAGGAAGCGCAGCAGACGCGCGCAGCGGGCGCGCCGCTGGCGCGCCTAAGGCAAGCCCGTCTGCGCCCGTCCACGCCTCGCCCGGGCTTAGGGCCACTACCCCAGGCCCGTTGTTAGTAGACAGGGACACGATAAAATACTCAGGGGATAATCTTCGTGCCCTTCGCCAGCACAGGAGTAGGGCATGTGTGCTGTTCCCCTGTGAAATGCCCCCTAGTATAAAGGATTTCCAGTGACCTGAATGTTTAACTAAAATTATGAGGACCACCCGGACCTTATCTAACTCTATAAATATACGGAACAGTCTAGCCCCGAAATCCATTGGCTTCCAGCTAGCCCTCATTAATGCTAGGTCACTGATTAAACATAAGTATGAAATTACAGATTTTATCATTGACAATAAACTTGACATCCTGTTCGTTACGGAAACATGGGGTGATCCATCCTCTGATTCGGATTTCAATATTGCAACCCCCCAGGGGTACAAAGTTGTTAGACAGGATAGACAACTTAAAAAAGGGGGAGGGCTTGCAATTATCTATAAGGATATATTTAACATCCTCTGCGCCTTCATACCTACTCCAGACTGTGAGGCACTACATTTTAAAATCTTTTTTGATGACCAAATACCTTTCAATGGTATACTAGTCTACCGTCCTCCTGGCCCTAGAAATAGCTTCCTTACTACTATTCACTCACTATTAGAGCTAGGGCTCCATTCGGAATTTTTTACTCTCCTAGGGGACATAAACTTTCATCTGGATCTTCCAGAAGAGAGAGATACACGCGAACTCCTTGATACCACTATAGGATTAGGGCTTCAGCAGATTATACATCAACCTACGCATATTGCAGGCCACACTTTAGATGGACTTTTTACCAACAACACAGCCATCTCTATGACGTCTTTACTCCCTCTGACTTGGACTGACCACCATGCTGCTTTAGTCAGTTTTAACCTGACTCGATCCTTAGCCGTCAACTCGGCCAGCAGTAAGACTCTTGGTAGAGCATGGCATAAAATTGACCATAGCTCTTGGTGGCCAAGCTAATACAAAGTCAACTTGCTGTGATCCGGGAAGCAGAAACCTCAGCTATAAACTATACGGCATGGCTAGAATCTAACTTTGCAAGGAAAGCCCCGACACTAGTTGTTAATAAAAACAGGAAAAGTCCATCGGCCCCTTGGTTCTCAGAGGCATTACGACTAGAAAAACAAGCTTGTAGGCGAATGGAAAGAAGATGGAGAAAAAGCTATGATAAAGTTGAGAAGGAAATTTATAAAGCCACTTTAGCTGACTATAAGAAACATTTAATTGCAGAAAAAAGTCTGTTTTATACCACCCAAATTGAAGGGGCTGGTACGTCTAGTAAGGAACTCTTTAAGACGATTAAGTACCTTATTTCTGCACCCAATGACGTTTCTGCCAACTCTAACCAAGACTTTTGTAACGATATTGCTAGCTTTTTTAAATCTAAGGTAGAGCAAATGTATTAACAATTCTCATATAGTGATGCTACTCAGGGCGTGTCACTTACACCCGCGCATAAAGTGACTTTTGTAGACTTCTCCCCGACCTCCCCTGACCAACTATCTTCTCTTCTTTTTTCGACTAAATCAGGATCCCCGGAGGACCCTTGCCCCCCCAGAATTCTCAGAAGCATCAGTTCCATTATTTGCCCTATACTTACCAAAGTGTTTAACCAGATGCTATTACAAGGACTCTTTCCTTTAATTTGGAAACAGACTTGTGTTCTCCCTCTTTTAAAAAAAAAACGAATCTAGATACAGCTGATCCTGCCAACTACCGTCCTATTACTAGACTTCCCGTTCCGGCTAAAATCTTCAAAAAACGGCTTAACACTGAACTTTCCACCTTTATCATGGAAAACAAAATTCTGGATCAAAGTCAGTTTGGCTTTAGAGCTGGACATAACACTGAGACGGCCCTAATAAAAACTACCGAAGAGATTCGAAAATCTCTGGATGCTGGGGGGTCGGCAGCCCTTGTTCTTCTGGACCTGTCCGCGGCATTCGATACCGTGGACCATACGACTCTGATTAACCGTTTAAAAGCTATTGGGATAGGTGGAAGGGCCCTTTCCCTTTTAAAATCATTTCTTTCGGATCGAACACAAACTCTGCATCTGGGTAATTTTAAATCAGCTCCTTTTATTTTGCCATGTGGGGTGCCACAGGGATCCTCGTTGAGCCCCACGCTTTTTAATATTTATGTCTCAGAATTAGCCTCTTTGATTAGAAGTTATAACTTATGTCCAACCTCTTACGCCGACGATACCCAGTTGGTCATCTCAGCAGTGGATAAAGATATTAACTATTCCACTAAACTCCATGACTGTATGGTCTCACTAAATGACTGGATGGGTAGGCACTGCCTCAAGCTGAACTCGAGCAAAACGGAGGTGGTGCTTTTTGGGAATCTCTCCCCTCAGTGGTCACCTGCCTGGTGGCCACATAAGCTGGGCATAACTCCCATACCGGTGGCTAAGAACCTAGGGATTATCGTTGATGACAAACTGAATATGAAGTCCCAGGTTTCTAAGGTGGTTTCGTCCGCATTCCTTACTATGAAAATGGTTCGGAAAATTCTGCCTTTCATTCTGACGAACACCAAAAAAATTGTGATGACTTCCCTGGTGCTGTCTAAATTGGATTACTGTAATGGATTATACATTAATATCCAATCCAATTTACTTAGAAGGCTGCAGGCAGTACAGAACGGCAGCCAGGCTGGTCCTTGATATCCCTAAATTTCAGTCTATTAGTACAGGCATTGAGAAACTACATTGGCTTCCAGTTGGCCAGAGGATCAAATTCAAAGCGCTTTGCACGGCCTTTAAAGCCCTGCAGGGAGAAGGACCACGTTTTTTGATGGATCTGTTTCAGTGGTACTCTCCTAATAGAGCGCTTCGCTCAGCAAATGCTTTCCTGATGCTCACCCCCAGAATTAAAAGGATTTGTTGGGGGGGAAGGAGTTTCAGTTACAACACCATCAAGGAGTGGAATGCTCTCCCGCTCCCCCTCAGGAAGTCCTCCTCCTTGTTAGTGTTCAGGAAATCGCTTAAAACATGGCTTTTTAGTAATTAGTTCTTTTACTTAGTTATGGAGACCGTGAGCGCCTAGACACCTTCGGGTAGTAGTGCGCTTAATAAATTGTCATAGCATAACATACATGGCCCGCTTAAAGCCATAGTTTGAAGCCACAGACTCAATATTGTCTCGTACGCTGACGACACACAGCTGATTCTCCCCCTCACCAAACTAACAGCCGCCAAGAGCAACTTCCACAACGGGTTTGAAGGCAGTCATCACCTGGATGAAGGACAGCTGCCTCAAGCTCAAGTCAGACAAGACCAAAGTCCTCATCCTGGGGTCCACTGGCTCTGCCTGGGATGACTCCTGGTGTCCCACAGCGATTGGACCCCCCCCCCACCCCACCATACCCACGGACCATGCACTAAACCTCGGCATCATCCTGGACTCCTCGCTCTCAATGAACCTCCAAATCAACGCCGTCTCATCCGCCTGCTTCGGACAATTTTAAAGTGGATCCCCACCGAGTCCAGGGGAACTGTCACCCATGCGCTCGTCAGTAGCAGATTTGACTACGGCAACGCACTCTACACCGGCACCACCCAGAAAATCCTAAAGAAACTGCAGAACATCCAGAACGCCTCCGCCAGACTCATCCTGAACATCCCATGCAACATCAGGAGTATACTAAGCATGTTACTGTACAGCACTACATGCTGTGAACAGTTGCTTAGAAGGCATTATATATATATATATATATATATATATATATATATATATATATATATATATATATATTCATGTTGCAGACCTTTAATCTACAGATTGAGAATGTGGTCTAGTAATGCACTGCAGCCTATTATGGTTCAGTTATGTTAAGTCCTGGTTCTATAAGCTGAACATGCAGGAGCCCTGGGACAATCCACAATCCATCTCTAAGGGAGCGGTGCATCTTTTGAACCATAAGCACTATGTACCTATGGTTTAGCCTCTCTTTCCATTAAAAAGCCATTTTTCAATTTGATTATAATTTTTAATTCTGTGGGCGGATTTGCATGAAATTTAGCAATCAACTAACTCAGTCAGCTAAGTTATGGCACACCACATTTTATGAATATTAATCCACAGGAAAAAAGTTAAGGCTAGGGGTTAGAAAAGTGTATAATTTCCTATTTTACTAACTAAAGGAAATTTTGCTGAAAGATTCCGAAAAAATTGCTGAACTGATTTGTACAAAATTTGCCATGAAATTAGAACTTCACCCAGAAAGCATGCCTATTTTTGATTTGATGTAAATCAGGTTAGTAGTTTTGAGATGTTTATGTTTAAAACGCTGCTGTGAGATTTAAAGGGTTAACATTTTTGTATATTGTCAGTCGAAAAGACATTTGTTAATTTACTTATAACTTAATCAACATAGACTCATCAAGGGCGGCAGAGCATTCAAGGGGTGGAGGGTGTGAAAGAAGTGTTTATCTGCTAATAAATTTGGCACTGTAAGATTAATCACATGAAATTTGGAAGATGTTTATCAGGATTATCTTATTTCAATTTTTGAGCCGATCTTTCGGAAGTGGGGTGGTCAGTGGTAAATGGGAGGGCAATTAGAGTTTCAGTCTCCAATAACATTCGTGCTGTTTCATTAATCTCTATTGTGAGCAAGCACATTATGCCTGGTGTAAGGCCAGGCAAGCCCTGCAACCAACCATCGCACACCATTGGGTGGCCACAGAGCCTGGTTATAGGCCATGTACAGAGGGTAGGGAATCGGTCCTGACCCTGCACCAGTTCCTCTCAGTGGACAGCTAAAGGCTGTTGGCCGCATAAATTCGGCACCCACGATTGGGGTGACAACCAAGCCTAGCTTTTGGCCATGTACAGAGGGGTTGAACATTAAGCAAATCATAGAACAATTGACTTTTAGTAAAACAAAGACAGTTAAATAGAAAAGCGATTGCTTAAATTTGTCAAATCTGTGAAATTTACCTGTTATGGTTAGTAACGCACACAACATAACTCGCACCACCTGACATGCGCAAAACACCAATTTGGCAAGGGTACAAAATCAAACATAGGAGTGATCAAGAGAACAGCTTGACACTACAGCAGGTGACATATGTAATGGCAGTGTTTTGTGTGTTTAGCATAACTTCATAACATGTGGAACAGAAATGATTACCAAGTTTTTCTTGCTGTTCTGGCATATTCTCAGTATGGGATCGCATCAGCTGTAAGAACCTGATGGGTACAACTTTGTAATATCTGTATAACCTCTCTGTTTTTTCAGATCCAGAGAGCAACTGCAACAATTATTGAACCTACTGGTGAATCCGATTGTCCTTTAAGGTTTACTTCCGGTTTGGTGGTAGCACTAGATGTCGATGCTACTCTGGAACATGTTCAAGATCCTCAGAACACGGTGAAGGTGCAGGTATGAATTATTTGTATGTTTAAAAGAAATCTCGAATTTCTAAAAAGTTTTGCGAAATGAGAAACTGTGTAATTGTGTTATTAATTTCTATCATTTTTCTGTAGAGCACTGGTTGTGTGAAGTTTGGGGTGTGATGTACACATTGGTTTGTTGTTTTATTTTTCTTCTCTGAAGCATTCTGACCATCTCTTAATATAGGGAGCATGTGTATCTTAAAATCCTAATTTTTAAATGAGATTTCCATTTATAGTCATTACAATTTGAACTCACTCTCATTATTTGACAATATTTGGGATCCAGAGCACTTTTACAAAGAGAAGTTATTTGATTTCTCAGCCGCTTACTCCCTGGACAGTCTCAATCCTTTAAGGCATTTTCTGTTCCTGACTCATGACTAACATGTAGCACACAAACCATCAATAGCTGACAAATTTGCAGGTTTCAAAATGCAGAGTTGCTCTCTGTCCAGACAGTGTCTCAGAGGTTATGTCACAGACGGTAAAGTACTGTTGGTGCTAGGAGCTAGTTTATAATTTGCAGTGAGTGCTACTTTCGGTGACTCATGTTGTGTGGTGTCCATACAGTGTTCTTTACAAAGATCGCAGCTAAGCAAGTTGAAGTGCAAGGCTCCCCAAATATCTTTGTAGGTCGTGTGGCAGAGTACTTACATAATCATCTTTTCTAGCTCTTCTACAGATTAGTTGCTTTAATCCAATCTCTGTTTTGGATGGAAGCCAAGCCACCCATCCATGGCCAGGCACCATTTTGCTTTCAGTAAGCAAGTGCTCAGCATTTCCAGAGAACTGCTTTTATATACCGCAGCAGTGCAACCAGTGGAGTCTGGTGTGCCAGCAGTCCTGTCATAAGGAACAGAGACTCACACAGCTCAGACGAGTACTTTGCTACTGCTCGGCATGTCCACGGGTAAGTGAAGGAATCCCGCCTCCTTTGTATAGGAGCGACAGCACCTCAAATCTTCCCCCAATTCTCTTCCTACCAAGCCTTTTGAAGTGTAGTAGATCCTGTGCAGAAATTTGTAGTAAATGCCTGTTGTTAAAAGATATTTCTACATTGTGTGCACTGCAGCACACCCATTGTCTATTAGTAACCTGCACATCTAAGTACGTTTTCCACTTACTCATGTGCTTGATGTCACGTCATAGTCATCCTTATTTTGTAGTCTGGAAACTTTGTGTTGTCTGGTAGGAACAGTTATAACATGAATAAAGGTAAGGACAAGGGGAGGTTATTGAGGGTGTGCTAAAAATTTGGTTTGGCAGTAGGTGCCTAGACAGTTGTAGTGGAAGGTATCTCGTTGTTAATTTGGGAAGTGAGAGCTGTTATTTGCGATTGTAAAAATTTACCTTCAGAGACTAAGCCTCCTAATGTGTTATGATCTAAATTTACCAACTGGCTTTTTGGCTTTTTTTCCATGGATGGGAAAATAGAAGGATTCTCCTGAACCATCAAAGCAGGAGAGTATAGGATACCAATACCTCTCACTTTATTTAGTTTGTGCCACACCCAGCCGGTGTAGCCCACTGGGTCATAACTACCAAGGTTTCTTTTGCCAAGATGTTCCATTATTGTGTTGAGGGTGTCTCTTTTATGCAAGATCTCTTTCTACTACTAAATGAGGCAGAAATGGCAGTGGGTGGACCTGTAAAGAGAATAATGGGCTTGTGTTGAGAGGTAGGGCTTTTCAAAGCGGGCACTGTGAAGCCACCTAGATTGTGGTGGTGTTAATCTGCCTCATTGTGTGATTAATCATGAGGTATTTCAGGTTAGTGAAGAATGTTGGATCAGTGGGTAGGGGATGTTAGGAAATAGTTAAAGTGTTGGCAGTACTCTCAATTTCATTAAAGCTATTTTGACGAATCCAGTGGTGTGCATGGTCTGCTATTTTGGTTTACATAGCACCATAATTGTCTTTAATAGCATGTTGCACTTATCTATGCACATAAATGGCACAGTATTTGATTGATAATGAGCACCATTGTGTTTTGCTTGTTTTTCCCTCCCTGAGTGAACCATTAAATTGATGTACCCACGTATATTGTTGGCAAGGTTAGGTAAGGGAGATCTTTGACAAATAATAATATATTGTCTGCATATATTAGCAGTAGCATTTCATGCGAATGGAGAAAAGTCCCCATGCTGAGTGGTGATAGTGGACACAAATTGTGCTGATTTTGATGTGTGTGTTAATGTGAAGTAAAATCCATTTTTGGAGACTGAAGTATTTCCTCCAGAATCGGTATTTGCATGCTATTTTGTGCCTTTGAAAAGTGTCTTTAACCTGCCCATTACTCCAAAAATATTAGAGGTAATTACATTTCCCCCACCTCCAAAAATCTGGAGATCTTTCCATGGTTACCACTGCTCTTGGTTTTTACCTCAATTGAGTTGTTATGCAGCTAATTTTGATCCCACTTACCTGCAGTTTTCTAGTGTTATTGTTGGAGGTATTTTCCTCCAGGGTGAAGCTGGAGTTAGCAACTTCATTTTACTTCACTGACCAGTATTGTGATAATTTCACTGAAGGAAACTAGTTATATCTTTGTCATTTGTGTATTTTATCATAGAATACCCATTTGTCAACATGGCAGCAATAAGAGCAGCTTTGTGGAACAATGTTTTACATCTTGTGCAGAGACAATTGCCTATTTGGTCTGCTGACGTTTGGTGCTTTATTATAGCCAGAGCCACTGGAATTAGATGGCAGGAGAGGGACAAATTATGTCGCAGGGTTGAGTATATTATGCGGCCAGAATATGCCAATTATGCCTGCATAATGCAGCACATTTTGTAATAGTATTGCTTCATTATTTGGTCATTTTTAGGTAGAGCCTCGGCAGTGCTTGCACTGTCTGCAAGACCTGTTGTATCTCTACTGTGCTCTTTTGGCAATCCCAACGATTGCCAATGGTTCCTCCTTGAGCCATTCAGAAATGCTGGCTTTCCATAGGCCCATTGCTCTCAATTGTCCCTCCTTTGGGTGCTTGGATGAGCCCAGGCAATTTCTCTAAGTGATGGTTTTGGGTGGCCATCCCACGCTTCCTCCTGCAGAGCACGCGATGGCTCCTCCTCCCTCTGGGCATCGCAGCCTAGGTTATTATTTACTTCCTGCCACGTCCGGCCCCTCGCTGCTTCTATGAGTTGCAGACCCATGGAGCCACAAGCACTACAACGCTTTTAGTCACAGCTTTCGCTTCAGAAGCAGTAAATGTGGAAGTTATTTATTTTCCAACCTTCCATTACCTGAGCATCTGCTGTCAAATGCCTCGTGGTGCTCGCTTGCTTTCTCACATTAATTTTTTTATGACAGCAGTTCAAGGAGCGGATATAGCTTGCTTTGAAACTCCGCCCAGGAACGACATTGATCTGCCCTCACTAGAGCGTGCTTTGTAACTCCACCCATAGTTGGTATCAGAGATGGGCCCCCAAACAGGCATGCAGACAAATAGCCCCCCTAACCTTTGAGGGCAGCCACTGCATCAGGCTCCAGTCTCTTCATTACGAGACCTGAGAAGCTCTGACGTTTCCTGTTAGAAGTATTGACTGGCCTTAATGTGGTTGCCTCTGAGGCGGCGGGCCGTGGTCGGTGCGCCCTCCTAATGTCCAGCTTCCGTGTGAACAGTGTTTATTTTATAGCGTATACCTTAATACGTTCATATCAACTTTACTTTGTTTCATGTTCATTCAGAGATGAGTGTCGTTTGAACACAAGTGACAAGTGGAATTTTGTTCAAACCTGTTGGACATAACATGTTCAGGCCGCACTCCCGCTGGGTCTCTTCTTCTTGTCTTGCTCGCAGCATCAATAAACTACTGTGAAGAACTAGAACGCTGTCTGAACCAGACACTGTGATGAAACATAACTTTGCTGCTTGTAGAAATATAGGACAAGTTGATTCGGAAAATGGGAGCGCTCAGCTGCACCTCCCTGCAATCAGAAGCCACTAGATTTCTGGTCGTTCACATTGTTCTCTGCTACATATTTGCTGCGTATGATGCTTAATTAGGCGACATGAGATAATACATCCATTTCAAAGATGTTGCTTAACAGGTGTAATGTAAAAAGTACCGAAATTATGCGTGGTTACGTTCACGTAATGGACATTTCAATAGGGCCTAAGGTTAGTTTAACAAAAGGAGAAGGGAAAAGCTTAACTGGCCATTCATTTTCTGTACATTCCAGGTTGGTATCAATTCCATCTAGCAGGATCCATAGTCTTCAACACTTTTTAATTTAACATTACGAAGGTTAAGCTCTCCTTTTAGCCTGCTGCTTTGCCTTTTCAAATAAATTAACTTCAGCATAACTGATTTGTCAAACAATTCTCTAAACAGAAAATTGTTTCTGTTTTCTTCCTGAACCAGGCTTTTCTAGCAGCAGCTTTAAGAATGATTTATTGCCAGCAGAGTTCACAGGCCAAAAATGTAAACAACTCTGACATGCTTTGCTTTTTACTCCACAAATCCGACTGGACACATTTTCAACATTTTGTAATGGTTGCTAGGCAAGCCCTTCTGAAATATCGACAGAACACCAACTCCCTACCGAGGACTTAACTGGAACCTTTAAAATAGGTTCATAAATAACAATACACTTCATATGTTAAACTGTCGAAAGAGAAATGGAGATAATTAATTGCACTTCTCTTTTAACAAAATCGGCACCAAGGAGATGATTGACGGAGCGCTGAAACTTTTCAGACACTCACCCCCAGTCACAGATCTGGGTTGAATCCATCATCGTTCTTTAGCTCACTTCGCCACCCCAGTTCAGACCCAGCCATACGCAAATCAGTCTTGACCCTGTTCCTCATGGGAACAGTCCAGCCCGAAGTGCCAAGCCAGGTCTTCCCTGGACCGGAAACAAGCATCCTTGGACCGGTTTCGGGGTAACATCCCTCATCAGCCAGGCTAGCTTGAATCCAGTGGCAAAGTGAGCAAAGGACCCACGTCAGGGCATACCCTGCCAACTTAAGGCAAACAAATCAAACACAAGGAGATGATGGACGGAGCGCTGAAACCTTTCAGAAACTCACCCCCAGTCACAGATTTGTGTTGAATTCATCCTCGTTCTTTAGCTCACTTCACCACCCCAGTTCAGACCCAGCCATATGCAAATCAGTCTTGACCCTGTTCCTCATGGGAACAGTCCGGCCCAAAACTGCCAAGCCAGGTCTTCGCTGGACCAGAAACAAGCATCCTAGGACCGGTTTCGGAGTAAAACCCCTCAGCCAGGATAGCTTGAATCCAGTGGCAAAGTGAGCAAGAGACCCATGTCTAGGCATACCCTGCGAACTAGTGGTGATAGTGGAGCATGACCACAAGTGGCTCTATCACAATCATCAATAGAATTTGTGAAAAACAACCACCTCATCCTGTAGGGGCTTTGATCAGTGCAGCTAGTGTTCCATTAATGCAAATGTGGGCCTTAGGTGTGCATATGATTGCTTTAAGCACCCAAGCATATCCCTCCTCAGCCCCAACTGCTCCAGGACCATAAATAGAAAAGTAAACTCTAATGAATCAAATGCCTTGGTGGCCCGTAAGAAAACAGTAACTTCATTTACCTACAGCATTACCTAGTCCATAACCGAAAATAAAGTTCAAAGCTTCTGAAATGCAATAAGAACAAGCATTTGCAATGCAATTGGTCTCACATTTATGAGAGTTTGAGCTATTGGCATTGTAAATGACAAAGCCTTTTATTTATGTGTTGTTTTTAAAACCGATAAATAAAAGGCATTATCGTTTCCAATGCCAATAGCTTAACTCCCACAAATGCGAGACCTATTGCATTGCAAATGAGTGCTATATATGTTTTTTTAAAAGCATTAGGAGAGAGTGTGACGCAGGCAGGACAAATCTATTTGAGAAAATAGTGCTCGGAGGCTGTAATTAAAGCCTACGGAGCAACAACAACACGGAACAGGGGGGGTTGCTATGGGAAGTTACAAAATGAGACAAGGCGGTACTAAGGAGGGACTACTAAGCCTTTTGACCAATGAACAGCCACATTTTACAGTGGACAATGACAAGCCAATGAAAAATGTGGGCGGAGCTTCACATCCGTACTTCAATACAGCATGCCTCGCATAACATGCGCTGCCCATGCTCGACCTAAAAAGGTATCCTTTTGAACCACATGTACCTCCAGAGCAAAGGGCTTGGCACAGTGGAAATTAAGATTTGAGCACTAGGGGCATTTATCTGTAGGCAGCTAATCAGTGCTGTAGTGAATGCAACACCCCTGTCAGAGTACCAATGCTGCCATTCCTTATCCATTTGTAGATCTTTCTGTCTGTGATAGACAGCACTTATGCGTGATGCAGAAGTTAATTACATTCTATTCCTCCGAGAGTACCTTGTTTTGGTTACATACCAATAATGAAATGCAGAAGACCAGATGAAAGTGGCAATAGAATCCTTGAAAGCAGTACACCTTGAGAGATTTTATTTATGGATTTATTTACATGGTTTTTTTAAGCTACAGACCAAGCCTCATGGGGTTGTGAGCACCGTACAGAAATGTCTAAATAACAAGAGTTGTTCAAGATGCTTGCCCTGGATCAGATTTCATCCCAACTCCATCCTATTAATAGGACAGTGAAATAGGACTAGATATGTTCTATAGACCCTAAAAACCATTTTGCTTAAAATATTGGAATTTTCCTTCAGTTAGTGGCATTTAAGAGCTATAATCAGTACTAAATAATGTATTTTATCCTGAAATCTCCATCACACGCTTTCTCAAAGTGCATTGCAGTAGTGGCAGCTCACTTCAGATAAAAAAAAATATTAATCTATCCCTGCTGGCCATATAATCTGGGTGAGCAAGAAGGTTAGTGTAGGCCTGATGGAACTCTGAGCTCAAACCTCTCTCACCAGGGATTTTCAGAGAACTAATGACAGTTAATATTGTCTTTGGTCAAGTTGACATCAACTGGTTCTCATTGTTACGGGAAACAAGGGTATTATTAAGCCTATGTGCTCATTTTGACAAAGATAGAGGTATTTTCAGTGTATAGTTATTCATGAAATGGGCGGAAGCAATCATTAATCTTGGTCTGTGATAGGAAACCTTGCCGAAATGTGAGATACCCTGTCATCTTGAAAGATTTTTATTTTTAATGTAAGTCATTCTCAGTTTCAAAATTCTATTAAATCCCAACTTTTTTTTCAATGAGTGTCCGCTTGACAGGAGTAAGAAGAGAGAGTACGCCAAGGTCTCTTTCCTGTTCAAGGTGGACATCCTAGAAATACAGACCCCTTGGATGTACCATCCCATTCTATCATCTCTGTGGTACCAAGACACAAATATTATTAAATCAACTTTTGCATAAGGAAGAATGGTTACATTCAAACAGACTATGGGGTACATGCAGGCAACCTAAATCGAAAAAGTATTAGGAGGTTAATATGAGAGAATCCAAAGGATCCGCAAGAGAGTCTTTGTATGTGACCGGAGATATTCTCATGACAATCCACAGAACACATCCGCAAAATAGGTTACTAATTTATGTAAATATCGTCTCCTCATAGAGCAGTATGGTGACCAAAATCATAAAAAATACTGTGTCCCGGTGTGGTGTACAAGTACATAAATAGTTGTTAAACTTCAAACAGGAGGAAAATGTTAGAATACTTTAAAAAGCTATCCCTGCCCAACCTCATCAAGTTAACTAGGGGTCAGATGTGCTGCTACCATGCATAATAAGACATTACTTATGGGAGAATTATGCTCCATTTCCAATTACAAAGCAGTGCATACATTTCCATCACAACTGTGAGCATAGTGTATGCTATCTAAGTTCCAAATAATGTACTTTCTGTAAGGATGGCAACCAGGGATGCTAGCACATGGATTAACAAGCACAGACCACTTAATCAGCTTAAATGTGTTATCATAATGTGCAGGGGTCATCAATTGACAATACATTAAAACATTGAAACCCTGAGTAAGGCCATCACAGTAGCTCCTCCTCTGGCTTAACTCAAGTAAATTTGGCAGCATTATTCACAATCAAAAATAAACTACTTAGATTTGACATCCATTATTTTAAAAAGTTCTTACAGAAAACTAAGTTAGCCCAACTGTTAAATGCTCGTTTTTTTGTGTTTTTGTTTTTTAAATAGCCTTTTAATGAATCCAAATGAAGCTGCCACAAAAAATTCTCTAAAAAGGAATGCTGTTTTTGAGAGGTTGGGTGACATGTTTGTGAGGCTGGAGAAGATGCTGAAAGTGGAGCACTGTGAGACAATTACCCTTTTCGTTCATCTTCATTTTTTGGCTGAATCTTCATTGTGGTTTTGAACTCTGTGCACTGCTTTATAGTCTTCCCTGTATGTGCTCGGACCTCTAAAATTGGGAAATTGACTAAACCCATATTTTCCAGTTGCATTGAAAGTTACATGTCAGATGTGGACGGCAGCATCTACTGGGCGATTCAGTAAGCTGACAGCAAAACATAACTTCAGACGTACATAGGCAGCTTGGCATCTGCAGCTTTTAAACCTGTAGGCAGACCTGTCAAATAGACCTACTGACAGGAGGTAAATCCTGCTTTTAAATATTAAGTATGTCACCATTATGTAAGCCTTGTAGCCCACAGGGTAGGGTGTCCGGTATTTAGGATTGGAACATGTAAGAATTTAATGTTTGTATGTTGCTATAGAGATTAGCCTCCAGAACCTATTATCACTATTAAGGCTAATGCATATTCTCTGAAGAAAAAACCTAAAGTACAGTTAATGTGTTAATCCCCTATCTTTGGATTGGAGTGAGTTACAGAGATGTTCAACACTTATTTTTAATTTTTATTAAAAATCCAGCGTAATAGTGAAGTTAGATTCTGATTAATGCTTCTACCTGCAGATTCCTCACATTAGGATATTTCCCAAGCGCCAAACTGGATCTTAAGGTTTTTCATAACAGTGCTCCTGTGCACCTGTAGGTGGCGCTGTGCAGTTCTGCACCGGTCCCATACCGCCCAGAAGTGATGGAGCGAAACCACATTTGTGCGCCATCCATGGGTAGTGACGTCAGTTCCTTTTTTCTATGCATTTTGATGAAGATCCGGAGCTCTGCTCCCAAAATTGTCGGTTTTCTTACAACTTCCAGAATTAATACAGTAAGTTAGGGACCAATGTCCTCACCGAAAACAACAGGATTCAATTCATGCCCTGACATCAGGAAGCAGTTGGCAGCCACAGATTTGCAAGAGGTGTGTCTTTGATGATTGGGCTTGGGACACAACTTCCAAGTAATGTGATAAGTGCGCTCTTAGGCATCAAAAGGCCTTTGAAGACGAGAAGGCAATGCTGGACATTACTAAGCACAAGAGGTAGTCCCACTCCAAGTCACGGCCTCGGTCCTATTATCGGGGCCTTTACCACTCCACTTCTTGCTCAAAGTCTTCTTGTAAGTCCAACTCCAAACAAAAGTATAAACAAAGCAAAGCAGGACTCGACCCCATTCTGCCACTCTGACTCCAAGTAGTAGGTGCAAGGGCGCCAAGATGAAAGCTACACACCAACAATTTCCCTGGTTACTGAGACAATTCCCCAACTAATCACAGGACCCCGTTGACACCGGAGCACATTAAAGACCTGTGCTGGCATGATTTTGGGCCCTAAGGACATTAGGGGCCGTCAGTTGTGTTACCACTAGTGGGTCCTTCCCCTGCTCAGTCTGCCAAAATTGGACTTGTTACTGGGCCTATCCTGACTCTGTACTTCAACGCAATTTGTTATTTGTCAGTGGAACCTTAACTTGGTTTTGACATTTCACATGTGCCCTTCAGGCTGCTGCATAGCTGCTCACTGTGTCTTCTGACCTCATTGCTATAGCATCAGCTGGACACAAGTGAACTTCAGGCACTTTCAGTGCAGTCTCCCTACATCAACGTTTTCCCCATACAGATTGGTGCTGAGGACTCTGCCCCCTTCTTACCAAAAGTCTTGACTCCCTTCTACGTTGGGGAGACCATCACTCTGCCAGCATTCTTTGCTTGAAAGCCCTTCTTTGCTCAAAAACGTTTACATTGACCATACCAAGGACCATTAAGTGGACGATCAACTTTTTGTGTGGTTTGCTGGAGCAAAGAAAGTGTAGGCAGTCCAGAAGAAGACCTTGTAGAGGTGGATAGACTTCCGTATTAAGATCTGCTATCCACTGGCCAAGAAGCAACCTCTGGAATGTCTGAGAGTCCATTCCATCAGTGCTAAGGCTGCTACCACTACAATGGAATGCAGAGTGCCTGTCCTTGACACCTGCCAGGCTGCAATGTGGGCGTCAATGCATACGTTGGCGAACAACTCTAAGGGGTATTGGGCTTAGCGCAGGCTGATCCTAAAAAAGGGTCGAGGGCCACAGTCAGTGTCTTGAATGGTTCTGTCGTCAGTGGACAGACCTAAGCCCAGTAGTGTCCCGTATAACTGCAAGGCGCTACTCTAATGGTCTGGATTTGCCACAACCAACTCAAGAGCCCTGAGCATCAATGCCACTGATGCCAGAATAGGAGCCAATAGTCCTTTTGGACACAGAAGCAAATCCGCCACGACCCCCACCAAAGTTGCAACCTCCTTACCCTTTACTTTTTCAGATTCTGAGATATTTCCTATACATGGCAGACTACCTGTCCCAAATGATACTTTAATTTACAAATTATGATGATGAAAATCTATTTGTACTACAATTTACAAATTATGACGATGAGAATCTACTTCTGAACCTCCTTGAACCCAGTAGCCTGAAAACCTTCGCTGACACTGTCCTCTATTCACTGACTACTAGCCCATCACCGGAAGAGGCTGCCTCCTTTACCATGGTCATTCGGAGAGCAGCGGAGGTCTAAAACCAATAACTACCTTCTACTTAGGTCAAGAAAAAAGGCTAAACAGAGGTCCTGCAGACCAGGCAGATCTTATAGGAACCCTTCTGCCTTTTAATGGGGTCTTCATTGATACACTGCCGGGCACCTGGGCAGAGCCAGGATTTTGCCTACCAGTTAATAGGCATATGGCTATGAGACACAGGCCTGTCCCTGAAGACCCAGGCTTTCTTCTGGAACATCCACGCCAGAGAATCTGGTGGTCCATACCCCTACCACAAGGCTCTACCCTAACGCTTTTAAAAATCACCCCACCAGATAGGAAGTCGAAATGCTTGGAGACTTTTTCCAAACGTATGTCTTCTACCAGCCTTGCCTTATGCTCTGTGAACTCCAGCTGCCTCCTGGGATGCTATTTGCACACGTTGTGGGACATGGTGGTGGAATTCTTGCCAGCAGTCCCAGATCGCCTTAGAATTAACCTTCAATAAATCATACATGATGGTGAGGATGCAGCTAAGTATGTCATACACTCGGCCCTGGACACTACTGACTGCTTGGGTGGGGCAGGCAGGACCAGTGTGGTTCTTCATCACTATGGTTGGATTCTCTCAACAGGGTTCTTGAGCAACATACAACCATCCCAGGGGCTTCAGAAGAGAGTTCCAGCAGAGGCCATGCCAAACATTGCCTCAGCAATAACAGACCTCACAGGCCTTTTAAGGCAGAAGTCAGAGATTTGACTGCCAGCATCCGAGCCCCCAAGTGCAACAAACTACCCAAACCCCTGCACCTCCCTCCCCAGCTGCCGCAAAACTACTTTAATTTGTCCTTGGTGGCGCAAGGGGGTTTGGTAGGAGGTCGGATCACCTTTTTTCCCTCCGGTGGCAGTGCATCACATCAGACAAATGGGTGCGCAATATTGTCCAGAATGGATCCATCTTTCCTCTCCGCCCTTCGAAACATGCCTCCTACACAACAACGCCTCACGGAGGACCACTTGTCCGTGCTGCAAGAGGGAAGTTCAAACATTCTTGAAAAGGGTGCCATAGAGAGGGTGGTGGTATCAGAAGTCGGGACTGGTTGTTACTCCCATTATTTCTGGTACTGAAGGAGAACCGAGACCTCATCCTCTGAACTTCTTCCTCAGGAAGGACAAGTTTAGGATGCTCATCCTGGCCCTAGTTCTGTTTGCTCAAGACCCTAGAAATTGGATAATGGCATTGGATCTGCTGAGCGTCTATTTCCACATCCTAGTCTTTTAGTCACAGAGGCGTTGCCTGTTTCAGGTAGGTAACTAGCACTTTCAGTTCTCAGCCCCCATTCGGCCTCACCAGTATGATTCGGTTCTTCACAAAAGTGATGGTTGCTGCCCTCCTTCAGAGGTGGAGCATACCAGTCTTCCCATTCTTTGACGACTGGTTGCCGAAGGCAAATTCACCTTCAGAAAGCTGTGGTCCACCTCCAGACAACTGACATGTTAACATTGCTGGAATTTTCCATGAACGTGCCGAAGTCATTCCTAACTCCTTCAGAGAAGCTCCCCTTCATTAGAACCATCCTGGATACAGTGCTTTTCCAAGCCCTCAATCCGTCTCAGTGAGCTAAGATCCCAATGTTTCAATCCTGGACCTGGATCTCGTAGAGCGCCTCTGTGGTTTCTTGGCCTCTTGCATCCTGATTGTGGACCACACCAGGTAGCCTGTGCTGGCTGTGTAGTGGAATATAAAGTCTCAGTGGGCACAGCACCAAAGGAACATGTCGCAATCCATCCTGACATTGGAGGAGACTGATGGAATGAAGGTGGAACAGCAGCAGACGCCTCTTCCTACACCATCCAGAGCTAACAATTGTGTTGAATACATAATTTCTAGGTTGGGGAGGTCAACTAGGAGAGATGAGATCAGAGGCCTTTGGTCTCCGGCAGATACCCGCTTCCACATCATCTGGTTGGAGTTGCTGGTGATTTGCTTGGCACTAAAGGCTTTCCTGCTTTCCATCAAGGGGAACAGCTGAATGGTCTTACAAACACCATCACTGCCATGTGGTACTGCAAACAAGCAGGGCAGGGTGGGGTCATGGGCCCTGTGCCAAGAGGCTTTATGCCTCTGGAACTGGCTGAATCACCAAGGGATATCTCTATTGGTACACAACCTGGAAGGATCTTTAAACACCAGGGCTGACTCAGTCGGCGGTGCTTAGAGGATGACGAACGTTGTCTACACTCCGAGGTTTCACATGGCGCCTTAAACTATTGGGGAGAACCCTGACTCTATCTTTTTGCCAACGCTAAAAACATGCATTGTCCAACATTTTGCACATTAGAGTTCGAATGTCATTTCTCCCACGGAGATGCCTTTCAGTTAGACTGGAGCTTGGGACTCCTGTACGCCTTCCCACCACCACCTTTCCTGCTCACAGTTCTTAAAGAAGATGAAGAACGACAGGACCCAATTCATCCTAGTGGCTCCAGAGTGGGCCAGGAGAGTAATACCCAGAATGTTTAGCGATGAGCATCTGTCCTCCGGTCTAGCTGTCTCTTCGAGAGGATCTCTTGTCGCAGCTGCAGCAGCAAACATACTGCTTACACCTCAATGCTTGGTGATTGAGCTGTGACGAATGGCATCTTTGCAGCTGCAAACTGGTACACCTTACACCTTTCCACATATGTCAGTCCATTACCCTGCTGACATTCTTCACTCTTCATTTGCCCAAAGAGGAAGAGAGACTCCATCTCCCAGACCCTAGAAGAGCTCTGAGTTTCTATATTGATCGCACGAAGCATGACCGGATAGATGATCAGCCCTTTGTGGGTTTCTCTTGGGCGAAGAAAGGAAAAGCAGTATGGATTGTTCTTTGTAAAAAGATTTACTATGGTCTGGCAGAGAAACAGCCTCCAGAAGTCCTGTGGGCTCATTCTACCAGAGTCAAAGCGGCTGCCACCGCGCTGGTGTGTGACGTTCCTCTTTTGGACACCTGCCAGGCTGCAACTTCGATGTCAGTACACACAGCTTTACTGTCTAGATAGCCTGGTCTTGCAGGATGGGCACATTGCCCGTTAGGTCCTGCGGGACTTTCTGGTCTGAGCCGTTCCACAGACCCACCACCTGGGGAGGTACAGCTTTGGTATCTATTCACAATATTAGGAATCTGCAGTTAGAAATATCCATCAGAAGAGCAAGTTGCTTACCATTGATAACACCCTATCTGTTGGTCTTTTGGTTACTCTTTCAAACCGCAGATTCCTTACTGGCCCTCCTTTCTCCCCATTCTGTGAAATGGACTACTATGGTCCATGCGAAAAGATTCCAACTTATGAGATCTGTTACAATCTAATTCCTGAGGGATCCACGCCTGACAGTACAGGCAAGTATCAGAAAGAAACTTGTTGATGCGTGATGGTGGAGGTTAAATGGTGGCCCCAATATCCCTTCCGCAGCAGGACAGAGTCAATGCGGAGTCCCACGACCGCATATATGTGAGCGCAAGGGAATTGCTCAGAAAAAAATCTCCGGATCTAGTCTGGCACACGGTGAGGAATCAGAGATAAGATAGAGTATCCACAAGAAAGATTGCTACTGAAGGTAAGTAACTTATTCGTAGTAGCTACTGGTAAGAAGTACACATTTGTTGCTCTTGTTTTTACAGTTGCTAGCATAAACTTTGAGGCTTTGGGGTAACCAAGTTTGATGGTTAAATATATTAATGCACTTATTTTTTTAGTATGAATCAGTATTTAGTAATCTACTTTTTCTCGTAGGTTGTGTATCCTGATGGACAGGTGCAAGTGATTCACCCAAAGCCTTCAGACTTTCGAAATCCTGGTCCTGAAAGACACAGATTAATTACACAGGTTTATCTCTCACATACAGCTTGGACAGGTATATATTATTTGTATGCTGTATTATTAATTTTGAATAAACTGTTTACATTTTTTAAATATGTACTTTTTTCTTACTAACTTGTGTACACAAGCATCTCTTTTTCCCCCCGCAGTCTGAATGGTATTTTAGAGGGCAGGCCAAGCATGTGCCCAGGGTGTCAATGGAGGCAAATATATCACTTTCATTTATTTTGCCCCTGGCTTGGTGTGACATTCTATCTCTAGGGCCTCATACCACTCCTGCTGAAGGGATCACTTTGCATCACTATCCGATCATGCAGGGTTTATGGTTGCTGTCAAGAATAAAAAGGCTATAATGTACAGCTTCCCCAGATGTCAGAATCACATGTGCAATAGTTTAAAGCTCATCAACATCTGGCAGACGTGGAAATACTATTCTTTTTGTGAGCCGTAGCACTTGTGCCTTATCTCAGAAATGGGCATGGTTAGTACTGCATCCACTTTCTTTCTGCAGCGGTGGACTTCTTCCAATCTCCATCCAGATGTTCAAGATGCTGATACAGGCACACAAACGATAAGCTTTGCAGCCATATAACCACTTGTGTTATTTATGTATGTGATGGCTATTTTCACATCTTTCCCCAGACTCACAGGTTCCTTTCTCCTGTTGACCATGGGTGGTCAACATTGCCATTGAAAATAGCAGCCCTCTAATCTGAACACACCTTCAAGCATGTTCATAAAACTTCTAGCTATGGTGCCAGGCATCCTGGGGCTACAGATGTTCTTCTGCTACCCTTACTTTTACAATCGACTTCTAAAGACTTTCTTCAAAGCTACAGCCTTGCTCAACTTGGTAGAGGTGTTTTAATGCATAGGCAAAGTGGCCATTTGCCCAGGACCCTCAACTTCCATGGATCACCTGTGTAGTGAACATTCTCGCTACTGGGCCTCTGTCTGTTCTCTCTATTTCACAATCAAAACCACTCCTCTTTGTCTGTCTTCCTCTTCAGTTGACTCTGTCATCCCAGTGTCATCTCAAGTATTTTTGTGGTCCTGGTTAAGACTTTGCGTGACACTAGTTTTGAAAGTTTAACGTCTAACTCAAAATATTTGGCACCATGTGACATTGATGTAATAGGAAATGGACAATTAAATGTGAAGTTGTTCCAAGCAGGGACCCTAAACATATGCCTTGCAGAGCGCCCCCAAAATCCTTTAGTTGACACCGCAACTTGGTGTTACTCCCCCAGGTCAATTTGATCTGTTATTTTAACTGTGAACTTTGCAAAATCCTTCCAAATGCAGTTGCAGAACATTCATGTGATAGGAGACATCCTTTACATGGGACTGGCAGGAGTTTTCTATTCCCCAGCGACTAGAGGCTTTTTTACTGTGTTCCTAGTGCAAACATATACATCTTGTTTGTGTTCTTTATACTTTAATTGTTAACATGTAGCATGTTCTTTCATTCCAAAAGCGATGACCCTCAAAGGGAAACTACATTGCTTATAGTATACAATGTCTGAAGCTTTTATAAAGCCTTAACACTGTTTTAGCTGGAGATTAAAACACTCCCTATTGGCAGGGAAGTGAATATGGGCAATTACTTTTAAACTAAGCCACACATTTTGGTCCTCCTGAAGAGCTAGGATTGGAACTCTATTCTATAGGATCTAATGTTGCGACTTAGTCACTGGAACATAACTTCTTTGAGAGTTGCTAAGATTACGAGGTTACTGAGTTTGTATTTGGCCCTCCTACTGTTCCATACTCATATATTAACCCCTTCTGTGCCACGCCCTTTCCCCCTCCTGTGCCGGGCGTTTCATTAGTGGGCGGGTTTCATGACGAGATAGTCTCGTCATGGGCACAGCGCGACCGTGCTCCATGACGAGACTATCTCGTCATGGGCACAGAAGAGGTTAGATGTGTAGATTCTTAATAATGATAATAGTGTTTGCAGCCTATGAAAATGTTCCCATATATTTTGCATTTAGTCACAACACTAAGTCTACTTTAAATTGAATTGATCCTTTATGCTTTCGTCCGGAGTGCTTTACATAACTTCAAGAAACAAACAACGTTATATTGTACTGAATAAGTACCTGCAGGGAAAGCTTATGACTCTACAGTAAAGGAATTTGAAGATGAGAATGATTAAATTGTACTTAGGAAGACAGTTTCTCCAGCATTGGATTGTTCATAGACTTATATGCGTCAATCATTCTCTTTCATCGAGAGGGGAGGTGCACTGTAACTTCACCCCACCAATATCAGCCACTATCTGCCTGAAAGGCCTCATAAAAGTGCCACGTTAGTATCACCCTTGCCTCATTCGATAAGACTCAAACTTCAGTCAATGTCTCATCCTCACCCCTGCCAGACGCCATCTCACCTCAGATTTCTACCATAAGTTGTGTGGAAGTGAGACCTAGAGCTTTTCTCTCCCATTGTTTAGATAGGTCCCACTTTTATCTTAAATCCTCTAAATAATACGAGAAGCCTTCTTACCCATCACCAGAGCATGGGCAGAAGAAAAGAGAAGAGTCACCAAAAATGCTTCCACTGCTGTCTCCTAAATTGAAGAAAACAAATTCAGACACAGTGTCGAAGAAACCACTATCGACAACACCGGAGACCTACATTGACGAACAATCCACTACAGTTGCCTCAAATAAGAAGCATGGATACTACCATCCTTAGCCAAGAAAATTAGCATATGCTCCATCGCCTACCTCTCTGATGGCTGGCCCATCGATGATGCACCCAGGCACTAATTTGTCAATGAAATGACCATTAATTCAGTGTATGACCAGCCGAACAACAGAAATGCTGCTGACGAAGACCACTGATCTATAGATGAAACTCCCACTGATAACGTTCCTGTCAAACAGAGACCCAAGGAAGAGGAAACCCCATAGTGGACATTTCATTAGAACGTACATCACCTTGTAAAATAGCACCAATGCCACCAACAAAATTGCTGACAACAAAGGTCGAAGAAGAGGAGTAGTCATATCCAGATGATCCCTATGGAACAGTTTATTCCTGGGCATGTAGAAATAAAATATCAGGACACAGGGGAAAAGCAAGGATTTTCACCACAGAGGGAAAAATATTATTAATATCATCCAAACTACCTCAGATTTCAGCAGCAATGCACGAACTATGATCAAGTACAGTTGATGTATGATCCAGATGAGGAGCAGTATGAAGAATCCTGTGGACTAGTCAACGACCTCAGGCTTATGATGAGTCTATTATACTTGTTTTCCCTGTGAACCACACCAACATCATCTGCTTAGCAGACCCAGCCTATGAAAATCCAGGAAACAATAACAGAATCTGGTACCTTCTGCTCTGTCTGAGCCTCCGTGCCAGCACCATAAAAAACCTGCCCATCAGATCGAACAGTTCTCAGATATTTCTTCACAGTCAATACAGGTCGACACATCTAAAGGACTGCTTTTTATACAACTTCAAGGAACTATGTAGGGGACAAGTCAAAGCACTTCCTGTTGTAGATGATCTGTGTCAAGTGGACATAAAATGGATGCAAACTCCAGCAACAGTAGACACAGACAGTTGTACCAAGAATGGATGAGAAAGATAAGTCACAAAACTACACAACAGTCTGTATTGTAGGTCATCCAAAGGCAAACTCAGTCATGCAGGCAGTGCAACGGAGGGTCATAAACTCTGGAACACTCCTCCTCTAGATGGCTGTAGAAGAGCGGTGTGGCCTGGAAAGATGTCCGGTGAGCCTGTCTACAATGTGGCGGCATTGGAGCCTGTGGTGTTAGTCATGGTCGTTGCATCAAGCAGGGACCACGGCTGCGATGCAAGCAGTGGCACAGCATCAGAATTGTAAACAGGTACTGGTTTCGAAGTTGCTAGTCTTCTGATGGATACATCTGCCAGTGGATTCATCTGCTGAGAGCCTTACTTGCCAAGTGGTGTAGATTCCAGTTCCTGGGCCCTTGGAAGTGAGTTTCTGTGCTACAAGAAGAACCCGACGAACAAGTTACTTACCTTCGGTAACGCTTTTTCTGGTGGATACAGTATCTGCCTGTGGATTCCTCACCTTGTGAATATCCCCTGCGGCAGCATTCCACTGAACTTTTTTCCCCAGCTCTCTACGCCGACGTGGACGTCGTAATGCTTCGGCTCCGCTCGCGACACCGCATGACGTCACCGGAGCCATAAGAGAGCCACGTCGGCGTGATGACGTCAGTTCCCTTTTTTCCACGCCGTCGACGCGTAACGGTTTTCCAGCACTCTCCTGCTACTTTGTAGTCTTGTAGTGGGTTACTGTTTGTGAATTCACCATGTCTTCGACTAGGAAGTCAGGTTTCAAACCTTGTAGGGAATGTGGGGGCCACATGTCAATGACTGACCCCCATGAAGATTGTTTGTGGTGCCTTTCTTCTGACCACGACGTGGAGGACTGTTCCAGCTGCAGAAGAATGAACCCCAAGGCCTTGAAGGAGAGAGAGGCGAAGTTCTTCATGGCCAAGGCGGAGAAGGAAAAGAGGGGTAGGAAGAAGGAGAGATTGAGGCCGGAGTCGTTGACTTCACAGTCTTCGAAGTCGAAGAAGCATCATAAGAAAAGAAAGCATAGCTCTCGGCGCCGGTCTTCGAAGAGCAAGACTTCGAGATCGCAGTCGCCTCGACATCGAAGTAAGTATGTTGTATCTCCTTCTCCATCTCCTAGGAAGTCTCCAGAGAGGTCACCTTCGCCGAAGCGGACTCCGGCGCAGTCACCGGCGCCAGTGGAGTCTTCTGCTTCTGACGTCGAGCAGGAACAAGAAAAAGAGCTTTCTCCTGAGCCGGCTGATCCTGTGGCTCCTGTTTAGGACATTTTGGCTCCGGTTCCAGGTACTCCTCAGCCGGATTCGGGATCAATCCCTTATCCGCAGTTCCCGACTCCGGGTGAGGATTCGAAGCATTTTCTTAATGCGATGTATGGGATTTTTCAACGGGCTGCCTTCCCATCCGGTGCACCATCTGGTCCCGTGGGTCCTATGGCATACACCTTGGGAGTGCTGCAGCATTATGCCCAGGCCCCATTTATGCCCTTTTTGCCGATGGCTCCTTCGTGGCAGTTTCCGGCGCCGTCTGGTGATCCATCTCGGCTTCGTTTGGATCGGCCTTCTTCGGAGCCCTCCTCGACGCCGTTGCCGACTCCCTCGGCTCCACGTCCGGCGCCGCCGACTCCACGTTCGGTTCCACCGACTCCGCGTCTGGCGCCGCCGACGCCGGTTCCTCGGATCCGTTCAAGGAGAGAGGCCCAGAGAGTCTTGGAAGAGGAGCGTTATAGGGAGGAAGTGGAAGAAGGTGAGGTGGATACATCTTCTGACGACTTTGAAGGCATTCAAGATGCTAGTGGTCTTGATACAACTCCGGAGTGGGAGCATTCTTCTACTAGATCCGCGCCACCGCAAGAACTGGCTCCCTATCATTTAGTTATTAAGAAGGCCGCAGAGTTGCTGGACTTGCAGTTACCCTCTGCTGAATATAAGGAGAGATTGAGGCTTTGAAATTCCGTGTTACCATTGCTAATTGCTGTCAGTTACCTTGCCTGTATTTTCTGTTTAAAATCTTGAAGGGAACCGATTGTCCCTTACACTGCATTTTGCACATTGCACCCTCTTTCTTTTAAATTTTTGGCTTAAAATAATCGTTTTTAAAATAAAGGAACAAATATCTGCTGCTACTGACATTTTATTTGTCTTTTACTGTGCTTAGTTGGGCTCTGTTCTTTAGGCTGTTCTGCACCGGTTGTCCCTCTTCAGTTTTGCTGAGGACACAGACCTAGCGCCATTTTTGTTAGCGCCCTCGTTTTTGTAGCCTGCATCTGCTATTTAAACTCTGCAGATGCAAGCGCGCAGCGCGGGCGCGCCATCGGCGCGCCGGCCAGACCCCTTAGTCTTTCGAAGCTCTACTCGACTGTAGAATTAATTGCACTTGACACAGGGAGTCACACCCTAGAAAGGCACATTTTAAAGAGATTACATCGGGAAAATCTTCCACGGGAAAACAAGGCGGACCTTTTGTTGCCCTCTACGCGCCCGGGCTACGACATTGTAGTCTCGAATAAATCACCGGGACTAAAAATAATACTCCTCAACACCCGTTCACTCCAGATACATCATCTGGAAGTTTTTTCCCTCCTCCAGGAGAGTGATATAGATGTACTCGCCCTTACGGAGACCTGGCTACATGACTCCTCCATTCCCGATATAATTGCGGCACTGCCTGAGAACTTTGATGCTCTCTGGCATAATAGGACAGGGGATTTAAGAGGAGGAGGGGTGGCCCTCCTCTTCAAAAAACACCTAACGGTAACTAAGGTGTTGGCCGAAAATATCGAGGGCGCAGATTTACTGGGAATTAAGGTTACTTTTAAAAACTCGTGTGTTCTATTAATGGTAACCTACCGCCCCCCACAGACTTCCACTAAGTTTATTGACTTTTTTTTTGGAAGTCGTTTCAGACTTATGCTCTAGGTATAAACGTAGTCTACTGGTAGGTGATTTCAATTTCCAGTGGGATAAGTCACAAAAAGTGCCCGCTGCCAGCCAGCTAGAAGCGGTATTACAATCCTTTAATCTTGTTCAATTAGTTGATAAACCTACCCATATTAAAGGCCATATTTTAGATCTCGTCTGGACCTCACAGCCACTGGCAGTTTTAACCAGTATTAACCCCTGTGCCTGGTCGGACCATTCAATAGTTAGCTGTTGGGTTCCGATTGAGAGCCCATTCCTTCAGCATCCGCCGGTATGGAAGTGGATACAAGACTGGAAAAAAATAGAGACAGCGCAGTTAATGGCACTCCTCACCTGTTCCACTTCTAACACCACTGGGGGTAGCTTAGATCAAGTCTATGATCTCTTTAAGGCCACCCTTTGTAAAGCCTTTGACCAATTTGCGCCAGAGCGGAAGATCAAAGTAAGAGACAGAGGCCAGGGGGCGCCTTGGTTCAATGAAGCGCTTAGAGTGCGTAAGCAGAATCTTCGTCCGGCTGAGAAACTATGGCGAAAAAACTATGATCCTTTTCAACTTGTCTCATATAAAAAGCTATTGACCTCATATAAACAAGCGATCCTAGTAAGGAAGGCGGAGTTTTATGAGAATAGGATTTCAGAGGCTCTTAACAAACAGAAGGAAACGTTTAGAATCCTGAAAGAGCTGAGCCAAAAAACGACACGTATATCCCAAGACGCCCGCAGTGATTGTAACGCTTACCAATTGTTCTTTCTTCGTAAAGTTAAGGACATCCTCTTAGAGATCGAAGAGACTGATCTCGGTCGAAGCTCCCTGATGCCGGTTAGAGTTCAGTCACTCCCAGCTCCGCTGGGTGTTCAACTCACCCATTTCCCTTGTCTTGATGCCCTAGCCTTAAAACATTTGGTAAACAGGGTAAAATCGGGTTCTCCGGCAGACCCTTGCTCCCCGGATATCTTTTGTATGGCTATCACGGGCATGGAGAAACAGACTCTCTGTCTCCTAAATTCCTCGCTGGAAACGGGTTATGTACCAGCTGACCTAAAAGAAGCCAGGGTTACACCTTTGTTGAAAAAGATGGGAGCGGATGTGACTGACCTGAAAAACTACAGGCCGATTTCTCAGCTCCCCTTTGTATCAAAGCTTTTGGAACAACATGTCCTCAAAACTCTTTCAACATTTTTAGAGGACCATAAGCTGCTCCAGGTCAGACAGGCGGGCTTTAGAGCCCATCACAGCACAGAGCTGGTGATGCTGTCTGTCCTGGATGAGCTGAGAATTGCTGCCGATAGGAAAACTTAGAATGCCCTGATTTTACTTGATCTATCAGCGGCATTCGATACGGTTAGCCACAAAATTTTACTGACCAGTCTTACGGATGCAGGTATTAAGGGACTAGCATACCAATGGCTGGAGTCCTTTCTGTCGGGGCGTACTCAGCGGGTACAACTGGGCACACAGATATCAGACAAGGGATCTCTGACCTGCGGATTCCCTCAGGGTTCTGCTTTGTCCCCTCTCCTTTTCAATCTATACCTCCAACCACTGGTGGAGAGCCTGGCACACATGGATTGTCAAGTTTTTAACTACGCCGACGATACACAACTTTTGGTACAACTTGATAACTCGAGACTAGCTCAGGAAAGAGTTCAGAATATATTACGGTTTACCGTAAAGTGGATGTCGGCCAACTCGCTTAAGATCAATCCCGACAAGACAGAGGTCCTGACTGTCCCCCCAAAAAACAGCCCGTGGTGTGAACTTTTTTGGCCACGGGAGCTGGGGTCTGCCCCATCCCCAGTCCCTGTGGTGAAAAGTTTAGGTATTAAAATAGACTCTGATCTCACCATGGCTAGGCAAGTTACATCAGTTGTGGGGACATGCATTGGCCTCCTGAGGCAATTACGTAAACTTGTGACCCTCCTGTCTACGACCTCATTGCAGATGATTGTGTCTGCTACCATTATTTCAAGGCTGGATTATGGCAACGCCTTGTACATTGGCCTGCCATTAAACTTGATCAGGAAATTGCAGGTGGTGCAGAATGATGCAGCCCGTCTGATTTTTGGCCTGCCCAGAAGGGCGCATGCCTCTGACCTCCTTACCAAACTGCACTGGCTGCCGATGAAGCAAAGAGCCATCTTCAAAGGCCTCTGCATCACTCATAAAGCCCTATACGGCCAGGCCCCTGCATACTAAGGAGCGCTTTCAAATATATACCCCGAGACGTATTCTGCGGTCCTCGGAGGCGGGTCTTTTAGTCCCCCCTCGGTTTAAACTCACCTCCAAGGGGGGCTGGGCTTGTTCGACTCTTCTTCCACATCTGTGGAATAACCTGCCGGAACACCTGCGCAAGGAGCCCTTTCTTTTGAAATTCAGGAAACTGTAGTATCTTCATGTAAGGTTAATACTGTTCTCCTGTATCTTGTAACTAGCTGCTCAGCCAGTGTGAGAGTTCTATGTGGAATGTTGACGTGACTGGAATGTTGGAGGTTGGTGTGGTGTGAGACAGTTGAGAGGATGGGCTGAGCAGCTAGCAGGCTGCTCCTGGTGGGGCTATTCTATGGACTTTACTAACTTAATAAATATACTTAAGATCTATCCTGGCTACGTCTGCTGTGTCACATCAACCTATGGAACCAGGTCACTTCAGAAACTTCTTAAAACTACCCTGTTTAGAGAGTCATTAGAATAACACCTCACTTTTTCTTATGTTATTGCACGGTACTAGGGCGCTATCTTCCTCTCCAAAGCGCGAAGAGACCAGTTGGTGAATCTGCGCTATATAAAAGTCCTTTAACATAACATAACATAAGCCAAATCTTCTAACTGAAGTACTACATTCGCCAACTTCAACTGTTGAACCCTGTTGCCTTTTAATGAGGCTATCTTGGAGCCAGTTATGGACGTCTGGCGTAAGCCACTCTCTTCGCCGGCAGTCTCCAGACAGGTGGCAAGGAGATATAGGGTGGCTCCTGGGGATCCATGTTTTGTCTTCCCACCCTTCTCCAGAAAGCCTGGTGGTGCAAGCTTCATGTTCGAAGCATTCTTCAGGCGTCTTCCCTCAGACTCCTGCGGATAGGGAGTCTAAAAAGACTGATCAAGCAGCTAAAAAGACCTTTTCTTCAGGGAGCATGGCGCTTAAATCTACTAATGCCACCTGCTTACTAGGGCGCTACGTTCATGCTCTGATGGACTCTATGAAATCATTAGCCCCTAAGCTGCCAGAAGGAGATAAAGTTTCTTTTATGGAGGTGGTTACTGACACTCAGGCTGCTGCAAGGCAGGTAATTCAGTCGGGACTTGACACGGCTGATTCTGTGGCAAGGATAATGGGATCTTCGATAGCCACTAGGAGGCAAGCGTGGCTTCGTTCTTCTGGCTTCTCTACTGATGTTCAAGCCACTTTGGTAGATTTGCCTTTTGACGGAGAAAAACTTTTTGGCGAAAAGGCGGATTCCGCCTTGCAAAGATTTAAAGAGAGCAGGGTAACTGCGAAATCTTTAGGATTACAGCCTCCTGCTAAGGGATTTGGTCTTAGGAAATTCAGAGGCTTTGGGAGATCCTCATTTCGTTCCTTCCGGCAGCCTCCGCAGCAGCAGCAGAATCCCCTCTATAGGTCGTATAGAGGAAGGCAAAGGGGACGGAGAGGTTCTGGCCTCAACCCATCTTCATCTTCTGCCTCCTCTGCTCCCAATGAAGCTTCAGGGAAGCAGCCCTAGATTCCCCATCCTAGATCATGTGAGACCTGTGGGGGGTCGGGTGTCCCACTTTCTGCGAGGTTGGAAAGCTGTTACAACCGACCTTTGGGTTTTAAACCTCGTGGAGACTGGGTACGCCCTTTCCTTTCGGGAGTTTCCTCCCCCTTACCCTCCTTGCCAGGGTTACTGCTCGGAAGACCATCTGCTTCTTTTGCAGAAGGAGGTTCAAAAGGGTGCGATAGAGGTGATTCCAGAGCAGGAAAGGGGTCAGGGATGCTACTCCCGGTATTTCCTGATTCCCAAGAAGGACGGCAGATTGCGTCCGATCCTGGACCTCAGAGTCTTGAATTTTTACCTGAAACAGGAGAAATTCAAGATGCTGACCCTTGCGCAGGTTCTTCGAGCGTTGCAGCAAGGAGACTGGATGGTGTCGATCGACTTGCAGGACGCGTACTTTCATGTCCCAATCCTGAAGTCACACAGGAAGTATCTCTGTTTTACGGTTGGGTCGCAACATTACCAGTTTGAGGTCCTCCCGTTTGGTCTTACTACCGCACCTCGAGTCTTCACGAAGGTGATGACAGTGGTGGCTGCTCATCTCAGGAGGTCGGGTATTCCGGTGTTCCCCTACCTGGACGACTGGCTTCTGAAGGCAGAGTCCCCAGAGAATGGTGCAACATCATCTGCAGGTAACATCTCAGCTGTTATTCGACTTGGGTTTTTCGATCAATGTGCCCAAATCTCACCTTGTGCCCTCTCAACGCAACCTGTTCATAGGGGCGGTACTGGACACTACTGTGTGTCGAGCATTTCCTCCTCCTCAAAGAATTCTCGACATTCAGGAGATGATCCCTTTATTCCACAATGGAGCGGTTGTTCCAGTTCTGAAGGTCCTTCCTCTGTTCGCTTCCTGCATTCTGTTGGTCAATCATGCACGCTGGCACATGAGGGCGTTCCAGTGGTGCCTCCGCAGGCAGTGGTATCAGCACAGCGGAGATCTCAGGGAGTCTGTGAGGATCTCCGGAGAAGCTGCGGCGGATCTGTCTTGGTGGAGCGTGGAGGGCAATCTGTCTCAAGGAAAGCCCTTCCATCTGCCTCCATTGGTGGCTACGGTGATAACGGATGCCTCCACCCTAGGGTGGGGTGCGCATCTGGGGGATCTGGAGATAAAAGGACTTTGGTCTCCAGAGGAAAGGTTGCTTCACATCAACCTTCTGGAATTGCGGGCGATTCGTTTGGCACTCAAGGCCTTACTCCCTTCCCTTCGCGGTCAGTCGGTTCAAGTCCTGACGGACAACACTGCCGCGATGTGGTATGTCAACAAGCAGGGAGGAGTAGGGTTGTACCGTCTCTGCAGGGAGGCGTTAAGGCTCTTGTCCTGGGCTCAGGATCATCATATTTGCTTGATGGCGAATCATCTGGCCGGGGTGCTGAACGTACGTGCGGACAGTCTCAGTCGGCAGTTCTTCGCCGACCATGAGTGGAGGCTCCATCCGGAGGTGGTTCGTCACGACTTTCGGACGCGTTTCCTCCCATACCCTTGATTCCTCGGGTTCTGAGGAAGATAAGCCAAGACCGGGCCCAAGTTATTTTGGTCGCCCCTGATTGGCCAAGAAGGGTGTAGTATACAGATCTTCTCCACCTCTCCTCGTGCCCTCCGCTCAGTCTCCCTCTGAGGGCAGACCTCCTCTCGCAGTCGGAGGGGCAGGTTCTACACCCCCACCTCCAGAGCTTACACCTTCATGCCTGGAGATTGAACGGGGCAGCCTGAATTCCTTCTCTCTCCCGCCTGATGTGGTGGATGTTATTTTATCGGCCAGGCGACACTCCACCAAGTCCATTTACTCATATAGGTGGTTTAAGTTTGTTAAATGGTGTGGAGAGAGAAACATTGACCCTTTAAAAGCCCACCTTTCTGCTGTGCTTCAGTTTGCTCTTTCCCTGGCTCAGCAGGGCTGTGCTGTGGCCACGGTCAAGGGCTATCTATCGGCCTTATCGGCTTTTCTATGTCTTCCTGATCAACTGTCATTATTTAAATCTCCTATTGTACTAAGGTTTATCAAGGGACTTACAAACAGGTTTCCACCTACTCCTTTTGTAATGCCACAGTGGGACCTTAATCTTATCTTAACTTTTCTGATGGGGTCTCCGTTTGAGCCTCTTCATAGTTGTCTTTTGAGGCTGTTGTCCTTTAAGACGGTCTTTCTTGTAGCCATAACCTCGGCAAGGAGGGTGAGTGAGCTTCAAGCTCTTAGTTCTAAACCCCTGTTTTTAACATTACATGCTGAAAGGATGGTACTCAGGACCAGGGTTGCTTTCCTGCCTAAAGTAGTTACTCCGTTTCATTTGTGGCAGTCTATTACTCTCCCTGTTTTTTATCCGCCTCCTCATCCCTCCAAAGAGGAGGAAAGGCTTCATCATCTGGACCCAAAAAGAGCTGTGAGCTTTTACTTGGACAGAACGAAAGACTTTCGTTTGGACGATCAGCTTTTCGTGGGATATGTTGGACATTCTAAAGGAAAAGCTGTGCACAAGCGCACTCTATCAAGATGGATCATCCTTGCCATCAAGATCTACTATGCCCTGGCTTGTAAGGTTCCTGCTGAGGGTATTGGAGCTCATTCAACTAGAGCGAAGTCTTCCACCTCTGCTTTGGTCAGGGGTGTTCCTGTGGCAGACATTTGTAAGGCAGCAACTTGGGCCTCCCTCCATACTTTCACAAAGCATTATTGCTTGGACTCTGAGATGAGGAGGGAGGGCCACTTTGTGCGTTCTGTTTTGCAGGACTTTTTGGTATAGGAAGGTGGACACCCTCCTCCGGGAGTAGGACTGCTGTGGGATTCTATTCACAAGGTGAGGAATCCACTGGCAGATGTATCCATCAGAAGAACAAGTTACTTACCTTCGGTAACGCTTATTCTGGTGGATACAGTATCTGCCTGTGGATTCCTCACTGGCCCACCCGCCTCCCCGTTGTCCACATTTGTATACCTTAAAGGATGCCTTGCTTGACATGTTGTTTTTTCTGGTACTTATAGGAAATGCTGTTGTTCCTTAGCTTTCCTTTTTGTATATGTACTATGTATATTTGTTCGAATGTTGTATACTGTGTATACTTTGAATCTGTTGTCGGGCCACCTGTTCGCCTCGGAGGCACGGAAAAAATGGGTGGAACTGACGTCATCACGCCGACGTGGCTCTCTTATGGCTCCGGTGACGTCATGCGGAGTCGCGAGCGGAGCCGAAGCATTATGACGTCCACATCGGCGTAGAGAGCTGGGGAAAAAAGTTCCGTGGAATGCTGGCACAGGGGATATTCACAAGGTGAGGAATCCACAGGCAGATACTGTATCCACCAGAAAAAGCGTTACCGAAGGTAAGTAACTTGTTCGTCGGGTTCTTCTTGTAGCACAGAAACTCACTTCCAAGGGCCCAGGAACTGGAATCTACACCACTTGGCAAGTAAGGCTCTCAGCAGATGAGCCCAGGTACTCTCACTCTCAGGACAGAAGCAGCAGGCTAACACAGCAAAGCAAACAGCAAAGTGGCTGTCCCACCTGGCATCCCAGCAGCTCTTCCAGGAAGAATGTCCTCAGTCCAAAAGTGTTCCGAGTATATAGGTCCAGTACTTATACCCATTCGAACATTTTAAGTAGGGAGACTTCAAAGAAATATCTTTGTAGTGCACAAGACCCGGCCCTTCCTGGCCCTGGCTTCAGACACACTACAGGGGATGGAGACTTCTTTGTGTGGGGACAGGCACAGCCCTATTTAGATGCAAGTTCCAGCTCTTCCACCGCTCTAGATTAGGAAAGCTCATCAGCCTGGTGACAGGCCATCAGAATAGGTAGGCCACATCTCAGCTCTCTTTTTGTATGACTGTCTAGAGCGAATTCACAAAACCCAACTGTCATCCAACCCAGATGTGTATTCTAGGGACAGGCAAAAGGCACAGAATGATTAAGTAAGAAAATTCTTGCTTCCCCAGGCCTGCCAAGTATCACGCATCTGGCGTGACTCTAACGCATTTCAGTGTGGTGTTCCGCATCACCGCACTGAAATGCATTGTCACGCATTTTAATACCACTGTCTCAACACTGTGCCAGCGTTGAAACTGGCTACGCCAGGCTGTTGCGCACACACCGGCGCCTGGTGACACCTCTGTGCGCTTGATCTGCTGCTTCCCGGCAGGCTCAGTAAATAGTTAACGATCTTGTCTGCAGCGGCTGAGTGTTACAATGTTAGATTTTAGCCCTGTCAGCCTGGCTGCATTGAAATTCCCGCGCGCGGCTGACTGTCACAGAGTCATTGTCCAATTATACCGAGACCCGAGGTGGGGCCTGCCCTCAGCAGTGGTTGCGTCCTGGCTGGCGCGTGACCTCACATCCTAGAAGGAAGTGAGGTCGGATTCTCGAACAGTGGGGGACTCGAGTGGAGTCGACTGGAGTGCTCTGACTGTTGTCCCATCAGGAGATTTAAAAAACTACGAGTTTAAACATTTTAAAAATGAATTGCCTACTAAGAAATGTTAGACACGACTCCTATAAGCACATTAAGAGCGATTCGAGCTACAGCGCCTTTCGAGGTTGTGGATTTGTTAACTTCGCAGTTCCAGGAAAATGAAGCGAAAGTAATGGGTCGAATTTTAGGAGGTTTTAAGAACAGCTTGGTGCAATGCCTTGTAGGTGGAGTGAGATAGGTACTTTAGCTGGATGAAGCCACGTCATTTGTATAGCGCGCTATGCCACCGTAAGGCCAGAATGTAGGTTGCAGTACTGTTAAAGCAGTGGCCGCTCATGGCTGCGGTACATTGTGAGAGCTCTGACGCCTCTCATCTGGGGGCCAAGACAGCCTCTCCCTTAAGCAGCTAACCAGCAGCATTGACTGAGGTCAATAACATGTGAACAACCGGACTGATGCCTGACTTGCGGCTGGTCGACTTGTAGCTGCCCAGTCTGTGCCACAAGACACTGAGAAATAGCCTTCGCCGGTGCCCCTTCCTACGTCATGACACACGCCAGCACCATTTAATGGAAACAACAAGCAGCGCTGAGACCCCTCTGACACCTCCAGCATGTCCCACTCGTAAGTAGGGTTGCCGCAATTTCAAAAAGAAATGCCTGCCATTTGTTTATATAGTTTTAAGGCTCAAGCGTGGAAAGTTATAAAAATAGTCTTTATAGGGTTTATTAATTTTTACGATGACCTTTCTGTATTTCTTTACTCTAATTAGCCACTGATCATTAACTTGCTAACTCCAAACCATTGCAAGGTACTATCTGCTTATTATTGCTTTTAAAAGTATGTACTGATTAGGGGAAAAAATACTGGCTTTATGTGCTTTTCACATTTTTTCTATTGACCAGATCAAGTAAAATACTGGTCATGGCAGTAAAAAAACAGCTAGGCAACCCTCAAGGTGCAAGTGGCCATTACGAGAGGACATATCTGGGAACTGATGCCACAATAACAAAGAGTATAATCCAAAGTGGAGGGAGTGTGAATCGGCAGACTGGGCAGCATTTGGGCCAGGCCTTGCTGGAGCTTCTTATTGTGTGTGTGTGTGTGTGGGGGGGGGGGAGACTGGAAGTTATAAATGAGATGACATTTGTGTTAGAAGGTGGCTCACAGTGTCACTTCACATGACACCAAGGACTGTAGTAGCCAGTCCTCAGCTTCTGCATGTTGTGTGCCTCTTGTGAAATGTAACTGGATTTTGCCTTTGTAACTCTAAACACTTTGCATGCCGGGAATAGTAGTTTTCTCTTATACGGTTATTCAGTATATGCATACAAATCCCTGCATTCAAAGTACACCTAGCTATACAAAACAAACGAGACTTGTGATCAATGGTGACCTTTCACTTCAGGTGCTCTGCAGCAGTTTCAAGATCGTTTTAAAGCTCCTCATAGCTCAAAAGAATGTAATTCCTAATATATCCATCCCTGTGGACTTTATTGGTTAGTTTAATTCGTGAGACAGCGGCACTCTAAGTGTCACACATTTTGCACTGAATGTCACTCATAAGTACACTGAAGCCATGAAAATGTCACACATGAGCCATCTGAAACCTTGGCAGCTATGCTTCCCAATAGTGGCAATTTCAGACCTGCAATCTAAAAACCATCTTCACTAAAAGACGTGTTCTTGTTGTGAGTCAAGAGACACCAAACTCCATTTAAAAAAAAAAAAATCTACTGCCAATTCAAAGATACACTGGTACGATGTTACCAGGCAGCTCCAATGCTTACCTATGGGAGAGATAGACCTTGCTGTAGTGAAAACCGAATTTAGCAGTTTTTCTCTACCAGGACATGTGAAACTCAGAAGAACAGGCCCTACCTCTTAAATACACTGCACCCTGCCCATAGGGCTACCAAGGGCCTATCGTAGGGGTGCCCTACATATAATAAAAGGGAAGGTTTGGGCCTGGCAAGTAGGGGCACTTGCCAGGTTGACATGGCAGTTTAAAACTGCCCCCACAGGTGCTGCAGTGGCAGGCCTGTGACAGGTTTGCGAGGCTACTCATGTGGATGGCACAACCAGTGCTGCAGGCCCACAAGTAGCATTCGAGTTGCAAGCGCTCGGCACCCATGATGCACAGTAGTAGGGACTTACTGGTAAATCAAATATGCCAATCATGGAGAAACCAATTACCATCAGGCTTTTGATAAAGAGTACTTTAGCACTGGTTAGCAGTGGTAAAATGCCCAGAGTCCTAAACCCAGTAAAAATGAAAATCAGCACACATTCAAAAACAGGGGTTCAGAAGCAAAAAGACTGGGGAAACCACGCCAAAAGATGCCAGGTCTAACAACACATTCCTGATAACGGCCCCTAATAGGGAGTCAAAACGGATAGAGGTGTTCAGGAGGAGGGTTTTCTTCCCCACCAGCTTGGCACTCAGTTCAGTGAATGCCATCTGCGTGCTAGAACACTGTTCTCATACCCTTTGGGAGTCAGTGGCTCAGGTCCACCCAGGTGTGCCCGACGATCTTCCAGCGGTCCGCGCTCAGGCCATACAGGCCGGTTGCAATGCATCCAAGTGCAAAATTTGTTGTAGCTTGGCCACCACCAATTTCATCAGGCAGGCCATTGGCACCAGTGTCGCCATTCGCCATCACGCTAGGCTGTGGTCCACTGGTTCTTCAGGCGATGTCCAGTCGTCCCTTATGGACATGCCGTTTGATGGGACTCAACTATTTAGGGGCAAGGCAGACTCCGCTCTCAAGCGGTTCAAGGAGAACAGGGCCACAGCACGCTCCCTAGGCTTATCTGCCCCACCTCGCCAGCAAAATAAGCCCTACCGCTCCTACAGTAGAGGTATCCCATACCGCCAGCCAATCTAACCTCCACAAGGCACCCAGACGTTTCGCGGTCAAGGCCATGGTGCTTACCTCTCCTGCAGTCAAGGTCACTGGATCGACCAGTCCACCACCTCATCTGCTGCAGCCCCTCTTGCCAAACCCCTTTACCTTGCCCTCACTGGAGCACAACCATCGTGTGAGGAAGGATTTGCCTATTTTGCAGACCATAACAACGGGCAGGTGGGTCCTGCAGATCATACGGCGAGGATATGCCCTACCTTTTATTTTCCCAATGCCTCAGCTCTCCATTTTGAGGCGCGAAGTTCAAACCCTTTTGGCCAAAGAGGCTATTGGGAGGGTGTCAGCACCAGAAGTAGGACGTGGTTGTTTTCCTGCTCCTTTCTGGTGCTCAAGAATGATGGAAGCTTTTGTCCTATTTTAGAACAGTGCCCTCTCAATGCCTTCTTCCAGAAGGAGAAATACAGAATGCTGTCCCAGGCCCAGTAGTTTTCTGCCCTCGACCCTGGAGACTGGATGGTGGCTTGGGACCTGCAGTACGCCTGTTTTCATATACCAGCCCTGCAGGCCCATTGGTGTTACCTGCAGTTCATGGTAGGACAGGAGCATTTCCAGTCTGCTGTGCTCCCCTTTGGTCTCAAGCGCCCCTTGGGTGAGCACGAACGTGATGGTGGTAGTAGCAGCACACTCTCAGAGGTGAAGGGTGCTGGTCTTCCCCTACCTCGAGAGCAAACTTGCTCCAGACTATGGCAAACCTCCTAACATCTTTGGGGTTCACTATCCACATGCCGAAGTCACACCTGACTGCTTCTCAGATGCTCTCCTTCATTGGAGCGATTCTGGACACAGGTCAATTTTGTGCCTTTCCCCTGTGAAAGACAGTCCAGGATATTCAGGCTATAATTCCGATCTTTCAGCCTCGGTCCTGGATTTCACTGAATTTGACTCTGAAGTTGCTGGAGGTGATGGTCTCCTGCTGGTTGAGCATGCCAAGTGGCATATGTGGGCTCTAGTGGGACCTGAAGTCTGAGTGGGCCCAACATCAAGGGGACCTCTCTGACAATGTTCAGATTTTGTAGATCATCTGCAACAGTTCTCCCTTCCCCACCCAGAGTGCACAGTGGTGACTGATGCTTCACTTCTGGGTTAGGGTTGCCATCTGGGAGAGGTGGAGAGCAGAGACCTGGTTCCATATCAACTTTGTGGAGCGGAGGGCCATCCACTTGACGTCAAAAGCATTCCTTCCGCATGTCAAGGGGAGGCTGGTTGAGGTGCTCATGTACAACAGCACCGCCTTGTGGTACTGCAACACACAGGATGGGGTGGGGTTGGAGACAATGTGCCAGGAGGCCCTGCACCTCTGTAAATGGGTGGACCACCATGGAATTTTCCTAGTGGTGAGCTGCCTGGCAGCATGATTGAATGCCAGGGTGGGCGAGCTAAGCCGTCAATGCCTTGAGGATCACCTGTAGCAATTTCACCCAAAGGTGGCGCAAGGATTCTTTTGCGAATAGGGAGAACGTTGGCTTGATCTGTTCTCCTCCGCTGAGAACGTGCAATGCACTTCTGCATGTTGGAGTTTTCAAGGCGTCTCTCGCTCATAGACATGTTTGGCCTCGATAGAATTTAAAATTCTATATGCCTTTCCGCCAATACCATTCCTGCCTTGAGTTCTCAAGAACATCAGGACTGACCGAGGGTATGCAATTGAGAACTCCTGTGCTTGAGCATCCTTCTTCCAGCCCGGCTGCCTCTCCGTGAGAGCCTGCTGTTGCACCCGGGCCTTCGCAATCTCCACCTTAATGGTTTGAGATTGTGCAGCAACAGCTGACCACGTTCATCCTTCAGCTGACCACGTTCATCCTTCCTCAAGAGGTGGTTGATGTCATCATGGCAGCCAGGCATTTTTGACAAAAATTGTATACACCTGTATAGAGCTGATAAACCCACTCTGTGCAAAGATATCTGACGTTTTGTTTGTTTTGCCCCATTTCCGGATCCAGTCTGACACCTGGGCAATATTCAGAATGTGAGGATTGTGCAGCTGGAAAGTCTTTTTACTAGAAAGATTCTTACCAACGGTAATTAACTTGTTCATCTACAGCCACACATGCTACGAACTGAAAAAGCTACTTACCCTTTAGGAATCTGTTTGTAGCGTGTAGTGCTGTAGATTCACATGCACCTGCCCTTCTCGCCGGATTTGCATGCATTTGACAAATCATTTCATAATCCATTTAATCAACACTGTGATAGCTCGCCATACTTTAACATTCACACCGCATACAGCCTCCCACCTGTTGTGCGTAAAACAATCTAACATGAAGTCGGTACGCTTCTGCAGTGTACACTGAGAGGAGTCGTCACCACTTCTTGTGAGTAGAGACTTCTTTGAAGAAAAACATGTTGCAATTGTCCGAGCCAAAAACTAGATGGCCGGAGTATGCTAAGCATGTGAATCTAAAACACTACACTCTAGCAACAGGTGGCTACACAATAAATACATAAATATATATTTTTCTTGGTACTTTTGCGACACATTTGGAATTCCAATAGCCAGCATTATGACTACTAATCCACTGAGAGAGACTCAATCCAGACAGGAATGCATGCTGGTAATGTGCAGAGCAGACGTGCGCAGCACCTGCATAGAAATGGGTGTTCTCGTGCAGTTGCTTGTCAAATCCTGGAGTTGCTTTGTATTCTTGCCCAGAAACCACACTAGGATGACACTCAAGCAGGGTCTCCTAGCGGCAGGCCCAAGGGGCTGCTCGAAGGATGCAGGAAGCTGGATTGGCCTGTGCCCTCATCCCTCATGGAGCAAACCACTCAATTGTGCTTCAGCCCCTTATTGGGTGCCAGTACAGAACGCGTAACACAGCACAGTCTGGGGAAGGGAAGGACCCCAGTAATCAAGGACTCGCTTATTCTAATTCTTGGGATGTAAGAACAAAGGCTTGTGCCCAATAATATCAGTTAGTTCGTGCCAGTTACTGTCAGTCTCCCTATAGTCCGGTTCAAGGGTCTGTAGCACTCTTTGGGAGGCCTCAGTACTCTGCTGGGGTGGCATCAAAATCAATGTGAAGCACATAAAATTAACCAGGTAGTTTCAAGACCACTTTGCAAACAGGACTAGAAATTCTTTATACAGGGAGTCTGCTGCAATTGACTTCATATGCAGGGACTTACCCCCCTGTCACCGCACACCCGAGTGGCTCTCACATTTTACCCTGATGTCAGAAAATCTCTGGAAACGATTTTGCTTCTGGATGAATATGAGACTTTTTGGCATGAACCTTGCTAAATGGCAGTGGAGCACTGTACAGAGTCAAAGACAAGCATAAAGTCAAGTAGTGACAGGAGAGGCAGCCAGGCTGTGGTCGGTTAATGTCTTGTGATGTGGTCTTCTCTAAAGATTTCCTGAATTAGATCAGTGTTTGGACGGTCCTGATGAATATGAGGATGTTGGTCCAGATCTAGGGTGCATAGATGGAAAAGGCCTTCTGTCCCGTTTTAACTTTTTCATACTTCTTGGCACTTTTCCTGATAAGTCACAACCCATGGCATATCTTGCTTACCAGTTGATGACTTGCACACTAAAGTAGCAATTGCTCATCCAGAAGGTATCCTTGTTCATGCTGTCATGGCTTAGGCCGCTTTGATAGCTTTCTTGTGATGTGTCTATTGATTGTCATCTGTAATGCAACCGTGTAACCTGCTCTTGCAGTTCTAAGCACTATTCAGTGGACGTCATCACAAGTTCAGCCTCCTGTGATCTTCTGGAGATGGATGCAATAACCTTGCCCTGAGTCTGGAGGGAGTGGTGCCAGTTCCTGTGGGTGCCTTTTATGCTTGTAGTCTTAGATCTTTGTTTGGACCACCCGCCCCGATCTATATTATTTCTTTGGTTCGAGAGAGGAGAGGACTAAGATGCAACAAGATGTCTTGTTCATATAAACCAGTGACTGTCGATGTACATGGACTCATCTAGAAATGCTCATACTTAGTTGTGGCATCTCGTGAGTTTGGAAGAACCTGGAACTAAGGGCAACCAGCACAAGGCTCACTCTTGTGAACTGTTCTCTCAGGTGACAAGGCACTCTGTGGGAAGATGAATAACCTCCAGACAGTTGTTATGGGAAGTAGTAACATATCTCCAGACTAATCATATGTAGGCCCCAGTGTTTACACTGTATAATCTCATAACATTTCCGGCATTTCACATTATGCTTGTTACAGATTATGCCACTTGGTGTGATTGAGATTTTGTTTGGGTAAAAATTGTATTGCCGGAGCTTGTAAACAAACAGGATGCAAACAACTGTCGTTGACGTCAAGTGCGATCCAGCACTATTTTTGAATCCAGGATGCATTTTGCACTAAAAATAGTGCAAAATGCCAAACCAGTATTTTGACTAATAACACTTAATTCTATGGGCATTTCACATAATTTATGCAAAATAAATTATTCGACTGTTGCCCAAGTAGGGGATGGAATTGTCCTGCTTTTCAACTGACCTTTTGTTTAATCATGCTTCATTAAGTATCGAATAGTTATTGAGACTTATTTAATATAAATTGTTTGTCTTTTCTGCAGAGCCCTGCCAGATAGAAGTGAGACTGCTGTTAGCGTACAGCTCTAGTCGAAGCAAAGCATCGAACAAAATCTCAAAGTCAGCATGGAATGAGAGCACAGAGGTCCTTCCACAGCCTGACAGCTGCATCGAAGGAACAATACCTTTCAGCAAACCCGCCAAAGTGTACATAATGCCTAAACCTGCAAGGCGGTGATGCCTCCAACATGGACACAGCTACGAAGTCTGTATCTGAAGAAAGGAGAGGCTATTGGGCTCCAGAAAAACCTCCACTTGAGTCTCTGATTAAAGAGAGAGTAAATATGGAGCGGGCCAGGACTTCTGAAGACCCGCTACGCCTGTCTCGCCATCTTATCAATAAAGTGCTCTTTTTTCAAAATCCTCTCTTCCATTAGACTTTTGAATTCAGATAGGTATTTCAGCAATGGAAGACTCTGAAATGTTGAAGCACTTGTTTTTAGCTTTCGATTCCTTTGCGGTTTTAGTATGGTTAATGAAATGCTATCGTACTTCCAGCATCAAAGTATCTCCATAGCGAGAAAAAATGTACTCTTTGACATACAAGAGGTATATTTGAAACTGCTTTTGAAAATCCACTTTGGAACGTTTTTTCATAACTCAGTTGTATTGTAAAGTATTTTTCATGAATTTTGTTTTAAGACTGAATTTTTTTACATCCGTATTGGGAATTGAATGGACGAGTCTCGTATTTCCTTATTTGTATGGCATATTTTACAGCGTTACATTTATGTATGTAAGTATGTTATTTCACAATAACAAAACTAGAAAACATCAAATAGGAAAAGTGCTGCTGGTGATGTTTGTTAAGACAGAAGTGGATTGAAATAATGCCATGCTTTAAGCTGCTGGTCCGATGGGCAAAATATTTGTATTTCCTCTCACAGTTGCAGCATTTGCCTAGCTCCATAAATAGATTTAGTGTTTTTTGATTTGTAATGAGTTTAACATATTATTGGTTGTAATTACTTTATCTGGATCACCGATGGAGAAACAAGAAGGTACCATAATCCGAAGATTTTGTTAGTCTGATAAAGCTTGGTAACATACAGCATTTTTTTAATTAAACAGAATGGCGACGAGAAACCTTTTTAGCCACTTTAGTTTGGAGGAAGATGGCTGCATGCTTTAGAATGGAAAAAAAATGAAATGACCACACCCTCGGAACAATTTTCCAATAGAACCTGGGTATGAATTCAATACACTCCTGTGTCAGAGGAATTGAAGCTTCTTCTCACAACGGATGTTTCATGGAGAAGGTTTTAAAGGAAGGGCCAACAACGAGCATATTTATATTTGAAGGGGATCGAGTCAGGCTTGTGTCTACGCTCTGAGATAAATTAGGAGGTCAAAGATGCACAAAACAAAATACAGTATTTTATAAGAACATAAGAAAGTGAAACAAAAGGGTGTCTGTGAAAATCATGCCTTTATATGTTTTCAGTTTTAGCAATAAAACAAATTAATAATATTCACAGTTGAGCAGGGTCACTTACACAAGGAGTAAAAAACCTTCTGAAATTCTTAATTTACTATACAGATTTCCATGCGCTTATTCGCCTCAACACGCTGCGCAGTAAGAGTGATGTTTTACTGACAGTTGGTATTATTTCTAAGCACAGTAAAACAACATGACCCAGATCTACTAAACGTTTTCGGTGTTGCAAAGTGATTCAAAATGCAGCAATGGTCATCTTTTACACGCACACAGTATTGTACATCGCAAGTTGACCCTTATGTCACGCCAGCCTGTTTCGTTAAGCAAATAGGACATGTTCAGAGAGGGAAGCCCCCCCCAGCCCACAGAAATGGATGAGTTTTGGAGCAAAGCCAGTCCTATTAAAGTATCTGGATCTGGTTTTGTACCAAATTCTTACACCAAGTTATCCAGGTACAAGAAAGATGCCAAGCAGTATATTGCCTGAGACGCCTATGTGCAACTTGTGCTTCACCATGAATCGCACATTTTACATGAGTGACTTATCTACACACAGGAGTTTGTAATTAAGGATGTACCTAGGAGACCATTCCGCTATAGTGCAAGGCCAAGCGCCGTGCACAGTAGCCTTTTTCAGTGTGAGCACCACTGATTTCAATCGGGGCAACTCTTGCACTATCTGCTGCCGTGCTATTTTTTTTTTAATTTTTTTTTTATAGTCCTTCACAGAATGCAACACTGCAATATTTCATGCAGTACTCCTTTTTGTACAGAGTAGAAGATATGGGACCAAGTATTTTTATTCAATGTATTGGCACTCAGTTAATTGACATTTGAAGGATAAAAAGCTATATTGTTTATTGCCAGGGGCGGTGTGCCTAATAAGGATTTAAAATAAGTATTAAAATAGCGTTTACCTTAGCCAGCCATCTTTTTTTAATTAGAAATAATGCTTAACTGTATCTTGTATTTGTTGAAATCTTCAACAATATGGGAGGTCATGCACACATTATTTTCTCTGTTACTTGACAATGACGGCTTTTGCTGGGCAAATGCTCAAACCAGGATTAAACAAAAAGTGTACGGAGAAAGCACTTTATTTTTGGTAGGATCAGCAAGTTGAGTGGAAGACACCCCCAACTTTAACTCCCTGGGCAGCCAGGGCATTATACTCCTTCACTGCCTTTTCAGTCTGGAGGACCACCGCCTCAATGCCATTCCTTTTCAGGTACTCCACTGTTGAGGAGGGGACCTGAAAGAAAACAAAAATACAATGAAAGACGTCACAGAAGAACACCCGCTTACGGTGTTGCTATGTATTTATTTAAAGTCATCAAAAACCACTTTATTACGTTAGATTGACAGTCTCAATGATCATTGCCCGAGCCAGTTGTCAAATAAAGAAAACCCTTGTGTGAATACAATGAAACAAGTTGTAGGTGACGTAATGGAATACACCAGTACACACAAATTACGAAAGACTGCTAGTCTTACAATGAAATATTCAGATAAGATCTTGATTCATTTCATAGGATGGTGTTCAAGGAGTTTGGCTGCATGGTATTTGCACCTCATTTCTGTTGGCTGTTTAACCAACCACTGAGGTGGAATTTATTGATAAACTTACTTATCAAGCCACTCTACTCTCAGTCCAGGAGCCATATTACAGAAAGGTTGCAATGCTTAAAAACAGGGTCAATTTATTTTACCACTTATTTCATAGGAAATGGGTCCAACAAATTCTCCAATCCATAATAAACATTTTAGCACTAAGGCAAAACCAATAACCTTTTGTTAAGGGACCACTGATAGCCATAAATCACTTACATATGTGTCTTAGAGATTAACAAAAAAAAATATTTATTCATTATTTTAAAAAGAAATAGGGCACCGTGATCTAGCAATTTCTGTAATAAAAAAAAATGGAAAAAAATTAATTTGCCTCGAACATAGCCCCATATTTCACTTTTCAAAAGAAAAGCATGTTTCTATTTCTTATTAAGTAAACACAACAAAAACATAATTCAATCAGGTTTCCACCTTTTTTTTTTTTGCCCTAGAGCAAAACAGTTTATTGCTCATACCATTTGCTCCACTCGCAATAATAAAAGAAGCAAATATGGCCCCAACGGATTTTCTGAGCTAGTGCAAACTGTCTGTAATATGCCTTCAGGAGTAATAGTGCCTATGCCTTTTGAACATTTTTTTTTTAACAGTTTTATATAGCGCAAATTTGTATCAGAGCGCTTTACATAGCACCAGTTGCATTACATGAGGACACATTCCTTTTTGTTAGGCAGTTTTTAATTTACTTTTTTAATTTAAGTGGAGTTTTTAAAATGACAGGCTCCAGGTTGAAAATCATAGCGAGGACCATCTCATATTTCTGAAAGGTAAATGTTTTAACCTGTTGCTGCTTTTTGGAAGTCAATTATACTAGACTGTAACTAGTATTCCAGTTAACCAAAATGTTCCACTGGTCTACGCTTCCAGCTGTGGGTCTAGGGGGCGTAACGCTGGCCTCTGCAGAAACTATGTCGTAGGGAAACCCAAATGATCCCAAGGCATTTGAATATCTGTGAAATTTTTGAGTTCTGGGGCCCCGTGTCACTTTCTGCAGGGAGACCCATCATTTTGCGCAATGTCATTGTGTGAGTAAGCAGGTTCTTTGCTGGTGTACGATTAATTTGGTGCTACAGTTCAAGAAAATTACCAGTACTTTCTAAGTATAAGCAGCACACAACTCAGAAGATCTAACATCTACGGATACGGATCCTATCTCTCATTCTGCTGCATCAGTACAAGCCATGATGGAGTAACAAAACAAGAATTGGTAATGCCAACAGATCTGGCTTTAAAGGAATGTTATATGGTAATGTGAAGCATTACATGTAGATAGCATGGGAACTGACATGTATTTGTGTGGGCGCATAGAACAATTGAATTGTATTGGTGTAGGTTAAAGGGTCAGGTGACAGTTGCACAGTCAGGCCAGACCCAAAAATACATGTAAGTTAAGGACTGCCCTCCTTCCATCTGTGCTGCTGCCAGAGAAAAACACCATCAATTATCTAAAACGCTTTATTAGCAGCACAATGTTATGTGTGTGCCCTTGGAAGTTCAAGCTCAGGCAGCTGGATGAATAAACAAACTGGTTTGCGGAAGGCAAGCACTTTTTTGTGGAAGCACACAACTTCTGCCCAATCATAACATGCACTCCTGGCTCGCAACATGTGGGCGGAGCCAGATCCCCTCTACTGGTGATTATCATATAATTGTCTGGAGATAGCTGAGCTTGCAAACTAGACCATAAACCGATAGGAGCACAAATCTCATCCTCATGCATAACATCGAGACGCTTCCCACAAGCAGACACCTTAACTCTTTCATCCAAAGCACTCAGTCGGGCCCTTACAAAAATAAAGCATTAATCATCAAACCGAGTTTCAAACAATAAATTGATCAGCACAAACACAACAATATAGTGACAGAAAAAATGATTAAATCTATTGTTCATTTTATGGATACTAGTGATTGGTTAAATCAGTGGAAAAAAAAAATATTGCTAGAAATTACAATTTCTGCAAAGGCCACTAAATAATAAAATATTTGGAAAGTACTACTGTTGTGCTTGTGTTGTTCAGTTCATGGTAACATAATTTCAAACTCCGATCCAGATTTACATTTTTTAATGGACTTTCGTGCAATACAAAGCTATATACTGTTCAGCATTAACCTCTCTCGTTTCCTCTGAAAATGATATTTTGTGATGAAAAGCCAATTGTCCTTGGAATACAGAGGCACCAGCTCCCGATCATACATAAAAAAGGGCGTAAAGGAGTGAGAACACACCCCAAGGATTTCACAATGGACAAGCTGAATATACCAAGTGACATCCCCACGGGTAAGATGGAATTTTTGCAAATTCACACATTTTATGCAACTTACCCATGGGCAGCTGCCATCTTTTACTAATTTGCACTGGAGTTGTCATAACCGGCCCTGCTGGATTGCCCTTGCGCCATGGTGCACCACTTAGCGTATCCAAAAGAATCTTCAGCTTGCACCTCTTTGTAAATATAGCACTAGCCAATTTATTTTTATTTAAAAAAAATGTTATACTGTTAGCACAGTGCTGGCCATTTTTTAAATTAATTAATAGGGCCCCCAATTTGCCGACTGTTATTTTAAGTTTATAACTTAGGAGCCCAAATGAGTCCATCTGATTGTTGCTATAACAACATATAACGTAGATGAATCCAGTTGTTCCAGTAATCACTTTTTTTGGTGCATACGGGACCGAGGTAGGGCTAGGTAAGGATTTACTGAACAACCCTTTCGATGTAGATGAGCCGCCACTGGGGCCATGCACTTAGTGAAAATTTGCAAGCTGGATTTTAGACCACAGAGTAGTGATCGGATCTGGAAATGACGGACTGCAAACATAAAGTACAGACATTTTCTGTGACTTGCACAAACTGGGGTATTGAAGTATGTATCCTCCAAATCCAGTTAGGTCAAATCTACTTTCTAGAGAAACAGAAATATTTTATAGTCTGTGACCTTACAAAGCCTTGTTGTTGAGTTATTAGTTGAAGCACTGTAGATCTTGAACTGGTCGGCAACCTAAAAGATTTTTTGCCGACCTCCTGTCAATAGTGTTCTCAGTCTTGCCTCATTAGGATTACATTTCACGTGACGATTTTGGTCTCCAGTATCTGGAAGGTGTGTGTTACCAATGGACTGCAGTATCATTACAGAGTCTGAGACCTGCACTGCTGACCGGCCAACTGCTGGGCCTGCCACTGTTTCTCTGCCCCAAGAGTGCCGATCAAGCCAGCTAGTTTTGAGAACTTATCAATTTTGCACTGTGAGGAGTTTGATTTAACTTGTCCTTGGCCAAAAAGAGAGGAGGGGGGTTAAAATAAACACATAACTATATATATTCACTGAAAATTAAAGGTTAAAGTGATGTTATAGTTAGATGAAAATGTCACTTAAAATGTTACAGTAAAAATAAAAACTCAAACCACTGAAATTCACAAATTAAAGTTAACTGAAGCAATTATAACTTGCGCCCTTGCCATGTAGTGTTGTCATCAATGATGTCATTTCAGATGTTGCATTGGTGTTAGCGAACATATCATGTATGGATGCAATATGTGAAGTAATAAGCTGTGCATGGCTAGGGCACTCTTTATACTTACTTCAGGTAACTACTTTTTTAATTCACATTTTCACCAAAGTAGAACATCACCTTAACTTTTCTTTTATTCCAAAGAATTTCTAGTTTTTTTAATGTAAAGATAGATTTTATTTCCATACCTAACTATAACTTGCCCTTAACCTTTGGTTTTCTCCAATGAATTTCTAATTTTTTTTCTTTTCCCCCCAGTAAAGTAAAGTTTCCCATATCTAACTAGGTCTGCCATTCGTGGCACGGGACTAATTACACTCCCGTCCCCAACACCACCACCGAGCACAGCCCTGCATGCATCGACCACTTTGTGGGTGGCCGACCCATGCTGCGCAAACGACTCTATACAGGGCGATGGCTGTGTATGATAGCATTTTTTTTTTGTTCCACGGGACTCACATGAGACCACACAGGAACCACGATGAGTCCCACGAGAATACCGCTGGTTCATGACCTCTGTTTAATTTTTATATTGGAATATGGAAAAGTGGTCCTAACTATAACTAAATACTGGTGACGGTCACTGGCAGTAAAATGTTAACATTACAATATGGTTGGCCAGAATACATGTGAAGATTTATATATATACTATTTTTATTTTTATAACATTGGAATGTTGGAGGCTCCATCGAAGATAGTGGGGTGGTCCGGGCTTCTAATAGCTGGTAGACTCATGGAGCATCAACATTCCTATGTTTTCCTTTAACAGCTGTTGCTGTGAACAAAGGCTTACGGAGCCCGAGGGGATTTCAGTCCCCTCGACTCCGTGAGGCCTTGGTTTTATTTTTAGAACATTCTGCCCTCTAGCGGCGGAATGTTCTAATAGCCTTTCAGCGCACCGTAGCTGGGCTATACCAGCATTAAAGTTCTGCTCCCTTGTTAAAGGCCCTTGCCTTTGGCTCAGCCCTTTAACCCTGGAGCGGTTGTTTAATGGCTGGTATAGACCGCTACGACAGACTATACGGCTTATATATATATATATATATATATATATATATATATATATATATATATATATATATATATATATATATATATATATATATATAGGCTGCTGAGTCAGCCGACACGCGTCTCCTCATTCTCTTGGTTGAGGGAGGCCCTTTTAAATAAAGAAGCCTTGTTCCTTCAGCCTTCGTGTGCGCACCGCCTTCTTTCTGTAATAAGGATTGCTGTGGATATATATATATATATATATATATGAATGAAAAAACGCCACTGCCAGTGCTTCACTCGAACACAGAGACGAGAAGCGGACCCAAAAGGTATAGTGCCAATCAAAAGTGCTTTATTGGTTGCCCAGCCTGTCCGCCATAACGCGTTTCGACCCCCACTCGGGTCTTGATCACATGTATATATATATATAATGAAAAATCCAAAGGTGAATGGGACGTTATGGTTAGTTTCAAATGTCTGTTAAAAGTTACCATTTCAAATTAACAAAACCACTGAAATTCACCAGTTATAGTGGTCTCAAGAAACTAAAACGTATGCCCAAAAATAACTATAATTCACGCCCTCGCCTTGCACAATGTTTTTATAAATAATGCCTTGTCAAGTGTTTTAGTGATGTTATCAATGATGTCCAGAATAGGTCATGAGTGATGTAATATGTGAGGTAACAGGTTTTATTTTTGTTGGGTTGCTGCGCTACCTCCAGACCTCCACAAAAAATAGTTTCTGGTGCTCCTGCACTACAGACATAAAAAAAAATATATAGAAAAGCCATTATAGGGTGTCCCACAGCTGGAGCAGTGAATGTTAAAAGAGCAGCTACTTTGTCCATTTCACAATCACTGTTTTTATTTTATTTGGGAAGGGAGCATGCAGCCCCCTCCACAACCCTTCTGATGCCCCTATTCTCTAGGGCAATTATTATTATTATTATTATTATTTTTAAATGGTGGTGTGCAGCTCCCCTTCCCGAGCTACACAGGGCCCCTGGGACCCCATCTCACCTGGACGATGTTTATTTCTTGGTGGGTGGGGAATGCAGCCCCACCCTAAGCCTCTAAAGGACCCTGGGCACCCTCTCCCCGGGACCGAATTACTTTTTGAGGGGAGGCGGTGTGAGGCTCTAATTTCTGAGCCATACAGTTGCCCCGGGGACCCCATCCCCTGGGGTCCGATGACAGCAGTGTCTGGGAACCCCATTCCTGAGACACAGCAGTTTCCTGCCTGCAAGACTGCATGTGGGCAGGGAGAACTTCAACTCAGGCAGTCAGAAAACATAGGTTTGCTCCCAGCCATCGAGAACATGGAAAAGCTGTTCCCATTGGGCTGCAGAAAAACCAATATAGCCGGATACTGCCACATAGTTATGATTGCAGTGGCCCGGGTACCCCTCCCACAACCTTATGTTATGCTGTGTTCATGGATACCTGGCATAGTGCAGCGACTCACCCTCGAAGAAGCTTCTTGGCACTGAAGCAACAGACAAATGGAGAACCAGCTATTAGAACAGCCAGGTCTGAAGATCTTTTTTTTTTAAACCTGAGAACTCAGTGCACGCCCAAATGAACAAGGAAAGCATGTTCCAGTGGTAAGGTGCAAGATAAGAAAAAGCTTGTTCACCATACCTAGACCTACAAATATGCCAGGGAAAACGAATAAGTTGACTCTTTGATCTAAGATTTCTTCTAAGAAGATAGGTAACCAGTTTATCCAGTAGCTATTTGGGTCCATTGCCGGATAAAGCTTTATATATCATTTGAATAGTGTTTTCCTAATGGGGAGCCAATGAAGGGCTTTGAGCAAAGGAACTGAAGATGTGCTAGGTGGCAGTTTATTGACCAAACAAGCTGCAGTATTTTGTATGACCTGCATTTTAGATAGAAGGTACTCATTGGAAGCTACTAGTGCATTTCCATAATCAAGGCGACTAATTATCAAAGCTTGGATAAGGGTTTTCAGAGAATTCAGTAGAAGCCACTGAAAGATCCTCCTGAGAAGGCGCATTGTCCCGAAACACATGCCACCGATGGAAGTCACCTGGTCCTTATTGATAACCTATTATGTAGCAGAATACCCAGGATTCTCGCCGAGTTACTGGGTGAAGGAGCAGGGCCAAGCTCGGCAGGGTAACATTCATCTATCCAGTGGCGCTTTGCCTTGCCAAACAGTTGAGTCTCTGTTCTGTCCCTGTTTAACTGAAGACAGTTCAGGGACAGCCAAGTGGCATTTTTCCTCATGCAGGTGATTAAACGATGTTTAAAATTCTCAATGTAGGGAGGGTGGACGGACGAAACTCAATGCGCTGGTCGGTGGCCTAGCATGGGTGGATGCCTGGCGGCGATGCCACGGTACTGCCCGCGAATACACATACCTGTCGGCGGTACATGGCTCCTTCTCCCGACTCGACTACATCTTCCTCTCTGGGGCCGCGGAGTCCCGGTTGGAGGCAGCGGAGATTCTTTCGCGAGGGCTATCGGACCATACCCCGGTGTCTGCGGTCATACGGATGGGGGGCATGGGGCGGTCGTTTCGTTAACGGCGGTAGATCAATATTTGTCATGGAATGTGGGATCCGTGTCCGGGGCGGACATGTTGTGGGAGGCGCTGAAGCCGACACTACGCGTGGCGGATATCTCATACTGTGCGCAGGCCCGCTGTGAGCGCCGAGCAGGGCTGGTTCGGGCGGAGGCTGAGGTCGTGGAGCTGGAGCGTAGGGGCCGGGAGGATGGGGGCGAGGTGTATCGTCGGCAGCTACTTTACACACAGCAGACGTACGGATCTCTATTGCTTGATGAGGCCCGCCAGGTTTGGATAGCCACCAGGAGTCGAGTATACCAATGGGGGGGACAAGTCGGGTGCAAAGCTGCACAGGCTGTGTCAGGGGGTGTATCATACCCAGGACCTCCCAGGGATCGGGGACCCAGGGGGCACGCCTCTTGTGGATCCAGGTGCGCTCGCCAATAGCTTCGCTACATACTATGCAGGCCTATATAGTCCCTGCGAATGCCTCACGGAAGCGGAGGTGGAGCGGTTCCTGCGTGATCACCCTATCACGGCTTTACCAGAGGCGGCAAGGACGGCATTGGATCTTCCGCTTACGGTGGAAGAATTTGGGGAGGCGCTGGGTGGCCTCAACCCGGGCAAGGTCCCGGGCCCGAACGGGTTCCCGAGTGAGTTTTTTAAGAAGTATTTCCTACAATTAGGTCCACATTATACGGCAGTGGTGGAGGAGGCCCGAGAGCGTGGATTGTTACCCCGGGACTGGAGGCATGCTGAGATTGAGGTGTTCCACAAGCCGGGCAGACCCCCGGAGGAGCACGCCTCGTATCGTCCGATCTCCCTCCTCAATGTGGAGGCAAAAATTCTGGCGAAAGCTTTGGTCAATCGTCTTCTGCCATACATCACCTCGTTGGTCCACCCAGATCAGGCGGGATTTATGCCCTCCCGTGCTACGCGACATAACACTCGGCGGGCCCATGTGGCGATCGCTGAAGTGCCGCAGTTGGGGGTTCCAGCAGCCCTGTTGTTGGCGGACATGGATCGGGCGTTCGACTCCCTTAGCTGGCGATATATGTTCCTGCTGCTGCAACGCTTGAACTTCGGCCCGCGGTTCATACCCTACGTGCGGCTTCTCTACACGGAGATTACGGCCTCGGTCAGGGTCGCGGGGCGTCCTCAATGACGTTCCCCGTACGGCGTGGAACACGCCAGGGGTGCCCCTTGTCCCCGTATCTGTTTGACCTGGCCATGGAACCCTTGGCGGTTTGGGTGCGGATGGACGCGCAAATCTCCGGCTTTGAGTGGGAGAATGGACTGGCCGATCATACAGCCCTCTATGCTGACGACATCCTCTTTTTTCTGACAGACCTTGACCGCACGGGGCCCCGGCTACTCCGTATTATGCAGATATTTGGTGAGACGTCTGGTCTCTTCATGAACCCCCGGAAGTCTACCCTGTGGGTATTGGGGGGGTCCGACTCAGTTGCAGGGGTGGGCGTCTCCGGTGTGGATGGCGGCGGGGGGCTTCAGTATTTAGGGGTGTTCTTCTCAACTACTCTGGCGGTTTCTTGGGAGCGTAATGTGGTGCCCGTGTGAGAGCGTGTTTGCCAAGACATTAAATTGTGGACCCGCATGCCGCTCACCATCTTCGGCTGGTCTGCGATTTTCAAGATGGTGGCCCTTCCCCACCTTTTGTACCAGCTGCAGAATCATCCGTATGCGATTCCACCGGGCTGGTTCCGTCGGGTGAACTCGACCCTGGGTCAGTTCCTGTGGGAGGGTGGGGTGGTTTGGGTGGCCCTGCGGACGTGCTTCCTCTCAACCTATGAAGGGGGGCTGGCTACGTCAGATCTGCTCTCTTATTATCAGTCCTCCCACCTGCTAGTTCTGAATGAGTGGTGGTATGGGGATAGGAGGGACCCGGCCTACGCAGTGGAGCGGCGGCTCATGGTCCCACACACACTACACACCCTGCTATATTCCGCCGTGCATCGGGTGCGCTTGCCACCGGTGACGCAGGTAATCTTTCAGATTTGGCGCCAGGCGCTGACACGAATTGGGTGGTGGAAAGTGATCACGCGGAAAACCCCCCTGTGGCACAATGGGCGACTACCACAGATGGCGGCCCTGTCAGGGTTTGAGGGGTGGGATCGGATAGGCATCTCCACCTTAAGCGATGTGGTGCGGGGGTGCGCTTTGAAGCCCTTCCAGGATCTTCAACAAGAATTCAGCATGCCGCGGACACAGTTCTATAGGTACCTCCAGTTCCGTCATGCACTCTCCCCCAGCCTAGCGGGCTTAGACTCCATAGCTGATTTTAGCCCAGTGGAAGCGAAGCTCTTCATGGGGGACCTACAAGAGCGGAAAATCTCCAAGATATACCGAACGCTTGTCATTCACAGCTCCCCTCGCTCCAGCATCTCAAGGGGAAATGAGAGGACGATGTTGGCCCCCTCGATGAGACGGACTGGACGGAGGCGCTGGCCTCGCCCCGGGGGGCAGCCATAGCTATCCGACTACGCCTCATTCAATTTAAATACCTGCACAGGGCTTATTTTACCTGTAGGAGGCTGTGGCGGGCGGGCCTGATTGTTTCTCCGGAGTGTCTCCGATGTGGGCGGGAGGAGGGTTCCTTCTTTCACACAGTATGGCTCTGTGGGTCACTATCCCGTTTTTGGAGAGGGGTGTTGTCTTGCTTATCCGAGGGGTTGGGTTGGGATCTTCCCGCAGACCCTAAGGTGACACTTCTGCACGTCATGGACGATATTGGTGGCAATATATATAAGAGACATTTGCTGTTGTTGGGCCTTACACTGGCCAAGAGGGATATCGCCCGGGCATGGAAGGCTCCGGCAGCTCCCTCTCTGAACGTATGGAAGAGGGGTCTGGACTTTAGCATGGGCTTCGAGCTCCCCATATTTGCAGCTAGGGGGTGTCCCCGTAAACATTGCAAGATATGGAAGCGTTGGGCAGACTACAGGGGTCTCCCCCTGGAGCCAGTTCCGGAGGAACGGGAGGAGGCGTCCATCTAGTTCCCCGGGAGAGAGGGGGCGTGCGCAGGGACTGGGGTCGGAACTGTCTAGCTTATGCTCATACAGGATGTCGCTTGTTAGATATGGTATGGTGCGGTCGGGGTGGAGGGGGGAGTTGGGGGGGGGGGGGAGGGTTGGGGTCTGTTTTTCAACTGAAGTGCATTTTCAAGTATCCTACTAATGTAAAATGTCAATGACATCATGGTGGCAATGCTTTGGCAGGTACCTCTGGGACTTCAGGGGCCTGCAATTTATGTGTTTGTTGACGAATAAAAACTATTTATAAAAAAAAAAATTCTCAATGTCCTGCCCAAAAGAGGTGACTAATTGGGTATCGTCTGCATAAGAGAGTATTTCAAAACCACAGGACTTGACTAGCTGAGTGAGGAGAACAACATAGATGTTCAAAAGTGTAGGGCTCAAAGCAGAGCCCAGAGGAACCCCTTGCCCAGAGACAGTCTTAGACTGAAAATGGCCAATGGTAATCCTTAAGGGCTGCCATTGCTGTGGGTGTCCTGGGTGGGCACCAAGGCACCCACAGTTCCTTAAGTTGCTTTGGCCCTGGGATGGGGTCCCTGTGGCCCCAATATGGCTAGGAGAGCACACCCCCACCAATTAACATATTGGTCCCAGGGGATGAGGTCCCAGGGGTTTCCAGATGGCAAGGGGATGGGGGGGCTGTATACCCCATCCCCAATAAACAAATATGCACCAATACCCTGGGCCACACCACAATGCTTGTATATTAAAAGGGTGGACTACTATGTTTTTTGTTGTCCTATTTTTGCCCTTTGAAGTGTGCCCCAAGTGTTATACCTCCAGCAGACCTGTCAAGCAGCGTTTGATAGTCTAGCAGGACTTGACACTGTAATGTCAAAAAGAGGTACAATTGAATTGAAGTGACTAGAGCCTGCCTGGCTGGCAGGACGAATTAATGACCCTGCCCAGAAGTCTGCTAAAATTTGCTTGTGCCTCTTTAGAAGTAATTCTATTCCTTGGCCCAACCCCACTGGTCATACTGTCAAGGGAACAAAACATCATCTCCCCAAGCCCAGGACTTTGTTCTCTGCTATGGGAGCAGTATTCACACCTCTTCAAATCCTAATTACTGGCAAGCAGAAGTGGGTGAACAAATGAAAATGGGCATCCATAATCTTTAAGCACGAAAAAACTACTTTCTAAAATTGCCTTTTCCTTAATATTTTTCAAAAATCCGACTTCACTAGTGAATTGGATTTTAGTATTAGTAAATTATTTTTCTAGTTGTCTCCTACTCGAAATGATCATTAGTAAATGTTATCCTATTGAACAACCAAGCCTTGCTACAGTTGAAATAGCTTTTGGGTCTTTTTTTTTTAATGTAAGGACATGTTTAACATTAACTTCCTACATGTCCTATTTTTAAATACCATGCACTCTACCTTATGAGCAATAAGGCCTACTTGGGATGATAGATGTATTTAAAAGGAAGATTTTGACATCAAAAAGGGTTATTTTGACGGGTTGAATTTACAGTTTAAAACTGCAACAGCCAGGCAACAAATTGTAGACCTGCAGTCATGTTTGCACTGCCACTTTAGTGAATGACACAATGAGTGCTGCAGTCAGAGACATTTAACTTACAGGCCCTTTGTACACTTTGTACCATACACTAGGGACTTGTAGGTAAGTTAAACACACCAAATAATGAATATCCTATGTTACCATGTTGAAAGAAGGAACACAGGCACTTTATAACTGGTTATCAGGGGCAAAGTTCACACAGTTCTACAGCCAGCAAAAATATAGGGTCCAGGTAAAGGTAAAAAAATAAATAAACTGGGGTGATTGTGAAAAGACGAATATCCTGCAGTATTGCCCATGACCTGGTGATCATGAAAGACCTAGATAGGAAGTAGTTAAACATTTCAGACAGTGAATTTCAAAAAGCTCCACCAAACCTTTTATAATATGATGATTGAGAGGATGCCCTCTCTCCTACATTGGCTGTGAGAGGGACATGATGGTGGTGCCCCGACACACAATATCCAGACAAGCCACAGTGTGAAGAAAAGGCAAATCGGAGATCTTGTGTCTACTCAAACTACAGAAGCCCCAAACTCTGCAGTGTATGTGATAAAGTGACGATTTGGATGAAGACATCCCCTGGGAAAGCAACAATGGAACACATCATTTAGGGAGGAGCAGCCTCCTCAGGTGAGTGACAAAGACACAGAGCCCATAGGTGTAGCTGGAGGTGACTTTAAGCACACTGAACGAGGACACATAGTACAAGGGGATCTACCATTTAGATATCGGACAAGCGCTTTACATCACCCAGATGTCCTGAAATCCCAAAAGCACAGGAGAGACTTCTTTTTACCTAAATCTCAGTCCACTAAAGAAACTGGACAGGGGGAAATCAGAAGAGCATATTGCCAATGGATCAGACCTAAAGTGGCTTGGATGACAGTGTTAAAAGATTTGCAGCAGTCCAACAAATGTGTAGAAACCAAAATGTATCAGATTGGTGCTGGACAGCATACAGGGGAGAGTGGGGCTTAAAGAGAAAGTTGTGTGCAGTTTGAACCAATCAGTCCCTGCTCTGGGGTGGTGGAAAAAGAAGCTCACCTGAGGAACCATTATGTGAAATTTGTAAGTATCACCTTGACTCAACCAGAACTGAAGATGGAGTATTTAGAAACTGAAGAGAAAGTCCCTAATTTTTTACTCTTGGGTTGGCTTGCAGATGCTTAAGAAAGGGATTTAAAACACTCTCCAGATTTGGGTGCAAAATGACGCATTAACCAATGGTGCTATTGTGCACGTCAAGATTAACAAGGCCCTCAGGCTTTCTAAGGGGGGGCATACGGGGGCAGGCCAAGGCTTTGCTACAGTGCAGCTTTGAAACACAGCCCAAGGCATTGATACAAAGGGTGACTGCAAGATAGTTGGATCTCACGGTTAGGAAAGTGGAAGTACATGCATTTCATATATATATATATATTATCTACTGGCGGTCGCCAGTAGATAGTTATAGTTAGGACCCTCTTACCATAGGAAATCCGCAACATTCGATTTTGAATAACTTTGGCGCCGGTCGACGAATCCTCGCAAAATTTTCAAAATAGGTGGGGCGTTGAGCTCCGCTCTTACCCTGAAAGTCTCGGGGGTATTCGTCAAGCGGGGGCTGAGATAAAAGGGGGGTCTCAAAACGCGTTTTCCCATGCATTTTTCCATAGGACCTTTAGACACAGCTACAGCCCGAACGGCTGAACAGAATTTAATGAAATTTGGAAGAGAGGTAGTCCTCAGGTCAAGGAAGTGCCTTTTGTAGGTTTGGTGTAAATCTGTTCAGTAGATTCTGAGAAAATAGCCTTTAAATCAATATATATATCTGAGCCAGCTTACGGTGCGCTTACGGTGCGCTTACCGTACGCGTACGGTGACGTGCGCGAGCGCGATTCTGATTGGCCGTTAGATCTTAGTAAACATTCGAATCGGTCGAAACCAGGAAGCGGCGGCCGCCATTTTCTCTCTCGCACTCTGACAGGGGTTTGAAAAACAAAGTGCAAAAACATGTAAAGGGGCTGTTTAGACAGCTCCCAAGCACCTAGCCATGTCGAGGGAGTCCCCAACGATCCCCCAAGTGAAAAAAGGCAATTTTAATTTTTTCGAAAATTTCGCCGATTACGCTTACCGTACGCGTACGGTAATAAATAATAAAAAAAAAAATATATATCCACATTCTCCCCACCCCGTGCGCGCACGGTGCGCGAAGCGCACCGTGCGCGCACGGAACGAACTGCGTTAAGTGGGCGCGCACGCAACAAATGGCGTAAAGTAACTTAGCATTTAAAAAAACGTACAAATTCACTGAAAAAAACCATAGGTTTCACACACACGTTATAGTTAGGAATTAGCATTTAAAAAACCTTGCAAATTCACTGAAAAAACCATAGGTTTCACACATGTTATAGTTAGCTGGACATTTTACTGATAAAAAACCAATGAAATTCCCCCGTTATAGTTACTGTAGGCAACTATAACTCACGCGACCGTAATCCTCTGCTGATGACATATGTGTCTTTATGAAAAAAAAATATTTGTAATATATGTATAGCTGAAATTTAATGGAAGAAGACATGGGCAAATAAGTGTCTAAATACAGTATTCGCATCAGCAGAGGATTGCGGTCGCGTGAGTTATAGTTGCCTACAGTAACTATAACGGGGGAATTTCATTGGTTTTTTATCAGTAAAATGTCCAGCTAACTATAACATGTGTGAAACCTATGGTTTTTTCAGTGAATATATATATATATATATATATATTATTGCTGATTTGAGAATACATTTTAATCTTACTTGTGATTACATGTCACTGAAATTACATACATTACCAGTCACGTGCCTAGTTTCATGAGGTACTGGAATTTCTCACACAGCCTTGTTGCAGTACATTAATATATGTGGCTCAGCATAGAACAGTATATATGTTTGCTCTCTTCCTGCGACATAACATTTCCTTTGCATACACCAACAGGGGCCTGGTGCTAAGCAACAGAAATTCGTGTTTGTTGCGCTTTTCCATCCATTCTTCAGTGCAAAAACATTTTGTGTAGGAAAATCAATCTGCACTGCCGTTTGCGCTGTGCTAGAATGGTAATACTAAGCCTGCATATTACATTTCTTTTGGGGCACCATAAAACTCAGGTTGCCATGAAGAGACCATTTCATAGTTTGACATTATTTTCCTCTGTACAGGTTTGAAGCAGAATCACACAGCCACAGGTCATATTACTTTATGGACAATGTGGTACGCGATTGGGAGCTCTGATGGTCTTGGGCATGTTTCTTCTTTTGTATTGTGTTGTTCTGTAGAAACATAATAATAACAGGAATAACAATAACTGGTGGGAGAGCATGCTGTCCTTCAAAAAGCTGGTTTACTAATCTTCTAATTGTGTTAGTTCCCTTTGAATACAATATTTCCTCTTCTTCGTGATCTGGGACTTAGTAACAAAAAGTACCAAAATGCACCTAAGCACTGTCTCAAGTGTGTCCAGGTTAATTTTACCAGAATTGTCTGTCCCTTAATGTGTTTTTAATTTAGCAAGAGTACTCGACCTCCCACACGATGCATCCACATCACACCTCAGGAAGCTTCACTGGCTCACCATTCACAAGCGCAGCCCCAAAAAAAAACCGGAAAAAAAAAAACCACAACCCCCCCCCCCCCCCCAACATGGAACAACATCCCTCACTTCTTGAGTCCCACAAGAAGCAGAAGACCTGGCTCTTGGTATAAGCACCTTGGATACCCCAAACCTACACACCTGCCCAAGCAGTTCACTTTGCTTTACATCCATTTACGAATGGTTTTACATGGCCATGAGGCCACCAGAAGCCATCTCAATGGTGTCACCCAAAGTTATTGATTCGAATACAGACCTTGTGGTAGATTAAAAAACAGAACAGTTTATACCTTTACTTGGTGCCCAGCCTTCTTGTGCTGTCAATCATAGTTCTTTAACAAGTTAAAATCTCTTCCTATTGTCTTGTGCAAAGTGATTTACTTTAAGGAAAAGACTTAATAAGTCCTCAAGTTAGTTGGCATTAGTCACATAGACAGACATCACAAACTGTGTCCTTTTGAAAAAGAACCCAATAGCCTTGTCCCTTGAACTTCAATAGCATAATTCATGCCCTGTCTCAATTTTGCATAGTTTGGCATAACAAATTTTAAACTTTTAAAATTATCTTTGCGGTATTTGCATACTAGGCTTGAGGTTATTATACTAATAGTTCTTTTAACACTATGATATAATTTCCCCATTACAGTGAATAGGCCACCTTAGCCCATCTTTTCCTAGGAAAATTATATAACAAAAACTATCATTGATTAACTTCAGGTAACCAAAAACAAAAGATTGGTCTAGTAACCTAACCCCTTGTCCTTGTAATGGACAATCGGAACAATCACCATTGCACGTAGTCTTTTTCTGTAGCTATTATGAATTCCCACGTAAGAAGTGGATCATCCCCTTATTAAAATTCATAGGCTTACGTCAGTGTCGCCCGGCCCTTCTTGCTTTACAATGTTTGGACACTGAGTGTAGCATTTTGCTAATAGCCCGTTTTTTAAAGGTTTGTGTTAAATACCGTGCAAACTATGATTAACTATAAAATGTCAGATCGTGATTGGGATCCAAACTGAAAGTAATAATCTGTAAAAATGTTTTTTTTTTATTATTCACATATAAGAATTTCTGTGATCTATATTAATTCTTTTTAACTTTTTAAAAATCTTTTTTAAACTTTTGTATACTTTTATGGACACAAAATTTGTATCCGAATAAAGTTTTCATTGATTAATTGATTGAACTTCAGGTAACCTTTACTTAACAGGCCATGTGCACTAGAGGAGGATCTTCAATGGCAATTTTATGCCCGCTAGTAGAGTACTTTCAGGCACAGCACTTGGAGTGGTCCTGCTGTTATGAAGATCCTGATTATGAAACTCAAAACAAAGTTTTTTTATTTTAATGTTTAGCTTACTTGGAAATCTGGCTTGACACTACGAGGAGGACACCGCGCTGTTTAGCCGGCCCGGGGATCCCGTGGATACCCAGCAAAGTGCCCACGGGAAGGTGGTTAATTTTTCCACCTTATCCAATGCTACCACACATTGGAATTACAACACGAGGAATTGTGATCCCACCAGGTGGTTACGAGCTGCAGGGACTGTAGCATCTCTCAAATTTGTTAGAGGTGTCTGCTCGACCCGGACATTGTGAAATATTTCTTCACTCCTGGTGATAACATACAGATATCAATCTTTGATGCAATTTTTTCAAGGACCGTTTTCTGGCGCTTGGATGTCATTTGATATTTATGCATCAAATCGTTTCCGTCCTGAAGAAGTTCAAGTTTTTACTGGAAGAAACATGTTGGCTGATGTTTTTATGAATTTCAAATGAATCTACAACAAAGTGAAGAATTGCAGCTGGATCTTGTCAGAAGTTGATATTTTCAAATTGTTTTATATCTTATTTTAACACATTGTCTCTTCATTTTATATGTGGTTAAGCTCTGTTCTTGTATCTTACTTGCAAATCTATATATCGCTTGTTGGGATGGACAGCTATAATGTGTCCAAATATACTGTCTCATGTGATTCTAGAATACATTTAATTATAACCAACATCACATGCAAGACAGAATTTACAGTCTATATTATAAAATGTCCACGTCCCAAAAGATATGCTGGCTCCACAAGCTTTCACGTTAAAAAAAAAAAAAAGGTACTGAAACATCGGAGACACATTCACAATGATGACAAATCCTACTTGTAGTTGGACACTTTATGCACTTCCACTAGGGGAAGGAAAAGCTCCTTTCCTCATTTGGCGCTGATCAGATTGGTAGAGATATCAGAGGTGGTGATGGGGAAAAGACATTGAGAAGTAAGGAATCTGAATACATAACAGATTTAGAAGCCTGTGAACCGCATGGTTGAATAAAATCATAAAATTATTTGTTTATTTATAACATTTGCTGCTCAATCCAGATGATCGAAATGTTTGATGCAGTAACATGAATACTCTATTTATTTTTAATTTTATTATGTTTTTCGTGTGTCTCAAATATTGCATTATGGTATTTTTTTCAGCTGTCAAAGGGTAGTTTTCAAGAATTTCTTCTTAGTAAGAAATTACCCACTAGGGTTGGATATATTTTATTGGCTGGCATATCTTAAAATAAAACTGCAGGCGGTCACTTAGCTCTTGCCAACAACACAATGGTAATACTTTTGCTTCTATGTCTATTTAAGCACTATGCAAGGAAGTTGTATTGAGCATGTGTGGGTCTTGTGGATAGCAAAGATTACCGAAGCTCATAGATATCACTGTTGATGATTTTTAATTACTGGTAAGCTAACCTATTTTTCCAGTTGAAGGTGAAAAATCCTTTTGTGAAAATAGGGGGGCTTGTGCTGCCAACCGTGGCCTTGATGCACTAACTCCACTAGGGCTCCGCACAGTCCCACTGAGGGGTGTCTCTGCATTGATAGATTATATATATATATTTTATCTGATAGAGACATTAGACGCAGATTCCTTAACTTAGAATATTCCCCAGGTGTTAGACTGGATACGGAAAAAACTTTTTCCCCCAGCAGAACCTCTGCACGTCGGGAGGTGGCATCGCCCGGCTCTGTCCTGACGTTGTCTAAGGAAGTGGCATCAATGGAGCCATATAGGTCCCTCCCGGCGTCCTGAAGTCAGTTTTCTTTTTTTCCGTGTCCCAAACCGGATCCGGAGAAGCGGTTACCCCTGGCCTGTTTTGAGCTTTTCAGACCTTCTCGGCGCCAGGAACAGTGTGTAATGCCTTCAGGCTTCAAAACGTGTGACTCCTGTTCGCCGCAAATGTCGGCAACGATCCACATGCGATCTGTATGTGGTGCTTGGGCGAGCACCATGACTCAGAGGAGTGCAACGCATGCTGCCGGCTGAAGCCGAAGTCCTTGCAGGAACGTCGCATGAAGTTGCTGACCGCCCGAATGTCCCGTTCGGAGCCTTCACGCCGCCGGTCTCCTTCTCGTACTGGGGGGGTCGGTTCAGGACAGGTCGCGGAGTCATTCCCGCAGACGTCCCTCTCCTACCGCAGGTAAGCATAAAAAGAAGAAGTGACAGAGGTCGCCGACCTCACGCGACGGCGGGGCCCGCTGCTCTCGGTCTCTACCAGACACGGGTCCACAGGAGTTGAACCCCACTTATCCACCGTTTCCTGGTGCTGGGGCGACTAGGGCCCAGATGGAGGCCTATTCTCGGGTCTCACTGTCCATCTTTGGGCCACCCGCTCTCCCTGGCGCACCTCCGGGCTCCATAGAGGGGGTAGGGGCTCAGATCGGGGATTCGCTGGCAGGATCGCCCTCTGCGCCGGTTGAGCACCCTGACTCCGACTCCGGAGTCTCTGAGACGTTGGGGTATGACACAGAGGGGCATCCTCGTTGCACGTCCAAGCCTTCCATGTCGTCTTCACACAGCCTTGTGCGGCTCCCTGCGTCGAGTCCGGCTGCAGCTGCAGGACAGTTCTCAACTCCGGGTCGGCTCCGTTCCGCTCCGCAGGTTTCCACCTCAGTGGAGGTTGTGTCGACACCGGATAGACAAGGCTCCCATGGGGGTCCTCGACGTCGAGTCGACGCTGGTGCCATCCCCGACCATTCCTCAGTTGGTGGAGTCTGAAACTGAGGAGGCCCCTGTAGGTTTACCACCTCCCAGATTGTTTCACTGTCCCTCTGGCCAGATTCCCACGTACTGGCAGGGCCTTGGATGCCCTCGGGCTGTGGAGCCACCGCGTTTTGGTGGCAGGATTAGCCTCATGCCGTCCCCTACGGATGAACTACTGTTGCCACCTCCGATGGCCTCAGTGGCTAGTGCGGCTTTTACGAGGGCGGTTCGCAGGGCTACGGACATTTTACAAGTGCAGCCACCCAACGTCTCTCTGCCATCTGATCCCTTGCCAGATTTGCTCCACCAGGGCACCATGGAGATTGAGCCCTTGTTGCCTTTTGGGGAGTCATTATATGATGTTCTTCTCGGAACTTGGGCGAGGCCCTCTTCGGGGGACCCGGTGGATCTTGCCATTGCACACTGACATCGCCCTGCTCTGGATGACCCTGTCTGTTTGTCCCTCCATCCTAGGGCTCAAGGGCTGGAGATTCAGGCAGTTTTAGCCCGGTTGCCTTCTGCCCCTCCTCCATTACTCCCTCCTACTTAGGAGTCTCGGTGGTTGGAGTCTTGTGGCCGCCATGTCTTTGCATCCACCAGTGCAGGCCGTTGATCCCTGAACACGTCTTGCGTGTTCACACAAGCTACTGCTGCCCTTTGGGACTCAGTCGAGCGCCTCCTCCCCTCTCTTCCAGAGGGTCCTCGGTCTGACCTGGAACGGTTGATTCGGGACTGTCGGCAAATGGCGCAATTTACCATCCGGTCGGCTATGGACACCACTGATTCGGTGGGTTGCGCTATGGCCCGGTCAGTTGCTCTGCGCCGCCAAGCCTGGCTGCACGATGGCCGTTTCCCTGCTAATGTCCAGGAGCGTTTTAGGGATTTGCCCTTTGATGGGGTCGCCTTGCTTGACAGACATGCAGACTCGGCTGTTAAACGCCTCATGTCTGAGTTCCCATGATTTCTAGTTCCTGTGTGGACTTTGCATTTGGTTGCATTCTTGTCACTGCTTTGTTTAGTAATTCCAGTCTCTGGGTTCAAGACGTCATTACCCAGACGGTCTGTGCGTCTTTTCGCCATCTTGTCCTTCTTTTGCTACAGCGGACCTGCTGTTTTTTGTGGCATTTCTTTTTGAGCCCTCTGCCTACGAGCTTGTCTCAAGAGGTGAAACTTGTTTTTGTAGGGATGTGCCATACCCTATGTGCGGTACTTGTTGGCTACTGTATAGCCCTGACCAGAAAGTTTTGGAGGCTTTTGTAGGGTCTTCTGCAGACTGGTTATTTTCTGTCTCTGCTGCGGTCTCCTGATTCGCCCGCTCTTTCTATTGTGGTGGGGCGTCCCCTCTGAAGAGGCTCACAGGTTTGGTGGGCTCTCTCCTGGGGTCTCTGGGTGTCATCAACCGATTGGCCAGTCACCCTCTTCTGCTATGCCTGGTTCTCCATGGCGTGTTCTTTCGGCTTCGCTGTGTTCTTCCTGCCTGTTGGCACGTGCCCCTTTGGGGTGTGGTGTTCTGTTCCGTTCCGGAACGGTTTCTCTTTGTTTGTATACCCGCGAGATGTGTTCACTGTCACAGGGTGCAGACGAGGTTCCTGGCGCCCCTGTCTTGTCTGCGTTCTCTTCTGGTCCATTCCTAGTGTGGGGAAGTGTTTGTGTCTTTCTCATGGCTCGAGGCCAGTGGGGTTTTTGGCCATCGGCAGTGGAATGTCCGCCAGCCGCGTCACTGTTGTGCACTGCCTTGTTTCTATTTCCATTGACACTTCCCTGGCAGGGACTCTTGTCCCCTTGATGTTTGCCATGCTGAGGGTTAGGTACGTCTGCTCCTGGCCTCTACTGCGGTTTTCTAACTCACTGAAGTCTAGTGGTCTGAATTCCACTCAAGGTATTTTTCTGGTTCTGGGTTCTCCGTGATATGGCCTTCTTTTCTGTCTGACTTCTGTGTATTTTTTTTTTCACTCTCCCTCGTGGGTGTGTGGTCGGTGTCCCTTCCCCGTTGCAGGCATGCTGTCTTCACAATGTTGTGACCTGTTTCACACTGGTGCTGTTGGTACCTCTTGTGTAGTCTCTTTTACCTGGGGCATGCTCTACGAGTTCTTCCCCTCGCTTGCAATTTGGTCATATGTGTGTGTGCGTAAATATATAGTTATATATAAAGATATATTACCTACTGGCGGTCGCCGGTGTTACCTACTGGCGGTCGCCAGTAGGTAGATATAGTTAGGACCTATTTTCCATAGGAAATCCGCAACATTCTATTTGGAATAACTTTGGTCCGATTGACGAATCTTCGCAAAATTTTCTAAACTTTTGGCCAGCTCTGGTCCGCTCCTATCCTGAAAGTTTCATGGTGATTTGTCAAGTGGGGGCCGAGAAAAAAGGGGGGTTCCAAAATGCGTTTTCCCCATGCAATTTCCCATAGGACCTTTAGCCGCAATTACAGCCCGAACTGCTGAACGGAATTACACCAAATTTGGCAAAGAGGTAGTCCTTAGTTCAGACTCGTCCCTTTTGCTTAAATGGTGTAAATCCGTTCAGTAGTTCCTGAGAAAATGACATTTGAAAGTACATATATATCTATGGCCTCGGAGGGTCTGCGTACCCTAAGCGCCGCCTAAGCGCACCCTGCCGTGCACAAGCTGTATTCTAATTGGCTGTCAACACTCCAAATCAGGAAGTGTTGGCAGCCATCTTGTGCCTCGGTAGAATCGAGGCACAAGAAACCTAAGAAACAAACGCGCAAAACGCGAAAAGGGGGCAGGGTAGAAACACCCTGACCCACTAGGCCTGCTCAGGGTGTCCCACAAGGACCCCCAGGGCCAAAAAAAGCATGAAAAAAAAAACTGCGAAATTCGCGCACCCAGCACGAATTTTGCCCGAAATTTCTCCCCCCAAAAAAAGAAGCGCGGTCTCCCGTGCTTCGTTGCTATTTAGCCCCCGGGTGGGCCAAATCCCGGGTGCAATGTTTTAATTGTTATGGGGGGCCCATAGGGGCACCCAGCCCCGGGGACCGCCACCCCCGGGGCTTTTTGCTAATGTATGTGGGGGCCCATGGCCCCCCGCAACCCCGGGTACCACCACCCCCCGGGGCTTAATATAATTTATGGGGGGCATCTAAGGCCCCCCGGGGACCACCACCCCCCGGGGCTCTATGTAATTACCTTTTTGGGGGGCCCCGGGGACCGCCACCCCCGGGGCTTATTTTTTTGTAAAAAAAAAAAAAACCTGTGTGGGTGGCTTGAACCCCCCCCCACACGCACCGGGGACCGCCACCTCCCCGGGGCTCTATATATGTAAATTGGGGGGGTGTCCATGATGGACCCCCCCAGCTCCGGGGACCACCACCCCCGGGGCTTTGAAGAAGGTGGGAGGGGGGATTGCGTGCCCCCCCTCCTGGAGCCCTCGAGGGCCCTGCAGGAGCCACACCAGGGCCGGCTCCTGCAGTGTCCCGGGGTGCCCACCCCCAGGACACTGTAGTTTGCTATGGCAAGGTGGGAGCCTCGCGGCTCCCACCCTGCCATAGCAAACTGCTTTGCTATTTGGAAGAGAGAGCAGGGAAACCTGTGCTCTCTTCCAAATAGTAAAGCAGATTGCTTTTCCACAGGGGGAACAGCATGTTAGCTGCTCCCCGTGTGGAAAAGCAATGCCGGCTCCCGCAAGATGAGAGGAGCCAGTTGGGATTAGGGACCCTCCCCCCCCCCCCCCCGAAGAGGGCCAGCACCGTGTGATGGGGTCCACACGCCCCCCCTCCCCAAAATGTGATTTAAAATAAAAAAAGGCCGTGAAGGGAGGGGACGGGGCGTGACGTGATGTGTGCAAACACGCCCTGTGGCGCGTTTTAAGTTGGGGAAAAAATTCCACTTCAAATCTGAGGGACCATGGGGGCCAAGTAGCTCACCAGGTGCTTCCAGGAAGCGCCACTGCGCTGCGTTGCAGAGAGGTGGTGCAGGCCATGCGCCTTTTTACATCTCTCTGCTACGCAGCTCCGGGGCGCTTACTGGATGTACTAAGAATTCGGATTTACTCACATGTTATCAGGAGAGAACCCAGTGCTGCATCTTTTAGCCCAGCACTGACCCTGAAAAGTAATTCTAACCGTACTTACCAGTAACTTATATTTCCTTCCATAGGAATCCATTGTCTGGTTTTCACCTGAAAAGTTTCTGTCTATTTTCACAAAATAAAAATATTCCTTAAAAATCGCCTGTATGACTTAAACGCATTCTTTCAACTCTTTACAGGAGATGCACCAGTGCTGGATCCAGGATCCACCACTGAGTAAGGAAAAGTAACGATAACACTACTTACCTGCTAAGTGAATTTTCTGCCATAGGATAACATTGGTGATTCTATGTGAAAAAAATTCGAAGTGTCAACTTTTGAAATACAATAATATTCCTTAAAAATCACTACTGTAACCAAAATGCTTTTACGCTACTGTTTACAGGCGATGTCGCAGGACTGAATATAGGATCCAGTCACGTGGTTAGAAAAGTAGAGTAACTATTTGCATTTAATTAGAAATTCCCATTGAGCTCAATGTTGCATTGTGTTTGAAATTGTGTTGCCCATTGCACCAAATGTAACAACTGTACTTAAAAGTCTATTGCTTATTTGCCAACTATTTAAACTAAAGTAATTCATTCGGAGAAAGTATACTTGGTATTGTAAAATGTAATTATAATGTAATTTAAAAAATAAAATATCTAAAAATAGTTTTTAAAAATGTAGGAAATCAGTATCAAAAAAATCAATATAACAATTAAGACATTTAAAAATTGTCATTTACAAAACATTTGAAATTCACTGAAAAAAACCCATAGGTTTCAGGCCTGATATAGTTAGGAATTAGCATTTTAAAAAACCTTTGAAATTCACTGAAAAAACCATAGGTTTCAGGCGTAATATAGTTAGGAATTAGCATTTAAAAAAACATAAAAATTCAGTGAAAAAACCATAGGTTTTAGGGGTGTTATAGTTAGCTGGACATTTCACTCGTACAAAACCATTGACATTCCTCCGATATAGTTAGTTGTACTAACTACATCTCGCGCGCCCGCAATCCACTACTGATGATGTCACATATTACATCATTCATGACATGGTCAGTGACATCACTGATGACATCTCAAATGACATCACTGATAACATCACTGATGACATCATCCACGTGACAATAAGATACACCGCACAATACACTAGTATAACCTTTCACTCACTTTAAAAGTGCCACATTTGAATCCATTGACACACCAATACAAGTTTCTAAACACCCACTCAGTGATTCCTAGATCTACACACATCTAATCACTTGCCTATAGATTCGCTCATACATGCGGTCAATGATCAATAGAACACTATCAAATATACTTATACACCTATATCGACATTACACACCAGCACACATCCTAATCACTTATGAAGTCATCCTACTCACTTATGCAAACAATTGATCATACTTGCATTTACTTAGCTACACACTTTTACAAACACCACTTCATCTATTCATATAGATAGTAACTCATACTTAGTGTGTTATAAAATCACTATTACAAGTATAAAGTTATCCAAACAGTCTTATGTATACTTATTTATATACAACTGACACATACACTGGCTTTTATTTTTCTAGTTTGTTGGACATGTACCATTGAGACATATATTTGCTCATCACCACACCCATAAAGATATTCACTCACCCAAACAACTGTTATAACATGTAGTTTTAACTTCATATACCTACTGAATCAACTATTCACACATCTTTGGGCAGTCACACACCCCTCCACCGAACCACACACACATTCACTCTCCCATACAAATACTCAGTTAACTAATCAATAACTAATATAGACTTTCGCATAGCTAGTAACCAACTGGTGCAGCAGTTTACACAACAACAGACAAAGTGATACAGATATTCGCACAGTTTAGTCACTATCCAATATATTTAGTGAGACACTATAAATTAGTCAAGTAAACAGTCAATCACACTTCTACTAAATCCTCCATCCAGATATTTATATATCCACTCATTCTTCAATGCAAATTGCTATATATATATAATACATATTTAAATAACGAACCAAACCACATTCACTGGATGATGTCATCAGTGATGTCATTTGAGATGTCATCAGTGATGTCACTGACCATGTCATGAATGATGTAATATGTGACATCAGCAGTGGATTGCGGGAACGCGAGATGTAGTTAGTACAGTTAACTATATCGGAGGAATTTCAATGGTTTTGTACGAGTGAAATGTCCAGCTAACTATAACACCCCTAAAACCTATGTTTTTTTCAGTGAATTTCTATGGTTTTTTAAATGCTAATTCCTAAGTATATCAGGCCTGAAACCTATGGTTTTTTCAGTGAAAATATATATATATATATTACCTACTGGCGGTCGCCAGTAGGTAGTTATAGTTAGGACCTATTTTCCATAGGAAATCCGCAACATTCTATTCCCAATAAGTCTGGCGCCGGTTGACGAATCTTCGCGAAATTTTCCAAACTTTTGGCCAGCTCCGGTCCGCTCCTATCCTGAAAGTTTCGTGGTGATTCGTTAAGCGGGGGCTGAGAAAAAAGGGGGGTCCCAAAACGCGTTTTCCCCATGCAATTTCCCATAGGACCTGTTGACGCAGCTACAGCCCGAACTGCTGAACGGAATTACACCAAATTTGGCAGAAAGGTAGACCTTGGTTCAGAGTCGTGCCTTTTGCTTAAATGGTGTAAATCCGTTCAGTAGTTCCTGAGAAAATCAAAAGTAAAATCACATATATATCTGGGCGGAGCCTAACCACACATCTCATCGTAAGATCTGATTGGCTGTCAGCACTTCATCCAAGAAGTTTTGGCAGCCATCTTGGGACCAATATACATGATAGAACCTCATTAAAAAGCATTGCAGTTAATAGAAGGTTTTAAGACTTTAGTTACATTATAAATCATTTGTTGATGGTACCATGCTCATTTTAGGAACTGTGGTATGTTCTAAGGTGATTTTACCATGTGAAAAAGCCTTCTGCTGGGATATCATGAATCATGTTTGAGAGAAAACTATTTTCACATGCTTTTCCCACAGAGGTTTGGAAGGTGATCTATAAGCTAAACTGAGAGCATATTTTCTGTAAATTCACATTATCTTTCTTAGTCATGTGAGAATGAAGTTTGACATTCTCAGTAACACATGTACATCCAACAAGGGCAGAGACTGTCAGTTGATTCCTTTGTGTTCTACTGCAGCTTCCCAGAGTGTTCCAAAGAACAACTAGAGCGCTAACACTCCTACTTATGATAAACGTATGACACACCTGAAGCCATCTTGATTGGAATAAAGTGGTAACTCCTAAAACATTTAATTTAAAAAGGAACAAAATGAGGGGGTTCATTTTGCCATAGAATGTATGATTAGTGCTGCAGAAAGAAAAATCAGGGCACAGTTTGAGTGACTTCTCAAATCCTCTTCTATTTCATTAAAGAATTCTGACTTGCAGACTGAAACATGCACTTTCAATACCAGCAGCAGACTTCCCGGGTGAGCAGTAGCTTTACTACAGTGATCTAATGAGCAACTAGAGTGCTCACATTCTGAATTTATGGCAAACGTGTGACACATCTGAATGCCTTCTTCATTGAATCAAAGTAAAAAACTGACAGTATGCCTACTGAGGAGACTGTAGTAAATGAGGAAATTAGGAAACTTCATAACAAATCTCCCAAGATGGCCACCAGAGACAAAAGAGCCCAAATGTAGCACAAATATCACTGAGATGTAGCCCAATGACAGAAATCCCAGAGTGTTTTAAAGAACAACTAGAGCGCTAACAGTCTTACTTATGACAAAAGTATGGCACACCTGATGCCATCTTGATTGGAATAAAGTGGTAACACTTAAAACATTTAATTTGCAAAGGAACAAAATGAGGGGGTTCATTTTGCCAAAGAAATTATGATTAGTGCTGCAGAAAGAAAGATTAGGGCACATTTTGACTTCTCAAATCCTCTTCCATTTCATTAAAAAATTCTGACATGTAGACTGAAACATGCACTTTGAATACCAGCAGCAGACTTCCCTGGTGAGCAGTAGCTTTACTACAGTGATCTAATGAGTAACTAGAGTGCTACCATTCAGAATTTATGGAAAATGTGTGACACATCTGAATGCCTTCTTGATGGAATCAAAGTAAACAAGCATTGAAAATGCAATAGGTCGCGCCCTCGTTTAAGTTAAAGCAATTCTGTTTGTAATTAGGTGACTTTTTAGCTTTGCTTGTAATAGAGTTTTTCAAACTTTCATGTACATACCATGCATATGTATGCATATATGTATATGTTTACATGCATTTATATTTATATAGATATGCAGATTATATTTATAAGTTTATATATGTATATATATATATTCACTGAAAAAACCATAGGTTTCACACATGTTATAGTTAGCTGGACATTTTACTGATAAAAAACCAATGAAATTCCCCCGTTATAGTTACTGTAGGCAACTATAACTGACGCGACCGCAATACTCTGCTGATGCTAATACTGTATTTAGACACTTATTTGCCCATGTCTTCTTCCATTAAATTTTAGCTATACATATATTACAAATATTTTTTTTTCATAAAGACACATATGTCATCAGCAGAGGATTACGGTCGCGTGAGTTATAGTTGCCTACAGTAACTATAACGGGGGAATTTCATTGGTTTTTTATCAGTAAAATGTCCAGCTAACTATAACATGTGTGAAACCTATGGTTTTTTCAGTGAATTTGCAAGGTTTTTTAAATGCTAATTCCTAACTATAACGTGTGTGAAACCTATGTTTTTTTCAGTGAATTTGTACGGTTTTTTAAATGCTAAGTTACTTTACGCCATTTGTGGCGTGCGCGCCCACTTAACGCAGTTCGTTCCGTGCGCGCACGGTGCGCGCACAGTGAGCACGCGGTGCGCTTTGCGCACCGCGTGCCCACGTTACGCTAGATGGGCCATGAACGCACGATGCGCTTCGCGCACCGTGCGCACATGGAGGACATATGATGAGCATCGTTGTGACAGGTAAAATATATATTTTGTTTTGCTGTAATAAGCCATGCACAAATGGTGCCCTTCGGTAAGCGCACCGTAAGCGCACCGTAAGCTGGCTCAGATATATATATTGATTTAAAGGCTATTTTCTCAGAATCTACTGAACAGATTTACACCAAACCTACAAAAGGCACTTCCTTGACCTGAGGACTACCTCTCTTCCAAATTTCATTAAATTCTGTTCAGCCGTTCGGGCTGTAGCTCTGTCTAAAGGTCCTATGGAAAAATGCATGGGAAAAACGCGTTTTGGGACCCCCCTTTTATCTCAGCCCCCGCTTGACGAATCCCCCCGAGACTTTCAGGGTAGGAGCGGAGCTCAACGCCCCACCTATTTTTTTTTTTTTTAAAACAAATTTTATTATGTCAATATAGCCATCACCATGCAGAGCCCTGTAATCCAGAGACGTCTGCCAAATCCTTCATACATTTACATAAAGGCAATAGACAATTGTATATTCAATAACTCCCCAACTCCCGTCCCAACTCCCCCCGCCCCAAAACCCCAAAGATCGCACTTCCTACTGCTAGCCCTACTCTCCCCCCTCCATCCATCCCGCTCTCCCCTCGCAGCGTACGCATCCCCGCACCGCCCCCCCAGGACCACCAACGTCCGTGTATAGCTGCCCCTATGGATTGGTCTCCCTCTCTGCGGGGGGTTCCAGCCCTATTCCACGGTAGTCTGCCCAGCGTTTCCAGATCTTAAAGTGTTTGCGTGGGCACCCCCTGGCCTCGAAGACGGGCCGCTCCAGCCCAATACAAAAGTCCAGGCCGTTCTTCCATCCCATCATGGATGGGGCTCGTGTCGCCTTCCACTCCCTTGCAATGTAACGCCCCACCTATTTTGAAAATTTTGCGAGGATTCGTCGACCGGCGCCAAAGTTATTCAAAATAGAATGTTGCGGATTTCCTATGGTAAGAGGGTCCTAACTATAACTATCTACTGGCGACCGCCAGTAGATAATATATATATATACACACATACATATATATAAATGCAAATGCATATATATGCATATATATATGTGCATATGTGTGCATGTGTAGAGAGGTAGAGGTGTATAGGTAGAGGTGTAGAGGTAGAGGTAGAGAGTAGTAGAGAGAGAGGTAGAGAGTAGAGAGCGAGTAATAGAGAGTAGAGAGTGAGTAGTAGAGAGTAGTAGAGAAAGTATCAGAGAGTGCTTAGTTATGTTATGTTATCATGATTTCTAAAGCGCACTGTTACCCTGGGGTGTCCTGGCGCTGTCCGCTACCTATCTAAGAAAGCAGAGGGCCGAGAATTCACGAGAAGAGCCAGGTTTTCAGGCCCTTTAGAGTGAGTAGTAGAGAGTGAGTAGTAGAGAGTGAGTAGTAGAGAGTGAGTAGTAGAGAGTGAGTAGTAGAGAGTGAGTAGTAGAGAGTAGTAGAGAGAGAGTAGTAGAGAGAGAGAGAGAGTAGTAGAGAGAGTATTAGAGAGTAGTAGAGAGTGAGTAGTAGAGTGAGTAGTAGAGAGAGAGTAGTAGAGAGAGAGTAGTAGAGAGAGAGTAGTAGAGAGAGAGTAGTAGAGAGAGAGTAGTAGAGAGTGAGTAGTAGAAAGTGAGTAGTAGAGAGTGAGTAGTAGAGAGTGAGTAGTAGAGAGAGAGTAGTAGAGAGTGAGTAGTAGAGAGAGTAGTAGAGAGAGAGTAGTAGAGAGTAGTAGAGAGTAGTAGAGAGTAGTAGAGAGTAGTAGAGAGTAGTAGAGAGTGAGTAGTAGAGAGTGAGTAGTAGAGAGTGAGTAGTAGAGAGTGAGTAGTAGAGAGTAGTAGAGAGTGAGTAGTAGAGTGAGTACTAGAGAGTAGTAGAGAGCAAGTAGCAGAGAGCAAGTAGTAGAGAGTGTGTAGTAGAGAGTGAGTAGTAGAGCGTAGTAGAGAGTGAGTAGTAGAGAGAGAGTAGTAGAGAGAGTAGTAGAGAGTGAGAAGTAGAGAGAGTAGTAGAGTAGTAGAGAGTGAGTAGTAGAGTGAGTAGTAGAGAGTAGTTGAGAGCAAGTAGTAGAGAATGAGTAGTGGAGAGTGAGCAGTAGAGAGTAGTAGAGAGTGAGTAGTACAGAGTGAGTAGTAGAGAGTGAGTAGTAGAGAGTATTAGAGTGAGTAGTAGAGAGTCAGTAGTAGAGAGAGAGTAGTAGAGAGTGAGTAGTAGAGCTAGTAGTAGAGAGTACTAGAGTAGTAGAGAGTGAGTAGTAGAGAGTGAGTAGTAGAGAGTGAGTAGTAGAGAGTAGTAGAGAGTGAGTAGTAGAGAGTCAGTAGTGCAGAGTGAGTAGTGTAGAGCGAGTACTACAGAGTGAGAAGTAGAGAGTGAGTAGTAGAGAGTGAATAGTAGAGAGAGTAGTAGAGAGTGAGTAGTAGAGAGTAGTAGAGTGAGTAGTAGAGAGTGAGTAGTAGAGAGTAGTAGAGAGAGTAGTAGAGAGTAGTAGAGTAGTAGAGAATGAATAGTAGAGAGTAGTAGTAGAGAGTAGTAGAGAGAGTAGTAGCGAGTAGTAGAGAGTGAGTAGTAGAGTAGTAGAGAGTGAGTGGTAGAGAGTAGTAGAAATTAGTAGAGTGAGTAGTAGAGAGTGATTAGTAGAGAGTAGTAGAGAGTGAATAGTGGAGAGTAGTAGAGAGTGAGTAGTAGAGAGAGTAGTAGTAGACAGTGAGTAGTAGAGAGTAGTAGAGAGTGAGTAGTAGAGAGTGAGTAGTAGAGAGTAGTAGCGAGTGAGTAGTAGAGAATAGTAGAGCGTGAGTAGTAGAGTAGTAGAGAGTGAGTAGTTGAGAGTGAGTAGTAGAGAGTGAGTAGTAGAGAGTGAGTAGTAGAGAGTGAGTAGTAGAGAGTAGTAGAGAGTCAGTAGTAGAGAGTGAGTAGTAGAGAGTGAGTAGTAGAGAGAGTAGTAGAGAGTCAGTAGTAGAGTAGTAGAGAGTAGTCAGTCAGTGTCAGTCAGTCAGTGTCAGTCAGTCAGTCATTGTCAGTCAATCAGTGTCAGTCAGTGTCAGTCAATCAGTGTCAGTCAGTCAGTCAGTCAGTGTCAGTCAGTCAGTGTCAATCAGTCAGTGTCAATCAGTCAGTGTCTGTCAGTCAGTGTCAGCTAGAGCAGCTCTGCTGACCTGGTTCTCTGGCTCTAAAGCAGCTCTGCTGACCTGGTTCTCTCTCTAAAGCAGCTCTGCTGACCTGGTTTCTCTGGGTCTACAGCAGGTCTGCTGACCTGGTTCTCTGGCTCTATAGCAGCTCTGCTGACCTAGTTCTTATGCTACAGAGCAGCTCTGCTGATCTAGTTCTCTGGCTCTACAACAGCTCTGCTGACCTGGTTCTATGGCTCTAAAGCAGCTCCGCTGACCCAGTTCTATGGCTCTGAAGCAGTTCTGCTGACATGGTTCTCTGGCTCTAGAGCAGCTCTGCTGACCTGGTTCTCTCCCTCTAAAGTAGCTCTACTGACCTGGTTTCTCTGGCTCTGCAGCAGCTCTACAGACCTGGTTCTTGGCTCTAGAGCAGCTCTGTTGCCCTGGTTCTTAGGCTCTAGAGCAGCTCTACTGACCTGGTTCTCTGGCTCTAAAGCAGCTCTGCTGACCTGGTTCTATGGCTCTAAAGCAGCTCTGCTGATTTGGTTCCCTGGCTCTAGAGTAGCTCTGCTGACCTGGTTCTCTGGCTCTAAAGCAGCTCTGCTAACCTGGTTCTCTGGCTCTAAAGCAGCTCTGCTGAACTGGTTCTCTGGCTCTAGAGCAGCTCTGCTGACCTAGTTCATAGGCTCTAGAGCAGCTCTGCTGACCTGGTTCTCTGGCTCTACAGCAGCTCTGCTGACCTGGTTTTCTGCACTCACGATGCACGCACCCGACTTCGCGAAAATATATTTAAAAATAATATGTTTATCATAAGTACAAATATATTATTTTGATGAATATCTTACATAATCTCTTGCCTTAATATGTATATTAAAGACACATACATATATTTTGGAACATAATTTTTTTTGCGGAAGTCGCGCCCCAGCACTTATATGATGTCACGCGGGACCCGCAACCGCGCAAACATCTCGTACCGTAATGCGCATGTGTCGCGAATGCGTGGGAGCAGGAGTCGCAGACTGGTCGCATACCAATCGCGCATATCACGTGATATTAAATTTATATGATGTAACTGAAAAACACGCAGCCGTCGCACACCATACGCGGATCTTTCATGACTTTTCTAAAATGGCGGCTAGAATGCGCGCACCCACCGTGATGTGTACACTTTGAGTGCACGACTCCGAAAAAAATTTGATTTTTTTTTTTAAAGAAAATAATATAAATAAATTAAAATAAAAAATGAAAACAATGACTCAGCCCCGGACAGTGACTCGTACCCTACTGCAGTAATGGGAGGGCGGCGGGGGGAAGATAGGAGCTCTTTCCTCCCTTGGGGTACTTTTTGTAGATTTGTTTTTGATAGGGCGACAGGCACACTGCAAGATGGGGGGGCTTAGTAAGCTGACGCAGGGGTGCAGGGAGGGGGGGGGGATTCGGGATGTTGGGGTTGTTGTTGGGGGTTGTTTTTTTCTTGCAAGGCGTAGCAATGGTTGTCAGTATTGTCCGTTCGTGGTTCTCCGGGGGGGGTGGAGGTCTCTTTGTGTTTGGGGATGGGGGATAGGGGCTTAAACGTAATTAGCTGGAATGTCAATGGCTTAGGGGATCGTATTAAACGGGGGATAGTCCTGCAATTCTTGAAACGGACCTCGCCAGATGTGGTCCTCCTGCAGGAGACCCACCTTATAGGAATACATGTTATGCACTTAACAGGAAGGGTTATAAATTCACTGCTCACTCGGGGTTTTCCTCGGGCTCCAGGGGTGCGGGCATACTTGTTAGAGCTTCCCTACCATTTGAGGTTGACTCCACCATCGCTGATGACAGGGGGCGCTTTGTGGCTGTGGCGGGGAGGTGGGAGGGCAGAACGTTGGTATTGGTTTCTGTTTATGTCCCTCCTGCCCTGCAGGCCTCCACGTTTGCTGATCTGGGCAAGGCCTTGTTGGAACTCCCCGAAGGGATGCTAGTGGTGGGAGGAGACTTCAATGCGGATGGGTCTGGAATGCTAGATAGGTACCCGCCCAGGGACACCGGGGGTGCTCAGAAGTGGCTCCCTGACTTTATAGATACTTTTGGTCTGGTAGACTGTTGGAGGCTACGGCACCCCACTCAGAGACAATATACCTTTCATTCCGGGGCCCACGGGAGTCTCTCTCGGATCGATTACCTGCTCACTCTGGCTGCGCACGCCTCATTGGTATCTGAGGCTAGGCACATGGCACGGGGCATTTCTGATCATTCGCCGGTGTGGGCCCGTCTGGATATTGGCCGGGTGGCGGGGGGCAGGGTGGCTCCCATTAACCCCTGGTACTTTCGTGACCCCAAGCTGCGCAGTGCGTTGCTGAAGACAGTTGGTCACTATTTTCAAGATAATCAGGGTTCAGTTGAATCGGCGGTGTCTTTGTGGGAAGCTTTTAAGACTGTATTGAGAGGGTGGCCCTCTCCTTGGTAGTGGCCGCCAAGCGGCGGAGAGACGCCGAGGTGACGCAAGTAGAGGACGAGATAGCGGCTTTAGAAGTGGCTTTGGAAGAGGATGTTGCAACGGCCACACTGCATAATTTGAGCTTGAAGCAATTGGAATATAGGGATCTGGTGACGAACGCTGCCAAGACCCTCAATAGGGAGCAGCAGGGTCGATTGTACGATGTTGGTGATAAGGCCGGGAAATTGCTGGCGTGGTTGGATAAAAAAAGAGCGTGTTAATCGAGTGGTGCCGGAGTTGTCGATGGATGGGGGAGAGGTTGTCACTGACCCCGACGGTATAGTTCAGTGTTTCTCGGACTATTTTCGTACGGTATACACTTCGGTCTCGGATAGGCCGACTGAGGACTCGTGTGACCTTCTGCGTGATATCGCTCTGCCCTGCCTTTCTGCCATTGATAGGGATGACCTCGATGGCGATATAACTGTAGACGAAGTGGCGTGTGCTATCCGTGCGTTGCGCTCCGGTAAGGCCTCGGGCCCAAATGGTCTGCCGATTGAGCTGTATAAGCTTCGCCCGGATAAGTTGGCTCCTCACCTGCGCGCCATGTTCATGGAGGCGCGGGTGAATGGGTTTCTTCCGCTTGATCAACAGCTGGCGACGATTGTGGTCATACATAAAGACGGTAAGGCCCGGGACAAGTGTGGCTCCTATCGGCCGATATCACTTCTCAACGCCGAGCCGAAAATCCTTGCTAAGATCCTTGCTAACCGCCTGGTCCGGGTGCTTGGCGACTTGATCCACCCGGATCAGTCGGGTTTTATCCCGCACCGTAACACTGCACTGAATCTTAGACGTCTCCATGGAGTGATTGCTAGGACGGGCACGATGCGAGAGCCGGCTATTGTGGCGTCCCTCGATGCCACGATGGCCTTCGATACGGTGGAGTGGGCATACCTGTGGGCTGTGCTAGCCAAGTTCGGCTTTGGGCCTGGATTTGTAGGCTGGGTGAGGTTGCTCTATGAGGGGCCTCTTGCTAGCGTCGTGGTGAACGGGCGGGCGTCGACACCGTTCGAGCTCGGGAGAGGCACCCGGCAGGGTTGTCCCCTGTCGCCGTTGTTGTTCGCCCTTGCTCTTGAGCCGCTGGCGGCGTGGATACGATGGCACCCCGATATACGTGGGATTCGTTGGTCGCCTGACCACGAGGACTGTATTTCACTTTACGCCGACGATATTCTGTTATACCTCGCCTCGGAAATCTCTTATAGTGGTTTGTGACGTCTTGACTTCTTTCGGTAGGAACTCTGGTCTTGTCATCAATTGGGGGAAGTCATACTTGTATGTCTTGTGTGGGGATGTCCCGCCTGTCCCGCGCAACTGCTCGATCCAGATAGCCCAGCAGGGTTTTTTGTACTTGGGGATTTATATTTCCACCGACCCCATTTTACGATACGAGAAGAACTTGCTCCCTCCCTTGGCACGTCTGCGACGGGACGTGGCGGGCTGGCGGCGGTTGCCGCTTTCCCTCCTTGGCCGTGCCGCCCTGTTTAAAATGATGTCTCTTCCCCGTTTCCTCTATGCCCTGCAGAATACCCTTGACTTGGTCCCGGCCCGTTATTTCCGTGAGGTCGAAAGCCACCAGCGCGCGCTATTGTGGGAAGGGCGTCCGCGCATAGCGATTGCTAAGTTGACGCTTCCATGGTATGACGGTGGTATCGCGCTTCCAGACATTCGACGTTATTATTGGGCCACTCAGTTGAGCGCGATTAACCATGTGGTATATGGTCCGGCGCTGAGCCCCGGCTTCGCCATGGACCGATGGTTACTACGTGGGGGTAATTACCAAAGAGCGTTGTACTCGAAGTCGTCGGACTTAACCCTTACGGGGCCCACCAGGGTGGCCGTGCATGTATGGAAGGTGGCGACGGATTTACTGGGCTGGAGGGGTAAGCTTACCCTTGCCACCCCTCTGTTTGACTCTGATATTCTGGGAAAGCTTTGGCATACAAAAGGGTTTGAGAAATGGGACCTGATCGGCATATCCAGGGTTGGAGACCTTTTGGTAAAGGGTAGGATAAAGTCATTCGAGGAGCTGCAGAAGGAATATGAGCTAGGGAGCACGGAGTTCTTCCGATACGCTCAAGTGTGCCACGCCTTGCGGTCAGTCCTTGTAGAAGGGGAGAAGGTGCCTGAGTCCTCTCCGTTAGAGGACCGGATCCTGGATGGCCATATGCCAGAGAGTACGATCTCGCTCATTTATAAGAAACTAATTAATGTTCGGGCGGATCTTCTACTAGGGTTGCGCGAGCAATGGACCAGGGATGGCCTCGAACTCGATGATGAGGATTGGCAGTATGCAGTTTCTTCTCCCAAAGAGGTCGCAATCCCCGCGCGCCTGCGGCTGGTGCAGCTTAAAATACTCCATAGGGTCTACGTGACGGGGCCCAGGCTGGTCCATATGGGTTTCTCTGAGGAGGGCTTATGTAAGAGAGGTTGTGGTATGGTGGGCACCTTCCTACATATTATTTGGGAATGCGGTGCGATTATGGAGTTTTGGAAGCGAATCCACGATGTGATGGGGGAGGTGACGGGCATCGTCATGCAGCCTGAGGCGCGGTGTTGTCTCCTGAATGTTTGGGGTCCTACTGACCACGACGCGGCACAGACTCAATGGGTGACCCTAGGGAACATGGTAGCCAAGCGCGACATTGCTCGTCTGTGGGGCTCTACTAGGCCTCCTACATTGACAGCGTGGATGGAAAACATGGATTGGAGCATGTTTAGGGAGAAGACAGTGTATTGTGCTCGAGGGCGCCCTCGGAAATGGCACTCTGTATGGGGGCGATGGAACCAGTACAGAGGGGGCATATGCCTGCCCCCAGACCCGGACCCGCCTGAGGAGCAGCTCTCCCCTTAGCTTTCTTTCCGGCTTTGTACTTCTTGCTGTTATGTGTTTGTCTTCTTGAGTCTCTGACTTCCCCTCCTTTCCCTTGTTATCGACCTGTGTCTGTTGGACGAAATGGGGCTCGCTCCCCCTGATGGGAACCCTTTTTATGCTTTCAGTACTTATCGCCTTGCTTGTGTTTAGGTTTGGGTTTGTGTTTATTTAAAACTGAACCTTTAACTCTCCTGCCAGTGAAATGTGGACGCTCGCATGTGTTGTGTTTCTAAAGCTGCCGTACCTTCGGGTTGTCGGCTGAATAGCTGTGTCACTGATTTAAAAGAATAAAGGTTTTGGAAAAAAAAAATAAAAAAAATGAAAACAAGAAAATTAATCAATATTTCAGTTTTAATTAAAAAAAAAATTTTTTTTTGCAATTTTCAGAAAAATATATAATGTTATTTAAGGAATAAAATATTTATAAATAAACAGTTAAAAAACTGTAGAAAATCAGTACAAAAAAATAGATATAACTACTATTACACTTAAAAGTTAGCATTTAAAAAACCTTTGAAATTCACTGAAAAAAACAGGTTTCAGAGACGTTATAGTTAGAAATTAGCATTTAAAAAAACCTTAGAAATTCACAGAAAAAAACATAGGTTTTAGGGGTGTTATAGTTAGCTGCCCATTTCACTCATACAAAACCATAAAAATTCCTCCGTTATAGTTAGTTCTGCTAACTATAACTCACGCGCCCGCAATGCACTGCTGATGATGTCACATGTTGCATCATTCATGACATGGTCAGTGACATCACTGATGACATCTCAAATGACATCACTGATGACATCATCCACTTGACAATCTGATACACCTCATCATACACTAGTATAACCTTTCATCACTCACTGTAAAATACAGAGTACCATATTTGAAACCATTGACACACCAATACCAGTTACTATATACCCACTTACTGATTCCTAAGTCTACACACACACACAACTACCCATTCAACAACAGAATCATCTATACATGCAGTCATTAATTAATAGAACACTATCAAATGCACTTATACACATATATAGACATTGACACATCAGCAGTCAGTCAGTCAAGAATACTTTATTTGACAACTTAATGCCATAAAAGTGATCATATCATACAACAACAATACATTTCATTAACACCATAATCTTTAAACACATGTAAAATCTCATAAGCAGTAAAACCATACAATAAAAGGATTGTTGCAGGGATTCTGCTTATACACAGAACTATGCTTAGAACCCCAGGACCTCAGTGAATTGTGGTGTACCAGAAACTCACCTCAGAACCCAGAACCCAGTATCCGGCTAGCATAAGTGTCCCATTCGTTATCCAAGATTTAGCTCAGAGATCCCAATGAATAGACAACCCAGAACAAGCTACTTAGTGTACTCTCAGGAATGGTGGGAATCGGAAATACCTGTTCGTATATTATTCTCACATCAGTCCACAACAATAATCAACAGAGACACGGTGTAAATAAAAAGAGTTTATTTTTATAGACCACGTGTCCTAAGATGCAGTACTTTGGCTAATACAAGCAGACAAATGATTAATATCAAAACCAGCAACATAGTTACAATACCATAGAATATAAAAGGAGTGATCATATTATAATGACAGTGGATACTACCACCTTCCCTTCACTAATAAGCTAATATTATTATTATGCTATTAGAAGGTCTCTTAGGCTTGAATAGGGGACCCCATACCTCAAAGATCAGCTTAGTGAAATCACATCACAGGAGCATCAGGAGACTTCTCGCAGGAAGGCTCGTCTTCGGTCTGAATAATAAACATGATGTCTGTGATATTAAAAGCACCAACTTTCAGGTATGTGCAGCTGCGCGTGTGTTATGGCTAAATAGTGGGTCGATCAACCTAGAGTAGAAAACATGCATTGTGTAATATTCCAGACTGTTTGTCACACCATGTACAGACCAAGGTCGCTGCGCAGAGCTTGGGATGGTAACAACAGATTGCTCTCGTGTGAAGCAAGTCTCGAGTCAGCAGTTTTATTTAAGAAATAACATGTAAACGCAGTGTCGTGTGCAAAAGCAGAAAGATGGCATTCTAACATCTAACGTGGTTATGCTAACTTAACAATGTATGTACGTATTCAGGGAGAACACACTACACGCCCCCTTGATCGAAGCACTATTTAATAGGCAAGAAAAGAGAGAACGCAGAGTTCAGTGTCGTCAGAGCAGAACAAGGCGTAACCAATGCAGAGTTTCAGAATGCGCCAAAGTCCGAAACTACAAAAAATATAAACCAGGGTTTTTTTGAAAGAAAAAAAATATGGAAGTAAAAAAAAACTCAAAACGACCATCGGGAAAAAAAAAAAAGGAGAAAGAAAAGAAGAAATGTCGCGCTAAAGTGCTGTCCAGTAGCACAGGCGCAAAGGACAACTGTCCAGTTAATCCATGAATGTATAGGCAGCATATGTGGCCACTGCTTCCAACAAAAAATCGTTTGCAGGTCCACTGAAAGTCTCAGCCATCCAATCCATCAACGAAAAGGAACATACGTGTTCTTCAACCATCGGAGCCTCCAGCACGATCAGAGGGCACCCGGAATGTTCCTCCAAATAGCTCATAGCCAAGAAGTTGTAGGCAGCTGTTGAGATGTCCCAATTACCCAGGATACCATGTGCCGCACCACAGGCCATAATCCGGACACCAGAACAGGCCAACTCGTGAGACACTAAGGGCCTCATCAGTCAATCGAAATCCGGCACCGGAGACACCAGGTTGGTCAAGCACAAATCCAAAGGCCATTCAAAGGGACAATCCAGGCAGTGAAATACAGGCTGCACGCAGGTGAAGTAGGAATACCTGAAGGATAATCCATATGCCAGGCTTAAGGTCGCCAACGGCAGAGTTCCATAAAAGTCAAGCATCCTATCACGAAGAAGATGCAGGCGGGACAGGCGCTCGTGTGGCACAGAAGGAGCAGCCATTCCGTAGTATGAAAAGTAAAAGCAGCACACCTGCCACCAGCGCCAGAAGCAGCGGAACACCTCCAAAGATGCTCGAGAAAAGTGAATGAAAAAATGCCGGAATCACACCAAAAATAGTTTTGAAAGAGGTCACGAGACCCGAGCCCACAAGTTTAATAAAATGAGCCAGGCCGGTCGTGGACGAGGCATTAAAAATAGTTTGGATCAAAGTGCCGAAATGTAGGGGGAGGTCAGTATTCAGAAGCGCCTGTACCTCAGTGCGCGTATTAGCAACATGAAGGACAAATGTTTCACGAGAGGAAGTCAATGGCACCTCTTTTTGGGACAATAAAGCTCTTATTCTGCTCAACTTGTTGAACTCTGCTTTCAAGGTTGGAATCGAAGGCCAGATTGAAACATCCAGCTGCCCACGCGGGGGTGGAAAGAGAACATTATTGCAGCAGACAACTTTCTGCGAGACAGTTACTATGTACGGGATTCCCACTAACATCCCGCAGCAAGCTTCATTATTCAAAATTAAATAACTACCGTTTGCAAGCAACGTGAAAGAAGGCGTAATCACAGGCACTGGGATACCTCGTAGGACGCAGGCTAAGTTCGGGGCTTGTACATTGCATGCGCCGTGTAATTGAATGTGCCTACATACCAAGGAATGGTCTGGTGTCGTGGTACATTCCTCGCCTTTCAAATAAACCTCAGTGCCTTCCCTAGTACATCTATACGTAAAGGGGAGGGACCATACCTCATGTATGAAAGCGGTGCCCAGCGGTTCATATCTACCCAAAGCATAATGTTTCATACAAGAAGTGAACTTAAAAAGCGCGAAAGGGAGAGTTATCAATCCGTGGACTAACCACGTAGCTGAATTGATCTCCGCTACAGAAAAAGGCAATGGTTCTAATTTTTCAATATGTAACAATGAATATGTAGCATCCTTCATGGACATAAATCGCTGCTTGTCAGTAAGGTTAAAGGGAAGAAATAACGATGTAGTGTTAAGATAGTCCCAAGGGACTCTCCCCGCCTTTAACGTCTGCAATGTCCATGCAAACTGCATAACAGAACGCAACTGGTTTTGACCATGATATAACACAGACATATCATCATGCACAATATCAACAACAGAAGAAACAATATTATCTAATGTATAAATTCTTGAAGAGAGAGTGCTAATGCTATTATCTATAACGGCTAAAACCCTCTCCATGTTTGCTTGGTCAATAGCTCGCAATCTGGAAGCCGCCTCAATCTGCGACAACTTCCAGACTTCGTTGTAAATAGCATACGCCCACCTTTTGGTTCTGCCACCCACAGGACCTTTAACAAAATCATTCAAATCTATTTTGTCATGTAATTGTGATAAATGAACTTTGACAGACGCCAAGGTGGAATGTCGCAACCAAGATTGACACAACTTGCCCACAGAGTATGTAGTTACAGTATGTGACGACTCAAACCGAGGGTCCACGCGTTCCCGAGTATACCCCGGTTTCAGTCCCAGAAAACGACGTTGACAGGTGTCTGAACTGCTTTGCCAAACTAACCAACCCTCACTATTAAATTTCGAAATATTGAAAGAAGTATTTGAAACTAAGGATTGCAAAGCAGCAAGGGATAGATCTGTGTGGTTATCCCAATTGGGATAAGCGCCCAAATCCGGCACAGCAGGTGTCTTTAATTGTTTAGCAGTAGCCAATCCAAAACAGGTGGTTTGGAAGATGGATGAATTCAAAAATAAAATATGATTTGGTATAAGACAGGCACGATGTAAAGCCTCTGTACCCTGTACCTGCCACGGCTTGGAACCCCAAACCGACTTTAGATCAATAGTAGCCTTCCATACATCATAACCTTTGATTGACAACTCGTCCATAAAGGACTTGGAATAAAGTAACTTTGTGTGTGTCAGTCTAACCTTTGCGGCAGACTCAGGCAGCACCTTAAAATAAAACGCTGCCGGGTCGGAAACACTGAAATCAGTAAAATAAGAATACTTGTTAACTAGTGTTTGTGAACTTCCGAACTCGGGAGTAGGACAGTGTTCCCATTGGGTAAAATTTACAAAATTTCTAAATGTATTTGCTTTATGCAGGAAATGATTGCCATAATGTTGAAAACAATACTGTTCCGCATAATTAGCCGCATTTTCATATAAATCTTCAGCATCAAAAGCGGCATAATATTTCAAATCAGAAAACAGTGATTCAATGGCGTGTACATCCCAATCATCAGAACGTATGTTCTGCCTAACCACATCACCCATAGAAACTCGAAATACATTAGGTACATTAACGACCTCTGTAGGCCCATGAATTTGGAATTTAACAGCATCCCATGCGATTCCATCCAAGACGGGCCAGGCAGTAATATTCACAGAAGTCTGGTCCCTCTTCATGATGTGGGACGAGGAGTGGGGGGCCAAAGTTCCATTGATAAGTCTAATTGTCGATCTCTCACTCAAATAGTGGCCATCCACAAGACGGAAAAAAACTATTATAAATCCAATTGACATAAACAAAAAAATAGTGAAAAGTATCAACCAGATGTATGTCCAAGGGGCAATCAAAAAATGTCTCTTAAACCAGCTGAAAAAAACAGCAATGTTTGATGGGGGGCTTGAGGGTAATGAGTCAGTGTCAAAGGAGAAACGGGACTGGCCAAGTGCTGTAGATTGTAAAACAGGTGAGGGACCACGTGTAGGATAAGCGTACTCAGTCTCTTCGGGCAAACCACCAGCCGATGGTATTAACAAGGGATCAGTAACAGATTGCATCTCGATGGCAACATCAGACAAGGTGTTAGAAGCAGGAACCAACATTGAATTTCTGTGCATCGTCTGGCATGAAACTGCTGGAGTCATACTAAGAAGTATCGGCCACTCGCTGAAGTTTGACATTGTCAATAGAGATGTACCTGTTTTCTTTGCGACCAGGAAGTGGAGGTAAAATGACTGTTCTTGTACCCTGCACTCCAAGCACTGGAACTGGTGCACGATAAGAGGGGCCGAACTCCTTCTTGTTCTCCACCTTCTCACGGACCAGGTCTCCAACTCTGGGTAGCCAGCCGACTACCGGAACCTGAACTTCAGCTTCAGATATGGAGGGCAAATGTTCCTTCGAAAGAGTGTCTCTGGCTTCTTGTAGAGTCTGTAAAACAGCACAGTGATCATCTACGTCAAAGGGTGCGGTCGACGCCGCCATGTCTAGACCATCAAGGTCTGGGACAAACATTCTGATTCCGAAGAGCATCATGTACGGGGTCCGCCCACCCAGAGACCTTCTAGGGAGATTATTAAGTGCACGTTGGACGTTATACAAATGGGCTAGCCAGTTCCGGCCTGTGCCTAAAACACGTGCTGTCAATGATTGCTTTAAGTCACGGTTCATTCGCTCCACCACACTATTACCCTCAGGTCGGTAGGGGGACGAAAATTTGACTAGGACCCCCAAATTTCTCATAGCCTCCTTGTAAGCCTTAGAGGCGAACGCAGGGCCCTGATCAGAATGGAAGGTACCACACGCAAAAGTTCCCACAAAGACACGCAAATCCCTGATGACAGTCCGCGAGTCAGCACTCCTTTGTGGCCATACCCATAGAAAACGTGTGCACGAATCCACTGCAACCAAGATGTACTTGTACGCAGTATCGGAGGAAAAAGGACCGCAGTGATCTAAATAAACACAACCAAATGGCTTATTAGAGATGTACAGCTGTGTCTGTGGTGGGCGCGCAACAGTAGAAGGTTTAATCTGTTGGCAAATGTCACAATCAAGAACATAAGCGCGCGCTTGTTTATATAAACCAAACCACCAGTAACGTTGTTGTAGCAGAGATATTGTAGCTGACACACCGGCGTGGGCAGACGCCAACCCCTCATGTGCAGCCAAGATCAGTGCTGGCCTGCAGTCCGCGTTGGGAATAATTCTGTCACCAACGTCATTAATCCTTACTAATGGGACATTATCAGGACTTAAATGGTAAATGTAACGAGAAGGAAAACCCTTCGGGTAATCGCCTCCCTTTTCTGTAGCAGCAATAGCTGCCAAGATGTCATCATCAATCTTACTTTTTGATCTGGTAACTGCTGCCACTAAGTATGTAGCCACTGCTGTTTTTGCTGCCTCGTCAGCCAAGCTGTTGCCGACAGCATGGACACCAAGTCGTTGGTGACCAAGAGTGTGAATAACATTCACGAGAGGGAGACGGTCTTTAAAGTCTGCCACTCGAACCCAAAGCGTTTTATGCTTAATTGTGCCACCTTTCGTGTCTCGATAGTCATTCTGAGACCAGAAGTGTAAATTGTCATTGTAGGACTGGACACAGTAGAAGGAATCACTCACTATAAGAGTAGTGACCCGGGGATCAGCAAACTCCAGTGCAAGCACCAGAGCCCGAAGCTCCGCCAATTGCGCGGTACAATCACCCAATGACTGCGTATGCACTGCATCAGATTGGAATTCACCATTCACGAATGTACCTACGACAATTGCGCAAGCCGCTGAATAAGCGTGCTTCGATCCAATCGCGGGCTGCGCAGACCCGTCAGTGTATATGACACAATGGTATTCTTCGAGCGGGCGCAAAGACAGAGGTGCCGGATGAACGAATTCATACTGCAAGAACTCTTGAGTCTGTAATGAGGCATCAAAGATGTAAGTGACGTCTGGCGACGTCAGTGTTGTGGCCCATTGTATCCACCGAGGATGCAAAGCTTTAGAATTTGGTACACTTGCCTTTGTCACTGCTTCTAAGGCAGGATAGGGTGTTACAACCAGAATCTGTTTCCCATGCGACAGTGCGCGTTCTTTAAGGATCGCCATCTGTACAGCAGTCAGAACTTTTTCGACCGCAGAAAAACGTAATTCAGCAGAGGTGTACAAGTGGGATTTGTACGCAATGGGGACTGTATCGCCCTCATTAAACGTCAAATACGTGAAACCCACGGCGCCTGGCACTATTCTTATTACCAGGTTAGTGCGGTTATCACGTGTCAGCAAATATTGTGAAGCAAGAAGATCAGCCTGTAAAGACTGTAAAATTTTAGAATGTTCCAGCTGCCAGCTAGACTTCGAAAAAGTGGGTTGTACCAAGGCGTAAAGCGGCTTGATACGCTGGGCATAATCAGGAATGTACGTACGGCCGAAATTCAGAAAGCCCAGCAGAGATTGTAATTTCTTTAGCGTCGTTGGCGCACTCAAGCATGCGCACTTTTCCAGAAAGTGGGGAGCTAACCCCTTTCCTTCATTATTGAGCTCGTAGCCCAAAAACAACACTGTATATTCCGCGATGTGTGACTTCGCAAAATTGAATTTGTACCCATAGTCAGCAAAACTCACTACAATATTGTCGACTCGAGACAGATGCGGCAACAGCTCATCATCCGTGAGGTAGATATCGTCAACATAGGAGTATGCTTCGGGGTCTATTCTTTCTAAGAGAGAAACCACGCGAGCGGAAAAGACGCCAGGGCTATTTTTGTAGCCCATGGCTAATCTCGTAAACTGTTTTTGTTTTCCGCCCGAAGTAAACGCTGTCCACTGGCTACTCAGTGTGGACAGGTTATGGCTAAAGAAGCCATTGGAAATGTCAAGTGTCGTTTTAAACCTCTTACGCACGAGACTGTCGACTAAAGCCGAGCTATGTGTATTTTGTACCGCGCAGGTCCGGCAATGGGAGTTTAGGTGCCGGTAATCCAAAACTAAACGGTACGAGCCGTCAGGCTTCGTTACAGTGAATAAAGGGTTATTCATAGGGGACACACAAGTTTCAATAACACCCTGATATTCCAATTGTTCAAGGATCGCCGCGACGTGTGGTCTAGCTTCACGACGCATGGGATATTGGGGCTGAGGCTGGGGCATAGACCGTAATGGAATCTCATGGCAGGGGGACAACCGGTCCCAACCCACTTGAGTACGATATACCGCTGGCGCAAGCGCCAGCGCCCACTCACCAGCGTACATTTCAGCTTGTTCCTTAGGCACCGTGTGCGCAAAGGACGGGAGGATTTTCTCCTCCCCTCTGGGAGCTTCCAAAATGAAGGCTGGGGGCCAATCTGCCTCCGCTAGGAGGATATCATAGGTGGTGGTCAGATTATCCCAAAAAATCCCTTTTATGGTACGTTGTATGTCACCCTCAATTAATAAGACTATTTCATAAAGTCTATCAGGGGGAGCCACTCTGGTGTCAGCTGTTTCAACAGTAACCAAAACATCAGTTGCTGTCGCCGCCAGAAATGGACGCAGAGCTTGACGGACTATGGTAATTACCGCCGCGCTGTCTAGTAGCGTCAGCGCCCAAGTCCGGTTCTGAAGCTGTGTCCGCACTATCTGAGGCATATTTTGCCGTCAGAGCCGCCACTTTCTTCTTCTGAAACGGGGGTCTTTGTCGAGCAAACTCGTCCTGCTTGCCTTTACCCTCAGTCTGTCGGGGTTGGTCACGCTGTTGTGGAGCACCCCGACCTTTGCCACCGCCTCCTCCACCAGACTGTGTAGCCGATGTTTCCTGTGAAGAACGAGGAGAACGCGGTTCAGAAACCTGAAATCTATCAGGAGACTTAATAGTAGCACGATCTCGCAGATCATAAGTGCGTTCACTACTTGACTGTACGGGAGAGGCAGGCCGAGAGCCCTGTTTCTGCTGCTGCTTTCCCTGTTGTTTAAACTGCCACTTTTGTTTTGGAAAAATGGGTCGTTCATCCTTACCAGAAGTTCCTGCCTTACCCTGCTGCTTAGAATCGGGATTTTTGATCACAGGCTTAACTCCTAAAGAGCTACGACCCAAATCACGATATGCTTCTGAAATTATTTTTGCAAATTCCTGCGGTTTGTCCTCTTCAGCAACTTTCTTCAGTTCATTACGAACCTGAAAGTGCAACGCATCACCCTTAAGGTTTCCCATTATCATGGTAGCCACCAGGCCAAAATCTCCGAGGAGCCGCATCCCTAATTCTATCGCAGACTCCGCTCCATGGTCCTCTTGAACACGTTTGATAACGGAGGGCAGCTGCAACATAGACGGAGTGCCAAAGCACTGCGCGTACGTTGCAGCAAAAACCTTACCCCAAGAAACACAATCATCCATGTGGGGAACTAAGTCTTTAGGCAAACTAATGGTGAGGATCCTGTGTTTCTCCACAGGAGTTGTATGCGGATAAACCGCTTCTATTTGGTCAAATTTTTCAGCAAGCCAAAAGGGATAATCATCCCTCGTGAGGGGGCGCTTGCCTACAACAGAATTAACCATAACAGGACTAATGACCACCGCGTGACGATCACCAGGTTGTCCCGCACCAACAGGCGCCCCCGCCTGTACAGTGCGCGACACATACTGCACTAACGCCCTATATACTGTGATAAGGGCAGTGTGTAGTACACGCAGTTCATCCACCGTCACCGTGAGGTAACGGGGATGAGGCGTAAATCCGGCTAGTACCGGCCAAGTGGCCCCCGCAATTGATAAAGGGCCCATTCTCGGCGGTATAACCACATGGGGGAGGGCGCCATTAAACCAAATCTGATGTTGCCAAGCAGATATTGGTATCTCCTGTGTCCTATACGGCGCATAGGCAGCAGGCACTGCAGAGGCAGTGTATGAATGAAATGTATTATCATTTCCACTGACTGCCGGAATCGTCACCCAAGAGTAGAATAACTCAAAGGGATGAGCCGCATCGGCTCCCACCACAAAGATGACGTCCATGCCCGCGTCCGGCACTCCATATTGCGTCAAGTGACGTTTCAGTGCCGCACGGCTATGCGCCGCAATATTTATTGCCATAAGGACACGCTACACTTCAAGTATTCAGTAGCACAAGGGTTCAATAACCTTTTTAATAATCAAGCTTGAAAGAACCTATATCAATAGAACTAGGTAGGTTTAAAATCCGTCAGACTTGTTATCCGGAAACAAGAATGAGGGTGCTGTGGACTAAATGTAAGCACTACTAAGGCGTTTCAACTCATAGACCAAACGTTAGGTGCGCCATGTTGCAGGGATTCTGCTTATACACAGAACTATGCTTAGAACCCCAGGACCTCAGTGAATTGTGGTGTACCAGAAACTCACCTCAGAACCCAGAACCCAGTATCCGGCTAGCATAAGTGTCCCATTCGTTATCCAAGATTTAGCTCAGAGATCCCAATGAATAGACAACCCAGAACAAGCTACTTAGTGTACTCTCAGGAATGGTGGGAATCGGAAATACCTGTTCGTATATTATTCTCACATCAGTCCACAACAATAATCAACAGAGACACGGTGTAAATAAAAAGAGTTTATTTTTATAGACCACGTGTCCTAAGATGCAGTACTTTGGCTAATACAAGCAGACAAATGATTAATATCAAAACCAGCAACATAGTTACAATACCATAGAATATAAAAGGAGTGATCATATTATAATGACAGTGGATACTACCACCTTCCCTTCACTAATAAGCTAATATTATTATTATGCTATTAGAAGGTCTCTTAGGCTTGAATAGGGGACCCCATACCTCAAAGATCAGCTTAGTGAAATCACATCACAGGAGCATCAGGAGACTTCTCGCAGGAAGGCTCGTCTTCGGTCTGAATAATAAACATGATGTCTGTGATATTAAAAGCACCAACTTTCAGGTATGTGCAGCTGCGCGTGTGTTATGGCTAAATAGTGGGTCGATCAACCTAGAGTAGAAAACATGCATTGTGTAATATTCCAGACTGTTTGTCACACCATGTACAGACCAAGGTCGCTGCGCAGAGCTTGGGATGGTAACAACAGATTGCTCTCGTGTGAAGCAAGTCTCGAGTCAGCAGTTTTATTTAAGAAATAACATGTAAACGCAGTGTCGTGTGCAAAAGCAGAAAGATGGCATTCTAACATCTAACGTGGTTATGCTAACTTAACAATGTATGTACGTATTCAGGGAGAACACACTACAGGATCACATAAACAAATAAAACCACCTGATTCCTTAGAACTAATTTAGCTTAATGCTTTGTTAAGAAGGGGCCGGTGACTACCTTCTTTCCTGGTAGCATCCATATTTTCATTATTAAATACACAGTTAAATAATCAAAATAACCTTCAAAGTTGTTAATCGGCGGTATCATTGATACTCTCATTTAGGGGGATTCATTTTCCACATCCTTTCTCTTTAGCAGCAGTTGATTAAAACCAATGAATCTATAACTAATATTTAAGCTTTATTGTTTATATACTTGGGGTAAGGGTTTTTGAGCATAGATGAAATTTCTACCCTTACTTAAGTTTATCCCATACAAAATGCTGTATGCCTTTTATGTAGCTTCCAAGTGCTATAGCAATGTCAAGACTTATCATTTCTGTCAGTAACACAATGGCTTGGGCTCGTGACCTTATTCCATATTTTAAAAATACTGGGTGTAAAAACAATTTTCGCAGTTCTAAAACTGTAAGGCAATCCAGCAGTATATGCTGGATTCCAGATTTGGTCCCAAGGCCGCATTTGCATGTTCCATCTGAGTGTAACATCTCTGACTTTATTCTTCCCTCCATTAACCATGGGTTAATGCCAATTCTTATCCTTAGGATTTCACACCTAAGCCCATGGTTTGGCAGAGTTTCAAGGTATGGATACCATGCAGCCTTTACCCAGGAGTTTATTATATATTGGACCGATTTTTTCTTCCTCAGGTACTCTAAATCATTATTCCTTGACTGCTCCATGCCTTGGTACTTGAGATACGTCTTTGTGAATTCTACGTCCAGAGAGTGCTGTATAGTACTCACATTTAAACTCCTTATTATTACCTGGATTTTCCTTCTAGCTTCTTTTGCCCAATTTAAGTTACTATGCTGGATCTCTTCGCTACACCAGTGTGAGATTTTCTGCACTCCCCCTGGTTTCTGGCGTTTCCAGAATCTTATCAAGGACATTTGAACCTGGCTATTCCATGCTATTGTTCCTAACTCCATCCTAATTGCCTGGACCATTGCAGAACTTGGTAGAGACAATAGCGTTTTTAGGGCCTTACCCTCCTCCCGATCCCACTCTCCTTTACCACTTAGAAGGAGGACTTCTGCCCCATACAGTACTTGGGGTGGGATCATGGCTTCATAAGCTTTTAACATAGGTTTGTGCGACATATCCCCATAATCCTTGTTAAATTTTTTCAGCCCACAGATGGATGAAAAAGCTTTTGTTTTTTGGGCTTCTAGGTGAGTACACCATTTTAGGGAGCTGTCGAACCAAAGGCCCAAATATTTATATTCTTTCACTATTTCTAGTATTATTTGTCCTAAATACCAACTAAATTTTGTATCTCTCTTACCAAAACATAAGATCTTTGTTTTATCCATATTTACGACTAAAAACTTTGCCTCACAGTATTCTTTGAAAGCATTTAACCCCTTCGCTGCGGCGGAAATTCCGCCGCAGCGCTGGGGGGTGCGGGGGGGCAGCGCGGTGGCCCAGTGCTCATGACGGAGCCACGCCGTCATGAGCCACAGTTGGGCTGTGCTCATGACGGAGTGGTTCCGTCATGACTCCGCCCACAGCGCTAATCGCCCGCACAGGCGGGGAATTAGCACCGCGTGGGCGGCGCGGCCGCCAACGGCCGCAGCATGACGGAACCACTCCGTCATGAGCACACGGCAACCGTGGCTCATGACGGCGTGGCTCCGTCATGAGCACGGAAGGAGTTAATTTCCGTTGGAGCCCAAGTTCCGTTTGATCAATTATTACAAGATCATCGGCATATAAAAGACTTGCTACTTTCCTTCCGTTCATTCTAGGGCTTGCGCTTCTTTCTACTTCCAGCGCTGCTGGTAGGTCGGCTAGGAATATTGCAAAAAGCAGGGGGGCCAGGACACAACCCTGTCTTAGCCCGTTTCTTATAGCTATTTTCTTTGTTAGTGACCCTTGAGTGTCCTTTATTACTTGGGCCCAGTTCCCTCTATGTAGTTCCTTTAAGATGATCAATAGGCTTTCCGGTATATCATATTTTATCAGGCACTCCCATAAGCTCTTACGATCCACTAGGTCGAAGGCTGCCCTGAAATCAACGAAACAACAATACATTTTCTCCCTTTGTTCTATTGACTTCCGGGCAAGTGCCCAGAGGGCGAAACAGTGGTCTATAGTGGAATGACCTTCTTTGAATCCCCCCTGTTCAACCGGTACCACTGAGTTCTGGTCTGCCCAATCTTTTAGTTTCTCTAATACTATTTTTGCGAAGATCTTTTCCCCAATATCTATTAGATTAATTAATCTATAGTTTTTTGGGGCTTGCATATCGCCTTTCTTGTGTAGGGGCCTTATTATTGCACCCTTCCAATTGTTAGGGAACTTCCCAGTTTCTAAAATGACTTGGAACATCTTAGCAAAGAATTCTGCCCACCAGTCCAACTGAGTTTTAATTATCAGGGCAGGGAGGTTGTCTGGACCTGCTGCCCTTGTTAGATTTAAACGTTTTATCGTTTTTTCCACTTCAGAGGCCGAAAAGTCGGGTTTTAAGACTGCTACCAGACCGCTCAAATCTGGTTGCAAATCCTCTTCTGGTTCTCTGCCTGGGCTGTATAATTCCAGCAAATATTCCTCCCAAGCTGCTTCTTCTACCACACAATTCATTTTGGCCACTGGGCGATCTACTGCTGATTGAATTAATTTCCAAATCCGGCGTATATTCTTTGTTTCTATTGTCTCAAGCAGCTCTTTCCAGCAGCCTTCTTTATACTCTCTTTTTGCCCTCCTAATTAACATATTATAATCTCTTTTTAATTTCAAGAGGGTATCAGCCTTACCCTGATCATACTTTATACTTAGGCTACGTGCTGTTCTCCTCAATTCTCTCTTCTTTTCCAAACAATTCTTTGTAAACCATCTTTCTTGTCTCTCCGGCTTTCTTTGGTTCCTTTTATCATCTATTTTTTCTTTCCTCAGACCATCGCTGAGGCTTTGGACAACTTCTTCAATTTTTTCCACATACCAATCCAAGCTCTGGCCACTTAGTGTGCCCAGATCTAAGTTCTGCTGCAGTTTTACTAGCCGGGCTACATACTCTTCTGTTAGTCTTGTGGTGATCCGCCTGGGGTATCCCACCTCTTGGTGAATAACTTTATTACAGTGGTTCAAATGTACATTTGGGAGCTCTAATTCTAAGAGGTTATGGTCACTTCCTTCTCTATTAGTAATCCTAAAATCTTGAATCTGTTGGAAGCACCAGGGTGTCGTAAATACATAATCTATTGGGCAGTTTTGCAAACCTAATTTAAATGTTTTCTTTGCTGGACAGTCTAAGGTTGATCTTCCGTTTAGACAAAAGAGGCTTTTAGACCCCAAATAATTTCCCAGCTGAATATCACTGGATGTACATACACAGTCTGGGAAAGTTGCTTGTATTATATAATAAGCCTCCAGCAATTCTTGGGACCAACAATCTACTTTCTTTGGGTCCAGTTTATGATTAAAATCGCCCATTAATATGATCAGATCCATGCCATATTTTTCACAAATTATGTCCATATCTTTAAAATTCCCCATTTTGACAGCATATTCCTCTCTGGAACCCCATTGCATATACACATTTAACAGCACCATTGTATTCTTTTTGTCAGAGGTAGATAAGGTTACCCTACATGCGAGTAACCATTTACATTTTCCAGTTATTTCGAACACCTTTTTCACTATTTTGGTTGATAGCAATGTCATTATTTCCCCTGCCGGGCGCCCAAATCTTTGCTTCGTTGCTAAGCGATTAAACTGGCGGAAGCCAACAAATGTCGGGGTCTTGCCGCATAGCCAAGTTTCCTGGATACAGATGATCTTGGTGTTTTTCCCTAGTTCCCTTATGTTTTCTTGTTTGAATTGATCTCCGAGACCATTTATGTTCCAGGAAGCTATTCTTATGCCATGCGGCATGCCTTTTACCTATTCAACGTCATCTAGGTGTCCTTCCTCCCCCCGCCCCTCAGTATACCTGTTTGAGGGACCTCCGTGGCATGATCCCTGACTCCAGTTCCCCCACCAATTTTCCACATCTGAATTATTTACTACTATTTTTAAGTTTCGCAAGTCAGCTCCTTCATCTTCTTCCATATCAATTGTCCTTACCTGTCTCTTTCTTAATCCTGCATGGTACCTTAAAAATGTTTTACCCTGCTGCTCTATCCCTTCTACTTCTATTTGAACTTCCTCTTCGGATAGTGTCCGTATCCCTTCTTTCTGTACCGCACACTCTGCTTTTTCAATCGTAATCTTTACCAGGTCCGAGTACATCAATACTCTGGTCACATCCTTTCCTTCTATATTTTGCCTAAATCCCACTTGTTTTAAATCGTTTGACCCTATCCCTTTCAAATTTGGGCACTTGGCGAACGCTTGCAGAAGTTGTGACCTGTTTAGCGGCAACCTCTTCTTTGACTTTTTACCCCCTTTACCTATTGGTATTGGTTCAAAATATAACCACTTACCCTCCTTCCTTGCACCTTTTACTGCCTGCTGTTGTATCATTTATACCTTATTTATCTGGTTTGTGGGCCTATTAATTCCTACCACCGAAGTATTCCTAGTTTGATTATTTCCTCCATAGCCATGACCCAAGCAACTACCGGGATTCTTAGGCTGAGGTGGAGTTTTATTTCTAACTTGTTTCGTCCACAATAGCCTAGTCCTATGTTTATACACACTGTCAGCCAGCACGTGACACACACCTCCCTACATTTAAACTCGTTTAAAAACGAGCATAGACGCGAACAGCCACACACGGACTACATGGACGATGCGATGAGGCGCTTAGCACCCGGTAAGAACATAATTTCTTTCATATCGTCTACTCGCATATTTTTGCGGTAGCTTCTTACCATCCCCTTAGGAACTCCTTTAGGGAACTATACTCACTAATAGCATTAGACACTTTTCCGTAGATCAAGCTTACACCTCATTCTTTTAAACTTAACAACACTAATACAAGATACAGCTTCTCGTAAACGATCTCCTGACAACTTTGACTAACTCACTTCATTTTTCTGTTACCACGTTTATTTTTCTACGTTGCCTTTCACTTTTTTAGTTCGTTCTGACAACCATCATCACTAATTGTAAATAAATGTCGCACCATTATTGTATCCTACATTTATCCATCCTCTTTGCTATTTGTAGATCACCCCTGATGAAGGCTCAAGCCGAAATGCATTGGGAATGTGTAATCTAAGCAATGTTCACCGTGATATGTTTGAACTGAACGCCAGTAAAAAAGACGAATAAAGCTTTTTCAAATCGATGAAAGTTTAACTTTACTCATTGAACAACATTTGAAACCTCCTCGAGAGGACTACATCTGTGCCCGAGGGACACACCCCATGTGTTGGGGAGTGCATTTTTCAGGTTTCATAAATCTAGAGACCTCGCCTCTTTTTATTATTCTCATTGGCCATTTTGAAATATAGACCTCCGATTTTTTTTTTAGGTAAGTCGGCTGGTTCGAGGTGTTCCTCTACCATGGGCTGAGGATCAGTATCCGGGACAGGTCTTACCATAGAAGGCATTTGGGATCTAATCCCCTGTAGCTCACTCTCTATCTTAGCTAGGTACTTTTTCTGTACTTTTAGAATATCATTGTTTGTCAACGTGACTTCTAGAAGGCCTTGTAGAGTTCTCTGTAGTATTAACATGAGGTCCAGCATCGACGAGGCAGGTGTAGCAGAAAGTTCCAAATTTAGTTCAGAGTTTAGATTTAATTCCACGCTTTGTTCTGTCGCTGTCTTTTTCGAGTTCTCAAGCGGGTTCTGCTTTTCTTTCCTCATTTGATTTAACTCTCTACCTGGTTCCTCCTCTTCCTCTATCATTGAGTCCACCTCTGAAATTAGGGTATCCTGGTGTCCTGTCTCTTGTTCATAAATAAGAAGACCTTGTGGTGAAGAGGACAGCCGTGGTGACGACAATATAAATTGTAGGGACTGATTGGCCATAGTTACTGCTTCAATTGTGTGATTTTCAAGCGGTAGGGAAATGTTCACAATCCCGTTCCCACTTTTACTCACCCTCTCATTTAGCGGCGCAGCCTCTATTGTTTCTATATCGGGGACTTTTACTGATGAGAAATCTTTTTTAAAATGTTTCCCCACAAATTCTTTTAGAGAACTTGAGGCATTACCACCCTGTTTTTTGCTTACGGCCACACATCTTTTTGCTCTTTTCTTTGCTTTTTTTCCTGGGCTCGTCTCCGGGCTCTCTCCACTTCCTTCTGAGGCACACGGGCTAACTAGGGTCACTCTTGGTCTCAATTTAAGTTCCAGGTTCTTTTTAAGTTTCTTGGGGGCCATCCCTAATGCTTGGTTAGGTTATGTTAGGTTATGTTAAAATTTCACAGCCTCGGGCACACTCTCTTTGACAGGTAGACTTACTCTTTTGATGATCTCATAAGTGAAACCGGAGTTAGAGACCGGGGTTAGTGTTGCAGGTGACTCTGTTGGGCTGGTACTATGCTGTAGCGCTGTTTTTGGCGGTCTTAGCTGGGTTGCTAGCTATTTTGCAGGCTGGCTGTGGCTTTTTATCTCCCCCCGACTACTGTTGCTCAACTGATGGGCAACGTGGAAAAGATGGACCGACGCAGGAGCACTGACGCTCCTGCTGGAGGCACTCGCAGCCCCGCAGCCCCGCTCCCTCTCGACCGCAAGGAACTGATCAACTGGCCACAGCAACAGCAAGCAAACCGGCAGAAGAGAGCAGGAAATCCGCGCTGGCAGCTTCAGCCCCCAACTGGGAACAGCTGACCGGAACCACTCTCCAGTCAGAGAGAGTCACTTCTTCTGATTCACCTGGGACCTTGCCGGAGTCTCCCGGATTCAGCAGCCTCCCTCGGCTCCAACGCGGCTTAGCTCCCGATTCAGTTCTTGGTTCCCGGTTCGCGGCTCTCAGAAACCCGTGATTCTCGGTTCCGCTTGGATGCTATCGCTGCCTGTTACATCATCAGTTATCTTAGTCGGTTATGCAGTCATCCTACTCACTCATGAAAAAAATGTATCGCACTTACATTTACTCACTTACACAATTATCCAACAACACCTCATTTATTCAAACACATAGTAACTCATCAATAATATGTTAAAAAAGCACCATCACAATTATACACTCATTCATATAGTTACTCTCACAATCACTGACTCTTACACATACTTATTTATATACACCAACTCTCACATCCAATGCCTTTTATTTTTTTACTTTGTTGAAGATGTACAACTAAAACATATATTTGCTCACCAACACACAAATAAATACACTCAGTCACCCAAACAACTGTTTCCACATGCACTCTTAAACCCATACACCTAGTCAATCAACCATTCACACATCTATGCATAGAGTTACACACACCCCATCCAACCACACACAAACTCAGTGTCCCATACAAATACTCACCCAACTAATCAATAACTAATATACACACTCCTGTAGTTAGTGACCAACTGATGCAGCATGTTATACAACAACAGAGACAGTGCTGCACACATTCACATAGTTTAGTTACTAATCCATGTATTAAGTGAGACACTTTTAATTACTCACTGAAAAAGACAGTCAGACAGCTACTAAATCCTCCATCCAGACAGTTATATATCCACTCAATCTTCAATACAGATTGGTATATATATAATACATATTTAAATTTCAAACTAAACCACATTCAGTGGATGATGTCATCAGTGATGTCATTTGAGATGTCATCAGTGATGTCATCAGTGATGTCACTGACCATGTCATGAATGATGCAATATGCGACATCATCAGCAGTGCATTGCGGGCGCGTGAGTTATAGTTAGCAGAACTAACTATAACGGAGGAATTTCTATGGTTTTGTTTGAGTGAAATGGGCAGCTAACTATAATACCCCTGAAACCTATGTTTATTTCTGTGAATATATATATATATATATATATATATTCCAAACAACGGAGTTGCTCCTTCCGGATTACTGGGACCCTTGAAAGTTGGCATACACACCGGCGGAGCCAGCCGGCTAACATTATCCAATTACAGTCAAAAATGAAGTATGCTCTCAGTAGTTGTTACTCCCACTTATGAAGCCCCGAACCCCAAAATGTTGGAGGAATGGTCACAACATTCAGCGTTAAGTTCGAAGGGGATGATGGAAATACTAATCAAATATGCGTGGCAAGACAGAGATGATCTACTTAAACAGATTAAATTACTCATGGAAGAATTACAACAATCAATGGAGAGTAATGCTTTCAATAAAATCCTTGACCCCATGAAAGAACGCCTTGGGAGACATGAAGAAGAAATAAAAGCAAGGAAAGCAAGAAAGATCAATCGAGATTATGCCGATTACGAAAGCGGAAGAATCCTAACTTTCAGCAAAAAATACGATCATCTCTGTAAAGCACAAGAAACTACCATGACATCCATCTCATCTACTACCAACAACCCCACTAATCTAACTAACAATAACATCATAATAAGTGACACTGAATCTGACATTTCTGGAGGAAACACATCGGGAGAAGAACGCAATCAGAAACAAGTCAGACGAATTTCGGGTCCTACAGAAGGATCGGCAAACAACACGAGAGAACCCACCACCAAAAGCACGGGGACGTGGACGAGGAAGAGGCAGGGGAAACGCCGGAACAGAAAAAAGACTCGCACAAAGCTGGTTCAACAGACAGAGGAAGGGGTACCATGGGAAACCGCAGAACCCGCTCAAACAGGAACTATTAATGGACATGAAAATGGTAAATTTGACAGTAGTTAATCTTTCTAAAAGACCCATGAGTGATACTGAAAAACGAACTCTCTGCTTGGGTTTGTCCTTTTGCCCCTCTTCTTCTTTTAAGTACACTGAAACCAGGATAGATCTATTTAAATATGTGAGAAAACTGAAATTCAAAAAATGGCACATATTGAAAAGACAAGGCTTTAATCACAACAATAGAGCGAGCAAAGTTCACAATAATGAAAATTTGGCTATTGGTGATATAGATACTCTTATTACCATGGCTGAATTAGCCCGTAATGATGAAGGTGAGCAAGCAGAGATCAATGTGACACAAGTGCTAGATGATATGGAAATTAACACAGGAGCAGTAGCTAAAACACCTTTCAAAATCAAATCCACTTTTGTACCATCCTTGCCACATGATAACATAGACACTTTTCAAGATTGCATTATCAAATCACTTACTGAGCTTAGATTCAGTAAAAATAAAAAATATTCAACCAATGCTGGCAGTAATCTGTCCTGGGCGCAGAGACAGGCACTCAAATCTTTATCCTCTGACACTGAAATAATTATTCGCCCTGCAGACAAGGGGGAGAATGTAGTCATTCTTGATAGAGAGGATTATATCAATGAGGCTTTACGCCAACTTGAAGACACCAATTTCTATGTACATGTAACTTGGGACATTTACCATCAGAGTATAACTCTAATTTGGGACAAATTGATTACCTGGAAAGACAAGGGCCTTTTAGAGTGGGAGGAGTTTTGCTACTTGAAAAAAGACCATCCTAGGGTACCCTTTTTATATCTCTTACCCAAATTGCACAAAAATAACACCAAACCTCCGGGACGCCCCATTGTGTCTTCTATTGGGTGCATAAGTGAAAACATCTCCAAATATGTTGACCATTTTCTGAGAGAGTACGTGGTATTACTGCCGAGTTATCTAAGAGATACCAAGGACTTTCTCGGCAAAATTGATAACCTGACATGGCAATCGAGTTATCTTTTTATTGTTTTAGATGTACAATCACTCTATACGATAATTGACCATGTTCAAGGTTTGAATGCATGTAAATTTTTCTCAAACAGAGACCCCTGAAATATCGCGATCACAGTCTCATGATTTTGGAGATGATTAAATATTGTCTACAAAATAACATTTTTTCATTCAATGGCGCCCTCTACAGGCAAGTGAACGGTACTGCAATGGGTTCATGCTTTGCTCTCAGTTTTGCTAATCTCTTCATGGGATACTGGGAGCAAGAGATCTTGAGCAAGAGCACATTGCAGGTACACCTTCCGAAAGTAATTGTGTGGCTACGCTACATAGATGACTTGTTCATCGTCTGGAATGGCAGTAGAGAAGAAGCAGATACCTTGATTGGCAAACTCAATGCCAATGAATATAACATCGTTCTGTCTGGGAGCATCGATGCCAACAAGGCAGAATTTCTTGATGTAAGTCTGAAAATAGAACATGGTAAGGTGGGAACTACCCTGTTCTGCAAGGCCACTGCTGGTAACAGTGTTTTGCATGCCCTCAGTAGCCACCCAGAGGCACTCAAATGGAGTATACCTTATGGGGAGCAGCTGAGGGCTAAACGAAACTGCAATAGCCCTGAGTCTTATTGGGAGGAAAGAGACAACATCACTGCTAGGTTTCTCAATCGGGGTTACCCACGTTGGGTCCGCAATAAAGCAAGAGACCGGGCAGAAAGAGTAGAACGTGACGAGACCCTACGGGACAAAATTGAAGGGGATGATGAACAAGGAGAGGCGGGTACTCGTCTCATCCTTACGTTCAACAATGACTCACAGAAAAAAACGCATAGTGTCGAGACATTGGAACATCTTGAAGGCAGACAACACACTAGGGGATCTCATCACCGATAGGCCTACCATCACTTACAGGAGAGATAAGAACATACGGGACTGGGTTGTGAGAAATGACATTATGAACTATCCCACCTCCACTGACCATGGCCTCGTAGGATTTTTTCCATGCGGCCATTGCAAAGCATGTAAGCACAGCAAATTTAAAGCATCGCTGGATTACAGAGGGGTGACCAAAAAGATTGATCAATTTCTGACACGCAGCACCAACTTTGTAATCTATGCCATAGAATGCACATGCAAACTCTGGTACATTGGTAGCACTACATGCGCAGCAAAAAAGAGGATATTAGAACATCAGAGAGCGATAACTAACAACAATCCTAAATATCCAGTTGCTCGTCATTTTTACGACCGACATTACTCCAATGCATCAGAGATGAGCTATCTGATTTTGGAACACATCCCCAAGAATCCGCGAGGAGGGGATAGGGTACTGGCTCTAAGACAAAGGGAATCTAGGTATATCATAGATTTCCAAACCAAGACCCCGGGAGGGCTAAATATGGATGAGGAAATGTCAATTCACCTCAAAACAGGATCTTAGTACAGGACCTAGATTGTCTGTGATGATATGGTTGTAAGAGTGATGGCATTAGCTGCATGAACAGAATACATTTTGAAATTTAATGAAATTTAGTCCAAGCTGCAGATACGTTTTCACACCTTTCTAGCCTCCAGTTGTGTAATGTGAATTGTTGACTTTGTATTTCACGGTTTTAATCTTGGTTTTTATTATTTGTATCTTTTTACAGTAGAGAAGGAAGGGGCCCCTCCACATGACAGCACCTACACGGGCATCCTACCCTTTTTCTCTGATTTATTATGCACTTTTTCATACGTTTCCACTGTTTGTATTTTCGTTCAGCAGTCCTCAGAAAAGTCTACTTATCATATGTGTGGTATTTGAATACTAATCTCTTTACAGTGATATGTGTGTGCAGACACCTAACTATTTAATTTGAGAGTATTACTCTGCCGATAATGAAGATATGTATTATTACAGCGTAATAATGGTTGGTCAGGTTTAGCTGAGGATATATCTCTTGTTCAAAGCCCACTGGGGCAGCACGATTATTTATTTCCACTATAACCGGAAAGTCTGGGCACGTACTCACGTGCGGAGACTCATTAATACACTTTTGGTATATCCCCTTGATTTATCTAGTCCATAACCTGACATTAATTACCATCATTTCAAATTGAACACTGGCCCGTGAGTTCATATGAGGGTTACTAGCGGCATGGTAATTATGTATTAGTAGTGGCAATTGCCATACACACTAACATGCTGTATTATTAGAGAGCTTTAGAATTATATTATTTTATTTTTACTTTCTACTTTCCACACAGTTGACTTGTACGGTGTCGAAATTGGTCATCTCACAAAAATTTGTATGCACTTTGCCGTATATTTGTTACATTGCTGGTTGCTGGGACACCGATCCAAAATGGAGATTACATTAGACGGTGCAACCATACAACCTCGTGTTTTACCTATTTTGGTCAAGTTTACAATGAATTCTTGATTTTCTTGACAAATACCAATATTGTATTAGGCATGCATGTTTAATTAGGTACGAACATTTTAAGTACATTCAGTCTTACTTAATACAAGATGTAACCCTTTGGTTTGCACAGTGTAAGATGGCCGCCGATTTTCGGCAGTCTGTTTGCACAACAGAGTAAGTCCTTTGTTGATTTCAATTATGTGAGTGACCGTAAGCATATGTAAGACTGCTGTTCGTGATTCTTTTTTACACGTGAACAAGTCTGCTCGCCGAAACGCGTTGTGTGAAATCAAACACTTGACCATGCACTATTTTGGAATCTGTCTTACTCTACTGAGAGCATACTTCATTTTCGACTGTAATTGGATATATATATATATATATATATATATATATATATATATATATATATTACCTACTGGCGGTCGCCAGTAGGTAGTTATAGTTAGGACCACGTTTCCATAGGAAATCCGCAACATTCTATTTTGAATAACTTTGGCGCTGGTCGACGAATCCTCGCGAATTTTTCAAAATAGGTGGGGCGCTCCGCTCCGCTCCTACCCTGAAAGTCTCGGGGGGATTCGTCAAGCGGGGGCTGAGATAAAAGGGGGGTCCCAAAACGCGTTTTTCCCATGCATTTTTCCATAGGACCTTTAGACACAGCTACAGCCCGAACGGCTGAACAGAATTACTTGAAATTTGGCAGAGAGGTAGTCCTCAGGTCAAGGAAGTGCCTTTTGTAAGTTTGGTGTAAATCTGTTCAGTAGATTCAGAGAAAATAGCCTTTAAATCAATATATATATCTGAGCCAGCTTACGGTGCGCTTACGGTGCGCTTACCGTACGCGTACGGTGGCGTGCGCGAGCGCGATTTTGATTGGCTGTTAGATCTTAGTAAACATTCGAATCGGTCGAAACCAGGAAGCGGCGGCCGCCATTTTCTCTCTCGCTCTCTGAGTTGGGCAGCAAAAACGATGCCAAAAAATGTCTAAAGAGGCAGTTTCTTGAGATCCTAACCACCCAGCATTGATATAGGGGTCCCCAAACAACCCCCAAGCCCCAAAAAAAAAATTTTTTTTTTTTTTCGGAAAATCGGCGATTACGCGTACGGTAAAAAAAATTTTTAAAAAAAATTATCCACACCCTCCCCACCCCGTGTGCAAATGGTGCCCGAAGGGCACCATTTGTGCATGGCTTCTTACAGGTAAGAAATAAACAAAGAATAAATTTCACAAAGATGCGCATAATATGTCCCCCATGTGCGCACGGTGCGCGAAGCGCATCGTGCGTACATGGCCCATCCCGCATAACGTGGGCACGCGGTGCGCGCAGCGCACCGCGTGACCACCGTGCGTGCACGGCACTAACTGCGTAAAGTGGGCTTCGTGCACCGCGTGCTCACTGTGCGCGCACGGTGCGCGAAGCGCACCGTGCGCGCACGGAACAAACTGCGTTAACTGGGCGCGCACGCCACGAATGGCGTAAAGTAACTTAGCATTTAAAAAACCGTACAAATTCACTGAAAAAACCATAGGTTTCACACACGTTATAGTTAGGAATTAGCATTTAAAAAACCTTGCAAATTCACTGAAAAAACCATAGGTTTCACACATGTTATAGTTAGCTGGACATTTTATTGATAAAAAACCAATGAAATTCCCCCGTTATAGTTAGTGCAGGCAACTATAACACACGCGACCGTAATCCTCTGCTGATGACATATGTGTCTTTATGAAAAAATATATTTGTAATATATGTATAGCTAAAATTTAATGGAAGAAGACATGGGCAAATAAGTGTCTAAATACAGTATTAGCATCAGCAGAGGATTGCGGTCGCGTGAGTTATAGTTGCCTGCACTAACTATAACGGGGGAATTTCATTGTTTTTTTATCAATAAAATGTCCAGCTAACTATAACATGTGTGAAACCTATGGTTTTTTCAGTGATATATATATATATATATATATATATATATATATATATAATTCATTACTTACTTGATTATTTATTTGCATGTCGATTAAGGATCACTTGTAAATCTGTGGTTGGATATTTCTTCTCTTTTTACCAACGATGATTTGTATCCTTTTCTGTGTCTATGACCTTACACCCAGGTGATTCCCCCATGTGACCAGCAATTTCACTTTAAATTTGTAACTTCACGAGCTAATAGCTGTCATGTGATCAAGGCTCCACGGAGCCGAAACGTTATGGCCGTCGCTCTGGGTAATAAATGAAACCTGCACTATTCCCAGGCTCGTGTACTTACTTCTTTGGCAGTTGAAGAACTTTCAAGGCTGATGGGAGTAGTCTTTTTGATATATATATATACACACACACACACACACACATCTTGAGTTTTTCCACAGTGCGAGAGCAAGCCTACTAGGTTTCACATGCCTGGTTTTGGGGGTCTTTACCCCAAATTTCTCTCTCTCTCCCTCTCTCGTATGAGAGTGAGCCCTCTGTGTAACTCCCTGGGTTTCCCGGTTTCTCTTTCAACATTGGTACCTTTGAGTACGGTTGACGGCTTGACTTCTGATGCCTTAGCCCTTAGGCTTTTACATAGGTGTGGTGTAGTTCTCATGGTGTACACAGTCTCCTTGTGTGTATCATGTCATCCACATGTATGTTTCTTCTGGTAGCCACAGCTTTGTAGATCTAGGCATGGTGACGTTGTTTCCTCACCTTCCTGTCTTGGCATCCTTGGTGATGTATGCTTAGTTTGTCTGCTCTGACCTACTGTTTCATCCCTCCTTTGGGACGGTCTATTACGGATCCATGGGATCTGGGGTTCACTTGTACTTCTTTTTGCAGAAGTTTATACACGTCCTTCCATCATGCACTGACCTTGTTGGTTCCATCTCTTTCTTTCCGTTATTCCTGGCAGGACGACTGCAGTCTCATCTGTTCTCTGCAGGGTTGTGGTGCCTTTGCCTTCCCCTTTATCATAGCTCCCCTGCAGAGCTTCATGGGTCTGGTGTCAGCCGCGCTGGCATTTGCTGTTCCCCCGTGTTTTGGTCAATATTATTGACGGCTTTCCTTTCTTTGGAACGTGGTGGGTTTTCAGTCGCAGACCCTCCTCCAATGGGGTATGGCTTTGGTATCTATTCTAAGATAAGGAATCTGCGGCTAGATGTCTATATCAGATGAACGAGTTACTTACCTTTGATAAAGGTGTGTCTGGTAGAGACACGATCTAGCCGCAGATTCCTTAACGCCCACCCATCCTTCCCATTCTGCGACGACCTTCCAGGTGGAGTTCTGTCCACTGACTTCCTTACAGGTGGTCTTGGCCTTCTTGAGGGGTACTCTGGCTCACCTGCTTCTGGGGCAAGTGTGTCGCTCTGTCTAGCGCATTTGCTCTCCACCCTTTTCTCATTTTGGGCGGATGGGTTACGTGCTTTCAGTGCTCCTCTGCCCAGGTTTCTGGAGTGGAGATCCAATATTCCCTCCCTCCGCCTTTTTCCGGCCCCTCCATTGCCTTGATGCTTCTTTGTTATTGCCTATGTTCTACTTCATAGATCATTGTAGGAAACATTATGACCGTGCTGTGTTGTTACTCATTTTTGGTCGCTCGCCATGGCACATGTTGTTCTAGTCTTGTTGTCCTTTACAGTTACGTCCTGTGGTTACAGGCCGTCTTTCATGCGTACCCGTCGGTGGTTGTGCACTATTCTTCGTTTCTCATGTCCTTCATTCCCAATGCCATTCCCTCTTTGGGGGGGTGGCATGTTTTTTTGCTTGGGCGAGACTGTTTCTAGTAACAGGGGCTTGTTCGCTCCCTTCACTTCCTTCAAGTGTTGAGTACTCTTTCAACATGATCCTTTCAAGTGTTGAGTACCTTTTTCAAGTGGTGAGGGTCCTCATCATTCTATGGTCTCTTGTTCTTCTCGTTTCACAGATTTGTGTTCTTTATTCACACACTGTTCCTATACTCTCCCAGTTTTTGTATTGGCTCCGCGTTTTGGCGCGGTAAAGATTCCCACAAGAAAACTGACGTCAGCACGCCGGGAGGGACCTATATGGCTCCACTGACGTCAGGACGGAGCCGGGCGATGCCACCTCCCGGCATGAAGAGGTACTTCTGGGGGGAAAAGTCTTTTCCAGCTCCAGTCTGACGCCTGGGGAATATTCTAAGTTAAGGAATCTGCGGCTAGACTGTGTCTCTACCAGACACACCGTTACCGAAGGTAAGTAACTTGTTTTTAGGTCTCGCCTGAGCCAGCGCATGCGCTGGTCTGGCGAGATATTTAGTAAGTGGGCTTTAAAAATCCGACCACACGCTTTTGCTTGTGGCCTAAAGCTTGCGGTTACGAGCAGAGGCACCATCTGGCTTTCCTCCTCTTTCTTGTCATGGCTCATTAAGCTTCCTTTTAGCGCGCGTGCGCGCACACAACTCCCGGGCTTGCTCCTCTCTCTTGTCATGGCTCATTAAGCTTCCTTTTAGCGCACACGCGCACACACACACACACACACACACACACACACACACACACAACTCCCGGACTTGTTATTAAATGTAATTATTAGTTTCTGTTAAGACAGTTGTTACAAGAGCAATAAATAACCTCTTGATTCTTCCCTGACACTGCCGGGAGCGTATATGATAAATTCACCCCCTCTCTTTGAAATGGATTGCGCGCCTCATTCTAAAGCAAGGCCAAGGGCACAGGAAGACTAGCAGCGTGCGCTGGGCCTACGTTTTGAACCCAGGAGACACTATTTAAATATTCTGCACAGGGCAAGTCTCTTGTCAAACGGGTCCCATCATGGGCAACAGGCATAAATCCGCCTTGGAATTCACACTAAATTCGTTAAGCCATTTTGACATCTTGGGTTGAGGTTCTTTAGACTGATTCCCTTTTTTATGTAAAAATAAGTGGCTTGTGCCAAGCGGAGGCGTGCAGGCCCTCATTACGCTGCTTCCTTGATAAGATCTTCCGGGTCCGTGGCTCAGAAGCACACGCTGTATTAACATCTCATCATTCGCTCTTCACTTCAGCACTCCCGAATGGCAGAACCTCGTGGGGCAAGGGCAGAGCCAAACTTCAAAGCAAGGATCTGTGAAATTACCCACTTACATAGTATGCTGACTCAAAGACTTTATCTGCATCACAAACGTCGCTCTGCTCCTAGTTGTTCGGGTAGAGGGGCGGGGGCTGACTGAGCTTGTTCAGTCAAAAGAAGACCTATGAATGAATGGCGTATTATTCCCCGTCAGCTCCTCAAATCACCATCGCCTTTTAATTAGCGGAGCGCATAAATAATTAGCGTTTAGAACGTCGTCTTGAGCTATTTGCATAGCATTCTCTGCCCATCACCCACCCTTCTGCTTCTTTCCGTGGCAAACCACTCACTCACTTTTGTATGGACGCCAGAATCTTAGCCAAAGTCAATATCGAGGCCCTGCATTTAAAAACTTCCATTCTACAGCTCCAACCCCTTTCGCGTTGGTGCAGATCAGTAAACGTTTTGAATTCCCCCCAAAGGTCTCAGAGCAGATTCCAGGAAAACTCGTGGAAAACTACCTTTTTACATGCGAGTGAAGGAAGTTCATCATGAGTAACTGAATTACGTGTATAATTGCATATATTAAAATGCCTTTACCCATGTTCGTTAGAGCATTTATTTAGTATTTCTCCATGGAAAAAAAATGCATCGTAATGGAGAAACCCGTACCATTACACTTTCACATGTGGGGGTATTTCGTTCCCATGAACCCCTTTAAATGGATTTACTCCTTTAAAGAGCAGTATATGGCCGGCTGTTTTCAGGGTGAGATAGTTTTAGCTAAGGTTTAGTACTTGTAAATCATGGTAATTGTAATTGCATTTATATAGCGATCACTACCCCTGACGAGGTATGTCTACATGTAAAATGAACTTACATGTACAAATGGTTTTCTGGAATCAGGCCCTCATTTTATCAACAAGCATTGGCATAGCCAATAGGTCTCGCCTTTGGGACCTTCTAAGTGGTTAGCCATGCAACAGTTGATGTTGTTGCACCAAGGATATTGTGCTGGATAACTAAACACTTATACGGTCCCAAAGGCGAGACCTATTGGCTATGCCAATGCTGGTTTTAAATGATATCACATATACATTTTTGTTGTGTATTTGTTTTCTTCCTTTTATAACAAAATACTGGGAGAAAAGTTCAACGACTATGGAATCCATTTAGTAATAATAACAGATGGAATTAATTTATGTTGTGAGGACACATTTTATTTACACTACTATAGGTAATACACAAAAAGATGAAGAAACTAACTTAACTGGGGATGGGTTCTATCTTTTAGGAGATGATTATGGTGAAGTTGACGAGAATCAAAGATTATCTACTTCTAGAAAGTTAAGAGCACCAGAAAATGGGGATGGTCTGCGCAACAGTTGCCTCTCCTTTTCAGAATAACGAATAGTGGTAGGACTTTATCATAAAACAAAAGCGGTTACTTCTGGCTATTAGATTAGGCTACAATAGCATTATTCTTCCTCTTCTGTACCACTGTGACCAAACACTCCGACGCCGACTGCCTCTTGAAGTGTGCGTGTTTTCTATGTATAAAAAAATATTTAAAAATGTTATAAGGTATAAAGAATTAAGAATACCAGGATGTGGAAGGGGCGTGGTCTGCTGTGTTGCGAAATGGCCGCCAACTAGGCGAGCTCCGCGGCCGAGACAGCATCCTGCAAAAATCCGCACAACTGGTGAGCACTTACTGTGCTAAACGATCCCACATCAAAGCCCAAGGTGTGCAGCACCCATCAAGCCTACGCTCATCGCTGGATGTGCTCCGGGGACAGCGGTGTGGGTCCCGATCTACAACGGCCTGAGACTGCTCGGCGGTGGAATGCGCAGGCGGCCGGCTGCGGCGAAAATTGAGACCGCGGTGCCGGGACTGCGGTAGGCCCTGGCTTTCCGTGACACAGACTTCGGACCACTTTGCCGCTCAACTGCTGGGTGGATTAATCTACCGGTGCTACTGGACGACTGGCGGAAAGTGCAGGGGGCGGTAAATGCCCCCAACACTCCCCCGTACAGCTGCCCAGACGGTGAGGAGTCGGCAGGGGGTCAGCGCTCCTTCGATGCAAGTGCAGTGCGTTGGAGGTCAAATTACGCCGGCGCCGATACTCCTGGAGGTGGGGTGAGACCTTCGAGTGTGAGATTGCCGGGGAAAACGCCACCGCATCGGCAAGGCCAGGGTAGGCCTTAACTAACAATGCGCGCCGCTGCTGCACGGCCCGGCATGTAGCCTATGCCCACTGGTGGGTTTAAGACACCACCGGAGGCTCTGCTAATGACAACTTGGACCGCATATGTGGTCCAGACCGCCCTGAGAGAGTGAGCGGGGCCGGGCCTGAATACCCTGGTGGGCCTCCTGACGGTGCTAACATCCTTGCGTGCAATTGGGGCACTGCTGGAGGAATTACTGGCGGCACCTTGACTACCTGTGTGGACCAGACCGCCTTGGTAGAGTGACCACAACAACCCCAATAGTGCCTGCATATGGACAACATCTCTCTCCCCCCAAAGTGTTTGCCACACCTGAACACTTGGCCATATCCACGCCAAATGGCTTCAACGCGTCCCACCACAGACTCCAAACTGTCATCACTGCAAAGACCGGTAAAGTGGCACACTCCAGTGTGGGGGCACTTACCTGCTGTTTGCCCGGCTGCCCCGACCAATCCCACTTCCTGCGAGGCTAGGGTACAGGCCACACCTAGCAACGCCCCTCTTCGGCGGGCAGGTATTTGGTAGGTATATCTGGACTGGGCATCACCCACTTGCATTGAGACTGACTGGCAGGACACACGAGACGGTTCCGTGACACAGGTTGAGGCATGGGTAAGCAGGACGCAAAGCGGCCGAAGCTGACCTTCGACCAACGGTGGACCACGAGACTCACTAAGCACGACTCGGAGGCGGGTGCGGAGCGCCCACCAGATGGAGGACCAGGGGGAGGATTTACGTACCCTAATGCTGGAAAGGAGGTCCAGTCTTCGGAACATTGATACTAAACTTGATGCGCTAACCTCCCAATTGGACGCAGTTAAATCGCAGGTGGGAACGCATGAGACTAGGCTGGGTGTGCTGGAAAACAGAGTCTCGGATTTCCATGACTTCCAAGTGGAGACAAAGGAACAACTTCTCCAGATGGATAAAGTGCTTGGGATAATCCGTGCCAAAAACGAGGATTTGGAGGCCCGGTCTCGCCGAAGTAACCTCCGTATTACTGGGATACCGGAGACAATAGCAATTGCGAAGATGGAGACATACGTAGCAGATATGCTCCACGAACTATTTGACCCACACCTCTCTCCAGTCTTTGCCGTGGAGAAAGCACATCGTGCTCTGGGCCCCAAGCCGCCAGTTGGCGCTACCCCCAGACCCATTCTGGCCAAAATTCTGAACTATCAAGATCGAGACACGGCCCTACGCCTTGCCCGGGGTAAGGGGGCGATTATATATGGAGGCAACAATATCTCCTTTTACCCAGACTTTACTCCAGCTGTACAGGCGGCACGGCGGGAGTTCCTTCAGGCTAAACGTCTGCTCCTGCAGGCCCAGATCCCATACGCACTTCTTTATCCTGCCAAACTCAAGGTCACTTATGACGGATCTGCTCACTTCTTCACAGACGCTAAATCTGCTCTTAAATTTGCGCTACATGTCAGCGGATAGGCATCCAGCCAACTTCCCAAAGGATCGGCGGCTGCAGAGAACAATTCAAGTGACAACGATTGAAAACAGCCATCGCCCCGAGATTCTCCTGGTTTGTATTAAGATGTCTCCAGTTGGCATGGTTTGGTTTGTGCTTGTTGGAACTGGGGTGCGAGGATTACCTATGTGCATGCTATAATGGGTCTACAATCTGCGGCACTGACATACATGTTCATTGGTTCTACGTGTAATACGTCTGCCCAAGCAGGATATTGCATTTAACTGTGCCTAACTAACTCTTTATAGACTTGTTATTCACGGGATGGCTACACACCCTCTATTTGGACTTTGGTAGGTTTGGGTGTTTGGTTTATACTACTACGAGACAATAGGTAAGACTCACCAAAAGGTTCTCGGCCACCCTGAGTAATCAGGGGAGCATGCCGACGGTACTTTGCCCCCCATGGGAGAGCTCCCACTAGTAGTTGTAGTTGTTACGATGTTTGGGATGGGCTTTCTGCAACCTGATTGGGGGGTTGGAGTGGGTGGCGGGTTGGGGGGTGGAATTGTTTTGTTGTTTGCCAGGTCTATGCTTTTTAATATCCATGATGATTGTCATGTGAAGCCATATATGCTATTGTGTTTCGCTCCTTCTGTTTCGCTACACTATATAGACGCAGACACCCTATGACTTCTTTAAATTTGCCCACCTGGATCATTCGAGGGCTGAATGATGGTAGGAAAGCCAGATTAGTGCACTCCTATTTGCTTAGACACCACATTGATGTTTGCATGTTGCAAGAGACACATCTTAGTCTTCCATCGTCTCCTAGATTGAGACATAGTAGATGGGGATCGATTTACTCCTCTATTTATTCAAATTACTCTAGAGGGGTTGCTGTGCTGATCAGGTGAGATCTGGACTGGAAAGCGGGTGCAATACAACTAGACCCAGAAGGTAGATACACAATAATACAGGGCACACTGGGTGGTAATCCAATGGTGTTGGTCGCGGTATATGGCCCCAACACTGACTCCCCCGAGTTTTTTCAATCTATATTGGCTAAGGTGAAAGCAACAAACTGTGACACCATTATTTGGGGAGGGGACTTCAATGCCATTCTTGATAATGTATTGGACAGGAAAGGGGTATCTAGAACACTACAGCCAGCGGCTAGTGCTACATTACAAGCCGTATTATCGGACGGGGACTTTGTGGACATTTGGAGACATACACACCCGATGATTCAGGAAGGGACATGTATTTCAGAACATCATAAAGCGTGGTCAAGATTAGATTATTGGTTAGTTTCCTGTGATGTGGCTACGTGGGTGAGGGAGGCCCTACATCTTCCGCGTTCTTTATCAGATCATGCACCCCGTCTCCTGCGCTTAGAATTACCAAATTCCATTCTGCGGATGTACACCTGGAGGCTGTCGCAGGACGCCCTCTTAGACGAAGCTTTTAAGGAGGAGATCAGGGGAGACATAAATGATTATTTTTCTCTAAATGGGGGCACTGTGAACACTGTGGCTACATTCAAGGGAAGCCTTTAAAACTGTGGTAAGAGGGAACTGTATAGCCCGATAGGCGGGGGTGTTGAAGGCCATCCGGGGGACCCTTGCTACACTTGAAAAACAAATTAGGGAACTAGAATCACAATTCTACTGCTCTGGGAATCCCAACACGCTGGCAACGCTGAAGGAAAAGTTGCTCGAGTTTGAGGAAGAGGCACAAAGGGAAGATAAGTTTCTTTTTTTTTAATTTCTTTTTTTATTTGGAGAGAGTATATCAATAGGCAAAGCATTTACACTTCATAAGCATTATAATATATACATATAGTTAAAACCATATAGCGCAAGAGCAAATTCATATGTATTTACAATAACAAATCAATCGGAACGGGAAAAGACAAAGGCCCAGAACAGAGCTAAACTCAATAGATTCATGGGTATTATTTCATTTCATAAGGTCTTTAACCAGAGAAGAAAATACATCGTGATTTACACTTTCTCTTTAAAAAACATTTTGCTTTGTAATCCAGTTATTCATAGGGGCCCAAATTGCCCTACCTCGCCTTTTTGCGCTACGGCCTTTGCACTTATATAGAGCTTTCTCAAGATGGTAAATAGCCAGCAAGCGACCTAGCCAAGCACGAAATTGTGGGGGATCTGCATCTTTCCAGTGTGTGGCAATAAGGAGTCGAATTACCGCTATTGAGACAAACACAAACTTGTCCTTGTGACGATCACTTTGCGCCTTCTCGTCACATCCCAGCAACATTAGGGTTGGAGTTATATTAATACACGTGTCAATTGCAGCTGACAAGAATTCCCCTATCTGCTTAATCAATGGATTCAGTTTCTCACAGCCATGGAACATGTGTGCTATATTTGCTGGCCCTTGATCACATCGCGGGCAATTGTCATCCTCTCTTTTACCCCACCGATGTCCTTTTGCAGGAGTGGAATAGAGGTCATATACCGTATAGTAGTGCTGAGCTTTCAAATTAGCTGCGAGGAATGTCCCGTTGGCTAAAGCTAATGAGTTATACACATCGATGTTGGGATCTCCTACTTTAGTAACCCATTTGGTTTCTAATGCCTCAAGGTCATCAGAAAGAGTATCCATCAAGATCTTATATATATTTTTGATTCTTGACTGCGGCAGAGACATGGTTTCTATTAGCAAATTCCTGCATAGAGAAGATCTCTCTTCATTAATTTGATTTACAAAGCAGGTAAGCTGTCTGTATTTAAGGTGTATTCCGGCCGCTATGCCAAACCTTTGCTGCAGCTCAAAGAACGACAGTCTTTGTTCATTAAAATAAATATCCCCCAACTTCAATATTCCTTTTTCTTCCCATTGCTTGGCCAGATTATCGTAGATTAATGCAGGAAAGAGGGGGGGATCGCCACAATGGCATATACCTGTTGCATTTCAGTATCTTCGTGAGCTCTACCATTCTTTTCCATATACTCCACATTGCAATTATGATATTAAATTTAGTTCTCTTAGAATAGCTGGGCTCTAGTTGTCGTATAAGTACTCCTTGTGCATTTCTTCCTATTGCTAACTTATAGATCGAGGGGGGGTCCCTATTTACAGCGTATTGACTGCTGCCCACACCGGGTAGAATCACTAGAGCCATTGGTTGTAAAAAGGTTGCATAATAGTAATATCTAAGATTAGGAACAGATCATCCACCTCGATCTTGTGGTAGTGCTAGAAATTTAAGGGAGCGTCGAATTTTTTAATACTCCCATACAAAATTACTAAATATACAGTCTACTTTCTTTAAAAGTGAATCTTCAATTGCTAATGGGATCAATCTAAACATATACAGAACCTTAGGAAGCATAACCATCTTAAGTATGTTACACCTTCCTATAAGGGTTAAGTGCAATCTATCTAAATTACGTAGCTCTGAGCTGATCTTATCAATCATGGGGATCATGGTTATATTCCAGATTGCTTCTACTTTACTACTGATTTTAATACCAAGATAGATTACTTCATCTAATCTCCGAGGGTCATTACACAAGGTTTTAGAGTTGCATAGGATCTGGGTTTTTCCTGCATTTAATAAATAGCCAGATTTACGGCCGTATTCATGAGCAAAATTCGGAATTTGGCTGATTGCATTTACTGGGTCAGTGGAGACCACTGCCAAATCATCGGCATAGGCCATTATCTTTGTTTCAGATCCATTGCTCTTGACTGGTGTAATTACTTGATCTTGGAATATTTGCTCTATAAACAAATATCAATATAAAGAGCAAATAATATTGGGGAGCAGGGACTGCCCTGCCTTGTCCCTCTTGCAATGTCGATAGATTTTGATTCCTGACCCATTATATTTAACCTAGCATATGGCCTATGATACATTGCTTTTATTGCTGTTAAAAAACCAGGCCCAGATCCTCTATGTCCCATAGTTGTCCACAGATATTGCCATGAAACGTGATCAAATGCCTTCTCGGCGTCTAGGAGGATCATGCCATCTTTTCACCCGTTGTCTCTGTTATGTCAAACAAGGCTATAGAGCGTCTAATATGGTCCGTGGTGCTTCTTGTAGGTATAAAGCCATGCTGCCACAGTGAAACAAGAACGGCTACGATCCCCCCCCCCCAATCGAGACGCAAGAATTTTTTAATAGAGTTTGGCATCCGCGTTCATGAGGGAAATGGGCCTGTATGATGCAGGGTTGTCGGCAGGTTTCCCCTTTTTTTTTAAAAAAACACTATATCTGCTCCCTGTCAAGACCCCGGGGGGTCCCGTTATATTGAATTCCGAGAAACAGATCTAAAAGTATCGGAGTTATTTCCTCTTGAATTAACACACATAATTTGAGTGGAATTCTATCAGGACCTGCCGCTTTCCCTGAGGCCATTGATTTCAAAGCTACTAAAACCTCTTCCATCGTAATTTCTTTATCAAGCTCTTGTCGCTGTACTTCACTGAGCCTACGATGGTTTCTAGAATTAGCTCAGTTTCATTAGGGAGCATAAAATCAAGGTTGTCCTGCTGATACAGATCTTGATAAAACATTTAAAAAGTCTTAATAATATCTTTTAATTCTGTGTGATGTTTACCATCTTGGGCTCTTACATCAGTTATGTTGTTTCTGGCTGTTCTTTGCTTGGCCCGTAAAGCAAGTATCTTACCAATGGTCTCGCCATATTCATATCTTTCATTTGTGTGTGTCTGATAGCTGGCTGCCCCCTTCCTAATGTAATAACTACTTATTTCTGCTTTTATGATCATTATTTTTTGACGCAGTAATAATTCTTCCTCCTCTTGCTTTTGTCTAATTGCATTTGTATGTTCTTCTTCTAGTTGCCCCAAACCATTTATCAAATCAGCTATCTTTCTTCTCTTGCTTTATCCTTTTTTCCACAAAGCTTATTGTTTCCCCCCCCAGAAGCCTGCCTTGAAACTATCCCAGACTACGCCCCTCGAGAAGCTAAATCGATTCACTTTGCCTGTGGTTGGTCTTCTATCTGAAATGCTAAGTCAATGAGTAGGGGATTGTGATCTGACAATGAGCTAGGCAATTTCTTTATCCCGGCAGTCGTAACCAAAGAGGGTGACACCAGAAAATAATCCAGCCTGACATATTTCTTGTGGGGATTTGAAAAGTAAGTATAGCCAGGGTCAGCGGGGTGTTTTACCCCCCACACATCCTTCAAGTCCTAAGTAGCCCGCAAGGCCGAAAGGGCACGATGAACCTGGGGTTTCCTGCCTTGGTGCTTCTGGATTCCCCCATACCCCGTATTATAATGAATATTCAGATCCCCACCAATTACTAATGGACCTGACTACGATGATAACTCAACTTCTAGGTCATAAAAATGTGCGGGTCATCCTCATTAGATCCATATATCGTACATATAATCAATCCCGTATGGAGCTGTACAATAGCCCATCTACCCCACTTATCTTCCAATACCCGTTTAGCAGAGCCAATACAGTTCTTTGCATGAATCGTTACTCCCCTGATAGTTGAAGTTTGGGTGGAACAAGCAAGGAGATTATATCCCCTTATAGCTAGCATGTTTCTTTTCCCCCAGGGAATATGTGTTTCTTGTTGGCATATATCATCGGCTTTTAGGTCTCTTAATATTTCGCCAACTCTAGTACGTTTGTCATTGAGACCGCCAATATTAACTGAACAAATAGTGATTCTACCCATCTGGATTGGTTAATTTTCGCTGAACTAGATGCTCTTGCTTATTTAAAGTAACTATCTGATTCCTTTTTATTGTACCCTCTCCATTTATTTATTTCTCCACCCTGTGTCAGCCCCCCAACCCCTCCTTCCCCCCTCCTTCCCCATCATCTTCTCCTACCCCACCTCCCGTGCCCTTAAGCCCTTCCCCCACCTTTTCCCTTGTAGAAAGGCATCCAGACTGAGAAGTCTGTTGTGATGAGTGCTACCCCCCAGCCAAACGTTTGATTTCTGGCAGCTAGGTACCACAGATCTAGAGAAAAACAAATAAACCAGAAAAGACAAACCCTTCTCTTCCTCTCCCCCAGCATACTGAAAACATCATCCATGAAAGTGTTCATTGACTGCTATAATACTGGGAAGAAAGATTTCTACCAGGACCAGCAAGAATTTCTCAAGTGTGTGTACACACACGTACACGTACACACACACGTACACACACACGTACACACACACACACGTACACACACACACGCACACACACACACACACACACGTTAAATGACATCTTCATCTCTGCAATAAAGAGGTTGTTCACTTACCTGCCTGTCGAGTGCTTCTTCAAGCTGCAGGAGCGATTTGGAGGATAATGTGAACACGGCGGCTTCTGGACGTGGAAGGAGCACCACCTCCAGAAGGCAAGAGCCGATGGAATAGGGGCCGTGAAAGCAGGAAGTGTCTTGCTTTAACCAGCAGAGCAGGTACATTACACTAATGAAGGTGCCCTTTTATCTGGGGCGCACTGGAGTGTCTGAAACTCAGAGGACTCGTACAGAACCCCTGAACCTTTTAATTAGTTGGCGAGTTGCGGGACCCACGATGGGTGGTAATCATGGCAGATGGCAACTACAAGTCCCAACATACTTTGCAGCTACTTAAGCTTGAACTGGATTAGCTCACTACTAAGTGCAACGAATCATGGTAAACCATCGAGGACAGCCAATTCCGCTTCCCACAAACAAGCCCAAGAAGAAGGAGCGCACAGCTCCGAAACACGTAGGCTGAACGGAAAAATAACGGGCGAAATGACATCTTCCATCTGCAATAAAATGGTTGTTCACTTACCTGCCTGTCGAGTGCTTCTTCAAGCTGCAAGAACGATTTGGAGGATAATGTGAACACGGCGGCTTCTGGACGTGGAAGGAGCACCACCTCCAGAAGGCAAGAGCCGATGGAATAGGGGCCGTGAAAGCAGGAAGTGTCTTGCTTTAACCAGCACAGCATGGGCATTACACTAATGAAGGTGCCCTTTTATCCGGGGCGCACTGGGGTGCCTGAAACTCATAGGACTCGTACAGAACCCCAGAACCTTTTTAATTAGTTGGTGAGTCGCGGGACCCACCGTGGGTGGTAATCATGGCAGATGGCAACTACAAGTCCCAGCATACTTTGCAGCTACTTAAGCTTGAACTGGATTCGCTCACCACTAAGTGCAACGAATCATGGGAAACCATCGAGGACAGCCAATTCCGCTTCCCACAAACGAGCCCAAGAAGAAGGAGCGCACAGCTCCGAAACGCGTAGCCTGAAAGGAAAAATAACGGGTGAAATGACATCTTCATCTCTGCAATAAAGTGATTCGTCACTACCTGCCTGTCGAGTGCTTCTTCAAGCTGCAGGAGCGATTCGGAGGAATATATATATATATCAGTTGACGCAGGTAAGATCATCAAGAGTGTTTGCATCGCAACCACTTCATCAGAACATGAGGAGTACCTTACAGATGCGCACACACACTAATGTATATGTTCATATATGCACTACATAAACATGTGAACATATACATTAGTGTGCGTGTGCATCAGTAAGGTACTCCTCGTGTTCTGATTAAATGAATGCAATGCAACAACTCTTGATGTACTTACCTGTGACAACTGCTTTTTACTTTTCTCTTTCTAGGGGCAACGCTATTTTTTGTTGAAATTTTTTTTATTGGGAGTTTTACTTTCCATGGTACATCATTATACATTGTTAATTTAGACATGATGACAGGTGCATACGGGCAGTCAGATGATAAACGTTTTATGGAGTATCCATCCCATCATATAACATATAGTGCAAGTAAGAAACAGCAAAGTTCACATGGAGATTACATCTCCGATGATCTGGTATGAGTTTTGGTAGGCTGACTAGTGCCAGGTGCCTGTATATGTGGGTTTCCGCGAGGGTGCGGGTTGATATTCAATCCCCCACTCTATCCTTGTATATCACTCTGGTTGATGGCCATGTTTGTGTTCCCAATATATAGAAGCCGACTTTGGGGTGTCGGGTGGTGAACATAGAACAGTGAACTGAGGGGGGGATGGGAGGGGTACGGGGAACTTACAAATTGTATAGCGGTAGGTATCTATTTTGTGGTCGGTTCTAGTTTGTCCATGAAATATCTGTGGCATCAGAATCGGGGAAGGAGAGATGTCCAAGGGAGGCCGTATCTCCTATCACGAGTCGGGGTACTAGTCTGGCGGGACCCTATTACACGATCGGCCCTTCATCTGATACGGCTATTGCGTATTGGCCCTTGCTTGCGCCATCGGGGACAGGGGTGGAGTCTGGGCTTGGGATTGCGTAGCCCTGGGTGAATCATCTTGTGTTGTCTCTTGTGTAAACTGGAACAGGAGTTGTGCCCATTCCATTGAGATGGGATGTTTTCCAATCCCCGTCACCTCCTCATCTCTCAGTGCTGCTTCCTCCGCTGTCCCCCATTTTTTAATGGCACCTATCCAGGCTGCCTCAGGGGGTCCTGCCGGGGCTCTCCAATGCATGACCATTCCCCGTTTCGCCAGGAGTATGGTTAAGGACGCGAACCTGCACTGCACCTTTTCTGTCTTCCGCCTGCGGAAGACCCCCAGGGCGCATGTCTCCCATGTGGTAATATTCATGAGGTGGACTGTCGCCCCCAGAACCCTATGTATTCTACCCCAATACTGTTGGATTGCGGGACCATCTCAGAACATCTGTTTGAAATTTGCTTCGGGCGTTTGGCATCTAGAGCATGCAAAATGTGTGTGGTGGTAAAATCGGTGAGTCTGGTGCGGTGTTAAATATGCGCGATGTAAAATATTGAATTGAATGTTTTTGAAACGTGCGTTCCTTGAAATCTTTTTTGGGTACTCTAAAGCCTTTTCCCATTCTTGGTCATAAAGTACTCGTCCTATTTAGTCTTCCCATTTTTGGCGCAGGGCCTGTAGAGGGGCCGCGGTCAGTTACCTTATCGCCTTATAATGCCATGTAACTAAGTGTCTGCCCCTGACCAGATGTAGAATTGTGTGTAGTACCGGGTGTGTCGGTGGTTCCCCCTCAGCGAGATCCCAGCATTGTCAGGCGCTGTCTACTAATCGTCTGTGCAACTAGAATCGTAGCTGTTCCTCATTTGGGCATATGTTTTCAGCTGCCCATCTTCAAACAGTGACTCAATCTCCGTCACCCCGTGTTCCGTCCATTTCCGGAGGGCGCCGGATGTGGAATAGCTCTCCCTCTGAGGGAATCCCACTAATGGGAGCAGCGGGGAGTAGAGGGGTAGCCCTCTTGACATATGGTGTATGTGCATCATGCATTTATTTTAGGAGTTTTATATAGCGCTAGCTGGACCCAAGGGTATCAGAGCGCTTCACAGCATGTACAATTGTATGCAAATAAACAGTACAGGTCGTTTGGTAGAAAATGAGAGTTCAAACCGGGTAACGATTGAACAAAGGAGCAAATGGGTAAAGGGGCGTGGGAGGTGCAGTTCAAACAAGACTAGCATCCGAGCGGATTCCCTATTAAGGCAGGGCGGGTGTCTAAAACGTTTTCTTCATCCGAGTCATTGTCGTCGGTCCCAAACTTAAGGTAGGATGTAGCGCCAGTAGAGGCACTTCCTTGGCTCTTATCTGTTCGCTCGGGAGCGGTCGAGGAAGAGGACTTTGAGCAGGTTCTTGAATTTTGGAAACGAGGGGGTCGTTCTGATGTGGGGGGGATGGAGTTCCAGATTTTAGGAGCGTTCCCAGCAAATGATTTGGATGCGGTTTTATGCTTAAGAGTTTTCAGCGGGATGAGTAACAGAGTGTTGGAGCTCCTAAGGTTCCTTGACTGGCCGGCCCTCTTGAGTTTGGCGGCCAAGTATTCCGGTTTGCCTGTGTGCAGGACGTTGTGCGTGATGCAGGCTGTTCTGAAGCTGGCTAGCAACTCAATTGGGAGCCACTTAAGCTCTCTGAGTGCAGGAGAGATGTGTTCGAATTTCTTAGTTCCGGTGACCATTCTGGCTGCTGCATTGAAGGTTGTCTTCAGGGGGGCGAGGTGCGATTTTGCTTTCCGAGTCAGGGTCGCAATCCCATAATCAATTCTGTAGAGCACCAGTGTTTGGGTGGCTTGTTGAAGGTCCTTGGGCGGGAGGAAGGGTTTTATTTTGTACAGTAATTTCAGGTTGAGAAAGGCACTTTTAGCGGATCTTGTAATGTGTTTTTTCATGTCCAATTTCGTGTCGAGGGTGATAACTAGAGATTTTACCGAATCCGCCAGGGTGAGGTTACCATTGAGGGCGTCAATGGCTTTGAGCCATTCTTCAATTTGGGGGTTTTCGTCTTTGTTGGAGATGAGGAGTATTTCCGTTTTCTCTTGGTTGAGTTTCAGGTGATTGCTTGTGAGCCAGTGTTGAACCTCTCTGAGCGTGGCGTTGAGTCTCTGGATGTCGTCAATGGAGGTGGTTTCCAGATAGAGCGGTGTGTCATCCTCATATAAGTGAAATGGGGTATTGGATTTCCTTAGTAGAGTGGTAAGGGGTTCAATATAAATGTTGAAACCCTTGTGGAACACCCCTGTTGACGGGGTGGAGGTCTGACTCAAAGTTTTTAAATTTTATTATTTGTGAGAGGTTGTGGAGAAAGGAAGAAAACCAGTGGAGGACCGTCTCTTGTAGGCCAGCCCTTTCTTGTAGAACCTTGACGAGCAGTTTGTGATTGACTGTATCAAATGCGACCGATAAGTCTAGAAGGATGAGAAGGCAGCATTGGTCCGAGTCAAGTGACTTGAGTAGATAGTCTATGTCGTTGAGGATTGCGGATTCAGTACTGCAGCCTTTTCTAAAGACCGACTGATGGGGATTTAGGAGATTGAGGTTATCCAAGTGTTGGGTCAGCTGAGGGAGTACACATCTTTCCAGGATTTTGGACAAAAGAGGTAGGTTCGAAACAGGTCTCAAGTTATTCAGATCCTCAGTGTCTAGCCCTGGTTTTTTCAGCAGAGGCGTGACTTGGCCTACTTTAAGGCAGTCGGGTACGATTCCAGAGCTCAGTGAACTGTTAATGATCTTGCACCATATCGGGGCTAGGATGCGTTTTAGGTCCTTAGCCAGGTGCGGTGGTAACTGATCCAGGGCGTTGTATGAGGGTTTAGTGTTTGAGATTAGTTTGACTATATCTGCTTCCTGAATTGGAATGAAGGAGGACCAATGTTTTGGGGGGTTCAAGGAAGCACGGTCGTGAGATTCCGGCGCCTTGATCTCGGTGGAGGGGTGAGATTTGAGCCAAGTGAGAGATCGATCTTGGCAATTTTGTCGTTGAAAAAGATGGCGAAGTTGTTGCATCGTTCTTTGGATGCCTGTGTTGAGGATGTCAGACTTAGAGATTTGATTCCTGATGATTTTGAAAAGCTCTTTGGGTCAGTTTTTTGCGGTGTCTAGCGCAAAGCAGAAGAAAGCTGTCTTTTTGTTCTTGATGTGTTTTTTGTAAGTCCTGCGGTCTGCTTGGAGCTGAGCTTGATGGAGGGCGGGGGGATTGTTCCTCCAGATTCTTTCTGCAGCTCTTAGTTGTCTTCTTTCTTCATTGATGTCAGTGGTGAACCATGATCTGGAGGGAATGTTCCTGGATTTTTTTTAGTTTCAGGGGGGCAAGGGGGGCAAGGTGATCCAGGGTGAGCGTCAAATTGGAGTTGTAGAGAGAGGAGTTCGGTAGTTGAGAGGTGATCAATGGTATTGGGGAGGAGCGAGCTGATTTTTTCTTCTAGGTCAGATCGAGGGATCTGAGCTGTGTTCCTGACCCATTTGGGGGGGTTCTGCTTGGGGTGTCGAGTTAGGACCGCTTGGTTGATGTGGAAAAGTACTATGTGGTGGTCGGACCAGTCTACAGGTAGGATGTGGTCGATGGAGATTGCGTTGCTGTCTGCAATAATTGCGTCGAGAATTGCTCCTCTATGGTGAGTTTCTTCTGAGCAATGTTAGGTCAGATTGTTTTCTAGTAGTAGGTTGTTTAGGGTTTGGATGAGAGGGTTTTTTGTTTCGTTCCATCTTAGATTGAGGTCGCCCAGAATTATGTTGCTGGCGTTGCCTAGTGCGCAGTGGGCAATCAAGTCGGAAAGGTGTTCCCCAAATTTGGAGGAGTTGCCTGGAGGGTGGTACAGAAGATGACAAAGTGAAGGCCTGTTATCGCGAATTTTAATGTTGACTGAGAGACACTCAAAGGAGCTGTACAGGCAGGAGGAAATTTCCGTGATGGAGATGTTGTTCTTGTAGATGATTGCTATACCCCCTTCCCCCCTTTGCACTTGCCTGTCTTTGTTGATCATTGTGAAACAGGGAGGCACCAGCATGTCCATGCTGGGGTAGGAGAGATTGTTGAGCCAGGCCTCCGTGATGAATTCTATGTCTGTATCATGGGAGAGGATGGCTTCTACTAGTTCGATTGCATGTTTAGAGGCAGATCTGCAATTTAGGAGCATGCAATTGATGGGGGGACCATTATTTGCTCCTGTTCTCAATGGATTGGGCTCTAGGTAAGGAGGCTAGGTGGGCAGGGGGTCTAGGGACTCTCGGAGAGGGGTGTTCTCTTCTAACTCCCGTAATTACTTGGATCGTGGATTTGGGGGAGGGATTCGAAGGGGGGTCATATGATGAGGCTAGATGCGCCGCTTCCTAAGAGGAAAGTGTGGTTTTTGCTCTTCTGGGTCTTTCGGAGCGCTTCTCATTCCCCATTCTGTAGGACCAGGGTCGGGATCGGGGGGGGGGGGGGGGTGGTTGGAGGGAACATGAGGTCTGCTGGAGGGCGGTACCTTGTCAAGCCTGGGTTGGGTGAGAATTGGCGGCGCGGTGGGGGGCTGAGTGGGCTTTCGTATCGTGGCCAGGTTGCATAGAGTTTCGTTCATGCCACGTATCAGGATTTCAAGCTGAGATTCTAGGAGGTTGAGGCGTTGGGTTGTCCAAGGAGGGAGGGAGGGTGTCTGGGGCAGCAATGACCGCGGGGAAGGGGGGTGGGTCCCAGTCATGATGGTTGTTAAAGGAGGGGGGGGGGGGTGTATTCCATTACTGGTGGTTATTGGGGGAGGAGCTGCCTGGCTTGATTTTGGGAGGGCTCATGGGCAGGAGGAGTAATGGCTCAGGCCGAGAGTCAGCTCTCGTGTGGCGTGAGGACGGGGAGGGTCTGTACGGAGGCTGAGATTGAGGGTGATGCTCGATCCTGGATGGCAGGGAGGGAAGGTAGGGGGAGGGTGGGCTGGTTGGCTGCCAGAGGGAGTGGTGACGTTATTCGAAAGTGCAGAATTGCAGTAGGTGCCTTGGGGTGGCGGGGAGAGGGATCTCGTAGAGAACGCGAGAGGGGTCCGGTGGCTACCCTGTCTAGGAAGGCTCAATGGGGGGAGGGATGAGGTCGGTTCGTGCGGTGTGCAGGGGAGCCTTTTTTAGTGACAGGAAGAGGGAGTCGAAGACCTCAAGTTTGTCGCTCTTAGCCTGTATCAAGACTGTACCATTCGCGTAGATGGTTATGGAGATATTGCCGTTCAATGTCAGGTGGTTCGGGAGAGAGGTCGTCAATTTGCGGCTGTTGGATGTAATGGTGGTTTTGGAGATAGGGAGATGTGTGTTAAGGATGGTGGACCAGTTGTCGGGCCTTTCGGTGTGGAATATGAAATCCATTTTTAATTGTCCTCTAGAAGAGCAGTGGTAGGTGTCTACGAATAATGTTTCGGGGTGTTGTCTGATCAGTCTATGTTTGAAGTGGTTCTTCGCTTTACTAGAGAGGTTGGGGGGAAAGTGATTGTGAATGAGTTCAGTCCATGAGGTATCAGGTAGTTTGGTGTTCGAGGGGTGGCAGCCATTTGCGTGGCTGGTGGCATTTTGTCTGGGTTGGGAGGGAGGCGGATTCCCTCCAGTGAGTAATAGGATGGATTGTTGTGCGGAGGGGAGAGTGCTGTCAGGTCAGGTGGGTGGGTAGGGGAGTATGAGGTGTTGCCTCTCGGGAGGGAGGGAGCAGTGGGGAGGGGGAGTTAGTGTTGGCCTGTCTTAGTAGGGGGCCTATATCGTGAGAGGCATTCTCTGTTTTAGGCAGGGACACCTCTGTCTCGGTGTGGTGGTGTATCAGAGAATTGAGTCCCGGGTAGGCATTTTGGTGGGCGCGTGTCAGGAGGAGTAAGCCATTAGGGGCCGGGCGCCTAGGGGCTGCCTACACTGACCTTTGAGTCCTTGTAGCAGATGTCCGAAATATCAAGGCTGTAGGGGTCTTTTTATAGCCTTATCGCTGGTCACTCTCTGTGTTGGATCTGGTATTGGCGGCCATTCCTAGGACAGGCATCTGGGGCTCCTGACGCGCTGTAACACGGGGCTCCGTTCTCATTTTGGGACCGCCCATCTCCTTCAAGGTCTCCAGTGACTCGCTTCACTTTGTATGGGAGACTCCCAGTGCCCAGGGTCTTCGTGTGACCCTATTTGTGGCTGGTTCCCTCTGTGATTCTGAGAGTGGCAGCCATTGCCCAGTCAGGCATCAGGGGCTGCTCGAGTGTTGTGTCCTGGGGCTCCGCTCCCACCTCGGACAGCTTGCGTCGCGGGTCTCAAATGACCTGCCTTGTATTTTTCATAAAGATCACTGAAGTTCGAGGTCTTCTTAAGGCCTTGTAGCAGGCCACTTTCGGACTTGATTATGGTGGCCATTGCTAGGTCAGGCATCACTGGCTCCTTGAGTGTTGTGTCCTGGGGCTCCGCTCCTGCCTCAGGACAGCTTGTATAGCGTCGCGGATCTCAGATGACCCTTCTTGACCTTTTCATAAACAATCACGGCAGTCCGCGGTCTTTTTACGGCCTTAAAATAGGCCGCTTTCATAAGAGCTTGGCGGCCATTTCCCAGTCCGGCAACCGGGGCTACTCGATTATTGGGTCCTGGGGCTTTGCTGCCGCCTCAGGACAGCTTGTGTCGCGTCGCGGGTCTTACACAATCCGCATTGTACTTTACTAACCAGACGCGGCAGTCTGAGGTCTTCTTGAGGCCTTATAACAGGCCGCTTTTAGACATGATTCTGGTGGCCATTTATGGGTCAGGCATCTGACCCATAAATGGCTCCTGCCGCGATGTGTCCCGGGGCTCCGCTCCAGTCACGGGACGTCTCAGTTTTTCTCAAGGGTCGTAACTGACCCACTTCACCTCGTTCGGAGGGGTCCAGGTTCCCAAGGTCCTCCCGAGGTCTTAAAGCTGGCTGGATCCTTCTATCGCTCCATGACTGGCAGCCATTATCCAGTCAGGCATCGCAGCTAAGGATGTGCGACTCGGTGCCTCGACTCGGGAGTCCTAACCTTCTGGATTTGCCAAGCTGCTCCGGTCAGAGCGGAGATCTCCCTCGTTCGTCTCGTTTACGGTGGGGCCGGGGACCTCCAGGGATGGCCTCCTCAGGGTGCATTGACCACAATGCAGCCAGGGTCCCTCTCGCCACTGGATCTGTGTCTTAGATCTGCATTTCTTCAGAGGTCAGCCCGGTTAGTAAGTCAGGCGCACCTCTCGTCAGGGTGGGGCTAGCGGGGGTCAATCCGGTCGGGATTTACACTATAGTGATCCCGGACCTGGAGCTCAACCCTGCTGCTCCTTCCCTGCGGCAATCTTGTCCATTTGCGGGCTAACACCTGTACGGAGTGTGTACGCGTAGGCTTGGTACCTGGCATCAGCAGTCTCCGGATGGCCGGGAGAGGTATCCGACCGTCATTGGTGAGTGTCTCTTCTATGTGGCGTTCTGATGTCCAATGGGACAGTCACTGAAGCTGTGCTGCCAGGAAATAAGCTTCAAAGGAGGGGGCCCCCAGGCTTCCTTGTGTGGTAGGTAAGTAGAGGGCTTGCAAGGCTACCCTGTGTCTACCACCAGCCCAGATCAGTGTCGTGAGCAGTGTGTCTAGTTCTCGAAAAAAGGAGCGAGGCGGTTTCACCGGGAGATTGGCAAAGGAGTAGAGTAGTCTGAGCACCATAATCATCTTTGCTAGGGCTACTCGCCCTATGGGAGCCAAGGGCAGGGTCTTCCAGAAGGTAACTGCCGCTCGTAGCCCTGCTAATGTTTTGCGGTGGTTCCCCTCATAAAGGTCTTCGGGTGTGTGGTACAACCTCACTCCCAGGTATCGGGGTGCCGTAGCACTCCAACCAAGTGTCTGGGGCCCTATCATTATCTCCGAGTGAGCTAGGTGAGGGCTGAGAGGAAAGATAGTTGATTTTTCCCAATTGACTTGAAGTCCAGAGACCTCTGCGAAGTTCTGCAATATTGTCCATATCGGCGCAAGATCGCTTGTGACATCTCGCACATAGATCAGGAGGTCTTCGGCATTTAACGATACACAATGTACGGTGTCTGCGATTGGAATACCCCAGCCCTCACCCTCCTGTCACAAACGAATGGCCAGAGGTTCCACTGCCAAGGCGAAAAGGAGGGGGGGACAAGGGGCACCCCTGCCTCGTCCCACACTCCACCCGGAGTGGAGTTGAAATGTATTTTCCCACTCTCACCCTAGTAGTGAGGCGCTTTTAGAGGAGTTGTGTGTATACCAATAAGGTTGGGCCGACACGTACTTTACGGAGAACTGCGACTAGATATGGCCACAGGAGTTTATTGAAGGCCTTTTCAAGGTCTAAAATTAGGCATGCAGCCTGTGGGGAGTGGTCCCTTGCTCTATCTTGTATATGGAACAGTCTGCGTATATTCTGTGACACGTTGCGCCTGGGGAGAAAACCATTTTGGTTTGGGTGGATCAATTGTGGGAGAACCTGGATGTATCGATCTGCCAGTATTTTCCCTACAATTTTGCAGTCCACATTGAGTAACGTTATAGGCCTGTAAGAGGACGGGAGAGTGGGATCTTTGTTTGGTTTAAGGAAGGTTACCAGGATAGATTCCCTAAGTGAACTGGGAAGTTCGCCTCTTTGTAATGCGTCGTCGTATATGGTCACGAGACGCGGGGATAGTTGCCTCAAAAAGATGGTGTAGTATTCGAGGGAAAAGCCGCCCATTCCCGGCGCCTTATGTCGCGCCAGTGCCCTAATCGCGTGGGTGACGTCCGGGGATTTTATCTTTGTGTCTAACACCTTTCCATCCGCCAGTGGAATGTCGGGTAGAGGCACGGAGTGGATGAATTGGTATAATGCTAGGTGTGATACCTGTGGCGGGGCTCGATAGATTCCCGTGTAATAGTCGTGAAAGATGCATAGGATGTCTACTTGTGACTGTTTAAGGGCACCAGACGCATCTTACAATACTGTGATGGGTTGCCTGTCCGTGTCCTGTTTCGCGAGCCAGGTTAGTAGTGTACCCGCCCTGTTTCCCTCTCGATGTACTCAGGCAGCATATGCTCTAAAATTATATTTGCGAAGGTCACTCATGGTTTCCGCATATGTTGTTTTTGCTGTCGCCACCTGTTCGGGGGAAGCTTCCCCTTTATCCATTTTTTTCGTTAGGTCCATCAGTCGCGTTTCCGCAGTTTGTAGTGACTGCTCTAATACTTGCCGCACACCTACTATGTGTTAAATTCAGTGCCCCATTGTCTCGACCTTAAACGCATCCCATTCTACTGATCTAGATGATGATGCTGTGCCAGTGTTTAGTGAAACATATTCCTGGATATGTTCACCGTGTGGATGACAAAATGCCTGGTCAGTGAGGCATTCCCGGGGCAATTTCCACGTGGGTACTGGGGGATGAGGTGGTCTCCATCTAAGGGTCACGGTGTGTGCTTCATGGTCTGACAATACTCTGCCTAGGTAGTCAGTGTGTTGTATTTGGGGGAGCAATAGTGCTGAGCAGAGGAATCTATCGAGTCTCACTCTGAGATTGTGTGGGGCGGAGCAAAAGGAGTATACCTTAGTGTTCGGGTTCTTTTCTCGCCAGGCATCTACGAGAGTCCAATGGGTAACCCAGTTTTTGAACAGCGCCATCTGTTTCAGGGCTGGTGAATGCGCCGGTGGGGGATGAGATCTGTCCAAACTGATGTCTAGGGTGCAATAGTATCCCCCCCCAGCACCCATGGCATTGGCGTGTATTGTGCTAACACTCCAGTGTGGCGGGTCCAATACTGCTATTGCTCCACATTAGGAGCGTAAATGCTGCCAATCAGTATTTCCCCGCCCTCGAGGTGACCCGTTAATAGAGAGTATCGGCCTTCCTTATCCACTACCCTGGACTGTTCTCTGAAGGGGATCCCCGGCCTAATCCAAATTAAGGCTCCCCTGGAAAATGCAGAGTATGTTGTGGCACAGATAATACCTCACCATTTTTTGCGCAGGCGATCCACCTCTGTCACCGTAAGGTGCGTCTCCTGGAGGAGAGCTATCTGTGCTTGCTGTCTTTTCACATAGGCATAAATCGCATACCGTTTGCTTGCTGTATGCATGCCCCTGACATTTAATGTGACAACTTTCAGGTCTGTTAGGGATCCTAGCCGCCATGGTTCCTGATGCCTGGGTGGTGGTGCTCGTGATGTACTGCCCCCTGCAACTCGTGTCCCCCCCCTCATCAGATTGCCTGCCTCTGTTAACCGAACCACCAGTCTGCATGTCGTGTGTTCGTTCCCCTGAGAATGTTGAAGGGATATGAAACAGGGGGGGGGGGGGGGGGTGGGGGAAGTATAGTGAATCAACAGGAAACAATCCTAACTAATAGAACCTATCACTCGGGGCGATACGTCCAAACTGCACAACATGTGCTAACTCTTGTTCGTTACGTGGGGGAAGTGGTCGTCGGCCTCTGTCAGCCGCAGTCGCTGCAGCTGCCCGCTCGTTGACTGCGTTGTGCTGGTGCCCAACTGTGTCCATGGTAACCGTCACCATCCGTTATAGGATTGGTCGCCGGGACACCTCTTCCGTGTTGAGCAACATCCCCTAGAGTGGGAGGTCTGTAGGACCCAAAGGTCACCTCTCTCAAAGGTATGGCATGCCAAATTGGGAGCGTCAGATCAAAGGGTCTGCCGTTGGGGGGGGTCACTATTGGTGGTGTCATTGAACCATCTCCGGGAGTGTTTACGTCGCTGCCTTCCTCTTATGAAGTGAATAAATGCGGGCCTCTCTCGCCATCGGAGCTGTCCCCCAGGAGCCCCACCTCTGCAGCTGCTTGAAGTGCTTTTCGGCGTTCTGCAATAATTTGTGTAAGATCCGGAGAGTTCTTACTAGAGGAATCCAAACGTGAGTTTAGCTGGGTGAGTGTGACTTTTTTCTGTTGCCGCCGTAGGCGGCCGGATGGTCGATTTGTCTGCGTCTTTCTGGGAGTGTTCAAGTTTGCCAGGTGTTGTTCAACCCAGTCGCTGGGTTCCGTGGGGTCAGAGAAAAAGTGCGTGTTTCCACGGTGAATGATCTTGAGACGAACTGGGAACAGAAGTGCATATTGGACATTCTTCTGGCGCAGGATGCGTTTGACCGCTAAAAAAGTGGACCTTTGTTGTTGAACTGCCCGCGAGTAGTCCGGGAATAGCATAACCGGTTTGTCCTCCACTCGGATTACACCCGGTCGTCTCGTGGCTTGAAAGATGGTGTCTCTGTCCTGGTAATGGAGCAGTTTTAGAAGAAATGGTCGGGGTGGCGACCCCGATAGTGGTCTGCGGGCCGGTACCCGGTGCGCCCTTTCTATGGAGAAGAATGGGGTCAGTTCTCTCGCTGGTGTGAAAGTTGCGATCCATGTTGCGATATAGCTAAGAGGGTTGGTCCTCGCCACTCCTTCCGGGAGATTGATAATGCGAATGTTACTTCTCCGGGACCGACCTTCTAAATCATCTATTCTGCTCTCCAGGATCTTCACCCGCGACAGCAGGTCTTTCAGGGTGTCTTGTTGTTGCACGTGCGGTTCCAGAGTTTGAAGCTTTTTTTCTTCTTGCTTTACCTTGTCTGCCAACTTCCTGTGGTCATCCTGGAGTAAATTAAGGTCCGTGGCCAGCTCTCCGAACTTGTGCTCCATGGTCACTCTCGAGTGGTCAATTGTCACTAAGACTTTCTCCAATTTGTTCGACATGGAGTCTGAGCTTGCGGGTTCCTCTCCCAGTTGTGTGGTGTTGGGCGTCAGGGACGTTGCTCTTGGAGGTCCCGGGTCTGTGCAGTGCCCATTGCACGTTGGCGCCCCATGGTGATCGCGTCTTCCGCCGACAGTTTTCGGTGGTCACCTGCGGCACTCTCCCCACGTGGGGGCCTCGTTGCTTGCGGTCAGGTGTGGCATCTATGATACCCTGAGGTCTCTCCCGCTCTTGTTTCAATTGCGGCTCCCAGCAGTCACCCGGATTCTCACCAGCGCCATCCTCGAGTTTCCCGGAGTGCGTCCTGTTTGGATCGGTGGGGGATACCACCCCAATAGGTGAGCGTGCAAGGCGTCTGGCCGCTCCTCCAGTTCAGTGTCTGTTGTGGTCAGTGGGAGCCCGCGGGTGGACAGGGCATACGGGAACGTTTCCCGCGTCTTTGGGTTCCCCGGTCGTGGGCCCAACTGTTGCTGGCGGGGGACTGGAACTCCCAGAACATGGGGTTTGCTGTGGTCTATGCAGGCTCCGCCAAGTGTGAGGGCTAGATGTCCGGTTCGAGGCTACTCAAAGTCCCATATGTAGTGGTGGTCCACCTCGCACTCCCACCATCTTCCAGACCACACCCACGTCCCACCTGGCCTTGGAGGGGTCACGGGCGATCATCAGGGGAGCAGTTTGTCTGTGGCCTTGGTTCTGCACCGGTCCGGGGCGGCTTCAATGTCCCGTTTCGGGGGGGCCCCTGCTCAGACCGCCGATTTATGTACGAGTGTCTTCCCGTCCCATAGGCCACAGGCCTGGTTCCCGCAGAGTTGGGAGGCCACTGCGGCAGGGCGTTATTGCCGATGACTAAGGGAACCTCATCCAGCCATCCTGTGCGGTCCCATCCAGCAGGCCCACACTCCGACCCGGTCTCTCCTCGCGCTCCTCGAGGCCTGGCGCTGTGGCGGGGGAGGGTGTCTCTGCAGGGGGGAGAATGTCTCTGCGTAGGCCCCGTCGGCCCCGCGGGCCCGTCAGGCACCCCCCCCCAGCGTCATCTGCACAATGGCCCCCGTAGCACATTGCAATAGGTTATGTGGGCGCTTTGGCATACCCTGGCGTCGGCGCGCTGTCCCCTTCAGTGAGGATCCTCTCTTGTGTGGGAGTCCTGGTGACTCGGGGGGCCCGCGAGCGGCCGCAGCCACGCTCTCACCTGCCCTCCTCTGTCCTTTTCCACCGCCTGGGTGGTCGCCGGATCCCTCGTAGGGAATGCTGTCGGGTCTAGGGGTCAGCGCTCGATAGATCTCGTCATCGGTCCCGTCTCGGACGCGGGAGCGCCCGGGCCTCACAGGGTGCCGCCATTTTGTAATTACAGCCGCGACCGCATCGGAGCCCCTGGCGTCTTCACCAGCACCTCCTCGGTCGTTCTTCCGGGCCTGTCAGGTGCCCCACACGGGTGTCATGGCTGTATTGGCTCTTACATCATGTTGCAGTGGCTTTAGGGCATATTATGTTCTGACATTGCGGGCTGCCGTGCGGAGCGCTAAGGAAGTGCTGCCGCCATCTTGGCCTGCTTGGCCACGCCCTTTCTAGGGGCAACACTTAATGAGCTTCCCTTGTAAAATGTCTGTTCAAGCTTCCCTAACCCTGCCCAATAGTTTCATCACGTATGTGACATGCTTTGAGGGTGTCAGTATATTATTGTGTAGATTTATAGCTGTGTGTGAGGTCTTTGAGTGAGTACAAGATTCCATTGGACTATACATACGTGTGGCATTCAAGAAGGTCACTGGCTTGTGCAATAGCTTCCCAGGACTATGTGGGCTTTGAGAGCCTGCATGTTTTGCATTCTGCTTCATTCTGTCCTAAAGATTGCAATTCTTGCAGGTTCAGAGGTAGCCATGGTAGTGCACCAAGTAGTCGCTGTGCCTCTGCCAGAGCACTATTGGCACCTTCCACTGATCATCTTATGATCTTCGTCCCTAAGGATTACCGTCCGCTATCTTCAGCCAATAAACATTAGTCCTGGAGCAGCTCAACCTGGCCCAGGATGGAGGAATGTGGCATGAACCTTGCATGAACTGATCATGCAGTGCCTATGCCTTTTTCAGGATTGGAACTAACCTTAAAAGATGCAGACACATTGACATTACCTGTTACTAATGGTCAAGCCTGACCTGTCAATCTCGATTAGTACTGGGTTCCATGATCTCTCAATATCCCATATCAGTAACAGGTAATGGCTGTCCCGATTAGTACTGGGTTCCATGATCTCCCAATATCCCATATCAGAGGTGCACACCAGTGTAGCTGAAAAGGAACGTGTTCCAGGGATAGAGAAATGCTCTCTGCTACTTCAATTTCTAGAAAGAGATAGTTTGGGCCAAGATCCTGATTGATGTGCTTCTGAGAAAGACCTTTTCTCACACTGACCTGGAGATTGGGAGAGGCAACTACAGGAGTTTGCCCTGTGTTCGTATCAGATGACTGCATATTCCTACAACAAGCAGTTCCTGAGGATTTCACATTTAAATCCCTAAAGCATTACCTGAATGTTGTGACCATGACCTGTGGATCACAAGCCACAAGTCCCTGAAAATAAATGTCATAAATGCATCGGCACTTTACCATGTACTGACAACAGAACCAGCTGTTGCCGCAAATGGATTAGCACGCAGCTGGTTGGACTCCAAAGGACGGTGCCCATAGCCGGGGCAACGGATGTTGCCCCCTGCACCCTTGAATAGATTGCTTTGCTGGTCAGGCTTGAGCAGGCACTTTGTTGCTTTGGGGGAGGGTCCGCAGGTAGTTCTTTGGGCCCACAATTTTGCTGGAAGAGCATTGAAACACACCGTCATTCCAGCATCAGCACATGAAACCAAAATACAGCAGGTTAAGTAGAGACACGTTTCCCAGACCTGCCGCTGTGAAGCATCTTTTATGAGAATTAGATTTAAGATACTACTGCTGTGGTTACACAATCCTTGGAGAAGGATCAATGCTGACTGCTGAGTTCCAAAGTCATAAATTCAGACCCACTGAAAAACAAATGGTTGTGAGCCCCATGTAAAACACAAACTGACGCGATTAACGCGTAGATACTATAATACCCCTTGGTCATATCTTTGGCTAGGGGGTAGCTAGTAGGTTGTGGATTTTCTCTACTAAACATTGTTTAATGTTTACTATCATTTGCTGATGTATTGAAGCACTTTTTAAAAATAAAGCATTGACTGGATAATCGGTTATTAAAGATAATTAATATGTCATACTGAGTCTTGAATGTCTAAACTTACACCACCTCTTTCAGAAAGTTTTGTACTGCTTTGCGCTTCTACCCCTACAGAGTCAAGTTCAATTGTTACAACCGTAACCCAGCAATGTGTGGCTCTCCTGGGAATCAGATTCTCATATTGATGTTTCATAAACAGGAAGAAACGGTACACTTAAATGCCACTGTGATCTCAAATCAGATACCAATATTGAGGAAAATAAAGTAATGTTCAGTTTTCTTCCACTGGTGATATTATAGTTTAGGAACCTACCTGCAGGGCCTCGCTCATCCCACGCCCAATTACTAGTGTCTGTACACCTTTTTTGACAACTTCTTCCAGGTCAGCTGGCTGGACCCCAGGGTGGTGCTGAAATAAAAAAAAATAACTATTTATTGTAATATTAAACATGAACCTGGAACAGATTAACTCAACTGCTCAATGCCATAGACCATTTGCTTGTGACGGCCATAAATGAAATGCGGCTGGTGCACTAGAGGGCCTCATCTTTAGAGAATACCTATTTGGCTGAGTTTTATTGTCATAGGAATTCTTTTTAAGAATCTAATTTACAAAAAGTCTCAGATTTTTCATTAATCCTCATAGTATTCAGATTTGATTTGTAATTAAAAGAACACAAAAGAGAACATTAACATATTTACAATACAAGACCCTCCCGGTATGGATTCCTGGGGCGGTCTTTCGGCAATTGAAAGCGCTGGCGGGCGGCTTTATATGGGGGAACAGTAGGAGATGGGTTGCCATGGATATTATGATGCGCCCCAGAGCGGCAGGGGGATGGGCAGTACCTGATTTCGAGCGTTATTATCTGGCGGCCCAACTACAGTGGCTTACGCAGGCGGTGGCAGAGACGTTTCGGGGACCCCACCCAGGCACTGACTGCTGGATACCGCGACATGTGATATCTTATATCCTGCTGGGGCAGAAACTGCGTAAAGACACTATTACTAGCAAGGAGAGAACATTACAGCGATGCTGGCTCAGGTGTCATAAAAAGCATGGAGTGGCGAGCCCTTATGCACCGGAGCTCCCGCTCGGAGCGTGCACGGCATTGCCCCACGGAGGCGATTGGTCGGCTCTGGGGGAGTGGGAAGAGAGGGGAGTGTTTATGGTGGGCGACCTCTTTGAGGACGGTGCGCTACTGCCATTCTCCAACCTACAAGATAGATATGACTTGACGCGGGGGCACTACTTATTGCACGCAGCGCTGGTAGCGGGGATACAACGCAGGTGGAAGATGGGGTTGACGGAACCGGCAACGTCGTTGGTGTGTCAGTATGTGGCCATGGCTGAGGGCACAATCAAGGCCGTCACGTGCCTTAACAAGAGGATGGAGCAGGAAGGGAGGCAACCGCTGGACCGACTTAAGGGGAAGTGGGAGAGGGACCTAGAGAGGGACATCCCGGAAGCTACCTGGCCCAAATTAGTGGAGAGGGCGTGGAAGGTTACAAGGAATGCTAGGTTTCAGCTCATACAATTCTATGTGCTCCACAGGGCATATATGACCCCGACGCACATCCAGCGGATTTTCAAGGTGGATAATGCTAGCTGCCCTAGGTGTGGGATTGCGGAGGTGGATTTTCGGCATATGTTCTGGTCCTGCCCGCATCTGATTGGATATTGGAGAGAAGTATTCACAGAGTAGGAGGTGGTTACAGAGCGAACACTTAACAAGGATATGGGGGGTGAGCTTGCTACATTGGTACCCGCACACAAAACATAACAAGGTGACCAGCAGATTTATTGATCTGGGTCTGCTAATAGCTAAACGGGAAATAACCAGCCATTGGAAACACAGTCAGGGACCTAGAGTCCAGAGATGGAAACACGAATTTCTTAAGTGGGCGGTGAGCGAAAGTGAAACTAAACTGAGGCTGGCGCATAGGTCGCAGAATGAGGTAATGCTGGAAGGAGCAAGGGCCTGGGAGGCGTTGGTAGAGGCGCTGCGGAGGCCTGCCAGAGACTTGCAGGATGACCCAGCTCTTTTGGATGGCGGATCACAGGGAGCAGTGGGGGGAGCGCGAGACCAGGAAGAGCACTAGACAGGGAAGCGTCAGGCAAATTGGGGAGGGAGGCCGTACGATAGAGAAGGCACCTTTCTGCTACCCATAAGAATTGGGCGGACTGCAACATAGTATACGGAGCGGAGCACACTGGAAGGGGAGGGGGGGAGCAGGGGTGGGAAGGCACCACTAGCTAGGCTGTTGGGGAGCTTTACGGATTTGGGAATTATTCGTGAATTGATATATGGATGTCAAGATGTTATTTGTTAACTAAAACAATAAAAACAAATTAAAAAAAAAAACATATTTACAATACAACATAATGCACACATCACAGCATGGTTAGCTTTTAATACATGAGTGGGTTTAATATTTTGCCATTACTGATAACCTTTACAGTCCAGAGTCAGAGTGACAACCGTTTGCCCATTCTGCAGAACTCTGTACACCAACCTAACAGTAGCAGTCCTATGTAAAATCAATCTAAAATAAATCCAGATTCATAGCAGAAGCCCCCACAAAGATGCCTTTAAAGATATTACTATTTTCGGCATCAAGCTTCCTAATCATAGGGTGGGTTATTTATTTAGGTGTTTAACATCAGCGAGGCTCTGTCTCAGTTTATTTTTCACCCAGTGTGATGTCCATTTGCCATGGTTCTGGGATAAGCGTTTTGGCAAACAACGGCAGAAATTGTTTATTCATTGTATGGCCCATATCTGCCCTATGATACTAGCGTTTCTCCGGTTGTCATGGCTAAGGATACGAGGGAGAGTGTTACATTCTGGCAGACACACTATGTGTGCTCCCTGGCTACTGGTCTAGTGGGACCACTTTGTTTTTAGTTTCATTTTTTTTCAGTTAAGCACTGGGGCTCTGTTGTGGGCCTCCATAGAGCAATTTTCCTGGTAGGAGCATGATGCAGCCGGACTAGGAGAGTTGCTGGTAGCTGTAAAAACTGATTTTCGAGGTGTGCATCCTGGTGGGCTGAAGCAGGAGAACCATGAATGTGATGGCTTGATGTCACTGATAACAAGGTGTAGAGGTGAGCATTTTAGGAGCACGCTAGCCAACTTGCAACAAAGGAGCATCCAAGGAAAAGGCATCAGTGCCCATCTAGTAGCACATATACATCTGAAATAAAGTGAACGAACCCACTGAAGAAAGAATTACGACTCACTTATCGTGAACAGTGCCAGGGAACCATTAGGTTTTGTTGAAAGACCCCCTAACACACCAACCTGGTTGGTCTCACGCTTCATCTTTGGGGTCCCAACCAGGTGGCCGAACGCCCCCCGGTTGTGCTACGACACCTGATTACAGCGGAGCTGGTGTGGTGAATTAGTGTGAAGTGGTGTAGTGAAAATTTAAAAGTATCTCTGGGAATCCTTGCCTTATGCGTTTTTATGATGGCGGAACAGCTTAAAACAGATAGCGCAACTACTGGAGTGTAATTGCACTCTTAGTTGTCTATGTTGTGGTCTACATGTTTCAGCCCTAGAATAAAAATGTGAGGGCTTTCGTCAGGATCGGGCGAAAAGTGTGTGAGTGGCAAAAATCGTGCCACTTGACAAGAGATTCTTCAACACACGCTCTAAGGTGTGTTGTGGTGACAGTGGTGTCAGTATACTTACGGACCCACTGTGATAACCTGTGGGGAATAAAAAGACAAGACACGTAAAGAGCAGAGACAATGCAACATAAAATGCAATCTTTAGCGTGTATCTTAGTGCCTAGTACTGATCTCAAGTGAGTAGGCACAAACAGTGAGTCTATCTGTGGTCTCAGCCAGGAAGGAAAAGTGTGCTACTGGTGCACAAATATCTCTCAGTAAATATGCAGCTGTGACCCTACCACAGCATGCTAGTATTCATGCATGGTGTGTCTATAGCGCCTTTACAAAATAGACTGTCATGTGGCATGCTGGTTAAAATTATCCCTAGGTGATATGGACCGGGATGTATTGGGGTGCCAGAGGATCGGCACGTGCGTGGTCGTATGTGTCGGCGGTTTGCTGGGGCACGCATGGCCACTAGATCATGTGCTTAAAAAGATGATTGCAAACAGCAGTGGTTGTAGAAAGAGGGAAATAGTTTCACTCTATTTAAGTGTTCGGCAGAAATTCTGGGATCCGGGAGGGGTACTGTCTAATGTCACTCTCTAAAGGGGAAGAAAAGAGTGGAAAGACGCCATTAGCAATAATAATAAGTCAGCACATCGCAGAGTCGAAGTGCCGGTATTGTAAAGGGGTGGATAGCCTTATTTCATCAAGACGTGTAGCCCGCTAAGAACCTGCTCTGGTCTCCCGTGATCCTGGCGTGTCCCTGCCAGCAATCGGTAAAAAAAGGAAACAGGAAGTGTCTTGGGATGGTGGGTGTGTGCGTTTGCGTGGAGCCTGCGGGAGGAAAACTAGACCCCGGGCTTGGGGTGTTTCTTCGCATGCGCGGTGGCCACGTTGGGTATGAAAGCGTCTCACCTGCAGCAGAGCCTGGCCACCTATCATGTCAAGGCGTTTGCCCAAGCGTGGGCGCCATATTGGAGTGGATGGTAATTCGCAAACGGGAAATAATGCTTTAAATGGTGATAAGGGAGCAGAAACTACTGAAGTGGGCAGCATGTATTATATTCCATGCACAGTATGGTATATTGTGAAAAAGGCATAAGGGCATTGTGAGATGGGCAAGAAAAGTTCAATGAAATATGTTAGCCAGTGTGTACTACTAATTCATATGTGCCAATGGGCTCCTACATGTGTACAGAGCGGGGCACATTAGCCTGGCACGGCAGGGTCAGGGGCACCAAAAAGCAAGGTCGCAATTGGAGAAATCAAGATTGCCAGATGTGGCAGAGGGTTTAGGGTTTAGTAGCACATATACCCATGAAACCATGAAAGCAATGATTAGGTATTCCTAAAGTAAATGGGTGAAAGTGAGAACACTTTTACAGTGCTCTTTACACCATTGCTAGGTACTGTTCTCCGTACAGTTCTGCCAATTGCCTACAAATGAACTAGAAAAGCTAGGCAAACAAATATACTAAGTCAGACTACACTGTACCAGAGAAGTGATGTAACGTCGGTGATAAAATTAGTCAGAGATAGTCTGTTGTGCCAGAGTTAGACCAACAACTGACATCCATTTAAGTTATCTTGAATAAACCTGGGGACAGAAATATTGGTCAAGGTAGGAACAGTTCTAGCCTGTGAAGTATGTACTGCAGCTTTAATCTCTTTTACATTTACATGTGAAGTGTTAGCCTGCAATAGAGAGCTTGGGCTTATAGTAGCATCCTGGTTACTAACAAAAACAAAAATCAGAACATTTAGGATATCACCCTAGGAGTGTTTAGAGCCACACAATTATGGAGGCCTGAAAGCTACAATGCTGCACCCTTTAGATGTTGTCTTCAAATAATTTCTTTGCTGATATTGTGCAGCAACTGAGGTAATAAGCATTATGTAAGAAAACAGAGAAGGTACTTCAGATTTAACATACTACCCCTCCTCTCTTTTGGATAAATGAGGGCATCATCTATGAATAGGGAAAAGCTTGAAGGTGAAAAACTATTGCTACGGGCAAGTAACCTGTTTCAGAATAAATGTCTTCTAGAATCAGGTGCTCTGCATGGATTGTGAAGCCGATATCGCCCTCAACGCAAGAATGGGTGAAAAGCAAGTAGTACTAGACGGGAAATGGAAATGAACCGACTGACACGTCAGATAGCAATAACGATATGTAGTGTAAAAGTATTATTATGTGGTCATGTGAGATGTTGCTGGGGGAATCTACATTTGTTATGAAGATATGAACCTCAATGTGTATTTTGAGTTATAACTGATGTGTTTTACCGATGTGTCTCTGGAGATTTGCACCTTCTAAGAAATGTTTTGATGTTGACCGCTAAGAAGAGCTGTGTACAACCGCCCTGTTGGGGTTTAAAAACTCAATAAATAAAGTTGTTTAAAAAAAAAAAAGCAAGTAGTAGAAAACAGAATGAAAGTATGGATTGAGGTTTATTTGGTCACCCTGTATATATGTCCACTGACGAAAAACTTCCACTGAAATCCAAGATTTCTGCCTTCTTATAGGTAGACTCTACTTGTAATCTGTGGTGTAATGTCTTGCAAGTTAGCGAACAACACAAATTGTATACAATGTACAATCTAGAGATCAATATGTACCATGCCTATAGAACTGCTGGAAGAGAAAATTACTTGGTGGCCAATACTTTCAAAATAACCTATGTGTAATCTACAGAATGAAAAAAAGTATACCCAAAGAATCAATCTGATTGACTGGGTTGCACATCTTAAACTACTAGAGACAAATATGACTTCTGCTGGACAAAACAAGTACCATATGTAAAGTTGATAGGAACATACTCCATTTTTGTGTCTGGATTCAAAGAAAAAGTATATGTTTGCAAAAGGTTTCATGGAACTAACCAGTTTCACAATTGTAATTCAGAAACTTTACTTGTTATTGTGGGGATTAACAAATCGGCCAACCCTTTGTCCAGGATGTCTGCAATGAAAGATAAGTGCTGTCTCTTGAGATATTGCTCTGGCTTTGTGTTCTTTGGCTCATTCCACTTGTACTCTTGTGGAAAATGGAATGCTGAGACCTAGGTTTATGTCTCGAGCTGTGGGCCAGACATTTTATTCTGGCACCATCAAGGTTGTCTAGAAATTGTTCTCAGACCAGGTCACATGCCAAATGTTAACTGATGCTAAATCGCAAACTGATGGAAGACTGGGTGACTTGCAATCTATATTGACAAGACATGATAATTTCTTTAGTGAAGAGTTGGGGAAGTTAAAGGCTTTTGAACAAGTCATTAAGTTAAAGGAGGGACACATTCTTGTAAAATATAAATGGTGAGGTGTGCCATTGAGTGTGAGGCAAGGAATACATAAATTATGCAATCAAATGTGTAAGGAGGGTATGATTGAGCATGTGAAATCGTCTCTGTGGTTGTTGCCCATAGTTGTGGCTTGCAAAAAATACAATGCATTAAGAATGTGCATTAACTCTAGGAGTTTAATTCAAGCCATTTGGGTGGGTGGACATCAGTTTCCCAAGATTGAAAATATGTTGTGCCCTTTAGCAGGTGCATGTTGGGTGAAAAAAGACCTCTTTGTACAAATAGCATGAATCATGCGTTATTCAAACATATGCAATTTAGTCATAGGCAACACACAAAACAAATTATGGGGTAGTCTTAGTTTTTTATATAAATTGCATCATTCATATATATACCCAAAAACATTTGAAAAGGCCGTCAAGGTACAAAGTGATAACAATTAGTGACAAGGTGACAAGTGGTGCTTAGTGATAAGGTGCGTGATATGTACAGGGTGGTTTAAAAGGTTGAAAATTTAGTGGTGGCCAGAAAGCAGGTATTTATAGTAGATCTGCGAACTAAATCAATTTGTTTAACGCAGACTCTAGTTGCTGGTCCAGGGGATAGTGTCGACGTTTCAACCCAGGTACTGCACTACTGTGAGGTCAGTGTGGGTCTTCATCAGGACATGGACAGGGGGTGACGGTCTAAATGTGGTACAAGGTCAATCCTTTCAGACGAGCCAGGACGTTTGCCTGCCGCCCGTAATCCCTCAACTTCTGATTAAGACAGATTACGCGAAGCGCCCGAAATAGTGACGGATAGCCGCTTCAATATTTACATTGAATTAAGACATAACTAGAATGCCTCCACCCTCAAATCGGATGTCCTGATTTCACCATGATTAGAAGGGTTTAGGTGCGAGCCAGCCGCCTAAATATTTAAATCCAACAAAGACGTATTACCAGAAGCGATTAATAACTGGAATGCCTCCATTTTGAGATCCACATCGGATGTCCAGATTTCACTGTTATTCGTTGGGTTTAGGTGTGAGTCTACCACACTAAACCTTGTACCACATTTAGGCCGTCACCCCCTGTCCATGTCTACTACTATAAATACCTGCTTTCTGGCCACCACTACATTTTCAACCTTTTAAACCACCCTGTACATATCACGCACCTTATCACTGAGCACCACTTGTCACTAATTGTTATCACTTTGTACCTTGACGGCCTTTTCGAATGTTTTTGGGTATATATATATGAATGATGCAATTTATATAAAAAACTCAGACTACCCCATAATTTGTTTTGTGTGTTGCCTATGACTAAATTGCATATGTTTGAATAACGCATGATTCGTGCTATTTGTACAAAGAGGTCTTTTTTCACCCAACAGAACCACTGTTTCTTTGACATAATATTGCCCAGGTTCTGAGGGATACTGGGTTACCCCATTGTTTGTCAAGCTTTAGCAGGTGCAAGCATATTTTCTAAACTTGATTTGTGGTCTGCGTATCATCAGATGGTGTAAACGGAAAAATCTAGACATCTTACAGCTTTTGTTACAACTAGTGGCGTTTTTCAATTCTGTAGAATGCCTTTTGGACTTGCTTCTGCTGTATTCCACAGGGTAATGGGGGAAGTTTTGAAAGGGCTCATGGGTGTGCTTGTTTTTCAGGATGACATCTTGGTTGATGGTAAAGATGATGAAGAGCATTTGGTAAGGTCGAGTGATGTTTTAGCAGCTTTGAATGAGAAAGGATTAAAACTCAGGAAAGATCAGTGTGAATTTGAGGTGCATGAGGTGTAGTACTTTGCCATGTAATTGCCCGTAAAGGCATTGGTCCATGTTGGGGGTTACTGAAAGCAATTGAGGCGGTGCCGGTCCCAACAGACAGATAGCAGCTCAAGGCTTTTTCAGGGATGTGCAAAATGTATGCTACATTTGTTTAAAATGTTACCACAAAAGCTGAGCTCCTCCTTTGTTGAAGAAGAACGTCAAGTTTATGTGGAGTAAGGCAGAAGAGTTGGCTTTCAAAGAAATAAAGGAAAGGCTACTGACTACTCCCCTACTCAGTCCATACACACCTGGAGAATGTTTGACTAACTGTAGATGCTAGTGGTGCTGGATTTGAAGCTCTATTGTCCCAAGGCAGAGGTAGTAATGAACACACCATTGCATTCGCCTCTCGTACACTCAGACCACTGAAACAACAGTAATTAGTTATGGAGCGCGAGATGCTTGCATCGGTCTGGGCAGTGGAGTATTTTAAAGCATATGTTTAGGGTACAAAATTGTATGTAGCTCTCACTAGACCCAAAGGTATCAGAGCGCCTTATATAAGCACCAGTCCCCTTAAAGACGGATACATTCATTTTGGCTCATCGGAGACAGAGTTTGACTTGCCTCTTGGGCCACCAACGAAAGAGAGTGCCTCATTTGCAGTGGTAGTCTGGAGGACAGCTGAGGCACTAGGATTGCAGCTACCCTCAGTAGAGACCAAATAAAATGGGTTGGAGATTTTGCAGTCTGGGCTAGCGACTTCTAAGCCCTTGCTTCTTTTTAACAATGCCCTAAAAGATACTTTATTGACCACTTGTTCGAAACTCAGTTTTGTCCGCTTATGAACAGGCCGACACCTGGTGACTTGGATTTTCTCATTAGGCATCCTACTCCAGACAGTCTTACTGTCCTGTCCAAGACCAGTAAGGTGAACCTTTACTCCTCTTTAATTTCCAACCACTCCTCTAGATAGGGAACCCCAGGGGATTGATGTTTTTGTCAAGCGCATGTTTTCTTTAGACAGTTTGGCGCTGTGCTCCGTACATGTCGTTTGTTTGTTTGCTGTGTGTACATGTTCTTTGGGACACAGCTAGCAAGATCTTGCCGGCAGTCCCAGAGGACCTTAGGGACTCTTAGGCACAGAATAACCATGATGAACAAGACGCAACCAAATATGTGATTTGCGCAGGTCTGGATACTATGCAGTGTCTGGGTAGGGCAGTTGTTCCAAATGTGGTCCTTCACTGACATGCATGAATGCATTCCACATGATTATTTGATAATGTGCAGGCTAAGACAGCATATTTCCTCACTCCAGGAGTTATATCAGTCACATAGTGTGCTAAAGTTATAGTTGTCGGGAACATGAGCCCAGTCATTTTATTGAGGGTAAGTAGTATCTCTGCCCAGAAGTTGGTACCCACTGAGCAGTGCAACACTAAGTGTAGGAACCCAGCCTCTTGGGGCCCACATTTGGTGCAACATGAGTTATCTCTAAGGCCCAGCTTATACAGTGATTTAAGGGTGTAATTTATCCTATGAAGGAACTTTACATGAATCAGTCTTAGATTGTAGTAATTGGACAGTGTCCCAGTTTGAGAACAACAGAACTTCTATTGTCGATCAGTAAAAGGTGTGTCCAAGTTGGCTAGCCGTTTTGCTTTACCTTTAGGGACACATATTGGTGCTTCTTTTTGCACAGCTGTTTACAGCTGGGATACCAATTTTCTGGAGGAGACAGACTATCAGCGTCCCCAGCATGGAGGATGTCAACAGGGAACATTGTATAAGTGGCCTACAAATCGAAAATATAAAAAATATGTCTAGTTGTGTGTGATTTATCTGGATCATGCATTCCCGAGCAAAAAGAACTTGTATCCTGGGTAGAAGTCTCTGAGGGTAAGCAATTTAAGATACTGTACTGGTTTACAGGACAATTAAGAGGTAAGTTAGGATTGTGTACCACGCGTAACAAACAGCTGATCAAGGTATGCTCTGCACCTAATCCTGCCCCAGGCCTAGGCAGTAGATCTGAGTGTGTTAATCTCAGCAATCACTGTATTAAGAGGGTTTAGGCCTGCCGCACTGGCCACAACCGCAATGTAGGGTTGGAAAGGCATAAGGTTGAATCAATAATGCATATATGGGCCTGCATACATAAAGAATACAGATTAAAATCCAGGGCAGAGAGGCATCTCTGTTCAAGTTAACAGGAGGTAATGTAAAGAAACCTTGGGGCGAGATTGGGCAGGGTACTGAGCAAGTATCTAATCTATCTGCATGGAGGTACATGCATCGTGGAGGAAAAACAAGTGGTATAGTAAGTGTCTCAGTGGTTGTAAACCTTTGAACTACCACCCACTCCAATAGAAAAAACCCATCGGAGGAAATAAGAGAACCATCTACCTCTCCAAAAATATACCCAAAATGTACCTACAAACAGGACTGGGGATCTCATTGCAATGCCATAATGATCACCCAGCATTTTTTAAGCAGGTACCCAACATGCTAGGAAAAAAAACCATACATTAGCTGTGAATTTTTCATGGGTCGCCAGATTACAGAGTAAGCTACTGCCTGGTAAGGGAGCAGGTAGCCAGGTGTATTAGGAGCTCAACGAGCAGACAAAGAGTCAGCTATGTTGCCAGCTTTTACATATGGTGTAAAACAAAGGTTCATTCTGTGGAATGAGGATTCGAAGTAGCAGTTGTCCTGAAGAGGTCTTTGAAGTCAATCGCTCACCAGAACCAAGGAAACCATAACAATAGATAGCTATAGATAACAGAAGGTTATTTTTGATGCTCCAGTCAGTAGAGCATAAAAGGCCAGAAGGCAAGCAATTAATTGTTGTTGCTTAGAGAGGTAAGGCCCTCCAAAGAGGCTCCATCATCTCGGACCAATGCATTTAAGAAGGGACATGGGGTAGAATTTAGTTGCTTGTTTGGGGGGCATTTGAAGCCTGGTGTGGTAGAGTAAGGTGTACTGAATTCCTGCCATTTGTATGTTTCTTTTAAAGCGGCATGACCTCACCTCGCCACCTGAACCGCAGTTCTGAAGTCAGGGTACACAAAAATAAGATTGCCTGCATGTGTAAGTTCCAGTTGCTCCCTAGTTATATGCAAATGGTGACCCCAATCTTTGAAGTTCATCAGTCTGGATTTTATGGGGCAAGCTGAAGCACCAAGAGGCAGCCATGGACCCAGAGATCTGTATGCATGTTCCACTGAAGACATGGGCGTAACGGTAGCGTTAATGACTAGACTTTTAATCATCTCTGCCATGCAGTACTCAATTCTACTAATATGCATTAAATAAGGACACCCAGCATCTGTATGTTATTTCAGTGGGAGCAGGCATCTAAGTTTTGATTCTTGGCATGAATAACTTCCAGTAGCTTCTCCATTTGTTGCTGTTTTTTCGCGTCATCCTTGAGTATCATCTTCTATGTGCAAAACTCTCAACTCTACCTGATCAATATGGCCCTCATGTTTATCAAGTCGCTCTTTCATCCGCTGTTAGCCTGTCCAGGAGGTTGTCGATCTTGCAGTCAATAGTTGTCAGTCTGTGCATCTTAGAAATAAGTAGTGTGTGTGTTGATCCTTGGCCAGGTCCAGGTTAGGCGGGGAACAGGCACCCTCCATTGGTATGCTAAGTCTGATGAGCCTGTAAGACCATCTGTTTTTGAAGGCCAGCTTGGCTGCTTGAGGTCTCATTTACACGATATGTTGAATAGTAATCCCTTTAGAAATCCTTTCAAGCATTTGAAGGAGTACAGGTCCTAAGCATTTGTTAGTGCTTGCCCACCTCGTTCTGCCCACCCACACAGCCTATGCAACATGACCAGACCGTTTCTCGTACAGCACAGTAAATGGGGAGCTGAGGGTTCCATCTGTTCCCTTCTATGGGGGTGGTCAAAGCCCAGATACATACTTACAGCATCCTCTGTTTTAGGCAGGTCCCTCAGTCTACTCGACCATGCTCTCCCAGTCACCTCACGTGTGCAGTCCTCCAAGATGGGGTGCCCTAGTGGCACGGTCTAGGCCTATGTGCCGGGATTGTTGCAGAATCACCCTGCAGGGTCTCCTTCGTCACGTCTAGCCTCAGTTGGAGCCCCAACATTCACACGTTTATAAGGCTGTAATTGCTTGCCAGGATGTGTACTCTGACAGATGGATAATTAACGGATTATCCCCTAGAGCCTCTCTAGAAGGTAGACATCTTGCGGCCCTGCAGTGTGGTACATCTGCGTTAAAGCTCTTTAAGGACAGCAGAGCTAAGACACACATTCTGGGGCTGTTAATCACCAGAAATAGTCCCTGCATCAATTGAGAAAGATTAGAGGCATTGCAGAGGGATGGCGTATAAACAGAGACAGCCTTTCCAACCAGTGATGCAGCAGACACCCAGTCTTTTTGAGGATGTAGATGTGGGTCTGGCAGGCAGCTTGCAGGTCAGTTGGTCATCAGTTCTCCAGTTCCTTTTCCTCTGCTACCAACAGCCACGAAACAACTTTAGTTTGACCATAGTGGCTCATGCCCAATCGAGGAGGGCAGGAGTCAACATTTACTCCCAGGTTGGTGGCCAATCACACCTGACAAATGGGTCTTACAGATCATTTAAAGTGCCTATTCGCGGCCTTTTCTTTCTGTCCCACACACTATTCCTCCTACAACAGAGCGAATTCACCTATTCATTCTCTTACAGGAGGTGTGGTTGTTACTCTCAAGGGTACTATGGAGAGGGATCCAGACCCAGTAAGAGGAAGTAGGAGGTTGTTACTCTCCCGATTTCCTTGTGCTAAAGAAGGATGGGGCCCTAGACCTATGTGGACATTTTGCCTCTGGCTGGGATTTGAAGTTCCTATGTGCCCAGTATCAAGGCAATCTTACAAATACCATCCAGTTCTCAGAGGAAATGGCTCAAGATGAATAGTTCTAGAGGCTGGCCCCTTTCCCACCCAGACCGGACGGTGAGGATGGCTGCATAGTTGCTAGGCTGTGGAGGTCATCGGTGGAGGTGGAGAAGAGGGGACTCTGGTCGCTAACAGAGGGCTGGCTCTACATCAATCTGGTGCTGAAGTCCTTCCTACTTTCCATTAAGTTAGGCTGCAAAAGATTAACAAGGACAACACCACCACGTGGCACTGCAAAGAGTCTTGGGTGCATTTCTGGAGGTGGTTGGAGCACCAGGGAATTTTCCTGATTTGAAACACATAGCAGGGTCGCTGAATGCTAGAGCAGACAAACTGAGCAGGTGGTGTCTAGTAGTCCATGAGTGGCTTCTATGTTCTGAGGTAGCACAAGGGGTCTTCCTATAGGGGGGAGTACCCTGGCTAGATCTTTTCACCAATGAGCAGTATTGCAAGCTTTGCGCATTAGGGTTCTTCAAGAACACTCATTCTGAGATGCTGGAATGGAACACTGGAACTCCTTCAAGCCTTTCTGGCCCCGTCTCTCCTGTTCAAAATTTGAAAAAGGAAAAAAAAGAAAATCAGGAATGATTAAGGCCAAGTCAACCTAGCGGCTCTGGATTGGACCACATGAGTGTCATACTCATACCTACTGAGCATGAGCATTTGTCTTCTGATCTGGCTGCCAATTTGTGAGGACCTCCTGTCTGATCTATAGGGCAACCGCCCTACACTACCTTTTTTCCCCCAGGCAAGTTGGTACTGAGGGTTCGGGCAGCATTCATACCAAACGTTGTGACACACTTCCACGTTAGTAAACATCACTACCAGTGTTCTTTGCTCCCCTCACTCACTCTAAAGAGAAGGAGAGGCTCCATACGCTGGGTCCTGAAAGGGATTTATGATTTTACATTTACTGTACCAATGGCTATTAATTAGGCGATCAGCTTTTTGTGGGGTTCTCTAGAGCAGAGAAAGGGAAGGCAGTACAGATGAGAACTTTGTTGAGGTGGACAGTCCTCTTCATTAAGATCTGCTGTGCATTAACCAAGAAACAGCCTTCAGAAGGTCAGAAAGCCCATTTCACTTTCGCTGAGAATGCTACAACTGTGTTGGCCTGCAGAGTGCCTGTGCTTGACATCTACCAGACTGCAATCTGGGCGTCCGTTCATATGTTCATGAAGCACTACTACCTTGACAGCCACGTCATTTCACCCGCTCAGTCCTGCAAAACTTTGCGTCTCAGCACACTCCACGGACACTCAACCTGGGGAGGTACTGCTTTGGTATATATACAAAGATAAGGAATCTGCGGCTAGAAGTATCCATAAGAAGTACTTTACCTTCGGTAACACTCTTTCTTGTGGATACTCTATCTAACCACAGATCCTCACTACCCTCCCAGCAAGCCATTTTGTGGAGAGGCCTGCCGAAAGGTCCTAAGTTAGTATTTGTTACACTGTTACCAACAATTGTTAATGTTCCGGTCTTAGGGCATGGAAGAGAAAAATAAAAGAAACCAACATCAGCACGAAGGGCTGGCGCTTAAATGCGGCTCAGCCCGGTCACTCCTGGGGTCATGTGGAATCAGCTGAGCCACATGACAGAACCTACTGGTGTACAGGAGCATTATTATGAAAAGACTTTCCCAATCCAGTCGGGGGTATTCTAAGGTGAGGAATTTGTGGTTACAGTATCCACCAGAAAGAGCTTTTACTGAAAGTAAGTAACTTGTTTGTCACTGCTCACCACCAGTAAATATTACCTATTCGTTCTACAACTTACTCCTCCATCTCAAGCTCTAGCAGTGTACCATGCAGGTACTAACTCCCCCTTACACGTTCCAAAGACTTCCACTGTAACTGGGGTCGTTCCGGCTGTATTTAAGGGATGATCTGTGCCTCCCCTCCTGAAGATCCAGCCAACTGGACACTGAACTGCTGGAGAAAGTATTCACTCAAGTATTGTTGTTTGTCGAGCCATATAGTATTTTGGATCATATGGAGGTAGGGTTGAGGCCGAGCAGAAATAAGGATGGAAACTAATGGTGTCAGTAGATGGATTGAAACCAATGCTGTAATCATCCTAGACCTTTTGCTGTCCTTTGGATTCTGATGCTATATTAGCCAATGGACTCCTTTCTGACAGGAGGAAGGCATCCAGGGCGATGAAGACTATTGTTGAATCAATACTGCTTGCATTTTGGAAGAAAGATGGAAATTGTGTGCAGAGACAAAGATCACCATGATGTTTGTGATGTTAAACAAGAGGTAAAAAATTAGAACTAAGCAGAGGGGGAAGGGGGGGCTGAAGTTAAATGTGCCTCACCACCAAGAGCCAGTGAAGGTTTATGGAAAGAGGGGTGATGTAGTCTTGCCACGTCAAACATTTCAGGAGTCTACCCTCATATTCTGTTGTCTTGGCAGTCTATAGATCAGGTGTTTTGTCATTTATTACAACACAAGGTTCACAACAACCTGGTCTGAGCATACTTAGAAAGTTACTGCCTGAACTACAGGACAGCTCTGTTTCAATGGTTATAGCGCCAGCAAGCCTCTTTTACTATTGCTGCCAAGTTAGATGCCTTCATGTTTATTAACATTTGGGACAGTTGGATTCCCTATGGTGTTGGGTGATACCACCATCAGCCAGACATCTGATTATGCTCCTATTACCAAGACAACAGCCTTAGCTACATTCATCTTAAGGTAACTGGCATTCATTCAGCTATTGATAGGAGCAAACCATTGCGTACAATTTTGTCTGGAGGTCTCTGTGGTTACGGTCAATTTGAATATAAGATGCGTTTCATTAGTAGTGTTATTGAAGTTAATTCTGCAGCCGTAACTAAGGATCTGTGTGGGTAGGAGCAATGATCACCTGGATGTAGCTTGCGTCGTTAATAAGTTGCCCGTCACAAGGGTTTGATGCTTATATTTGCTGTTTTGGTTGAGATAAATGACAGGAAGTTTTTGCAGTAAATCGGTTGAGGCAGAGGCTATTCCTAAAGCGATAAAGGGAGTGAAAGTACTAACCTGTAACAAATATTTCAAGGGAAGTGCTCTGCGAGGGTTACAACTTCTGTGAGAAAAGGGACATTTTTTCTTGATTGGGGTTGTAGGGTACCTTGAGTGGGGTTATTTATCCCACTCGAAGAGACAGTCCAGATTATGTCTGCTTCACAAACGGAATTGCCATTAGCATTGCCATTGTCTGTGGTTCCATTGCACACATTATGCCAGATGGACTGCTTTTGTATATCTCACCTTGTGTCTGTAATGAGCTCTGAGGGGGGGGGGAATGAATAGGTCTCCAGTGAGGCGGATGGGAGCAGGGAGTAAGAGTTGCTTTTATGTTGCAAGTCACCCTGGTATAATGAGGATCCTAGTGGGGAGAGGCACTGGTTGTCTGGATGTAGCTTGAGATAAGGTTGAAAGAAGTGGGACCGTGACAATTGAGAGCTCTGCTCTACTCTATGCAATTGCGCCGCTGGTGCGTCATCTTTTGTGACAAACTGCTGGCGCAACCCGCTGCCCCATATTTACAAGGACATGTAAAGCCTCCCTACGTGGCTACTCCAGACCTTGCAAATATGGTCTCTTCTCAATCAACACTTTGCGTGAAAGGGGCGTGACATGGATGTTGCTGTGGGTGTTCCCACGCAATGCTCATGTATTCTGCCGCATTTCCAGATTTACAAGAATTCGTAAACTAAGAAAATATTCAGAATGCTGCGCCACCCCAGGAGGGGCGTAGCGAGGCGCAACGAGGAGAAATGTTTAAATTTCTCCTTGTTTTTCCTCTTTATAGAGGTGCTGCATTCTGCAGTGTAGTGATGATCATTATCTACCTATGAACAACGCTACGTTAGCATAACCGCGTCAGATGTTAGAAAGTCATCTTGCCGCTTTTGCTGCTTTTGCACCAGACACTGTAGTCACATGTTATTAGAATTGAGAAATGCTTACTCAACTTTGCTTCACATGAGAACTGTCTGTTGTTAACATCTTAAACAGTGAATAGCGACCTTGGTCTGTACACAGTGTAACAGAAACAGTCTGGATCGCTAGACGGTGCATGTTGTTGAGTTCAGCTTGATCGGCCCACTAGTTTAGCCATAACACGCACGCAGCTGCAAATACCTGAAAATCGAATGCTTTTAATATTGCAGTGTTACATGTTTTTCACACATTCGGAAGAAGAGCGTTCCTAGGAGCAGAGCATAGCTGATCCTGTGATGTGAATTCTCTGAGCTGATCTATACGGTATGGGGTTCCCCCTTCAAGCCTAGAGACCTTTTATTAGTCTAATAATACTATTAGTGTGTTAGAGAAAGGAAGGTGGCCTAGAGCCACTGTCATTTTATTATGATTGCTCCTTTCATTTCCTATGGTATTGTAACTATGCTGATGGTTTTGATTTTAATCGTTTGTCTGCTAATGTTAGCCAAACTGCTGCATATTAGGACACGAGGTTTATAAAATAAACTCTTTAAACATTTCCCGTGTCTCTGTTTATTCTGTTGTGGACTGGTACTAGAATAATTACGAAAAGGTGTTTCTGATTCCCACCATTCCTGAGAAATATACTAAGTCGCTTGTTCTGGGTTGTTTATACATTGGGACCGCCGAGCTAAATCTCGGATAACGAATGGAACACTGATGCTGGCCGGATAGGGGTTCTGGGTTCTGAGGTGAGTTTTTGGTACACCGCAATTCACTGAGGGCCTGGGTTCCTGCGCATAAGCAGAATCCCTGCAACATGGCGCACCTAACGTTTGGTCTATTGATTTGAGACGCCTTAGTAGTGCTTGTATTAGTCCACAACACCCTCACTCTGGTTTCCGGATAACGGGAGTGAAGGTTTAACCTACCTGTGTTTCGACTAAATAGGTTCATTCAATCTTGATCATTAAAAAGGTTATTTAATCTGAACCCTAGTGCTACTGTTTATTGTAGATTTATTGTTGGAGTCCTAATAGGGGTCGAGATTGCGGCTCATAGCCGAGCACCCTTGAAACGTCATCTGGCGAATTATGGGGTGTCAGACGATGGTATGGCTGTGATTTTTGTAGTAGGTGCTGATTCGTTGTTCCCGTTTGAGTTGTTCTACTCTTGGGTTACTCTGCTGGCGGTGAGTGAGGATGATGATACATACCACAGTTACACTCCCACGGCACTACCAGCCAACTATACGCCGTATAGGACTCAGGAAATTCCTATTTCTGCCTGGCAGCATAACATTTGGTTTAATGGCGCCCTTCCCCATGCGGTTACTCCGGAGAGAATGGGCCCTTTGTCAATCCCAGGGGCCACATGGCCGGTGTTAGCCGGATATACGCCTCATCCCCGCTACCTGCAGGTAACGGTGGATCAGTTGCGTGTACTGCACACAGCCCTTATTACAGTACATAGGGCTCTAGTGCAGTACGTGTCGCGCAACGTGCAGGTGGTCGCTACTGCTGTTGCGGGACAACCGACGGACCACCACGCGGTGGTTATTAGTCCTGTTATGGTCAATTCTGTAGTGGGCAAGCGACCACAAAAAAGGGATGATTTCCCTTATTGGCTTGCTGAGAAGTTTGATCAGAAAGAAGCGGTTTATCCGCGTACATCTCCTGTGGAGAAGCACAGGATCCTTACCATTGCTTTTCCTAAGGACTTAGTCCCAGATATGGCTGATTGCGAAAACTGGGGTAAGGTCTTTGCAGCGACATACGCGAAGTGCTTTGGCACTCCGTCTCTGTCGGTACTGCCCTCCGTGATTAAACGTGTTCAAGAGAATCATGGAGCAGAGGCTGCTATTGAATTGGGAATGCGGCTTGTCGGTGTGTTCAATGTGGTTGCTACCATGATTATGGGTAACCTCAAAGGAGATGCTATGCAATTCCAAGTGCTTAATAAATTAGACACAGTGAACGAAGATGACAAGCCGAGGGAATTCGCGAAAATTATCGCGAACGCCAATAGACAGGTTGGTCGTAGCGCCTTAGGTGTTAAAACAACTGTGAAAATTCCTGATTCGACACAGCAGACGAAGGCAAACTCGTCTGGTAAGGACGATCGCCCTAATTTTCCAAAACAAAGTTGGAGGGTGAAAAAACAGCAAAAGCAGAAACAGGGGTCCCGTCCTGCCTCCCCAGTTCAGTCAAGTAGTGAGCGCACTTATGATCTGCGTGATCGTGCTACTATAAAGTCACCTGATTGATTTCAGGTTTCTGACCAACGTTCTCCTCGTTCTTCACAGGAAACATCGGCTTCACAGTCCGGTGGCGGAGGCGCTGGGAAAAGTCGGGGTACGTCACAGCAACGTGAGCAGTCCCGACCGGCTGACGGCAAAGGCAAGCAAGAAGACTCTGCACGTCAACGGCCCCCGTTTCAGAAGAAGAAAGTTGCTGCATTGACAGCGAGGTATGCCTCAGATGGTACGGACGCAGCTTCAGAACCTAACATGGGCGCTAACGCTTCTGGACAGCGCGGCGGAAGTTACAGTAGTGCGACAAGCACTGCGTCCATATGTGGTGGCGACAGCAACTGATATATTTGTGAATATTGAAACTGCTGATACTCGTGTGTCTCCTCCTGACAGACTATATAATATACTCTTACACATTGAAGGTGACATACAACGCACAATTCAAGGTTTTTTGGGGGATAATCTGACCACTACCTATGATATTCAGTTGGCGGAGGCAGATTGGCCCCCGGCTTTCGTTTTAGCTGCTCCTAGAGGGGAGGAGGTAATCCTCCCGTCCTTTGCGCACACAGTGCCTAAGGTCCTAGCTGATAAGTATGCCGGGGAATGGGCTCAGGTGCAAGCGCCTGCGTTGTATCGGACTCAGGTGGGTTGGGATAAATTGTCCCCTGGCCATGAGATTCCATTGCGGACTACGCCCCATCCACAACCCCAATACCCCATGCGTCGTGAAGCTAGATCTCACGTGGCTTCGATCCTTGAACAATTGGAATATCAGGGAGTAATCGAAACATGTGTGTCACCTATGAATAATCCCTTATTTACTGTGACGAAGCCTGACGGGTCGTACCGCCTAGTTTTGGATTACCGGCACCTTAACTCACATTGCCGGACCTGTGCAGTACAGAATACCCACAGTTCGGCTCTCATCGATAGTCTCGTGAGAAAAAGGTTTAAAACCACACTTGACATTTCCAACGGCTTTTATAGCCACAACCTGTCCTCTCTTAGTAGTGAGTGGACGGCTTTCACCTCTGGTGGCAAACAAAAACAATTCAAAAGATTACCAATGGGCTATAAGAACAGCCCGGAAGTCTTTGCCGCTCGCGTGGTCTCCCTCTTAGAGGGTATAGACCCAGATGCGTACTCGTACGTGGATGACATTTATCTCACGGATGATGAGTTAGACCCGCATCTCCGACGCGTTGACCGCATTATTGTTTTGTTTGCAGACTTCGGGTACAAATTCAATTTTGTGAAGTCACACATTGCAGAGTATTCAGTGTTGTTCTTGGGGTACGAACTCAACCATGAAGGTCGAGGATTGGCTCCGCACTTCCTAGAGAAGTGCGCATGCCTCCGTGCTCCTACTTCACTGAAGAAATTACAATCCCTGCTGGGTTTTCTGAATTTCGGTCGAACTTACATCCCAGATTATGCCCAGCGTATCAAGCCGCTTTACGCCTTCGTACAACCTACTTTTTCAAAATCCTGTTGGCTGTCTGAGCATTCAGCTATATTGCAGGTATTGCAAGCTGATCTACTTGCTTCTAAGTACTTACTGACACGTGATAACCACACTAACCTGGTCATAAGAATAGTGCCCGGCGCAGTTGGTTTCACATACTTAACGTTCAATGAGGGCGACACAGCGACATTTGCTTACAAATCTCATTTGTACACTTCAGCTGAACTGCGGTTTTCCGCTGTCGAGAAGGTTCTGACAGCAGTGCAGATGGCGATTCTGAAAGACCGAGCGCTGTCGCAAGGGAAACGCATGTTGGTGGTGACACCCTATCCTGCCCTGGAGGCAGTGACGAAAGCGAGTGTACCGAATTCTAAGGCTTTGCATCCAAGGTGGATACAATGGGCCACTTCCTTGACATCGCCGGACGTCACTTTTATCTTTGACGCGGCACTTCAGACTCAGGAGTTTTTGCAGTATGAATTCGTTCATCCGGCTCCTCTGCCCTTGCGCCCGCTCGAGGATTACCATTGTGTCATATACACTGACGGGTCTGCGCAACCCGCAACTGGATCAAAGCACGCCTATTCAGCGGCTTGCGCAATTGTAGTCGGTACTTTCGTAAATGGTGAATTCCTGTCTGATGTCGTGCACACGCAGTCATTGGGTGATTGTACCGCTCAGCTGGCGGAGCTTCGTGCTCTGGTGCTTGCACTGGAGTTTGCTGATCCCAGAGTCCCTACTCTTATAGTAAGTGACTCCTTTTACTGTGTTCAGTCTTACAACGACAATCTGCATTTTTGGTCTCAGCATGACTATCGTGATTCCAAGGGCAGCACTATTAAGCATAAATTGCTTTGGGTTCGAGTGGCAGACCTTAAAGACCGTCTGCCTCTCGTGAATGTAATTCACACTCTTGGTCACCAACGCGTTGGTGTCCATGCTGTCGGCACAGCTTAGCTGACGAGGCAGCAAAAACAGCAGTGGCAACATACTTAGTAGCAGCAGTTACAAGATCCAAAAGTAAGATTGATGATGACATCTTGGCAGCTATTGCTGCTACAGAGCAGGGCACGAAGCCGCCGAAAGGCTTCCCTGCTCGTTACCATTATCACTTAAGTCCTGATAAAGTCCCATTAGTGAGGATTAATGACGTTGGTGTCAGATTGATTCCCAACGCGGACTGCAGACCTTCTTTGATATTAGCAGCCCACGAGGGCATTGCGTCCGCGCATGCCGGCGTTGCGGCTACTGTATCTTTGCTACAACAACGTTACTGGTGGTGCGGTTTGTACAAACAAGCCCGAGCTTATGTTCTTAATTGTGACATTTGCCAGCAGATTAAACCTTCTTCTGCGGCGCGCCCACCACAAACTCAGTTGTACATATCTAGTAAACCATTGGGTTGTGTTTATTTAGATCACTGCGGTCCTTTTACCTCTGATACTGCTTTCAAATACATCTTGGTTGCAGTGGATTCGTGCACACGTTTTCTGTGGGTATGGCCCCAAAGGAGTGCTAATTCTCGCACTGTCATAAAGGATTTGCGTGTCTTTGTTGGAAGTTTTGCGTGTGGTACCTTTCATTCTGATCAGGGCCCGGCGTTCGCCTCTAAGGCGTACAAAGAGGCCATGAGAAATTTGGGGGTCCAAGTCAAGTTTTCGTCTCCATACCGGCCTGAGGGCAATAGTGTCGTGGAGCGAATGAACCGTGACTTAAAGCAATCTTTGACAGCCCGAGTTTTGGGTACTGGCAGGAACTGGCTTGCCCACTTATATGACGTGCAACGTGCACTTAATAATCTCCCTAGAAGGTCTCTGGGTGGGCGGACCCCATACATGATGCTCTTTGGTGTTCAAATGTTTGTTCCAGACCTTGATGGTCTAGACATGGCGGCGTCAGCCGCACCCTTTGACGTAGATGAACACTGTGCTGTATTGCAGACTCTGCAAGAAGCCAGAAACAGTCTAGCGAAGGAACACGTACCCTCCTCATCTGAAGCTGATGTTCAGATTACGGTAGTCGGCTGGCTACCCCGAGTTGGTGATCTGGTCCGTGAGAAGGTGGAGAACAAGAAGGAGTTCGGCCCCTCTTATCGTGCACCGGTTCCAGTGCTTGGAGTGCAGGGTACAAGAACTGTCCTTTTACCTCCTCTTCCTGGTCGAAAGGATAACAGGTACATTTCGATTGACAATGTCAAACTACGAGTGGCCGATTCTTCTTAGTATGACTCCGGCGGTTTCCTGCCCTTCGATGCTGAGAAATTCTGTTGTGGCCCGAGCTTCGGACATAGTGCCTGATGTTGCCATCGAGATGCATGCCGTAACTGGTCCCTTGTTGCCACAATCACCTAGTGGCGTGCTTGGTGAAATTGAGTATGCTTATCCTGCGGATGTTACCTTGCCTGCTTTACAATCCACCACAGTTGCCCACTCACAAGCCTCTTTTGATTCTCATTCAATGACTTCCATTGCCCCTTCCAAAGTTTCGATATTTGTGGCTTGGTTCAAAAGAAATTTTTTAATACCCCCTTGGACTTACATTTGGCTGGTGCTCATATGTGTTTTTTTGTTTATGTCCATTGGCTTTGTGGTAGTGTTTTTTAGACTTATCAATGGACACTACCTGAATGAAAGGTCTACAATTCGATGAATTGATGGAACTTTGGCCCCCCATTCCTCATCACACATAATGAAGAGGGACCAGACTTTTGTGAACATTACTGCCTGGCCTGTTTGTGATGGGATCGCTTGGGATGCCGTTAAATTTCAAATTCATGGTCCCACCGAAGTGATTAATGTGCCAAATGTATTTCGTGTTTCTATGGGTGATGTCGTGAAGCAGAACATTCACTCGGATGATTGGGATGTTCAAGCCATAGAAGCACTGTTTTCTGATTTGAAATATTATGCTGCATTTGATGCTGAGGATTTGTATTTGGACACTGCTAATTATGATGAACAATTTTGTTATCAACGCTATGGCACACATTTCCTGCACAAAGCAAATACGTTTCGAAATTTTGTAAATTTTACACAATGGGATCACTGTGATGGGCAGTTCTGCGAAGTTAGTGGAAAAATTCACTTATTTTTCTGACTTTAGTGTGGCCCATCCGGCCTCCTTTTATTTTAAGGTTGCGCCTGAGGCTGCTTCTAAAGTTAGACTGACACACACCAAATTGTTGTATTCCAAGTCTTTTATGGAAGAGTTGGCAGTTGGCGGGTATGATCTGTGGAAAGCTACAGTCGATCTTCAATCGGTTTGGGGCTCCAAACGATGGCAAGTACAGGGAACAAAGGCTTTGCATCGTGCCTGCCTCATCCCGAATCATATGTTATTTTTAAATTCCTCGATTTTTCAGACAACCTGTTTTGGATTGGCTACGTCTAAAAAGTTAAATTCTCCCTTAATGCCAGATCTGGGTGCTTATCCCAATTGGGGTAATCATACAGATCTATCACTTGCTATGTTGCAGACACAGGTTTCCAACACGTCCTTCAATATTTCTACATTGAATCCGAAGGGGTGGTTGGTGTGGCAAACGAGTTCGGACTCCTGTCAACATAGGTTTCTGGATTTAAAGCAGGGGTATACACAGGTTCGTGTGGACCCCCGTTTTGAATCTTCTCATACGGTAACTACCTATTCAGTAGGAAAGTTATGCCAGTCTTGGCTGCAACATTCCACTCTAGCGTCTGTTAAACTCCATTTAGCGCGATTAAATGACAAAATAGATTTGAATGATTTTGTTAAGGGTCCTGCTGTTGGCAGACCCAAGCGATGGGTGTATGCTGTTTATAACGAAATTTGGAAGTTGTCCCAAATTGAGGCTGCTTCCAGATTGCGTGCAATAGATCAAGCCAATATGGAAAAAGTATTGGCTGTTATAGATAATAGCATTAACACCCTGTCTTCCAGAATCTATACTTTAGATAATATTGTTTCATCTGTGGTAGACATTGTGCAGGATGATTTATCTGTAAGGTATCATGGTCAGAACCAATTGCGGTCTATTATGCAGTTTGCATGGACATTGCAAACGTTGAAGGCAGGGAAAGTCCCTTGGGATTACATGAACACTTCATCTTTATTCCTTCCCTTTAATTTAACTGCGAAACAGCAATTCATGTCCATGAAAGATGCTACATATTCATTGCTACACATAGAAAAATTAGAACCTTTGCCTTTCTCTGTTGCTGAATTAAATTCTGCCGTGTAGCTAGTACATGGGTTGATCACTTTACCGTTCCCCTTGTTCAAGTTTAGTTCGTGCATGAAACATTATGCTTTAGGCAGGTACGAACAGCTGGGTACTGCCTTCCTGCATGAAGTATGGTCGCTCCCTTTCACATACAGATGTGTGAGGGACGGCAAGGAGGTTTACTTGAAAGGTGAAGAGTGCACTTCCGCACCGGACCACTCTGTTGTGTGTAGGCACATTCAATTGCATGGTGCATGTAATGTCCATGCCCCTAATTTAGCTTGCGTCCTGAAAGGGATTCCGGTGCCTGTTACTACATCTTTCACGCTGCTTGCTAAAGGTAGTTATTTGCTGTTAAATAATGAAGCTTGCTGTGGGATGCTGGTAGGAATTCCCTACATCGTGACTGTATCACAGAGGGTAGTTTGCTGTAATAATGTTCTTTTCCCACCCCCGCATGGCCGGCTGGATGTATCCATATGGCCTTCAATTCCAACCTTGAAAGCAGAGTTCAACAAGATGAGCAGAATAAGAGCTCTATTGTCTCAGAAAGAAGTTGCTTTAACTTCGTCCCGGGAAACATTTGTCCTTCACGTAGCTAACACGCGCACTGAGGTGCAAGCGCTTTTGAATACTGATCTCCCACTCCATTTTGGGACCTTGATTAATACTATCTTTAATGCCTCATCCACAAGTGGCATAGCTCATTTTTTTTTAAATCGTGGGCTCCGGCCTCGTGACCTCTTTTCAAACTATTTTCGTTTTGATTCTATTTTTTCCAGTGTCTTCGGAGGTCTGCCTTTACTTCTTGCCCTCGTGGCTGGAATACTATTGTTGATCTGTGCCTTGCGCTATGGATGCACAACTTGCGTGGGACGACAACATGTCCCGGCTGCACCATTTTCGTAACCAGATGATTGAATTCTATGGCGCCTTACCGCTGGCGACTCTGAGCGCAGCCTATGGATTGTCCTTTCGGTTTGCCTCCTTTACTTGTGTGCAGCCGGTCTTTCATTGCCTAGATTGTCCGTTCCAATGGGCTCTGGATTTGTGTCTGTCAAACCCGGTGTCTCCTGATCCGGATTATGTTCGGCTTATGAGCCCCTTAGTGGCCCACGAATTGGACTGTTCTGGTGTCGGGATTATGGTCTGTGCTGCAGCGCATGGAGTTGTTGGTAATTGGGACATCGGAGCGGCGGCGATTGACTTCTTGACGAACAGTTACCTTGAGGTGCACCCCGGTTGTCCTCGCCAAGTGCTGGAGGCTCCGGTGGTTGAAGAACATGTCTGTTCTTTCCCCGTCCTGAACTGGATGGCAGATACTTTTGCGGAATGTTCCAATGATTTCCTCTTGGAAGCAGTAGCAATGTATTGTGCATACACTTTGATGGATTGACTTTTGCATTTCCTTTCGGTACTCAGTCCGTCATCGATTTTTAGTTGAATACATGTTTTTTTTCTCTCTTCGAACTTTTTCCATGGATTTTTTTTTTTCTTCTCTTCGAACTTTTTCACTTCCCTTATATGGACTTATAGTTCATGCCCTTGGTTCCGCTCTATCGAACTTGAACTCTGCGTTCTTGCTAGTGCGCCCCTAGTGGTTAGTGGTCCGATCATGGGGGGGGTGTAGTGATGATCGTTATCTACCTATGTACAACGCTACGTTAGCATAACCGCGTCAGATGTTAGAAAGCCATCTTGCCGCTTTTGCTGCTTTTGCACCCGACACTGTAGTCACATGTTATTAGAATTGAGAAATGCTTACTCAACTTTGCTTCACATGAGAACTGTCTGTTGTTAACATCTTAAACAGTGAATAGCGACCTTGGTCTGTACACAGTGTAACAGAAACAGTCTGGATCGCTAGACGGTGCATGCTGTTGAGTTCAGGTTGATCGGCCCACTAGTTTAGCCATAACACGCACGCAGCTGCAAATACCTGAAAATCGAATGCTTTTAATATTGCAGTGTTACATGTTTTTCACACATTCGGAAGAAGAGCGTTCCTAGGAGCAGAGAATAGCTGATCCTGTGATGTGAATTCTCTGAGCTGATCTATACGGTATGGGGTTCCCCCTTCAAGCCTAGAGACCTTTTATTAGTCTAATAATACTATTAGTGTGTTAGAGAAAGGAAGGTGGCCTAGAGCCACTGTCATTTTATTATGATTGCTCCTTTCATTTTCTATGGTATTGTAACTATGCTGATGGTTTTGATTTTAATCGTTTGTCTGCTAATGTTAGCCAAACTGCTGCATATTAGGACACGAGGTTTATAAAATAAACTCTTTAAACTTTTCCTGTGTCTCTGTTTATTCTGTTGTGGACTGGTACGAGAATAATTACGAAAAGGTATTTCTGATTCCCACCATTCCTGAGAAATATACTAAGTCGCTTGTTCTGGGTTGTTTATACATTGGGACCGCCGAGCTAAATCTCGGATAACGAATGGAACACTGATGCTGGCCGGATAGGGGTTCTGGGTTCTGAGGTGAGTTTTTGGTACACCGCAATTCACTGAGGGCCTGGGTTCATGTGCATAGTTCTGCGCATAAGCAGAATCCCTGCAACAGCAGCACACATTGGAAGAGGAAATCACTTCTTTTTTTGTTATTGTTTTGTGCAGGAAGGTACCCCTTCCTGCACAGAAATAATCTCAACGTAACTCAGGCACCCTTGTACCATGGCACAAGGGTGCCTGTGTGGCTAATGGCAGCACAGGGATGCGTCATATTGTTGTAAATATGACGTATCCCGGTGTTTTGAAAGTGCTGTAGCGTGGCGCAACCAAAGTGTTGCGGTGCAGCGCTGTGGCACTTTCTTGTAAATAAGCCCCCTAGAGTGAAGCACTGTATGGGAAAATGTGTTCAAGCCAGTGTCTGCCTTATTGAGTTTGCCGTGAGAGGAGTTTATGTTGTCTAAATGAACAGTTTTTCAGATTCCCTTAGGTGTGTCCTCTCCATCTAGTCATACAGGCTATATAGCCTGGGATATTATTTATTTCTTAAAAGTAGAAATTCCGTCCTTTGTGCAATTGCCACCAGAGATTGCCAAGAAATAGAATGGTTTCTTAATAACTGCCCTGAAGACCTTCTGTGTTAAAACAATAGGCTCCCTAGAAGGCATGTCCTTTGCATGTCTGCTCCAGACTACATGGAAGAAGCGGTTAAATGTCCAGAAGCAGTCCGAGATATCTTTAATCTAAAATCAGTCAAGAGCTTGGATAGTTTGGAAATCCAGACTAGGCCTCAATGTAATAACTGATAGCAGACATTCAGTGGACAGGCACAGAGCATTATGATACAGTTGTAACTTAAAGATTTTGCATTTAGATGGTATTTATGGGTAACAGGATAGTGCAACCGCCTGACTGCGTACTTATCTCAAACTGCTTGAACAATAAATGATTGACCAAAAGACACTGGTAGGACGTTTGCAGGTTCTGTGTTGCAGGGTTCTGTAAGCAGGCACTGTCCACTGGACTCCTCAACTCCGAAGCTCTACAGGTAAAAGAATCATCTGAGGTTTGAGATTCTTGTTTGCGATCACACTACAGGTCTCTAGTGATACTCATTGCCAGGGTTCAGATTACTTTTTTTTTTTAAACTTCATGTTATTTATTCATCTCTGTCTTCTGTCATATTTAATCTCCATGAACCTTTCCATGCTCGTACTATAAGCTAAGACAAAATAAATCTGCTGGGAAAAAGGCATGCCACATTACAACCCGCCACCACACTCCATTGACATAACACAAGAAGAACATAAAGAGATGGGAAAACTTGATCCAACTCCTCTGCTCCCATTTGAGAAAAGTAATTAGAAATGTCTTACATTGGTTCCAGTTTCTCTCCAGTCCCAAGTCCGACTCCCTCCTGGCCACACTTTGCAGTCTTTGTACGCTTGTGGGCAGCCTTGCACCATCATGCTACCCCAGGAAATGTTTGAAATGTTTGGAGAAGACATGCTTACACAGCTGTTCTGATGAACTGAAGCCTGAAACAAAAAGCATGCCATTTTTTACGGGTTCCCATTAGGAAATGAAACCCCAATTCAGAAAATTATTAATCATTCAAAATGGGATCCTGTTATAAAATTCAATCACCCTCCTTACAAATGAAATTGTAATGGAATATATTGTAATATTCCTTCACTAGTCAACAAGAGTATTTCAATCCAAAAAGGTTCACCTCAAGCGCAATTCTGCTACATTAGACTAAGTCTTCACGAAAGTCCAGTATAATCTAAGGAAAAAGAGTGCACAATTGCCATAAATGAACAGAAAAACCTAAAATGTCCTAATGTCCTTTTCTTGTGCTGGAGAAGTGGTTGCATATAAAACACAAGCGAAAATATGGATGCCAGAGAAGCTGAGTTCCATGGGCGGGATTCAAAAATGAAAGGAATGAAGGGCTGGCAGGATAAAAAGCAAGAGAGTCAAAACAAAGATTTTAATTCCAAACGGGGGTGCTGGCCAGAACCCAGATTTGCAAAGATGACATTGTTTTCAAGTAGATCAAAATATAAACAAGAAACCTGCAGATTGGCGTCTTCCTCAATCCTGTATTTTCTCTAAGGCTCTGAACAGACGGTTTCTCTCTTTAGCTGTATTTTCAGCACGGGGGGGGGGGGGTACACCTTCTGTGGAGCGCTCGGGGGGCTCACCAAATGAAATACTGCCCCCGCTGCACCTCTGGCTTGTTCTGCCTCACCTGTCACGTGACAGGACTAGGTGCTATAATTGGACATACTACTGGCCAACCATCCAAGAGCCGCAGAAAGCATGAAACCCAGAGACGTGCACATATTTATACACACATTCTTATTCTACAGTTGCTTAGGAGCCAGCAATACCTGCTGCCAAGACAACATCTGAGTCAGACACTCCAACTTCCAAGCTGAAATTAAGCTGTGGTCGTTGGCACAGAGGATCCCAGCCGATGACTCAAACTTGCTAGAATACACTTTATTCATTTTTTAACGGAGATAAGGCTGGCTCCTCTCTCCTCAAATCTTGATCCCAAATGCCTAGTTTAGCAGACTCCCACCACAACTTCCTACTTCCTATGTGAAGCTGCAAAAGGTTGCATTGTTGACAAATTTAGATCTATTACACTCCTTAGGTGACAAGTGAGCATACAGTTTCAACCTCCCAATTTTGTATGGTGAGGAGTGGAGGTCAATTGTATCATGGGTCACTGTTAGAGGATGGCATTTGTTTGCAAACATAAAGATACAATTACCAAAAAATGCAAGAACCAATCAAAGCAATGCCCATGAAACTAACAATCCAAGAGGGCAGCTTTGTTCTATTTACTTCAAGTGCATGGCACCAAGCCATTGACATGTGCGCCCAAGTTTACTAAGAACTGTGCAGGGCTTCGCACATGAAAATCAACAACGCTGATTTTCACTTATCCTAAGCTTTGACCAGACAGAAAGAGAGGTAGATATGTATGACTGGACGGATAGATCAGCGAGTTATTTAGATGTTAAGATCCATAAGTCATCTGTGGGTCGCAGTTTGAATTCTAGTAGTCAGATTAGTCTTTCACTTTTTTTCAAGGAGCCTATTTGATTTGACTATCACTCATTATAAATATGCCTATGTATACACACTACTGTATAAATATCAAATTGATTATGAACTGCAGCACAGTGAAACTGTATGCATGTGTATGATACTGGGAATGTCAACAAGTCAATGGGTTTGTCTTGATGTAGGCAGAGTTTTGCTATAGTATGTCGTATAAATTTGAAGAGGGTGAGTGGAACTTGTCATGCTTAAAAATACCCCATTAGGCAACTTACTTAAACAATGTATTACAGCTTGGGCGCACGTATTGCACAGAACCATTAAGTGTGCAATCAAGAAGCACTCATGAAAATGACACACTGTTGAAGATGCAATCTATCAATTTATCTCTATCTGACTATCTACAAACCTACTCGCCCACTCGCTATGGCGTGGCACATTTTATCAGGGTGGGCCATTTTAGGGCCTACTGATCGTTTCCGGTGAGGGCGCTGGCAAACGTGTGTGCTTTTCATTCAAAACGTTATTGAGCAATAAAGATGCCCTCAAAACTTGTTTTGTCTTGTCTTGTTTGCTGAGCATTCAAAGAGAAATCAAATGTCAGTTTAGATCTTCTTACAAACTGCTGCTTTTTTCATCCTGGCGATTGGGGTTTACTTTTCTCTCTCTAACTGCAAAATTAGAGAATTTTGTAACGTGAACTATCTGACAAGACAGTGTGAAATGAAAAGCTAAAGGGTGTCAGTTTTTTCTAGCACACAACATTCAAATAGCTTGTAAATGAATATACAAATAAAATAAAAAATAACAGTTTGGAAAGCACATTTTTGGGATAAGGCTGGCGCCTCTTATGGGCTTTATGGTGATAGGACATCAAGACAGGATAATAACGTTGTTCAAGAAGATATAGCGCAAGGGAACTGTATGCCATTTCTGGTTCCTAATGAGGTGGAACTCGATGGTATATGCACCACTCTGCAGACCCCGGCTCCCTCTCTAGCATCATAGGAGCGTATATGCATAGACGAAATACCTACTTGTAATAGTGACCTCATGTCCCTTAACCCTGTAACCGCTAGACTCTCGTGTAACACAGAGTTCTCATTGTAGCATCATTTCATGGAACATAGCTGGATTACGCTCCAAGGTGAATAACCCAATATGGCGCGATTATATATTAAACTTTGATATATTAGGTTTCCAAGAAACATGGCTCAAGGAACCAACCCATATAAATGGGTTTAAAACATTTAATACACATGCGGGGGGGGGGGGGGCAAAGTGGCAGAGCCAAGGGGTAGCTCTGTACTTACATATCTAATTAGTTAGTAATAAAAACGATCGAATCACACTTAGGGGAAAGTTACTATCAATTGATTAAATTGCATCTAAGTATCTCTCACTGTATTGGCCAATTTTTACAATAATTTCCCATTAGATAAGCTTGATAACGTAGTAAAAAAAATGAACAATGATTTGAAATCTTTGTGTAATGACAGTGCTAAAGATATTATGTTAATTTTGGTTGGTGATTTCAACTGTGCTTTGTGTTCCTATGAGGATGGTATTATTTGTGGTCTCAATGCTGAAGAAGGCATAAACAAAACACATTTTTGTCACTCCAAGACGGGGGAGCTGTTCAATGAATTGATTCTCGGGTCAGATCGGGGATTTGAAAATGAACTATGTGCTGTACCGGTTTCTATGCCCCGTACTTTTAATGGCAGAGGTCTTAAGTTCAACAATAGACTATATATTATTGTCAAATAGTCATGCATCTAGGTTGCATTCTTTCATTGTTAATGACAACCCACTGAGTGACCATTTCCCTTTGTACATATCGGTTTTCTTGCCAACATGTAAACCTGGAAGGGATGATAAAGTTGAACAGGCACTGACGGATGTCAAAATTGATAAAATGAATGGATATTCACTATGTTGGTCAATGGTGGATCCTATAGCGGTCACAAAACAGTTGATAACTAAATGTAAATTGGCTTTTGACATCTCTCTGCATGAGTCAGCCACCTCGAACAGTATTTTATCCTCCTTCCAAGAAATATCAGGTGCGGTTAGGGAAGCATTGTATGTTCAAAACAGAAAAAAGTATAAGCCCCAGGGTTTGATTCAAAGTATACCCGAGCATATTCAAATTTAAGGTATGAGCTACACAAATTACCAAGAATTCCAGATAATATTAGGCATGCGAGAAGGGATTATAAGATGGCCCTAAATGAAAGAAAGAGTGCCCTGAGAAAAGAAGCCTGGGAATCTCTCCACAAAGCCTCACAAATGAAAGATAGCGCCGCCTTTTGGAGAGCAATTAAAGCCCCTGGAAGTGGCCCCTCAATAGAAATTGCTATTTCCGAGGAACATTGGATTGAACATTTTTCTATGGTTTACAATGGGCAGGGAGACCTTAGTATGCAAACTACCAATACCCATGAGGAAACCAACAACAATTTGGACATAGAGTTCACCTTGGAGGAGGTGAACAGAGCACTCCCAGCCAGTCTAGGTGGCAAGGCCCCGGGTCCAGATGAGGTCCCAGTTGATCTGTTCAAGGCAAATACTAATCTTTGGGAGCCAATTATCACTCAGGTAATTAATGCAAGCTGTCAGGCCTTGTTTACAATGATGTGGGTGGAATCTATCATAGTTCCCATTTTCAAAAAAGAGGACCGCCAGGATCCAGGATGTTACAGGCCTATTTCTTTACTGGATTCTAAAGTAAAAAGTAGTTGGCCGTATAATCCTGGAACGCCTACATGACTGGGCTAAGGCTAGTCAGGTCCTATCCGATATACAATATGGTTTTCGTGAGGGGCTAGGGACAACCGAGCCTTAACCTAGCCATTTTTATAGGGAAGTATACTACGGTGAAGGGCAGAATGTTTTTAGCCTTTGTGGACCTTACTGCGGCCTTCGATTCTGTGAGGCATAATAAACTATGGCAGGTTCTTGAGACTATAGGGGTTGACCCTCACATGATATACTTTCTTAATGCCTTTACAGTGGTGCAAAGGCATGAGTGCGTTTAGGCCTGGGTGGTGAGTGCACTGCTCCTTTCCCTATTAGGAGGAGGGTCAGGCAAGGCTGTGTCTTGGCCCCCTTCTTTTGTAATCTTTATATTAATGGGTTGGGTCAGGCATTGCTTAGGGATGGTTGTGACTTTCCCCAAATAGGTAGACATCCCATACCTGCTCTCCTTTAATGCGGACGATGCAGTGTTGATGTCACGTACGCAAATTGGTCTACAGAGGGTGTTGGATAGTTTTTCAAATTTTATGAAGAATCTTGGTCTTAGTATTAATACCTCTAAGACCTTTATAATGAGATGCGGCCGTGGGAGCCAGAGGGCAAGGGATATGTTTGTGTAGGGGCAGAAGATCGCCCCCACAAAGAGCTTTTCATATATTGTTATCTTATTCAACCAGAATGACTCATGGGTTCAAGCTGTATCTGTAAGCTGGCGTTTCTAAGGACAACAACTGCCCTTACTACTATTTCGAAAAACTGGGTGAGAATCCGCCTGGAGAACTCATTCAAATATATAAAGCCAAATGTATTCCTACTGCAATGTACGGGGCAGGGGTGTGGAGTTTTGTTGACACAAACCCGTTACAAGTAGTGGAAAACACTTTAAGATATATTTTGTCCGTACCAGCCAGCACCTCCTCATAGGTTTGTCACGCAGAGTTGGGTCTCCAATATATCTCTGATCTCATAAAATTGGACCCTATTCTTCTCTGGCACAGAATTTGGTCAAAGGAACAGACCAAGATAAATAGGGATATCCTATTGGATACCCTTAACCTGGAAGGGGCCTTAAAAATCCCATGGATTAGGTTTGTTCGAGATTTTATGAGTGACTTAGGACATTTAGAATATTTTACGGATCCGAGTTCCATCCAGTTGATTACAAGAAAGCAACTCAAAAGGAGGGTCTCCAGTTATTAGATACGTTAAGAATGTTTAGGGAGATTTTAAAACCCAGTGTCCAGCAGCACCAGGTGACCATAACAACTTTTAGTATGCCACCATACTTAGCATTTGTCACTGGTGGATATGATAGGTTACTATTTACCAGGTTTAAGCAGGGGGACTGTTCATAGACTCGTAACCTTTCCTAGAATGGATGACTGGGCTCGTGATCTACAATTATGCCCCTGTGCCAACTATTCGGCCCAATCCACTAAGTTTTATTTTGTAAATTTTATAGGGAGTTAAGGAAAGTGTGGATAGTTCCACTTTTAAAAAACCAGGGGCTGAGGCAATGCCACTTGGCATTAACTAAACTTCAGCTTATGGAGAATGAACATATAGCCTGGAGGGTAGCTATGTTTTTGAAGACCGCATTATATCACAGGAAATGCATTGCAAATTGAGGATTGAAACCGTCCAGGTGTATTGTTATTTTTTAATAGCATTTCATCATATTTACCATGTATTTTATATTAAATCTTAAGGAGTATGTTAGATTTGGGGGTCTCTAGTTGGCAGAGGTAGGTACCTTTGACCAAATAGGGGCCCTTGCGACTAGTCAGGGTAAGGGGGTACACTCCAAAAATAACCCCTGCTCACCCCCTTGGTAGCTTGGCAAGAGAAAACAGGCTTATCTCAGAGGCAGTGTGTAAAGCATTTGTGAACACATACAGTAACCCAGTGACAACACTACAAATGGACACCACACAAGTTGTAGTATAAAAATAAGTATTCTTTATATAGTTTTACCACAAGACCATAAACGACAAAAATCCACAATACTGTACTTAAAATGGTAGAGTTAGCTCAGTTCTCTTTAGATGTTAAAATGCGACACTTTGAGTTCAATGTACCTTTGGATGTGTAACGCTATACAACGAAAGTGTTGCAGGGAAGGTGATGCGTCGGTTCCTTACACGCAAGAACAGTGATGTGTCGGGTCCCTACTGATGCATAGGGGATGAGTCGCTTCTTCTCTGAGGTGATGCGTCGCTTTCTTACTGCGCTTCCGTGGCAATGCGGCCCGCAACGCCGTGATGCGACGAAGATCCGGTACAATGCGACAAAGATGGCGTCTTCTTCTTGATGCGACACGATGCGTGCACGCCCGACGGCCATGCGGCTACTCAACGATTCTTCTGGGCCATGACAGGCCCTGCGACACGCTTCTCCGATGATGCGGCGGCGTCTGATGCGACGTCGATCCTCTTCTCCGGTGATGCGAGGTGCTTTCGTGTTGTGAAGCGATAGCGGCAGTCCGGCGACACGCTTCTTCGTGCATCGCGCTTTCAGCGCCTTGCGACACGCAGTCCCTCAGAAAGCCCAGCACAGCAGCAGGCACTTCCAACAGACTCTTGGGGAGCTGGTTGGTGAAGTCTGTTGTCCCTGAGACTTCAGCAGGAGGCAAGCTCTTTCTCAAGCCAAAAATGGACCAAGTCCAACATAGTGTTTTTTGTTTTAGCATATTTATCATGTGCAATTTTGTGTAACGAAAAATATGTTTTTTAATGTGCTTTTATGATTGTTTAAAAAAGCATTCAAATAAAGTTTTACTTGACTTGATAATCACTAGATAGATGAAAGAGCCAATGCTTTGGCATTTGTCGCATGGAATGGCATATGCCAGATGGCATTTAAGGAAGTTCAACTCAAGAGGTTTCAGCCACAGTCTCAAGAAGTTTCCACGCAAGAAATTCATATCGCTAGCACTTCGGCAACAAAACATACATTTTGGATTGTGGTTTGCAGTACATTTCCAATATAGAAGAGAACTTTGGAGCAGGCATCTTGAATTATACACGTGCAACCAGATGTAGCTTTTGCAACAGCAATGTAAATAACATGATGCTTGAAATGTTTTTATTATTTGTCAAGTTTTGAAATCAACATGGTGCATTAAAATTCACAGCTTTGCATATATGTGTTTCTTATACTACTTCTGTCAAAGGCAGGCAAACGGTAGTACTCTTCAGAGGGAAATGACTGGAATGGAGGATGTAGAGGTATTGGTCCAATTACCTTCTGTAGATTACTGCAATCTACATTACTCTTAGTCAGTCCTTCCTTCCCTGTTATTTCGCCCATCTGAGTTTAGACGGGGATTGTGGTATATTCAGCATTCATTTGTTTTCAGTCTGAAAAAGTGGTATTCAGGGTTGGCGTGGAGAAGATGGAGAACAAGTAAGACATGCCTGCTCATCTGCCCACGCTTTGAGATGCCAGACCAGAGCGCCACCACACTGCTGCACCAGCCTTAACTTACCAAACTTGACACCCAGAAGTTGCCCGGTGCAGCGGATGCTTGGCAGAGACAGCGGATCGAGCTCGGATCAGGGAGGCCTCCACAGGGCCTCTGATCCATGGACTGGGCGAGGCCTCTGCACCAGAGCAGGCGGGGCTGTGTTGGTCCGCGCTCGCTTGCTGGTCTTGTGAATGCCCCGCTGGTCCCCAAGAACACATGGGAGTGCTGATTGCCTGGCGATGCTCCCCCTGCCCTATGACAGGAGCGCTATGTTTCGAGGGGCCCCTTGGTGAGGAGAGAGAGTGGCTGACCAGGCCTGTGGAGCGTGTCTCCCTCAGCGTGGGGCCTCAGGTGCTTGAGGCGGCTTCGGCCCCAGGGCATCCCTGGGTCAGCCGGCAAGCTGCGGATCACCACAGTACTAAAGGACTTCCTTGACACGAATGATAACCCCCCCACGAGACCTCCATCACCACTCTCTGGGATACCTGGAAGGCAGTGAACAGGAAGGAGTCTATCGTAACTGCCTCAGCGGATAATAAGATACGCAGGGACAAGTGGGACCAACTCACATGACAGGTCCAAGAGCTGGAGCGTATCCATCAATGGACTGGAGCTCCCAGGATCTGGCGACAGCTCAAGGCTGAGCGCACTCAAATGTCCAGCTTAGACATGGACAGGGCACAATGCACAGCAGATTGAAGACCTGCACATTGCCAAAACATTCAGTCAATACTATGCAGACCTCTATGAGGCACAAACTCTCTCGCCAGATGCCCCTGCCTGCTACCTCTGGGAAGCCGTGACCACCAGACTAACGCACGACTAGGCCGCGACTCTGGGTTTCCCGATCAGAATGGAGGACGTGGCGTTTACCATCTCCCGGCAAAAACTGCTTAAATCCCCTAACCCAGAAGCGTTTATCGCGCTTTTTTTTTTAACAAGACATTCTCCCCGATTCTGGCTTCCATACTCACCAGAGTCTAATGCTGTTGGGTCTCCTCCATACTCCTGCCGACTATGCTGGGAGCTTCGATTGTCGTTATACCCAAGCTCGCCATTGCACCTCGTATAGGTCAATTTCCTTCTTAAACGTTGACCTAAAGCAGTTCACTGGGATCTTGGCCTTGCGATTGACCATTCTCCTTCCCAGATTGATAGACCCAGACCAGGCAGGATTTGTTCACAATCGCCAATGTGGCGACAATATGAAGAGGCTACTCCATATTTTTGATAAGGCACAGCGCTTTGATACAGAACACATGCTGTTATCTATTGACGCAGAAAAGGCATTCGATAAGGTCCATGGGTCTTACCCGAGAGAGGCCCTTCGGCACTTTGGATTTCCCACTTGGTTTATTCACTGGGTACTGAGCAGTTACACTAGGCCCTCGGCAAGCAGTGCTGCCGGTCTCTCCCCTCCTTTTTACTCTGTATAGGGAGCTGATGACTCAAAGGACACGCAATAACCCTTTTATATCTGGGCTTCATTTTGGGGGGGGGGGGGGAGACAAACATATGATCAGTCTACATGCCGATGATGTTGTGGCAACATTGGAAGATCTCCTGGTTTCCCGGCCTTTATGGCTGAACTTGACCTGTTCGCACAGGCTGCGGGATTCAAAGTCAACATCCATAAATACCAAGCCCTCAATTTTTCACTCAGGACCCCCACACTCTCCGAACTACAACGCTCCTACCCTATTCAATGGGCCTAGGCTGCAGTCCCCTACCTTGGGTTGCAGCTCGCAGCAAACAGACATAACACAGTGTCCCTTAACTATGCTGCCCTGCTTCAGCAGATACAAGCGGACCAGCGCCGCTGGAGACTGTATTCCCACTCCTGGCTAGACCGGATGGCCGTGGTAAAGGTGGCCATACTACTGAAAATACTATTCCTCTTTCAAGCCTCCTCTCCACCAGTCTCTACGCTCTATACAACGAGAGATTGACCTTTTGTATGGGCAGACACGAGGCCTCACTTGCACAGGGACCTTTTTTACAGGCCACCTAAGAGAGGGCGGTCTGGGCGTGGCAAATCTCTGAGAGTATTACTGGGCGGTACAGCTGAGGACGTTTGTAGGATGGGCGTGCCCGAATATGGAAAGCAATGGCTTTTCATGGACCGGGCGGTAGCGGGACACTCCCTATGGTAGATTCCTTTTTGTTCCCTAATCGTAATGCCCCAAAAGCCTATACCGGTCACCTATAACGCAGGCCCCTCTTGCGGCATGGGACAAAGTTGCTAGGAGAAGAGGCCTTACCTCATTCCCTTCACCGCTGATGCCCATAGCGGGCAATCCGGACTTTACTCCAGGCCTTTGTACCGGGGCCTTCGCTCAGTGGAGACAGGAAGGCCGTGGATCTATTGGACACTTCTTCGATGAAGCCGGCCCCTTGTCATTCGAGGACCTCCATCAACAACAGGGAATTCCTGATTCAGACCACTACCGGTATCATCAGATCAGACACTGGGTGATGCACTCCACAGTACGGCCTCAGGTGCAGCACAATCTCAACCCCTTTGAGAGGTGGCTACTATCCAAAACCTCAGACTCACTCCTACTATCCGAAATATACAGCCTCCTTCGCTCCTCTTTGTCTGTTATTAAATCCCCGGGTCAGAGGAGATGGAAGTCCGAACTGGGCCGTTCCCTTACATAGCAGGAAAGGGAGGTTATATACCACAACACATACCATACAGCCCACAATGTGGCAAGCATAGAGATAGCCACTAAAATCGCCACCTATTGGTATCTCACTCCCCCCAGACTCCATAGGGAGAATTCCGCTCGTAGCCTCCTGTGTTGGCGCGACATGGTTCCCATGGCACTCTGACAAACCTGTTGTGAGATTGTCCCAAGATAACTACCTTCTGGGTGCAAGGTCTGGAAGATATTGACGTTCCCCTCGAAACACAACTGCCCCGCATCCAGCTTACATTATCTTAGGTTTGCCTAAGGCTCTCACATTCCCCATTAAGTCCCATAGGGGACAACAGATAGGTTTGGCACTGGGTGCAGCCCTTCAGAATATCATTGAACATTGGGAGTCGGGCGTCTGCCCACTCCGGTGAGATGGCTGCATCGCCTTTGGTATACCCTGGGAATGGAACACATCTCTCTCTCCCCATCAAATCAGGAGGCCTAGTTCCCAGATCTTTGGCGCCCATTGTTATCTCTGCTTACAACAGAATTCTGTGAAATCTCATGCCCCAAATACCTGCGGCTACTGCGACTCACAGAGCCTCAACTTGCAGCACCTCAGAGGTAGCTTTGGTGTTTACATGCATATCTTGTGTTCGGGTGGGTGGGGTGGTTGCCAGGGGAGAAGGGGGGTGGGGGGAGAGAAGGGTTGAGGGAGAGTTCCAGGGGTTTTCTCGATTTTGTTTTAATAAGAGTCATGCTTTAGGATTGTCTCTTGCTTTGTCTTGATTTGTCTCCCCTTTTTTGATAAACCAATAAAGAAATGTATACATGAAAAGTGGTATTCACATCACAGACTAATAATTGCAATGAGAATGAGTAGGATTAAAAGTAGTGAAGATTAACAATATGTAATCAGGACATTTGTTTTTGTGCTACACAAACGCAGAACAGATGTCACCTGCGTCAAATCTCACATACAGTATAAAGAAAAAAGCAAGAATCATACAGAAGGACATAACCCCTCTCATAAACATGGATTTTCAAAACAAATAGATTTAGTGTTTTTTAGCAATGTCTGAAAACATAGGAATGTACAAATACATAGATGATTAGCATGTTTATGTATGTAGTCTTGCTCTCTGTGGACCTCATAAGTCCATGCCTTGTTTTTCATTCCCCAAGCTGGCAGTGTTTCAGGTTACACGCACAGCACAAACAGTATGCACACCTTTACGCATGCCTGTGATAACACCTTAAAGACAGACGTGTGGGCGTTGGCAATACTTGTTTAGCTAGTTTATCATCATAAACAATCTGTCCTACAAGTACATACCTTTCATGTATGACTTCTACAAGTTCCCAACAATGTGCTCCTTTTAAGAGTTATCTCACTGTTAGGCATAGCTTCCATAGGAAGCCTATAATGTTTACACCAAATCAAAATATGGTAACTCACTGTTATGACGTAACAACAGTTGATAACAAAGCTGATTACCCACTGTTGCTGCATCATAAAGGCTACTCACACTTACTCACACACAGAGCTGCTTATCTGCTTTGACAGAAAGCACAGTTGCAGGTGGGGGAAGGAAGGTGGTGTGGGTTAAGGATGGCATGCGTCCGCACTTGGGAGGGGTACTGTTTACAATCAAGGGCTTGGAGCCGCCCATTGCTTTCCACTCGTTGGCTTGATTGTCACCAGGGCCAGATTGGCTGTAGCGGATATCTGGTGTTTTCCAGGGAGGCTGAAGGGTGGGGTGTCATTTTGTTACTGGGGATCGGTTTTGCAGCGGTGCTGCAATATCAGCCCGAGGTACCAAAAGAAGCAGTGCTTCATGCTTAGGCAATATTTGCTTCACATTTGGGTCAGGGTGGAGATGCCATGTTATGTACGGCTGCCCTATTACTTCTCTGCCCCTCAATCACAAAATATAGTCAAAATATCCTTAATACTCTCAAAAACAACGGAGGAGCCTAGCGCGTGACCAAGATGGCCGCGTGAGCCCGGAGCTCCTGAGACCCGCGCTCCCTCCGGCAAATATCCTGTGACGAATCCTGTCTTTCACACCCGGAATATCGAAGGCGAACCGTTGCTGAGGTGATTTTCGCTGTCCGGACTGAAATCGCCCACCGGACGCCGAAGTTGTGCCACACGGAAGGTTGCGGCCTGCTCCCCGGAGGATGCCCGGGGCTTGCGCTGGCACGGTGCCCGAACACTAATTGAACACCAGCGGCTGAGTGTGGGGCGAGCCATCGGACGGACGGTGTCATCACTTTCACTTTCCTGATTTCATCGCGCCCTGGCTTGGGAGTGCGCCGCGCCGGCCATTTGTCGCACTGTCTTCTCTGGATGGGCAAGGGTACTGCTCTCGGCTGCAGATCACGATGTCAACCAAATCGGAAGCCGAAAAACAGAAGCCCAAGAGCACCAGGCGGGGAGGGTACACCCAAACCAACAACATGGACCGTTATGCCCATCAGAAGGAGTCGCCGGGCGGCTCGGGTCGGCCACTGGAAGCCCTGAAGGACGGTCTACCCCCCGCTACGGAACCAACCCTCCAGGACGTTATGGGTGCCATCGAGGGAATGCAGGCCTCTATCGGGCGGCAATTCGAGACCTTGGCACACAAAGTGGACACCATCTCGATCGACGTTAACTTGATTCGGGCAGACCTGGGGAAAACTAATGAACGGGTTCAATCCCTGGACCTTAAAACTTCTGGCCTCCTGGGTGATATCTCCGACCTGCAGCTGGAAGTCCGCAATTTGAGGTCCGCAAACGACCTCTATGCCCGACGGTTGGAGGACTTTGAAGGCCGGGCACGGCGCAATAACGTGCGCATTATTGGGGTCCCGGAAAACTCGGAGGAACAGTCTGTGGACCTGTTCGTGGAGGACTTGGTGGTTAACCATCTGGCGCCCAAAGGCCTCAGTAAGTTCTTTACTGTTGAACGGGCCCACAGAGTCCCTGGTGGGAGGCCCAAGGTGGGGGCCCCTCCGAGACCGATTGTCGCAAGGATCTTTAATTTCAGGGACCGGGACGCCATTCTACAAGCATCAAGAGTGTCCGGCCCGACGGCCTTCCAGAACACCACTGTGAACTTTTACCCCGACTTTACTCAGGCGGTGCAGAAGCAGAGGCAGAGCTTCCTGGCGGTTAAGAGAAGGCTTAGAGGGATGGAATTGAAGTACACCATTCTCTTCCCGGCCAGACTGCGCGTGGTGTATGAAGAGCGGACTTTCTTTTTTGATTCACCGGACATGGCTGGAGAATGGCTGGACACATTGCCCCAGCGACGGGCCGGCGGGGAGCATGCTGGTGGAGCAGAAGGTGGTGGTGTGGATCAGGAATGAGGACTCTGGTGCAAGATTATTTTGACTTTGCCCCGGACAGTGACTCGCAGTTTTTGGTTTCTCCGGGAGTGTAGTAACCCGGGGGGTGGCGGGGGTATGAAGGGAGCTTTCTCCTCCTCTGGGTTTCTTTTTGTAGATTAGTCTTAGAATAGGGCGACAGGCACACTGCAAGTTGGGGGGGCTTTTCAAGCTTACGCAGGGGTGCAGGGTGGGGGGTGGACTGGGATTGTTGGGATGGTTGTTGGTTTTTGTTTTGCAAGGCGTAGTGATGCAAGCTTCTGTAGCTCAAGTGCGGTTCTTCGGGGGGGGGGTGGTGGTCTCCTTACATTTCGGGATGGAGGGTAGGGACTTAAAGGTGCTCAGTTGGAATGTTAATGGCTTAGGGGATCGCATTAAGCGAGGGATCGTTCTGCAATTCTTGAAGCGATGTTCCCCTGATATAGTTCTACTGCAAGAGACGCACTTGATAGGCAACATGTGCTACGCGCTCAACAGGAAGGGCTATAAATTTGTCGCGCACTCGGGGTTCTCCTCGGGCTCCAGAGGGGCTGGAATACTTGTCAGGGCCTCACTGCCGTTTGAGGTTGATTCCACCACTGTTGATGAAAGGGGGCGATTTGCGGCTGTGGCGGGGAGGTGGGAGGGCAGGACGCTGGTCCTGGTCTCTGTGTATGTCCCTCCTGGGCTGCAGCCCTCCACGTTTGAGGACCTGGGGAGGACTCTGCTGGATCTTCCAGAAGGGATGTTGGTGGTGGGTGGAGATTTTAATGCGGTTGGCTCCGGATTGCTTGATGGACACCCACCTAGGAGCACCGGGGGGGCGCAGAAATGGCTTACGGATTTTGTGGATACCCTTGGTCTGGTTGACTGTTGGAGACTGCTGCATCCCACTCAGCGATAATACACCTTTCACTCAGGGGCGCACGGCAGTCTCTCCAGAATTGATTATGTACTTACTTTGGCTGCACACGCCTCCTTTGTGTCTGAGGCTAGGCACATGGCTAGGGGTATTTCGGACCATTCGCCGGTGTGGATCTGTATGGATGTTGGTCGAGAGATGGGGGGTAGGGTGGCCCCGATTAACCCCTGGTATCTCCGTGACCCTAGGACTCGTAGCGCTGTGCTGAAGGCGGTCGATCGCTACTTCCAGGAAAACCTAGGCTCGGTCGCGTCTGCGGTGTCCTTGTGTGAAGCGTTCAAAACTGTTCTGAGGGGAGAGGCCCTTTCCTTGATAACGGCGGCCAAGCGTCGGAGGGATGCGGAGGTCGTACAGCTCGAGGCGGAGATAGCGGCTCTAGAGTTGGCCTTGGAGGGGGAAGTTCTGGCAACAACGCTGCACAAATTGAGCCTTAAGCAGTCGGAGTATAAGGCCCTGGTGACGGATGCGGCCAAAGCCCTGAGTAGGGAGCAGCAGGGGCGACTTTACGATGTTGGGGACAAGGCCGGGAAATTAATAGCGTGGCTGGATAAAAAAAGAGCGGGTTAATCGTGTTGTGCCAGAACTTGTTACTGAGGGTGGCGTTAGTGTTACTGAGCCGGGTGGCATAGTTCAGTGCTTCGCGGATTATTTCCGTACGGTCTACACCTCGGTATCGGACAGGCCGGTTGAGGACTCGTGTGAGCTTCTGCGCGATCTGGCTCTGCCTTGCCTCTCTGATATAGACAGGGACGATTTGGATGGTGACATCACAGCTGACGAAGTCGCGGGTGCTATCCGTTCACTGCGCCCGGGCAAGGCCTCGGGCCCGAACGGTCTGCCAATTGAGTTCTATAAACTCCGTCCGGACAAGATTGCTCCGCATCTGCGAGCTATGTTTGTGGAGGCGCGGGAAATGGGATGCCTTCCCTTTGACCAACGTCTGGCGACAATTGTGGTCATACACAAAGACGGCAAGCCCAGAAATAAATGCAGTTCCTATAGGCCGATTTCGCTACTTAATGCCGAGCCGAAAATCCTTGCTAAAATACTGGCCAACCGCTTGATTAGGGTGATTGGGGACCTGATTCACCCGGACCAATCCGGTTTCATCCCGCATCGTAACACTGCGTTGAACCTTAGGCGCATCCACGGCGTGCTCGCGCGTACGGGGACGCTGCAGGAGTCGACCGTTGTGGCTGCACTCGACGCCACGATGGCCTTTGACACGGTAGAGTGGGCATATCTGTGGGCGGCACTTGCAAAATTCGGCTTTGGGCCTGGCTTTGTTGGCTGGGTGAGATTACTATATGAAGGACCCTTGGCCAAAGTCGCGGTCAATGGTAGGACGTCCTGTCCGTTCGAACTGGGGAGGGGCACCAGGCAGGGTTGTCCCCTGTCGCCGTTGTTGTTTGCTCTTGCCCTTGAACCGCTGGCGGCATGGATAAGATGGCACCCGGACATAAGGGGGATCCGATGGTCACCAGATCATGAGGACCGCATCTCTCTTTATGCCGACGACATTTTGCTATACCTCACCTCCCCTAGGAAGTCTCTCATAGTAGTCTGTGACGTTTTGGCCTCTTTTGGTAGGAACTCGGGTCTCACCATTAACTGGGGTAAGTCGTACCTGTATGCCCTGTGTGGAGACGTCCCTGTTCTCCCGCGGAATTGTTCGATCCAGATCGCCCGGGATGGCTTTTTGTATCTAGGGATCTATATCTCCGCCGATCCAATTGTTCGGTATGAGAGAAACCTGTTCCCTCCATTGACGCGCTTGCGGCGGGATGTGGCGGGTTGGCGGCGGCTGCCGCTTTCCCTCCTGGGCCGGGCCGCGCTGTTCAAAATGATGTCTCTTCCCCGCTTTCTTTATGCCTTGCAGAATACTCTGGAGCTGGTCCCGGCCAGCTATTTTCGGGAGGTTGAGAGCCTCCAGCGCTCGCTGCTGTGGGAGGGCCGACCGCATATAGCTATCGCAAAACTGACCCTTCCGTGGTACGATGGGGGTATCGCGCTTCCTGACATCAGGCGATACTACTGGGCCACCCAGTTAAGTGCTATCAACCACGGCGTCTACGGACCGGCGCTGAGCCCCGGCTTTGCTATGGACCGATGGTTGCTGCGCGGGGGTAATTACTTTAGAGCACTCTACTCCAGGTCGATGGATGGGTCCCTCACGGGACCTACCAAGACAGCGGTACACGTGTGGAAGGCTGTTACGAACTCGTTGGGTTGGAAGGATAGGCTTACCCGCGCCACTCCGCTGTTTGATTCCGATGTGTTGGGGAAACTTTGGCACACGAAGGGGTTTGAGAAATGGGACCTGATTGGGATTTCCAGAGTGGGGGATCTTCTTGTTAAGGGACGAGTGAAATCGTTTGATGAGCTACGGACGGAGTACGATCTGGAGGCTACGGAATATTTCCGGTGCGCACAGGTGCGCCACGCTCTGCGGTCCGTCCTCGTCGAGGGGGAGGCTGTGCCCGAGTCCTCTCCTTTGGAGGATCGGATTCTGGATGGCCATATGCCGGAGAGTACAATCTCCTTAATCTATAAGAAGCTTGTTAACGTCCGGACCGACCTCCTCCTCCTCGGGGTGCGTGATCAGTGGACTAGGGACGGTCTTGAACTGGATGATGAGGACTGGCAGTATGCCATTTCCTCTCCTAAGGAGGTCGCGATCCCGGCACAGCTAAGGCTAGTGCAGCTTAAGATACTTCATAGAGTCTATGTCACGGGCCCCCGACTGATTCATATGGGTTTCTCCGAGGATGGTTTGTGTAAGAGGGGCTGCGGGATGGTGGGCACCTTCTTACATATCATATGGGAATGTGGTGTGATTGCGGAGTTCTGGAAGCGAATTCATGTAGTGATGCAGGTCACGGGCTTTGCACTGTTGCCAGAGGCACGGCGCTGTCTTTTGAATGTCTGGGGTCCTACTGACTATGATGCTGCGCAGACTCAATGGGTGACCCTGGGAAATATGGTGGCGAAGCGTGATATTGCGCGACTGTGGGGCTCTCAGAGACCTCCCGCTGTGGAAGCATGGATGGAAAATATGGACTGGAGCATGTTTAGGGAGAAGACGGCGTACTGTGCCTGGGGGCGGCCTAAGAAATGGCATAAGATATGGGGGCGATGGAACCAGTATAGGGGGGATATATGTCTGCCCCCGGCCACTGAACCGTTGGAGGAGCACCTTTCCCCCTAGCCTTACTTCCAACTTGGGATTACTATGAGGATATTACGTTAGATTGCTAGTGCCTCTGCTTCTCCCTCATCCGCCCGATCGGTGGTTTTGTTCTGTGTTTGAGAATGGGGCTGCGCTCCCACCGGGAACTTGCACGTGTTTATTGGGTACACTGCCTTGCTTGTGTTATTTATTCTAGGTTGTTCTAAAAAAGGAACCTTTGTCTTTTCCTGCACCAGAGCTATGGACACTCCATGTGTTGTCCTTACTTGGCTGCCGAACCTCCGGGATGTCGGCTGAATAGCTGTGTTCCAGACTGATATAAAGGTTTAAAAAAAAAAAAAAAAAAACTCTCAAAAACATTCTGATCTTTTTTCAATCCAAATAAATGTTTCATTTTCTCAACATATTTTTTAAAGGGTTCCATATTAGTTGCATAACCCTGAACAAAACATGAATAATAGTCACTTAGAAGCAAAAGGGGGTTTTGCAGCCACTAACCTCGGAAAATCATCAGCAGGAACGATGGTAGGCAGAGAGGTCCCCTTACTCCCCTGGGCGCAGCTCCACACAGGGTGAAACGAACACCACTATGAGCGAATGCACCCCGGGGAAAAAGGGAAGAGGATAAAATAAACACTGCGGACCCACTGGTTTCTCCTAGTTCTGCGTATCATTCATGCCGCATCAGTACAGAAGCACGGGAGCCCAGTAGAGACAACTGCACAAAGGAAACGAGACAAGAAACCGGGGATCAGAGAAGAACACCACAGAACCCCAAGTATCCCAACCACATGGAAATAACGATCACACACACACACACACACACACTCCACCTTGCAGTAACCAATAGAAAGAATGCTTCAGGTTGCAGGAGCTCGTGCATTCAGTAAGGGAAAATAAAGGTGTAGTCTTGAATCCTGTTCGATTATATATGTCGTTATGTGCACAACCAGTTCCTGTGCAGTTAAACATGTTGTTTCCTTCAAGACCTGTATATGTCACATTAAACCAAAATCAGCAACAGGGAATTCCTAGCGCACAAAGAGTTCCAATCCAGAGAAAGCACTCCTGGGCAATGCCCCGCAACAGAACAAAACCTAAATACCGGATATCGGCGCGAGCAAAGTGCCGCTGATGTTCTGCTTCGAGTATCAAAGGCCCCCCCCTCTGTTGCATCACTGAGGAGGTATCCTGACTTCCAAACCTTCGGAAGAATGAAAACGAAGTCCGTTCCGTCCTCCAATGGCAGCCAGGAGCAAGGAGTGTTCCAAGACTCGGCACTCCCGCGGGGAATACCTTCCATTGGCCGAATCTCGAACGAGCGTGAATGTGGAACGGGGGTGCGCAAACAACAGGAACTCAGGGACGTGGAGAAAGTAGCTTGGAAGCCGTTGGAAGCCGTAGTGCCACCACGGGACAATCCGGCAAGAAACTTCTAGGGTAGGTCACCCGACCTCAACGGAGAATAATTGTCAAGCCTCGGATGAGGAGGAGCTTTGTAGCCTTCCTGCGGTTGGAGCGCCGGAGCTTGCTTCCGGTATAACGCAGATCAGGCTCCTGGGTACTGTAGTGCCGATCTTTCCGCTCGCCCTATAGTGGCCCCCCACTGGCAGCGCATTCATACACCGGCATTCTCATTCGGTTGGAGGAAATGGGAAGCCTGTTTAGCGTTCTGATCCGGCACGTGATCGCGACAGTGCCTCCCCTTAAGGACCGCCATCTCGGCAGTTGCCCTGGCTTTCTGGGATATTTAGCATGGAAGCGCTCTAGCAAAAGGGGGCAGTGTAGGTTGGTGTAAGGTTCCCAGGTTCTATCCTCCACCCCATACCCTTTCCAGTCCACTAGGTACTGCACCCGGCCTCTGATCAATCGAGAGTCTAGTATCTCCCGGACTTTGTACTCTTCCTGTCCATCTATATCAAGGGGAACGGGTTTGGACGGTAGTCTCATATTCACTGGACAAGGCCGGAGTAGGGACACATGGAACACGGGATAGATATGCCAAGAAAGGGGTAAAGTTAGCCGCACAGCCACAGGGTTGATAATCTCCTCTATTCCATAGGGCCCGATGTATATAGGAGCCAATTTGCCCGCCCCTCTTAATCGCAGGTGTTTAGTGGACAGCCACATCTTGTCTCCCACCTGATATGCAGGTTCTGGAGCCCTCTTAGTGTCTGCGACTCTTTTTTGTGTTGCCTGAGAGAGGACTAACTGGTGTTTGGCGTCTATGAGCACTGCTCTTAAATGGGCGTGGTGTTCCTGTATGGTGGGGTGTTTGGACACTACTGGCCATTCGAAGGGTAGCATGTTTGGATGAAACCCATATAAACAAAAGAAGGGCGAGCATCCCAGTGTGGAGTGTTCTGCATTGTTGTATGCAAATTCCGCCGTCCATATCAGGGTATACCAGTCAGGGGTGTTTTGGAGAGTGAAACATCGTAGGTATTGCTCCAACGTTTGGTTGAGCCATCCAGTTTTCCCATTGGTTTGGGGATGGTAGCTTGTGGACAACCGTGCCTCGATGTTCGTGGTAGTGCAAAGAGCCCTCCATAACCGTGAAGTGAACTGCGTTCCCCGGTTTGTAATAAGAATCATCAGGATTCCGTGTGCTCGCACTACATGTTGTAGAAACACCACTGCTAATTCGGATGAGGTGGGTAGCCTTTTTAGCGGAATGAAATGTCCCATTTTCGTTAGATGGTCGATAACCACGAGAATGGTTGTGTATCCTTCGCAGGGGGACATTTCGACGATAAAATCCATGGATACTGTGTGCCAGGGAAAAGGAGGTGCCTGGATGGGTCGCAGAAGTCCCACTGGTTTGGAATGGCTGTTTTTTCCCTGGGCACAAACGGCGCAGGTCTTGAGGTATTCCTTGGTGTCTTTTCGCAGCGTAGGCCACCAGAACGACCTTTCTATGTTGGTGATAGTCTTATATTTCCCTAGGTGACCTCCGAGCATGGAGTCATGAGTCCAGGTTAGCACTTGTTGCTGTAGCGCTGCTTGAGGCACGTACAAGGCATGATGGTGGTACAACAAGTCCCCGGTGGTACTTCTATGCTCCGGTGATTCATGAATCCATGCATGGCTGTCTATGTTGGCTATAGCAACCTTGACATCCTCGAGGAAATCCTGAGAGACGACGTAGGAGGGTTTTTTTCCGGGAAAACCGAAGCCCGAAGAATGGCAGGAGGGTCTATGGTTTAGTCCATGGGAGGGGTTATGAATTCCCCTTGTCGGGACAATGCGTCTGCCTTTCCGTTCTGGGGTCCGGGTCTGTACTTGATTACAAAATCATAATCTGAGAAGAACAAGGACCATCGCAGCTGGCGTGGGGTCAGGGCTCTGGCTGTTTTCAGGAACAGGAGGTTTCGATGATCCGTGTAGATTTCAACGGTATGATGCGCTCCAAGAAGGTAATGCCTCCATTCTCACAGGCACGTTTGATGGCCAGCAATTCTTTGTCTGTGACGGAATAATTCACTCCAATCGGGTGGAGTTTCTTGGAATAATATGCAACGGGATGTAGTTGTCCTGTATCCGGGTGCCGTTGGGATAACACTCCCCAGAGGGCGTATTGTGACGCATTCGTTTCTACCACAAACGGCAAGGTAGGGTCGGGATGCCGTAGGATGGGGGCCTGGGTGAACCGTCCCTTCAATGTTTCAAATGCCTGGTTTGCTTCTGCACTCCAAATAAACGGGGTGTTTTTCCGTAGCAGACTGGAGATGGGGTGTATCACTTTGGAGAAGTCCTTGATGAAGTGTCTATAATAGTTAGCAAACCCCAGACAGCTCTGAACTGATTTTACATGCTGGGATGGCTTCCATCCTTTTATGGCCTCTACCTTCCCCATGTCCATCTGGAAGCCTTGTGCATTGATGATGTACCCCAGAAAGGCAACCTCCTCGACATGGAACAGAAATTTTCTCTAATTTGGCATATAGTGAATGTGTTCTGAGTCGGTCCAGCACTGCCTTTACATGGCGTATATGATCTGGAAGGGTGTACGAATATACAAGGATGTCGTCGATGTAGACGATACAGCTGATGTCCAACAGTCCTCACAATACCTCATCCATGAAATATTGGAAGGCTGCGGGGGCGTTACACAACCCGAAAGGCATCACCTGGTACTCCCGTATTTGGTCCTGAAAGCGGTCTTCCATTCATCGCCTGTCTTGACTCGTACCAGGTGATAGCGCCGCGCCCCCCCCCCCCCCCCCCGCAGGTCCAGCTTGGTAAAAATACGTGCTCCTATCAGTTGGTCCAGCAATACTGGTATCAGGGGTTAAGGGTATCTGTTCTTTACCGTCACCTTGTTGATTGCTCGGTAGTCAATGCACGTCCTGAGCTCATCACAGTCCTTCTTCGAAATACAAAAGAGAGGAGAGGATGCTGGAGATGATGAATGTCGGATAAAACCGGAAGCAAGGTTTTCTTCCAGGTAGGACTTAAGGTAGTGCGTCTCTGGTTCTGTGAGAGCGTACACCCTGCTGCATGGGATGTCTGCTCCAGGGACGAGATCTATACGACAGTCGTAGGGTCGATGGGGTGGTAACTGAGTAGCTTTTTGCTTGTCGAAGACCTCTTTGTAGTCACTGTAGTCGTCGGGTAACGAGGTAGAGCAGCAGTATCCGATGTCACTACATCCTGTGGCCAACAACTCCGCCTGAGTTCTGATGGTGTCTTCCTGGATCAGGGGCTGGCTGGTGCAATGCGCTCTACAAAATGTGGATGTCAAGGAGATGGTGCGTTCCGTCCATCTGATAACTGGATCATGCAGTGTTAGCCAGAGCATGCCAAGGATAAGGTGAAAATGGGGAGCATCGATGAGATCGAACTGTATGGTTTCATAGTGATCCGCACCATATTGCATGGTGAGAGGTATGGTATGGCTTTTGACGGGTCTGGAAGTCAGTGACTTCCCATCCACTACTTTCACTCTCTCAGGGGTTTTCTTTCGTTCACAAGGGACTCCAATATTCTTTGCGTACTGCTGGTCTATGTAGTTCCCTGTGGCTCCGGAATCCAGCAGAGCAGATACGCTAAGAGGATAGGCAGCGGTGATCCATAATGTGACACTCACTGTCATATGTACCACTGCAGGTTGGATGGTGTTGGTCAGAATTGCAGGGACCGTGTCTGAACCTAAACCCAAGGCGGTGATCCCATCCGTTCTTGGGCTCATTAGTTTTCCGTTTCCTGTTGGGTGGTTGCTTGCGTTCTTGAACCAACGCCTCTGTCAGGACCCTTTGCCCGGGCTCGGCACTCTCTGATAAAATGCCCACTTTCCCCACAATACAGACACAGCTTCTGTGGTCTTCTTTTTTCTCTTTCCTCAGAAGTAAGCGGGCCACGGATTCCCCCGATTTGCATTGACTCGGATCTGTCCAACGACTTGGAGGTTTCTTCCTGGGTAGGCCGAGGTCTGGGACTGAAAGGACGAGATTCTCCTCGGCTTCTGTCCCCTTTTCGTTCTTGTACCCGATGGTCCAATTGAACGGTTAGCTCTATTAACTCCTCACAGGATTGAGGCAGCTGCACCACTTGGGAGAGGACGTCCTTCAGTTCACTACGAAGTCCTTGATAGAAAAGTGTTGTCCGTTTTTCCGGTGGCCAGTCGGTTTCAACCAAAAGGCGATTGAAAGACGTAATGTACGGCAGCAGATCCTGTGACCCTTGTCAAAGGGTAAGCAGCTCCCTATCCAGAGTCATCATATGCGTTTTTCGGTCGAAGAGTTTTCGCATCTCTAGACAGAAGCCCTTAAAGTCATGCAGCACTGGATCGTTCCGCTCCATCAACAGTATCGTCCAGCTGGTCGCGTTACCCCTCCCCCCCCCATGTAGGACCTCATGAACGACGTCTTTGACGCGTCGTCCTGAAAGATGGATGGTCTGCATAAAAAATGGAGTCGGCTTTGGTTGAGGAAGGTCTCGAATTTCTTCGGATCGCCGTAGAAGCGTTCTGCCGGTGCCAAGGGAATACCAGGGTTCCGCATAACCTGAACGGTGGGAGTGGTCCCTTGGGATGGAGGGTTTGCTGTTTGTGCAGAAAAGAAACCTGTGCCTTGTGAACCCACCCCAGGGGAGGAGTCCAGTCCTTAATGTACGAGCCCTTCCCTGAAAAGGAGGCCTTGCCACTCCTGGAGATGCCCGCTTCCTCCCTGCGTAGGGTCCCCATCTCGGCTCTTAACTCTTGGGCTTCCTGGCGTGATGTATGGACTTCCTGCTGAAGAGCCGAAAGGCTCTCCAACAGCGAGGCCAACACCACGTTCGTGCCCAGGCTGACAGTAATCGTGGGCTTGACAATCTGTTGCGGCGTTAGAAGCAAAAGGGGGTTTTGTAGCCACTAACCTCGGAAGATCATCAGCAGGAATGATGGTAGGCAGAGAGGTCCCCTTACTCCCCTGGGCGCAGCCCCACACAGGGTGAAACGAACACCACTATGAGCGAATGCACCCCGGGGAAAAAGGGAAGAGGATAAAATAACAAAACACTGCGGACCCACTGGTTTCTCCTAGTTCTGCGCATCATTCATGCCGCATCAGTACAGAAGCACGGGAGTCCAGTAGAGACAACTGCACAAAGGAAACAAGACAAGAAACCGGGGATCAGAGGAGAACAACACAGAACCCCAAGTATCCCAACCACATGGAAATAACGATCACACTCACATACTCCACCTCACAGTAACCAATAGAAAGAATGCTTCAGGTTGCAGGAGCTTGTGCATTCAGTAAGGGAAAATAAAGGTGTTGTCTTGAATCCTGTTCAATTATTTGTTGTTATGTGCACAACCAGTAAATGTCACGTAGAACCAAAATCAGCAATAGGGGGTTTCTGTGCAGTTAAACAGGTTGTTTCCTTCAAGACATGTATATGTAACATAAAACCAAAATCAGCAATAGGGAATTCCTAGCGCACATAGGGTTCCAATCCGGAGAAACCGGTCCTAGGAAGCTTGTTTCTGGTCCAGGGAAGGCATGGCTTGGCAGTTCGGGCTGGACTGTTCCCATGAGGCACAGGGTCAGACTGATTTGCATATGGCCATGTCTGAACTGGGGTGGCAGAGTGGGCTAAAGAACGGTGATGGATTAAACCCAGATCTGTTGACTGGGTGTGAGTGTTTGATTGCTTCTGATGCTCCGTCCATCACCACCCCCTTTTGTACCGCTTTGTTCGCCATAAATTGGCAGAGTATGCTCAGACGTGAGCCCCTTGCTCACTTTGCCACTGGATTCAAGCAAGCCTGGCTGAAGACGGCTGAAATGCCAGAAACCGGTCCTAGGAAGCTTGTTTCCGGTCCAGGGAAGGCATGGCTTGGCAGTTCGGGCTGGACTGTTCCCATGAGGCACAGGGTCAGACTGATTTGCATATGGCCATGTCTGAACTGGGGTGGCAGAGTGGGCTTAAGAACGGTGATGGATTAAACCCAGATCTGTTGACTGGGTGTGAGTGTTTGATTGCTTCTGATGCTCCGTCCATCACCACCCCCTTTTGTACCGCTCCAATCCGGAGAAAGCACTCCTGCGCAATGCTCCCCAACAGAACAAAACCTAAATACCTGATATCGGCACGAGCAAAGTGCCGCTGACGTTCTGCTTCAAGAATCAAAGGCACCCCCTCAGTTGCGTCACTGAGGAGGTATCCTGACTTCCAAACCTTCGGAAGAATGAAAACGAAGTCCGTTCCGTCCTCCAATGGCAGCCAGGAGCAAGGAGTAATCCGAGACTCGGCACTCCCGCGGGGAATACCTTCCGCTGGCCGAATCTCGAACGAGCGTGAATGTGGAGCGGGGGTGCGCAAACAACGGGAACTCAGGGACGCGGAGAAAAGTAGCTTGGAAGCCGTAGTGCCGCCAGGGACAATCCGGCAGGAAACTTCTAGGGTAGGTCACCCGACCTAGACGGAGAATAATTCCTGCGGTTGGAGCGCCGGAGCTTGCTTCCGGTATGCCGCAGATCAGGCTCCTGGGTACTGTAGTGCCGATCTTTCTGCTCGCCCTCTAGTGGCCCCCCCACTGGCAGCGCAGTCATACACAGGCATTCTCATTCGGTTGGAGGAAATGGGAAGCCTGTTTAGTGTTCTGATCTGGCACGTGATCGCGACAAAATGACGTAACTTGATCTTGGTCAGTGGGAAATGGAGCCTCTTTCAAAGCTCCAATTAGATCGTTTTTAGGCTTAGTTCCATCTGCTGTAATCCTATGACCATAATAATCAAATGAATCGGTCTAAAACGTGCACTTTTAGTTCGTCACAGCAATACCCTGCTCTTCCCGAATATGTACAACTCTGTTCAACATACAATTGACAGAATGTCATCCTGGAAGGCTTGTACCCGGAGGAAATCCTTAAAAAGACAACTTGTTAACTTTTGAAAGACACTAGCTGCCTAGACTAGGTCAAACAGTAATGTTACGTATTTATAAGGTCCCAAACGGCATCACGAAAGTTGTCAACAATTGAGATTTTTTCTCCAAAGCATACTGGTGGTAAGCCTATTTCAAATCAATGGTACTAAGACATTTAGCACCACCTATCGGGGTTAACAATTCCTGACCTTTGGTTAGAGGATGACCGTGAACTAACTGAAATGTTCTTGTTTAAAGACCTGAGGTCAGCACTCAAACAAACCTGTACCTCTTTTTTCTTTGCGATGACAATTGCACTAACCCACTTAAAAGCATTCTGAGTGGGTAAGTGCAGGAAGAATGATATTATTCTTGCACAGATCCTCAATATGTTTCTCTAACTCCTTTCAAATACTGAGTGGCACCACTGGAATGGCCTCATCCTTCATAATGATTTTATGTTCAAATTCTTTGAGCACCCCTATGTTGTCTGAAAAGACACATTGATACTTCTCCAAAATCCTTTCAAATCATCGTTTTTTTGCTCAACAAGCATAATGGATGTCTCTGTAGCAGATCTTAAACCATTTCTTAACCTTCCTTGATCCACCCAACCCAATATGCTTCTTCCATCAACTGCTACATGTATTTTAGTAACAATTTCTCTACCAGTAAAGTGCAAAGAATCTTCGGAAAAAAGCTGCGTTTGAATCTTTTAGGTACCACATACAACAGACGAATGTCAGATTTACACAAAGTGTTATACCATAGCGCATTAAAACTAGATTCATCGAACATAGTAACCGGTAAACCTCAATCAGCCATTATGATCAATTCAACACCTCCAATACACAAGCTGCAAAATGGACCATTCTTGTCAGCAATTTTACCACATTCCACTTGCATAGTTAATAACACACTACAAACCCTTTAAGTCACCCCTTGAATATCTCCCTGTCGGATACTACTGACTTTGACTGGATTGTTTGTACTTTTGTAAACTTACATAAAAAATGTCAGTTTTTCCTGCACTTATTACATTTTTCCCCGATTGCCAGGCAGTTAATGTTATTACCAATGTGATTATTAGATCCACCTCTAACATGTACCACATGAAAATGTTCTGTTTGCTTTAAAAATTTTATCATGCATCTTATTGGCGATCTTCATATTCATGCAATCAATTTCACTAGTTTCTCCTGAAATAACTCGTAGAGATTCAATAGAATTCTCTGTACCCTTAGCAATCTTAAACTTTCCACAAGTATAGGATTGATACAACACAAAAGATGTTCTTAAACTTTTTTAAAGGCACAGTTCAGCACTATCTGATCCCTTATATAGCGGTCAACAAAATTACACTTGCTTGCTGTGAACCTTAAAGAAGCCACATACTGATCAAGGTTTTCACAGTTGAATTGTTTCCGTTAATAAAAGTTTAAGTGCTTTACCAGCACACTTAACTCACCTGTCAAATGCAATAAAAGTCTTTTTTGTGTTTCAATATAAACATTCAATTCATCACCCTCTACCTCGGACGGTTGTATTTCAGACAGATGATCAAAAATCTTTTGACCCTAGTGGCCACCGATATTGCCTTGTCCCCCTGACCCTTGATGGTTCCCTGCGACTTCTGGGATAATCGAATATAGACGTTCCTCTCCCGTGACCCCCCCCCCCCGACCTATCATTACTCCTTCCTTTTAGTAGCTATTTGAAGGTCAGAAGTAGAGTCCCCCGGATGTAGCCAGACCCACATTTTTTTTTTTTTGCGCTTACGCCTCGCCTTTTGTTTTTATTTGTTATTTATGTTAAACCTATGTATCCTGCTTCCCTAGGACTATCCGGAGTCATGTACGGGGCTGGACCCCGGGAGTCGACTACTGCCTTAACCTCTGTATGATCCTTCCCAAATCTAGCGGCCGGCCCTGGTGGTTGTAGGCCCATGCTTGTAATTGATTTATTGTTCAATAAAAATTTTCAAAAAAAAAAAAACAAAAAAAAAATCTTTTGACCTTCGGATCCCAAACAATTAAAAAGTAGTGCCAGTTTCCTTGATGGTGAACAGTTCATTACAAAATTATTCTGAAATACTCTTATGTAATGTTTCCATTGCTTTGCTATCTACTGGGATACTGTAAAACATGAGGTTGTTGAACCGGTCCTCCTCCACTAGCCATCCCGAAGTCACTGTTATTGTTACAATTGTCTTCTTGCTGCAGTGTAATACAAATGAATCAATCACTTGTAAGATAAACTAGTCCAACAGAGGTTTTAAATAGCAGGAGACGCAATCAAAGAAGAAACCATGAAAGCCATCTCAACTGAGCAGGTGCTAGAATAAAGTGTCTTACCACTGGGTACAAATTCCAAAAATATACAGCCCACCTTTAAAATATTTTTTTTCTACAAACGAAAGACTTGGGTTCAAACACTTGTGCTCATTCAAGGCACTTGCACTCCCAGCAGACAAAGCATATCACTGCTTGGCCAATTAAAAATGGCCACACGGATGCAGCGTTAACTATGGATACAACCAGCCTCCTAGCGTCTTTCTGCTTGACATGTTGAGTAGCTTGCCTGGCTTTGATGCCAAAAACCACTCACAGTACAATGCTTTCTACAGTATCCCATACTCCAGAGGCACCACAGCGAACACTAGAAGAAACACGATAAACTAATCATAAGCAGACTGACTTGGCAATGTCATCCTTTTCAGGGGATTATGCACAGTCGCCCTTGGTAGAGGGCTCAGCTCACAGGTTCTCATATTGTCACAATAATGTTACATTCAGTGGTAGGAACCTCAGTGATCACAGGAACTGTGACTCTTCAATAGATAAGTCGATTTATTGAAAGTGCTGGAGAGGGACTCATTTTAAATACATTAAATAAATGCAGTTTACCATCTCACTCAGTGCTGATCCCCACAGTTTGTCCTGTTCAATAGGTCGACAGACCTTGAAGTTGAAATTTGAGAAGATCAAGTGCAAATCATCACATCAGTTATCAATCACAGTTTCTAATATAAATTCAGTCAATAATGAGAGTTTAAGTAAATGTAAGAATCTTATCAAAGTTTACTAAATCATTTTTATTCAATTAGTTCAGTACTGAGTCATTTAGCAGAATTAATAAAAATATAGTTAGATCAAATCATCTCAAAATGCACTAAGTGTGTTCCATAAAGGAAAGAGATCCCTATTCCAAGAATGGGGCGAAAGGGTGTCAGTAAGAACCCATAAAGAGTTCAAGTTCAAAAGAGAGTGAGATCAGGCATAAAGCTCAAAAATATACAAAAGGCAAATTGATCAAAGCAGAACTTCTGATAAAAGGAGAAGTTCACGAAACTCAGTAGAATCTCAAAGCAATATGGAACAAGCCAGGACAAATCTGCAGTAGCAACCACAATCGGAAAAAAAACGGCCTGGGGCAAAGTGTCTTGATAAAACGTCTTCCCTCCCTCTCTACTCTATAAAGGAAGTACTATTATAAACAGTCAAAAAGAAATGTTGCAGTTCATGTGACATCTTCTCTTCCTCTCATCCAATCAGCTTTGTGTTCTCCTGGAAATCAGGATCACTACTTTTCTTCTCACACGAAATACAATAGACTACAGACAGTAATATTTGAGTGTGCACCTTTGTTGTATTAGTCTAAACTACACAAGTCCTTTTCAATTAAACAACGCCTTTCCCACGAATAGGACTACATCTCTAACCTTCTTGTTAGCTAACAATTGGCTATGTGGAAACCAAAACATCTACTGTAACGAAAGATTATAAACAGCATCTTTCATTAGAAATAAGACAAGAATGTTAAAAGAGGTCTAAATGAGGTTATGTACTGCATTTCATGTGTGGTTATTGTTGGAAATTCGACGAAATAATAAGCTTTAAACAAACATTTCAAAATGTCAATGTACGAGCATAAACATATCACAGAGTTATGTGAAACATTTATTAAAGACATGATCATTGAAAGGTCAAGAATTAGACATTTTATGCGTGTTTCAGCACATCTATCCAAACTACTTGGGAAACAATGATGCTTTAGACATGTTGTAGGCCTAGTATGAATAAGTATCCCTGCCAAGTACAATTGCACATTTATAAATGTTTTTTGGCTCACTTTATATTACACGTTAATACTGCACATGTATTTTAACTCCATTATTTAGAATTTTACTAAGAATAAGTTTGTCTGTAGTCAGATCATTTAAGCCAAAGTGTACGGCAACAAGTCAATAGTTCAATTCAGAATTTCTTCAAACTATTTTCTTGAGCAATTTGTTTACTTTAAGCAATCTCTTTTACAAAGTCTCTTTATTTTCAGAAATCTTCGTAGAGACAACCTTAACCCTACTACGTGTTCTTGTAGAATGTTATCCCTACTATTCTACTTCACCCTTGAGTTTAGGTAAATTTTCTCAAAACAAAAAAATATTTTATTACAGCTCTTCACACTTAACCAATAAATATGGTCTCAAATATCTATCAACTTTTATTTATTTTTTGAAATCTTTGTCAAACAGCGTTTAACCAGTTTTGCTTTTAAAGTGATATCATGGGGGGGTTCAAACATTTCCGATTACACATCATACAGTTAATATACTGATAAATTCAGCACTTGATTCACGTAAGTCCACTCATGTGCAGAATACCTTCAACAAGGCACTCTCACTCTCTTTGATCTTCTCAGTCTTTGTTGATCTTCTTCTGTGCCACTTGTACCACTTGACTTGTCGTGATAGTCTGTGGTATTAGATGAACTGACACACTTGTTCTCAGTCTCCTTTGACGATAGGTTCATGGCGGAGGCCTTTTCTTCTTGTGGTGCTTGTTCCTTCACCTGGATCCTTTCTTCGTTCTGATGAAATCCGAACGATTTTCTCCAGTTGAGGTTTGGTCTCTTCATAAGACTTCAATGCCACTTTGTGAAACAGCAACAACTTTGTTTGGTGCGACTGTAGGCAGTTCTTCCCTTTTTTCTCCTTGAAGCTTTGATCTTTTTGTCACTGCACCTTGTAGTTGTTCAGCTTGTTGTGACGCAATCACTTGTTCTCTTCATTTAGGCTCAAAGAACACTATTTCTTCATATGGATGTCTGTCTTTGAGTGTGCGACGCATGCACCCAGTTTGGCACTTCAGCACACTTAACAGCAGTGTTCGTGACCAATAACACTTGAAGGGGCCTTTCCATCTCTGTTGCAGACAAGTCTCCCGAGCATGCTTTTTGATCACGACCCAATCTCTTGGATTGAGGTTGTGGAACAGTTCTCAATGCGGCTCTAGTGTGACAGCTACAGCCTGGTAAAAAACAGAACACACATCATCAGCTAAACCTTTGCAGTAATCAAGTATCGGATCATCTGTGATGCACACAAGTGCATTTGCAGGTACAGCAGGCAGTCTCATTGCACGCCCCATTAGGATCTGCTGAGGCGAGAAACCAATCTTTCTGTCAAGGAGACTTCGAATGCTCATTAACACCAAAGGGAAAGCATCAGACCATTTTGGTGATGTCAAAGAACAAACTTTTGCCAATCAAGACTTTATGGTACCATTGAGCTGCTCAGCAATACCAGAAGCTTCAAGTCGATAACTTGTAATGCTGCACATACCATCCTCAGGACTTCATTATTGAAATGCGTCCCACGATCTGACTCCAGAGAAACCGGCATTCCGTACCTGGGTATTAACTCAAGCAACAGTGATACTGTAATTTCTCCTTGTTGGGTGGGCTTCCACCCACAGAGAGAAAATGTACATCATAACTAGGACTCATCTCAACCCGTTACAAACAGGCATTTCAATAAGGTCCATCTGCATTCTGTTGAATGAACCACCTGATCTCCCTATGTGACTCAGTGTGACCGGTGTCCTTTTTCCTACATTCATTTGTTAATATGTTACACAGCGATGGCACAATTCTTCTGCAAGCATCTTGAATATGGGATTAAACTAACTTGATCTGAATAGTTTCACCATTGCATCTCTCCCTAGATGTGTGTGTTCACAGAAATGTTGTGTCATAGGAAACAACAAACTGTCTGGCAACAGTGGTCTCCCATCAGCTGACATCCAAATGTTATTTGCATTTTTCTTACAACGTGCTCTAACCCAATCCTGGACTGCTTCGGAAACATTTTCCTGTACTGAGCTCCTCGCACGTGTCAGCTACAGATAGCAACAGTGTCCTCCTCAGCTTCACATGCTTAAGCTCCGTTAAATGTGCATGCCACTAGTACACAACACTATGCAACTTCATCAGCATATCCGTTTCCAAATGTAATATAACCACTTCCACTTGGGTGAGCTGCTATTTTAACCACTGCAATTTCTGTGGGCAACTGGAGAGATTCCAGTAAATTGCTCATGTGTCCGCCATTTCCAATTGGCATTCCAGAAGATGTCATGAAACCGCTTTTTGACCATAATTGTCCAAAATCATGGAGCACACCAAAGTCATACTGACTATCCATAAATATATGGGAACACAGAGATGATGGACGGAATGGTGAACATTGTCAAACATTCACCCCCAGTCACAGATCTGGGTTTCATCCATTGTTATTTTCCTCACCACGCCATTCCAGTTTACATTCAGTAAAGCTGGATTAAACTCAGATCTATGACTGGAGTCACAAGTTTTAACACTCGGTCCATCATTTTATTTTGTGATGTTGCTGTGTGCGCCATAAGTGGCTACGGGTATGTCCAGACGTGGATGCCTTGCTCACTGCAGAACTAAAATGAAGCTGGTGAGGGGTAATACCCCGAAACTAGTCCCAGGATGCTTTTTTCCAGCCTGGGAGCACCTGGCTTGGCAGTTAGGGCTGGACTGATCCCAAGTGGAGCAGGGTCAAGACTAATTTGCATACGGTTGGGTTCTAATTCGGGTGATGTGGTGAGCCAAATAATGATGGATTAAACCCAGATCTGTGACTGGGGGGGTGAGTGGTTGTAAAGTTTCAATACTTGGGTTGTTAATCTGCAAGCTCTTGTAAGGGCAATTAATTATGTAACCTGGGTTGAGATACCTTGAAAGATTTCACAACAATGTTAATTGTGCTGACAGCATAAGCTGTTCTCAGGATACCTTCACGGTTTCTCATTCATGAGCCATCAACAACAGTTCTATAAATCAGGCTCATTCAGGAGTTTACTTAATTTCTGGCCTTGGCTTGGTGCATTAATATGTGACATCTTGACAATCATGTTCGACTTAATTACAAATATTCTCATTTACAGGTACTAGTGTTGAGGGGTTCAAAATTTGACACCGTTTCAAGGGTACATTGTCAGAGGCAAGATTTCTTCAGAGTGAGGGACTGTAACAGTTAACGGATATCCCGTCACTATGCACTCACTTCTCTCTATACTAAATGCAACTGCTGCTACTGCTTTAAGACAGCCATGCAGTCCTTTGACTACAAGGGCATGGGTTGTTGAGAAATAAGCTACAGATCTTTGAGCATCTTCATGCATCAGAGTAAGCAATGAAAGAGCGCAGCCCTCCCTCTCACTGCAAAACAACGTAAATATTTTACTGTAATCAAGCATTCATAGTGCCAGGGCATGGTAGAGACTTTCTCACAGCTCTAGGAAAGCTTTAAAGAAATCGTTGTCCCATGGAAGCGGCCCAGGCACATCTTTCTAGTGTCAGCTTTAGTAAAGGGTTAGCCACTAGGGAAAGTTAAGTATACACTGCCTGTAATAGCCAATCATTCCCAAAATCATCATGACTTTTCTTTGATTTCAAGGTGGATTCATTTGAAGAATTGCCTCCACCCTCTCTGGTGACACTTTTCTAGCTCCTTTCACAATGGTATGTCCCAAATACTGGACTTCTTTTTCACAGTACTGCAGTTTACCCGAATACACTGTGTCCATTGTCAGCCTGGTGATTCAATAATGCAATCATATCCTGTTTACAAGCTTCTTGTGTCTCAGATGCCGCAAGTATGTCATCAATGTATTGCGCTAGAACTGAATTGTAGGGCATCTGCGCTGACTCTAGATTCTTTTTCAAGATCTGATTGAAAATAAAAGGGCTCTCTGTATATCATGCAATTAAAATTGCACAACAAATTTCTACCCGACAGATTTACAGGACTAGAATCACAGACAACAAACTGGTGATTTTCTTCAAATGGAGACATTTATTTTTGAGCAAACTTCATCTGGGCTAACATGAATTTCTCCTTAAGCGTTCTCTGCTTGATTTCTTGTTCATCGCTACAATATGTTGCAGATCTCAGGATCTCATCCAATGATTTAGTCTTCCAGCAGATCACGCTCTGTTACATATGCGTACTGATCTCTGGTCTTAACCCGATAAACTGGGAGACAAAGAACCCCATAGTACTAGGTTTGGGATATTCTCTCCCACTGTGTTGTTGGAACACCTGTAACAATAGCTCATAGTAATCATGCACTTATTCTTTTGGTTCTTGTGACGTTCTTTTAATCTTTACCCAATCAATGTATTTCGGAGACACCTTGCCTTTAAGGAAAGTAATCACGGCTTCATATTTCTCCATGACTACAGGAGATGGTGCGTTAGTGCGGGCATCTCTTGTTGGCTCTTCAGGTGGCGATTGTACAACAACCTTGCCCTTGGCCAGGCGTGCAACGCCCATTGGGCTCAAGGGCTTCAGCCCAGACCGCCCACTCCCCGTTGCGTGTCAGCCCGGGCCGCTACAGCTTCCCGGGCTGGCGACCGTCTTATTGCAGCCGTACCAGAGTACTTCACAGGTCTTTAAAAGCCCATTTACCTGTTAACAAGGCTTTGTTGTGTTTACACCCCTTCTTAGAGCCCAGAGCCCCTGCATCTCCACTCTGCCTATTGCTGGAGGAATTACCCCCCACCCCCCCCGAATTTTGACGCTAGTTGCACCTCTTCCTTCGACCCACAAATAATTTGGCACTTCAATGTCAAATAATGCATTTTAATCAATCCACAGCACTTTTGAATTTTTGACAGTCTGTCAACCTGTGCGTACCACTGTACAGGCTTGTCTCTCAACTTTGAAAAATTATTTGTAAATGCTGCAAGATCACCTCTGCTCCTTAGCACATGGACATACACTCCACCTATCTCTCTCAGTGGATAAGTTGAAGCTTCCTTCTCATCTTGTGAATCTGTGACCATTTATTCTCTCATTTTTTTAAAATCACTCAATTTACGGATGCATTTTACCAATTCAGTTACGTTTTAATTGCTTTCCTGAAGAACGCATTGTCTCAATTGCTCTATCATCCAATTGAACCCTGTAACTTCTCTGTAAATGAAAACGTTTTGAAAGATCAACATCATATTTTCAGGCTAATCAGTTAATTTATCACGCGTAACTGCTGCACACCTTGTAATTTCTTTACTCGGGTATATCACCTCTTTTTCCTGATACTGGTTCAAATGTTCAAGTTCTAGACAGCCCCTAATAAGCTCCTCTAATTCCACTTTTAGTTAGGAAACATTAAGTGGTCTTTCTTTTTTAGTTTAAAGGTTCATTTTCTGTCTTTCTAAGTCCTGCAGCTTCCTCTAACCATGGAGGAAAGATTCCTTCGTCAAATATTTCCCTGGGCTATTGGTGTGAAAACAATACTTCCCTCAATGACTGCATCATTTGTGTCAGTTTCCTGGCAACAATCTGAATTCTGAGATGTCGGGATGAACCCTGTCGCAGTCACCCCACCTACAGCTCCCTGAGAATCTGAAGCCAGGGTAATGTTTGTTGCAGCAGTTGCAACTGGCCTTGGCATGATCTGTACTGTTGGAATTTGTGGTAATTACCAGAACAATCATAACTGAAGCAGTAACACCTGCTGTAACTGTAGCCAGCGTTGTGCCAACAGGTGCTGAAGCAATCTGGAATGTTTGAAATACTTTCTCAATTTGGATTACACTCTGTTCAACAGGGGCAATAGCCACTGTGATACATGTGCTTGCATTATTATCAGCACTGTTTGTAGGGACTACATATGGTGGTGGACACAGCTAACATTGCATCCAACATATCATCCCCCGAATCACTATCAGTATCCATATTGGGTTAGTCTTTTTTTATCTTCTTTTCATTGTGTTTCTCTTTTTCGATTTATCAGGTGTTTCAGTAGTACTAGCTGGGTATAGTCTAGTTCCCCCCAACTACAGCTTTTCTCCATCTCTGTTCCTCATCCCATTGACCATCTGCATATTTTTATTTTTTATTTCTTTATTGAGTTTCAAAATACAGTTCACAAACAAAAGTCAGAGAGAAACATTACGGTACATGAAGAGTAATATGGTACATTAATCCTTCTGTAGCCAGCTGTATCGGTCAGTATAGTACACTGGAGCAATGTTTTTCGCTTTGATAAGGAGCTAGGACACTAAGGACACAAAGACAGAAGGGGAATGTTGTAGTCTGACGTTCCAATGCTGCAGCCTCAACAAGATGTTGTCTTCATTACAACCAGCCAATACGCTTGGGAAACATCTGACACACCCGATGTTAATGCAGTAATTATATTGCCAGTGTTATCTAGGTAGCCTGAATCGACTCAGTCTGTTGCACATCACCTGTGGGTTCAGCGAGTTTAGACGCTATGTATTGCATTTATAGGCCCCAGAAGCTTTTTGGTCAACTTTGGGGGGGTGGGGGCAGAAACTCATTGTAGACATCTGATTGGATGTTACAATACATCATATCCCGCTCCCATTCAGAGCCTTTGGGCACGGGACCTCGCATAGAGCGCATTGCTATTCTGTGCTTAGCCAGTAATAGGCTCAAAGAAACTAGCTTCCTAAAACTCTTCTTAAGAGGTTTAGTGTACCCCAAAAGTGCTAGCAGGGGGTCAGGTAACAGCTGTTGTTCAGTAATGAAAGTAAGTATGTGAAAGATCTGCCTCCAGAATTCAGCCACTGCGGGGCACAGACACGCCACATGCAAAAGAACCTGCATCAGTCTCACCACATCGCTCACAGCGGTCAGTATCCCTAAGCCCATAGCTAAATAGCCTCTTCAGTGTATAATAGGCTCTTTTAAGATATTTGAAGTGGACTAGTCTGTGCCTTCCATTTAACAAGATCTTTTGCGTAGCTGTACAGCAGTTGCCCCAGATGTTGTTTGTTAGCGCTTCACCAATCTCGTTCTGTCACTCAATTCTAGCTTTGGTGTATTGCATATGTTTAAAGGCCAGCGACATGGCATGGACTTTTGAGATTAGTTTAATAGGGGATTCGGAACACAGCAGCAACGAAAAAGCAGGTAATTCCGGGGGTTCTTGCAGCTCAGGCCCAAGCAGCTAACTGCGTTACGGGTTCTGAAAAAGTGGAATTGCGTGAGGGGAGTGAGGTTTTGCACTCCCTCCGTCAGCTCATCCCAGGCACGCACTGTACCCTCCCTGAAAAGGTCGCCCATGGTGTGTATACGTAGAGTTTCAAGTGATCCCAGTGCACCCTTGTCCAAGCTGGTGGCCAGCCAATGGCACCACTCTTCGGGCACGATAGGTGAGTACAGTAGGGCATCTGCTTGCTTTTTAAGCAGATCGTGCCAAGCATGTGCGGTTGAGTTAACTGAGTCTAGTACATTACATCGCCTGATAGGAGTCTGGAGCAGGCAATGCGGGAGTGGGTCAGGATTTGCGACTACCCTCTCTATTTGGAGATGAGGCAAATTATGCAGTCTATGTATTCAACTGTGTGCATGCAAGCTCTGCGCCACCCTGTCATACAGTTTCAGATCAGGCGCTCCCAGACCTCCCATACTATAAAGCCTAGTTATGGTGTTTAATTTAACGCAAGTGGTTTTCACTGCCCATGCCAATTTGCACAATAATGTTGACAGCGTGGCAAAGAGGTGTTTAGGGAGAACCATAGGGATGTTAACAAAAAGAAACAGGAATGTAGGAAGGATGATCATTTTCATCAAGGATATGCGGCCTACCAACAAGAGAGGAAGGCGGATCCATCTCTCTATATCCTCTTCTAATCAATTGACAGATGTGCCATAATTTGCCCTAAAGACTTGCTCAGCATCAGGGTGTTCTCATATACCCAAGTATCTCACTGGGTCCGGGGATCATTAAAGGGGGACTTCCAAGTCTGTCCGCGATGTAGACGGGGTTAGGGGAAAAATTATGGATTTATCCCAATTGATTTTGAGCACTGAGATGCCACCAAATCGCAAAATCTCCCACATTATTGGAGAGAGGTTGGAGTCAGGTTCTCGGATATACAACAACATGTCGTCCGCGTAAGCAGAAACAATAAGATTATAATTGGGGAACCGAATCCCTCTATGACCGTGATACTCTCGGAGTGCGCACAAAAGGGGCTCCGCCGCTATCACATAGAGTAGCGGGGAGAGTGGGCATCCCCGTCTTGCACCCCTAGTTATTTGAATAGAGGAGGAAACAGCGTCTCCTACGCACACTCTCGCTGTAGGTGAATTATAAAGTACAGTGATCAATTTTAGAAAGATGTCTCCCACTCCCGACCATCTGCATGATTATGCACTGCTCTTCTAGACTTACTCTGGAATTTCTCTTTTTTCCCCATCTTATGCTGCCTTTTACCACATATTTAGTGCTTCGTACTGTGTGGGTCTAGGTGGTAGATTTATTTCCTACAGCTCTTCTTTCAACCCGTCAATAATTCTCAATTCCAAAGTACTATCTTGGAAAACTCAAATTACCTTCTTTTTCAGTAGTCTCCACCAACGACGAAGCCACAACATGTATTCAATACCAATTTTGTCATCATATAATGTGCATGTATACCCTCAGGGGGCGCCTCTTCAATTTCCCGTATGAGAACTGGAACATCACATTTCACAAAGTTCTTACATCCTTTAAGACAGTTCATGATTCTCGCAAAGTTTGACAATAAATGGTTCAGTAATGCAACCCAAATTCAATGTTTTGATTCTTTCCACAAATGTCAAATCTCCTTCCCCAATCCAGTCACAGTTTAGTTCTTGAAAACTCGCTAACCAATCTCAATGCAGTACTCACACAACAACTGACCTATCGCAGTGCTGCACTCTGTCGCAATCAACCAATCATAGTGCAACAGTACACCAAGCAACCAATCCCAGCATGGCACACTATGACATATGATCTCACTCCTTGCGGCAGCTCACCGCCCCTTACAATTTCTCTTGTACACACAATTCGACATCTTTAACAAATGTAAATAAAACAATCTTTGTTTGCTCCACTAAAGAAAACAAAATCTACTCAACAATCAGAGTATTATGGTTTTTACACCTACTGACTTTTGATACAAAAAGAGTTTTCACACAAACGAATGAAAACTCAACCAGCAGGAAATCACTTGAATCAGTGTAGCTTCCCCCTTTGCGCAATTAGGTTCTGCCAACATCAATCACTATTAGTACAATCACGACAAATTATAATCCCGATCTCAATTGTACACATGCCGGCATCTCAAGATCTATACTACAAACTCTTAGCAGACAAAAAAAAAAACATAAAGTGTATTCTACACTTTTTTATAAATTTTAATATCCTGGGCTCTTGGGCTACGACAAGCCTGATAACCTCTTCAAAATGAACGGCTAAGCATTACCATATCGTCTGTGCTTTTTTTTTAAACATTTTTATTGGCATTTATCATAATCACACTAAGTTAGATACAGTCATTACCAATTTTTGATTATCCATAAAGTTAAAAAACAATACATTTACAGTATAGCCAGTGCCATCTCACCATATGCAAGCTCTTCAACAACGATACACACCTAAGGATAACAACTTACATGTCAGCCAGTGATATGAAACATTTTAGGTTGCTGTACATTATAAAAAATGTCCATCCGCTACAAAAACCTTCTCCAAACTGCAGGCACCTATAGACGGTTTACGGTCCAACATACCTGAAATAGGAGCTCCAACAGAGAGGTCCTCCTGATAATGCCTCTTGATTGCAACTATCAACGTACATATGCTGGGTGGTGTTCCATCTTCAAGGAACTAGGAAGAACCCTTTTTGATGTGTGCCATGGTAGCCTAATGGGGAGGTGGGGGGTAATTAGGGGAGTGCTCCAATCTACAAGCTGCCACCCCAGTCTCTTCAGGCATTGTCACTTGTAAAGAAACCTTTCAGAGGTGCCCACTCCCAGGTAACCCATCTCGGATCCGACCCATCAATCATGCGCCATCTCTCTGTCCTAATCTCTGGGCTGTAAATGACCCTCGGACTCCCATCACGGACCCACCTCGATTACTCCCCTCCAAATCTTCTTCAGGGCGCTACCAAGTCGCCCATGCTTGATCTCACTACAGTAAGTACAATGTATTGTCTGATTAATTAAAATAAATACAATTTGATATGTTACATTAATGGAGTAATGATAGTTCTTTTTAATGAGGACATTAGCATTGATGCACTTTTACAACTCTTTGTACTATCTTACCAATGTTAGAAATATATAATGCGCTCAAATATTCTGATCGATTAGAAACAACTTATTATTTCTTAAATACTCATCACACAAGGTTGTATGCTCAATCAACATTGCAATAATTTTAATTAATCAGACAATTAATACATGTTACTTTCTTGCCCAAGTTAGAGTAATGACTGAGTCCCAAAGTCCAATGCCCAGAACTTCAAGACAGACAAACTGTGGTGTTTTTAAGGCAGTTGCTGTATTGGAGGATCATAAATAGGATTATGCGTCGTAAATTATGATTTTTTTTTTTTTTTTAAACCGTTTATTACAAAATTCAAAAAATATACAGAGATGGGCCTACAACCTTCAGGCCGGCCGCTAGCAAGCAAGAGGAGCATGTGATACAAACAATAGCGTGCATGCCGCGTCAAAGGGAAATGCACAGGAGTTAGAAGCGGTGGTAGCCACACCATCCGGGCACACATAGCGGTTTCATTTTAATATATATAACAACAAAAGAACGAATCCACAAGGCAACCCACAATCGAAAACAGCAGCCTGTGCTCCCCTAGCGGGGGGGACCCTACCAATCCATAGGAGTAGCAGGGGGGGAAAAAGGTCAAGACTGGGATTAGGTGGACTCAGTGTCCGGGACCGGGGAGATAAACTGGCTAAGGGGATGGGGCCGGTGAGTAAATTATGATTTTACTTACTTAATGTTACTTGTGGAAGGAATTTACAGCTCATCTTCTCAGAACGTAAACTTTCTCTCTGCTACCAGAATTTGGTGGAGGGGGAATCAATTCAAATAAATGCAGTTTACAATCTCACTCAGGGCTGATCCCCACTATTCGTCCTGTTCAGTAAGTCAACGGACCTTGGACATTGAAATTTGAGAAGATGAGGAGCAAATCATCACAGTTATCAATCACAGTTTCTATTCTACATTCAGTAAATAATGAGTGTTAAAGTAAATTTTGTAAGGGTTTTATTAATCAGAAATTACTAAATATTTATTCGATTAGTTCAGTAATTTAACAGGATTAATAATAAAAATATGGTTAGATCACAACATCTCAAAATGCATTAAGCTTGTTGCATAAATGAAAATCTCGATTCGAAGAATGGTGGAACAGGGTGCAAGTAAGAACCCATAAAGATGTGAAGTTCGAAAGAGAGTAAGATCAAGCATAAAGCTAAAAAATATTCAAAAGGAAATTTCAAAGCAGAACTTCTCATAAAAGGAGAGGTTCATGAAACTCAGTAGAATCTCAAAGCAATAAGGCAGGATAAATATGCAGTAGCAACCGTAATCAGTAAAATGGGTCTGGGTAAGACGCCTTCTCTAATCTAGGAATACGTACTATTATAAACAGTCAAAAAGAAATGGTGCATCTTCTCCCACTCTCGTACGATTGGCTTTCAGTGTTTACCTGGGAACAGGATCGCCCATTACCTTCTCACGTGAAATACAATAGACTACAGACAGTAATCTTCTAGTGTTTCCCAAATTAGGGCTATAAATCTACTATGTGGAAATCGAAACATTTGCTTTAACAAGAGAAAATTGATAACATGGCATCTTCTGATAGAAATAAGACAAGAATGTTAAAAGAGATCAATTTCAGTCTATGCACTGCATTTCATGTGTAGTTATTCTTCATAATTCTATTAAAGGATAAGTTTTAAACAAACATTTCAAAACGTTATTGCAGGAGCAGAAACATATTGTAGTTATGAAACATTTATTAAAGACATGATCATTGAAAGGTCAAGAATTAGACATTTTATGCGTGTTTTAGCACATATGGTCATGCTACTGCTTTTATGTGTCACGATACACACCAAAAGAGTGACAACACGCCTTTTCGTATATATGCACGTGTCTTGGATTGCTATGAGATCATGTATATTTTAAATTGCTGTCTTATTTTCGGTGCTGAAAATCCCCTTTGTTTGAAGTGACTATTATATGAGAGCATCAATGTATATTTTACAATTGAAAGTGCTTTTATACTTCATTCAATAATATGTTGTGTAAAAAAAAAAAAATCATCTAGTCAAGCTGCTTACTTGTGAAACAATGCCGTTTTAACCATTGTGAGGCCTAGTACGAATAAGTATATCTGCCCAACACAACTGCATTTTTAAACATTTTTACGGTTCACTTTATAGAGCGTGTGTTCATACTCCACTGTAGTAAGCGTCTTCCAGTAGTAAGGATCGTAAAGCACACCAGATACACAGGAAGACGTTAAATGTTAAGAGGTTTATTCCAAGTACAGTTGACCCACGACGTGCTCTATCCGCAACCAAGTCTTCATCTGGATGTCACACATAAACATTCCAGAATCATACTGAGTCACGCAGAACACTCACATGAATTCTATATCTTAAAGCAACCACATACAATATAAAGGAATTACATAAAATACACACTTACTACACATCCTCCCCTTTAACAAAATAGAAACAGACATCAACTATAAGAACATAACCATAAAAGATAATCCATACAGAGAACAAAAATAACAAAATAAATAAACTAAGTCATAACATAATCACGGAAACGAAGAGGAGCTGACCTAACCCTTGAACTAACAGAAAAGCCAGGAACTGACCTTACACCACTACCATCACCTTCTCCTTTTTGAGGTGTAGAAGAAGGTGAGATTTGATGAGATAAAGTGAAATTAGAATCACCTCTATCAGATGGACCTGAATCTCCAGGAGATGAAAGACTCCGTGAACGAGTACCAATATCGTCACAGACACCAAACCAATCAGAATTCAAATTTTCAGTCACATCAGTGTTAAGCTTGTTACTACGAATAATGTCAGCTTGTTTACGGGTTATTTTAATCAGAGCATTTCTATTCCACCAGCCCTGATCTTGCAAAAGAACACACATACGAGAAACTTTTAGAACCTGCACAGGAGATGAAAATTTAGAATTGCCTTTAGAAACTCTAATTGGTTTCCGGATCAAGACCCAATCACCAGGATATAAAGGTTGATCAGTAACATGCATACGTTTATCGTAATCTTGCTTATAGTTCTCTTGTTTTTTGATTACATTCTCTCTGATTTTGTTTACATCAAGTGGAACATTAGAAGTTTTCTCCAATAACCATGACGGATTAAGTTTAGAGGTAGGTATGCGGCCTCTCAACAACATGAACGGTGAAACACCTGTGGTAGTGTGTGGTGTGGTATTATAGTTCCATACTCTCTGAAACAAGAAAGAAGGAATGTTTAAACCATTACTAGCAGCTGTTTGTACAGCATCTTTCAAGACCCTGTTAGCACGCTCAACCAGACCATTAGTAGCTGGGCTGTACAAAGGAGCTAATGTATGCTTAACATCAAATTGTTTTAAGAACAAGTTAAAATCATTAGCAGTAAAATGAGAACCATTATCCGTAACAACATCATCAGGTGTTCCTTCAGTGTAAAACAATCGTTGCAAAAATAAAATGGCTGTACCAGAATCCGCATTTTTGACAAAAGAAAAATAAATCCACTTCGAAAAATAATCAACAGCAACAATAAGATACTTTTTATCTGAATTGAAAATGGACCAGAATAATCTAACCCAATTTTCTTCCACGCTGCAGAAGGCCATTGAACAGGACACAGGGGAGAATTAGCAGACTTCCAATGCTTGTCAGAACAAAGACATTGAGGACATTGATTAATACGAGTTTTGACTTGATTGTCAATACCAGGCCACCAGTACATTTGCTTAATTTTGTTAACTGTAGCAGTGATACCAGGATGTCCCTCATGTGCAAGCAGAATAATCTTGTCCCGAATACCCCTAGGAGGAACAAATTTATCCTGTCGTAACAAAATATCACTAGAAAAGGACAATTCAGAAGCGATTTGTGAAAAATGTCTTTCCTCCATAGAAAGACTCCTGTCCGAAGGCCAACCCTTAACTAAAAACTTTTTAACATTCTGCAAGCAATCATCACACTCAAAACTTTTTATCCAATCCTCCTGCGTGATTTTGTAACTTTGAACACCGTCTTCAACTAAAAAGACACATTCAAGCTCATCATCAGAATCAATGTTTGTTTGACAGTGAGGAAGAGGAATGCGTGAGAGACAATCAGCCCTAACATTTTTGCCCCCAGGAATATATTTGATCTCAAAGTTAAACTCCTGAAGTTTAGCTAACAACCTCACCAACCGTGAAGATGCTTTGTTGGAAGAACTGTCACCAAGCATGTACATTAACGGTTTATGATCAGTAAAAAGCTGAAACCTAGTTCCCCAAATATACATGCGAAACTTTTCCACTGACCAAGTACAAGCCAATGCCTCACGCTCAATGGTGCTATAGTTGAGTTCAGCAGAGGTCAACGTACGCGAAGCAAAAGCTATCGTGGACTCTTGACCATTCACAATCTGACTCAAAACAGCCCCAAGACCTTTTGCGCTAGCATCAACAGTTATGATACTTTGAACTCCATATGTGAATGGTTTAATAGCAGGTGCATTGAGAATTAACCTTTTAACTGATGTGAAAGCTTCATCAACATCTGAAGACCAGTCAAACTTTGCATGTTTTTTTAACAAACTCCTAAGGGGTTGCACAACAAGAGCATACCCCTGTACAAAACGAGCATAATACTCACTTAACCCAAGAAATGCTCGTAAAGAATCCTTATCAGCAGGAGCTGGTGCATTTTTTATAGCATCTAATAATGAATTTTTAGGCTTGATACCCTCACTAGATAGATTGTGACCCAAGTAATCCACATTTTGAGCAAGAAAATTACACTTCTTCATGTTGACAGTCATGCCATGTGTTTGTAAATCCTTCAACACCTTTTCAATTAAAATGTAATGTTGCTCTAAAGACTCAGAATGCACTAATATATCATCCTGAAACGCCTGAGTACCAGGACAGTTACCAAAAATTGTATCCATCAACCTCTGAAATATACTAGCAGCTGAAGCTAACCCAAATGGAAGTCTCTTATACATATAAACCCCAAAAGGAGTTACAAAAGTAGTTAAAGCTGAGATTTAACTGACAACGGAATCTGGTGATACGCGGAGCGCAAATCAATAGTAGAAATTTTTTTGCTGCGACCCAACTTTGCAAGCATGTCATGAATTTTAGGTAAAGGATGCGCATCCACCACAATGTTGCGATTGAGAACCCTCAAATCCGCACACAGACGAATATCGCCAGAGTGCTTACGTGCCACCACCGCAGCCGAAACCCACTCAGACGACTCCACAGGACAAATAATATCTTGGGAACACAGCTCAAGATGTTTCTTGAGATCATCTCTAACCGAGAGTGGGACAGGACGTACCTTTTGAATAACGGGACAGACCTGCTCCTTCAATTTTATGGTGTGTTCAAAGTTTTTGACTAAGCCAATTTATGAACTAAACACAGACCTGTATTTTTCAATCAATCCACTAAGAATAGAATCCTGTGTTGTATTATCATCAACAAATAGAACAGGAAAATCACCAAGAACAACAGGTTCAGGATGGCCAGGTTTCAAAAATATACCTAACCCTGCTTGGTCACGCCAACCCAAAATGTCCCTTCCATCCAAAGCTACATAAATTTTAGTGTCAATAACCCGTCCTTTAAAATTAATGGTGTCATTAAAGTACCCGCGCATGATGATATCGTATTCACCAAACGCTTTGGGATTCACATCAGTAAAAATCAATTCAGTATTTGGCCACAACCTGTAAAATGTCTTCTCATCTAGAATGGTGATTGGCGAACCCGAATCAGCCATTACATCAATGTCAATTTGACCTATCAAAACCTTGCAATTGGGACCTTTAACTTTTTTATCATCCAGTGAATTAATATGTACCAATAAAGAAGAAACATTTAAAGCTTCGCAAATTTCATCCTCTGTGTACACATAATTCACTCTGTTTTTGTCTTTAGGTGCCCTACACATAGTAAAAAAATGACCCATTTTTTTACAATTATTGCACCTTTTGCCTTGAGCTGGGCAATTAGGATAATTACCCACATGAAATTTTGAACCACACCTGTAACAAAAAATGTTAGGTTTACGCTCATACACTTTTTTATCTTTAAAACGATTTTTTACAGCATTAATCTCCATTTGGTTACTATTGTCAGACGATAAGCTCATAACATTGGTGTTATTTGGTGCACAAGCAGTCTCCGATAAAATTCTTTGTGATGTAACAGAGCACTCAATACTCTTTGCAATAATAATAACTTCATCCAAGGTTGGGTTTTTACAAGTCAAAATGCGCTCCTGTATTTTTTTGTTGAAACAGTTAAATACTAATTGATCCCTGAGTGCAGTATCTAAATAGGACCCAAAATCACATTTTGCAGCCAAAACCCTTAACGTTGCCAAATAATCCTCTATAGATTCTTCTGATGACTGCTTCCGTTTAAAAAAAAACATGTCTCTCAACCATTATGGAGGGCTCATCTTTGAATTGATTACCCATGCGAGCTAAAGCTTCCGAATATACATTCCAAGAGTCATCAGAGGTCGGATGTTGAACAGAAGGTAGACTATCAAACAACTGTTGGCCAGCATCACCAAGATGATTAAATAAAATAGCTCTTTTCCTTGAAGAAGAATACTCAAGTGCATCAATTGCTTCCAAATAATTAGTGAACACTCTTAACCACTTGTGCCAAGGAGTAGGTGGCTTACCTGCAACCTTCAGAAAAGCTGGTGGAGCCACAATGCTCTCATTGGAATTAGGCATTGTGAAAATTAAAGGTTACAAACACAGCAATTTACCCTTCCCTTCTTTTCTTTTTTTTTTAAAAACTGTTCTTTCACAGACTGTCTCCGGAAATATGCAGAGAAAGAAAAAAAAACGAGAAGAAAAAAAAAACGATCGAAAAGTATGACGTGGCTCCAATGCTTTCCAATACAAACTATCCCAATCCACCAAAATGGCCGCCCAAGCGTGATGATGCAATCACGCGTTGTCGTGTCTCGGACGTTAGACGTGAAGCAGGCAGGCAGGCTTTCGAACAATCAGCTGGAATTGGAATACCAGCGCAGACCACGCGCACAGAATCCAGGGAGCAATTCAAATCATGCCCCATCAGCCAACCGGCACGAAGTAAGCCGTTGAATTGAAAACACCGGTGAGTGAAATAATCGTACTCACATGTGCCAAATTGCATTAAATGTCAAAACACACAGGATGCATCGGTCGGTGGGTCTTTTTTTCCTCTTCTTTATCGACTTGGGTGTGAAATTCGGTTAAACGCCTCCTTAAATCGACAGCGCTCTTCCCACATAAATCCTAGCGTCGCCAAAATATGTGAATGAATGAATGAATGATTTAAATCTTATTGTGCGCAAACTTTGCCCAATGGGCGTCAAGGCGCCTAAATCAAATGATCCAAATAATCCAGCTCGTCACTCGAAACAGCGAACTTTTATTAATATGCTTTGGTAAAGTACCAGGTTTTAAGGGCCTTTTTAAACAAATCCAGAGAAGGAAGAGTTTTAATCTCAATTGGAAGAGAATTCCAAAGCTTAGGGGCAACCACGGAAAAAGCTCTTGCTCCCCATCTGGCTAATCTCGTGCGTGGGACTACCAATTGAAATAAGCCAGCAGACCGAAGAGTTCTGGAAGGGCAATAGCGAGTAAGCAAGGATCCTAGTGCATTATCGGTGTCAGCAACAAGGGCCCTGTAAGTAAGACAAAGAATCTTAAAGGAGACTCTATGTTGGACAGGAAGCCAGTGAAGATCTCTCCTAGCGGTAGTAGCTGATGATGCCAGAGGGAGGGCCAAAACAAAACGTGCAGCAGCATTCTGCACAGTTTGCAGTCTATGGATCAGGCCTTTGTTGGAGTCGGCATATAAGGAGTTACAGTAGTCAAGCCTGGAACCTACAAGAGCCACTGCAATCTGCTTCCGCGCCTGCAAAGAGAGATAGCTACGAATCCTTTTTAGGATTCTAATAACACCACAACATGTGGCCACGGTCCTATTTGTTTGAAGCGTCATGGAGAGTGAGGTGTCAAAAACCACGCCGAGATTTCTGGCGGATAAGGAGGGAGTGGGGCAGATGCCAAGAGTAGTGGGCCACCACTCACTCGACCAGACATCTAGATCTTTCCCAAAGACCAAGACCTCTGTCTTGTCGCCATTTAACTTTAGGGAGTTGATAACCATCCAATCTGCAACATGCTGCATGCATGACCTAAAGCCAATGGCGGATGTCTGGACAGAGGAATGGGCCAGTGACACCATTATCTGAGTGTCATCTGCGTAGGACACCACCTCCATCCCCTGCGATCTTAATAGTCTAGCAAGGGGGGCCACATAGATGTTAAACCGGGTCGGACTAAGGGCCGACCCCTGTGGCACCCCGCATTGTAATGACTTGGCAGGGGAGAGGAAACTTCCAAGCTTTACTCGTTGTTCTCTATCAAGTAGAAAAGAATCGAGAAGATTCAAGGCAGGTCCGGTAACCCCTGCCTCACTGAGCCAAGAAGTTAAAATGGCGGGAGATAGGGTATCGAACGCGGCTGTGAGATCTAATAGGACTAGTATTGTAGTTTGGCCACTATCCACCTTACGTCGGATGTTATCGACTACAACAGTGAGTGCGGATTCAGTGCTATAATGCTTTCTGAATCCGTGCTGTGTATTATCGAGATACTCACTGGTCTCAAGAAAGGTGGAGAGATGAGGTGTGCCTCTAATATCTTTGCAGGAGCAGGAAGCAGAGAGATGGGTCTAAAAATTTTAAGGAGACCCGGGTCCAAAGAAGGCTTCTTAAGGAGAGGCTTTACAATAGCCTTCTTCCATACTACTGGAAAAGAGCCCTGAACAATGGACTTATTCATAACTTCCAGCATAGGTGGTAGAATGCTGTTTCTATACTCCTTCAAGGTTTTTAAGGGTATAGGATCCATGGGAGAAGAGGATTTAATCTTATCCAGTAGGAGGCTCAGTCCTTCCAGAGATAATAAAAGGAAATTCCCTCAATAGCTTGGGAGGCTCTTTACCCAGCGCATCTAACTTGGCTACAGCAGCAGGAGTATCCTTATCCAAGGACTTGCATTGGGCTTCAAGAGCTAGATGAATGTCCAGGATTTTGTTGTGGAAGAAGTCCGAGATGTTATCGCAGAGATCCTGGGAGCTCACTACAGGATCAGGAAGTTGGAGAGAGCATAGGGAATCAGCAATTTTAAAGAGCTCCCTAGATGACGTTAGGGAACCTGTAAGATTGGAAAAATACTCTTGCTTCTCCACTATGACTCTCTGTTTATAGTACCGCAAAGCGGACTTGTGAGCTGCTCGATCTTCAGGGTCCCAGGACTTCCTCCATTTTCTCTCACTACTTCTGCAGCCTTGCCTTAAGAGTCTAAGATGTTCGGAAAACCAGGGAGCAGTAGGTTTCTGACTAGCTACATATCGCAGGGAGGCGGGGGCAAGCTCTTCCACAGCACTGGAAATGGAATACATAAATTAATGTGCTGCGTCATTCGCGGTTTTCGAGGTAAAAGATTCAGAGAGTTGGATATAGGGAGCAATAGTGTCATCAGTAATGTTTCTGTAGTTTCTCCTGAGAATATGTGAAGTGACAGTCTGATTAATTAAAGGCTGGGCAGGAAGGGCAAATTCAAGAGGTATTGCAAAATGATCTGTCCAAACTAACGGCAAAGGTAAGCCCGTAGATAGTCTAGAATCACTGGAGAAAACCCAGTCAAGGATTTGACCAGCCTTATGTGTAGGGCTGCTCACCAGCTGAACAAGGTCACAGGCACCGAGTGACTCAGTTAAAGCTAGGGTATCCTTAGAATTGACATCATTGAGATGAAAATTAAAGTCACCCAAGATGGAAAGAAAGGGTTTTCCGATATAGGGTTCCAGGATTCTAAGAAGGTCTGAAGGAAAGCTCACCCTAGGGCCAGGAGGTCTATAGATAAGTATTCCAGTAAAGGAAACGGATGGAGCACACAGGATACAAAAATAGAGGGCCTCAAAACTATCTCCAGGCAGAGACAGAGATCTAATAGAGCAGGAGAGTGAGGATTTAACAAGAACAGCAATTCCTCCGCCTCTGCGTAAAAGTCTATCCTGCCTATAAAGAGAATAGCCATCCGGGATGGCTAAAAGAAGATCATGACCAGAGGTATCCGAAGCCCACGTCTCCGTAATAAAGACCCAAGTAAGCGTCTTCCAGTAGTAAGGATCGTAAAGCACACCAGATACACAGGAAGACGTTAAATGTTAAGAGGTTTATTCCAAGTACAGTTGACCCACGACGTGCTCTATCCGCAACCAAGTCTTCATCTGGATGTCACACATAAACATTCCAGAATCATACTGAGTCACGCAGAACACTCACATGAATTCTACATCTTAAAGCAACCACATACAATATAAAGGAATTACATAAAATACACACTTACTACATCCACATGTATTTTAACTATAATATTTTCCGTTTTACTATAAATACCCTATCAAAAGTGAGGAAGAAATAGAGCCCACGAAGTAGTATTCTGCTTTCTGGGACTAGATCAACCAAGGCCGTAAAGTAAGCGCGAGAGGTCCAGAAACAGAACGCACAGAACCAAAACACAGCATACCATAATACAACTGAAAATATAATTTGGGATACAATTATGGATCTATCAAACATCCCCAGAATCCATCTAGAAATACCTTGCATCATATAACTCCTGCGTTATTTGGACGGATTGTTTTGTTTGCCACCTTTTAATCACTATTTGAACGTCTCTGTATTGAGAAATAAAAACGCTGACATTCAGGGAAACCTCACTAATCTCATTTTCAAGGCACGCACGCATAAACTATGGTGACCCAGCGAGTGGCGGTCCCCGCGGATAGTAGCTCCGTTACCCATCTAAAAGTAATTTCGAGAGACGCTGCTGGTGTTTTTTTCGCAGTCTTCAATTTCCACGTAGCTTCCATCGATTTCATAACGCTTCCAGCTAACCATAGTGCAACACGTCCACTAAGACATGTTATAACTCCGAGCAGTGTTTCAGTTTCTAGTTACCGCAGTTCAATAACGTGGAACATTAATTTCCTGTTCATATATTAACTTTTGGTCCAACACTCTCAAATGACATGCTTGTAAACAGACATATCGCAGTACCCTCCCTCACCTAAATACTCACAGCTGGGTCGTGACAGTGACAGCCCTCCCTGTAGGGATTTGACTCAACAATCAACTACTGCTGTTTCTGACACTTTTTAAATAGTTCTTTGAACCCCACGCTTAGGAGGTAAACAATGTTCAATTGACCACGCCTCCTCTGTGCTGCTGTTGGCTACAGTCCACGTTTTAACACAGCCTCCTCCTAACTGGCCAATTGGGATTTAAGTTTCATGTGCCTTTTAAAGCCAACCATCCACTTCATAGAAACAGAAATGGGGCTAACTGGAAGGCAAACGTTCAAGGACCTACCTCTGCGCGTAGGGCAGCGCGACAGTCTGAAGTGCAATGTTTAACTTCAGTAACTGTCTTATAAATATATCTAAGTTTCAATGTTTACTTTACATATGCTTAACAAAAAATACAGTATAAGCATTTAAGCTTTCAGTTCATATAAAAAAGAGTAGCGTTTAAAAGATACAATAGCTTATAAAAATGCTTTAGCGAGCTTTTGTATAAACATTTAAAATATGTCAGTCTCTTGGAATCGGATTTGTTCCCAAAATTAGTTTTTAAATAATTCTTTTTTCTTGACTGACTCGTTTCTGGACCCCCGCTTTATTCCCAAGATGGCTACCTTGTAGACCAACGAACGAAATCTTCAGCTTGTCGTCCGTTGTCTATTTCCACTCGATCTCCGCTCTCAAACCACTAGATCTCTATGCTCTTTTGTTTTCATTTCGTGTCACACGAGGCCAGACTAGAACGCTCCCGGGGGAAGGGGGGAGGGAGAGCGAGAGGGCAGTCGGGGAGGAGTGTCACCGCAACCTGGGCTGCTTCTGCTGCCTCTTTCGGTGCATTGTGGGATCGCGGCGGGCTCCTCCGGAGGCCCGAGCCTGGTCGCCCCCCTCCTTCCCCAGCAGGTCCAAGATGGCGGCCGCGGAGGCAGCGGCGGAGACGCAGGCGCCCGTGGAAGAAGACACCTGCCCGGGCTCCTTGCCGGATTTCGCGGTGGTCTGCTCATTCCTGGAGCGGTACGGGACGCTGCTGGAGCTGCCCGAATTTACCTTCCCGCAGCTGGAGCGAGTGTTGCGGGATACCGGCCCAGGTGAGTGGTAAGGGGGCGGGTGCTGATGCTTATTGATGGTGGCTGCTTGCCGGTAGGCGCACGAACACACATTGAATGAACGGAGGTCCATGAGAAGCTGTATAAAACTTGGGCCGCCCCCGCGGGGGGCGTGTCTGGTGCAGGGGGCGTGGAGCTCGGCAGGGGGCTACCCTGTAAACATTTTTGCAACCTGTGCGGGCGGTCCTCTCTACCCATTGGTGCGGAGCCTTTCACTGCGAGTGCTCGCCTCCTACCTCTGCTGGACCCTAGTATCAGAAGGTTATCTGCCCCGAGGGGCGTGCTCCTTACACTTAAAAATAAAATAACAGTGATGAACAGCAAGTGATGAAAACCTACTAGTACATTTCAGAGACCATTCTACAAATAACGTTTTTGTGTAACTTTACTAGTACATTTCAGAGAGCATTCTGCAAATAACGTTTTGCGCGTTATTCTTTCTATATAGCAATATTTTGGAACTGGCAGGGCGAAGATTAGTAGATCCTCTAACTTGCATCACTATTTCATTTATTATGTAATTCATCTTCCACCGTAAATGTTGGAGAAGTTATTCCTATATTTTGATTTGTTGTGAAAGACTCTGTTGCTGTTATGGGTCTAGCAGTGTTGGATCAAAAACTGTCTAATAAAAAGAAGGTTGGGGAAAGTGATTTTCCCTGGGCGTGTTGTTTTAGGTTAGGTGAGTGATAACACCTTTAGAAGTCTTAATATTTTATTTTTGTAATTGTACTTTGTAAAGGAAGTGAGCTGGTAGATCATGTTATGAATACTGTGATTATGTGAATTGATGTGTGTGCGCCATTTAATGTTGCCGTTTGTTCGCCTGAAGTGGCTTTGCTTCTAGTTAGTTGTGACACTTTACAGCTTAGCCATTTAGGAGTATCTGATGCTATTTGACGACGGGTTACGTGTATTGTTGCAATGGCAAATGCTGAGCTAGCTATATATATTGGAGCCTTGTTGCACAAGTGAAGGGAAATGGTTGTATGCTATATGTTGGCAAAGAGTGAGCTTCGACAATAGCTTGATGTAGATGTGCAGTTGAGGTGGCAAATATTAGCCAAGTAGATGGCTTGGAGCCACTTGCTTAAGATGGTGTCAGGAGTTGTCTATTGCTCAATGTTTTTCTAAGGTTAAGAGAGGAAAAGGATTTATCGGAGTGGACCATTGACATGGCAACTTCTTGGCCAACTATTTTCATTGGATCCATTTTGTATGTATAATGGTGACAGGCGTTGTCTAATGTGTACTGTTCTGGCACTGTGATGCGCAGTGAAGGCTTTATCTAGATGTGATGCTTAGATGACAGAAGTTTAACACGTTAAATGGACCGTGACTGTGTTTTATGCATAATAGTTTCAAGAGTTGACTAACAAATACTGCTGCTTTCAATTATTGTATTTTCATTAGGGCCTATTGAATGGAGGCTCGCCCTACGAGAGAGAGGAACAAAGGGGAGGCAGTCTAATTTTAGAAGATTTAAAGTTCAGACATCCCTCGTTTGGTTTGTCTCAGGACATTAGTGGAAAGCTTTGATAAGTATTGCATGGTTGTATGATTTTTGGTAATGCATTGCCTTCTTTTGGCAGAGGTGCATTCAGAGTAGGAGAATGTAAAATCCAAGAACAGGCTGCTGGGCAGTGGTCTACCCAACATCTCTGCCCTACGAACATGTGCCACCTTTGTATCTCCATGGCTATTTGTATGGCAATGTTGTGGTGTGCTGATCCTGTTTACTGCAGCAGGGAAACCTCCCAGTAAAATATTCTTAAAGTTGCCATGGAGGTTTTAGGCAAGGCCAGTTATAGTGAGTATGTTGCTGTTATATGGTAGATAACATATTGAGTACGAGTGATTTAACAAGATTGTACTAAAATTCAGAGCTTCCCTTTTTTTTTTGTTAGGTCTGGCCTTTGAGACCGCTTTAGCGGTGTAGCCAGACCGTTGTTTTCCCAACACACATTACATAATATTTATACAAAGAGGGGCTTTTGATCAGCATATTTCCTCCACGGGTTTCTTGAATTGATATAACCATTTTGCTTCCGACCACCAGAGTATACAGCTTGGTGCAGTGGGTCAGCCAGCTTTTCCAAGTGGTACCGTTCACTTCTAGTGACTGCTCAAAACTGTACCCATTTTTCACTTCTGCTTAAAAACAGTTCCTTTTCATTAAGTGACAGCTTCTTAAAGTATGCTTTTTTCATTTTATTTGTGTATATTTAAGGCTCCCAGTTTTCAGTTTTTACTGATGTTTGATTTTATTTTTAAACAGATAAATACATGCAGAAAACAATGTGTTTCCTGGCTGTATTTATTTTTTAAAAGCGGCCAAATACTGAAAATTGTTTTTCTTGTGAGAGACTCTCCATGCTGTCTGTCATGAAATGCAGGCAAAAGCTGAGCGGATACACCTCATGGGGAGTTGAAAAACAGGATGAGATTTTCTTCTTACAGGCATATGTTAACATATATTTGTTTAACACTGGTATATACCTGTGGGTCTAGTGTTTTGTTATATATGACTGCTCAATTTGCTAAAACGAAACAGGAGTTTACGTATGAGTGCATGTCTAAGCGATTGAAAAATGTGGAAATACACTATTTTAAGATCTTTTTTTTTTTTCCAACACAAAATAAATATGTATAAATACCAATAAGATGGCCCAAAAATATGTATGAATAAATACAGACGGAAATGTTAAAAAAAGAAAGAAAAAACATAAAACCGGAAGCCCTAATTATCTTTTTTTTTTTTCAAAACCTGTTATGTATTCCCTCCTCTCCAGGTGCCCAGTTAGATGATTTAATGGCTGTCTTCATTTTAACTTTGTTATATATAGTGTTTAACTGACATTGTAGATGTTTTTTTATTTTAGACATATTGTGGTCACATGTAGGTGGAGGCCTGTCTTCTTTTTTTTAATTTTCACGGCTGCTGTTTGCATTAAACAATGAAGAAAAAAAGTGACCATTGTGCATGAAAATGCTAGAACTATTGGCTTTACCAGTGCTTGTTATGATTGAATTTACATTGTGGATGAGAGCGTTCTTGTGATTTTTCCTGCCAGGTTACATTGTGGCGCAGTTTGTCTTGAGTGAAAGAGCAGATTATAACATGCTCGTATTAAGAGTCATGTACAAAAGGAAAACTTCAGAGTTTGTGAGAGGGCATCTCATGCACTGTATATTATGGCAGCATTGCCTAATGTTGGATTTGTATTAATATGCCCTAAGGCAGTGATTCCCAAACTTTTCACTCCTGAGGACCCCCATTGAGTCACTACTGGAAGCCAGGGACCCCCAGGCAATTTGTATGATTTAAATGTCAAACATTAAAACTGTAATTCGAAGAAAAAACACACATCAAACGAAGACTAGACTTGACTTACTTAAGATTTTAGTATTTTTATATAAAAAAATATTTGCAAAAATCGTAAAATCCTAATGGGAAGGTTGGTGCTGCATCTCGCAACTAACTTTTCATTGTTTGGTTTTAATTCGCAGCCCGAGGCTACTGCGAAGGCTGGACTGGAAACCTAAAGCTGCTCTGGCAAATGTTGACAGACCAGTCCCCGTACAGTGCACACCAAGTGCAGCTAGTGAGCCTGACCACTACAAAGGGGGCTTTGGCAGCCTCTCTCACAATTCAATTTGGGGGAAAATGGTGCATTTACAACACATTTGTCATTATATATTTAATTGTATTAGCTTTTAAAGCATAGTAAATAATGACCTTACTATGCACCAGGATGTAACAATCTTTTGTCAATCTTCAATGATTGTCAATCTTCAATGATTCCCTTACTACTGCCCTCCAACAGTGCCTCTCATCTCTCCATAGCCCCACTGTCACATGTATTTAATTTGTTTTATAGCCCCTCTCATACCACTGTAGGGTGTCAGAGCACTTTACATCACACACATACAGAGACAATGAATCATACGTGTGTAAATCAGTGAATAGAAAATGTTACATAAGGCAAAGGGGACTACAAGGTGTAGGATTCACATGTCATCCATACTGGTAGGCATCTTTTTAAGAGTGCTTGGTCTGGAGAAGCAAAACCTCAGGATTCAGAACATAACAGGGGTTAGCGTTGACTTCAATAATAAGGATTTTTTTCTACCCAAACAAACCTTTTTAGCAGCATTGAGATAATGAAAGACTGGGGAAAAAGCATAATTTACTAACTTGTACAATGCAGTTTGCATAAAGCTGTTTGATAGCAGTTCATTGCTCACTGTGCTAGATTACGATTGGAACTTGTGAACTGCACAGTTAACAAAAGAATCTCTGTGGCAAAAGCAGGAACCCACTGAGCTATGCACAAGGCAAATACTGTTCTTTTTTTTTTAATGCATGGTAGACATTCTTTGCAGCAGGTATATTAACCATCTGGGCTTTCCAAGATGAGTCAAGGCTGCAACTGGACAAAACCCCCATCTCTCTCCAGCAGGTACATTAATCACCGGAGTTATCTTGACACTTTTATTGCTGTCCAAAATCTGCTGATTATACAAGGAGCTTTGCATTGCTTTTAAAACTGCTTCCTGCGGACCCCCTGGGAATGTGTCACGGACCCCTGGGGGTCCACTGACCCCAGTTTGGGAACCACTGCCCTAAGGAGTGAGACATAGTGAGGTGGAACAAGTTAGGGAAATGTATTTCTAGAAATTGAGTGAGGGTTGGTTGTAGTAAAGCTTCGTGTTGGAGCACTTCCACTAAGCCCATGCACTGCCAGCTTTTTCCTGCACATGCTGTTTACCCTCAATTGGGTCTCGGAAACCAGTAGTAGTGAGCTCTATCTGAGGTTGTTTTGGGGGGACATGGTGATTCATTTTCATTTAATGTACAGGTGTGTCATATGTTCTTGAATTTGATATTTCTTGTCTTTTGTCGTGGAGCTGATGATGGAAGGGGGGGCATTAATGCTTGGGCAGATGATTAGCTTGGAGCATTTTTCCAATGAGGCTTGAGGTCCATTTGCAACTTGTTGAGATATTTTCAAGGAAGTAGGTCAGGATGAATTGGAGCTTTTGCTTGATTATTTTCTTTGTGGACAGTGTCGATACAAGCTCAAGTTTCTAGGCAGAGTTATCGGATAAGGTTTGAAAGAACAATGTGCTTGTCCCATCAGTATTTTTTTGGCGTTGTATTTAGAGTTTTTGATGAGTCCATATTTTTGGGCAAAACAACGGGGGTGGGGGGGAGGATTTAACCCCAAGTTTCCCTCTTCGGGTAATTTAATTTTGATGTCTTTAATCATTGAACGCATGATATTTCAGATCAGAGTTGCTAATGGTCATAGGTTTTGGGTTATTATTTGAAATTATTGGAGGAGGTGGTGATTCTTGTGTAATCCTGTGGGCGTCATTGATGGTTCCAGATATGCCCAATATGAGCCTGTTATTGGAAGGATTTTAGTAATTGGTTCGCTGTTTGACCAACTGCTACAATTTCAACTGTTTTAATGATCAAAATATTATGGTATAGCGTATCAGAGACCCAAAGTTCCAAAAGGACAGCTGCAGCAACCCCATCTCCAATTTCTTTTGTTTGGAGTCTAATGTAAGTTTACCGTCAGAAAACTTGGGCAAATTCATTGCTTTTTCCTTGGCTGATTCTACTTTGAGGAAGTGGTGCTTTTATGTTTGAATTGAGTTGTGCGTAGGGTTATTAGGCATCCAACTTTTCAAATAGCTTAGCCACGAGGTGAATTATAGAAGGATACTAGTTAGCAGAGTTATGGGATCATGACATCGCTTTTCAAGACATTTTCTGGTGTATCAAATTTTTAGGCCACAGCCTACCAGACAGCAAAACGGTCTAGTTTGCTGAATACCTCTTGGGGACATTCAGAAAGCTGACGTAGGAATGCATTCTGCCAGTTGCTTACCAATGGCTTTGTGGTTTGAAACTCACATTGTTTGGCTTTCCATTTGCTGGCTTTATTTGCTTTAGGCTGTCCAGCTTGAGTCCATCCCTCCTGTTGCCCAAACCTTGTTTATTGTAGTCTTCTACAAACTCGCTTCGCTGCTAGGCCTCCCCCCCCCCCCCACCCCCCACCCCCACTTGAGCTAAGCCTTTATAGGTCTAGCGGCTCTAGGAAAATGACCTCTTTGAATCACTCAGGACTTTTCACACGCTTATGCGTGTGTTTTTTTTTTTCTCAGCATTATTTCTATTGGGCTTTGCGTGCGTCTTTACAAAAAAGACAGCACACAATTGGGCAAAGGCGGCTGCATGTCCCACCTTTCCCAGTAAATGTATCCGCCCACGGCCTATTGCTTGCTGTTACGAGCAGGGGTGCCATCTGTTTGTGATCATGTTTCTAATTAGTGCGGTCGCGCTGGTTTGTTTTTCTCTTAGCATGAGCTGTTGTATGTTTGTTTATATCTGCTCACATACTCTCTCTTTTGGTTTTAAAACTGTGTACGTGATTTTGCTAAAAACGTGTGCTTTGTTTCAGCTCAACAGACATTATGCGTTCTCTTAGCTGCGTCTTGCTCTTTCCTCCGTTTATTTAACTAATGGCGGACCGGCGTAATGGTTTCAAAGTGCGTGGCTCGTATATGTGACACTGATCGTCTGTGCTGCCTGCTGCCAATGGTTTATCGCTGCATTGCCACTAATGCCAGGCCTACTTGGCTCCAGACATTCCTTCTCCTTCCTTTCTGCTGAGTTAGAATTTTTTTAGTTGATTTTAAAAGCAAAATCAAGAAGCACGTCATATCTGTCTGCTTAAGAGAGGGCATGGCCTCCTAATCCGATTCCAAGTACCCTGTGAACTTTAACCCAGACAGCGGGTAACAAGGACACCAATAGCCCGGAAAAGGCTGCTATCCCGCCAGTTGCATTGAAAAGGACAGAAAGGATCAGGGTGCACTGCCACCTCACGCTCTGGGGGCACAGCGCCACTACAAACAGCAGCTGCACTGCTGACAGTAGCCTAGCGCCTTTACACCACGTGCCCTCAAATCGGAACCCTCTTGTTGCTTGCAATTTGATGTTAGTGTTACAGACTGTTGTATTCATCCTGGGCAACAGTAAGCACAAACTTCAGCAGCATTTCAGCCCAAAACGTTATATCCTATGTGACGGGGTGTCATGTCTTGTTCCTAACATTTGTACAGCAAACTGCTATCATTCTTACTCTCAGGGGATGGGTGCCAACATGAATGTCGAGCAGGTGCCGAGAGGAGTCAAGTTGCCCATTCATTGGCACCATGGAGCGGAGGATAGCCTGTAAGGGAGAGTAGTGAACTGGGGTAGTTTACACTTAGGACCCCTTAACGTTTTGTCCCCATAAGGTTTCCATGCCAAATTTGCCTCCTTCCCCACCCCACCCCCCAACATCTTAAGGATTCTAAGGGTACCCAGGGTTTTTGGATTCACCTTGAGGAGACTGAGAAATTAGCCAAAATACTGGCACATTTTGGGTTTTTGGGGAAAAATGGGGGAAAAGTGCTGCAGAAGAATGCGTCTGTTTTGTCTCTGCAAATGGTATCAAGGAAGGGTTTGCAGTACTAAAATCGCAATCTTTCCAGCTTTCCGGAACAGGCACACTTAGTCAGAAAGCCAACATTTTCTACACGTTTTTTTTTCTTTCTGGGATGTAGCCTATTTTTCCTATCTTTTTGTGCTTTCAACCTCTGCCCAGTTAGTTGGAGAAATGGGTCTGAAACCAATAATGGATCCTGGAAAGCTATACATTTCTGTAAAGTAGACGCCATTCTGAATTCAGCAAGTGGTCATTTGTGTAAATCCTGCAAGGTTTTCCTATAGAAAGTAACAATTGAAATAAAAAAATATTGAAATTGAGTTGAAAAAACAGACATTTCTGTCTACATTTTCCCCTGTAATTTCTCCTAACTATGGTAACGTTTTTGAAAGCAATATACCGTTACATCCGCTGGACCCTTTTGGCTGTGGGGCTATATAGGGTTTGTAGGTTCACCAAGAACCCGAGGTACCCAGAGCCAATAACTGAACTGCACCTTGCAGTGGATTTTCATTATGTACCGGGTATACAGCAATTGATTTGGTAAAAAATAAAGAGTGAAATATAGGTATCAAGGAAACCTATGTATTTTCGAAATTGGAACAAGATTCGGAGTTTAGAAGCAGTGTTATTTGCACATCTCTGAATTTGTGGGTAACCATACTAGAATGTGAATTAGAGGGCATTTTTTGAAATTACTTCTTTTTTACACACTGCCTTACATTTGAAAGGCAGAAATGCATAGAAATACAATTGGTAATAACACTTCTTCTACTATTCTGTGTTCCCCTCGGTCGCCCGTTAAAATGGTACCTCACTTGTGTAGGTAAGCTTAGTGCCCGCAACAGGAAACAACCCAAAACGCAATGTGGACACATCAGATTTTCCACTGAAAACTGACACTTTTTTGCAATGTGCCAAGCTGTGGCTTTAGGCCCTAGCTCAGCCGGCACCTACGAAAACCCAGCAAACCTGTACATTTTTGAAAACTACAGGCCCAAGGGAATCCAGGATGGGGTGACTTGTGTGACTCTCACCAGGTTCTGTTACCCAGAATCCCTTACAAGCCACATTATTCTTATATTTCTGTGATGAAAAGCTCTTGAATGTGAGGGGAGCCACATATTCCCTCCCAACATTCCCCCAAGTCTCCCGATAAAAATGGTACCTCACCTGTTTGTTTAGGCATAGTGCCTGCAACAGGAACATGCCCAAAACACAACATGGAAATATCACATTTTTCCACTGAAAACTGACCCTTTTTTTGCAAAGTGCCTAGCTGTGGATTTTGGGCCTTAGCTCTGCCGGCACCTGAGGAAATGAAGTGAAGAGGCACGCTTGGGTTACTGGTAACATGTAGTTTATTACAGGTTTACATCCATCCAAGAAGGGGCTCTGGAGCAACTGACAATATGAGAACCTTGGTACATGAATCAGAACACTTGCTCCGTGAGCTCACTACATTCCAAGTTAGATGCTTGATAGGTACACATTGCCACACATCCCCCTTTTTTTAAATAAAGATAACAAGCAAATTTAAAAATCAATAAGACAAAAATACACTGCCTATACAATCTTAAAAACATATAAATCCAAATTAACAGTGCATACAGAACAATAAAAACACTTTATATGAAACAGGAAGAATACAAAAGAAACATGAAATGAGCTCAAATTAAAGTAAATCAAACAATAACACACCAACCATCACCCCCTCCTCTTTTAAAACTTTAACGAGACACAAAATCATTAAATCTCGTGGGTCTCCGGTGAATACGATCACTCCTACGTGGAATAGAATCTCCTCTTGAAAAGTCTGCAACTGCCTTTGGGGTGGAAACATTACATGGAATTAATGCTACACGAGAGATACCCCACCAGTTACCATCAGAAAGTTTCACAGCATTCTTCCTCACCTCACAAACTTGAACATCATCTTTAAACTTGGAAAGACCTTTCCCAACCAATATAGGATTCCTGATACGGACCCAATCCCCTACTTTTAATCTGCAAGGTTTCACCGAAGAATTCTTTTTATTTTCCAATTTTTTTTAATTGAATAAATTTGACTTGTATTCAGCAGATTCACACCAAGTGCTAACATTCCCTGGTTTAGGTAAGATCTTAAGAATCCAAGACGGACATAATTCAGTAGCAGCCTCCCTACCTCTCATGAGTTCAAAAGGAGATCTGCCAGTGACAGAATGAGGGGTAGTGCGGTGAGACCACACCAGCTCATGAACTGATTGAGCCACATCCATATTGATCTTGATAGAAGCTTGAATGCATTCAACTAGTACCTTATTGAAACACTCAACTTTCCCATTACTCTGGGGGTGATAAAGAGGTGTCCTTAAATGTTTAATGTTACAATTCTCTAATAAAGAAGACATTTCGGATTAAACAAATTGAACCCCATTATCAGTCAAAAGTTCTGCTGGAAAACCCTCTCGAGAAAACACTTTCAAAAAACACTCAAGCACTCTTCTTGTGGTTGGTTCCGATACAGCTTCCACCTCAACCCACCTGGAAAGATGATCTACCATCACAATGAAGTGTCTCAAATTATGAGGTAAAACTTGGTATGGTCCTAAGAAATCAACACTGACACGTTGCCACGCTCTCTTTGGACACAGACTTACTGATTCAACTTCACGTTCAGTTATCCACACCTTATCGCTAGATTTACATTTGGTACAATTTGACACAAAATCTTCAATCTGTGAATCCATACGAGGCCACCAAAATCTTTCCCTAATTTTCCTCTTAGTCAAGGTAGAGCCCAAATGCCCACTGTGAGCCAATTTTATCACCTGCTGATAAAGAGAAAAGAGTACTACTAATTTCTCACCACGAACAAGCAAATTACCTTCTAAAGACAATTCATCTGCAACCTTCCAAAAAGGTTGCAACTCACTAGTTAATTGTGATTCTTTTGGCCAACCTGATTGCAAAAATGTGATAACTTCACTTAACGTGCAATCTGATTCGACTGCAGAAATCCATTCATTCTCTGAAGAACTTGCATCTCCAATGTAAGCAATAAAACATTCTTCAATCTCATCTTCCCAATTATGACTGTCGTGCTCGTCAATAGGAAGTCGAGAAAGACAATCAGCTCGGGAGTTTTTCCCACCAGGAATGTACTCAACTGTAAAAGAAAATTCTAACAATTTGGCAGCGAGTCTTGAAATTCTAGCTGTGGTACGTTTGATTTTTTTCCCCGAAAGAATATTGACTAAAGGACAATAGTCAGTTTTCAACGTGAAATGTCTGCCCCAAACATATGCTTAAAATTTCTCAACACTCCACACACAGGCAAGCAACTCTTTTTCGATCACAGAATATTTACGTTCAGCATCTCTTAAAGTACGAGAAGCGAAACCAATGGTAAACTCACGACCATTCTCCATTTGAGTGAGAACAGCCCCTAAGCTATATTCACATGCATCCACAGTGATGACAGTAGCCCTTTTTTCTGAGAAAGATTGAAGAGCTGGAGCATTAACAATTCTTTCTTTGATGACCTTAAAAGTCTGATCACAAGAATCAGACCAGTTATACTCCGCATTCTTCTTAAGTAAAGGCCTAAACGCTTCAGTTAAGTTTGCAAAAGTTTTCAAAAACTTAGCATAAAACTCACAAAGACCCAAAAAAGAAAGTAATTGGTCTTTGTTCTTCGGAGCAGGGGCATCCAAAATGCTTTTTACAAGGCAAGGCTTTGGTTTGATACCTTCAGCTGAGAAAACATGACCCAGATATTCTATTTCTTTGGTTTTGAATATGCATTTGTCTTTCCTTAAAGTGCACCTCTAGATTCCAAAATACTCAAAACATTTTCCACCACCCTGTTATGTTCACCTTCACTTTCTGTAAACACCAAAATGTCATCTTGGAAAACTACTACCTGAGATAAGTGATCAAACATGCTAGACATTAATCTCTGAAAAACTGCTGCCGCAGAAGCAATACCAAAGGGCATCCTGCAGAACTGAAAGGTTCCTTCCGGAGTAACAAATGCAGTTAAATGGCGAGAGGATTTATCTAAAACCACCTGATGATAAGCTGACCTAAGGTCTAGCTTTGTAAACCAACATGAGTGACCAATTTTAGTGATAAGATCCTCAATCCTTGGCAGAGGAAAATTATCCACCCAAATCGCCTCGTTGACACTCCTCAAGTCAACACACATCCTAAGTTCGCCATTCTTTTTCTTTGCGAGAACTATGGGAGACAACCAAAGAGTGCCCTCCACCTTCTCAATAATGCCTTGTTCACATAGATGCAAAAGCATGACAGAAAGTTCTTTCCTCACACTTAGAGGTATGTTACGTAACTTATGTTTGACTGGGACAACTTGGTGTTTGACCTTTATTGCGAAAACAAAATCCGAAATTTTTCCCAATTTGTCTTGGAAAACCTTCTCAATTTTTTTTTCCCAATTTAAATCTGACCTCAATTGTACCTTGTTGTCACCAGACAGATCCACAGCACAACAACAGCAGCCGGGGGCAAATCTTTCAATAGTGACAGGATTACTTGAGCCAGGCCTTATAACCAGCTTCAATTCTGCTTGATGAATTAGTCCTAAAACATTAATACCCTTGCGAGCAACATAAACTTTGCCTTTGATAAATGAATCAAGAAATTTGATATTGGCTACAAAATACCCAAGTAAATCCACTTTGCTGCCCTCAAATGCCACCGTAGAAACATCGGGAGGAAGCAAAGAGAGTCTACTCCAAGAAAATGTGTATTTTTTATAATCGATGATGGTAATGCGAGCACCAGTGTCTACCAGGAGTTTGATAGACACTCCATCAATCCAAACTTCAACTTCAGGATCGACAACTGAAGAAACATTTAGCTCTTTTACACATCTAACCCCCAGCATTAATTCAACATTGGTACTGGGATTTTCTTTTTCCCTCTCACTATCCTCAGTTAATAAGGAGCGAATAGAATTATTAAATCTACCACCCCTACATACTTTTGAAAAATGACCCATTCTACTGCACTTCTTACATTGTTGACCAAGTGCTGGACAATACCTAAAGGAAGAAACATGATTAGGTGAACCACACCTAAAGCAAAATATTTTCCTTTGTGCAAAATTTTGGACACTGGGTTTTTGTGCAAAATTCTGGACACTGGGTTTGGCTGCAGTTGTAACTCTTTTTTGATCAGTAGAAGTCGCGGGCTTATTTACAACAGCTCCTGAAATGCAAGTTGTATTGAGAGATTCCTCAAGGGACTTAACGTCTTGACATGAACCCTCAATACTTTTCGCTATATCAATAGCCTTATCAAGAGATGGATTCTTGCAAGTAAGCAAACGCTCTTGTGTCTTCTTCGAACTGCATCTAGCCACAAGTTGATCTCTTATCAATTGAGAGGTGAACTCCTCACATTCACAAGTTGAAGCTAGCACTTTCAAAGCAGTCACATAAGAATCAATACTCTCTGAAGGTTTCTGTACTCTGGTAAAAAACTTGAACCTGTGAACAACCACATTTTTGGATTTTGCAAAATACTTGTCAAGTTGAGCAATAGCTGCATCAAATTCATCAATCTCCTCATCAGAACCATCATAATCAGGAAGGTGGTCAAATACATTTTGCCCCTCAACACCAAGATGGTAATACATTAACCCTTTTTTCTTGTCCGGTTTGAACTTGGTGGCATCAATAGCTACTAAATAAGCTTTAAATGAACGAATCCAAAGTTTCCACTCTAGAGGAGGATCGCCAGGATCTTGCAGGAAAGAAGCTGGCGCTGTAATATTTTGCATGTTGGATCACAGCCAAACAAAAAAAAAAAAAAATCATTTTTTTTTAAAGTCTAAACGTTGAATAAATAACGTTGCACCAAACACCAAGCGTGCAAATCACTGAGATAACAAATACTGGTGCAAAATAAAACAAATTTTGCTAATCAAACAAGGAAAATACCCAAAAAATAATGTTTAAACTGTGTACTTTAAACAGGAAAAATGTACGTGCAGAAAGTTGACACCATAAAATCCCTTTTTATAAACTAAATGTGTGCACGTCACAGAAGAATGATGAAGAGACAAGCTTGCAATTTTTTGACACACCACTGGGAGTTCTGCAGTCACGAAACAAGCCACAGGATGTGCTGTTATCAACTCTATGGTCACCTTAGTCGAGATGAAAGAACAACAGAGGAAAAGCAAAGGTAGGAACTTCCTTATTTCATTTCCTGCTCAAAAGCCATGAAAGCTGAAAAATAGGCGCACATTGTGAACGCGCTGAATGTCTTAATATAAACTGCTGCGCGTAAAAGTTGGAAGCACGAGATGCAGGCGCGCGCGTGTTGAAGCTTGAAATATCGTCGCGAGCACACCGCTCCCCTTTCAAGAACTGGTCAAATATTGCGAGTGACGCTGAAGCTCCGTAAAGGAACAACCATCAAAAAAACAAGTCTTTTTAAAGGCTTATGCTCCGTAAAGAAACAAACATTAGTTCGCAGCTCTCAAAGCACCAACGCTTGTCACGGATTCATAATACTCGCTACTCGCTTCCATGGCAACGCGGCAGCCCCCTTTTAACAAAAACCTCGCACACCGCGAAATAATGCTGAGTTGCTCTTCCTTAAAGCGGAGCAGCTTTAAAATGATTGAAATTCTCACCTCACTCGTTGTGTGGGCCAAAGAAAGTTCACAATACCCAGTTCAATACTCCACTGATAAAAATCCTTCTGAGAATTACACCGCTTTATCCTCTGGCCCCTTCTTGCTCGTTTGGAAGTAAAACAATCCCGGTCGTCGCCAGTCTTGTAGTGAAGAGTCACGCTTGGGTTACTGGTAACATGTAGTTTATTACAGGTTTACATCCATCCAAGAAGGGGCTCTGGAGCAACTGACAATATGAGAACCTTGGTACATGAATCAGAACACTTGCTCCGTGAGCTCACTACATTCCAAGTTAGATGCTTGATAGGTACACATTGCCACAGGAAACCTAGCAAACCTGTACTTTTTTGAAAACTAGACACCCAGGAGAATCCAGGATAAGTTGACTTGTGTGGCTCACCATGTTCTGTTACCCAGAATCCCTTGCAAACCTCAAACTTTGTCTAAAGAACACATCTTCCTCACATTTCTGTGATAGAAAGATCCACCCAGCATTCCCCCAAGTCTCCCGATAATAATGGTACCTTACTTGTGTGGGTAGGCCTAGTGCACGCAACAGGAAACAGCTTCAAACGTATTGTTGAGACATGAAAATTAGCTATCACAAAACGACCTGGTTTAGCAAGGGGGTAACCAGTGTTTTTGGTCCCGTGCTCAGCAGCCATGTAGGGAAACCTACCAAACCAAGACATTTCTGAAAACTAGAAACCAGGGGGAGTCCAGGTAGGGGTGGGTTGCTTGGATCCCCAACCTTTTCCTACCCAGAATTCCCCTGCAAACCTCAAATTCAGCAAAATAAATAATCGCATTTTCCTCACATTTATGTGTGGGGAAAGTTGTGGGATCACAGTGCTGGCACAAATTTCCTACCACTCCACGTTCCCCCAGGTCTCCCGATAAAAATGCTACCTCACTTGTGTGGGTGGGCAAAATGCCCGCAACAGGGAAGGGCCCAAAAAGTATTGTGGAGGCATTACAATTATCGATCACAAAACAACCTATTTTTGCAAGGGGGTCAGCTGCATTTTTGGTTGCTGGCTCGGTGGCCATCTAGGGAAAAACACCAAACCCAGACATTTCAGAAAACTAGATACCCGATGGAGTCCAGGGAGGTGTGGCTAACGTGGATCGCCCAATGTTGTCTTACCCATCCCTGTGAACTTAAAATTCAGCAAAACAACCAAACATTTTCTGTGTGGGGTCAGGGTGCAGTCACAAATTTCCTCAGGGATATCCAGACGTGGGTAGGTCCCACGCTACGGAGGACCTTGCATTGAGTTGTTCTTCCCTCGCTACTGAGCGAGTATCTTGGACGTCAAGGTTGGGGTCTTATTCTAATCCCATTCTAGGTGTTCGCCATAAGGTGGACTGTTTATTTCACACGCTTCCACTTTCACTTAGGATAACGACACGGGTCCAGATCATAGGGGACGAAATCTTATTCCACCTTTTTTGACCGTCCCCACTAGAGTAGATGAGGAGCCCGCGGTCCTGAAGAGATGCCATAGATCCTACTGGACATCTCGGCATGAAACATGTCGACCATCTCCACCCTTAACACATCCCTTTGAGCTGCAGCAGGTATAATTTTCCTCGCTAGCCACAACTTTGATAGTCGTTGTTTTTATCCATAACAGAGGTATCCAGCGAATAAAATTGTTTTTGGAATACCCTAGCAATTTTTAAGACGCACTATTTTCTTCCCATTTCTACTCACTATACACACGGCCTCCTCACACACACGGCCTCACACCACTCTTTAGCTTCACGTTGGCAACCAGAGAAGACCTCTGGCAAAGAGCCCCCTTTGGGGGGCCCATTGGGCATTGCAGCGCCAGCCCAACGAGGAGCTGCCCTGTGATGAAGCATGACACCCCTTGGGGTCTGTGAGGGCCCTTGCTCCATATTGGATCTATCCCACTCTCAGTTCCCCATCTACACCTGCAACACCCAGCTTCTTCTCTCTCTCTTCCCCTTTTTTCCTGCCCTCCCTAGGAACTGCATACCTCTGTTCTTGCCATATTTACTAGGGGCCTGTATGCTGGACCTACTAGGCCCCTGTCCCTCCTTTTTAGGTCTCGCCTAGCGACACAGCACATGTGCTGCTCGCCTTGGCGAGACCTATTGTCGTTGGTTCTTCTTGCGAAGGGAGACACGAGAGGTGCACGCGTACGGACAGGAGATGTGCATGCGTACGGGTCATGTGTTCACGTGCACATCTCCTGTCCCGATGTAGCTTTTGCGTGCCTATGCACGGCGTGTGTACTCGTGCACATCCCCTGTCCCGATGTAGCTTTCGCGTGCCTATGCACGGCGTCTTACAAGGGTGCGCGCTTTCCGCGGCCAGAGGAAGCTCACCTCCCACTCCTGGGCATCCTCGCTGCTGCGTGGGTCTCCTCTGGCCTGGCACAGCTCCACGACAGGCTGAGTGCGCACCTAATTTGGGTGCCTTTCCTGGGGAATGCCAGAGGGGCGCGCGACGCTCCGAGTGGAGGCTCGCACGTGCCGCCCCTTCGCTATGCCGCAGCTGTAGCCTGTAGGAGGGATTGGAGAAGAGATGCTGGGGCTCTTCGTACGGCTATTGCCAGGAAATGAAGTAAATATCAGACGTTAGCTTTTTTGTGTTTAGAAGCAATTTTAAACAGATCAGTTTGGAAAGTGATAGTGATAAAGCCAGGACTGATGGTAGCGTCAGTCCCCCAAGACTTGCAAGCTTGCCACTTCCACATAACCCCACTACACGTTCGCACTAACCGTCACACCAGCATACATACACACAGTATTTCAACAAGCATTTGCAATGCAATAGGTCTCGCTTTTGTGAGAGTTTAAGCTATTAGCATTGTAAATGACAATGCCTTTTATTTATGTTTTAAAAACCAAAGCATAAATAAAAGACATTGTAATTTACAATGCCAATAGCTCAAACTTGCGCAAATGCAAGACCTATTGCATTGCAAATGCTTGTTGACAATGTCACAAATTTCTTACCACCCAGCGTTCCCTTCAGTCTCCCAATAAAACTGATACCTCACTCGTGTGGGTGGGCCAGGAAGAGCCAAAAACATGTAGAGATTGAAGGGGCACCATAACATGTCTATTAGGGCATTTTTCTAAAATACTAATTTTTATCAGGAGGGAAACGCTGGGTGGTAGGAAATTTGTACTGGCGCAGTGATCCATCAACTCTTCTCACACAGATGTTAGGAAAATGCTACTCTAGCTAAATTTGAGGTTTGCAGAGGATTCTGGATGAGAAAGCTGGGGGTTCCACGCAAGCCACACCGACAGCCATGCAACACTCTACGCACACCGCCAGCCATGCAACACTCTACACACGTCGCCTGCCAAGCGCCATGCAACGCACACCGCCTGCCAAGCGCCATGCAACGCACACCGCCTGCCAAGCGCCATGCAACGCACACCGCCAGCCAAGCCCCATCCAACGCACACCGCCAGCCAAGCCCCATCCAACGCACACCGCCAGCCAAGCTCCATCCAACGCATACCGCCAGCCAAGCCCTAAGCACACAGCCAGGCAAGCGCCAGTTTACATACACCGCCACCAAATGCTAGTCCACACATACAGGCAGCCAAGCCCACGTCCACACACACCACCAGCAAAATGCTAGTACACACACAGCCAGTCAAAGGCCAGTACATGCAGACCGTCAGCTGAAGTCCAACTCTCGCTCGCTCTCTCTCTCTCTCTCACGCTCTCGCTCTCTCTCACTCTTTTGTCAGTCTCATAGACAAAAGTAGAGCGACCCTTGTCTATGGGTCTGCTCCCTGACATGCCCATAAACATATTCTTGGTGCCTAGTGAGCTACCCGTGGGGGTGGGGGGGGGGCAGCTCAGGTGTAATATCCACCATCTGCCTCCCATGAGGGGCAGAAAGACTGCCCATTTTTTGGTAGGGGTGGGGGCATCGGCATACCCATTTTGGGCAGCCCTCACCCCTACACAAAGTAAAAATAGTCCCTGCTGTCTAGTGGGCTTTCTGCCCCCCCTGCACCATGGGGGGGGGGGCAGATCGGGGGCAGTTGCCTATATCTGCACCCAGGGAGGGTGGGGGGGGGCATAAAGACTGTGCCCAGTTTTGGGGTGGTGGGGGCATCGGCATGCCCCTTCAGGTTAGCCCCTACCCCTGCACAAAGAAAAAATTGTCCCTGGTGCCTATTGGGCTTTCTGCCTCCCTGGTGGGGCATATCAGGGGCTTTTGCCCCCATATGCCCCTGGGTGACAGAAAGACTGTCCCCATTTTTTATGGGGGGGTGGCATTTGCATGCACATTCTGGACAGCCCCCACATCTACACTAAACCAAAAAAATCCCTGGCGTCTAGTAGTCTTTCTGCCCTGCTTGGGGGGGGGGGGCAGATCGGGGGCTGTTGCCTCACCTGCCCCCTAGGAGAGTTTCGGTCTCCATTTATGTGGGGTGGAAGAATGGCCAGGCTCCTTGTGGGCTGCCCCCACCCTTTTTTTATATTAAAAAAACCCTGTTGTCTAGTGGGCTTTCTGCCCCCCGGGGGCTGACAGATTGGGGGTAATAACCCCCATCTGCTCCGGGGGGGGGGGGGGGGGCAGAAAGACTGTCCCATCTGTTTTTAAGGGGGGGGAGCATTGGCATGCCCATTTTGGACAGCCCCCCACTAATAATCCCTGGTGCCTAGTGGACTTTCTGCCTCCTGGGGGTGCAGATCGGGGGATATTGTCTCCATATGCCCCGGTGGGTGTGGAAAGACGGTGCCCAATCTGGGTAGCCCCCACCCCTACACTAAAACGAAATCCCTATCGCCTAGTAGTCTTTCTGCTCTGCCGGGGGTGGGGGGGTGGGGAGGGGAGCAGGGGCTATTGCCTCACCTACCCCCCCCCAGGGGAGGCAGAAATACTTCGGTCCCCATTTATGTGAGGTGGGGGCATGGTCAGGCATATTGTGGGCAGCCCCCACCCTCTTTAAAAAAAAGATACATGGTAATAATTCCCATCTGCCTCCGGGGGGTAGAAATACTGTCCCTATTGTGTTTGGTGGGGTGGGGGCATTGGCATGCCCATTTTGGGCAGCCCCCACCCCTACATATTCAAATAAAAAGAATCCCTGGTGCCTAGTGTGCTTTCTGGGGCTGTTGCCCCCATCCGCCCCCCAGGGGTGGAGGGGTGGGGGTCTAGAAAGACTGAATATGCTTAAAAATATTTGGGAGGAGCAAATACCCTTGCTCCCCCCTCCCTGGTGTCTAGTGGTGGATACCTGCTTGGGGATTGCCCTCCTGCAGCGATTCCCCAAACAGTGATTCATGAGGGAAGGGTACCATTGGAAAGGGGAGATTCTCTCCTTTCAAATGATACCTCTTCTGTCTGCGTAGGTGCTCAGGGGGCTGAGATAGCCCCACGAGCATCTAGGTAGTGAAAACGAAATGAGTCGATCGGCTCATTTTGCGTTCAGTGTAATGACGTCAGCGTGCCATGCGTGATGATCGTCATTACACTGAAGAAGAAAAAATGCCTCAGCCGCTGGGGACGCTCTTCCCTCAGCTCCCAAGTCTGAAAAATAAAATCCCTCCGCTGTAAATAGCAGAGGGATTTTTTGGTCATGTGGAGTGGACAGAACGGTTCCATCCTTAGCACATGACCACTGTGGCTGAGGACGGAACCCTTCCGTCCTCAGCATGGAACGGGTTGAATCCTTTTTTTTTTTTTTTTATTTTTTATTTAAAAAACCTTTATTTTATATCAGTGACACAGCTATTCAGCCGACATCCCGGAGGTACGGCAGCTTGAGAAGTTCAACACATGCTTGCGTCCACATATCACTGACAGGAGAGCCAAAGGTTCTATTTTGCATAAACATAAATACGACCCTAAACACAAGCAAGGCGAAAGGTACTGTAAACACCAAGAGAGGTTCCCATCGGGGGGGACGAGCCCCATCACGTCCAACAGGCACTGATCTATAGTAAGGGAAAGGAGGGAAAGGCAGAGACTCCAGAAGCAATCACATATCAGCGGGAAAGTCAAAGCCGGAAAAGGACTAAGGGGAAAGTTGCTCCTCAGGCGGATCCAGGTCGGGGGGCAGGCATATGTCCCCTCTGTACTGGTTCCATGGCCCCCACACAGCATGCCATTTCCGAGGGCGCCCCCGAGCACAGTACACTGTCTTCTCCCTAAACATGCTCCAGTCCATGTTTTCCATCCACGCTGTCAATGTGGGCGGCCTATCGGAGCCCCACAGCCGAGCGATATCGCGCTTGGCTACCATGTTCCCCAGGGTCACCCACTGAGTCTGTGCCGCGTTGTGGTCAGTAGGGCTCCAGACATTCAGGAGACAACATCTCGCCTCAGGTTGCATAACAATTCCTGTCACCTCCCCCATCACCTCATGGACTTGCCTCCAGAACTCCATAATCGCACCGCATTCCCAAATAATATGGAGGAAGGTACCCACCATACCACAGCCTCTCTTACATAGGCCCTCCTCAGAAAAACCCATGTGAACCAACCTGGGCCCCGTCACGTAGACCCTATGGAGTATTTTTAGCTGCACCAGCCGCAGGCGCGCGGGGATAGCGATCTCTTTGGGAGAAGAAACTGCGTACTGCCAATCTTCATCATCTAGTTCAAGGCCGTCCCTTATCCATTGGGCGCGCAACCCTAGGAGAAGATCCGCCCGAACATTGATAAGCTTCTTATAAATGAGCGAAATCGTGCTCTCTGGCATGTGACCATCCAGGATCCGATCCTCCAACGGGGAGGACTCTGGCACCTTCTCCCCCTCCACAAGGACTGACCGCAAGGCGTGGCGCACTTGTGCATATCGGAAGAACTCCGTGCTCCCTATCTCGTATTCCTTCTGCAGCTCCTCGAACGACTTTATCTTACCCTTAACCAAAAGGTCTCCAACCCTGGATATGCCAATCAAATCCCATTTCTCGAACCCTTTTGTGCGCCAAAGCTTCCCCAGAATCTCGGAGTCGAACAGAGGGGTGGCAAGGGTAAGCTTACCCCTCCAGCCCAGCGAGTCCGTCGCCACCTTCCACACATGGACGGCCACTCTGGTGGGCCCCGTGAGGGTGAGGTCCGACGATTTCGAATACAACGCTCTGTGGTAATTACCCCCACGGAGCAACCAGCGATCCATGGCGAAGCCAGGGCTGAGCGCCGGACCATAGACACCATGGTTAATCGCGCTCAGCTGGGTGGCCCAGTAATAACGTCGAATGTCTGGAAGCACGATACCACCGTCGTACCACGGGAGCGTCAACTTAGCGACTGCGATACGCGGACGCCCGTCCCATAATAGCGCGCGCTGGTGGCTTTCGATCTCACGGAAATAGCTGGCCGGGACCAGGTCAAGAGTATTCTGCAGGGCATAGAGGAAACGGGGAAGGGACATCATTTTAAACAGTGCAGCGCGGCCAAGGAGGGAGAGCGGCAATCGCCGCCAGCCCGCCACATCCCGCCGCAGACGCACCAAGGGAGGGAGCAAGTTCTTCTCGTAGCGCAAGATGGGGTCGGTGGAAATATAGATCCCCAAATACAAAAAGCCCTGCTGGGCTATCTGGATCGAACAGTTACGCGGAACAGGCGGGACATCCCCACACAGGACGTACAAGTGTGACTTCCCCCAATTAATAACTAGGCCCGAGTTTCTACCGAAAGATGTCAAGACGTCACAAACCACTATCAGAGATTTCTTAGGCGAGGCAAGATATAACAGAATGTCATCAGCGTAGAGTGAAATACGGTCCTCGTGGTCAGGCGACCAGCCAAGCCCACGTATATCCGGGTGCCACCGTATCCACGCCGCCAACGGCTCAAGAGCAAGGGCAAACAGCAACGGCGACAGGGGGCAACCCTGCCGGGTGCCTCTCCCGAGCTCGAAAGGTGCCGACGCCCGCCCGTTCACCACGACGCTTGCAAGTGGCCCCTCATACAGCAGCCTCACCCACCCCACGAATCCAGGCCCGAAGCCGAATTTGGCCAGCACCGCCCACAAGTATGCCCACTCTACCGTGTCAAAGGCCATCGTGGCGTCGAGGGACGCCACAATAGCCGGCTCTCGTATCGTACCCGTCCTGGCAATCACTCCGTGGAGGCGTCTAAGGTTCAGTGCAGTGTTACGGTGCGGGATAAAGCCCGACTGATCCGGGTGGATCAAGTCGCCAAGTACCCGGACCAGGCGGTTCGCGAGAATCTTGGCAAGGATTTTCGGCTCGACGTTGAGGAGCGAGATCGGCCGATAGGAGCCACACCTATCCGGGGGCTTTCCGTCTTTATGTATTACCACGATCGTCGACAGCCGTTGATCGAGCGGAAGAAACCCGTTCCTCCGCGCCTCCACGAACATGGCGGTCAAGTGAGGAGCAAACTTATCCGGACAAAGCTTGTACAGCTCTACCGGCAGACCGTTTGGGCCCGAAGCCTTGCCGGAGCGCAACGCACGGATAGCACCTGCCACTTCGTCTACAGTGATATCCCCATCGAGGTCCTCCCTATCAATGGCGGAAAGGCAGGGCAGAACGATGTCACGCAGAAGATCACACGAGTCCTCAGTCGATCTATCCGAGACCGAGGCGTATGCCGTACGAAAATAGTCTGAGAAACACCGGACTATACCGTCGGGATCAGTGACAACCTCTCCCCCATCCGTCAACAACTCCGGCACCACACGATTAACACGCTCCTTTTTGTCCAGCCATGCCAGCAATTTCCCGGCCTTATCTCCAACATCATACAACCGCCCCTGCTGCTCCCTGTGAAGGGTCTTGGCGGCATTCGTCACCAGATCCCTATACTCCAATTGCTTCAGGCTCAAATTGTGCAGCGTGGACGTCTCAACATCCCCTTCCAAGGCCAACTCTAAAGCCGCTATCTCGTCCTCCACTTGCATCACCTCGGCGTCTCTCCGCCGCTTGGCGGCCACTACCAGGGACAAGGCTTCTCCTCTCAGTACAGCCTTAGAAGCCTCCCACAAGGACACCGCAGAGTCAACTGAGCCCTGGTTTTCTCGAAAGTAGTGGTCAACTGTCTTCAGCAACGCGCTGCGCAGCTTGGGGTCCCGAAAGTACCAGGGGTTAACGGGAGCCACCCTTCCCCCCGCCACCCGGCCCATGTCCAGACGTGCCCACACCGGTGAATGATCTGATATGCCCCGTGCCATGTGCCTAACCTCAGTTACCAAAGAGGCGTGTGCCGCCAGAGTGAGCAGATAATCAATCCGGGAGAGACTCCCGTGGGCCCCGGAGTGGAAGGTGTATTGTCGCTGAGTGGGGTGCCGCAGCCTCCAACAATCTACCAAGCCAAAAGTATCAATAAAGTCGGGAAGCCACTTCTGAGCCCCCCCGGTGTCTCTGGGCGGGTGCCTATCTAGCATTCCAGAACCAACCGCATTGAAGTCTCCTCCCACCACCAGCATCCCTTCGGGGAGTTCCAACAAGGCCTTGCCCAGATCAGCAAACGTGGAGGCCTGCAAGGCAGGAGGAACATAAACAGAAACCAAAACCAACGTTCTGCCCTCCCACCTCCCCGACACGGCCACAAAGCGCCCCCTATCATCAGCAATGGTGGAGTCAACCTCAAATGGTAGGGAAGCTCTGACAAGTATGCCCGCACCCCTGGAGCCCGAGGAAAACCCCGAGTGAGCAATGAATTTATAGCCCCTTCTGTTAAGCGCATAACACATATTCCCTATAAGGTGGGGTCTCCTGCAAGAGGACCACGTCTGGCAAGGTCCGTTTCAAAAATTGCAGGACTATCCCCCGTTTTATACGGTCCCCTAAGCCATTAACATTCCAGCTGAGTACGTTTAAGCCCCTATCCCCCATCCCTGAACACAGAGACCTCCCCCCCTCCCCCCCCCCCAGAGAACCACAATCGGACAATTCTGACAGCCATTGCTACGCCTTGCAAGAAAAAACAACAACCCCAAACAACAACCCCAACATCCTGAAACCCCCCCCCCACCCTGCACCCCTGCGTCAGCTTACAAAGCCCCCCCAACTTGCAGTGTGCCTGTCGCCCTACCAAAAACAAATCTACAAAAAGCACCCCAAGGGAGGAAAGAGCCCCTATCTTCCCCCCGCCGCCCTCCCATTACTGCAATAAGGTGCGAGTCACTGTCCAGGGCTGAATCGAAACAGGCCAGCACCGAGGGTATCACTTCTGTCCGTCCCGGTCGCCTTCCACCCCATCCACGCTGTCCCGGCCGGGCTGTCGCCGAGGGAGTGCATCCAGCCAGTCCCCTGCCATGTCCGGCGATTCGAAGAAGAAAGTCCGATCCTCATATACCACACGCAGCTTAGCGGGAAAAAGCATGGCATACTTCAGGTCCATATCCCTAAGCCGCCGCTTCACCCCCAGGAAACTTTGCCTTTGTTTCTGCACCATCTGGGTGAAATCAGGGTAAAAGCTCACAGAGGCATTTTGAAAAGGCACCGGGCCTGTCACCCTCGATGCTTGCAGGATAGCGTCCCGATCTCGAAAGTGGAAGATCCGGGCGACAATCGGCCGCGGGGGGGCTCCCACCTTAGGCCGTCCGCCAGAAACTCGGTGAGCCCGCTCCACCGCGAAAAACTTGCCGAGGCCCTTCGGCGCAAGATGATTCACCACCAGGTCCTCGACGAGGAGGTCCACGGAGAGCTCCTCCGAAGTTTCTGGGACCCCAATAATGCGCACATTATTGCGCCGGGCCCGACCTTCAAAGTCCTCGAGCCGGCGAGCGGAGAGGTCATTCGCGGTTCGTAGCTTGCGGACCTCAGCCTGGAGTTCCGAGACATCGTCCGCGAGGCCAGTAGTCTTGAGGTCCAGGGACTTGACCCGTTCATTGGTTTTCCCCAGGTCCGCGCGAATCAAGTTGACATCGACCAAAATCATGTCCACCTTGTGCGCCAGGGTCTCGAACTGTCGCCCAATCGAAGATTGCATCCCATCTATCGCCCCCTTGATATCCTGCAATGATAACTCCGAGGCTGGGGATGAAGCGGCCTTCTGTGCTTCCAGCGACTGTCCCGATCCACCAGGCGACTCCTTCTGCTGGGCATAGCGATCCATATTGTTGGATTGGATATAGCCTCCCCGCCTGGTAGTCTTAGACTTCGACCTGTCTGCCTCCGATTTGGTCGACATCTCGGACAGCAGGACGGTCAGTCGCAAAAGGACGTCCCTCACTCAGGTAGAGGAGACAGGTACGACTAGGTCTTCAACAGCCAGTCAGGACCGGGTGGAGGTCTTCCAGACAACAGAGGATCTGTATGACGCACTCCCAACGTGGAGCAAACAAAGGGCGAGAAAGCGAAAGTGAAAGTGCCACGGCATCCGTCCGTCAGTTCACACCTCCCAAGGCCGCTGTTGTTCAATTAGTGGCCGGGCATCCTGCCGACGCAAGCCCCTGGCATCCTTCGGAGGTAGGCCGCAATCTTCCGCCGTGCACTACTTCGGTCCCCGGTGGGCGATCTTGGCCCGGACAACGTCAATCGCCCCAGCTGTGACTCATCTACAGGATTCCGTGCATGAAAATCAGGATTTAGGACAGGATGAGTGCCGGAGGGCGCGAGGGTAGCGGGAGCTCAAAGCTCACGCGGCCATCTCGGTCAAGCGCTAGGCTCCTCCCCCCGAATCCTGTTCTTAATTGTTTCACATTTGCTGTGCATTCAAAGACAGGGGTCAAATGTCAAGCTCCCTCTTCAGAGGGAGCTTGGTGTTTACTTTTCTTTCTCTGGATTCAAAATGAGAGAATGTATGTGACAGTCCTGTTGAGTATCCATGTAAGAGAAGACAGTGTAGGATTTTTTTTTTCCTAGCACACACAAAAAACTGTGCTCATGGTTCAAAATTTGAACAAATATTTGAATACGATCCAAACATATCAACACACTAGGAAAAAGCCTTTGCACACATTGTTTGCGTGCAGTAAAATGTATTTCGGTGCAAATGTGTTAGCCATTTCAATTGAAAATTTGTTGTCTGTAATGGCAGTGCGCAACCACACCATGCATACTCCACTCTATGCCACTCCATTCTACCCCACTCTTCTTCATTGTACGACATGCCACTTCCATAAGGCCACCCCGCCATTGCACCAGAACTACGACAGCCAATCAACTTCACCCTCGAAACGGGCACGTTCCCTGACGACTGGAAACACGTAGAAGTCAAACCCCTCCTCAAGAAGCCCTCCGCAGACCCGACTGACCTCAAGAACTACAGGCCCATCTCCCTCCTCCCCTTCGCCGCCAAAGTCACTGAGAAGATCGCCAACATCCAACTAATGAACTTCATAGAATCCAACGACATCCTCAACACCTCTCAATCCGGTATCCGCAGCAACCACAGCACCGAGACGGCCCTCCTAGCTGCCATGGACAACATCGGCACACTCTTCGACCAAGGCCACACTGCAGCCCTCATTCTACTCCACTCTCAGCAGCCTTCGACACAGTCTCCCACCGTACACTAGCCGCCAGACTCCACGACGCAGGCATGCAAGGAACTGCCTTAGACTGGATCCGCTCCTTCCTCACCGGCCGAATTCAAAGAATCAGACTCCCGCCCTTCCTCTCTGAACCCACAGAGATCAGATGCGGAGTACTCCAAGGATCCTCCCTCAGCCCCACGCTCTTCAACATGTCCCCCCTCACATCCATCATCAGAAAACACGGACTCTGCATAGTATCCTACACCGACAACATACAGCTCATGCTCTCCCTCACCAAGGAACCCGACATCACCAGGCTTAACTTCCAGGAATGAAGGACGTCGCAACGTGGATGAGCTGCAGCTGCCTGAAGCTCAATGCGGAAAAAACGGAAGTCCTCTTCCTCGGATCCATCCCCTCCACGTGGGACAGTACCTGGTGGCCCCCCCCGCCCTCGTCAACTCCCACGCCCACGGAGCACACCCGCAATCTCGGCATCATACTCGACTCCTCCCTCACCATGAACCGACAGATCAACGCCGTAGTCTCCACATGCTTCAGCACCCTCCGCATACCTTCAAATGGATTTCCCCCAAATCCAGGAAGACCGTCACCCACGCACTCATCACCATCAGTCTGGACTACGGGAACGCCCTCTACGCCGGTTTCAACCAATCTCAACTCCACAAACTCCAGATCGTCCAGAACGCCGCAGCCAAACTCGTCCTCAGCATCCCACTTCAAGACCACATCACCCAGCACCTACGAGACCTCCACGGGCTCCCCGTCGAAAAAAGAGTAACCTTCAAGCTCCTCACACACACCTACAAAGCCCTCCACAACACCAGACCCCAATACCTCAACGAAAGAATCTCATTCTACGCCCCCCAAGAGAAACCTCCGCTCTGCTGACCAGGCCTTGGCCGGAATCCCCGTTTCCACAGAGCCAGAACAGGAGGCAGATCCTTCTCCTCCTACATTACGGCCAAGATCTGGAACAAACTCTCCCTCAGCATCAGACGAAAACCCACACTGCAAGCATTCAGGAAGAGCCTCAAGACCTGGCTTTTCAAATGACCACTCCAATCTGCCTTATTCCACTCAATCTAACCCAATAATCCTCACCCACTCCAGTGTGCCCTACTCTAACCCAGTCTACCCCACTCTAACCCAGTCTACCCCACTCTAACCCAGTCTACCTCACTCCAGTCCACTCCACTATGAACCAGTCAACCCCCTCCACTCCAATCTACCTCACTCCAATCTACCCCACTCTACTCTACCTCACTTCACTCAATCTAACCCAGTCAACCCCACTCCACACCAGTCTACAGCACTCCACTCAAATCTTCCCCACTGTGCTCCAATCTACACCATTCCACTACACCCCAATCCACCCCACTCCAATACTCCAGTGTACCTCAGTCCAAATTACCCCACTCCATTCTAATCTACCCCACTCCAAACTCCATTGCAATCTATCCAACTCCTCCCCACTCTAATCTACCCCACTCCACCACAATCTACCCCACTCCATTCTAATCTACCTCACTCCAAACCCCATTGCAATCTATACAACTCCTCTCCATTCTACTCTACCACACTCCACCACAATCTGCCCCACCACAATCTGCCCCACTCCAATCTACTCCACTCCACCACACTCAATCTACCCCGCATCACTCCAATCTACCACACTCCACTCAAATCTAAACAACTCCAGTCCAATTTAATCCACTCCACCCCAATCCAACCCACTCTACCCCACCCCAATCTACCCCACTCCAATCTACCTCATCTACTACACACCAATCTACCGCACCATAACCCAGTCTATCCCACTCCTATCTACCCTACACCACTCTGTCCAACTCCACTCCAATCTACCCCATTCCAAACTACCCTTCTCCTCCTGTGCATCTCACTCCAATCTACCCCACTCCTCTCCAATCAACCCTACCATAATCCACTCCACTCTACCCCACTCCAATCTGCACTGCTCCACTCCAATCTGTCCCACTCCACTCCACCCCACTCTTCCCCACGCCCATGCACTCCACTCTCCCCCAACCCCTGCACTCCTCTTCCCCCCAACCCATGCACTCCTCTTCCCCCCAACCCATGCACTCCTCTTCCCCCCCAACCCATGCACTCCTCTTCCCCCAACCCATGCACTCCTCTTCCCCCCAACCCATGCACTCCTCTTCCCCCCAACCCATGCACTCCACTCTTCCCCAACCCATGCACTCCACTCTTCCCCAACCCATGCACTCCACTCTTCACCCAAACCATGCACTCCACTCTTCACCCAAACCATGCACTCCACTCTTCACCCAAACCATGCACTCCACTCTTCACCCAAACCATGCACTCCACTCTTACCCAAACTACCCCACTACAATCTACCCTACCCCACTTCATCCCAGTCTACCCCTATTCATTCTACCCCAATATACCACACTCTATCCCAATATACCCCACTCTACCCAACTCTACTCCAGTCTACCCCACCATCCCAGTCTGCCACACACCACTCCACCAGTCTACCCCCAATCAACCCCACTTCACCCCAATCAACCCCACTCTAAACTACCCCCACTCCATTATATTCTACCCTACTATAATCCACCCAATCTTTGTCATTCCAATCTACTCAACTCCACTCCAGTCTACCCCCTGTACTCCAATCTAACCCGATCCACCCTACTTCACTCTTCCACAATCTACCCCACTCCAATCTACCCCAATATATCCCTCTCTTCCCTACTACGATCTACCCAACTGTAATCTACCCCAATCTACTTCACTCCAGTCTACCCTACAACACACCACACCACACCACTCCAATCCACCCCATTCCAGTCTACCCTTCTGCACTTCACGCCAATGTACCCCACTCCACTCTACCCTAATCTACCCCATTCCACTCTAACACATTCAACCCCATTCCACTCTACTCCAATTTACCCCACTCCACAAACTTTTAGCCATGCTGAACAGCAGTCACGCTGATGTACATAATGGCTAAAACACACTTCCAAAGCAAACAGCTTTCGCATAGGCAAGACCTATTGGCTTTGCCAGTGCTTTTTTGTGACCGGAGATGCTGATGAGTTGTTGATTTCGACTTATGGCATTGTATTCAATAAAAAAACAGGCAACGTTCGTCAATGTGAAAATAAAATTAGTTTGATCTTGTTAAATATCTTTGTAGTGTGTTGTATCTGAATAGAAGTGTGGCAGAAATGTACTATTTCTGATGCGGTTTGGCATGAAATACTTAATATATGGGACAAAGAGAATTTAAGTCTGCCCAAGACCTTTTTGTTGAATGTAGAATATTTGCTGAAATTTTATTTTATAATCTCGGGCTGGAAAATGTTTGAGAATACATAAGTTAGTGAATGACAGGCAATGTGGTAACCAGTGAGAGATTGCTTTTACAGTTTTTTGTTTTTAGGATAATTGATCATTATCTTTCTTTGGGATAAGTTTTTGAGATCAGAAGTAAGGGGAGAGGATGTGGCCTAATGGCTAGGTCGGTCGACCTCAAATCTGGGGACCCGGGTTCAGGTCTCGGCAACGACCATCAACCTCCTGTGATTCTGGGCAAATCACGTAATCTCCCCGCGCCGAACAAAAATGAATGTGTCCTTGTTTAACGCATAAGCTGCTCATGTAAAACGCTCTGATATCTTCGTGTCAGGTTTGTGCTATATAAGACTGTGAAGAAAAAAAAAAGTGATGTGGCATTTAAGTTGGGAGTTGTGTCTTAAATATGATGACTAGTTGGGAGGAGAGCAATGGCTAGGAGGATATAGTACAGTAGAAAATGGTCAAGGTTTTGTAGGTAAAGAATGGGGTGGTATACCATGTGATGTTAAGGGTGAAGGGTTTGTGAGCCCAGTTGCATTTTATTCTACCTTTTGGACGATTACTCTTATACAGGTGATGACTTTGAGGTAGTTGTGAGATGGCCTCCTCCACTTCGATGCTATCAATTGTGTTTGATGATCATATCACGTGAAGGGCTATGATCATCTAAGATGTGCTTTGAGGAGTGTTTGTGTTTGATAAATAATTTTAAATGTGTGGGAAATGGTCTTTAAGGAGGAATACCTGTTAAAATCTGTTTGGCAGCTGTTAAAGCATTGATAAGTATGCCTTCAAGGGGAGTTCATGCCGTCTTGCAAGACTGAGGGTTTCGAGGAGTGTGGTTGTGCTGAATGTGAGCATTGCACATGATTAGGATAACAAAGTTAAGGTGGATATCAAGGTTGTCCTGAAATGAATATAGAGCCTACGTAGCATGTTCAGGACAAAAATAGGGTGGGGTTTTGGGGGAAGAAGAGTTGCACAGGGGTGATAAGGAATCTTCTATACTATAGGAACACTTATAATTTTTGATTTGTGGGTGAATGCATGCGAGATAGGATAACGTAAGGAAATCTGGATCAATATGTGAGACCATCGTGAGAGCTACAGAGCATATCAGTCCCAGTGCACAGGCTTCTTGGTGTCTGCATTAAGGAAGTGTGTGAGGGTATGCTCAGACTGCTAGAGCAGTTTAAGAGTGGGCATCCAACAGACTGCTGGTGCAGCCTTCCAGTTCCAGTGCATGTATGCAGGCAGAACCTTCTTGAATCATGATATGAGAAAGCATTTTAGCAGCTATAGAAAGCAGAAAAGTGTCTAAAGCAGTATTTTAGAGGACATCCACACGTTTTCCAATGGGAGGATATGTTCAAGGTTATTTTTGTACTTTACAGTAGAGTTGTGAGTACATTTCCAGATTATACAGCCCAACACTTAATGAAGCAGTGTAGGAGAGTCCCCCCAGTAGATCATAGTGAAGCAGCATCCTGTAGATGTGTATGAAAGGGCATGGAGGCTGTCAAACAGCCTCCTAAAGTTCTATATGTATGAATTTGTAGATTGTACTGTGGAAAGAGAATTTTACAAAGAGTACTGCAGAACAGTCTTCAAGAGCATTATGTGAAAGGACATTTTGTTGGTGCATGGAGTAGTTTTTGCAAGAGCATCCTACGTTCGAGAAAGGGATAGTCCCCTGGAGCAGTGTCATGTATCCCATTGTCGTGCTATTCCCAAAAAGCAGGACTTGTGAAAGTAATTTGTATGTGGCAGATTAATTGTAATTATTTTTGACACATCTAATTTATCTTATATGCAGAACAATATCAAGTTAATTTTACCAAGAAATGCTGTTCATATCACCAACCTTTGAAGTACTTATCACAATGAAAGCAATTTTAGGGATTTCAGAAACCAGATTGTGTTTGTGTTGGTGAGGATGCAAATAAAACATTGTATATATTGGAAAACATTACATAGTCTAAAATGGTTTACAATATGAATTGTTACAAGCCTGGGGGTAACAAATGGGATCATGATGATTTACCCAATCCCTTTTCCTTGCTTAAGGAGGTATGTTTTGAGGACTATTTTGAAGTTGGAGAGACAGGGGAGGCAGAGCACAGGTCAATGGGAGTGAGCTCCAATGATAAGGTCCCGATAAGGTCCCAACAAGTTAAAAATCCAAAGCTTTGAAGTGGTATAAGGAAGTTTGTGTGTGGCTAGAGTGTTTTAGTTTGCTGAGCAAAGATTATTATGTGGTGAATGGGTACGTAAGTCAAATAAGGGGTTTAGCTTGGTAGTTAGAGATAGTCTATTCACCTTTTGAAGACTGTGATAATTAGTTTATCCAAAGCCATTTTTATGGCAGACATCTATCCAGCCTCTTACGAAGAGGCTTTAAAGTCTCCAAGTGGTGAAATGTGTTATATGGTGGAGACAATGAAAGGGGTGTCCAAGTAGTAAGCTGTTGCAGTAGCCCAGCTTGCTGAAAACTAGTGCAGAGCTAGTGTTTTCGGCGTATCGAAGGTCATATTAGGGTGAATCTTGTGGCTGCACAGTAGTTTAGTACATAGCGACAGTAGTTTTTATGAAGGATTTCAGGGGCATAGTAGGATTAAAAAGGATGCCAAGGTTTCTAGCCGACAGTGTGATGAGTGTGTCTGCTTGAAATTTTATAGTCTTGAGTAAGAGATCTAACGCAGTTTTAGCAGGGAAAAAGATAATTTCAGTACAAGAAGAGTTCAGTACAATAGAACACAGGGTCGTCCAATGATGGATGACTGAGGCAGTAGGGGATTTGAGCTTCAAGGGTGTGTGTAAAATCTGGGAACTAGAAGATGATTTTGGTATCCAGTGTTTGTATGAGAAACCAAAAAAGGAAATTATGCCACCAAGGGATGTAGTGTTAGAGAGCAAACAAGGCTGCCCAGAATGGAGCCAATTTGATCCCCAGCTGGTTGTTGAATGGGTGATATATTTCAGCACAGCAAGAAAGCACGATTTGAAAAATAAGATAAAACAAGTTTAGTGCTTTGTTTTGATGCCAAGAGTGAGAATTGGGTAATGCCGTAGAACCATACAATGACTTAGTCATTAATGACACTTTGTATATAGTTTATCTTTTACTATAATGGAAATGTTACATTCCTATCAAGTTGAAAGCTGCCTGTGGTCCACGATCTGTTGCCATCCGCATAGTGGCAGCACCACAGTGCAGATAGTGGTATGCATTACTTGAACTATAGAACGCTATTGGGTCGTAGTGGGCAACTGTGATTGCGCAGGAGCATGTTATACTACATTTTGATAGGTTATGGATATTTTAAAACTTTAGTTTTGATCTTTGAGCTTGTTTGTTTGAAAATTCTTATTAATGTGAAAGCTGCTCACAGAAAAGAGAACGCATATTTTTTTATTTAATGAACTCCTCTAAACCGTGTGTGCTAAGATCCTAAGCTTTTGTTAAAAACTCAGTGTAGCTTTGTAGTGACCGTAAATCCAATGGTCCCTGTCCTGGTTCATTCATCTTGTTTGCATAGTGAAGAACAAGTGATATTTTGTGTGATATGGTGTGGCTTTTCTGGCGTGCTCTTTTCTTGGTTTTACGCGAACCCTTTGTTGCTTTTTATTTCTACCACCTTACTGTTATGTCATTATTCTCTGCATCAAGTGTGTGCCATTTACACAAAGCTGCTGTTTCACCGTTGCCTGTAAATGATTTAAAAAAAAAAAAAAAGTACACACTGGTATATTCAGATATGTAAAGAATTTGTTTAACTTATGTTGTGAAGTGCTGGTTGGAAAGCAGCGGAGTGTGCATGGCAGTTAAGTACATGTCACAGGTACATGGAAAAGGGTGGCTGTTGGATCAATGATCACGATAATGGTAATATTGATACCCCAGTTGAAATAGTAACTCATATTAACTTTGAGCAGTTGTTCAGTTCCTCAAATTGTCACAATATTGGTGTCTTTTAAAAATCATAACCCAGGTCCACATGGTATACTGAGCAGTGTATTTAAGAAAAGCTTCTCTTTGGTGTGCTGAACCTTTTTGCCCATTTTCCAGTTTGTAGCCCTCGTTCCTGCCTTTAGGGAAAACACAACAGGGGCAGCCCAACTGACCCAGAATACAGGGGCAATAAAGTATACATAAACAGCAAGGTAAAGGAAAAGGTAATAATAACTATTTCACATTTGAAAAAATCAATGCAAAAAAAAAAAATGCAGATAATGTGAGGTACTCACACCAAGATTCAAAGTTGCAGAAAATTATTATTGTAAATTAAATTTTACATATGACAAAACCACAACATAAACCGTACGGTATATAAATTCTTGCAGCTCACCATATTACACAAACAAATAGTTTAGACAATACATAGAGTATTACAAAGAAATAAAGAAATGGTAAAGGGGCCACAACTTCATAGAATAATCCATAGATGAATATGGAAATTGTGGGTTTCGATCACTTCCCAAACGCCAAAAGCGTCAGTGGCTTTTCGACCCCACAAGAGTCAAAGGGTCATCATCTGGACAGAGAATAGTTTTGAGCAAAAGCCAAGGAATCTGATTTATTTTTTATCAGAGGGCACCTTTAGCTAAAGAAAAAATAAACAATGAAGAAAAATATTAAATAAAAAGAAGATCTGAAATCATGACCATGTTACTTACATCCAGACCATCAATGAAACTAGGGACTGAAAGATTGAATCCAATGTCAATCCTTCCAGGTCTAAATCGGGACCGAATCACCTATATGGGGCAAATAATGGCAGCTGTCATACAACCCGATACTGGGAAAATTACCCGTTCACCAGAAGAGCCAAATTCAACTAAATGAGACAGTAAGCGACCAAAAAGATAACACCCTTGATGAACAAAAGGTGTGCGTATGCAGACATATATCCATGTAAAACAAAAATGAAAAAATAATACCATCGCAAGGTCAAATTAATGACCAGACATGTCAAAGGATGTGTTCACCACCGATGTATCAAGTGAGATTATTTGAAGAAATGGTCACTTCTAATATACCAGGGAACCAAACACCTATAAAAACATTAAAATGCCACTCGCGTGGCTTCACAGGGTAGTCAAAGTAGACTTTCATTCAAACTGGCGTGTCTCATAAAAGAAAATAAACTATTTGGTACTGTGAATAATATATACAATGCCCCGAAAACGGCAATTGACCAGCATGGGCATTCTGCACTTACTGAGTAGCAACAATGTGCTGTCCAGCGTGTTCCTCCAGCCTGAAGCTTGCTATAAGAACCCACCACGCGTTTGCCGAGCAACTGCAGTTAACGGCGTTATAAACAGCACTAATCTCAATTAACATAGATGAGTCACTCAGTCACATGACGCGTGCGCAAATCGATATGGCCTTTGGCTATTTACAGTTGTGGTAGAGACTGTCTACTTAGAGACACCTTGCTGACATCTTGCTGTGGGCTAGTGGTTATACAAAATATTTTTTAACCCCCCTTTTCCCCCCCCCCCTCTTCCTATAAGAGGACAATTTCCGCATTGTCAATATGGTGGACAAAAAATGTGTATGCAAACAGTTTTTGGGATAGGAGTAATTATTGTGGTTTGGTTCCTAGTCTTCATTTTATTTTTACCAATTAGTTTGTACCGTTGTATTAGGATTTGGTTACATACAACCATCTCAATTATATATTTCGTCTATGTCTAAGGTGCTAGACAGTGGCTATGTGAAATAGTTCTCCCCCATACCTTTCTATAAGCGGATAGTTGTGGCACTGCCAAAACTGCTCAAAGTCATGCTTGAAAAATTCTTTTGGCTTAAAGTAATTATTTTGTTTCTGATTCTTTATTTTATTCTAAGCTATTAAATTGTACCATTGTATTAGGATTTGTTGACAATCTCCATGATGTATATTGTTTGTATATGGTTATCAGTATCATTTTGCACTTTCTTAGGGACGCTCCGTGCCTGCGTCATGTGACTAAGTGACTCATCTATGTTCATGGAAATAATTGCTGCTTATAGCGCTATCACTGCAGTTGCTCGGCGTGTGCTCTGTTGGTTCTTAGAGCGAGTTTCAGGCTGGAGGAACATGCTGGATAGCGCATTGTTGCTACCAGGTAGGTACGGAATCTCTGTGCAAGTCGAGTACCGTTTTAGGGGCGTTGTAAAGATTATTCACCGTACCGAATGGTTTCTTTTCTTTTAGTAGACACAATTTAAATTGAATTCTATTGCGACTACCCCATGAAGCCGCGTGAGTAGCGTTTTAATGTTTTAAAAGGTGTTTGGTTCCCTGGTATATTAGACGTGACAGCTTTTTCAATTAATCTCGCTTGATACAACAGTGGTGAACATATCGTTTGAGCTGTTTGTTCTTGAATTTAACTTTATAATGGTATTATTTTTTCATTTTTGCTTTTCCTCATCATGGGTGTTATCTTATTTGGTCGCTTACTATCTCATTTAGTTGAGTTTGGCTCTCCTGGTGAATGCGTAATTTTCCTGGTATCGGGTTGTATAATCGCTGCCATTATTTGCCCCATATAGGTGATTTGGTCCTGAGTTATTTCTGGAAGGATTGACTCTGGATTCAGTCTTTCAGTCCCTAGTTTCATTGATGGTCTGGACATAAGTAACACAGTCATGATTTTAGATCTTCTTTTTCTTATTTATTTCCTTAATTTTTATTTTCCCTTTGGTTACAGGTACCCTCTGTACATTTTTTTCAAATTCGTTGGCATTTGCTCACAAAACCATTCTCTGTCCTGATGATGACCCTTTGACTCTTGGGGATCGAAACATCGTTTCTGCTTTCTGGCATTTGGGAATGAATTAAAACCCACAATTTTCCATTTTCATCTGTGGACTAGTCTAAGAAGTTGTGGTCCCTTCGCCTTTTTTTTTCTTTCTTTGTAATGCACTATTTACTGTCTTAAGTATTTGTTTGTGCAGTATGTTGAGCAGCAAGAATTTATGTACCGTACTGTGTATTTGTATTTTTGTCATATGTTTTTTTTTTTTTTTTTTTTTTTTTTTAAAACCTTTATTTGTGCATAGTAAAAGAACAAATACGGGCCTACAACCATCAGGCCGGCCACAATACGGTTGAGCACAGAGACAAACAATACATCCCCTGTGCGTCAAGGTCAAGATTAGCAACGATTCAGGATTCATACACTGGAGGGATCCTTGACACCGGGGGAAGGAGAAGTGAAGGTTAATTTTAAGGTTTTCAAAAAAAATTTTATCGGGAAAAAAGTCAGTAAAGGATAGAAACAAGGAGATTCGAGTCCGCAAGTCGGCTTCATACATTGGAGAGCAGCAGCATCATTAAAACAGCCATAGAAAATCTCATACAGTAAGGCGATGCAATTAGATAACAGGATCATCACAGTAGTAAATACGCACCCCCTAAAAGCCGCCCCCACTCAATCCACCCCACACCCGGACCCCGAATCGAAACAAGTATAGCGCAGAGACATGAAAGAAAGAGGCCCATAGAACTAAAAAAGAAACAGTAAATTACCCCCCCACCCTACACCAATGCGGAGGCTATGGCCTACCCCCCCCCCCCCAGCATAGTGCCTGTCGCCCAATGAACCCGAAATATAGACGAGAGAGAAAGTAGGAATAGAGTAAAGAAACTAAGAGAAGAAAGAAGAAAGGAGGCGGGGAGGAGCCCACGTATCCTCAGGAGCGCCCGACACCACCGGCCAACCAAGCCTCCACACACTGAAACCCCACTACACCCAAAGGCGGTCGTGGGAAGATAGCATGTAACACCACGGAAATGAAGGCAGACAGATCGCGACGAGTGCGCACAACATAAGTAGACAATTCCAGTCCCAGTCCAGCCCGGCCGTGAAGCCATGATGATAGAAAGTAATCTAGCCCTGGCCCGATCGCGGGCGTACGATTAGACCCGCCCCCTCGTGAATGCCCCGCATCCCGAACAGACAAAGACAATATGGCCACTTGGGAGAAGATGGAGAAGTAGAGTCACAAAATGGCCGCCGATCATCTATTGAGGTCCCCTTGCACACCATATAAAATCCAGACCTGGCTTGTAAAGTACATGAGTTCCACATAAAAGGAGTCGTAGGCCACCGTGAACAGTTCCTCGAGGTCGCCAGGTGTAGTTCAGCTGGAAACTCCTGCGGGCACGGTGAGGCAGGCAACAACAAAGCAGGCAGCAATGACCGGGGAAACAAAGTATCTGCCATTGAGCAGGAGAGCGATTGATCCTGAGCGCCGGGAAAGCCAAATGCAGACACCAGTGTAGCACCGTTATACCCAGTCGTTGCTTCCCCGCAGGAGGACCACAGCACTGGCAGACTCACGTCTTGTTGATCACAAACGGGGCGCTCACGGCCCGCAGCAGACAGTGTAGAGTCGAACCGCTCACTCAGCGTTTGCAAGCCGACACACAATTGCAGACGAAAGTCCCGCAGGGCAGCCAGAACGGAGCCGTATGTCAGCGGAAGCTGCGTCCCCCCAACGGCAGCAATCCGGGACGGCACTGGGGAGCTGGAGTCTGGTAGAGGGAGGGCGAAGCGGGCAGCGGGCGAGACCGGAGCATCACCCCCCAGCAGCGAGCAGGCAATCAGCGCCATGTTTTACCGTTGAACGGTACCGTGGCCAGGGGGGGGATCGTGACAAGGAGGCAATTCCCAACAGGTCTGCGCCGCAACAGGTGAAAGCCAGCAGTCTCTTCCCCTCCCTCAGGCTCTCTTTGCAGCCGACTAGACCATAGAAGAAGGGGGTCTGCAGCCTTCTACAGCGTGGTCCACAGAGCGGGGTAGGAGACCCGCCACACCGGGGCTTACCCTCTGGCTCCAGCCCATCAGATGCAGGGTACAGGAGGTGTCCGGGCGTCTCTCTCCCGGCTCTTCTGGCGACCGTGCGTGGCGTGAGGCGGGATCGGGACCTCGGGCTCAGATTTGCACCAGCGGGTCCGGTGACTGCAACGATTCCAGGGGGCCGGCCGAGGCCACAGTAGAGCAAGGGTCCAGGGCGGGGAACAAAGGCACCAAAAACTCCGGCATCCGGGCGGGCTAAGACTTCGGGAAAGCGGCGGCGCAGTCAGCGCGTCGTCGCACGCGTTGCACCTCGAAAATCGGCAAGGATAGGAATCAGGATGATAGTCCGAGGCCAAGGGCCGACGGAGCCGGGCGCTCAAGCGACTGCTCCGGTCGCCATCTTGGCTCCTCCTATTTTTGTCATATGTAAAATGTATTTACCATAATAATTTTCTTCAACTTTGAATCTTTGTGTTGGCACCACACGTTCTTTGTATTTTATTTTTTGCATTGATTTTCCCAATGTGATCTAGTTATTATTACCATTTCCTTTACCTTGCTGTCTATGTATACTTTATTGCCCCTGTATTCTGGGTCAGCTGGGCTGCCCCTGTTGGCGCGTATGGTACAATACCCCTACACACCAGGGGGACAATACAAGTCTGGAGGGCAGCCACAGCGTTTCTGGGGTGAAGGGGCAGGTTGACCGAACAGACACCATTCTGGGTTGGCGACCACCTAAAGGAGGTGGGTCAACTAAAAGGATTCCAAAAATGGCAGCCCATTGGGATAGACTACCTGGGAGATATCTGGAAAGGGGGTAAATTGATGAGCTTTGGGGATCTCAAAACAGAGTACCAGAGCCCAATAAGGAGTTCCTACGCTACATGTGCTGACGAGGCATGTAGTAGAAGGGGAGCAAAAATACTCTCCACTTGAAGATAGGTTGCTCATGGATCTCATGCAGGAAAAAGCTATCTCATTGGTTTATAAAAAGAAAATGAATAATTCCCCATACCCGTTGGTGGCTCTTAGGGAGCCCTGGACACGATATTAGACACGTTGGACGACGACGACTAGACGGAGGCGTTGCAGAGTCCGAGGGAGGTGGCAATAAGGGCAAGATTCTGGCTAATACAGTTCAGAATATTGCACAGGTCCTACACCTCCAAGGTACTCCTGCACCGGATAGGGCGCAGTGACACTGACCAGTGTACACGGGGATGTGGGGAAGTAGGCACATTTTTTCATACATTGTGGTCATGCCCCAAGATACAACTGTTTTGGAAGGAAGCTGCATGTGTCATGACAGAAGTAATCCTACTAGAGGTCCCATGTGAGGCCAAATGGCATATCCTTTGTGTGATGGGGGGAGGCAACTTGGCCGAATTATTCTAAAACATGGCTTGTAACAGCAAGCATAGTTGCCAAACATGATATAGCAAGATAGTGGGGTGCGAGCCAGCCACCGAACATGGCGAAATGGTAGGAGGATATCGACTGGTGCTACAGCACAGAGAAAGTAGTGTTCCAGTGGAGGGGGTGTCCCAAAAAGAGGGACAAAATATGGGGAGGCTGTGTGCAATACAGAGGATTGTTATAGTTGGCTAATTAGCTGTGAGCAAGAGTGGTGGGAGCGATAATGCATGGTAACACACCGAAATGTACTTAACCTTGCCTTAGTGAGATGACAGAACAACGAACAGTGTAACGATGTAACTGTAAGCAATGTACTTGTTGATTTCATGCTGCCAGGTTTGTTCATTTAATAAACAGAAATAAAACAAAAAGAAATGTATGTAAAGACCATCATCTTAATTGGAAGTGTTTGTACGGGTAGTAATATCAAAAAGGTACTTGCCATTACAAGAAAAGTAGGATTCTGACACTTTGTTGCTGTTACAGCATTACTATTGGAAACATTTGTCAGTGCTTTTAATAAGCTGGCAGTGATTGTCCCTTTTGAGACGTTGTATTCAAGTATAAGGTCATGAGAGAGTGGTTATGGCCTTACTGATTAGTGGATGGACTGTCATCACTAGAGACTTGCACAAAGTGACAGCTCCTTGTTTGTGTGACCTATGTTCTTATGCCTGCTACTTTCGTGAGATGATGTAGTTGGTACCCTACTTGCTGGATCCAGATTTGTAATGGCTGGTTACGTTGTTTCACTGAATTATTGTGATATTTGGTTTTCTTTTATGCTCTTTGTAAGGCCGTTAGTAATAAAACAATGATAAACAAGCATTTGCATTGCAATGTGTCTCGCCTTTGGCACCTTATATGTATTTAGCTATGCACCACATTAGCCTGGGTGCTGAAACATTTACTTTCGTTTAACATGGAGGGAGAGTAAGTGCCAAACTGCGTGACACACCAGGTATGGGAACACATGGAGAGAAATATTGCCTTTCAGCTGGAAATGGTTTAGTCCAAAGCTCTGGTTTCATTATAAAATCAGGGTCGTCGGTGGTCATATCACTGAAAATACAAGATTTGAAAAAAATATAATTTACTCGAAATGTGGGCAGTGGACCAAAAACTACATGCAACACCCAAACGTCAGTCACATATGTCATTTATGACCAAATCGAATGTCCCTGTGTGCAAATCTACACATGCACACCCTGCCCAGCGGTGCCTCCCTTCAACAGGGAGTATAGAACAACAATACACAGTTGGAGCTGCACCACATACAGACAGAAATGTTAACTGAGACAATGTCAAGACAAAACCATGTAATATGACACTTCCTTATAAATAAGTGTCTGTAAAATCCATAGGTTATTGTTTCTTCCTTTAGTTAATTGTGTTCAATTCTTAAAAAACCATCAGCCAACGCGTTTCGTCCACTTAAACATCGGACTTCTTCAGGGCTGAAAGTTAAAATGAAATACATATATAATATAAACCAAACTGTTCAGTGTTGACAATACATGCATATATACATATATTTTGCAATTACATACATATATGCATAAATACTCTTTGACACTTACACACAATATTTAATCTATATATAACAAAATTCCTTAATATTTCGAAGACAATATCGATATGCTTTAACAGACCAGAGACATCCCATGTCTATGAATGAAAAATACATGTAATGATAAAAGAGCCCCCCAGGCTTGTGTGCCCAAAGTCCTCATAGCCAAGCAACCTTGACCAAACAATATATACTACTAAGCATAATGGACAGAGAAACCGAATCCAGAATTGTATGTATACAATCTAAAGCGTGGGAGGTAAATAGAATCCAGTGATACCCAGGCTAAATCATGCACATGTTCCAAGTGCTTATAGACAAAATGACGAGCAGAGCAATGCTATCATGCGTATAGAAGAAAAGGACCGGCCCTTCACCATGTGGGCCTATTTGTAGAGAAGCATAGGTCACATACTATACTGTGACCTGAAGGAGACAGAAAGGACCCTCAATTTCACCCCATTACAAAAAGGATGGAAAGACGTACCAGCTCAAACGTCAAATGCCTATGTCAAGCCGAAAGACATGCAACAAAGTTCAGGACGCAATTCCAAATCTGTGGCTGAAATGTGGCTACTGCAGAAAGAAGACAGCGTATCTATAAAGTACAATCCATACACGACAGATTGTGATTGTACTTGAAATTGCAAAGAGGAACACATAAAGTATGCTGTTCCTACCTGCACAGAACTGTTTCAATTGGCAGTCCTAATCGTGATGCATAAATGTAAACACATTCCCAAACGGCGATGATGTAAAATAGGACATATAGGCGTTGTTTTCAGGTTGAAGCGAATAGCATCTGTATGCAAAACACAAGATGCACCACGTAGTGCAGATTATCCACCCATCCGTATGCACCTAGAAGAAATATAGTGCATCAAAAATCACTTTGTAATAGACCCGGTATATTCAGAAGTTAAAGCTTAACACATAATAAGGGGGTAATGACCCCATGCCTGAATCCTGCAGATTGCTAAAGTTAGCACTCCAAATAGGGAGTGACCACATCGATCGTATGTACATAGAAAAGCCCTTAATGCGCACAGTATGTTGCCCATGGTAGGCTAGAAGTTGTATTGCAAGCGGAACCATAGCAGCATTTGACCCAGAGCACAATGTCACATTTATACATTTAATGATACAAATTGAAAGCAGTGGCCTTGGTGCGATATTAGTACCAACATTTCAAAGAAAAGAGGCATATTGGACACCAGGCATAAAATATTGTCTTTCATCTGGAAATGGTATAGTTCAAAGTTCTGTTTTTATGATAAAATCAGGGTCTTCGGTGGTCCTATCATTGAAAATACAAGATTTGAAAAAAATATTATTGTCTACGGGTGCTTGTAGAAGACAATTTCTATGGACTGGAATCTAGAGAATGCTAAAGTGATTCTGGTATTTTACTGACCTCTGCTGGTCGTTTTCTATCAAGAAAGTTAAATAGAGGCAGTTGAACAGAAAACAAAGTCCCTAAGCGGAAGCAGACCAGTCCTAGGGGCTGATCTCAAGAGCCCACAAAGTACATACACATATAAGTCTATGGTAAAGGATATACAAGAGGTCTGGCATGCTCGACCTAAAAAAGACACAGTAGATACAGTAAAGAGTGAACCATGAAGGTGGGTTGCTCCTTTAAAGTTTTATCAGCAATAATTTTAATCGACCTTGTTGGCTGCATCATTCAGTAAAGGGCCAAGAATTCTAACTGTACCTGTGAACTTTATTATTCTTGTGTTTTAGATCTGTTTATCTGCAAACTGTGAGATTTGTGAACTTTTTGGTGGGTATTTTTACATTGAATACATCCTGCTTTGGAGATATTATTGATGTGGTTACATTAATGGTCATGACACCCAAAAAACAATAAGGTGGCAGTGCTAAAATAGATCTAGCCTGCTATAGGGCTATGCAGTCCATGAAATTATATAGTACAGTGAAAAATGGTCACAGTAGAAATATTTTTGCAAAGTACAAATTTAAAGCATTCAAGGCATTACAATGACACGTGTAATAAATGCAATTTACTTTCTTAATCATCGTTTAGTTATTGAAGACAACATGATTGTCTATACATTAGATAAAATGGTGCTCAAGAGGAGGAGGGAAGAAAGTGCTCAGGAGGAGTGTGCGTTTGTGAGGGTTGCAGAAAAGGAAAGGTCATGTGCCATATGAACATCAAATTTTAGCTAAAACCTGTCCAGCCTATAACAGGCAAATTATTACAAAAAAATCATAGCACTCTACTGACAGAAAAGAAATCTGTCGTCTGATATTGCAACCATTAGGGAACGACTGTCGACGTTTCAACCCCTTTATGTAATCAAGGTTATTGAGTCCTTACCCTGGGGTCTTCATCAGGACAAGAGAGGGGAGCACCTAGGGGTAATTGAATACTTCACATTAGTCAAGTGATGCGAAGTGTCATTCCGTATTGTAGATGCGTAATAAGACAAAAAATGTTTACCGATTCAAAAGGCAGCGAGGGAAATCAGGTTGAAGAATAAAATCAGTGGGCACCTTAAAGCTCCTATGTCAGAAAGAACGAAAAACAGGTGGTATAAGGCTTAGTCATATAATGGAGGAAGAGCAAAGCCTGTATTTGATGGAAAAAGGCACTTACTCAGAGACTGAATAAAGGCGCGATCTGTCTCCGTATCATGGCCATCCGGGCCATAGAAGGCAGTGGGTCAAATAATCCCTCACCAATACAATGAAAAGCCAATAGAATAAAAAATTCTTCAGCATGGATGAAGTTATTCGATTCACCCAGGTTATGAAAAACCAAAATGAAAAGCCTATCAGGATCCACATTGATAGTCTACCCCATATGGGGATTTAATCTCTGTACCCAAAAAAGTGGCGAAACTGTTGCCTAATAGGTGCCTATTGACGACCTCTCCTATAGGAAAGACGTGAGCCCACACAGGTAAGTTAAAAATAGTCCTCCTTTAATTACAGAAACAAACGGCATTATGCATTTCGGCACTCCGTGCCTTCCTCAGATGCCATCGCTTGTTTTGGATATACTGTCCACTTCAAGTAACGGAGCGTTTCTCTAAAATATGCGGAGACACTCCTTCCTCCAATGATGGAAAGATTTTCAAACTCGCTGCCCCGAGTTTGACTGGCTGCAGTGACACATATGGAAGTCCTTGCCCCAGTGGGCGGTGGCTGCAACTCCCTTGGAGTTATGGTTCTTGTAGTGTTCTGGTGGCTCGATTTGCTGACCTTCACCCTACCATCAATGATCACAGCGTGCCGGTGTACCTTCGCCTAAGTAAGCGGAGGCGCCACAATGCAATCCTCACCCAGTCTTCTGGCCTGGCAATATGCTGCGAGTTGCAGTGGTTCGGCGTTTCTCAAGCGCCTTGAGATGCACCACCAGTTGCCACGGTCCGCCGAACTCTTCAGGGTGGGGGCTCGAGTGCGAGTGGCCACGCACACAACATCCGACCAAACGACCTCTCCTATAGGAAAGATGTGAGATCACACAGGTAAGTTAAAAATCGTCCTCCTATAATTACAGAAACAAACGGCATATATATATATATCTCCCAAAGCGCTTATCGTGGGAACATCAGCACACATGCAGAATGGGTGCCTAAAAGTGCCTAAAATGATTGTGGTTTCTTGGTTATCAAATTGTAAAATGTGTGAGCGCGCCTCGAGTGCAGCGGGAAATAGTGACAATCGAGAAACCAGTGAAAAAGGTAAAAAATGCTCACAACAAAGTTGGAGCCTACCTTCAAGAGGCTATTCAAACGTCTCCTTTCTGTTTTAGAATCGATCTGTTGACAAAAATACATTTTAATTATAAGGAAGACCCCCGAATGTACAGTAAAAACGGCACCATGGTCTGCCTTGTCTACCCCTAATATACCTGCGTCTGCCGTCTGATTTTGAGAGACTGACAGCCGGGTCCGGTACATGCTTTTATTTAAGCGCATGCCGTTGCATGCACGTTGGGTGCAGCCACTCGAGTAAACTCTAACCGAGCTCCGGTTACACAATCTGAAGTCTTTCTTTCGTTAGTCGTGGGCTATACGACCTCCAAATAAGATATTATGAGGCAGGGGCGAATCTCGGATTTAATGGTAAGAGAATTGTGAATATAAATTATTCCTTGGGGCATAGCGAGATCACTAGTGATGCATATGTAATTTCAACAAACGTGCTAGGTGGGGTACCCCGTGTGGCATGTATAATTACAACATCGTCAACATGCACGTACTTCAAGTTACACTATTGGCAATCCCAAAGAGAATTATAGTACATCTATTACCGACATCTACAGGTCTGTATATCTTAAGCAGGATTTATATTGATTGTGCATACACGGTGAACACTCTCAATACTTTAGAAAGAAAAAGGGGCTTACAAAATTATTCAAAATTAAGGACACAATTTCATTATTGATTTACCACACTGTTAATTTATAATAGCCACTTTGCATTATCAACATATCAAATGCTACATTGTTAAAGGCATACAAACAGTTGGACATAAAAGGATGCCAAATCCGCCTGAGATCACATAGTGAACATTCACATTCTTCGCTGTTGGTTGGTAAAAAAACAGTGATAGCATGAAGGCAAGTAAAATTGAATACACGCAGATGTAAATGTGAAACATGGGCCCATCCTGTTTATTATTCCATCCTGCAACTTATTGGAAAAGCTAACTGGCCACCAGTAACAGACTATTCATTAGTCAGACAAGATAATTGGGTGTTCGTAGCGTCCAATTCATTTAGGCCATTATTGACAGTGTCCATGGTCTGCATCCACTTGCTTTCACGTACATTCAGAACAGAGTTGATATCCTCGCCCCTAAATCCCAAGGTGACTTGTTCGAGGACCACCCACTTGATGGATTCTGGTTGTTGGCCAGTGTCTGGAAGTAATCGACCAGAGGGGCTCCCACCGTCCCACATCTAATCCTGCTGCAATGTTGGAGGATACTGGCCTTAATCTTTTGTCTTGTTTGGCCTATATACATCTCGTTGAAGGGGCATAGAATAGCGTAGATCACATCTGATGTGTTGCAATTAGTATGTACCTGTAGGTCAATTGTGTGATGTTTGTAGCAGAATTGTTTAGTCTCTATTGTCAACTTGCTGGCTTTACAGTGGCCACACTTAAAATGAACCACAATCTCCGGAAGGTTCCACATTGTTTGAATGGTGGGTTGAGGAGGTGTTTCAAGGAATGATCGTACCACATAGTCTTAAGTTTTTGCCCTTTTTAAAGGAATGCATAGGTGGGTCTGGAATCTCTCTAAATCATCGGAGATCAGTTTCCAATGTCTGTTGCTGATCTTTTTTATGTCGTAACTGCGGGTGCAGTACGTCGTAACGCATATCATTCTGTTAAGGGTATCCGTTGATTGTTGCTTTGGTGAAAACAGAGTCTCCCTAGGGTCAAACAACGCTCCATTCCTTGTTCGTTTAACCATTCTTTTCGGATATCCACGTTCAACGAAGTGAAATAGTCATCCTTGCGGGATGTTCCGCAACCCCCTCGGATGGTGACTGGCATATCTTAACAATGTGTTCCTCTCTGCTGGTTTTCTGTACAGAGTGGTGTATAGGCAATTATTCTCTATTTTTATCGAGATGTCCAGAAAGTCTATTGTGTGCTTATCCCAGTGGATGCTAAATTTGATGTCATCTGATCTCGCATTGAGCCATTCGAAAATAAATTGCAGATTTGTTGCGTTACCTGTCCAAATGAGCAGTAAATCGTTTATGTACCGCTTCCAGTGTGACACGTTGTCCTTAATATAGGTTGATCTGACTGTAAATGAATTGATCCTCAAACTCATCCATGTACAGGATAGCTAGATCGACGGCAAAGCCCACACCCATAGCTACACCTTTAGTCTGCAAGTAGAACTCGCCTTGAAAAAAGAAGTTCTTCATCATCGCTACTTCTAGCAATTGTACTCTGAATTCCGTTGGAACTTGTACATGATGTGGTCTCCTATGCTGTGCTCTCGTCATAGCTTCCAAAGCCGGTCGTTGAGGAATACTGGTGTACAACGAGACTATATCCATTGTTACCAACAATTGATGTTCAAGGTCAACGGGCATGTTGTCAACCAGGTTAATCACTTCCATTGTCTCATGTAGATATGCGTCTTTCATTTTCTATTAGGGATTGCCAATAGTGTAACTTTAATTACGTGCATGTTGACGATGTTGTAATTATACATGCCGCACGGGGGACCCCACCTAGTACGTTTGTTGAAATTACATATGCATCACTAGTGATCTCACTATGCCCCAAGGAATAATTTATATTCAGAATTCTCTTACCATTAAATCCTGCCTCATAATATCCTATTTGGAGGTTCTAAAGCCCACAACTATATATATATATATATATATATATATATATATATATATATATTCACTGAAAAAACCATAGGTTTCACACGTTATAGTTAGCTGGACATTTCACTCGTAAAAAACCAATGAAATTCCCCCGTTATAGTTAGTGCAGGCAACTATAACTCACGCGACCGCAATCCTCTGCTCATGATGTCAAATATTACATCACTGATGACATATGTGTCTTTATGAAAAATAAATATTTGTAATATATGTATAGCTAAAGATACAGTATTAGCATCAACAGAGGATTGCGGTCACGTGAGTTATAGTTGCCTGCACTAACTATAACGGGGGAATTTCATTGGTTTTTTACGAGTGAAATGTCCAGCTAACTATAACATGTGTGAAACCTATGGTTTTTTCAGTGAATTTGCAAGGTTTTTTAAATGCTAATTCCTAACTATAACGTGTGTGAAACCTATGTTTTTTTCAGTGAATTTGTACGGTTTTTTAAATGCAAATTTTTTTTTGAGATTTTTGGTAAACCTATGTATAAAATAATATATGTACTATATCCTGCATTATGGAATGGTTAATTCTTTTTATGCATTTTTTTCCGTGCGCGTACGGTAAGCTGACGCTACGCGCTCAGTACGTCATAAGTACGGTGCGCTTACGTGATACGTACGTGACGTACGCGTACACCGTTGCGCGGAAGCAACGTTGCGGTTACGCAGGGACGTGTAATGCGCATGCGCGAGTGCGTCTTACGTATGCGCTCCGTAAGCGCTCCGTAAGCGTCACGTTTGCACATGCGTACTTGTTTACGAGCGCGTACCGTAAGCTTACGGAGCGCGCACGATAGGTCATGTGATCCACAAAGAACACTTTTTATTGGTTGAAACTACTTTCAGTTCCAGAAACTTCCCACACCACACCCATTCCCCTCATTACTGCTTGAGATCCCCTAGGAGAAGGAGCTGAATTGACATTGAGATACAATGGCAGAGCAGCAGACCTCTTCTGAGAGTGAGCCTAGCAGCACCATCATCAGACAGAGAAGGAGGAAACAAAAGGATTCTTTTGTGTGGGAGTATTTTACTTTTCCAGAGGGGCAGAAAAAGGTCAATGCTCCATTGGTCACTTGCACACTTTGTGACCGTGTTTTATCTAGAGGAGATCCAAGGAAGAAGTATTCCTTTGGAAATCACTCTATGAAGAGACACCTTAGGGATAAACATCCCAGGACCTTTGCTCGACATACTGAAGAAAACTCTTCAGTAAGTCACCGGAGCCCAACCTCAGAAGCTCAGCCGAGTACATCATCGGCAGCTCAGCTGAGCCCTTCCTCTGAGGTGGGAGCATCACCTTCTTCTGCTCCTCTGGACATTAACCCTCGATTTCGGAGGGTTTCAATGAGGTGTACAACGTGTTGTGGTCTTATTGTTTTTGGGGAGACCAGTGTTTCCCTTATTAACAATAAGATAGACCAGCACGTTTGTTTTAGCCGCGCGCGCACGGTACGCGTAATAGTTACGCGAAGTTCGCGGAATTTTCCCTCGCGGAATTTCTCCGTTTACGCCGTGCGCATACGCTACGCGCATTCGGCGATTTTTCGAAAAAAAATTTAAATTATTTTTTGCCCTTGGGGGTCCTTCTGGGACCCCCTGACACAGGCTAGGGGGTCAGGAACTGTCCACCCTGCCCCCTTTTCATGTTCTCCACCTTTGTTTTTCACCCCCTCAGACTGCGAGAGACAAAATGGCGGCCGACACTTCCTGGTTTTCGACCGATTCGAATGTTTACTGAGATCTAACAACCAATCAGAATCGCGCTCGTGCACGGCGGCGTGCGCGTACGGTAAGCTTACGGTACGCGCTCGGAGCGCGCCCATAGATATATATATTGATTTAAGTGTTATTTTCTCAGGAAATACTGAACAGATTTACACGAGACCTTCAAAAGGCACATCCCTGACCTGAGGGCTACCTCTCTGCCAAATTTCAAGTAATTCTGTTCAGCCGTTCGGGCTGTAGCTCGGACTAAAGGTCCTATGGAAAAATGCATGGGGAAAACGCGTTTTGGACCCCCCCTTTTTCTCAGCCCCCGCTTGACGAATCCCCCCGAGACTTTCAGGGTAGGAGCGGAGCGGAGCGCCCCACCTATTTTGAGAATTTCGCGAGGATTCGTCAATCGGCGCCAAAGTTATTCCAAATAGAATGTTGCGGATTTCCTATGGAAACACGGTCCTAACTATAACTATCTACTAGCGGCCGCCAGTAGATTTTATATATATATATATATATATATATATATATATATATATATATATATATATATATATATCAAAGAAGTCGCTCCCCACGTAGCCCCTGGGAAGCAAAGGCGGCACTCCAACTGGAAAACAATCATCTTGATTTTATCGTGGCAACATGGACAAACTGCCGCCCCAACGTGTTTCAGCATACAGCCTCTGTCAAGGGTTCCAGCGGCAAAGATGACTACTTGGACTGCCACAGGTGAGTTCATTATATAGTCCTCCAATCAAATTGCTCAAATGGAAACAATTGCATCCTGGGTCGAGTAGTTCCAACAAAACAATCCAAGCCCCAATGGGCATAACATCAAGGTCCATGTAAAACAATCATGCCAAAAATTGATCAATCCAGTTGGCCCCGTCATAAACCCAAAATAACTGGTAAAGACAGACCCTTTCTATGTCTAAATCGCTCAGGACCAGTGATTGAAGGATGCTAGGTTTATGTGAACAATATTTTAGTGCAGCAGCTAATGTGGAGCCCCACACTGCAGTAGTTAAAACTGAGGCCGTCTGAGTTTCCATTGGGAACATCATTGGAGGACTATAAAGCATACTCACCTGTGACTGTCCAAGTAGCCATATTTGCCGTTGGAACCCGTGAACAAGGCAGTACGCTGAAACGCGTTGGGGAGGCAGACTTGTCCGTGTTGCCATTTCACATTAAAGATGATTGTTCCCAGTTGGAGTGTGCCGCCTTTTGCTTCCCGGGGCCATGTGGGGAGTCATTCCCTGATTTATTCACGGCACAGCCCAGTGCCGGTAGATTGGCGGCGTCACCTCGAAAAACGACGTCGGATCGCCAGCAGAATCTAAAACTGGCGGTTCGTGTCATCGCGGATTTCCGCGTTCTGAGGGCCTGTCTGGACCATTGGATTGCAGGTCCATGACGGGACCAACTGGACCTTATTTACATTGGGTATGATTGTTGATACACGGACTTTCTATGTTATGCCTATTTAGGCTTTGATTGATTTGGACAACTACTTGGCCCAGGATGCATTGTGTTTCCATTGGGAACATCATTGGAGGACTATAAAGCATACTCACCTGTGACTGTCCAAGTAGCCATATTTGCCATTGGAACCCGTGAACAAGGCAGTACGCTGAAATACGTTGGGGAGGCAGACTTGTCCGTGTTGCCATTTCACATTAAAGATGATTGTTCCCAGTTGGAGTGTGCAGCCTTTTGCTTCCCGGGGCCATGTGGGGAGTCTTCCTTGATTTATTCACGGCACAGCCCAGTGCCGGTAGATTGGCGGCGTCACCTCGAAAAACGACGTCGGATCGCCAGCAGAATCTAAAACTGGCGGTTCGTGTCATCGCGGATTTCCGCGTTCTGAGGGCCTGTCTGGACCATTGGATTGCAGGTCCATGACGGGACCAACTGGACCTTATTTACATTGGGTATGATTGTTGATACACGGACTTTCTATGTTATGCCTATTTAGGCTTTGATTGATTTGGACAACTACTTGGCCCAGGATGCATTGTGTTTCCATTGGGAACATCATTGGAGGACTATAAAGCATACTCACCTGTGACTGTCCAAGTAGCCATATTTGCCGTTGGAACCCGTGAACAAGGCAGTACGCTGAAACGCGTTGGGGAGGCAGACTTGTCCGTGTTGCCATTTCAGATTAAAGATGATTGTTCCCAGTTGGAGTGTGCCGCCTTTTGCTTCCCGGGGCCATGTGGGGAGTCATTCCTTGATATATATATATATATATATATATGTGTGTATATATATATTTTTTTCACTGAAAAAACCATAGGTTTCAGGCACGTTCTAGTTAGGCATCAGCATTTAAAAAACCTTAGAAATTGACTGAAAAAAACATAGGTTTCAGGGGCGTTATAGTTAGCTGGACTTTTCACTCGTGCAAAACCATTGAAATTCCCCCGTTATAGTTAGTTCAGCTAACTATAACTCACGCGCCTGCAATGCACTGCTGATGACGTCACATATTACATCACTCATGACATGGTCAGTGACATCACTCATGACCTCACTGATGATTACTTTTGATTCCATCAAGAAGGCATTCAGATGTGTCACACATTTGCCATAAATTCAGAATGTTAGCACTCTAGTTGCTTATTAGATCACTGTAGTAAAGCTACTGCTCACCAGGGAAGTCTGCTGCTGGTATTGAAAGTGCATGTTTCAGTCTGCATGTCAGAATTTTTTAATGAAATAGAAGAGGATTTGAGAAGTCACTCAAAATGTGCCCTAATTTTTCTTTCTGCAGCACTAATCATACTTTCTATGGCAAAATGAACCCCCTCATGTTGTTCCTTTTTAAATTAAATGTTTTAAGAGTTACCACTTTATTCCAATCAAGATGGCTTAAAGTGTGCAATACGTTTGTCATAAGTAGGACTGTTAGCGCTCTAGTTGTTCTTTAGAACACTCTGGGAAGCTGCAGTAGAACACAAAGGAATCAACTGACAGTCTCTGCCCTTGTTGGAAGTACATGTTTTACTGAGAATGTCAGACTTCATTCTCACATGACTGAGAAAGATAATGTGAATTTACAGAAAATATGTTCTCAGTTTAGCTTATAGATCACCTTCCAAACCTCTGTGGGAAAAGCATGAGAAAATAGTTTTCTCTCAAACATGATTCATGATATCCCAGCAGAAGGCTTTTTCACATGGTAAAATCACCTTAGAACACACCACAATTCCTAAAATGAGTATGGTACCATCAACAAATGATTTATAATGTAACTAAAGTCTTAAAACCTTCTATTAACTGCAATGCTTTTTAATGAGGTGCTATCATGTATATTGGTCCCAAGATGGCTGCCAACACTTCTTGGATGAAGTACTGACCGCCAATCAGATCTCATTTTAACTCTAATTTTCTCAGGAACTACTGAACGAATTTACACCATTCAAGCAAAAGGCATGAGGCTGAACTGAGGACTACCTCTTTGCCAAATTTGGTGTAATTCCGTTCAGCAGTTCGGGCTGTAGCTGCGTCAACCGGTCCTATAAGAAAATGCATGGGGAAAACGTGTTTAGGGGCCCCCCTTTTTTCTCTGCCCCCGCTTGACGAATCACCGTGAAATTTTCAGGATAGGAGCGGACCGGAGCTGGCCAAAAGTTTGGAAAATTTTGCGAAGATTCATCAATCGGCACCAACGTTATTCCAAATAGAATGTTGCGTATTTCCTATGTAAAATAGGTCCTAACTATAACTACCTACTGGCAACTGCCAGTAGGATATATATATATATATATGCATGCGACATTTGATGATTGAATAAATCATCACTAACTTTCAACTTTGCCTGCGGAGTCTGTTTCCTGGTGTTGCACAGTTTCTGTGGATGGTTGTACCTCTGGGCTCCTTTTGTGATCTATATATAATATACATTTTTTAAGACATCAATTTTCAAACCGTGTTCCATCACCGTTATCTATTTGTCGGCCCAGCTTGAAAGTAATGAGGCCCCTGTGACGTTTTGGGATCTTACCTTCCCTTTCTGGTTGAAAGAAAGACTTCAGATTGTGTAACCAGAGCTCGGTTAGAGTTTACTGCATGCCGGTATCGAGCGGCTGCACCCAACGTGCATGCAGCGGCATGCGCTTAAATAATAGCACGTACCGGACCCGGCTGTCAGTCTCTCAAAATCAGATGGCAGACGCAGGTATATTGGGGGTAGACGAGACGGGCCATGGTGCCGTTTTTACTGTACATTCGGGGGTCTTCCTTATATTTAAAAGGTATTTTTGTTAACACATTGTAGTGACTTCGACAGACATGTAGAGGATCTTTAGATGTTTATTAGTAGTAAGTTACAGGTAATCCAGTTCAATCCAATACAAGACCAATCATAGACCCCACCAGGAGCAGCCAGTGTGGTGCTCAGCCCTTCTCAACTGACATCTCAGGCTCCCAACATTCTGTACTACATCATAGAATGAACATTCCACTGGCAAAGCAAGAGATGCAGTGCATAACAACAAAGCCAGGATATTACATATCCCCTTTTCTTCCATATAAAACAATGAAGAAAGAAAAGAGAACAAAGAGATAGAAAAAACACAAAAAGTAAATCAGAAACATCGCAAACCATTGAGAAAACAGAACAACCAAAAGGAGAAGCGAAAACATAAGTGAAGAAAACAGAGAAGAAAGACAAAAAGTGAGAATGCCATAAGAATGACAAAAAGTGACAATACCATCCCCTTTTCCTCACAACAACAACAAAAAGAGAAAATAACAAACAACTACCTCCAGATATACCTACTGGCCAGGCAAGTATAAAAAGAGACGAGTCATACAAGACACTAACAAAGTGTGGGAGAAGAAAACCTCCAACGAACAAAAAAAACACCACAGTGAGAGAAAAACAAAGAAAAATAGAATCCAGAATTCACAGATGAAATCAATAAAAGATAACAAGAGGAAAACTGAGCTGTAAGGGGAAATGATGAGTCAAATCAAGATAAATCACACCAAATTCCCATTACATGAAAATTTCAATAAAATATTAAATACAACTTGTGTAGTGTAACCAAATGAGACGAGAGGTGTCCGTGTATGGACAACTAGTGTGGAGCTTCCACACTGTGCACTAAAGCAACATAAAAGTTAGCTTATCAGGTAGGAACCCGAGTACATGGGTAGGAACCTGTGACAGTGTGCACTGAAAGGAAAGAAATACCCTGGAGGTAAATTCTTGTGCACTGAGCAGATGGTAATGTGACCCATATGAAACACCTCATGAAGAGGCAAACATGATGTGCACCGTAAAAATGGGAATGTAACCCATATGAGACACCTCATGTAGAGGTCCTAGTTGTGCACCAGTAGAAGAGCAAGAACCCCTACGTAACACCACGTGTGAAAGTAAGGAAAATGTGCACGATAATGACGGGACTCAGAACCCTTGTATGACACCCCGTGTGTAGGTAACAATGTGCACAGTAATGACGGGACTAAAAACCCCTGTGCACTGTAATGACGGGACTCAAAACCCCTGCGAGATACCTCGTGATGAGGAACAGATTGTGCACTGCCTGAATAAAAAACCTTAGGCACCCTGTGTAGGATAAAATGTGCACTGTAACACATAGGACAAAACCACTAAATCTATAGTTGTGCACCATAGACAATGGGGATAACCCATGACACACCACGCATAGAGGCCAAAATGTAATTAAAACAGGTGAAGTACCTCTCATGGCGCGCAGGTGCAGGTCCAAGGCTCGTCAGCCCGTTGGCTCAAGGGAGCCGTAATAAATGATTCAAAAGTTGGTCGCACTCTGCTCGTCACACCAGCAAGTTGCCCCAAGGAACTGTGGTAGATGTAGTGGCGACGGCGAGTACGCCTATGCCACGATGTATGTAGAAAAGTATGAATCATTTATTACGGCTCCCTTGAGCCAACGGGCTGACGAGCCTTGGATCTGCACCTGCGCGCCATGAGAGGTACTTCACCTGTTTTAATTACATTTTGGCAGTCCACGCGGCACCCCTTTACACTGACCTGCTCCCTGCTGACGAGAGGCAACTACCTCGAAACACGTGTCCAGGGATGGCTAATGCATACACATACTTTTCTACATACATCGTGGCATAGGCGTACTCGCCGTCGCCACTACATCTACCACAGTTCTTTGGGGCAACTTGCTGGTGTGACGAGCAGAGTGCGACCAACTTTTGAATCATTTATTACGGCTCCCTTGAGCCAACGGGCTGACGAGCCTTGGACCTGCACCTGCGCGCCATGAGAGGTACTTCACCTGTTTTAATTACATTTTGGCAGTCCACGCGGCACCCCTTTACACTGACCTGCTCCCTGCTGACGAGAGGCAACTACCTCGAAACACGTGTCCAGGGATGGCTAATGCATACACATACTTTTCTACATACATCGTGGCATAGGCGTACTCGCCGTCGCCACTACATCTAACACAGTTCCTTGGGGCAACTTGCTGGTGTGACGAGCAGAGTGCGACCAACTTTTGAATCAAAGGTACACATCTTCTCCACTCTCGCAGCAGAAGGAGTAGGAACTGGTACATACCTGAGCACGCACACTTCTTCACCAGACAGTGTGTAAATGTAGGCTTACCCTCACCGAAGGCTCAGCACCACTAGAAGAAGGCTTAGTCTGAAACTTAGAGATGTACTCAGGGAAGTAGACAGCCTTTAGAAGAAGAGCAGTTCTTTAAGTTGAACAGACTGTGCTGCGAAGACAGGAACTGGCACTTTGCGTTGAGGGCGACCGATGGGAGGTTACTGGTGGGGTCAAGGATGCCAGTTGAGATAGGTGCCAGCTTGAGTTACTGATAAGTCTGTGGAAGTAGTTAATTGAAGATTGAAGAGGTGGAAGTAGCAGGTTCTTTAGAAGATCGTCGCCAAAATTCTGTAGTGACTTAGACAGACGTGTAGAGGATCTTTAGATGTTTATTAGTAGTAAGTTACAGGTAATCCAGTTCAATCCAATACAAGACTAATCCCAGACCCCACCAGGAGCAGCCAGTGTGGTGCTCAGCCCTTCTCAACTGACATCTCAGGCTCCTAACATTCTGTACTACATCATAGAATGAACATTCCACTGGCAAAGCAAGAGATGCAGTGCATAACAACAAAGCCAGGATATTACACACATCGATTCTAAAACTGAAAGGATACGTTTGAATCACCTCTAGAAGGTAGATTTACAACTTTGTTATGAGCATTTTTTTTACCTTTTTCACCGGTCTCTCGATAGTCACTATTTCCTGCCGCACTCGAGGCGCGCTCACACATTTTATAATATGATAACAAAAGACACCACAATCTTTTTGGGCACTTTTAGGCACCCATTCTGCATGTGTGCTGATGCAGTTCTCATGATAAGTGCTTTGGGATATATATGTATACAATTTTAATGATTACTGGGCGTGTAAGGTTACTTCTCTAATGTGCACTACAGCTATAGGCACCTATTAGGCAACAGTTTCGCCACTTTTTTGGGGTACAGAGAATAAATCCCCATATGGGGTAGACTCTCAACGTGGATACTGATGGGCGTTTCATTTTGGTTTTTATAACCGGGGTGAATCTAATAACTTCATCCATGCTGATGACATTTTTTTATTCTATTGGCTTTTCATTGTATTGGTTTAGGAAGCCAATTATGTACGTGTAAACCAGAGTGAGGGATCCTTTGACCCACTGCCTTCTGTGGAACAGATGGCCACGATACGGAGATAGCTCGCGCCTTGATTCAGTCTCTGAGTAAGTGCCTTTTTCCATCAAATACAGGCTTTGCTCTTTCTCCATTGTATGACTAAGCCTTATGCCACCCTGTTTTTCGTTCTTTCCGACATAGGAGCTTTAAGGAGGCCACTGTTTTTATTTTGCAGCCTGTTTTCTCTTGCTGCCTTTTGATTCGGTAAACATTTTTTGTCTTATTACACCTTTACACTACGAAATGACACTTTGCATCGCTTGATTAATTACCCCAGGTGCTCCCCTCTCTTGTCCTGATGAAGACCCTCGGTTAAGGGCTCAATAAATGTGATTACATAAAGAGGACGAAACGTCGACAATCGTTCCCTAATGGTTGGAAGCTCAGACGACAGAGATTTGTTTTCTACGTCAATAGAGTGCTATGATTTTGTTGTTATAATTTACCTGTTATAGGCTGGACAGGCTTCAGCTAAAATGTAATGTACATATGGCGCATGACCTTTCCTTTTCTGCAACCCTCACAAACACACACTCCTCCTGAGCACTTTATTCCCCCCTCTTCTTGAGAACCGTTTTATCTAATGTATAGACAGTCGTGTTGTCTTCAATAACTAAACGATGATTAAGAAAACAAATTGCATTTATCGCAGATGTGTAGTTTTGATGCCTGGAATGCTTTAAATTTGTTCTCTGCAAAAATATTTCTACTGTGACCATTTTTCACTGTACTGCATCTTACCCGGGTTCGATAGTATTTCGGGTCACCCCATTGATATATAACTACTGAAATTATATAAGCATCTTTCTTTACATAATACAACTTGATCTTTTTGTCTATACTCTATAACGGTGTTTTATCCTGTTTGATTCAGAATATTATTCTACAAACTAGTACACATTGGGTTAATATAGTTAACTGGGTGATGTGGGAAATACCTGTTAATGGGGAGGTGCAAAATGGGTCTCAAAATCTATCTAAGGTCGATTAGGCCTTGCCGAGCCCATAAGGTCCTGCCCAACACAGATTCTTTTATATTTGTTTAGAATATCTTCCTTTAAGCATCATGAACACACATAACAAACAACTTCATAGAATAATGTCATCAGAACAATGCTTTTAGGCCACCCAGGCCTGTCTAAATATTCCTAATATGATTATTTCTCAAACTCGAATAAGCATTGAAGAGTGTTGTAATTAAAATTCTTTTCATAACTCCAAGATCTAGTCAGGTGACCTGTTGGCTACTGTGCTTAGTGTGGGGCCAGTGTCACAAAGCTCCATAAGGGAATTTTGCTGGAGGACATATCAAAGCAGGAAAGTGCTCCATATTTACTTACTCAATTCCACAACCCAGGCTATTATTCAGTAGTTCGTTATTGTTCCGTAGAGTAGGCATATACCAACAGCAATTTTGTTAGACCGCGTTCGTGATGAGATTTAAAAGTGAACTTGAACAGTGCTTTTATTCTCAAGGACGTGCATTTACACAGCCAAGAGTTTTTACAAATCTATTGTTCTTACATGTATCAGTTTAGGATTATGGATAATCCTGCATGAAAAAAGTATCCGTCCAGCAGATACCCGTGGGCGTGTTCAAAACTACCCATTAGGCCACATGTCCGCTTTTTGAACAGAATGTACCTATGGGCATTGTATTTATTTTTAGTATTTCTAGTGCACACAACTAACCACATGGGCAATGGAGCACATTACAATGCAGTTACAAACTAAAAACAACAATTGACACATAGATACGTAAGACCATAAGCAGAAAAGCGGGCATCAGCCGCTGTTTGTATGGATGATATTATCTGAATATGTAAGTCGTACCTGAAGGACCTAATGTATGGGTTAAGTGCGATGTTTTCACCATCTGGGGCGCTGTCCAGGAGAAGACCTGTTTCTGCGTCTTGCTTTATAATTATTTTGGTGTATGTAGTAGAAAGCGGAATTTTCCCCCTTTACCTGCTTTAGCCTTTCGTTTGTCTTTAAGGTAGGATGGTAACCTGAGTAAAGAGCTTTGTGAGTTATTCTGGCCAATTTAAAGTTAATTTTTGCCTCAAAGGGGAAACAGTGGAGATCTTTTAGGGATGGGGTGGTCCGGTTTTTATCTTTGCGGGATGAATGTCTGTCCACTGGATCTTTACCCCTGTGAACCAATCCTCTCTCTCACACTTCTTAAGTATTCTTTCATGGACTCGTACCTCGATTCTAAAGTTATTAAGGGCACAGTTTTGTTATTTGTCAGTTTGTGGTGTTCAAGACTTTAGTTTCCCAACATCTTAATAGTTTTGTTTATTCTGACTCTCGTACCTCTTGCCATTACTTACCTTGATGCTTCGTTTCTACCAGGTTTGCTTTTTTCGGTTTTGATTTCAGCTTGGTTCAGTAAATTAACTGTATTGCAGCAATAATCTAGCGCTTACTTTCCCTACGTGGGTTTTGAAGAGCTTATGTACATGTGCAGCAAGCTACGGCATGTATGGTGTGTGGTTGAAAGGGTATTTTCTTTGTGATCTTATGTTGGAAGCGTTTCTGTGCCGTGCATGATGACCCTCTCAGTGTGGTTATCGTGTTATGGTACGCAGACTGTGGCCATGTTGTAAATGATGTGGTGTGAGAGACTGACATGCTGTTTATGGTTTTCAGTATGCTGGCAACTTTTGAACAGCACCTGAATTTTCCACTTTCCATACTTCTGCAGCACACCTTTTCAAGTGCTATCGATTCTTCTTTGCAACTGTACTGTTCTTATGCAAGAGCAAGGCCACTCAGCTTGATGCTTTCAAAGTTATTCCTCAAGATAAGGTACACCAATTAAAAGCCACATTATTAATAGGTGTCAACCACATTAATTGTTCTGTACCTGATCTAGCAAGCACATTTTCTAGGCATCTGCATATTTTGAATTAAATAAGCTTAGCCAGTAAGCAATATTCGAGTTTGTATGCAGGACTATACTTGGTTACTAGTAACACCCATTATTCACAGCACCACAAACCATCAGAATCTTTCAATATCAAACCCGTAATAAAAAAATAAAATAAAATTTTTTAAAGTAAATTTTTTATAAACAATGTTTTAGTTTTATCAGTTTCATATAAGAAAGCCCAATAAGGTAATGAAAAACATAATCATGTGTACAAGTGAATTAGGCTAAATAGCTTGTTGGATTTACTAATAGGAGTTACCTTGTAGCTTAACAGAAGCGATCCAATAAAGGTCCCTACATTTACTTTGTTTATGCGTGCAAAGGTCTACTGTTCTGAAGCAAAGCCCTCAGTGCTTTGTTTGTATGGTTATCTGGTGAAATTTCTATATTTACACTACACACTCATGCATCTGGCATAAATAATTTTTGTGTGCTGTATTTGATATACTTCTTCATCAGCGTATATAAATATATCTGGGTATTAGAAAGGAATATGTATAAAAAAGTATTTTATCATAATGGTTAAGGAGAAGGACTGGTGGAATGGGGATTAAAATGTGAAAGCTTTCCCACCTATGTGTAAGGAACACCAGATATCACACAAGCCCTGAGAGGACACCCAGTCCAGTAACAGAGTGTTCTTGGAAAGTTTAGTAGGTTATGGTTGACAACTATCAAGGGTGCATCCATGATCACATTGAAATTGCCTCTTGTTACACAGTAATCCCATGAGGAGTGCTTGATAACAATTCACTCAGGACACGCAAGTATCCTGCTCAAGAGGGATTGGAGTACAGACCGTCTGCAGTCTGTCTTACCGGTTGCCTGTAACCATGATATATCATCCTAAACGCTCTCTGTGGGCCATGGACAGTGCCAGCATAAGTGACCTATGAAGTAGTACCTGCTCTCCACTTCTTATCCTTTGTTGAACCCTGCTTGGAATACCTGGTTGTATCCAGATCTCCTCAAAAATGATATCTTGTGCTAAGAGATGTGCTCCTTGTTGCAAGAGGGTATCTGGGGATTGTCTCTTGGCAGACTACATTACCGCCCTTCCCCGTTTAATCCTATCATTAAGACCGTTGGCATTCCAGGATAGGACATACTAAGATGAGCGTTAGCGACTTAATTCCAGGATGGCATGAATCGCAGTGTGAAGAATTTATGTACCTGATCTTATTTTTCTCCAAAGTATTTTATTGTTTCATAAGCAAATACATTTGGCATACACATCGACGTCCACATTGTACAATTTTAACAGTTAGTGAGTGAAATTGGTACAGATTGCCCATAATACCCTATAATATATATGTTCAGTTGTGAAATTTATATTTACCGTGTCCTTTCGCATAAGTCTTCGGGTAGGTTAATTGGCAATGTAAGAGGATTTTAGCCAGCGACCAAGACTGACAAAGTACAAGGCGTAATTGTCCACCCAATTATATGTTACAGTGGCGCTAACCACATCCCTTCTACCCTGTCCTGCTCAGAGGGGAATCCTGTGACTTTTTAAACCACCCTCTCAAGGGAGCAGCAGTGATCCATACCAATTCAAGGTTCCTGTAATGTAGAGGTGGTGTATGCACTCCATTCTTGGCTATGTCTTGTTTAGCTATTAGGTAGCCAAGATCAATAAACATGTGTTGGACCAATGTACATTCCATTTCTTCATGATCCCCAAAAGGGCATTTCTGATGGATACATCTGCCAGTGGATTCCTCACCTTGTGAATATCCCCTGCACCAGCATTCCACTGAACTTTTTACCCAGCTCTCTACGCCGACGTGGACGTCATAATGCATCGGCTCCGCTCGCGACTCCGTATGACATCACCGGAGCCATAAGAGAGCCACGTCGGCGTGATGACATCAGTTTCCTTTTTTCCGCGCCGTCGACGCGTAACGGTTTTCCAGCACTCTCCTGCTACTTTGTAGTCTTGTAGTGGGTTACTGTTTGTGAATTCACCATGTCTTTGACTAGGAAGTCAGGTTTCAAACCTTGTAGGGAATGTGGGGGCCACATGTCAATGACTGACCCCCATGAAGATTGTTTGTGGTGCCTTTCTTCTGACCACGACGTGGAGGACTGTTCCAGCTGCAGAAGAATGAACCCCAAGGCCTTGAAGGAGAGAGAGGCGAAGCTCTTCATGGCCAAGGCGAAGAAGGAAAAGAGGGGTAAGAGGAAGGAGAGATCGAGGCCGGAGTCGTCGACTTCACACTCTTCAAAGTCAAAGAAGCATCACAAGAAAAGAAAGCATAGCTCTCGGCGCCGGTCTTCGAAGAGCAAGGCTTCGAGATCACCGTCGCCTCGACGTCGAAGTAAGGATGTTGTATCTCCTAGGAAGTCTCCAGAGAGGTCACCTTCGCCGAAGCGGACTCCGGCGCGGCCCCCGGCGCAGTCTCCAGCGCAGTCTCCGGCGCCAGTGGAGTCTTCTGCTTCTGACGTCGAGTAAGAACAAGAAAAAGAGCTTTCACCAGAGCCGGCTGATCCTGTGGCTCCTGTCGGGGACTTTTCGGCTCTGGTTCCAGGTACTCCTCAGCCGGATTCGGGATCAATCCCTTAGCCGCAGTTCCCGACTCCGGGTGCGGATTCGACCCATTTTCTTAATGCGATGTATGGGATTTTTCAACGGGCTGCCTTACCTTCCGGCGCACCATCTGGTCCCGTGGGTCCTATGGCATACACCTCGGGAGTGCCGTAGCATTATGCTCAGGCCCCATTTATGCCCTTTTTTGCCGATGGCTACTTCGTGGCAGTTTCCGGCGCCGTCTGGGGATCCATCTCGGCTTCGTTTGGATCAGCCTTCTTCGGAGCCGACTCCGACACCGCCGACTCCACGTTTGGTTCCACCGACTCCGCGTACGGCGCCGCCGACGCCGGTTCTTCGGATCCGTTCAAGGAGAGAGGCCCAGAGAGTCTTGGAAGAGGAGCGTTATAGGGAGGAAGTGGAAGAAGGTGAGGTGGATACATCTTCTGACGACTTTGAAGGCATTCAAGATGCTAGTGGTCTTGATACAACTCCGGAGTGGGAGCATTCTTCTAGTAGATCCTCGCCACCGCAAGAACTGGCTCCCTATCCTTTAGTTATTAAGAAGGCCGCAGAGTTGCTGGACTTGCAGTTACCCTCTGCTGAATATAAACCAAACCTTCTAACTGAAGTACTACATTCGCCAGCTTCAACTATTGAACCCAGTCTCCAGACAGGTGGCAAGGAGATATAGGGTGGCTCCTGGGGATCCAAGTTTTCTAGCTTCCCACCCTTCTCCAGAAAGCCTGGTGGTGCAAGCTTTATGTTCGAAGCATTCTTCAGGCGCCTTCCCTCAGACTCCTGCGTATAGGGAGTCTAAAAAGACGGATCAGGCAGCTAAAAAGACCTTTTCTTCAGGGAGCATGGCGCTTCAATCCACTAATGCCACCTGCTTACAAGGGCGCTACGTTCATGCTCTTATGGACTCTATGAAATCATTAGCCCCTAAGCTGCCAGAAGGAGATAAAGTTTATTTTATGGAGGTGGTCACTGACACTCAGGCTGCTGCAAGGCAGGTAATTCAGTCTGGGCTTGACACAGCTGATTCTGTGGCAAGGATAATGGGATCGTCGATAGCCACTAGGAGGCAAGCGTGGCTTCGTTCTTCTGGCTTCTCTACTGATGTTCAAGCCACTTTGGTAGATTTGCCTTTTGACGGAGAAAAACTTTTTGGTGAAAAGGCTGATTCCGCCTTGCAAAGATTTAAAGAGAGCAGGGTAACGGCGAAATCTTTAGGATTACAGACTCCTGCTAAGGGATTTGGTCTTAGCAAATTCAGAGGCTTTGGGAGATCCTCATTTCGTACTTTCCGGCAGCCTCAACAGCAGCAGCAACAGCAGCAGCAGAATGCCCTCTATAGGTCGTATAGAGGAAGGCAAAGGGGATGGAGAGGTTCTGGTCGCAACCCATCTTCATCTTCTGCGTCCTCTGCTCCCAATGAAGCTTCAGGGAAGCAGCCCTAGATCCCCCATCCTAGATCATGTGAGACCTGTGGGGGGTCGGGTGTCCCACTTTCTGCGAGGTTGGAAATCTGTTACAACCAACCTTTGGGTTTTAAACCTCGTGGAGACTGGGTATGCCCTTCCATTTCGGGAGTTTTCTCCCCCTTACCTTCCTTGCCAGGGTTACTGCTCCAAAGACCATCTGCTTCTTTTGTGGAAGGAGGTTCTAGCTTTGCTTCAAAAGGGTGCGATAGAGGTGGTTCCAGAGCAGGAAAGGGGTCAGGGATGCTACTCCCGGTATTTCCTGATTCCCAAGAGGGACGGCAGATTGCGTCCGATCCTGGACCTCAGAGTCTTGAATTTTTACCTGAAACAGGAGTAATTCAAGATGCTGACCCTTGCGCAGGTTCTTCAAGCGTTGCAGCAAAGAGACTGGATGGTGTCGATCGACTTGCAGGACGCGTACTTCTATGTCCCAATCCTGAAGTCGCACAGGAAGTATCTCCGTTTTACGGTTGGGTCGCAACATTACCAGTTTGCAGTCCTCCCGTTTGGTCTTACTACCGCACCTCGAGTCTTCACGAAGGTGATGGCGGTGGTGGCTGCTCATCTCAGGAGGTCGGGGATTCCGGTTTTCCCCTACCTGGACGACTGGCTTCTGAAGGCAGAGTCCCCAGAGATGGTGCAACATCATCTGCAGGTAACATCTCAGCTGTTATTCGACTTGGGTTTTTCGATCAATGTGCCCATATCTCACCTGGTGCCCTCTCAGCCCAACCTGTTCATAGGGGCGGTACTGGATACTACTGTGTGTCGAGCATTTCCTCCTCCTCAAAGAATTCTCGACATTCAGGAGTTGATCCCTTTATTCCACAATGGAGCGGTTGTTCCAGTTCTGAAGGTCCTTCGTCTGCTCGGTCTGTTCGCTTCCTGCATTCTGTTGGTCAACCATGCACGCTGGCACATGAGGGCGCTCCAGTGTTGCCTCCGCAGGCAGTGGTATCAGCACAACTGAGATCTCAGGGAGTCGATCAGGATCTCCAGAGAAGCTGCAGCGGATCTAGCTTGGTGGAGCGTGGGGGGCAATATGTCTCAAGGGAAGCCCTTCTATCTGCCTCCATCGGTGGCCACAGTGATAACGGATGCCTCCGCCCTAGGGTGGGGTGCGCATCTTGGGGATCTGGAGATCAAAGGTCTTTGGTCTCCAGAGGAAAGGTTGCTTCACATCAACCTTCTGGAATTGTGGGTGATTCGTTTGGCACTCAAGGCCTTCCTCCCTTCCCTTCGCGGTCAGTCTGTTCAAGTCCTGACAGACATCACTACCTCAATGTGGTATGTCAACAAGCAGGGAGGAGTGGGGTCGCATTGTCTCTGCAGAGAGGCTCTGCGTCTATGGTCCTGGGCTCAGGACCATCAGATTTGTCTAATGGAAAATCATCTGGCTGGGGTGCTGAACGTACGTGCGGACAGTCTCAGTCGGCAGTTCTCCGCCGACCACCAGTGGAGGCTCCATCCAGAGGTGGTTCGTCACGTCTTTCGGACGTGGGGACCACCTCGGGTGGACCTATTTGCCTCCCGCGAGAACGCGCACTGCCCGTCATTTTGCAGTCTCTAGTATCCGATGCAGGGAGCATTGGGGGACGCGTTTCAGTTAAGTTGGGGCTCACAACTCCTTTACGCATTTCCTCCCATACCCCTGATTCCTCGGGTTCTGAGGAAGATTCGCCAAGACCGGACCCAAGTTATTTTGGTCGCCCCGGATTGGCCAAGAAGGGTGTGGTATACAGATCTTCTCCACCTCTCCTCGTGCCCTCCGCTCCGTCTCCCTCTCCCTCTGAGACCTCCTCTCGCAGTCGGAGGGGCAGGTTCTACACCCCCACCTCCAGAGCTTACACCTTCATACCTGGAGATTGAACGGGGAAACCTGAATTCCTTCTCTCTCCCGCCTGATGTGGTGGATGTTATTTTATCGGCCAGGCGACACTCCACCAAGTCCATTTACTCATATAGGTGGTCAAAGTTTGTTAAATGGTGTGGAGAGAGATCCATTGACCCTTTAAAAGCCCATCTTTCTGATGTGCTTCAGTTTGTACTTTCTCTGGCTCGGCAGGGCTGTGCTGTGGCCACGGTCAAGGGCTATCTATCGGCCTTATCGGCTTTTCTATGTCTTCCTGATCAACCGTCGTTATTTAAATCTCCTATTGTACTAAGGTTTATCAAAGGACTTACAAACAGGTTTCCACCTACTCCTTTTGTAGTGCCACAGTGGGACCTTAATCTTGTCTTAACTTTTCTGATGAGGTCTCCGTTTGAGCCTCTTCATAGTTGTCCTTTGAGGCTGTTGTCCTTTAAGACGGTCTTTCTTGTAGCCATAACCTCGGCAAGGAGGGTGAGTGAGCTTCAAGCTCTTAGTTCTAAACCCCCGTTTTTACCATTACATGCTGAAAGGATGGTACTCTGGACCAGGGCTGCTTTCCTGCCTAAAGTGGTTACTCCGTTTCATTTGGGGCAGTCTATTACTCTCCCTGTTTTTTATCCACCTCCTCATCCCTCCAAGGAGGAGGAAAGGCTTCATCGTCTGGACCCAAAAAGAGCTGTGAGCTTTTACTTGGACAGAACGAAAGACTTTCTTTTGGACGATCAGCTTTTCGTGGGGTATGTTGGACATTCTAAAGGAAAAGCTGTGCACAAGCGCACTCTGTCAAGATGGATCAACCTTGCCATCAAGATCTGCTATGCCCTGGCTGGTAAGGTTCCTCCTGAGGGTATTAGAGCTCACTCAACTAGGGCTAAGTCTTCCACCTCTGCTTTGGCCAGGGGTGTTCCTGTGGCAGACATTTGTAAGGCCGCGACTTGGGCCTCCCTTCATACCTTCGCAAAGCATTATTGCTTAGACTCTGAGATGAGGAGGGAGGGCCACTTTGCGCGCTCTGTCTTGCAAGACTTTTTGGTATAGGAAGGTGGACACCCTCCTCCAAGAGTGGGACTGCTGTGGGAATCTATTCACAAGGTGAGGAATCCACTGGCAGATGTATCCATCAGAAGAACAAGTTACTTACCTTCGGTAACGCTTATTCTGGTGGATACAGTATCTGCCTGTGGATTCCTCACTGGCCCACCCGCCTCCCCGTTGTCCACCTTTGTGTACCTTAAAAGATGTCTTGCTTGAGATGTTGTTATGCTTTGTAGCTTCTTTCTTTCTGGTACATTGGTAGGAAATGCTTGTTTTCTTTAGCTTTCCTTTTGTTTATGTACTATGTACATTTGATTGTATATTGTATACTGTGTATACTTTGAATCTGTCGTTGGTCCACCTGTGCGCCTCGGAGGCACGGAAAAAATGGGTGGAACTGACGTCATCACGCCGACATGGCTCTCTTATGGCTCCGGTGACGTCATACGGAGTCGCGAGCGGAGCCGAAGCATTATGACGTCCACGTCGGCGTAGAGAGCTGGGGAAAAAAGTTCCGTGGAATGCTGACGCTGGGGATATTCACAAGGTGAGGAATCCACAGGCAGATACTGTATCCACCAGAAAAAGCGTCACCGAAGGTAAGTAAGTTGTTCTTTTGGGTGATAACTCAAAACAATAGCACAACATTGAGGTCATTGCTTGTTGGAATGTTAGGACAATGGCAAATATAAATTAGTACCCCCTGCTTATTTTTATGGTTTCTAGGCGAGGGCAAAACTTACAATAGAAACAAAATTCCTTGGCAACCTTATGTATTATATCACAGCTCATTAGTCTCTTATTCACCCAAGAATGTACAGCTTAACTGGTTGTGCTTATTATCATTTATTCAACATTTTATTTATTTATTCATTCATCAGGTCTTGCTTTGTTGGGGGGGGGGCATGGCCAGCAGCAGACAGAAGTGGCTGCACAGTAACACGGCTACGGCTTCCCACATCCACGATCCCTCATCATCCTTTGTATAATCTGTATCAAAAGAGAAATAAATCACAGATAAAACTCAACGATATGCGGAGTTCCTGCCACAATGACGATCAAAGAAAGTACTGCTGCAGAGCCGCCCTAATCATGACCGGTGCCAGCAGCAAGATGGTGGCCCCCGATCAGAAGATGAAGGTTAGTGAGCGACATTCTTGCCGACACTGCCTAGCTGCGGACCCATCTGGGGCAGCAGCGGGACAACTTCATGTAAGGGAGCACCCCAGGCGCAAAGAGATCACAGTGGGCGCCGCACCAGGGCAGTGCTAAGATTTTATCCCAGAGCGCACGGACCTATGAAGCTATGGCTGGGTGGAAGGCAAGGGAACGGCCGATAAACGGACAGCTCTGTGCTCAACGAAGGCACCCACATCAAGGAAACAACGATTCGCCCCAGGGAAAACACCATTGGGGAAGCAGAGGCCTTGGTGGTTTACCGGTGACACACGGATACTCAGAGGTAGGCGAGCGGCGGGCAGATTGAACACCAGCGCCCGGCAGAGAAGGTAGGCCTCCCAAAAGTAGACAGCGGACCGAAGGAAAGGAATGAAAGCCCCTGGGAGCACCGAACCAAGGCAATACAAGATCTCTAGTAGGAGGGAACAAACGAGTCCAACACAGATCTGCTGATTGCACAATTCATGGTAGTAAGACTGAGTCCGTGATAATAATATATTCAAGAGGAATATTAAACTCCCAAAGCATAACATACCCCTACAAGGAAGAAAGAGCGGAGAGCGAGCCCCACTCCGGAAACCCAACCGGCCGTGCAATTAACACCCAAGCAGGCGATGGGGAGAACCTAGCACTCGCAGAATTACGGCAAGGAGCATCCCTGCAAACCAATAACAAGCATTTACAATGCAATAGGTCTCGCATTTACGCGAGTTTGAGCTATTCACATTGCAAATAACAATAACAATGCCTTTTATTTGTGTTTTCGTTTTTCAAACATAAATAAAAGGCATCGTCATTTACAATGCCAATAGCTTAAACTTGAGTAAATGCGAGACCTATTGCATTGCAAATGCTTGTTATTGGTTGTTAAGTATTGAAACAGAATACTGTGTTTTCTCTGGTGCCAGAGTACATGCCTTCCCAATTCCGAGCAGCTCCTTCAAACAGACACCACAGAGGAGCTCAAACAAAAATCTTGGCCCCCGGCCTCATAAATACTTCTGACCTATCTGGGGCCAGTGGACCATAATTAATATTTCTGGGTTCCGGCCGGGCGGGTGAGGGGTGGCGGAGGCATAGAATACCCTTCACAGGAAGAGGCTAACAAAACCCGCTAGAAACACTCCAGCCTTAGATTGATTTGTTACGTGTAGGTTAGATGTATACACCCTGGTGTAGTTTACATTGAGAATGACGTTGGTCATATGAATTCCCTCACAGCTACCAGATAGGAGTCGCCAAGTGCGCAACTAAAATGCCTATGCTGTCATGAAATATTTTTAATCCAGATAAAATAGGTATATTGTTCACAAATGAATGTCTTGTCACCTCATCACTCACTGGCCGAGGCAGAGGGGAGTGAAGGCCCCTGGAGCACTGGAGAGGTGACAAGCACTCCGGACCCAGGGGGTGTGTGCTCCTGGAGCACCGAGAAAGGAGAGAGAGGAGGGTCCATGATGCACCAGAGGAGCAGAAATCTGAGCCTGTACAGCATCGACTAACGGACTCGAGCAGTTGCACCATGGAAGATATGTACATGGCTCCGCCCACGTAGTGGCGCTGTCAGAGGTTTGAGCCTGCAGCCTCCTTGCGGATGCTTAAGCCTGTAAGCTCTGTAAAGCGGCCATTGCTCTGCTGTCAGATTGAGCCTGTAGGCTCTATGAAAAGCATCTCCATAGGTTTAGTTCACATTGTCACTTGTACTAGTCCTGCAGGAAAGCACTACGGTGGACGAAGTTAATTTACCCAGAATGCAGTTGCTTAGCAGGACAGTTTTCACTTCGGCTCTGCTTGAGCCTGTAACATCTACATACATGAGTTACGGATCTGCTGTCTGAAATTCGAGCCTGTACTGCGTAGCCAGAGGCGCTGCTCTGCCGACGGAGGCTCGAGCCTGTAGGATCTGTGCAGGCTGCGGTGCATCTCTGGGGTCTGAGGCTCGAGCCTGTCCGGTGTGTGCGCATGTGGAACAGCTCTGCTATCTCAAACTTGTGCCTGCGAGATGTGTAGCCTGAGGCACAGCTTTGCTGTCTGAGGACTGAGTCAGATCTGTGTCATGTCGGCCTCATGACTTTTGAAAAATACAAAAAGCGCACAGTTACTCAGAGGTTTTGCATACTTGCTGTATGTACATTGTACGCCCAGAGTAATCTGAAGCCAGGCAGACATTTACAAGACTCACAAAGTATCAAAGGAAACCCGGGTAGGACTTTCATAAGTTAACAAAAAACAAGCCCGGATTCTAAAGTGGTCCGGATACGAGCGCACGCCGCGCGAAAGTGAAAGCAATAACGGCGAGACGCGGCGGAGCGTGGCGCTCGCGCTTGGCGGGGGAGCGCATTCCAGGCGGGGGTGCGGACCCTTTGAAGTATGATGCCGAGGGTGCCAGTGGGCTGAAGCGCTTCCCCAAATGGATTGCATGGCGGCACGATGCATGTGATTGTGTGCGTGCTCGCCATGCAATCCACTTTTTGGAGCACTTTGAAATGCCCCTCTTACTAGAGTCTCGCATAGCGATTGCGTAAACGCAATAGCTAGGCGAGACTTAAAAATGGCAGGGGGTAAGACTGGGCGCACAGCACTACAAACCAAACTGGATAAATATAATTGGCAAAAAGGAGGAGACACACAAGACAGTGTGCAGGATGCCACCAAATCACTGACCCAATCCTACATCGGGGCTTGAAAAATCCTCTCGGCCTCTCGCGTTGGCGAGTGAAATTTTAGCAGGTCGAGCTATTTTTAGCACTTACTCGACCCTGCTGGAGAGTAATCTTAGGCTAAATGAAACAGGTGTTCTGTTCCTTCAGAAAGTGAATGAGCAATTAAAATTCCTTTAAATCTTGTTTTATCATGACACATCTGCCAACTGCTCAAGGACAGAGGTCAAATGTCAGTTTGTCTTTTTACTAATTGTTGCTCATGTGTTCCTGGAAAATGGTGTTTACTTTTCTTTCTCTTTTTACACTTAATGTTTTTTGTCAAGTGAGTTATTTGACAATAATTGTGAAACAAAATGCAGTAAAATTTCTGTTTTTTTCTCTACAACTACATTTGAACAGATTGTAAATGAATAGTACAAGTAGATCCGAAATTATGAAAACCTTTTTTGTAAGATTTAAATTGGAGGAAAGCAAATCAGAAAACTTTACTTGGTGATTTGCAAATGACAAATATTTGCAGAAACTTTATTTCCAAACATTGTACACTATATAGTTTTAAAACCACATGTCTGACAAATTCTGTGGCCATTTCAATGTAAAATCTGCTGATTGCAAATAACACTGGGCTGTTACTTTATGCTTTAGTTATGTATTTATTAAAAGTGATAGTTTTTAAACATGATATGAGAGACATTCCTGGCCAAGCCCTGGTGACTATGCATTTAATGAACGAAGAGGCAAGTCTGCAGTCAAGTGTCTTTTGTATGTGGCAAGATTTGCATTCTACATGGAGCTAATGTTTTGTCTATTAAATCAAAAGCATTTTGTGTACAGCAGACATGCTGAAATTTCGTATTTGAAGGTGTTCTCATATGTGATAAAGAAGAAAATGGGGTCTCAGTGAATTAAAATACTTCCCCAGGATCACATAATTCGAAACCAGTTTACAGGTCAAGAGCATTACAATTAGGTTGAGTAGATTATTTAAGTCACTAGACCTGCAGGTCAGTAAAAGTTTTGGATTTTTCAAGCCCTGCACATAGCGCAACAAGAATTCACCCTCCAGGGCATAATGGCGGCTATAAATAATGTGGGTATATCGTTGGAAACCTGCCTAGATTCAATCTCTGCAGGAATGACCCTAGTCGGAACTGACCTACGAAACATAGACGTCAGAGTCCTGGAAGTAGAGGATGCAACTCACTCCCTATCAAATGACACAACCCATCTACAATAGCAAGTAAGATATACAAACCAAAAATAAACTCCTAGAGGATCAACTGGGTGACTGAAGGCAGGGCATGCCGGAATAATATACAAATTCTAGGAGTGCCCGAACGCGGGAAGGACCAGCACCAGACCTGATAGTTGAGGAGCTAATTACAAAATACCTGCAACCTCGAAGCCTCTCAAATTACTTTTCTGTAGAACGAGCCCACAGAGTCCCAGGAGGGAGGCTGAAATCAGGTGTCCCCCCTAGACCAATACTTGCCCGAGTTTTCAACTTTTTCGACAAAGATGTCATCCTACAAACCGCTCTGAGTGCCCGCCAGTTACCTATGAAAACAGAAAAATAACGTTCCTCCCTGATTTCACACTAAAAGTGCAAAAACAAAGACGCACCTTTCTGGAAGTTAAGCGAACACTGCAAGGTGGATGCCGCCACGAGCACGAGTGCGAGTGCTTGAAAAGTGAAGGTCGCTTGTTATTTTCATGGTGCACACCACTCGCGGGACGCTGTTTTTATTTTCCTTTTTTTAATTCCCTTTTTAACTGCTTGTCTTTTTAATTGCTTGTCTAGCCATAGCCGCCTAACAAATGTGATTAAACTGTTTGTAATGTTGTTTCTGTTGAACATATCTCTGCACGTACTTAACAAATTTGTCAACTTGCGCAAATCCTATTTTTTGCCGTGTCTCTTCCCTTTTCATTGCCAAAATAACAAGTCACTAAAAACATGCGCCCTTTGTGTTGAAAATATCACTGCCCTGTCTCTGCTTTTTTCCTGCAAAACAACGAGTTACTACATTTTACTTTACTGTAGATGCTGCATGCGCACATATTTCTGGGGCCAACTGGTTATAATTAGTGTTTCCGCGAACGCTTTATTATATTTTACAAATGTTTATGCACTACATTATGTTTTTCTTTAGCGTGTATTTCATTTTAATTGTGATTATATTTTAATTAGGAACAGTTTCCTAACTGATTCAAGTTGCTTATATAAGCTATTTTACCCTGACTGGCTGAGGAACTGTGTTTCAATGTTAGCTTGGAGTTTTAAACTGGTAGTCTACAAAAAGACAGTGTTAGTATAGTCATTTGGTAAACTTTTTAACCCCCCAAAAATTACAGCTCAAATAAAACAAACCTTCTCGTACATTTTTTTTAACATGGGTGCAAACATCCCAGATCGCTGTTTAAACTTCACCCATACCTGCAACTGCATTAAAGCCACATTTACATATCCTACCGCTGATATCGATCTTTACAAGGAGGCAACAATTGTCTTTATTCTGCCAGGGCACACTCCCATTTAACCACAGGTAGTAACTGTTGGGACATTTCACACCATTTTAGATTGGATGGCGGCTACACTTGGTAGTGTTTTAAAAGCAAGGTGTCAGTGCATTTCTAAAACATTTAACTTGAAAGGTTGCCTAAATGCTACATTCTCCTTAACTTCTCTGCTTGCCATGTTTTTTAATAAAGTTTCAGTAGTGCTTTGGTAATACTATGCAGTTAGAGGCCAGGAATTTTCAAATATACCTTACTCCTCTCCCCTCTGCCTATTCTCTTTGCTGTAACCCCTAGTTGCCCTCAGCCTCTCCCTTTCTTTCCAACTGCTTCCACTATAACAATATCTCACGCAAAGCGCCCACCAACGGACGGAGCAACTAAACAACCCACAGCAATGGCACTAACTGTGCCCAATACAAGCTCCTCAATACCCAATTGTAGCCCCATTCCACCATTGCTAGAAACAACAAAATAAACCCAAACGGGGTTCTGCACAGGCACTTAATAGTGCCAAATAGAGCCCCATTCACCGGGCTCCTCATCGGGCCAGTACTCAACATTAACACTGCACTATAGGCTCCCTACTCCTCAATAATAGCATTTAAAACCCTCGTGGCTCCAAAATACCCCTACTCCGCAGTCTCACTTACCATGGTCTCGCGGTCTCCTCCTCAACTTCCACGGTGGCGTAAATGGAGCTCACCAGGTTTCAGCTCCTTTGGTTGGGCCCCTTCTCAAGGCACTCCTTTTAACTTTCCACAAATGGAGCTCGCCAGGTTCCAGCTCCTCCAGTTGCACTCCTCCTCACGGTACTCCTTTTAACTTTTTACAAATGGGGCTCACCAGGTTCCAGCTCCTCCAGTTGCACTCCTCCTCACGGTACTCCTTTTAACTTTTTACAAATGGAGCTCGCCAGGTTCCAGCTCCTCCGGTTGGGCCCCTGCTCGCGGCACTCCTCTTAACTCTTCCCGGTCTCTCTGACCAAACGGGGAATTCAACCAGACGCGGGGCTTCCTCTGTAACTGGTGCACCCCGCCTTCCACTGACCATACTTCCTTCGCGCTACTACAGGCCGGCCATCACGTTCCTATTCCCGGCCCGCACACACTTAGGCAGCTTGAGTAGCTTCTGTGCCGCAGCAGTAACTTCCAAAACATCCCTTCTCCCTCGGCGGGGCAATACGGGGCAGGCACCCGCTCTAACGTAACCACAACAGCGGGATGGGCACTTTCTAAAATTCACAAACCCGGGGTGGGAACCCGCTCCCATTTAAAAGCACCAAAAAATGTGGAATAACCTCCCACTTCTCCAGAAATTACAATGCGGGGTGGACACCCACTGTTCGCACAATATGAGGAATCCCCACGTTAGAATTCCCTCAATAACAATAGCAGCTCCGCACTTCAAAGCCACGCACTTCCCAGTACAACAAAATGTCCTTCCAAATGCCTCTCCTCTCTCCCATAATCCCTATTTTCCCTCAACCTCTCCCTTACTTTCAAAACAATTTATCTCTTGTCCTTCTTTCCCCTCTGCCTTTTATCTTTCTCTAAAAGCATCAATACAGCTACTTCTTTAACATAGCACTAAGCATCCACAATGTTATGTTTCTTTCACCAAATTTTCATTCAACACTATATTTGCTAATATACCATCCTCCTCTCCCCTCTGCCTCTCCTCTCTCACGTAACCCCTATTTCACCTCAACCTCTCTATTTCTTTAAAACTGCTTTTACTATATTTAACAATGTATCGCACTAACCTGTTGCATGTTGCAAAAACCAGGGCCATAATCAACGCCTGCTAAAAACTTACATTAAGCCAGTGTCTAGTGTAACCTATATAAATACACTTCACGTACTAACACTCAGTGCCACACAATTACACACCACATAATTCCACGTCACATATAATATACGATATCAATGCAGCATCCATAACAAATCATACCAGTAAATAACACATAATTACCACCCACACAATTACACTATATAAAATACAACATACAGTACACATTAAAACACTCACTACCATATAATTGCGCGGCACATATTTAAACTTTAAACAATACACCATACATACATTACACATAAAACCACACCATGCTACATAATTACACACCACATTACTACACTCTATTCAATAAACATAAAACTCCATATATTAACAAAAAACAACATACTTACATGCCACATAAAGACACTGTGCTCAATATAACATAAATCCACTCCACATAATACCACTCTATATAATATACTTACATGCCACATATTTACAGTGTAAATACCACTCACTGCCACATAATTATATACTGCATACTTACAATTTAGTCAATTCAACATACACATCAAATCCAACCACTCACTGCCACATAATTGCAAATTACATATGAACACACTACATACAGCATACACTTCATATAATATCCCTCACTACCACATAACAATTTGTACCACCACAAACAGCATGCGTTGCTATTTGACATTAATTCAAGTACAAAAACTTTATTTGCTAGCGCAATCCTGCACGCCCTAAACAAAATAGTACTTACCGGGAAGTCCGTGCATGTTCAGCCCGGGGGGGGGAAGGTACTTGCTGGGGGCCATCTCTGCCTGCAGCCCCCTAGACAGGTGGGTAGACAAAGGGGGCAATCTGCCGGCCATGGGGCCGGCACACCCATAATGTCTGTTCATGGCCAGGATCCTAGAGTGTGCGTACGCAGAGCAGTGAGGGGGTCAGTCAGTCTCTCTCTCTCTGTCAGTCTCTCTGTCAGTCAGTCATTTTCTCTCTCTGTCAGTCAGTCTCTCTCTTTATCAGTCTCTCTCTCTGTCAGTCTCTCTCTCTGTCAGTCTCGCTCTCTCTCTCTCTCTCTCTGTCAGTCTCTCTGTCAGTCTCTCTCTCTCTCTCTCTGTCAGTCTCTCTCTCTGTTAGTCTCTCTCTCTGTCAGTCCCTGTCTCTCTCTCTCTCTCTGTCAGTCTCTCTCTCTGTCAGTCTGTCTCTGTCAGTCAGTCTCTGTCTCTGTCAGTCAGTCTCTCTCTCGGTCAGTCTCTCTCTCTCTCTGTCAGTCAGTCTCTCTCTCTCTCTGTCAGTCAGTCTCTCTCTCTCTCTGTCAGTCAGTCTCTCTCTCTCTCTGTCAGTCAGTCTCTCTCTCTCTGTCAGTCTCTCTCTCTCTCTCTGTCAGTCTCTCTCTCTGTCAGTCTCTCTCTCTCTCTGTCAGTCAGTCTCTCTCTGTGTCAGTCAGTCTCTCTCTCTCTGTCAGTCTCTCTGTCAGTCTCTCTCTCTGTCAGTCTGTCTCAGTCAGTCTCTGTCTCTGTCAGTCTCTCTCTCTCTGTCAGTCAGTCTCTCTCTCTGTCAGTCAGTCTCTCTCTCTGTCAGTCTCTCTCTCTGTCAGTCTCTCTCTCTGTCAGTCAGTCTCTCTCTCTGTCAGTCTCTCTCTCTCTCTCTCTCTCTCTCTCTCTCTCTCTCTGTCAGTCTCCCCCAGTCAGTCTCTCTCTGTCAGTCAGTCTCTCTCAATCGCTGTCTCTCTCTGTCAGTCTCTCTCTCTCTGTCAGTCTCTCCCCCGTCAGTCTCTCTCTCTCTCTCTCTCTCTCTCTGTCAGTCAGTCTCTCTCTGTCAGTCTCTCTCTGTCAGTCAGTCTCTCTCTCAATCTGTCTCTCTCTGTCAGTCTCTCTCTCTGTCAGTTTTTCTCTCTCGCTCTCTCTGTCAGTCTCCCCCAGTCAGTCTCTCTCTCTCTGTCAGTCAGTCAGTCAGTCTCTCTCAATCTGTCTCTCTCTGTCAGTCTCTCTCTCTGTCAGTCTGTCTCTCTCTGCCATTATGTCAGTCTCTCTCTGCCAGTCTCTCTCTGTCAGTCTCTCTGTCAGTCTCTCTCTCTCTCGCTCTCTCTGTCAGTCTCTCTCTCTCTGTCAGTCTCTCTCTCTGTCAGTCAGTCTCTCTCTGTCAGTCAGTCTCTCTCTCAATATGTCTCTCTCTGTCAGTCTCTCTCTCTCTCTGTCAGTCTCTCTCTCTCTGTCAGTCTCTCTCTCTCTGTCAGTCTCTCTCTCTCTGTCAGTCTCTGTCATTCTCTGTCTCTCTGTCAGTCTCTCTCTCTCTCGCTCTCTCTGTCAGTCTCTCTCTCTCTGTCAGTCTCTCTCTCTCAGTCAGTCTCTCTCTCTCTGTCAGTCTCTCTCTCTCTGTCAGTCTCTCTCTCTCTGTCAGTCTCTCTCTCTCTGTCAGTCTCTCTCTCTCAATATCACATTTATAAGTCAACTTTATATTGGGCAACCTCATGTGTCTGCTATCACGGAGGAAGAGTGCACAAAACCCTTTTTCATCCACAAAGGTATGAGAAGAACACATTGCTCTACAACATACCAGAAAAACATTGCTAATACCGCTCGCTAAACACTTATAACGTCCCAAAGGCGAGACCTATTGACTATGCCAATGCTTGTTCTCTACTCCCTGTGCCACAAGGCGATCTGGGGAAGATTCTTCTCAGCTTCAGCTGGTATCCTTGTAGGGAGGATCGCTCACGAAAGGCCTCTCTTATGGCTCATTGTTGCTTACTCACACTGGATGGGGGTCATTTGAATCTGTTATCCTTGCTCTGTTTCACAGGTTTTACAGCTTCTCAGTGCTTGAGGCGGGAACAAGGCTAAAATGCAACCGTCATGTTGAATTGGCATCCATTAAGTCAATTTTATTGGATTAAAAATAAAAGGTAGTCAAGTCAGTGTGCAAATTCATTAGAGATCAGTTGCAGCTTCACCATCAAGACTCCTATAAAGTCTTCAAAAAAACACTGTCACTTGTTAATATGACAATGTAAATCAGTCCTCAACTTCTAAAAACATTTGTAGTATTAACTGTGTCAATAGATCTTATTTCCTTGCTCCAGTCCCCACAGAATGCCCATTAGCTTACAGCATTTAACCTGGGTGTGCCTGGTATTTCTGATCAAAAGAAGCAGCCTAGGACTTGTGATGTGGGTGAGTGGGCCATTACAGGTAGGTCATGCAGTCCAGTAAAGGCTTACAAATAGTGGAACCAGAGAGTCCACTGTTAAGACGGCCACTGCACACTTAGGCGTGGGCACCCCACTTCTCCCATGTCCTGCTCCGTTAGCAGAGGAGCGCCACCCACCAACCCGCAAAGGAAACATAAAATGGTAGTAACTGATCGTTATTATCATTTATGTTTTTGTTTCTCGCACTGCGAGAAAGCAGTGGGGTGACCCTCCTGCGCCATAGCGGAGGAGCCGCCACTGCTTGCTTGAGGCAGATGGCAGGGGGTGTTTTGCACACTGCTTGAAGCAGAGGCCTTACGCAGAGTTGTGTGCTGGAACTAGGGCTCTGTGTGGGGCTCCGACGGTAGGACGGCCTGACTTCTTCAGTTTCTGCCCTCTTGATTCTCTGTAAATGGCTTGTGCCTGGCTCCTTCATAGAGCTTAGATGGACCTTCAGTTTGCCTGTGCCACTGTCCGTTAAGGTGTAGTGCCCTTTCCTGCTTTGGGGTGGCAGCAATTGTCTGGAGGAAGTATTTGCTTCTGCCTTACAATAGGCCCATTCAGTTAGCAGTTGTGCACTCTTGCCTCATGAGATTGTAGAATCCATGTTTATGCAACTGTTTACACCAACATTAACTGGTGAGCTAGTTGACGACTTTTAGTGGTACACAGGGTCCCCTACTTTTAGTTTCAAGCTGTTCTGTTGTGGTAGTTCTGGTCGGTGTTTTAGGCCACTTTACTGCCTTACTGGATTGTAATTGGACATCCTTCTGCCCGTTTGAATTGGTAGCTGCTTGAGATCTGCATCATTTGCTCTCAAGGCCCACACCTGCCTTCTGGAGGACATATTCCCTGACATACAAGTGCTGCATCTGATGGCTTTGAAGTGCTTTTGACACCTGTTAATGTTTCCTGTTTTGCGAGGTACCTGGCACAATTGTACGATACTATAGGAAAGGGAGATTAGAGACAGGTGAAACTCACGTTTGAAAGGTTCATCTGAACTACTGAATCGAGCTTTCAGTATGTCAAGCCTGGGCAAACAGGTGACTAATATTACCATGACCATAAGGAGAATTTTTAGCTGCAAAGAGGCCATCAGCAAGAAACTGTTCAGGTTAGATGTATTCAGGATAGAAAAAGAGGACTTGTAGGCTAGATCATGCCTTAATAACATCAGGATCGTGGGTGTCCTAGAACTGACAAATTTGGCCAATTTGTAGACCTGTGTGGAGTACATGCCAGAGGAATTATTGGGTAAATCAAAGGTTTCTTATCTCTTTGTCTTTGAAAGAGCTCTCCGTTTCTCTGTCCCAAGCCTGCCAACAGGGATGATGGCAAAATCAAATATAAACATACTTCTTTATTTACATGGACCGCGAGTCATAGGACAGTCAGGCAATGCCCAATGGGCTGATCTCCCAGATCAGTGCGTGAGCCGTTTTCTAGTTGATTTCACAGATATTACCACAAGCATTGCCTGCAGCAGACACAAATGCACACAACATCCCATAACTTACAAAACACCCATAAAGTGTGCCTTTACAAGTTCAGACTTGGCCTGATTTGCAAACGTAGGCCAGTTTTTCAGCTATCTTGTTTGCTAAAGGGGGGCACTTTATATTAGTGCCCAGGCATATTTTTTTAAATCCAATTTCAACCCTGACCATGACACTAGCAAGCAGGTACAGTGGTATTACAGTGTCAATCTACCCTGACTCTGAAGGACAGAAGGGTGTTCTCATGGATAATGAAGACATTGCAGCAGCTTGCTCTATACCATGTTATGCTATTCCCTGCCAGAAATAAGATTACACACATTAAAAAGTCCCATGTGATTCTCTTATTCCCAGACAACCATGGCTTATATAAAGTTGCATTTGTCTGTCGTTAAGAGTAATAGACCTGACAAATCAACTGGCATGACATCCTCAATTCTCAGTGATATCGAATGAGAGCATATTGTATCACTGTTGTTGGCTGTGTCAGCAGGTTACTCATCTCTTTTGGTAGATGCTGTAGGTGTTTATTCTCATACAGGTTTGCAGTTGTGAAATTTTCAAACGGAGTTTATTCTCGGGTAGCTGCTGCTCTTACAAAAAGATTCAACCATTATCCTTTAGATGGAAATTACTCTTGAGTCAAAGCATAAAATGGTACCCTTATGGAAGCTTGCAGGGCAACACAAGTGTAAATGCAGACTTGAGGTGGTTGGTTAAGCCTAGTCCTTTTGCTAATGAGTCCCAAACTATCAATGTAGGGTCTGTGGAAGTGCTCAGATAAGAGTTTGTGGGTCTGTGTTGTTTGGTTTTCCATGCCACATCTCAGAGTCCGGCCTGAAACTACATGTTACATATGTGGCCAGGTCTTGTTGGTTGCTGGCAGGACTAATCTGTAAAAAGGCACAGTTGCACCACCCTGTAGTATATCAGAAGGTACCCCTCCATTATGCTTAAGATGGCATAGGGTTTTGTGGTAAAGTCAGGGTTGACCCTTCTGCCATGAGAAAAGCTAAGGATCATAATTTAATTTCTACAAAAATGTCTGTGTGTACTAAGTATTAGTAGGCCTGAAAGAATTAAAGCAATATGGGGAGGATATTAATTTTGACAGTTAAGCATTCTGCCCAGTCAGAACAGAAGGAGAGGTAACCAGCATCTAAAGTCATTTTGAAGGTCGTTAAGAACGGGTGGGTAAATTGGCTTTCTAAGAGATCCAGTGTATTTGGGATAACATTAACCCCCATGTACCTGGTGGAGCGAGTTACCCAGTGGAAGGGGAGGTATTGCTTGGGTATCTATTCTAAGGTAAGGAATCTGCAGCTAGAAGTCTCTATCTAATGAACAAGTTACTTACCTTCAGTAACGCCTTATCTGTTAGTGACTCTATCTAGCCGCAGATTCCTTACTGACCCATCCATCCTCTGTGATCTGCAAATGGATTTCTAGGAACAGGGCTATTTCTATTTCAGATGCGTAGTTTTACAAACCAGTGGCCGGTGTTCTTCATGGCTCTGCGCTCCTGGCGTGGAAAGTTGCAAAAAAAACCCGACATAAGCGTGCTGGGGTGGTGCTTATATAGGCATCGCCGACGCGATAGCACACTGAGCCAAATAACTCCACCTATTGGCTCTTAGGGGTAGTGCTCACTAATGTTCTAGATCCAGTCTGATGCCTGGGGATAGTTCAAAGGTAGGGAATCTGGGGCGTTATCGAAGATAATTAACTTGTTCAGTACAGGCCTCGAAAAATCCACTCGTTGTAGCAATTCGAATTTTATCAGATTTAGCTGTTATAGGACCTACTCATCCAATCCGTTCTGGTGAGTGAACTTAAACTGGAAAGGAACAGGTGTTCTGTTCATTCAGAATGAATGAGCAATAAAGACGCCTTTAAATCTTGTTTTTATCTTGACACATTTGCTGCCTGTTCAGAGACAGAGGTCAAGTGTCAGTTTGTCTTTTCACTAATTGATGCTTATCTTACCCTAGAAAATGGTGTTTACTTTCTTTCTCTTATGACAGTTAGAGGATTTTGTAAAGAGAGCTGTCTGACAATCATTGTGAAACAAGACTGTAAGATGCCAGTTTCTTTCTAACACACAACATTTAAACAATTTGTGAATGAGTAGTACACATATTTCAAAATATATCAGGATTTACAAAAGCAAATATTTTTTTGTGATGCAAATAAAGATTTGAATAGGACCAAAACAAATCAGAACACTTTATTTGGTGATGTGCAAATGACAAATATTTGCAGAAACTCCATTTTAAACACTGTTAGTACACTATACAGTTTTATCACTAGGTAGCATGTCAGTGGGAAATTCCGTAGCCATTTAAATTGAAAATCTGCTGATTACAAATGAATGTGCTATTACTTCATCCTTTAGGTATGTATTTAGTAAAAGTGCATTAACAGCATTGTCATCGGGGGGGGGGGGGGCAGGAATGGTTCTCAAATCATGTTTAAACAAGCATTGAAAATGCAATAGGTCTCGCCTTTGATTACGTTAAAGCCATTTGCTTTGCTAATGGTATTGTATGGCAAAGCAAATGGCTTTAACTTAATGAAAGACGAGACCTATTGCATTTTTAATGCTTGTTAATCTTGAAGTAGGGAGCTGCCACTAAAAAAAACCTTAGCTACCCCACACTCCATTTTCGTTTAGGTCAGAGTGTAACAAAGGGAGAACATAATTTTCGACTTCAGGGACATAACCTGAGTCAAACTAGGAAACCCCTAACTAGGAGACTGTACAACCAGTGAACATTCGTACTTACGGATGCTTCCAGTGCTAGAGGTGGTTAAATCATACCATACTAAGTAAGCAAGGGTTCATCACCCTACAGGACCACATTCATCTGTACTTGTAGAACAATATTCTCCGAATTCGGCAGTACACAGACTCAGAAATAAGGCAGTAGAGACAGACAGACCACACACCCCTTGAATGTTATTCTATCTAACTGTGTGCCACGTTGCTACGCAGCCGTCTTGCCCTGTTCTTTTAATCAACGCTTTACATACCGAGACTCGTAGGGCCTTATTTTGATCCGAGAACGTAGAACTCCGAGTCCCAGCATGCCCCTGCTGCTGACTAAATCCACATTTGGAAGAAGGCAACCCCTCCCATGACATGCTATCAACTATTAGCTACGCTTCAATGAATCAATGGCTAGCTTTCAAGAAGTGCCTTGCGTTGTGCAACATTTTAAAGGCGCTGTGTTTTGAACGCCGAGGTTCAGCCCCTGCCTGTTAGCTGTGATGTTATTCATGCTCCGATCTAAGGATCAGCGCAGGGCTGACCGGGTGAGAACAAGCGCATGGCCTTGGGGTGAGGTGGGGGCTTGGTCACTGCACAGGTCTCAACCGTTCCAAACAGGTCATGCCTCGTACAGTGATGAGGCAAAACTGATCATAACACTGCTGGGGGCAATTCCCATGCTATCGAGGATGCAATAATCGGTATGCGTTCCACTTCCAACCAACAAAAGGCCACAAACAACCCAAATATAACTACTCTAAAAGTATGCAACCACATTGCAGCACCGAGCTCCCAGTAGCACAAAAACACTAGCAGAGCCTACTTAGCAAAAATTACAACAGCCATTAGCCCAACAAGATACGGCTCAGCGTGCCATTTTTCCACATAGCGTATAGTTTTATGATCTTTCCGCATCCGGGACGGCTGCTAATTGCTTTTCCAACAGTTCTGAGAAAATTAATTTGCGCAGTTCCTCGAACGTCGCCTTGGTGTGGCAGCTGGGGTGGCAGGTGCCGACAGGAGCCAAGATGTACCCAAAAACTGGATCCGAGGGTGGAGACCGATAGAGAGAAGTACAACAAGAGATGAGGCCCCCCCTCCCCCCCCTCCGCTGCCTGCTAGGCAACCTGCGAGGCTGGGCCAATCCCAGCACGGCTTGCGGTGACGTAGGAGCTTACAGCAGATGAAGCTCCCGGCGGTGATCTCTTGTCTTTATGGGGCCATGTGTTTGAAACTCATGGCCCCATAAAGATAAGAAACCTTTTACCACACACGTAAGTCAAGCGAGCCAGTCCAACTGGGACGGCTCTAAAAGAGAAAAGTGTACGTCACTGGAAGCTCTTTTCCAATGGCTGGCCACAGTTTAGCATAAACGGTGACGCCAGCCAATGGAAAAGAGGGGCGGGGCTTAAAGCCCTTTACAGAAGTTACTCTAAATCATTAAATCTCGCCAGCGAGACTGCGCATGTCTGCGCAGCCTACGCCAGGCAAGACCTAAAAACTAAGAGGCAAGTCAGCAGTCATGTGTATCCTTCGTGTAGCTAGTTTTGTATTGTATATGAAGCAAAACTTTAGTCTATTAAATCAAACAAAAGTGTTAAGTGTACAGCAGACATGATGGTCTTGCATATTTGAAGGTGCTCTCTTATGTGATAAAGAAGAAAATGGCGGCTCAGTGAATTAAAATATTTGCCCAGGATCACATCATTTGGAACCAGTTTATGGGTCAAGAACATTATAATTAGGTTCAGTAAATTTGTTAGTAGACCTGCAGGTCTAGTAAAATTTTTGTGATTTTTCGAAGCCTACATATACTCAGATGACCCCGGTGTAAGTATTATTTTGTCTGCTCATTTATTCATGAGGCTCTTCTTTCTCATCTTTCATGCCTTTCTATTTTTTTGTTGGTCGGAAGTCATTTTCACCACAGTGTCTTCCCCTTTAATTTCCAAGGTTTGGGCAAGGATAAAATCAACATAATCCATTTTGTCTGTGCCTTCTGAGTCCTCGGTTACATTCTAAATCTGTATTTTCTTTCTCCGGGCTCTGTTTTCTAAATCTTCATGTTTGTCTTGTAGGAGTTGTTTTTCATTTGTTTTTTCTTGTTTTCTGGATAGGTTCTTCAAGAGTGCCCAGTTCTTCTTTCAGTGTTTGCACTGTTTGCCCTCTGTGAGCTATGCCTTGCCAGGAGAATACACTGTTTCAGTCAGCGTTTTGCACATTTCATCCTGTTGTTGTTTCATGTCTTCTTTCTATTCAGCATGTACTGTGTGGAGCATTGTGTGCACATCCTCCTTAGTGGGTCGTCCTCCTTTCTGTTCATCGCTTATTTGTTGGAAAAGCGCTGTGCAGTTCATCTCACCATATCTAGTGTCACATGCTGGAAGAATTCCATGGAACTTTTGTTACCTCTCAATTTCTGGGGTTTCAGCATCTAATCTGATATTGCAGGCCGATAAGCAAGAAGACACACTTTTGCTTTAGCAGGGTTTCTCAGCTTGTGTGCAGGTGTCTGCCATGCAGTATCTTTTCTGAGTCTTTTCAGTCGTACCTTTTCTGGTAGAGGACTGAAATTTGTATGTCTCTTGACTGTTAGTTAGGCTTGGGTTGAGAGCTGCTTTGCATTAAACTTGGTTTCTTTGGTGTTTTCCTCATGAATGCCCTTAGTTTCTGAGGTGCGTCAGCTGTGTTGCACACTGTTGTTGCCCTTTCCTATTTTGCGAGGTTATCCTTCCACCTACGCAATGGGGGAGTGGGATGGGTACTCACCTTTAAATATTCCCTGACCTGGACGTGCGAGGGGTCTTTTACTTCATTTGCGAGTATGTGGTCTGAGTTACTTTTTAATTGTTTGTGTGGGAGGTGCCCAGGGAGTGGGAGTTTAATGCAGTGTCTCCTCCTGCCTCGTATGTTTGACCCCACATCCAAAAGACAGTCTCACCTCGCTCAACCTAGGTTCCTATGCGGGGAATAATGTGGCCCTGCCTCGGCATCCCCTCTTGCGTCTGTTTGTCTCTCTGTTGGTCCATAGAATGCAAGCCTGTTTAGGACCAGGGCACTGCTCCTGCTCGGTCCGTAGCTTCTTCAATTTACCCGCCCAGCCATCCGCTTCAGTTTGCCATTGCTGCTTCCTTAGGCGGTTGCCTTCGGATGTTTTCGGCCATGGCCTCCCAGTTCCAAGTTACTGTGTAGCAGACTCGGGCAGGCTGCAGTTGATATTTATTGTGTGGTGTTTCTTCCTTAGCGGTCGGCCACCCACTGGACTGACATCTGTGATTCTTCAACATGTACACTTATTCTACACTTCTAGTGTCTGTTTCGTGCGAGGAACCGATGGTTCCAAAAGAACTTCCTTGGCATACGCCCACCATCTTAGTATGTTCAGCCGTGACCCCGTCCATCCCCTCCAAGTTATATTTCTTTTTGGCCCAGCATGAATAGCAAATTACTCTTCAAAATAGGCCACATGAGGATTGCTCTATGGGCTCCGGCGCCTTGCACAAGCTCACTCTCTGGGAATAGCCACACCCCTTCTGTTTTCTGTTTTTTGAGTGTGTTCATTTAAACATGGTGTCAAGTGAAGGTTTTTGGATTGTCTTCTGATGTTACACATTGTGCATTAATGGAAGCTGTCACAGGCCCATTTTGAGAAAAGTTTGAGTTTACTTAAAAAAATATATATTTTAAAACTGGCTGTCCTGCTTTATATATCCCATTCAGTTGTTTATGAACATTATAGTAGTGTAGAGATTCTATTTAATAGTAACATCTATGCATTATTTGAATTCCCCCATATATGCTTTGCCCATCTAACTGCGTAGGAATCTGAGTTGTTTGACAACTATGAATGTTCTGACATTGTACAGTTTCAGTAAATCTACATTTTTTCTTAAAGATCAAATATGTATGATTCCTGTTATGTTACTTTGAAAGTAAAATATGCTTTAACTTTGGAAATTTAAGGCTCTTTGGTTTCTCTTTGTAGTTCCGAAAATACTGGTGGAGCTGCACTTGAAATTGATGAGAAAGATTGGGAAGTCTGTAACACTAGAAAGATGGGAAAAGTACTTAACCAGGGTAAGCATTTTTTTTTTAATTCAGAAATGTAAAAGAAAAAAAAAGCGAATAAGCCTACTCTTATCCCAAGCTTTTTATTCCTGCAGAGTGACATACATAAAAGCTTAATATTTGTGCTTATTTAACATCTGCCCATGAACCACATTTTCTGATGTTCCCCATCTCCTTCAAGATTTTTTTCATTAGATGGCACATGAACTTACGTAGTCATGGCTGAGCTAGAGGTGGCTCACATTCAGTCAAAGTATCTTCAATAGCATTCTTTTTTTTTTTTGGTGGATGTATAAATGGTCCTGATGTGTCTGGCATGTGGCAGGAAGCTCACTATGAAAATGTATGGACCCTACAAATATCCTAGTGAGAAGATGCGAACCATACTAAAGAAAAGTGGAACTGGGCATAGCTGCCGGTTCTTTGTGCATTGGGACATGTCCTAGATTTTACTGTCTTCAACAGCAGGAGCTCACTGGAGGAAAAGCCACAGTACCCAAGATGGCACCTACTGCTCCTTGTGGGCAGCGTGGCAACTAAGATGGGATAGATTTACCACTGCGATGACCCAATGCCAGAGGCAATATGACTGAGAATGAAAACAGGAGAAAATAATAAGAGGTGCAAATATCTCTTGGTCGGGGCACTGACTCTTGAGCTGTAGTTGGAGGCACAGACAGCACGCTGGCAGGCCTGAAGAAAAAGAGGCGAGGAAGAGGGCTCAGAAAATTAAGGCTATGGCAGCAACCTCAATCTGTGGTATGCAGTGTGGTGAGTGCCCGATGGTGGAAAAGAAGAAAGTTTGGGGGATTGGCTGGCAAGTATGGATAGGTGCTGCTTCGTGCTTGTGGGTACCGGGTGGCAGTAGGAAGCCTGCCGACTTGGTGCTGAGTTCCCTGTCACTTATGTGTAAAAAGTAGGGTTGAGGACATAAATAAATCGATTTTAGGACTCCCCACACTGATGACCCCGACTCTTCAAGTGAAATATCCACAAGAGCAAACTAGATGAGATACGTAAACTTTTGCTCAAAGTGGTGGAATCCACCAATTTGTTCTTAATAACATAATTGCTGTGTAGGGGAGAGAATGTCAACCTGTTAGATTATTACATGCTTTATAATGAAGGATACCTTTTGTGGTCTGGGCACTCTCGGCACTCTCTAATACATATCAAACCGTGATTGCTAAGTTGAAACTTTCTTTCCACAGAGGAGAAAGACAACCCAAAGCTGTTGAGACCTAACAAAAATATTGAACTATATGCTGGCCCAGAAAGAAACCTTTGAAAATTTCACAGAGATGGTGAACCTGGGCAGTGACCCAACCACCGCCGACCTGCTGGCGCCTATTAAAGACTCCTGCGTGCAGCACTAGAATGAAAATTGACACCGTGGCAATAGAAATTAACCTGATTAGAGTGGATCTCAGGAAGGAACTGAAGAAGGTTAATGCAGCAGAAGAGTTTGAATGCATCACTACAAAGATAATCGAAATACGAACTTCTGTGATTAAATTGCAGAGGACTACTTGACCACCAGAAGCCAGGTTGGAAGACATGAAAGGGAGATCAAGATGCAGCAATCTGTGACTTCTGACTAGCCTGAAAGAGCAGAGAGTTGGTCTTCTCTACTCTTCTTGAAAGACTACACCCTATGCCCCCTGAAACCAAAAGGCCTCTAAATATTATTCTAAACTCAAAGAGCACGTCAGGCTGAGATCTGTTGCATCACTTCAAGCCACTATTTCTTACTTTCTCGGTTTTCAAGACAGCGATGCAATCATTCACTCTGTGCAGACTGGACCTGGAGCACACCATGAGGACCTAGTCATCCAAATTCTTCCAGTTTGCACACTGATGGTGCAGCTTTAAAGGAAATAATATAACACAGTGAAGCGCAGACTACAAGGAAAGGACCACAAGTACATGTTGCTAACCCCAAGAAGAGTCGTCAGAGAAGGGAAGTTGCACTTCTTGGCCTCACCAGGAGCCGCTAGGAACTGACTAGAGGGCTGTGCCAAACTTGGGTTTCACCAACAAAAGAATTGACCAGTACGCCACTACAGGCATTTGATGGGCAACGAGATGCAGCAAAAAAATGGTACGCAGGCATAGGCATACACTGTTAGGAGGGTTTTTGAGACTGAAGACAGTACACTAGTCAAAGAATCGATCCTGAACTGTCTTGGTTAAGCACGAGTGGATGCACTCATTGACATCATTGAAGTAAACCACTGAGAACAGATAAAAACACATTGAATACTATCATGGCAACGTCCTGCATGTGGGTGGCAGGGAGACGACTTAGGCTGCCCCAACTCTGTCTTTTCAGAAAGAGGCTATCTGCTGGGGGAAACTCATTTAAACTCCCTTGATCACCGCAAACTCACCAGGAAATGATGGTGTAGACTAATTTGCTTCATACTCCTATCTGGGAGGAGTGGCTACAACGGTCCCTTATGGATCATGTTGGGAATGTCTCAGATACTTTGCAACCCCACAGGTCAATATGTCCTGGTATCTAGAACATTTTAAAGGTGAGCAATGTTCTTATTTAACGTGTACGCTCCCAGTGTACTGGACATGTCCTTTGTTCTTAAATTGATCAAAGTAATTCCACCGTGGATCCATGGCCCTATGATCGGGGCGGGCAACTTTAACTCTAAAATGTCTGTGGTGGTGGACAGAATGCCAACAACATTGGGTACTGTTCACAGGCTTACAAAACAGATGTCAGACCTGACAGGGAGACTTGATTCTAGTTGACTTATGGAGAACACATCTTCCATCTTCCATGAGGCAACTCCTACTCTTTCTCTCCCCTTTGTGACTCCTGCAGTAGGATTCACTGAATATTTGGTAATGTCACCCTGTTTGATGGATCCTTAGAAATCCCAAGTTCTCTCTCAACACTTCCCACATAGCCTAGTATATTCCTATGTTGGAACTAGACCATGTATCCTGGCCTGGAGACAGTGTGAAATCACTAATGGAAGAAGGGGCATTATAAGACTACTTTGATGTAAACTGGGGCTGACTTTCTGTAGGGCACTTGATTGTGAGTCTGTGAAAGTTGTGATTTGGGATGCAGTTATTGGGAAGGTGTGTGGGGAAGCTAACGGGTACGAAGAGAAGTAAACATTTACACCGGTTCATTGACCTTGCGTTTGTTCTTTTTATGAGACAAATTGTGATGCAATGTTAAGCATCCCGCGTCTCCTGATACTGACAAATGGTTGACCACACTTATGTGACGGGTCTGTGCGGCATCCAATGTGCTGAGAATGCTGCGCACCAGGTGAATGGCGTTTATGGGTGGTGAAATCTGGGACACTTATATTGTGAACAGAGAGGGTAAGACCGATACACGCCCACCCTTTGGGACCATTACTACGCTAAAGCTACTCAACTGCCCCACCACACTCACTCACTATTGGAGCACCATGAGGGGACGGGTACCAGATACACAGGCAAGACCGTACAGCTCAATGTTGCTCTTAGGCTGAACAGATGTTTACGACTTACTAAGTTCTGATATGCCACAGACCCAATGTTATGCCCCAGATTAAAAAAATAAATTCTTCACTCCCTCCCCTTACATCCCTCACCTGTATGGGGTTACCATGTACATGGGCTAATCTCTGTGCAAGTGCTCAATGCAGAGGGTGTGTGTGTGTGTTTTTTTTTATTTTTATGGAAATGTAATTTGCTTATTTATTGTGGCTTCACTATTATTATTGTGAAATAATTAAAACAAAGGTAAAACAAAATGTGGAAACACCGCTACACTGAGAAAGGTAATCTATTTTGACTCTTCATGAATCTATCTTAATTGTACTTGAAACTGTCAAATAAGTAAGGTAGCAAGAAAGCTTGAAAAATACTGTGCATCACAGGCTGGTTATATTTGAGAAAACCATAAAACTATCTTAGAATTAAAATGCTATATGTAGGTCTCCACATGAAATACTGTTTAGTCAAAAGGGTAAAGAAAATATGACTCGGTGATGAGTAATGATGTTTGGCTAATTAAGACCATCACATGTTAACAACATGGAAAATATATCTACCTATTTATGTATGGTATTATTTTCTATTCTTATTGGGCGTTGTACGCACTCAAAACTATGGAATTGCTTTTTGATAAAGACATGCTTCACATACACTGTTTTCTTCTATATATTTATGATGTTATTCAGGGATTGTGATTTAATTTATAATGGCATTCCAAACTTGTAATTTAATTTTTACAATTTTACAAAACATGTCAAAATACTATAAAGAATTATTCAACATCCCTAGTACCATACAGTTATTATTGTCTGTACTTTATTGTATACTAAGCATGCTCTGCATGCCCTCATCTAAGGGGAGGTAAAGGTCATACAGTGAGGGAAACTGCACAAACACTGGCCTTCTCAGGCATGCAAAGTAAGTGTGTTTGGAGAAGCTGTGCTCGCTGATTACTCTGAGAAAGAAATGGTACCTTCTTTGCTGCTTCAGACCCGTTCTTAGTGACAGAGAAACGGTACAGTTTCCTTGATGTAAGTGGCAGTTACAGAAGCTTTCTCTTGAGTTTAAACTTGCAGTTTAGGAAGCTCCTGTGAAGTCTACCAAATAGAAATGGAAGGAGCCTTCAGAACTGCAAGAGAAGACAAAGCTACAATTCATGGTTACCCTTGTCCAGTCCATTATTGCAAGTGGGCATGAGTTTTCTGCAGGTCGTGATATTGTTTAACATTCATCTAATAGAATACTGAAACTACTTATTCCTAAGGCTGCAGTACAAATGTGTTGCATATTGTGGTAGACGCAATCTTTTACGAACATTGGCTATTTTTTTTGGCTCGTTTTTATTAGCAGTTCAGTCCACCAGCTTTTGCTAATGAGAAAACATGGTTAAGTGTGCATGAGCTTACAATCATGTAAGAGTTTACATTATGCTGTTTCAGCACCTGGGGCAATAGAGGTCCATGGTTGGACTGAAGGTTTGGGGTAGAACAGGAAAGCGAGGGAAAGAAAAGAGGGACATACAGGAAAAAAATTGCATTAAATTAAAATGCACACTAGGTGCCTGGGTCTGCACCCCGCCTACCAGTTCAGTCCAATGCTGCTGCTTACCTGCTCAAAACTGCAGTTACTCTACAAACTCTGAGTTAGTTGAAGGTAACATATCCTCTGGGGAAAGGGCGCAGGAGTCAATATTATAATTAGTGTGTGTGATTTAGCACACCTGTTTCATGGTCCTAATGTAGACCTGCTACTAATGAGACTTTCTTCACTTTATTTCAGGTGCAGGCCAACATAATTGTTATGTGCTTTCTAAGGAAATTAACAGAAGCATTCTTTTTTTTCTGTGCCATAAAGCGCATGAGCAGAATGTGAGGAGCCTGCACTTGCTCAATAGGCTGTTGTGCATAAAAGAGTATTAAAGACCCAAGCTTTTGGGGCAGGACAAACAGACTGGAAGGTTGAAGATGCTGAGAACCGGGATTCTGGTTTCAGGCCAACTGGCAAATTAATATGCTGTGGGCATTACATGACTCGCTAATATTATGTGAAATGGGCATAACAAGCTCCTAGCGAATTAATATATGGTTGGAGAATCATAGTAGTTGGTTAAGAATGCCTGAAGACTAGGAACATTATTTTGGGTGTATCTAGTTGTTACCAGAATTATGAAGGTAATCCTTGTTCACCTGATATATACAAGTATAGCATAAGTAAATTATGATGCTTTATAAAATACCATTATTCGTGAGTGTAAGGTTCGGGATTTGCCTCTGGAATATAGCCTCCAGATGTAAAATTTTCTCTGACCCGTTTTTCTGACTCTAGCATTCTTACTTTATGTCCTCATAATGCAATGTAGGAGTGAGTGAACTCTCCCAGTTTTGATGTCCTCCGAAAAGGTTATAATTTCACTTTGTGGTTACTTAAATCTATCGGGCGTGACCCCAAAAATCCCAGGGAGCACAGCTGAGCGCCCAACGTCGGAACTGTCTTCTAGGCTCCCTTAAAGGCCAAGATCACTGAAAAATGTTGTCCACACAGAAATTGATCCCGATACATTTGAAAATATTTTTACATTGTTGCTATACTTGAGAAAGGTATTTCATTGTCCAACTGAAGGTTTTGGTATTTTTACTTTAAAAAAAAGTATTTGTTGGGTTTTGTCATTTAAACCAGTATAACATCCAACAACATTTGACACAGTTTGCTTGCAGCTGTCTATCGCAAAATAGCCTATAGCAACGTCAACACATACGAACACATACGAATACCCACAATCAGACACCTCCAGTGCACCCAGTCTATATAATGCAATGTATTTAGGGCCATTAGCATTGCCAAGACAAACTAAGCCATTTGAAGGCAATCTGTATTGCCACAGCGCTGCACAGAAGTGTCTGACACATTTTGAACACCTAAACAAGCCTAAGTACCTTCCGGTAATCCACAGTTAATACCAAAATCGGAAAGTCATTGGGAATCCTCAAGGAAAGAAACAAGATGTTCAGAGGTACCAAGGGGAGTACTCAAAGACATAGGATGTATTTAATAAGAAATAATTTTAGTGTTACTGTAGAGAGGAGGATGAACAGGTCTTTAACTTCAGAGGTAGGAAAGAACATTAGGACTCCAAAAAGAGACCTGATTTGATCCATTTAAGAGTGCCACTTGTGCCACGGACCTGAGAAGGGACAGGCTTACCAGCAAAGGAGACACCAAAACAGTACTTAGAAATTTACAGTAGCCTGCCTGAAACTTAAGCACCTCCTGAACATTGAGGATGATAGTGACTTAATTAAATTTCACATTCCAGGTGGGCTTTTGAGTGAACCGAACTTTCTAGAACTCAAATATAGATTGAAATGAAAACTCAGTGGACTATCTCAGTGGTTTCAGGGCCCGGTTGACGTATTGCTATAGTATAATACTGGCTGAAGGAAATTTACCCCACATGTTCTAACTAATGCTCCAGTTGGAGAGGAAGTTATAGTTGGAGCCCAGTCTTCATTAGTGGACCAGCCTCGTAAGACTCCATTAGTGTATAAAAATCAAATGCTTATTTCTGTTGGAATATGAATCACAGAATTACTGGCAATATCTCATGAAGCCAGAGCCTAGAGGGATTTTAATTAGATTACCTGCAGTATCCAGGAACAATTGCCCTACACTCATTAACCTGTTTTAACTATCCTAATATAGTAGAGGGTGTACTCTCCAACGATCTCATGCAAGCAGAAAAGGAGGTATAACAGCTTGCTTTGATAGGTTGCATGTCTTTGGACACTGCATCTAGTGTGTTGCTGAGTACTTACACTTCCTGGACCATCCTAACATCTCCATACTCATGGCCACCTGGAGAGGTGATCTCGGAGCTAGTTTGATGGTGGTTACCCCATAGAATAGCAACAGAGGTTCCCAGCCCAAGGGGATGTTCATGAATGTGTTCTTGCTTGCCAACCTTGTGCCAGAATGCATCTTTATATTCTAAGCCTTTTCGATATCTGTAGCCATTACAAATAGTTCAAGAGTCTTGGCATGCTATAGACTTTATGGCAAAACCCCCACCTTCAACAGGATGTTGAGTGAGGTAAGAGTTACTGCACATACCTTTTCAAAGATGATCCATTTTTTTCTTTTGAACAAATTGGCAACAGGTGAAGAAATTACCAAATGTTTCTTGAGTGCTGTTTTACATCTTCATTGGTTGCTTTAATTTATACTGACGGAGGAAATCAATTTTTTTGGAAAGCCCTTTGTAAAGCATTTGGGATTAAAAAAGCGTTTTCATCTGGTTACTATCCCCAGTCTAGTCTAGTCGGCAACCTGACCAAATAAATCCGAGCTGAGCATATAATCAATGATATTATTGTAATGTAACTCAGGATAATAGTTTTTACAATTTGTCAGTTGCAGACATTTCCTATAGTTGTCTTGTGTATTATGCCTTCAAGACATCACTGTTTTTCTTTATGGTGGGTTTTACATACATACATACATACATACATTTAATGGAAGAATTTTTCTATCACTTCCCCAAATGAACCTCTGACAGCAGATTATTTAAAACAACTCCAGAAACAGACAATGCGTTTTGACAGTTTACCTTATTCAAAGTTGTAAGAGTATGCTATGAAATCAAGATCAAATTCTGCTTCTTTTGCTCCTAGTAAAAAGCTTGTCTACCCTAGTTGTTTTCCAGTTCATACCATGTCGGTTTCAACAATTTTTTGGTCCTTTTCTGAATAAGCATGAGATCAATTCTGTAGCCTTCTTATTGAAGGTTCCTCATACTTGTAAGCTGCAGTCTGTTTTTCTTTAATCTCATTTGAGGTAATATATTCTTGATCCTTACCACTGGTTTAAACATGAATTTCCATCAGTTATGATTAAAGGGAAACTGGAATCTGAAGCCCACAAAATCTGTCATTCTCAAATATTTCATGGTCATCTTCGGTTTTTGATCTACTGGAAAGTTTACCCTTCTAATAATTGTTCTTGGAAAGATTTTATCTTCAGTTCATGCTCCCTTGCTGGTTCGCCGTTTCTCTTATTGATACCCTTTAAAGGCCGGAGCTTCAGGCGGTAGTGAGTGGTATACTGTACCGAGACAGAAGACCAGAATTTATCAGAGGCCTCATATGAGCCTAAGAGAAAAAAGTACGGGTTGCATTGAGGGCGGCATGTTTTTGGACACACATATGTAGTGCTTGAACGCTTGTACCACCTTGTCATCTCCATGATCAGGCCAACTGGAGGGGTCTCCCGTGAGCTAGTCTGAGTAGCGGTAGAGTCAATAGAACACTGTTCTAGCTGAAGGAAGTGAAACTAGGGCTTGTTCTTCATCCACATGGTTAACTCTGTGTTCCAGAAAGGGGGAGTTGATCAGTTGTATGTACCAGCCCAATTCAAGAAGGTGCTTAACTGATGGAATATTAACAGTGGTTCTGAATTCAAGATTGTAATTGTATTTATATAGCGCTTACTCACCCTTATGAGGCGTCAAAGCACTTTTCGGCAAGTAGCACACTACTCCAGCACCCAAAGGAATTAGTGGTGGATTAGCATAGGGAAATAGGAGTATAGTATTAGTATAGGGAGGTACGAGTTAATTTTGAGCGGAGGACATGTGAGTCTTTTAGTTGGATTGAATAGACTAATGGAAGGATAGAAGAGGAAAGAAGTGTTAATTGGGTATCTTAGTAGTAAGTTGCGATCTGGGATTAGTTAAGGAGAGATGGAGGAGGGAAGAGTCTGTAGAAAGGAATTAGGGAGAAAGAGACTACGAGTAGAAAAATGAGGTTTGGGATGAGTCAAAGGAGAGAACATGAGGAAGAATTTAGTAGGGTTGTTTTGGAGATCGTAGTAGTAAATTGATGTTTGGGGTGAACCAGGTGATGTAGAGGAGGGAGGAGTCTAGGAAGGGTTATTTTGGTGAGCAAAGTAGTAGGAAGGGTTTGGAATGAGAACAAGTGAAGATATAGAATACATTGATCGAAGTGTAGGCTGATGGTAGAACAAAGTAAAGCTTTCAAGAGTGTATTTTTTTATTCTTGGACAATAGGACTAAAATAATAAATATATAGATTCATGATTACATAGTAAGGGAATATATATGTAAAGAATACAATATATTGAGATGTGTGTTTTTGTTTTTAGGGAGTAATGATAGGAGATATTGATGTAGTGAAAGATTTATATGTGCAGTACTGTTTGTGAGTGGTATTTGAATAGTAAAAGGGTGGTGATGTGTTGTGGAGAAGAGAAAGTGGTAAGAGGGGATGGGCAAGAGTTATGAGTGTGTTAGATTTGATCACTGGAATAGGTAATGTATGTGGTGGAGTAGCATGTAATAATTGTATGGTTGTGTGTAATTGGTAAAAGGAGGAGGTAGGTGTTGGTGGATGGTGTAATGAAAGGCTGAGTATAGGTTTTGGCATGATAAAAGGGGATCTGTTGGGAGCAAGTAGAGGATAGAACTGGTGTTTTGTTTGAACAGGGAGTGTAGCTGGATGCATTAATTAAAGTTATGTCTAATGAGGTTTTGTGTTGTGTTGGTGATGTGTGAATGTGTTTGTGGTGTAGGACAGGGTTGTGTTGTGTGTGCCATAGTGTTGTAGTTGGAGTAGAATTGTGTGGTTTGTGGGGTTATGTAGTGATTCAATACACATTGAAATGTGTAGGAGGTTTGTTTATGGTGCCTGAGTAGAATCCCTTTGCTGATATTGTGTTTGGATGTTGGTGGTTGTGGAGGGCTTAAAGTGGCAGCACGTGAGTGAAAACTGGGCCTCATCTGTGACCCTATGCCTGTCCTGAACAGGCAACTGCCCTTGTCCCCACCGCCCTTAACCTCGAATCCTAGACTGAGACGTCATGAGCCCAATGCTTAAAATAGCCCTATTGGCCAATGGAACCCCAGCCTTAACCCTAACCAATCGGAACCCTAGAGCCAGTGGGAGACCTGGCCCTAATAACTAATCACAGCCCTAGCCCTAACAGCCAATCAAAGCCAAAGCCCTAATCCCAAGTCCAATAGGAAACCCTAGCTATAGTAGCCAATCAGAACCCTAGCTCAAACAGTCTATGCAGCAACCCCTCTGACAATAAGAACCACATACAACAGCATTCAGCACTTGTCAACTAAAAGCTTGGTGCTGTGTGGTGTACATCTACAACATTATTACACCCCATCCTTGCCATCTGAGCACACTCAAGCACGAAATACATCAACATGGAAGTTTAACAGTAGTACAGTAATGACACTACTAGGACTTTGGGGCCTGCCCTGCTACTTACCCAAACGCATGAAAGATCATTAAGCAGATTCGTGTGATGTCAGTTCCTGTCATTATCGTAAATGGAGCCCTTTCGAAATGCTATATGTATTGCAGCACATTTGATCCCTATTTGTCACTGCTTTCCCTTTGCTTGCATTCTTGTCGCAGATTTTTCCTTCTAGCTTTTTAACTATCTTTTACAATTCTCGCCTTGAGTTATTCTTTTCTCTTTCCTAATGTCTGGAGGAGTTTGTTACCTTCGTCTTCTTCTTCAGTCAAATCTTGATCTTGAGGACAGAAGCTCAAGATTGCTACAGAACATTTCCGCCCATTGTAGAGGTTTCTTCCTAACTGCGACCCTCTTAGGGACACTTGACACCTTTCATGTATGCTATTCTGTGCAGGGTGATACTGAGGCTAGTGGAAGGAATTGGAAGAATATCTCCAACATGTAGGCTCAATAATCACCATACATGCAAGTTCAGGTTACAAAACTAATTTACAAATTGAGAAAATTGGATATTCGACTATCATTTTCTTAGGCTATGAATTCACACTGGAAAGGAGAGCATATCTGCACACACCGTGAGTTACAAAAGACATGATTGCCTTTTCATACTTGCAGACACATTACAACAAGCACAACTTGGCAATTGGAATATTTGCAGGACAAGCATAATAAAGACCATATCACACTTTTTCTATTTTGTTATTGTTTACAATGCAGCCTTTTGCAAATGCCTTAAATAACACATTTGTTCAATATTTCATAAAACATGTAATTACATAAATCTTAACCCTTTGTACATGGACTAAAGCTTTAGTTAGGGCTTTTTAATGGAAAGCATTGGATTAGAGCCATCCTCTTTCCAACATTATCAGTGGTCAAAACGCTTTAATTAGTGTAAGATTTTGAAAGCAGATATATTCTCTTTAATTTTTCTCCCATAAAAAAATAAGTGTAATCAACGCACAAGGTCATTTGGCCCAAGTGAATGTATGTAATGACTAAAGTAACCTGCCAGTTTTCACATTTCTTACAAATATCTGTTAACCCCAAATTATTGTCCTTCTGCTATTCCATGTGCCAAAAACGAAGGAAACAATTTGCTTCTTCCAGAAAATATTGTCTTAGTATATCAGCAGATAAAAGAAATTCTGCTATCGATAAATTATGAGGATAGAGGTTGTCTGGATAATGGAAAAACTATACTAAGGTCTGTTAAGGTTATCAAGGGGACATATTTCACAAAATTATTTGTCTCAGATTTCAGAAACAAAAAGATGTTTACAGATGGCTAAGGGTGTTTCTGCTTAAATCAAAGGGAATCTTACATTGCAAAAAAAGTTGTAATCTTCTGGGTCATATAAACTTCAAAGTCTTATATGTAATAGTTTTAGGTTCTTTTATAGCCCACAAGAGACTTAATGCTATAGTTGTTTAACATTAAGAGAGTTAAAGAATTATACGATAATGTAGCCATCGAAAATCGGCAAAGCATATTGTGCGTATTGGAGGCAGCATAATGAAGTAAACAATTAGGTGGCCCAAGCCCAGACCTTCTGATCTTGGCATTTGTAGGATCTTCATACTGAGTTAAGGCATCTTAAAATTCTGTATAAAGGACATAATGCAACTTTCTAATGTGGGAAATAATTGTAATCTAACTTGCAATTGACACGAGTAAGGAAAAATAAAGGGAACGACAGTCATCCTATTCACTGCAATTTCCCTATCTGTGACAATGGGACTGATTTCCATATGGAGAATAGCTTACAAATTTTATCTGTGAGAGAGATGTCATTTAGGGAATAATCATCTGCAGATTGATCCATATATTAGACCCAAACTGGTATTTAGGGGCCTAAGTTGTAGTTTGCTTTTAGTTTTGTTAGTAAAATATCTGGAAAAGTGTGGAATTAGTAGTAGTCAGTCTTAGATTCATAAATTCTGTAGTTCAGATCACACTTGTTATAGTATTCAAATCTTACTTGTTTTCCCCTCCAGAGGAGCGCTTTGCTCTGATAGCCTAAATTCTCACAGCAATACAAACAGCTATAATCAAAGATAGACCCACTGGAAAGGGTCATTGATGCCAACTCTGGAACCAGTTACCAAAGCTGTTATATGAAATTCTAGAGCATTTCATGTTAGATGGTGCAGTGGGAAGCAAGTCAGATAAGTTCAGACATTCAATTTCAATACTTGAGTACCCAGGAGTTTCTTCAATTCTGACAGGCAGTTCCACAGACACCACAGGTCAACTCATCGAACGACTACCACACAGTAGGTGAGATGTATGAAGATACTGTTCTCAAAATTTGGCACAAATTGCGCACTGACTTTTTGTGGTCTCTATGATTTTGTGATGCGACTGAATCTCTAGTGGCAGGGGTCACAGAAAGACCAGGCTAATTACTATGAATACAGGAGGGGGCTATTTATGACCCGCCTGCCATTTGCTACCAAGATGTATTCCTTAAGCAACTAGTGCAGCTTTAACAAAAAACATGATTTTCTGTTTGGATATCTGAGAAGCAGGCATGTACATATGATATATATGCATCTCGTATAGGATGCAACTATTCCTTTATAAAGGTACAGTGAAATAGAAAATGAGTAAATTCAAGGAACAGACCTCTAATTCCCGACACTTTATAGGCTCAGGGATTTTCTGTTTCTATATCATACCATAAAACGCACAACATGTTTTTACTTTGCTAGTGTATGGGAGCTAATAATACCTTTGGTTCTGCATCAAAATTGACTCTTTATAGATTGGAAATGTGGTAGAATGTTACAAAGTTCTGAATTAGATGCATTGTTAGTAAATTGTACATTCCACACAATAACTGATGAATCCAAAGGGACATGTGCTTGGAATATAAACAGAAATGAGTGTCACAATCAATTAGCCAAAGAATTTGCCTATAAAGTGGCTCCTAGGCATTGTAAGTTTCAAATTACAGCATATAGTGTGGAAAAATAGTGTCAGAAGTGGGCTAATGATTATTCTCTGACTGCAATAATACCACGTGTTGAGTGTTTTAATGACCATACAAATTGATCTGTTTTTCTTGAGGGTCAAAAAAAGATCCAGAGATCTAATGACATCTGCAGTAATGATACTTAATTCAGAACAGTGACGACAATCTGCTTCTTAATGATTTGAAATGCAAGCTGTGCTTCAAATTTTATTCGAAACGTTCAAATGGGCTGTTCACTGTGATTTTGAAATGTTCATTGTTCTCTGAATTGCTACTACTGCACTTTACTCTAGAGATGCCATTGTGCTCGGCTCTCTAGTTGTTTTTTCTCCCCACAGCATAAAATGAAGGCCGGGCAGGGTCACGCTGCCTAGACATACGCTGACACTGGGCTCCTTATGGGGGCATTATTTTATGCCAGTTCTGCTTTTTAATGTTTTGAAACGCAAGCTCCACTTTTAATGTTGTTTGAAATGTTCAAGGGGGCTGTTCACTGTGATTCTGAAATTTGCACTATTCTCTGAATTGCTACTACTGCACTTTACACTAGAGATGCCATTGTGGTCAGCTCTCTAGTTGTTTTTTCTTCCCACTGCATAAAATAAACGCCGGGGCGCGGATGCGCCAAAGGCAAGCCTGTCTGCACCTGACTAGGACTAGGAGCCAGGTACTCTGCACCTTTTACCTCAATGTAGATTAAATACTCTTCTCAACAACTGCATGCACTACAGGTAATTCCTAATTAGGCTTTCCTTTTCTCCATTGATCTTAGCAAATCTGAGTTTCAGTGCAAGATTGTTCATTCTCCCCCTATCCGCCTGCAGGTGGTCCGGGTGGGCAGAAAGTAGGGTAAGGATGGAACATGTTTATGATTAACTGCAGGTCTTTGTCACACCATAAACTCAATTTATTTTCTCTCCTGGAAGATCAGGGGCCAGTTGTGATTTTCTTCACGCAAATGTGGGTGCATAAAAATTCAATGCCTTACATAATTCAAGCTCTACCCTTGGGTTATTATATTTGTTGGAGAGATCGCATAACTAAAAAACGGGTGGGGCAATAGCTATCACTCTCAGAGTCTCTTAAATGTGTTTTTGACCCGTTACTTATCACTGAATTTGAGAGTTTTTTTCTATTCGCTGGCCCTGACATTAATTTTTTCAGGAGTGCTAGTATATAGACCCCTGTCCATGTGCTCAGTTTGCCCAGGCTCTTCCTGACATCATTGCCAGTATAGCGTTTGGCAAGCCTAATTTCACTCTGTTGTGGGACTTTAGTATTCATTTTTGAAGATGTCAATAACTCCCTGCCCTTGGCATACTGCAGGACTTTGATTTCATACAGCTGCTACAAAAAGCAGGTTCAACTCATGAGATAGGGCATCTTATTGACCCAGTATTCAGTAATGACCCTGATCTTAAGTTTGAGGACCCTGTACCAGTGTTTTGGTTGGAACATTATTTGATCCCCTTTTTCCTGTGTGCTTCTGTGCCTGCCTCTCCCCCTGCGGGTTTACGTGGAGGGATCGTAGGTGGTCTAAACTTAATAACAAAGAGTGGAAATCTACTCTCAACTCCTCCAGACGTACACTGGGAAACCATCCTTCTCTGCGAATGATAAGTTTGCTGGTTTGGTCAAACACCTCTTAAATCCGGTTATCCCAGCTAAAACCCACAAACTGCACCACAAAGGTAAATCTTCCCTTTGGTTCACCTCTTATTTATTGATCTTAAAGTAAGAATGTAAAAGGCTAGAAAGGAAATGGATGAACTCGTATGACGAGCAGTGTAAGAAGAATTCTCACCTGGCTTTTAGAAACTATCATTGAGAAATTAGGTCTGCCCAAGCTTCCTACTTTGAATCCAAGAGTAGTTGGGCATCTAAAGCCCCTTGGGAACTATTTTAAATTGTCAAATCGCTGGCCGAGTCTCAAGCGGATAGTTCGCTACCAGTAGCCCGCTGTAATGACCTAACAGAGTTCATTCTTAAGAAACTTACGGACATCTACTCATCCTTGCAGAATATTTAAAGTGAGGTAGATCATATGCCAAATGGGGTTGCGGAAGAGAATGAAACCTTTCCTAGCTATCGTAAAGGAAAGTTTCAATCCTGTTAAGGACTCTGAGGCGAGGATAAGGCTCAAACTTTCTTCACTTTATTACACCCATCAGCCATTAGAAGCTTAAAACAAAAAAAACACACATTTCCCATGAGTTCTAGGAAAATAGAAAATGTCCAATGTCCACCAATCAGTAAGTTTCCTTCCATTCAATATCCCCCGAGGATGCTCTATCTTCCACTTTCTTCCTGCTGACACATCCGGTAGATGCCATCCTCAGTCCTGTTTATTTACCCCGGTTCCTGTGAAATAAAGGAAGCATTTTAACCATCCGTAAGAGTAATGTGTCTAGGAAGAAAATACGTTCAAACAGACCATTCATCTCATAGGTGCAAGCCGTATCTAGACTCAGAACATAAAATGATATTCATACCTTGAAAATAGATTACTTTCATAGTCAACACAGACCAATCAGGAAGGTATCCCAATTCAAAGGTGGGCTAATCCTCACCACTGAGTCCTTAATAGAATTGAAACTTTCCTTTATGATAGCTAGGACATTTTTCATTCTATGTCGGGATCAGAGACGAGGATTAGGATAGTTTAAAGCTTGTCCACCACCAAAAAAGGCAGATTTGTAACCGCCTTGAATCTTTTGAAGGCAGAGTCCAATGACCAATCCGCTGCGTTCAGTATATCTTCCAAATGAGCCCCCAATGCAAAGGCTTTAGAGGCCATTGCCCCCGTGCTGAATGAGCTCCAGAATGGGAGATATCGATCTAATCCTCCTGCATGGCCCATCGGACTCCTCGAGCAATAGTATGGGATGAAACTGCCCTGTGTGGTTTTGTGAGAGAAATGAATAGGTCATTGCTCTCACAGGTCAGGGCCAGAGCTTGCGGCCGGACGGGCTTCACCAAGCCTCCGCTATAAAAGTGAATGAAGTGTCTGCCATGCAGGGGTGGCATCTATACACGCTTAGTGTTTCGATTTCAGGATACGTTTCCCTTGGCAGTCGCAAAACTGCACACGTCAAGAGGTTCTCACACACACAAGCAACCGCGAAGGAACTAGAACGTCCTGCGACTGCGCTGAAAAGTACAATGCAAATTAGGCACAGTACATCGCAGAAGTGGGCACAATATCTGACAATATTATAACCGTATAAGACCTGAAAAACAGTTTTTGAAAGCGCACACAGTAGAAGAGCACGTATCTCAAGCTGCTGGGCAGCGAAGAAAGAGGATAGAGCGTCCTCGGGAAAAGTTTAATTGAAGGACACTTACTGATAGGTGGACATTGGACATTTTTTATTTCCCTAAGGCTCATGAGAAATGTAAGTTTGTTTTCTTTTAAGCTTCTAATGGCTGCTGGTTATAATGAATTGAAGAAAGTTTGAGCCTAATCCTCACCTCCGGTCCTGACATAGAAATATACGATTTGTCTAGCATCCTTTCCTAATATTACACCAGACTTTCTTACAGTGCCTTTTAGCAAGGAGAAGTCAAGTTCCACTATCAACCCTGCTCCTCCCCGTATCCTACTACAAGGAGTGAAATGCATCTTCCCGGTCCTGCTGGACTTTCTTTTTTTTTTTTTTTTTTTTTTTTATAAAAACCTTTATTTTCAAAAGTCTGGACACAGCTATTCAGCCGACAACCCGGAGGTTCGGCAGCTTCGATAAAGAGGAACAGAGACGCGTCCACAGTACAGTGAAGGAGGAGTGCAAAGATTCCATTTTTAAATAAACACAAAACACACAACAACCCCCAGCAAGGCAAGAACACTGAATGCCCATGGTGATAGCCCCCCAGGGGAGGCAGGACCCCAATCATCTACCAGTTACAGTACTGTGAAAAGAGGAAGAAGGGGGACAGCAGAGGCCAAAGAAGTCCGTTAACCATACTGAGCTGGAAAGAAGGTTAGGAGGAAAGCTGTTCCTCGGGGGGGATCCAAATCAGGGGCAAGACAAATTCCCCCCCCCTGTATTGATTCCACCGCCCCCAGATGGCGTGCCACTTCCGAGGGCGGCCTCTAGCGCAATATACCGTCTTCTCCCTTAGCATACTCCAGTCCATATTTTCTTTCCACGCGGTCAATGTGGGGTGCCCCGCGGAGCCCCACAATCGCGCGATATCTCTCTTAGCGACCATGTTACCCAGAGTCACCCATTGGGTCTGTGCCTCATCGTGGTCAGTGGGCCCCCAGACATTCAGGAGGCAACACCGCGCTTCCGGCTGCATAGCAATGCCCGTCACCTCCCCCATCACTGCATGGACTCTCCTCCAGTATTCCGTAATGACACCACATTCCCAAATGATATGCAGGAAAGTACCCACCATACCACATCCCCTCCTGCATAGGCCGTCCTCCGAGAATCCCATGCGAACCAGCCTTGGCCCCGTCACATACACTCGATGCAGTATTTTAAGCTGCACCAGCCTCAGACGCGACGGGATCGCAACCTCCTTAGGAGAGGAAACAGCAGACTGCCAATCCTCGTCATCCAACTCGAGGCCATCCCTAGTCCACTGGTCCCTCAGCCCCAGAAGCATATCCGCCCGGACGTTGATCAGTTTCTTATAGATGAGCGAGATCGTGCTCTCGGGCATATGGCCATCAAGGACCCGGTCCTCCAAAGGAGAGGACTCAGGCACCTTCTCACCCTCTATGAGGACTGATCGGAGGGCGTGACGCACCTGACTATAGCGGAAAAACTCGGATGGCCCCAGCTCATACTCCTTCTGCAACTCTTCAAAGGACTTCACCCTCCCCTTAATCAGCACATCTCCGACCCTGGAGATGCCGATCAAGTCCCATTTGTCAAAGCCTTTTGTGTGCCAAAGCCCACCCAGTCTCTCAGATTCAAACAGCGGGGTAGCGAGGGTGAGCCTATCCTTCCAGCCCAGCGAGTCAGTTGCCATCTTCCACACACGCACCGCCACACCAGTGGGCCCCGTGAGGGACGAGTCCAGGGACCGCGAGTACAACGCCCTGTAATAGTTACCACCACGAAGCAAACACCTGTCCATGGCATACCCAGGGCTGAGGGCAGGGCCATAAAACCCATGATTAATCGCACTCAGCTGGGTGGCCCAATAGTACAGTCGGATGTCTGGAAACGCAATACCCCCGTCGTACCATGGAAGCGTCAACTTTGCAATAGCTATTCGCGGCCCTGCTGGACTTTCTTAATCTTTCATTATTGAATGTGTAGTTCCTCGTACTTGGAAACATGCAGTAGTAAAATCTTTGCTAAAAAAGCCTAACTTGGACCCACTTTGTTTTGGAAATTATAGGCCTATTTTATTACTTCCTGGAGCTGGCAAGCTACTAAAGAAACATGTAAACCAACATCAGTCTCTATTCTTGGAAGCTAATGTTATCTTGCATCCTACAAGACAGGGTTTCGACAGCAGCACAACAATGAAACAGCAATTTTGGCGGTAGTTGAGGATGCTGTTGGATATTGGAGGTTCAGCCACAATCATACTCCTTGATCTTAGTGCTGCGTTTGACACAGTAGACCACGGAATCCTCATTCAGAGAAATTAACAATGCTGAATGAAAGACAATGTTTTAAAATAGCTTACGTCATTTCTAGAGGTCAGAACTTTTCAGGTGTTTGACAAAATCTGTTATTATGACACCTTCACCATGAAATGCGGAGTGCCCCAGGGCTCGGCGCTCAGACCTATTCTCTTTAATCACTATATGCATCCTCTGACTGAGATTGTTCAAGCATTTGGAATGTCGATCGTCTCCTATGCGGATGACACTTAGTTAGTGTTTTCCATAGCACCCAAGCATGGGCCACAATCTCAACAACTTGGTCCATGTATGAGAAGGTAGCTAGCTGGATTGCCAGCTACTGGCTTAAGCTTAATGGGAACAACCCGAGATTATGATCTAGGCAACAATCCGACTAGCCACTCTTTACTAAAATGGCCTGAGTGCTTAGGTACTGCACCCTTCCTCAAAACTCCCAATAAAAGTTTGGGGATGTGGCTAGATAATTCCCTCTCAATGGAAGTGAACAAACTTTCGGTCAGTTGTTATGGCCTTCTCCCAGTGCTTCGTAATATTTTAGATCTGCTTCCTCTCCTATCTAGAAGACTCATTGTAAAGGCCATGATATTTTCACACCTGGACTATGAACTCGCTATACTTGGGGACCCCGCGATACATGACTAAAAGGCTACAAGTTGTACAAAATGCGGCAGTTCATCTTTTGCTCAATGTTCAGAGAAACCAATCAGCTCATAGCGCCCTGGCTACGCTTCACTGGATACCAGTTGAGCAACGGGTGAAGTTTAAGGCTCTCTACATTGCACACAAAGCCGTGCATGGGAAAGACCCATCCCTACTACGAGCTTTAATGCTGCTGTACTCTCCAGATAGGATTTTGAGGTCGACCAATGCGCGACTCATGAAAGTTCCTTAAATTTGCAGGATAAGATGTGGTGGACGTTCTTTTTAGTTCAAGCCTTGAGTCAGAACTCTATTTATGAGTAGTGCCATTCGTGCTGACATGCATTAGATCATCCACAAATGGCAACCTTTGTTCATTTAGCTTTATGTAGTCACTACTTTTTTTCAAAATGCTTAATTTTTGGATGTACCACCAAACCATGGTGAACTTAGTGACCCTCATATCCCTTAAATGTTTTACAAGTTTCTATTTTTGTTTGCTCACCATGGCATGATCCGGCGTTCTAATGTTATGAGTTGTCTTTAGAAATATGATCCATCTGAACTGATATTTCTGGAGGTAGCAAGCTACACTAGCTCCACTTTAAGAGAATCTCTATGTTTGAATCCTTTGAGTTGGTACCTGGGTATAAGTACCTGGGTATAATCTGCGCTCTAATTACCTCCTCTGATAGTGTGGTTCTAACTGCTCTCTTGGGGCCCATCAGTCTTCCTTCGGGATTATAGAATGGTCTACTAATGTCTGTCCAGGTTCCTGGTGTATTGATGCTGACATATCTGAGTGAGAAAAGAACAAACCTTTGGTTTAGTTTTCAGATATTTTCGTTGGCTTCTCTTTCATACTGTGTTCTGCCACCTTTGTGTAGCTAGACCTGATTAGAGTAAGTCTAGAGATTTCTCAATGCCAACTGTGCTGGATTGCTTTAGGAGACCTTGTGTACTTCTCTTCAAGAGTTGTGGCAAGTAGACTAGAGATCATAGCTTCCTTGGATGGCAAGGAACCTGTGTCATCATCTCGAAAATTTTGAGAAGGGCCAGCAATACTGTTGCTTCCTTTTTCCCCACTCTTCTCACAGGCTGGCATCCGAGGAGGTCTGGCTATGTGGTCAAGAATGTTCTCCAAAAAACTGCTACCTGCTGTCTTCACATTTGATACACAGCTGAAAGCTTCCTGTGAAGGTTTTCTTTGGCTCCTCCTTTATTGGGGCCTGAAATGCTTTTCTGCCTGCTATACAACATCACCTCACTTTCGGCGGTGTCCACTGGCTTGCATCTGTCTCTGTATGGCCATCCCGGCAACCTCCAACTACATCTGCAATAAAAAGCAGAGCAAGCGTTCTCAAAAGCTGCACATCCTGAGGCAGTCCAGCAGTTCTTGCCAGCATCCGGGAATAAAAAAAGATGCAGCGCTAGAAGCACACCAGATTCAGCACCCATTGTGCAGGTCCTGTGAGCCATCTTCACCCAGAGTACACACCCAGTCGGTTGTAAAGGTGTGTAGGACATGCATAAGAAGCAGAGGAGAGAGCCATCTACATACTCTGAAGCAGCCATTGGTAACACTAGAACCAGCTGCTATCTTTTTTTGATGGGTAACCTTGTTTCAAGTTTCTTTCTCTTGAATCTTCAAAATTGTTCTTCTTGATCACCTCCACTCTTACGTTTCTCCGATGGGTCAGTCAGTGCTGTCTTTATATGGTTCATACCCTTATAGTTCCTGTGGGGTTCTGTTCTGTGTTGTGAGATGTGAAATGTGAGTCATGGGGTGCTGATTGGCATCAATGTGGTGTGGTTATGGGTGAATGGTCAGTCCTGTAGGAGAGAGCATGGAAGGAAAACTGAGTACTGATCTGCATTTCTAAAGTTGTCGGTTAACTGGGGCTCTGGTACCACACCCCATTGGAATCTAGAGTTATGGGAAAACTGACAGAACGGCGGCGTTCAGGATCCATTGGACTTTCTTATATAATATGAAAGGTGTAGCAGGTAAATTGAAAGAATCTTAGGTAAAGGATATGGACCCCTTGATGAAAAGGATGAATGGGGAGAATGAATTGACTCATCCTAGCGAAATGACAATCATGTCCTTTCTACATTCAATTCAGCTCAAGGATGTTTCATCCCAGATACAAATTATTTTGAATGAATCTTATTTTTGACCTGACTTGTGTTGGGAGTAAGTTGCATCAAGATACATTTTTATCACATATTATTGGAGTGTTCAACCCTATGTATTTTCTGGGGCGGGTAGGGGGTTACTAGGAGATGAGGAGTCCCCAGTGACTAGTGATAGCAGTTGGTTTACAATTTTAACTTGGCCCATGCCCAGCCATATGTGGGGAGACAGCGGGGGAATGTAAATATAAGAAGGCATTGGGTAATATGGAACTGATATTTGAAAGGATTTTTATTGTAAAACGTAGTGGTAAACAACAAATGCCACGCCTGGAGGATTGGTGATGTGACATGGATTAGCTAATGGGCATTAACAAGGATTTTATAATGGCAGAGGCTGCCTGAAGGACTGGGAAAAGATTTGGACCAGGTGGAGGGATGTTATTATAAATGCTGTATGCAAGAGATGCCCCATGACGTATGCTGCCTGTGGAGACATTTTTATTTCTGTTTTGTTGCAGTGGCATGCTCGCTCTGCAGGCCCATGCTGTGTATACACTGAGGGAGGTTTCCAAATTTGAACTGCTGGGTACATGGGCTGTGATTGCGTGTTTTCTTATACATGATTCTCTACCCTGATGCTATACCTAGAGTCATGCTTTTTACCTGAAAATCAATAAAATCTTCCTAAACAATGGAAGTCCTAGAATTATCATTATCTGATTAGAAGAGGCAGAAAAAAACCTGTATGAAAACAGAGGCAGCAACAACTGGTATGATTAGATCTTACCCAGTTAATGACACTGCATTGCCCAACAAATGCTGCTGATGTTACACAGATATCCTGTAAAACACACTCTGCCAGAAGCAGGACTATCCCTTGGGAGAAAAATGTGCAGAAGCAATGCAGCACCCCTGGCCAATGATAAACAAGTCAAACTGCATCAAGCCTACATTTTATCAATTAACAAAGAATACATTGATATGCTTTCATTGGTGGCATTACCCCGTAGTCATGATGCATTTCAGACAAGGAAACTGAGTTTGGTACAGTACTCTAGAAGCAAAGTTAATTTTTCGGGCTGTGGCAAGTGAAATGTGAACTGAAACGGAGAAGGTGGCAATGTCAACTAGTCAAAACTAGATACAAATCTGTTCTCTTCCCTGCACCTACTGTACAAGGTGAAGACAGTGTATGGTGAAGCATAACTGTTCTTAAACTGTTGAATGTGCCGTTTAGCTTTCAGTGTGCGGCGGTAGAGTAATCCAAATGTTTGGTGTGAAGTTATTGACACATTATCTATGTTTGAGGGGTGGCAACTTGAATTCTGACCAAAATAAATCCTTATCGATCTCATAGAGGATCTTAAACTGGCAAAGAACAGCAAAGCATTATTGAATCTTTGTTACATCATAGTAGCATATTACGTAGGAAAATTCTTTAAAGGAGAGAAAGCATTCACAATAGTTGAACGGTTTTGCAGTATGTATTGGTGCATTATGGTGGAGGAACTAATATTTCGAGCCTGGAATTGCCCACTAAAACATAAACAAATAGGGGAGATGTAGCTAGAGAACGTAAATATACCTTGGCCTGAGCAGATGCGAAGGCAGGGGTGGGGAAGATGCACTGTAAACCCCAATATCAAATTGATTATGCCCTTACTTGAGGAACATGATGCTTGTACAAAATCTTTTAGCTATGTGCTCCCCATGCTCCTCCCAACCATTTTCTTTTTTTCTTTGGACACATCTAATAGTAGGACCTTTAAAGTATTCAATTGTACCATTTGCACACCGCCGCATCCCACTGATGATGCCCTAAAGCTCCTGCATGTGCTGCTCTGTTAGAGTAGCCTATGTCGGGAACATTGTTGTTGTGTTTGAGGATCAGAAGGGTGCTTCAATAGTGTTGTGAATAGCATGTATATGTGCTTAATCATGAAGAGAAGTAGAGTTGTAGGAGTGATATTCACATCTGCCTAGACATACTATACTTGTCCCATCTTCAACAAGTGGGTAAGAAGTTATCAGAATGTTTGTGCTGTGCTGGAAGAGTGTCGGTTTGTAGTCTTGTCAATGTGGAAAGCAGTGGATGCCCTGCATGAGATGTTCCAGTCCTTTCTGAGGTCCATTGAGGAGGAGTGGAGCAACTTAGTGCAAAATGTAATATATGTCAATTGGGACTTTCAAATTGCTATTTGTGCCCTGGGGTTACATCCCACTGGACAAAACTGCTTCCTAGTTTACGTGGTGCACCTGGAAGTCACAAGCTGTCATCGACTAAAAGATGTTTCCAAATCATCAAGAATAATATGATTTTATGAGGTCTAGCCTGGAGCAGAATAATGCAATCTACTAAATGACCGTTACCTAATCCATCAGTTGTAATATGATCTGTGAGAGGCAGTGGTGCAACTCACTAGGAGGCACAGCGTCCTAACTGAACAGGAGAAATACATGCCTAACTAAACCACTCGGGAGTGGACAAAGTGCAGGGCATGCTCCCGAGAAGCCACCAAGCACTTTGAGATAATGGATCTCACTGAAGTGCAGGTGAGGTTCACAGCGCCCAAAGGGGCAGATTCCTCAATAATACCAATTGTATTGTGAAACTAACAACTACCCACGGAGGAGGTGCCACCCTTAGGAAATGCAGCTTCCCAGCTAAAATAATTATTATGGCACAACCCTATAAAGAGATCTTGGCTGCCTGAACAGAAGAGGATGAACTCTGCTAAGAACAAAAACCACTTGCAACATCCAGGCCCAACACTAGATTTCATGATTATACAAAGCATGTGGATCTATAGCATTGCTAGTTGGAAACTGATTGTTAGAGGTATGTAATGATTTCTTTTAGGCAACTTTAACTTCTGGCTTTTCCAGTGAATTCACCAAAACTTTCCAGATTAATACTTCCAAATTGGAACTTTGTTTAGAAATCTCTTCCCATCCACTGTTTGGGCCATTTACTTGACCCTGTCTTTCCCTCTGGCAAGTGTACTGGCCTAGGCACTCCAGTTCCACTCTTCTAGTCAGCTCATTATTAAAAACATTTTAGGATCCCTGCATTCTATAACCCACCCTCAAGGAAAGGTTGAATGTTGAAATCTGTCAGGAATTGGAAACTGTTATTTTGTCTAGTTTCACATATATTGCAGGGCCCTGCACTCCAGAGACATTTGCACACTTCAAACATACATTGATAATGACTTAGATGTTTGCAGGTATTAGCGAAGCACATTATAACAATTCCCCCCCCAACTCCCGTTCCCCCTCCCCTCCCCCCCCCCCCCCCCCCCCCCATTGCGCCGGTGCCACATAAACTTGTTCAACACATAACATCACAACCGGGGAAAGTGGTCCCTCCGAGCCGTCCCACCCCCGCCCAAGAAAGTGCCTGTGAACTAGTCAAACAAGCGTGCCTCTACTTCCTGTGGCGGGTCCAATAATAGAACCCGGTAGTCTGCCCACCGCTTCCATATCTTAAAGTGTTTGCACGGACACCCCCTGGCGAGGTAAACGGGTTGTTCTAACCCCATACAAAAATCTAGCCCATTTTTCCATGCATCCACCGATGGGGCCCTAGGTGCCTTCCAGGCCCTGGCAGTATCCCTTTTTAGGTCTTGCTAGCGTAGGCTGCGCACATGCGCAGTCTCGCTGGCGAGATGTAATGACATTGGTTATTACGGTCTTCGGCCCTTTGATCTCACCAGCTCCCTGCGTCTCCCGCCCCCCAATCCAGATTCTCATGTCCTGCTGCCGCCCCCAATCCGGATTCTCATGTGCTGCTACGGCCCGTGAACACTGTGGAGATAACTTTATGAACTCAAAATCATTCGTGCCTTTCAGATTATTTTCCAGCATTTATCAATTGAAAGTAGCACTGAACACGTGGATGGGAAAGGAGAGGGGCAAAAAGGAGAGGGACAGATGGTAAAAAGCAACAGAGCAGGAGGGAAAAGAACCAGAGACGTAAGTGAAAGCAAGGCAACAAGCAGCATTGAAAATGCAATAGGTCTTGCCTTTGATTAAGTTAAAGCCATTTGCTTTGCTAATGGTATTGTATTCTAGCTTTGCATTATTTAATGTATAGTTGTGATATGTTGTAGTTGTATGTGGTTAGAATTGTTTTGTTAGCTGTGTAGTAGTTTAAAGCATAGCGTTAGTAGGAAAAGAGCAGTGTTTCAGTTTTGGAAGGTGAATGAATAGAAGAATAGTATGTGTGTTAATTTTGTATAGTGAGGATTACAATAGCATAAGGTAGACGAAAGGGGCGAGGGGAGAGCAAATATATGCACATATCACAAATATACACTAAATAATGCAAAGCTAGAATACAATTCCATTAGCAGAGCAAATGGCTTTAACTTAATCAAAGGCGAGACCTATTGCATTTTTAGGTCTCGCCTTGCTATCGCGTAAGCGATCGCAAAGCGACACTATAGTAAGGGGCATTTAAAAGTGCTCCGAAAAGCGGATTGCATGGCGAGTACGCGCACAATCACGCGCATCGTGCCGCCATGCAATCTGCTTTTCGGAGCACTTCAAAGGGTCCGCTCCCCCGCCTGGAATGGGCTCCCCCGCCCCCGCCAGGCGCGCGCGCCACGCTCCGCCAGGCTTGTTTTGGTTTGTTGCAGTTTTATATAGTGCGAACTCACCCAAAGGTATCAGAGCACTTTACACGAGCACCAGTTTTACATTACAGAAGGATACATTCATGTTTTGGTAGGCACGGGAGAGTAAGTGATTTGCCCAGAATCACAGAAGGTTGAACCTACGCCGAGGCTTGAACCTGGTTCCCCAGCTCTAAAGTTGGCAGCTCTGGCCGTAAGGCAACAACATTCTCTTCTATTTCAAGTGGGTCACGTAAATATAATCACTGGGGCTGGGGTCCCCGGCGAAAGACAGTGCTAAGATGTCCCAACCTCTCTACATTCGCGAAATCATCTGTGGACGAAAAGACATGTGCAGCTCAGGGAGCCAGCGGCAAACCCATATTCGATGTTTGTTCTCATTGATGCTGAATGCACAAGACAATCATTCTGGTGACCCCGTTGCCTGCGGACAGGCTGCGGGCTGATACCAAGTCACGTCCGACGGTCTGGAGCTGACGAAGGGGGCTCGCAGTCACACACTTTTTGTGCACCTGGAGGCTGCACAATCCATGTTCGTTTATTGTTACAATTGGCCATTTCGACACAGGCGAGGGATCAACGCTTGACCCCGGGGAGGCAGACACATTGTTTTAGTCTATTTGTATTTTTCTTCTCTTTGTGAGGTGGTGGTGAGAAACTCCGGTTCAACAAATGTACTTATGCAGCTCCCCTCCCCTGTTCTAACCGGTTTTAGGTTTAGTGCACCTCCCCCTAACTTTTCATGGGTGGCGGGGGGTGTCTATGGGAATGCGGAGCGACTGCAGCTTCGGCACGTAGCAGTAAAGGGGAGACAAACAAGTCCGCTCTTGTGGGAGTCTCTGAGCACTTTCTCCCATCCCCGATCCTCACCAACCCCACCCACTCCCCCCGCCTCTTTCCTCTATGCAAAGCTCCCGCAGGCTTGCATCAGTCAGACACTGCTGACAAATGCTACTGACTGACCGCGGTCTCCCCGCGTAAGGAGCTGCCTAATTTCATCAGACTGGAAAGCAACCCGGATAGGTTCGGACTCGCGTCCGTGATGCTGCCTGCGGCCCGAATCGCGAGTGGATTATGCGTTAAAACACGTAGCGCAACATAACACCACATTACATGCGCGCGACATCTCTGCAAAGAATGGAAGGTGCAGGTGATGTCGCTGGCTTTTTGTTTTGTTGTTGCATATTTATATAGCGCGAACTCGATCCGAAGGTATTGGAGCGCTTTACACGAGCACCGTATTTACATTACACATCCAGGCACTGGGAGATTAAGTGATTTGCCCAGAATCACAGGATGTGGATGCGACCCCGAGGCTCTTCTTAACCTGGTTTCCAGCACCAAAGTGGGCAGTCTAGCCGACGGACCACATCCCCTCCCCTTATAACAATCACGTAAATTAAGTGGATGCATGAATTTGTTTTCTTCTGCACTATGGGCCAAGTAGAAAGAAATGTAGTTACCCCAGATTGTATTGCGCTTAAAACCCCTTTGTGCATCGTTGTCTTTTGTCTATATTCATGTGCACCACCTTTTACGTTATTCTGTGCACCTTGGTTCTATTCAAAACTGCAGTGCTGCGGCTGTGTTTATGGGATGTTCCAGTTTTCAGTTTTTAAACTCCTGTAGCCCTAAGCAATGTGCACAGACCAGAAGTTGTAACAAGCATTGGCATAGCCAATAGGTCTCGCCTTTGGGACCTTATAAGTGTTTAGCCATGCAACAGTTGCATAACTAAATACTTATAAGGTCCCAAAAGCGAGACCTATTGGCTATGCCAATGCTTGTTAATGCTTGTTGCTAATGTGAGGCCCAGTTGTAAGAGGTGGCGTTTATAAATATTACCCCCCACTCCCTCCATAACATGTAGCAGGGCCAATTGCGGCGTGCGGGGGAGCTACCATCCCAGTACCTCAGAGAGGCAGAAGTATACCCCTCTCCAAAAACTATTTAATGACATGCAGCTCGAGACTGTGTGTATAAGTGTACCGTCCTCCCGAAGACAACGAAGGCACTTGGGAGAGGCGATCATTCCCGCCTTCCACAGACGCACTCTGGTGAAATACACCCTGTGTAAGTACTTGAATTGCACTAGCCGTAGGCGCATTGCTATCTCTGCCCCCCGCGGGGCCGCTAGGGCCTCAGCCCTGTCCTCCTCCCCAATGTACCCACGTTTTCCTCCTAAGCCTCTGTAGGTAGGGGGAGCAGTGAATGACCAACGACCGATATATTCGGGAGATCTTGCGATCCGGGAGGTCCCCCATGAAGACCTTCGCCTCTATGGAGCTATGGAGCTAAAATCGGGTAGGGACTCCAGGCAGCCCTGCTCGACAAACTTCAAGGGTACAGCATTCACCTCGCCAACAGTTCCTTACGCGTTTCGGGCATTTTCAATGGGGTCTTAGCGGCCGCAATTACAATTACAGGCCTGTGAGCAAGGGCGCGAGGACGCCCGAAATGCGTAAGGAACTGTTGGCGAGGTGAATGCTGTACCCTTGAAGTTTGTCGAGCAGGGCTGCCTTACAGAAATAAAGAATGTCACAACGCATGCAGGCTCTCCAAGTTGGGTGCTTTTTTGTTGGATATTAATTGCGGCCTTTCCCGGGTCGTGGAGAGCCCTCCCGCGGATGTGCGGGTCCGGGCGCAGTTATTTCAACAGCGCAACACGGAACGATGTGTCTACTGTTAAGGACATTACAAGTCTTGCAACAAACCCCTTTTGTCACAGCAACCCACTTGGGTAAGAATTTTCAATGGGGTCTTAGCGGCCGCAATTACTAATGAATTACAAATGCATAACTCATTATACCAGCATGCACCATGCAGAGATACGCCCATTACGGAACGGAGAATGCTGGGTATAAGAGTTGCGGTATGCTGCCTGTCCTCATTGCCAGCACCTGTGAGCAAGGGCGCGAGGACGCCCGAAACGCGTAAGGAACTGTTGGCGAGGTGAATGCTGTACCCTTGAAGTTTGTCGAGCAGGGCTGCCTTACAGAAATAAAGAATGTCACAACGCAGGCAGGTTCTCCAAGTTGGGTGCTTTTTTGTTGGATATATATATATATATATATATATATATATATATATATATATATATACAAACACACACTTTTTGCACTGTACTTCATGCCACCTTGTGCTCACTGAGCACCTCTGTCTCATTCACTCAAATCTGCAAAGTATTTATGTGGCAGAGTGTCTTATTTATTTAGTTGTGTGAAAATCTTTTGTCTTCACTGCTTGATTCATATATTTTCCCCAACATTTTACATATGTTAGGTTATGCACTGAGGAAAACTCACTCATTTTTAGTGTCCATGCAAAATTATTTTCTTATTGTCCGTCCTTGTCCAAGTAATATTTGAAGTACATCATATGCTTGATCACAAAATTCTCTTCACATAGTAGTGGTACAGAACAGCCAAGCCAGCATGTGTTTCGTAAAATTAATTTGCTTCTTTAGGGCTTCAGAATTTCAGTTTTGCAGCGTGAATCTTTCTGGATTCACTATGCTGTGCATTATTCTGCGATCTTGTGGTTGGGTCCGGATTCGTAGTCTTTTCTTTGTTTTTTTTTTCTGTAGCCCAGGTGGATGTCGACGACCCACCATTTGGTGCACCTCCCGTGACGTCGTCGTGCTTCCTGCGGAAGTCCCACCTTTGGGGCCCCATCTTCAGATTCTTTTTTCCGCCGTTGGGTCTGGATCGTCATCGGGAAGCTCCAGGATTTCAGTCGGAGGAAGATGAAGGAAAAGCGAGTTTCGTCGATAAATAACTACGAAAAGATCACAGGAGAGGAAAAAATAACATCCGGAGCGCGAAGAAGGAAGAGTTCCACCTTTTCTTCGACGCCCTTGGAGAATGCGCACTCAGAGGCCCTGAGAGCAATGGACAAGACGCCATTCAAGTTCTGCCCTAACTGCCACCACAAGTTCGCGCAGAAGGACCAGCATCCGGTCTGTAATCTCTGCCTACCGGTCGACCACCTGAGCAAGGACTGCAACGCCTGCTCAGCCTTCGCGCCGAAGACGCTCCGGGTGAGAGAACGTCAGAGAAGAGCCAACGCCAGCATGGAAGGCAAGGGTAAAGCCCCGTCGCTCTACGATCTGGGCCTCTCCACAGACGATGAGGACAACGTCGCCGAGGGACCCGAAAACTTGACGGTCGTAGAGACCGACAAGAAGACTCAAGACGAGGTAAGAGTCGTCGAGTTCAAAACACCCGAAAACGCCTCGAAAACCCGAGGGTGACTCGAGAAAATCTGAGTCAAAGTCCACAAAGGGAGCCCCGGCGCCGAAAACTTCGACGACCAAGGGTGGAGCCATGGACAAGAGGCCGAGCGGATCCTTCGAAAAGGACTCCCTGGGCCGAAAGGCTAGGTTCGTCGAAGACAACCCATGAAACGGGGAGCTCGACGCAGAAGGAAAAGCCGGCGTCGACGCAAGTTCCGTCGAAGAGGCCCGCGGTCGACGCCGAAAGCATCTCCGAGATGGAGAAAAAGAAGAGGCGGCTCGAGGCCGAAATGGAGAGCATCCTTCAGAGGAAGAAGGAGTTCGACGCCAAGATGAAGGAATACAAAATTCCACCGGCTCCGCCGACGGACGTCGTCGAAATCGAGGATCAGAACGATTTCGACACCGAGGGGCTGCAGAGAGATCTCAAAGAGGAAGATGAGACCTATTATGAGGGCGAAGCCGAAGAAGACGACCAGCAGTCGTTCTACAGCTCGGCGCCATCAACCAGCCACGAGATAGAATGGCAGGATCTCGACACCGAAAACCCGAGGAGGCCGTGGACACGTACCCTTCGAGGCCTTCGCCGCCCGACGACATCGGGGTGTACAATATGGTGGTCAAGAGCGCAGCAACAGCCTTCGGCGTGAAACTGGACGAAGAGAGGCCGAAAGCCGATTTCCTCCTCGAGACCCTGCTCCCCATCCAGACGAGGAGCCAATTCCTTCCCATGCTACAAAGTGTGATGAATCAGGGAAGAGAAGCCTTTAAGGAACCAGCGAGTTGCCGTTCGATCACGCCCAGGACGGAGAAAAAGTATAAGCACTCTTCTCTGGACCCCCCTTACATCAAGGGTAGTATCACGGCCGACTCCATCATAGCTTCCACGGCCAGGGGAAGGGCCAACGTGCCAGCGACTTCAGGGCCACCACCCGATAAAGAGAGCAGGAGGATGGACCTCACAGGAAGAAAGGTCGAGAGGAACGCCGCAATGCACTGGCGCATGGCGAATTCAAATGCACTGCTCAATAGACACCAGTACCAGCACTGGGACGAGATAGGGGAACTAGTAAAACACCTCCCCGAAGAATACCGCCAAAGAGCCTCCCACCTGGTGGAAGAAGTTAAAAACATCGCAAACTCTTGCATTAAGACGGCGTTGGACGGGGCCGAGACTTCGGCCAGACTAATGGCCATAGGGGTCACGAAAGAAGACATGCATGGCTAAGAATCTCGGGATTCAAACAGGAGGTGCAGAACAACATTCTCAGCACCCCCTTCAACGGCGAAACACTGTTCGGAGCAACAGTAGACGAGAAACTCACCCAGCTGAAAAAAGAAAACGAGACGGCAAGGTCCATGGGGGCCCTACAGCTCAGGGGGATGAGGAGAGGCAATCCCTCTAGGAGACCCTACAGTCGGGGAGGAAGCCAGCAGGGAGCATCGCACCAGGCGTTCCAGCAAGGGCAGCAGGGTGATAGTCACGGACAACAAGGTCAACAGAAGCAAAACTGGCGGAACCAACCTCGGGGGCAGTCCTTTCGCGGGAGAGGAAACGGACGTGGCCAAAGGAGAAGAGGGGGTGACCAACCCTCATCCAAGTGATTCAGCACGCAGAAGGACGCCTACCCACAACATACCCCCAGGGGTGAGGCGTAATGCAGTAACATCAGGGGGGAGAGGAAAACCAGAAGCCTACGATCATCCAACGCCAGTAGGCGGAAGACTGAGTCTCTACCTTCAGGAGTGGCGACGTATAACCACAGACAAGTGGATACTGAACGTCATGCAATACGGATACTGCGTGGATTTGGAGAAAAGACCTCCAGACAGAAAACCGAGAAGAAGGCAGAGATCGGGTCAAGAGCTTGCCCTACTCAGAGAAGAAACACTGAAACTACTAGAAAAAAGAGCCATAGAGGCAGTGCCGTTCAGAGAACGGAACAAGGGGGTCTACTCGAAGTTCTTCGTGGTGCCGAAAGTAGACGGAAACCTCAGACCCATCCTGGACCTGCGGTACATAAACAAATTCATCAGAACGCAAAAGTTCAAAATGACTTCGCTGCAGGAGGTGCTGCCCCAAATAAGGGACGGGGACTTTATGGTCACCGTGGACCTCAAGGATGCCTACCTGCACATTCCAATAAACAGAAGACACAAGGGTCTTCTAAGGTTCAACATCAACCAGGAGCATTGCCAGTTCACAACCCTGGCCTTCAGGCTAAAATCAGCGCCAAGGGTGTTTACGAAATGCCTGTCGGCAGTCGCAGCCCACCTACGAAGGGAGGGGATCCATGTCTACCCCTACCTAGACGACTGGCTGGTCAAGGCAGACACACGCGAGAAGTGCGTGAGACACGCAGCACGCGTGACACACTCTGACGAACCTGTGGTTCTCGATACACTGGGGGAAGTCATCGCTGGAACCAGAGCAGGTGAAGATTTTCCTGGGAGCAAAAATCAACACCCTGAACAACACAGCGGTGCCCAGCGACAGGAGAACAGATGCCCTACTGAAGGAGACGCGTCTCTACCAGAAGGGGCGAGCTCTGACAGTGAGGTCAGTGAGCAAGATCATGGGGATGATGGCGTCGTGTATCCAGCTGGTGCCGAATGTACGCCTGCTCATGAGGCCATTCGAAGAATGGCTACAACAGCAATGGTCACAAGCAAACGGAAGTTGGGAGGATCTAGTGGTTGTTACGCACGCAGTGCAGGAGGAGATGACTTGGTGGAACAGAGACAACATGACAACAGGGAAGAGCCTGACACCACCAAACCCAACAATGACCATTACCACGGACGCATCTCAAAAGGGATGGGGAGCGCACATGGACAATCTCAGAGTGAGGGGTCTGTGTGCTCCAGCAGATGCGGTACGCCATATCAATTACCTCGAATTGAAAACCATCCTGCTAGCCCTGAAGGCATTCCAGAGACACCTGTACAACCAGAGGGTGTTGGTCCAAACAGACAACACCACGGCAATGTTCTATATCAACAAGCAGGGGGGAACTCAGTCGTTTCCCCTCTCCTCTCTGGCACAGGAGATTTAGAGATGGGCCATACCTCTCAGGATAGATCTACTGGCAATTCACCTTCCAGGGAAGGACAATGTGGAGGCAGACTGGCTAAGTAGGCAGACCTCGGCATCGCACGAGTGGGAGCTCAGTGGCCAGGAAACGGAGAAGCTTTTCCAGAGATGGGGAACTCCCACAATAGACCTGTTTGCAACACGCCACAATGCAAAATGCCAAAGCTTCGCGTCCAGGCAACCGCCACAATGCAAAATGCCAAAGCTTCGCGTCCAGGCAACCAGAACAGCAGTCCCTGGGGAATGCCCTATGGATAAGCTGGTCAAGGACATTTGCCTACGCCTTTCCACCGATACCCCTGTTGCACAGAGTGCTCGACAAGTGCAGAACCAGCAACATGACACTGATCCTAGTGGCTCCGCAGTGGGCAAGGCAGACATGGTTCTCACAAATTCAAGAAATGGGGCAAGGCAATCCCCACAGGTTCACGAGAAGAAGGGACCTGCTCTCCATGCAAAACGGAGAGGTCCTGCATCCGGAGCCAGAGAGCCTCAACCTGGCGGCATGGCTCCTGAAGACCTAGAGTTCGCTCACCTTAGATTGCCTCCAAGCACTATGCGGGTGCTGTGGGAGGCAAGAAAACCAACTACACGCAAATGCTACAGCGCGAAATGGCAGAGATTTACTATGTGGTGCAGGAAGAAGGGGCTGCAAAATACAATGACAAGAGACTCAACAGTACTGAGGTACCTCACACACCTTCTAAAGAGTAACCTCTGCTCGAGCTCCCTAAGGGTACACCTAGCGGCGATCGTAGCCTACACCAGAGGAGAGAACGGTGGAAGTTTCTTCACATCGCAGGTTGTGAAGAGATTTATGGAAGGAGCCAAAAGAATTGCTCCTCCTAAAAGGTTGCCGCCGCCAGCATGGAATCTCAACGTGGTACTGACGGAGCTCATGAAGGCACCGTTTGAACCCATTCACAAGGCCTCACTGCAAATGTTGAGTATGAAAACGGCCTTTCTGGTAGCCATAACCTCGCTACGCAGGGTGAGCGAGCTTCAAGCGCTAACGCTACAGGAACCCTACATTCAGATTCACAAGGACAGGGTTGTCCTGAGAACAGACCCACACTTCATGCCCAAGGTGGTGTCGGCGTTCCACATGAACCAGAGTATTCAGATACCGAGTTTCTTCCAAAACCCAACTTCAAACGCAGAAAAGGCTCTACACACTCTTGACGCTAGAAGAGCGGTGATGCACTACATTGAGAGGACCAAGGAGCACAGAAAAACTCAGCAGCTCTTTGTGTCCTTTGCATCAAGCTTCATGGGGAGACCAGTGACAAAGGGCACCATTGCTAGATGGATTGCACTAACTATACAGTTTTGCCACAAACAGGCAGGACAGGAGCTAACGGAGGGGCCTCAAGCTCACTCCACAAGGAAGAAAGGGGCAACCATTGCCTTTCTGGCAAACACGCCCATTCAGGACATATGCCTGGCGGCAACATGGGCTTCGGTGCACACGTTCACCAAGCACTACTGCGTGGACATACAGATGAACAAAGAAGCACAAGTAGGACAGAAGGTGCTTCAACACATATTCATTATTTATTTTTATTTTTTTGAAACCGTTTATTGCAGAATCCAAAAGATATACAAAGATGGGCCTACAACCTTCGGGCCGGCCGCTAGCAAACAAAAGAGCATATAATACAAACAATAGAGCACACGCTGCGACAGAAGTGAGATCACAGGAGTTGAGAGAAGCGTTGGCAGCCACACCATCCGGACCCCACACAACGGTTTCATTCTTATATAAATAACGAAAAAACAAGTCCACAAGGCAACCCGCAATCGGAAACAATAGCATGTGCTCCCCTGAGGGGGACCCTACCGATACACAGGAATATCAAGGGGGGGGGATAGGTCGGGACGGAGACAAAAGTGGACTCAATGCCCAGAACTAGGAAGACAAGCAGGCTAAGGAGACGGGGCCGGTGTTCAACACATATTCAACGACCAACGCTCATCTACCACCCAGCCGCCACAAAGATAACAAACCGCTACAAAGTCTATGCACAGCATAGTGAATCCAGAAAGATTCACGCTGCAAAACGAATAGTTTCTTACCTGTCGGTGTAGTTTTGCAGCTTGAAGATCTTTCTGGATTCACTAGCGAACCCACCCACCTCCGCCAGGAAGATGAGGCTGGAGGAAGAGGGGGTGAAATAAAGAAGATCAGAAGGAATAAAAACGTACAGAAAAATGGACATAAAGGATTAATCAATCGCCTAGGGTTAAAAAAAAAAACGAGAGGAAAAAAGAACCCGAAGATGGCGCCCCAAAGGTGGGACTTCCGCAGGAAGCACGACGACGTCACGGGAGGTGCACCAAATGGTGGGTCGTCGACGCCCACCTGGGCTACAGAAAAAAAAAAAAAAAAGAAAAGACTACGAATCCGGACCTAACCACAAGATCGCGGAATAATGCACAGCATAGTGAATCCAGAAAGATCTTCGAGCTGCAAAACTACACCGACAGGTAAGAAACTAGTTGTTCCATCATACTTATAATCTTCTCAACTCTTGATAAAGGGATCCCAGATTCATCCTGGCAATATGCACCGTCTGGTGTTCGTATCGATGGGAGGCTGTAACTGTTTTTCCTGATATTGGAAGTCTATATTATACAGTGCATATTGCCAGGATGAATCTGGGATCCCTTTATCAAGAGTTGAGAAGACAACTTGTTTCGTGTCTGAACAAGGACGGACAATAATAAAATAATTTTGCCTGGACATATAAGATGCAAAGAGTGTGGTTTTCTGAGTGCATAACCTAATGTGTGACTATTCCCTGAAAGGAAAACAACGATCTGGGAACTAACGCTGTGCATTTCTCTAAATGTACTTTGTTGTTGATAGTACTGCCTTTTGTGTGGTCAAATGAGCTGCTCCTGCTATATTTATATTTCCTGTGTAAGTCTAAAAAAATATGAATGCTATTTTGCCATCAGGATAGCAAAACAAAACCTACTACAGCATTCATTTAGTTCAGCATCTTGAAAAAACTCTCTATCATGGTCTTCGGAGGTCTCCTGTCTGAGAACTTTACAGACCCTTTTACAATCCACTCAAGAGTTGTATGACTCTTTCACTGTATAGTCCCAGCAAAATTAAGCATCCATTCACTCAGGAATAGTAAAAGGAATCATTCTTTCTTAGTTGCATTCTCTCTCTTTTGACCAAATAAAACAGTCAGATGTTATTGACATATTTGGCTCTTATTAGCAATCAGATTGTCTCTTCGAACCCAACCTGGGTCTTGTGATCAAGACCTCACTCTCAGTGATTGTCACTTTCTTTTCCATGTTACTTAATAATGTGCTGGACACCGGCATAGTTCATCCAGCACGAGAAAGAACAATAGTTACCCCCTATGCAAAATGGCAATTTTAGTTTCAACAGAACACGTACATTTTCACCCTATTTCCGTACCACAATTTCTCATAGAAGTAGTGACTGTATCCCGGCTCCAAAAACTCTTACAGAACTATAATTTTCTTGCCCGACTCAAACATGATTCTGTCCAAGAGAACTAACTCTACCTATGTTTCTTTGACTTGAGACTGAGGGTGGTTGGAGGTGATGTTGGTGTTCTAGTTTTTTCTCGATTTCACAATGGCGCTAGATACCATTGACCACCACCTTATCCAAAGGTGGCACGATCTTGACAGACGCACTAGATCATTAGCCTGACGTTTTTTTCTGATAAACAGATCTCTGCAGGTAACATTTACACAATAAGCAGCCACGACTGGTGAACAAACAGGGCAGTCCTACATGAAGCCATACTCTTGCCGCTTTTGTTTAATATGTTTATGCAGCAGTGTCTATCACATTGCATATGGTGTTACATGCTAAAAAAGAAATCCACACAATCCCGCTCCTTCTCCGGAAATGCCCCATACATCTGGAATGACCTCCCTAAAGACCTACGATGCAACCCCTCCTACACCAGCTTTAAACAAGCATTTACAATGCAATGGTCTCGGCATTGTTAAAGTTAGAGCTGTTGGCATTGCTCATGACATTTTTGTTTTTAAAACATTTAAAGAAACGGCATTGTTATTTACAATGTTAATAGCTTAATCACTCTCCAATGCGAGACCTATTGCATGTGCACTCACACACAGAGCCACCCACACACAGCCACCCAAACACAGAGCCACCCACACACACAGAGCAACCCACACACAAATAGAGCCACCCACAGAGCCCTACACACACAGTTACCCACACACAGACAGAGCCACCACGCATAGAGCCAGACACACAGCCACACACACAGAGCCACATACACAGAGCCACACTCAGAGCCACACATACACACACAGTGGCTTCCACAAACCTTCCAGCACCTGTGACGAGATTAGCAATAAATCATCATTTAACAGTGTTTAAGGCACGAGAAACCTAAAAAGGGTGCCAGGTAGTTGAAGCTCCCCCCATAGCCGAGCATCACAGCGAAGACCTGGTCTCTTGGTAACACCCACTAGGAGATATATGTCCCTTCCACTCTGGAACCATCACGCCCCACACCCCCTTTCCCGTCACACGTTCAAGGGTACCCCCTCGCCCGCCTGGCAACCGCATCCCATGCCCACCCCTTCCGTGCCCAGTTCATACATTCACAAAGCTTCCCCAGCTAGAGCCCTCCTACTACCCCTCCTTCCCTCCTCTCATTTTCACCTTCAAAAGATGGCGGGCAGGGAAGAAAAAAATTTCCCTCCCGTGAGATAGTAAGGAGAAAAGCAAGACAGAGAGTATTCCAGCAAGCAGAGAAAAGACTTTGTACACACCATGCGTCAGTAGCACATCACTGGCTCAAAATCTACCAACACCATTATAGCCATGCGCACAGAAGACACACTGTTTGTAGATAGTGGACAATCCTAAACTCCCCACCCAACAATGAAAACATACTAGTCTGGGACAACCCACAGTTTGTCAATACTGAGCAGAGGACTCCAGTTCAATACGAAAATATACCTCTGGAACAGCACAACTCCGGGCCATAAACACACAAAGCAAAAAACAGAGATGTTAAAGCGTGGAGATCAGCGAATTGCATATTCGACAGCAACACATACTGTGACAGTCACAGGTCATGCAAATCACTCATTACATCCACGTGTCCCATGTCCTTTGCGTGTATTTTACCACTGTTCTATTTTGCAAATGAAGGACAGGGCGGTGATTCAAAGTGGAGAGGAGCGACGGAGCGACGGAGATCCCGAAAGGAAAAGAAAGGGATTCTTGTAGGGAAGCTCGAAGGGTCAGTGATCGTGGCTGGTCAGTAATCCAGGGGAGGGGAAAGGGGGCCTGCGGATGAGGTAGGGTCTTCTAAATATGCGGGAGTTGGGGGGACATCGGCGCTTAAATGGTGGTACAGAGGCAACTGCCAGGGAATAGCTTCTAAAACGAAGAGAGATACACAGTATGAAGGAGTATACCAATTATTTATTCCAATAGAGAGGGGCCTCGTGATTGCCAAGGGGGAGCGGTATGGGAGTAAGAATTGCCGAGGGTGATTGCTACATATAGCGCAGTAGTCAAGACACCTCTCCTTGTAAAGTTTCAACCCTCACTTTAATTAAAAAAACAAAAACAAAACACCCGTTACAAAATGAGAGCTACTTTCTTAGATCATGAAACTAAGTGCTGACCATGAGCGGTGAATCCAAGGGGGTGCCGACTTCCAGTAGGCAGCAGAGTTCAGTGAGTCCGATCCAGGTGTTGACCATGAAAGAGGGAGGGTAGAACCAATCGTTCAAATAACTTTATTCGATTGTAAGATTTAACAATCATAAAAGCACAATACATGGATAAACATTTCACAGATAAATTGTTTTAAAAAGCTGTCCAATACTTATGTATGATGGGCGGACTATGTAAACAGAATGAGTAAAGGCATCTAGCAGAATAATCAGGTTTAAGAATATAAATAATTTGTTCAAAGTTAAAAATCATTAGGGAATAGGACAATAAAAACAGCATAATTATCCCTCCATACTTTTCCTGAAAGTAATAGCTAGTTTTAAAAAGCTGCTTACATATAAAGTACAATCACAGTTCAAAAGTTGAAGGAAATAAAGTGCTGGTTTAATCTGTGTAAAATTTAGTTTCTTTAAACAAGGCTTTAGATATAGCCTTCGAGGTACTGAATAATACGGACAAAAGAATAAAAAGTGCTCCAGATCTTGCGGAGACTTTCCGTCGCAGCCGCAAGCAGGTAGCACTTGACCACGATGGGACCCTCTTGGTACAGCCAGTAGGAGGTGGAACAGGTCAAATTGGAACCTGGTCAACAAAAATCGTTCGTAGCCAGATATAGGCCACGAGAGATATGGTTCCAAATGTAAGCATGTTTTAAGTAGAGCGTGTTTCCTGACACTACATTTCATAAACTCGGCCTCCTCCCGGGCAAGGTACCTGGTTGTAAGAAATGCTTTTTTTACAAATGTGACATCAGCTTTTGTTATAGTGGATGGGGTTAAAAACAGGGCTGGCCGTCCAAGTTCGGTAAGACAATCTTTTATATATTTCAGCCATGGGACCTTGAATCTACCATCCCAGGTTAAGGCTTCTCTTAATATATCGTTGGTAAGGGGTATATCATTATTCAACCAAGAATTCATCCAACAAAGTATGGGATTTGCGGCTAGTCTATCGCTTAGAAAGGGCAAACCTAACTCCTCGTGAACCGAGAAGTTACCAGTGCCCCTAGGCAGCCTTAGGATCTTCTTTAAGAAATTATTTTCTGTGACCTCTAGGTCTCGCGTCTGGCTATAGCCCCAGAGTTCACTACCATAACATGCAACTGCAATGCTCTTTGCTTGGTATAATTTAAGCAAGGCCGCCACCGGGCTGTTGCCCATTTTTCTCGCAAATCCTAATATGGCTGCGTTGACCCGAGTCATTTCGCCCTTTTTTTTATGGACTGCTGGGCCCCAGGATAATTGGTCATCAAGAAGAATTCCAAGATATGAGAAAGTTTTAGATGTTGGAATTTTTTCCCCATTTATAGTAAAGGAATTTGGTTTTCGCGAACCATGGCCAATTTTCATGACAAACGACTTGGAGTTATTGATACTGAGGCCTCGAGACTCCATAAAAAGATAAAATGAATTTAAAAGTGTCTGGAGACCGTTCGCTGTCCTTGAAATCAGGACGGCGTCATCTGCATAAAGCAGAACCGGAACTCCTCTTGAACCTACATGAGGATAATCCGTACCTGATCTCAGCAAATAGTCCTCTAACTCGTTAATGTACAGGTTAAAGAGGAATGGGGCCAAGATACACCCTTGTCTAACACCCCGATTAATTCTTATGTCCCCGGTCACTTTCAAATCTTGGGTGTAGCGAACGTTCGCTCTTGTGTCAGAATGCAAATCAGCCAATAGATGGATTAGGTTTTGCTCGACACCCATCTTTAACATGATATCCCATAGTTTACCCCTATCCACGCAATCAAAAGCGGACGATAGGTCCATAAAAGCCAGATGAATAGTTCCCTTCCGGGCCAAAGTATATTTACCTGTAATCAAGTATAGATTCAGGCATTGGGTCACAGTTGAGTGACCAGGTCTGAATCCATATTGTATTGGAGACAGAATTTTATTCTCTTGGGCCCATGTTGTCAATCTGGTCAGGATTACACCCCCCACTACCTTTGCTACTGAGTTTATCAATGAGATTGGTCTGTAACATGATGGGTTGCTGCGATCACCCTTTTTAAACACGGGGACAATTGTCGAGTGCCCCCATGACTTCGGGCAACCCAAAACCGTTGCAGCATTTATTACTTTAGTTAGTACGGGGGCCCAAAGTGATGTACAAGATTTAAAAAGATCCGGAGGTAAGCCATCCGGTCCAGGTGCCTTATTTCCAGTTAGCCCTTGAATGGCCTTTTCTACCTCGTTATCCAGAAAGCACAGAGAATTCGCCCTTATAGTTAAAAAATCATATTCTGCTTGTTGCTTATTACTCTTAAAGATTACACTAAAATGATTAACCCAGTCCTCCTCTGGGATATTAGTTCCTAGATCTGAATCACTGGGGTTGTCGAATAGGGGTTTATTTATAATTTCCCAGAATTTACTGCTGTTGCCCAGAATTGAGGGGTCAAGCAAAGAATCCCAGGTAATGGCCTTGATTTCCTTTTTACGACCAGCAAGTGCTTTCTTGTAAGTCGCACGTAGATTTTTAATTAGGCCGGAGTCCCTAGGTATGATTTTCAATGCTTTTCTTAGGTCTTTGCTTGCCTTGGAGCAGGTGTGGTCAAACCATTTAGGGTAATTTCTAGTTTGTCCCTTCACAGGAACTAGCAGCATGGAACCTACAATAGACACCACGACCTCAAATGAGGCTAAGGTTTGTTCATGGGAAATAGATGTTGATACACAAGCCGCAAGTTCCTGGCCACATAACTTATTAATTTCATTATAAAAGTTATCATGGTTAACTAAATTCCACTTCAATCGACGTTTTCCATTAATACATTTTAAGGTTCCCCGGTCTTCACGGAGCCCACGCAATTCAAAAATTCCACCACCCAATATGATAGTTATGGGGTTATGATCACTAAAAATATTTGATTGAATAGTGAAACTAAAGGCCTGGGTGGTAAGGTCAGCGGACAATATCATATGGTCTATAAAAGACCCGTGAGCACAGCCTTTAAAAGTTGGCACGTCATATACCTTGTCCTCCGGTACTAAAGACATAGCTACATACAAATTATTTTCATTTAACAAATCATTTAAGAGGGTTCCACATCTAGTGTGGTTAAAATGAAAGCCGTTCGCGTTGTTACAACCTAGAGACCCCATAGGGGTATCTCGAGGGTTACCGCAGGGGTGCACATTAAAATCTCCAACTATTAATAAATTGCGTGACATCACACCTGCGCCTTCTGCCAATGTATCTTTCAAAGACATTATATTACAATCCCCTTCACTGGATGTAGCATTATAAAAGTTGATCAAGGTCAAATCACGTTTGCCTCTCTTAAAGTCAAGTATTTGGACATTTCTGTTTGCGTGATATAGGTTACGTATAACACAGGAAAGAGCCAAATTTACAAAAATGGCCAGCCCCCCCTTTGCCCTGCCTCTAACTGAGGGAACTGCTGGGCTGATAAAGCTTTGATATCCTTCAATACATGCGCTATTGTCTTCCATCCATGTCTCTTGAAGGCAGATGATGGTGTATTTTTTAGCATATGCCAACCAGGCAGGATCACTTATTTTATCGGCCAATCCTGCTACGTTCCAGGAAACTAAAGACACATTATGAGCATCGTATGACTCGTGGCCAGGGTAAACATCAGTAGAGGAAAATTCAGGTGAGTATTCTGGTCGATCAATATGTATACCTCCTGTGTTTTCTATATCGAAAGAATTTAATTCTACAGGAAGTAAGTTAGAAGTATCAGTCATGATAGGGGAATTATCAGTCATAATTTCATGGTTGGGGAGTCAATCCTGTTCGTCCAGTCCTGATAGGGAAGCATATCTATTTGATGTTGGAATGGTGGAATAAGATGTCTCAGTGGTAACCCTCGGTGGTGGATATGAGAGTGGAAGGTTTGACAAGAGGGAGCGAGGGTAGAAGTAGCTGAGATCAGCCGTTGTAATTCCCAGACTCCTACCCGGGGTATACCAGTCCGCTATGTAAGGTGACACCCTACGGTCTCGAAAATTGACTATGATGACATCGCCCTGTTTGTCCTTAGGTCTAGGACCCAACCAGTTCAGTCTCCTAACATGTAATATTTCACCGTTAATTTCAGGAGGGAGTGGTCTATTATGGGTCAACCAGTACACTACTTTGTTTTTAAGTTGTTGGTGGCTCTCAGTTTTACCCTGGGCGAGGACAGGAACCCCCATTAAGGTCACTACATATGGAGCCGCTTCAGGGGGCAGGTCAATATGGGAACTTTTATCCAGTTTATACTCTGGGGGGGGGCTGCCTGTTTCTATTGTTAGCCGGGGGAGCTGCGGAGTTAATAATTTGGTCTTCTCTCAGGTCCCTCTTGGCGGTGGGTTGATTCTCTCGTATTGGTTGGGGGGCTTGTGTGTTCTGTTCATGATTCAATGTGTTAGATTGAGTAGTTATTTGAGTTAAGGGAGAATGTGTAATAACCTCAGTAGGTTTTTTTACGCAGGTAAGAGTTCAAATCAGTATTTAGTGAGATAAGGGAGGCATGAGATGCTTCTAAAGATGTTAATTGTGTCTCAATGTTCTTAACTCTCTCTACTAGAGGTAAAAGTAGAGCTCTCACCATGCGCTCGACATCTGACATTGAATTAGAAAAAGGAAACATGGGAAGCTGTGGCGGTGGAGTTGCTTGCTTAGTTCGCAGGGGAGATAATATAGGTTGGGGCATGGCTTTAGGCGCATCCAAGTGGCGTACTTTTCTCCTTTTTTTTGTTGGTGCGGTATATGTTTTTTTTGCCACAGGCTTTGAAGTAGAGGACCTTCTTTTACCAGGATTCCCTTTAGAAGTCGAGGCGATATGAGTAGGGGAAGAGTCCACAGGAGAAGTACCCGTTAAGGGACGCAAATTAGAAGAGAATAACCCAGTTTCATTCGAAATAGATATTACATTCAGTGTATCACACAATTGCGCGGGAAGACCACAGTCGGCAGGTCGTTCAGGATCCAAAATCCTGATTGGCGGAGAAGAAACCTGCTGAATTTGACCCAAGGAGGAACGCTTCTGGAACACTGGGTCTAAAGAGAGACGGCGTTCCGTGATGGCAATCTCTTTTTCTAACACGGATGCCGCCCTAGTAATGAAATTATCCAGAGTCCCCCTCACTGAGCCACCTAACAGGGAAGACCTTGTTTTTGTGGATTGTGTAGCCATAGTGAGTTACTATATGTTCTATATCACAGATGTAAAAACACTAATGAACAATTAAACCCAAAGTTAGCTTGCAAATGAAATGGTAAAACACAAGAAATGGAAAACAGTCAACGGCTACAAAGCGCAGGCATCTTGTGCCCTTACATGGAATTGAACAAAAGACAGTCACCTGGTTCTTAAACGAGTTGTAAAGTTTGAGTAGGCAACGAAAGAGGGAAGGCCCAGCCCAGCCTTGTTCGGCCGTAGACGGCCCGCCCTTTGCCCGGGCTTAGCCCGCGCGCGAGCCCGCGACGCGGGGAATGGTTCAGATTTTAAAGCCTCTCCTGGCGCAGCTTCCGGGATGTTTGGGTCCGGGGAGTCTGGGTAATGTAGTTCTTCCCCCGTTACTCCACACAGCGGCCACACAGGAAGGAGCGCGGCGGCGGGAGCGAGGAGGCGCCAGGCGCAGTAGTCTCCTCTCCTCTCTCTGAGAGGCACAAGGTAAAGCTCAGCAGGGACAGCCAGGGACAGCCAGGAACAATGCTGTGGACGGCACACCCGCTCCACCGAGAATGGTTCAGATTTTAAAGCCCCTCCTGGCGCAGCTTCTGGGATGTTTGGGTCCGGGAGTCTGGGTAATGTAGTTCTTCCCCCGTTACTCCACACAGCGGCCACACAGGAAGGAGCGCGGCGGCGGAAGCGAGGGGGCGCCAGGCGCAGTAGTCTCCTCTCCTCTCTCTGAGAGGCACAAGGTAAAGCTCAGCAGGGACAGCCAGGGACAGCCAGGAACAATGCTGTGAACCAATCACTGGGAGCAATGATTTTGGCGGGGCGGAAAGTGATTCTTGGTTGAAGGGAAAGAGATTCCTGGAGGTACAGCGACTCCCGTGGGTTGGTGTTCAGTATCCTGCAAGGCCCCTCCCACTAGCCTCCATCATTAAATTTGCTGAGACAGCAGCTCCGGGTCTCCGTCGGGCAGTCGCCCCGCCTACCCCGCTCTCTGGTTTCGCTGGAGCCCATTGTTTACAAACTGTCCTCACACGCACTAGGCTGGGAGTCGCGCGAGAGTCAAGAACTAGTTTGTTTCCAGTACCCGGCCGCGCTAAATGTACAGGGAGGAGGGAAATGGGGACACCAAAAGGGGCTACGGGAGGCGACGTTAAACGCTGAAAGGACGAACGTGAATCACAGCTGTCGCTCTGCGGAAAAGTCGCTTGGAAGGGGCAATTCTTTGAGTGGAATCGGCAATAAAAACAAATTGAGGTTACATAAAAGGGACCTGCAGAAAGTGTAAAATAACCCGGGCACTACCTCCTAATCTGATTTTCTAGGCTCAAACGTTATGATTTCCGTTTGCCCATGTACAAAAGAGCAGTTAGTGTCCACATAAGCGGTCTCGACATTTCGCTAGTACAGCAAGGTGGGTGAGACATTTTTACGAACATAACATGGGTCCCTGCAGCTCTTGCGACGCAGGGGGTCCCCGACCATTCTGGGGGCCCTGAATCCTTCAACCCAATGCAAACAAGGCAGAGCAAAAGGCAAGCACACCACTGCCTTTCTCCGAGGCAGAGCAGAAATGCCTCGGAGAAACGCAGTGGCGTTTTCGGATTCGGGGGCGTGTTTTGCTTTTATCTCCTCTTGCCATTGGCTGGAGGAGATAATTAGACTTCTTGAAAAAAACACGCCCCCCGATCCGAAAAGGACGGGGCCTAATCGGAATGACGGACCTCTTCTCCAATGGCTGGCCAGCATTCAAGAGGCCAGCCAATGGAGAACAGGGGAGAAGAGGGGCGGGTTCAAGCCCCTCTTCTCCAAGTCATTAAATCTCGGATCGAGACTGCGCAAGCGCAGCCTTCGAGCCGAGACCTAAAAAGACCTAAAAATACACCTCCTCAATAAATATTGGGGGTCTTTACCTGCGCCTTAAATTCGATCTTCCATGTCTTATATGTATATAACTCTATGCTCTGACTATCTGTTTACGTGATATGTATAATCTCAAGCCGTTTTCTTTGTTTTACCTGTTGTTATTCCATGATGTTGTAATTGTTTCTTACCGTAATTATCCTAGTCATGTAAAGCGCTCTGATGTTCTGTTATTCCATGATGTTGTGATTTTGTTTTTTACCGTAACTATCTCAGACATGTAAAGCGCTCTGATACCGCTGGGTCCAGCCAGCGCTATATAAAACCTCTAAAATAAATAAATGAAATAAATAAATAAGAGACCTGCCCTTCTCATTATAAACAGCCAGCTTGTGGAAATCGGTGTTGTTTTACACCAAATTTCCTTATGATATTTGGAAAAAAATTAAAACAAACCAGTCTGAACACTTTTTAATCAATTCTGCTGATTTTGGTTGCTGATTTTGGTGGTCTCATTTTGGTGGGTCACAAATACAACTGTTTTCCTGCCACCAAGAATAGCTGATAGTATGCCTAACACATAAAGTGGAGAAGTGTGGCTCAATGATTAGAGCGGCACACCCTGATGCAGAGGTCTAGCCCGGGACCAGGGTTCAATTCCCCACCTCGGCGGGTCTTGGGCTCAAAAATTCCACGGACCTGATAATTCTCGCCTCGGTGCCATTCCAATCATGGAGTCCCACTCTGCAACTCTGGGCAATAGCTTGCTTAATCTCCACAACGGCCCCCACAACGCTAAGGATGCCTGGCCTCCACCTTGGGGGTGCCCAGGAGTGGACGCCTCACAGGGAAAGCCAGGATGGGTTCCACAGCGGTATTCGTACAAGCGCCTTGAGACCCTTGCGGGTGAGTAGTGCGCTATACAAGTATCAATTTACAATTTACATAAATAATAACATACCTTGATCTGGAAGAGCACCTTCTTCAAACTGTTCTACCTAAAAACTGTTTGCGTATTGTGGTTGGAAATCTCCTTTGATCTTTGGTGGGAGTAATGAGGACAGCATTGGGAGGGATTTTGAGTGAGACGGAGCTGAGAAGATGGAGTAAAGATTGTACCATTTGAAATTAATTTCTTAAGGAGACACTTGCAGTAACGTTTGCCTGAAAGAATACCCCTTGAAAGGAACTGAGCTACTTTTCTTTAAAAGATGGAAGGAAAAGGTCGGGGGATTTTACTTTGATTTCCTTAAGGAATGAGCACCCATCACAGACTGCTTCAATGCATTGAATTGTCTTGATCATTTGATGGTCAGATGATATCTGAATGAAAGAGAAGACTGAAGGACTTTGCTGATGTTGCATTGTAGAATTTTTTTGAACCTGACAGAAACTTGAAAGAGGTTGCTCACCAGCTCTGTCTTGAATCTTTGGCACTGAAAAGTTGTTTCACATCCAAGGGGAGCTAGTCTCTTGCTTATTCCCAATAACATAGAGGGGACTGCTTCTGTTAGTGCTACCTGTTCGTCCCTTTGGAACTTTCTCCTGTGGCTGGTGATTGTAGAATGTCCTGAAAACTTAGGAAGCACAGGTTGCCTCGGCTTGTTAAACCTGGACTTTATCATTAATTTGTAACTTTTTCCAGGTGCCTGACAAAGGAAGCTGATGTTTCTGTAGAGAAATCCTGAGGACCATTTGGATCAACAGCAAATTTAGCTATGGACCTGAAATAGTTGTGGGGAGCACTGTGCAGCTGGTTTCTTTAGAGTAGTGCCTGAGGAAGATATGGACAATTTTAAGAAGATACTTTGCATCATAAACATTTTCTTTTTCCAGTTTATTTTGTACATTGGTGCCTTTCAGTGCCACAAACGAATTCACTGGTGCCCCATGTAGAACTTTTTTAAGATCCATATCCTTCACTTTTTTCTTTTCCGCAATTAACTTTTAGCAGTAAGCATTATAATGTATTTTTGGTATATCTTTTGATCCCTACATCAGATTTCCTTTGTGCTATTTGACTTTTTAACTGTGTGTCCTCTTCGCTAACATGTTTTGCACCGTTCACATTCTAGATTTCCCAAGCTGTGTTGTTTTGGTTAGCTGTTGCATATGTACACTAAACAATTCTCTGATAAAGGACTTGCTGTTTTAGCTAAATTACCAAAGGGGACTGAGTAATTTCTCACAAAAATCAGTTGGGTTTAGGAGTCAGATTGTTCGGACCTTTCAGCAATTTATTTACTGCCCACTTTAAGAGTATGGCCTTGCTGCTCCTGTAGCTTACATTATCAGTACGCTACAGTACTGATAAGGGATTGAGGATAGGTTTGTATTTTTATTTATGTGGGGGTTTCACTAGTTCCTGGTGATCACCAAGACCTAATGCTACATTGCTTATGTTTGACTAAAATGTCAATACAGTTGTTTATAAATAACAAAATGTTCAACATGTTTGATGTACATGTGCAGTATCTTGCTTGATCCTGAGAGTTTTCCTTGAAAAAAATGTTTATGATGCTTATTAGTTTAAGGCTGCCTGTTTTAACATTATTTTTCTTTGACAGCTTTGTCAGGATTTCAACACTACCTGGGCATGGGAGATGGAGAAGAAGGGATACCAGGAAATGACGGTGGAATGCAAATTAGGAATGTTGAAGGTAACATATCCTAAATATGTTTTAGCAGTATGTAGGGAAACACAAACCATTAATCTGCCTATGAGGTTGGCTGGATGGATGGGGTGTACAGCAAGAGTTTTATAAAAGCAGCTGTAGTACTTCCTCAACCGTAGCGAGTCACTCAAATCAAGCATTCCTTATGGTGTTTCCTCTACTGGGTAATCTCCTGATTTAAGAAGATGTAGGCATCTCTGGGTAATAGATGCAAGGGATAGAACCACCATTGCAGTCTGTAAAGGAACCAGAAAACAGTTGTGTTTTAGCACTTCGTTTTCAAATCGGAACGTGACCAGAACTTTCTGATAAGAATCACCTCTTTGATAATTAGCAGATAGACTGACCTTTCTACCACTAAACCTGGAAAGTTGTTAATGAGTCCTCACCTCTTTCCCTTTCTCTTGTTCAACCTATCTCTGACCACCAGTTTCTTCGATCAGTGCTTTTGGCCTGCTTTTTCTGAAAGTTGAGACTTTTCCTTGATATTTGCCCTTTCCTTTATTGTTACCACAAGGTCCTGTCTTAAGCCCTATACTCGACTCACTACACCTCATCCCCTGATGATGTTATTGACGCACACCTCTCATCATCTCTGTCACACTGATGCTTAAATTGTCCTGGTCTTCCTTCACTTGTCAGCGCCACACTCTTTTCCAACTATGCACAGCTGTCATTGAATAGCTGTGCAATTTGTTTTCAAATAACAAGTTATATTTTCTGGTTTCGAATCCACAGCTATGTGTTCTTTATTTCCACCCCCAAGCACCCCCCTCCCCCCCCCCCCCCCTTCCCGAGCCCATTTCTCCACAAATTGGGACAGTCCTGTAAATTATAACTGATGAAGACGTATATGTTTTCTATGTTCGATTCCAAACCTACAGAACATTTTCATTAGTTCTTCCCGCACCCACTTCTGACATCATGGTCACAAGGCCTCTCTTGTCTTTCCCACCATTGTGATTTTCATTGTACTGCTCTTACAGTTGTTAAACAAAGACCTACTTGAACTGGATCCCAAAATACATATTTAGTGTGTCTTATTGAGGAGCACTGTTAATTTTATGGGGAATACTATCTTTACTTTCATGTCAAAGTAAGTGCTTTTTTCAATCTTTGTCATTCTCCTCACCTTTTTTCGTAGAGCTAGTAGCCTTTGGTAGTAGTAAAACCTGAGTATCTTCTCATTGAACCTTTCCTTTCTTTCTGACTTTTCTATGGAACCAGTCTAGTGCAACAGTGGTAGACCTGCCTAGCCCTTTTTTAGGCGGTACATGTGTATTTCAGAAATGATTATAGTCTGATGAGGTAAAAACCCTCCTAAGTAAAACCTGTACTATTCTATTAATTTTTTACAAAGATCAGAGTATCAGGTGTTCAACTCCCAATTGGAAGGCGATAATCCATGAGTAGATCTCATAAAGTTTTCCAGTTTTTTATTGCAGCCAGAAAATGCCTTGTTCTTTTATAAGTCCACCTTTTTCCTCCTATGTTTTTCAGGCCACTGGTAAAGACTTGATCTGTATTTGCCTGACAGTCTTCTTTTGTGTTGATTGTGGACTCCAGCTTCAAAATGGCCTCATTTAATCCGTCCTGCTTTGTGTCAGCCACTACAACATGTCTTGTATAGCTTGATCAGAGGGTGATGGGATGTTCAGCTCCTGGAGTATCCTCTCCATATTGTATGCTGCAACTCTCTATGCTCAGCTTAAGAAAAATATAAATCCTATCTTTCCTGGTATTTTCTAACAGTCTCTCTTTCATTATTTTAATTTAATCTGTTACATCTGATCCTTTTGCTTCTCCCTTTCTGTCAAGCATCTTCATATATTATTTGACATGCACACACTCTTTTTCTTCACCACACAAGCAACTTTTCTGGCACATATGCCCCTCCATCTAGTTCCATGGTCATGAATTCCCCTATTGACATCCTAGTCATAGATAAACTAGACTAATCCCACTGTCTCCTCGTCAATCTTCCAAAATAAGCCTTCTTTGCCATGGCCAAGTTGTTAAACTTGGATAACTTTTTGCCCTTCACTCTTTTTCGGCATTGGTTCACCTACTGGCAGAGCTCATTATACTCTTCGCAGTTTAACGTTGAGTTCATTTTACTATCTGTTCCCTTAATTGTCAAAATCTCAACTTGACACCTGGCTTCTCGACCTTTGTGGTTTGCTAACAAACATGTCTCCTCTTTCTGGTACCACACTTCTTTGGAATGCTCTCCAACTTGACCTTAGGGTCATTTCTTCCCTTCTTGCTCACAAACCTCACCTCCTCAAATGGGAGTCACACAAACTCTGTCAACAGTAGCTCACTAGGGTACATTCCACAACAACTCCTAAACTGTTATAGCTTCAGAGATCCTGCAATAGTGTAGTGTATGTCTAGCATATTGATGTATGTAATGATTTGTCTGCATTTTTCACTCCTCATCCACAATACGTTTAAATTCCTGGCTCTATATAACCATCCATTCCACACGATCTTGTACAGTTGGTTTGCCATTATAGTTTTTCTTGTAGAAATGCTATTGATCTTTCATAAATAAAACAAGTGTTAAGATAATCCAATCAATAGTGGTACCTATGCAATATGTACTCCCAGACAAAGAGGACACTTTTTTGAAATGGTGGTAAGATCTCCAAAATCTTACTTTCATTTTCGGATTTTTTTCATATAGAAAGGTTCACATTGAAATAAATAATGAATGCTATTAAGATTTTTGTATATGTTTTAAACACTCCGTCCTTCATTTCCTTTGGTTTTTGCTTTGTTCGCCACAAGTTGGCAGGGTATGCTCAGACGCGAGTCCCTTGCTCACTTTGCCACTGGATTCAAGCAAGCCTGGCTGAAGACGGCTGAAATGCCAGAAACCGGTCCTGGGAAGCTTGTTTCCGGTCCAGGGAAGACATGGCTTGGCAGTTCGGGCTGGACTGTTCCCATGAGGCACAGGGTCAGACTTATTTGCATATGGCCATGTCTGAACTGGGGTGGCAGAGTGGGCTAAAGAACAGGGATGGATTAAACCCAGATCAGTTGACTGGGGGTGAGTGCTTGCAATGTTCAACACTCCGTCCATCATTTCCTTTGGTTTTTGCTTTGTTTGCCACAAGTTGGCAGGGTATGCTCAGACGTGAGTCCCTTGCTCACTTTGCCACTGGATTCAAGCAAGCCTGGCTGAAGATGGCTGAAATGCCAGAAACTGGTCCTAGGAAGCTTGTGTTCGAGGCATATGAGCTGCAGATTACACACTTTTGCATAGATCGCCATCTGGTGTTGGGCCCGGATGTTTGCAGTTTGTTTTTCCTCTTGGAAAGTCTTTGGAAGTCACGAGGCCGGTGACTCCTCCCTTGGATCGTATTGCGCATGGGCTTCGGCTCCATCCTCAGATTGTGTTTTTTTCCGCCATCGGGCTCGGATGTAATCTTCGCGCTCCGGTTCGGAACATTTCCAGTTCGACGATCGAAGCGGAATCCTCGCGGTATTGTTCAGATCCAGATCTCCTCAATCACCTTCTCATCGACACATCTTCGATTCCAGTCGCCGACGGCGGCCTTCGGGCCTACCAAAGCTCCGGTCCTGGCTGATGGAAAGAACTCCTTTCAAGAAGTGCCCTCGATGTGGGTCCAAATTCCCCCACACCGATCTTCATGAGGTGTGCAACCTCTGCGTCTCCCCTGAACACGAGGCTCGAGACTGTCCGGCCTGTAAGTCTTTCACATCGAAAAAGACTATTCGAGATCGAAGAGCCAGACGAAACATGGCGCACTCCTCGACCTCCGTTCCAGTCGACATCTTCGGGGACGACGTCGAAGATCCGGGACAGCAGCACACCGAAGAGGACCTCGTCAGTGCTTCCGAAGCCGACGACTCAGATGTGGAGGACATCACTCCGGCGCAGAGGGTCGTGAGTACTATACCCCCTCCCACACCCGCGCCCACACCCAAAAAGACTTCGGTCACGCCTTCGCCTCCGGGCCTAGGCAAGACCAGAGACACTGCTTCACACACCCCACCTTCGGGCCCGGTGAAGAAGCCAAATAAGCCTTCCGGCGGCTCGGGCTCGAGCCAGCCCTCAGCTGTGCCGAGAAACACACGTCGGCACCGAAAAAGAAACCGGCCTCTACCTCGACACCGAGCTCCGTACCGAAGTCCTCGGTGTCGAAACCCAGACTTTCCGTACCGACGCCATCTTCGGTACCGGGCAAACCCCATAAGGCCCTCGGCACCGACACTTCCACGCCGAAGCCCACCTCGGCACCGACCAAGAAAACAGAGGTTTCCAAGCCAAGTGCTAAGCACGGCACGGACAAGCCTAAAAAGTCATCGGCCCCGAAAACTACAGCGCCGACGGAACAAACATTGTCACAGGAACTGTTTACACCGGATCCCTTGCAAAAAACTCTTATCAAGGATCCAAAAAACTGGACATTTGGCACTCTCTTCCAAAAAGAGACATTTGGACAAACCGGCTCCGCCTCCACCTCCAAAGAGGAAGGACTCTGCTACCTCCCCTTTCAGAATGCCTTCCCCACCTCCTCCACCCTCTCCACCTCTGCCCCCTCCGCCTTCTCCACCCCCACTTCATCGCTCTCCGACCCCGTCTCCAGACGATAATGATCAGGGGGACCCATATCACGATCCAGGGGATGTGCCCCAAGACCCCACCCCTACAGGATCCCCAGACCCATGGGACAACTACAATAATGCAGATATTCCAGACGTCCCACAAGATGACCTTTACCCTTCCAGGCCATCTCCACCGGAAGACTCATTAGGTTTCCACCACCTACTTCAAAGGGCTGCACATTATCATGGGGTAGAGTTGCACACTGACCCAGTAGAGGAGGATTTCCTCCTCGACACCTTTGATACCGCACATAGGTCTACCTCCATACTACCTATGCTGAAGGGGGTGGTAAAACATGCGCCAGAGGTTTTTAAGGACCCAGTCAGGGCTAGGGTCATTAACCCACGCATAGAAAAAAAGTACAAAGCTGCCCCCACAGATCCTGCCTATATCAAAGGGCCAGCGCCACTAGATTCCCTAGAGGTTTCCACTGCACGGAAGAGGTCAAACTCCCAGGCGTCAGGCAAAGCACCACCACCTGACAAAGAGTCAAAGCTACTGGACGCGTCAGGAAAGCGCACTGCGTCACAGGCAGCCAATATATGGTGTATCGCCAACACCCAAGTGCTATTGGCCAGATACGATAGGACGCATTATGATGAATTAGAAACCATAATGCACCACCTCCCAGAAACATACAAAAATAGGGCCAATTAATTAATTCAAGAGGGTAAGACAATAACTAGCACCTCCATACGCTGTGCCTTAGATGCAGCAGACACAGCCTCCAGGGCCATTAACACTAACGTCCTCCTCCGTCGCCATGCTTGGCTGAGAATATCCGGTTTCAAACCTGAGGTACAGGCCTCCATCCTAAATCATCCCTTTGACCAAGAACACCTTTTCGGCCCAAAGGTAGATGAGGCCCTCGCGAAAATGAAGAAGGACACTGATACGGCGAAATCTATGGGAGCCCTGCAGTCACACCCTCCTAGGCGCTCCTTTTGCCGCTCTTCCTTTCGGAGTACGGCTAGAGGCTACTCCTCAGCGCGTCCACTTCCTACAAATCCCCCACTCAGTCCATCTTCACAAGGGGTTATCAAAGAGGTGGCTATAGGGGCAATAACAATAAAGGCAGAGGCAAAACAAATACCGCCCGCTCTGCCACACCCAATGACTTCCCCCCCGCTCCCTCCAGACCATCCCACTCCGGTCGGGGCAGACTACAAAATTTCCTTCAGGTCTGGGAGACCATCACCTCAGACAAATGGGTGACCCAAATTATTCGCTCAGGGTACTGCCTAGAATTGACATCTACCCCCCTAAACATTCCACCCAGGCAACGCCCAATGTCACAAGAACATTCCACATTACTAAAACAGGAGGTAATCTCCCTCCTACAAAAACAGGCAATAGAACAAGTTCCCGCCAATCAGCAAAATTTAGGGGTCTACTCCCTATATTTTCTAATACCAAAAAGGGACGAGACTCTACGGCGTATTCTAGATCTCCGGCCCCTAAACACATACATACATTCAGACCATTTTCACATGGTAACGCTTCAGCAGGTGCTTCCGCTCCTCTCCCAGAACGACTTCCTCACCACACTGGACTTGAAAGACGCATACTTTCACATTCCGGGACACCATGCTCACAGAAAGTACCTCAGATTTGTAGTGGAGGGGCAACACTACCAGTTCAAGGTGATCCCATTCGGGGTCACAACAGCACCAAGGGTATTCACCAAGTGCCTAGCGGTAGTAGCGGCACACCTCAGAAGACAGCACATTCACGTCTTCCCATATTTGGACGACTGGCTGATAAAAGCCACGTCCTACAACCAATGTGTACACCACACCGCCACTACAATCCAACTACTTCACCAGCTAGGCTTCACGGTGAACCACCAAAAGTCCCAGCTAACACCATCCCACATAAAGCAATACCTCGGTGCCACCATAGACACCTCAAAAGCCATAGCCTACCCCAATCCGGCCAGGATTGCAAGCATTCAGGCTTTGCGTCAAAGATTCATACCTCAACACTCCCTTCCAGCAAGAGTGTTTATGCAACTGATAGGGATGATGGCCTCTTGCATTTTCATAGTGCTTCACGCAAGACTCCAGATGCGTCCACTCCAAGAGTGCTTAGCGCGCCAATGGAACCAGGCCCAGGGGCAACTGGCAGATCTGGTGTTGGTAGACGGTCGCACCCATCGCTCTCTGCAGTGGTGGAACACCACAAATCTTTCCAGAGGTCGACCGTTCCTGGACCTGGTTCCACAAATACTAACAACAGACGCATCGCTCTCCGGCTGGGGAGCTCATCTATTACACCACACAGTGCAGGGCACATGGACGCCGCAACAAAAGTTACTCCATATCAACCATCTGGAGTTACTGGCAATCTTTCTAGCCCTAAAATCCTTTCAAACACTGATTTTAGGCAAGGCAGTCCTTATTCGCACAGACAACATGACGGCCATGTATTACATTCAAAAACAAGGCGGCACACACTCTCCACAGCTCTCTCAACTAGCACAGAGCATATGGAGATGGGCAATTCCACACAAAATCTTTCTCCTGGCCCAGCATGTACCAGGAGTCCAAAACACCATGGCAGATCTGCTCAGCAGACAGACGCAGCAGATCCACGAGTGGGAACTTCACCCGCAGGTTCTTCACCCGTTCTTTCAAATGTGGGGGCATCCGCAGATACACCTCTTTGCCACCCACGAAAACAAAAAATGCCCAAGCTTCGCCGCCAGATACCCACACCCATTGTCCAAAGGCAATGCGATATGGATGAACTGGTCAGACAAATTTGCGTACGCCTTTCCACCTCTCCCACTAATTCCATTAGTGGTGCGAAAGCTACAACAGCATTCCCTCACACTGATCCTAGTAGCTCCAACATGGGCCAGACAACCCTGGTACACCACACTGCTGGAACTCTCTGTAGTACCACACCAAAAGCTACACCTCTCACCATGCCTCCTAACCCAGAACCATGGAGAGATCAGGCACCCGGACCCAGCTCAGCTCAACCTTGCGATCTGGCTCCTGATATCCTAGAATTCGGATACCTTAACCTTCCCCCTGACTGTATGAACGTCATCAGAGAAGCTAGACGCCCTACCACTAGAGCCTGCTACGCTGCCAAGTGGAAAAGATTTGTTGTTTATTGCCATAACAACACAATCAATCCTCTAGACGTGTCTATACAACACATCATATGCTACTTACTCCGTCAACAAAGGTGTAACCTAGCATATACATCCATTCGGCTACACCTCGCAGCAATTGCCGCTTACCTACAAAACAGGCAGCACCTATCACTTTTCAGAGTGCCTGCCATTAAAGCCTTCATGCAAGGCCTATAACGAATAATTCCCCCCAGAGTACCACCCTCACCTGTGTGGAACTTAAATATAGTTCTCACAAGGCTAATGGGACCGCCCTTCGAACCTTTGCATAAATGCGAACTGCAATTTCTCACATGGTAAACTGCTTTTCTTGTAGCCATCACTTCCCTTAGAAGGGTCAGTGAGATACAAGCACTTACCATACAAGAACATTTTCTCCAAATGCACCAGAACAAGGTTGTTCTCCGTACCAGCCCAAAATTCCTACCTAAAGTCATTTCCCCTTTTCATCTAAACCAATCGGTAGAATTACCGGTATTTTTCTCGCAACCTCAAACTGTTGCAGAAAGGGCTCTACACACGCTAGATGTCAAACGAGCCTTACTTTAGTATATCCAAAGAACACAACCTTTCAGAAAGACCAAACAACTATTTGCCTCTTTCTCTCCACCACACAAAGGCAACCCCATCTCAAAATCAGGGATAGCGAGGTGGATTGTAAAATGCATCCAGATTTGCTACCACAAAGCAAAACGAACGCTATCTGTTCCCCCTAAAGCCCACTCTACACGAAAGATAGGGGCTTCTATGGCTTTTCTAGGGAACATCCCATTAGATGATATCTGCAAAGCAGCTACATGGTCAACACCGCACACTTTCACTAAACATTACTGTGTAGATGTGCAAACCAAGCAACAAGCTAGTGTGGGCCGGGCTGTACTAAAAACACTATTTCAAACCACTGCAACAGATACCGGTGGTCGCCGCTAAGGTTGGGAACTGCTATATAGTCTATGCAAAAGTGTGTAATCTGCAGCTCATATGCCTCGAATGGAATATGCTACTTACCAGTATGCATCTGTTCTTGGCATGTAGAGTTGCAGATCTACACACGCCTCCCCGGCTACCTGTATCTGTTCCAGTCTATCTTATTTAGATACGACACACATGGGTTTCTTCACTGTTATTACTACGCTCCATCTTTCCCTGTTGGCGAACAACAATCTGAGGATGGAGCCGAAGCCCATGCGCAATTTGATCCAAGGGAGGAGTCACCGACTTCGTGACTTCCAAAGACTTTCCAAGAGGAAAAATAAACTGCAAACATCCGGGCCCAACACCAGATGGCGATCTATGCAAAAGTGTGTAGATCTGCAGCTCTATATGCCAAGAACAGATGCATACTGGTAAGTAGCATATTCCTTCCGGTCCAGGGAAGACATGGCTTGGCAGTTCGGGCTGGACTGTTCCCATGAGGCACAGGGTCAGACTGATTTGCATATGGCCATGTCTGAACTGGGGTGGCAGAGTGTCCTAAACAACGGTGATGGATTAAACCCAGATCAGTTGACTGGGGGTGAGTGCTTGCAATGTTCAACACTCCGTCCATCATTTCCTTTGGTTTTTGCTATGTTTTAATTTATTCAAATATCAATTGAGAATTAGATGAAAGCATGGTACATTATGTAGGCACCTAGTATGCTGTTACTCTAAATTGTGATATAAAGTGTAAAAAAAAAAGAAAAACACCTCCTCCAGCTTCATTGTTTCATTAACCATGCTATAGCTTGTGTTAATGCATACAAACAGCCAACCTTGCTGCTTCCATGTAGCGTTCAGATCTGTGCTATAGCAAAGAAAAGCAGATTGATGTACACCCTAGCTTACATAATCAATTGCCTACATCTTACTTGAAACATTCATTTTAGCTCTTCCCTCCTTAGACTGCTATTGAAGGAACAAAAGGTGACAAAATGACTCCCACCAAAGAGACAAAAGAGCGATATACAGGATCCTCTAATGTAAAGGACTTTATATGTGCAGAAACATGTTTCTTGCTTTTCCTTTGTCCAAGATCCCACTACTATTGATATTGGTAGTCCATTAGAATAGCATTTAATGTAACTATTGGAAAAATGTCTTGAAAGAGAGTAAGTATAGTTTTGTTTGAGTTCAACGTAGGGACTGCTTCACAAGTTAGCGTGAGCCCTGTAAAGTAGTGCCCGATGTTGTGAATTTCATCCTTCATGTTCCTTATCGGAACTAGTACATAACTCAAATCATTTATTGAAGATTTGATTTAGTCCAACTAAGAAACAGCCAATTGCTCACACCACATAGTTCTTTTCAGCATTGTTAAAAGAAATTCTGCTCACTCTGTCGTTTCAGCCAGAGCATAATATTTCTCTTGGCAATTTAGTACTATCATTGTGTGCTGTTTTAAATGTTTGGTGAAATTCATAAACATACAGAGCTTAAACAATGCAAAGTTGTAATGCCCACTTAAACTTGGTATGCATGTTTCTCCTTCTCTTTTCAAATGTCAAACATTTCACCACCCATCTTTTAGTGCATATTCTTAGGAACATAAGGTGTAGCCTTCATGTCTTTTGTCTCTCGCAGGCAGATAAACTTTGGCATATGTAACTGATTTATAGTAGTCACCATTGTTAATGTTGCTGTGATAGCAAAAAATTATGTTCACGAAATAAACGTGCCTTTCCCTTTAACAATTTTAATTCCAGCATCTGTGCGAGTGTCAATTTGATGACAATTTAAAGTTCAAGAATTTCATTAACGAGGAGGATGCTGATGCAATGCGTTTGCAGCCAATTGGTCGAGATAAAGATGGCTTAATGTATTGGTACCAATTGGATCAAGACCACAATATCCGAATGTATATAGAAGAGCAAGATGATCAGGATGGATCTTCATGGAAATGCATTGTCAGGTAGATCTTTGGGGATGATAAGTGTGCATGTAATACTGTCAAAATTCTTCAGGGGTCTTGTACTAGAGCACTGCTTTGGGGCATGTGTATATTGAATAACAAATAATTGTGATACCCATATCATGCAAGTAATATTGTAATTTCTGCATCGTAAAACCATCACTGATAGTCACAAACGTTAATAAAATTCTCTGTTTACAGGGACCAAGAATATTTCTACACTGTTTGCAGGCACCCTGGTATACTAGTACCCAGTATTTCAGATTGTGAGAGGGTGTTCAGCAAGACGAAATGCAAAGAAGCACCTCCCAAAAACCTATGTAGGCAAACATTTCCAAATATTTAGAGAATTTAATATACATACGCATACGGTCACAAATGGTTTTCTTGAAACTACATTGCACCACCTAAAAATACATCCTGCTGCCGAACATCTCTAAATAAAGAGGAAGAGAGCAGCCTGATAGGCTTCTATTTTAAGAGTAAAAACAGTACTCTGCCGCTTGAAGAGTCCAGAGGCTTTTATATTCCATAATGCCTTGTACATGTGTTGCCTTATAGAGTTAGTTCATTTTTCCATTCCATGTAAGGCAATCCTGGAACACTCCGGGTGGTCTCTCACTTATGTTTGTCTACAATTCCTCCCAGAAATTAGTTTTTTTTATTTTGATCAACATCCTTTTGTGCTAGAAAGCATTTAGAGGTGTTTCCCATTTATTTTCACTTTATTCCCAACACCTTTCCTTCCCCTTTTGTGAAGTTCCTTCTTGTAGAAGGTGAAAAGCTGCTAAAGACATTTAAAAGGTATGTGTGGTCTGTCTCCCAGCCTCACTTTTGGTCAAGGAATGTGAATCTTGCCAAAACATGTCAAAATGATCTGAAAGACAGAGGAGACATCTTGGTTATGTCTTGCCTCTCTCAAACGGAATACCCAGCTGAAGATATTAAACCTTCCTTTTTCCGGCTCTCCACTGCACCTGTACACTGAAGGAGATATGCAGAAGATGAATAATGAGACAGACACTAGAAGCAGTTGGTGTGGAGGCAAAGATGAGATTCAACAGATCATAGTTCAGGCTCTGCTCTCGCTAAAGGGTTCAGTCCATTGTATGCCCAACCAACAACAGCAACGTAAGCAGCACCACAAGGGCCAAAGGCAAGGTTTGAGAAATAAAGTATCTCCGAACTAATTCACCGACTCATCAGGGCAACCACCCTCCCAACAGCTAGGTTTGACTTCTGCTTCAGTCATCCACTCCAGTGGAGGGGGTGCCACAATACAATATCTAAAAGGACAGCAGAAAAAGTCACTGAAGACCAATGCATGCTAACAGTTCTAAAAGATAGTTACTCATTGTGTTTTAAGGCCCCTCCACTGGCTTGTACCGCCAAAGCCATTTTCAAAATTCCATCTTGCCAAACCTCACCATTGATACAGAAATGAGCGCTGGAATCAGTCTCTCTTCCCTACATAGGGAAATGCATTTATTCAAGATATTTCATGGTTCAGAAAAAAAGGCCAAAGAAGTAGTTCAGATCAATCCTAGAGCTGCATTTTGCGAACAAGTAGATTATTCTTGCATCTCAAACAGTTAAATTGCATGTGCACTACTGACGAACATACTGCCTAAGTTCACAGTTATGTTGCAAGAAGACAGAGAACATATCAGTAATTTGTAGTTGGTCATTACCACTTCTAATTTGCAGTGCTACCCTTTGGTCTGAAAGCTGCCCTTCAGACGTTCTCCAAGTTCATGATAGTAGTGGCAGCCTATCTCCATTGACTGAGAATATTCAGCTATTTATTTGTGGATGATTGGCTGGTAAAAACCTACAAACCACAGAAAGTGTTACAGGATTTGCAGACAAAAATACTGCGTTTGCATTGCTTTGGCTTACAGGTAAACCTTCAAAGGTCAGTCGCAGCCCCTGTGCAAATTCTATCCTATCCGGGAGCAACACTAGACACAACACAAAGAAAAATTATTCAGAGGATAGAGTATTGTAAATCAAGATGTGGCATTACCTCTTTAGAACTCCTAGTCCAACAGCTTATCTCCTCCTTGCTGATTTCCTTTGCGTTGCAAAGTGGGTTCTGTACACGTAATCCCCCTGGATTTTTTGCTTTTGACTATCCAGTTTTTGGACTTTTACTGTGAGAGCCTCATTACTTGACACTCACTGTAAATTCATGGTAAAGAGGCTTAGTGCTAACCACAAGTGTCCACCTTTTAAGATAAGGCACCTGTTGTGCATCTGGGGTAAGACCAGTCTCATAATGTTTGTGGGCATTCATAGTGTTGATCTGTAGTGAGTACTGAAAGTCTGTGGTGCTTAAACAGTATTGCATATTATAGGCAAAATGTGCACTAAAGTACAGTTTCGCCCCTCTGAGACCTATAGGGTCCAGCGAGATCTCAATCTAGGGGTAAGCCTGCACATCTAGTGTAGATCTATAGTCCCTTACATTATACCTGTTGTCCTTATGACATTTTAAGAATAGTCATATTTCCCTACCTCCGCTCATAATCAGGATTTGGGGCCTTTATCTCGCCTAATGGGCAAGGTTAAATACTTTGCTGTCCAGCAGGAGCATCAAGGATCTCCACACTCAAAAGAGCCATTAACCTTGCTTGACCTAGCTTGTTGGAAAGGAATGGGTAAAGAGGAAAGCTGAGTCTATTAATTAGCATGTCACAGGCAGCCAGGCCCACAGAAACAAAGTAGGTGACCCAGGCCTCTGGAGCCTAACACAGGAGGGGCTCCCGTTTGAAGACTTGGTTTAGCAGGTATCAGCCAGCTAAGTCAGTTGTTTTATAGCTACAGCTGGTTCTGTGGAAGAATACAACAATAATTTCTTTAAACAATTACTTAGTCGTTTGAATTAGACACCAAAGACTACTGCGTCCTTTGATTAGGACACATCAATAAATGATCAAACACACAGAAATAAATGCTGGCTTCGTATATTGGAAATCATATAACGGAGTATACACATAGTTTAAAATATTACATCTGTTATAACACGACTGCCTAATACAGGAACATGGAGGTGAACTGTGATCAACTGACGATATTTACAGTATGTGCTCCTCAACCGCTCTGAACATGTATTATAACGTCCCATGCAGGCCCATTGCCGTTTTACCTATGTTGGCATGAATATGCTGCAGTCCTTACTTTGCTTTGCACACGTTACTATGCACATGTATTTAGCTTTGTAGCACTCTGTACTTTCATACAGAACTTACTGTTATTTCGTGTTCTGTATTTTCCTGGGATTTAGTCTGAACACCCTAGGCCAGGTCAAACAACAATGCCCCTTGTTATTCTGTTTTGGTCAGGCTCTAGCACATAGACAAAACACATGCAGCTGTTTGGGAACACATACTCTGTCATATAGGTATGCACAGACAGGCAAATACACAGATAAGATGGTGTGAGAAGCTGGGTTTCTGTTGCAGTAACCCCCCCACTTTTTGCCAGACTACTGATGCACTTTTGACGTGATGTGCCCTGGGTCCCTGCCAATCAGGTTCCCAGGGCCTGTGTTCTTTCCCCAAAACTAAACAAAACTCAATTGGCATCTCTGGCCGCAGGTCAGCCCCTGGTAAATTGTACCACAGGTACCCAGGGCACTGTGACCAGGGAAGACCTCTAAGGGCGTCAGCACTTATTGTGCCACCCTTATAGGCCCTGTACCATTACACTCACACACTGCCTTTGCACGTTGTGTGTCTTGGTGCAGAACACAGTGAGGAGTCGACATGGCACACATCCCTGTGTGCCATGCCTACAACCCACTGCTCTGGCATAGATCAGTCACCCCTCTAGCTTGGTACCCTTTACCAGTGATGAGGGAACAGGTGCATGAGCCCCGTACCCCTACAGTGTCTAAGTCCATTCTTAGACATTGTAAGTGCAGGGCTGCCATTGGGAGCATATGGTGCTGGGAGTTTGTCATTACGAACTCCACAGCACCATTATGGCTGCACTGAAAACTGAGAAGTTTGGTATCAAACTTCTCAGCACATTAAACCCACACTGATGCCAGTGTGGGATTTAATGAAAAATGCACACAGAGGGCATCTTAGAGATGCCCCCTGAAAAACGACCTACCACTAGTGTCCAGGTTGAGTGGCTGCTTTCAGCTGCCACCACCAGACATGTTTCTGGACCCCTGAATCGAAAGTCTGCTGCTCTCTCTGGGACCTGAAACAATGCACATCCTGGGACGAGGTGCCAAGCCTCCTCCCCCAGGATGGGCAGAGTCCACGAAGGGGAAGCTTCAAAGGCTTGCCGCCTTTGTGAGCTTCCCCAGGGCACTTGTTGCTTTCAGCAACTGTTCCCCACTGGTTCTGACCCCCACTTTGGGTAGGAGAACCGGCGGGAAAACAAGTGAGGAAGAGAGGTGTGCCCCCCTCTGCCAACTCCACCCCTCAGGTGGGGGAGGTGAGGTGAAGCACAACTCTCAGTCTTCGCCATCTTGCAGATGGGGGGACCCAGTCAACCACGGAAAGGCTTATGCCCCCTCCCACTGGAGGGTGGCATAATAGGGGGTGTAGCCACCCCAGAGAAGTGACCCATTGGTCCCAACCTTTTTACTTACCTGTAACGCCCCAAAACCTAGTATTCAGTGCCACCCCTGAACCTTGCTTCCTTGGACAAGAACCAACTACAAGAAAACAAGAAGAAGGATCGTACAGCCGTGCCAAAGCTAACAAGAGGAAGACACCCACTGGCTTGGCCCCAGCCCTACCGGCCTGTCTCCACCTCGAACCTGCTCCTGCGAAATCCTGGTGTGTCCTGCAGCCAGCAACCTCAAACCCCGGGAGACCTTCCTGCCTTCAATCACAAAGACTGCGTCTCCAGTGAACACCGGATTTGTTCATCCCCAACCTCTGGCCCCGGCCGGAAACCACAAATCCGCCCCACTCTTCACCCGCCATCCACAGCCCAAGCTCGAGTGGGCAAAGACCACGAGGAGGTCTCCCTGGCGATCCTGACCTGCGATCCGGCGACCCCTGACCTGCCTCAAGTCGACACCTGAAGCCTCAAACCGGAAGGTCCCCCCAACCGCGACCAGGAGCTGGTAAGAAGATCCTATCCTAAAAGGCACCCCTGCACCCAACGCCCCACGTCCTTGGGTGGCCCAACCGACGGTGGCTAACCAACCCCCAAGATCCCAACTTAACTCTCCAAGTGGTGGTTGCACCCATTAGACCTTCGTCCCCAAACCTGCAGTGCTTTTGCACACCGGAGACTCCTCATTGAAAGCTACAGGGCACCCGACGCCTAAACAGCACTCTGCACCCGGCCGCCCCAGTGCTGCTGAGGGTGAATCATTTGTGCTGGCCTAAACCCCCATTTGCCCGGAGCTCAATCCAGGATCTTAGCTCCCACACCCAGTGGCCTGCTCGTCAGCAGCCACCAACCGGAGGCCCCCTATCCCCCTTTGGATAACATTGGGCCTCAGCACCCTGCACCCGGCCGCCCTAGTACCGCTGAGAATGCAACAAGGGTGCATCCTTGACCCTGGGGGACCCCTCAGTCTAACACCAGAACACCAACTCCCACAACAAAGTACTTACTTTAAATCCTATAACACTATGTTCGAGGCATATGAGCTGTAGATCACACACTTAGCATAGATCGCCATCTGTTGTTGGGCCCAGATGTTTGCACTTGTTTTTGTCCTGGAAAAGTCTTTGGAAGTCACAGGACAGGTGACTCCTCCTTTGGACTATAGTACGCATGGGCATCGGCTCCATCCTCAGATTGTTTTTTTGCGCCATCGGGCTCGGATATTTGTCGTGCTCCAGTTCGGAACCGTTACCGATTCCACTTTCGACGCGCAATCCTTCACCCTTTCGACGGTATTGTCTCGATCGCGAACCCTAATCGTCGCTCATCTCTCCAAATCGAAGTCCTCGATTCCGATCGTCGACGAAGGCTTTCGGGCCTACCTGGGCCTTGGCTTCTGGCTCATGGAAAGGACTCCATTCAAGAAGTCTCCTCAATGTGGGTCGAAGTTTCCCCACACCGATCTGCATGGGGCCAGAGACTGTCCAGCTTGTGCCTCTTTCCGCACGAAGAAGACCATTCGGACCGACGCGCGTCGACATCCGTCCCCGACGACATCTTCCAAGAGGGCGTCGACGTGTCGGAGCGAGAGCGGGTCGAAGAAGGCCGCGTCAGCGCCTCAGAAGCAGATGACTCCGTCGAAGAGATCACTCTGGCGCAGTGGGTCGTAAGTAAGAACGTCGACCCCGACCCCCTCCCTGCACCATCGAAAAAGGCTTCGGTCACACCTTCACCTTCGGGCCCAGGTGAACACCGAGAGACTGCTTCCCCTGCCCCGCCCTCAGGCCCGGCAAAGAAGCCTACTAAGCCTTCAGGCAGCTCAGGCTCGAGTCAGCCTGCTGTCGGTACCGAAACACAATCACCGGCACCGAAAAAGAAACCGCCCTCATCCTCCTCCGTGCCGACAGCTGCTTCCACATCCAAGCACACGGCACCAAAATCCACAAGCACCGACTCGTCGACACTGAAAAACATTCGGAGCCGAACAAAGAACCACTCCCGAAGGGCTCGGATTCGGAGCCAAGGAAAGCCTCGGAACCCAAAAAACAACAAGTCCCATAGCCCACAGAGACGCACGGTTCCAAACCAAAACAACACAGAACCACTACAGAGTCGGTGCCGAAAAAGCCTACGGAACCGAAACGCTCAGCACCGAAAGACCAACCTCCAGCAGAAGAGCTGTTCACACCAGACCCTGCGCAAAAAACTCTCATAAGGCATCATAAAACTGGTCAATTGACTCTTAGTTCTAGGAAAAGACCACTAGAGGCGCCTGCACCGGCTCCACCACCTAAAAAGAGGGGCATTGCTACATCTCCTCTAAGACTCCCTTCTCCAACTCCTCCTCCTCCACCACCTCCTCCTCCACCTCCCCCACCACACCGTTCCCCTACACCATCTCCTACACCAGTAGACGATGATGACACCTTGGATGGCATGGGGGAGGGTCCGGACGATGTTCCACTAGGGGATCCTAGTCCACCTTCTTCCCCAGACCCCTGGGATGATTATAACACGCCAGATGTCCCTAATGTTCCACAGGATGACATCTATCCCTCCAGGCCTTCCCCTCCAGAGGACACCATGGGCTTTAATCAGCTTGTCCACAGAGCTGCCCAATACCACTGGGTTGCCTTGCATACAGACCCCATAGAGCAGGATTTTCTAATGGATACATTTGACACCACTCAAAGATCCCCCTCAATACTACCTATGCTTAAAGGTGTTATTAAGCATGCACCTGAAGTCTTTAAAGATCCTGTTAGAGCTCGAGTTATTAACCCCAGGATCGAGAAAAAATATAAAGCTGCCCCTGATGACCCAGCTTACATTAAAGGCCCAGTACCCTCAGACTCCCTGGTAGTTTCCAATGCTAGGAAAAGGGCCAATTCTCAGACATCAGGTGATGCTCCACCACCCGACAAGGAGTCTAAACTCTTGGACGCCTCTGGCAAAAGAACAGCCTCACAAGCGGCTAACACATGGCGCATCGCCAACACTCAGGTGCTGTTAGCCAGGTATGATAGGGCACATTATGATGAACTAGAGTCCATAATGGAGCACCTCCCAGATAAATACAAAAACTGGGCCAATGAACTCACACAGGAGGGTAAGCTTATCACCAACACCTCCATCCGTTGCGCTCTCGACGTGGCAGACACCGCCTGCAGAGCAGTAAACACAAGTGTCCTTTTGCATAGGCATGCCTGGCTACGCATTTGATCGGGCGCACCTATTTGACCCAAATGTAGATTCAACCCTTGAAAAAATGAAAAAGGATACAGACACAGCTAAATCAATGGGAGCCTTGCAGTTGCAAGCTCCCAGACGTTCCTTTCGTCGCTCACCATACCCAGAGGCTACTCCTCAGACAACCCCTCCACCTCTTACAAGGCTCCCGCCCAGTCTAAATTTACCAGAGGTTACCAGAGAGGAGGCTACAGAGGCAACAATAACAAAGGCAGAGGAAAGACCAACAAAACCCGCTCTGCCTCCACCCCTACCCAATGACTTCCCTCCACTTCCCCCAGACCATTCCACTCCAGTCGGGGGAAGACTACAACAGTTACTGCCTGTCTGGACCAACATCACTACAGACAGGTGGGTGCGACAAATAGTTCAATCAGGTTACTGTCTGGCACTTACTTCTATCCCCCCACACATACCACCCAAACAACGCCCAATGTCCTCACAACATTTAGCTCTGCTAAAGCAGGAGGTGATCTCCCTCCTACAAAAGGGTGCAATAGAACCAGTTCTCCTGCAACAACAAAAAACAGGAGTTTACTCCCTGTATTTTCTCATACCAAAGAAGGACGGATCTCTCAGGCCTATTCTAGACCTCAGACCTCTAAACCTGTACATACAATCACACCACTTTCACATGGTTACACTCCAACAGGTCCTTCCTTTTCTTTCACAAGCCGACTTCCTTGCTACTCTAGATCTCAAGGACGCCTATTTCCATATTCCCATTCACACAGCTCACAGGAAATATCTACGGTTTGTAGTGGACGGCCAACACTATCAATTCAAAGTACTCCCTTTCGGAGTCACAACAGCACCACGGGTATTCACCAAGTGCCTAGCGGTAGTGGCAGCCCACTTAAGAAGACAACACATTCATGTCTTCCCATATCTAGACGACTGGCTCATAAAAGCCTGCTCATACAATCAGTGTGTACATCACACTCACACAACTATCCAACTGCTCCACAACTTGGGGTTCACAGTAAACTACCCAAAGTCTCATCTACAACTGTCCCACATACAACAATACCTTGGTGCCACAATAGACACCTCAAAAGCATTAGCCTATCTCAACCCCACCAGGATAGCAAGCATGCAAGCTCTCATAAACAAATTTCAGCCTCAACACTCTCTTCCAGCACGAGGGTTCATGCAGCTAATGGGGATGATGGCTTCTTGCATACTCATAGTACCTCATGCAAGACTCCACATGTGTCCTCTCCAGGAGTGCTTAGCACGCCAATGGAACCAGGCTCAAGGTCAGCTAACAGATCTGGTGTTGGTAGACGGTCGCACTCATTGATCTCTGCAATAGTGGAACACCAAGAACCTTTCCAAAGGGTGACCGTTCCTAGAGCCAGTTCCTCAGATAGTCATGACAGCGGACGCATCGCTCTCCGGCTGGGGAGCTCACCTACTACATCACACCATGCAGGGCAGGTGGACACCTCAACAAAAGTTACTCCACATCAACCACCTGGAGTTACTAGCTATATTCCTAGCCTTAAAAGCATTCCAAAAGCAAATATCAGGCAAAGCTGTCTTAGTCCGCACAGACAACATGACAGCCATGTACTACATACAGAAACAAGGCGGGACACACTCTCTGCAGCTCTCTCAACTGGCACAGAGCATATGGAGATGGGCTATACCCCAGAACATCTTTCTCCTAGCTCAACATGTCCCAGGAGTCCAAAACACCATAGCCGATCTGTTAAGCCGTCAAACGCAACAGATTCACGAGTGGGAACTTCATCCACAAGTTCTTCAGCCATTCTTTCAAATGTGGGGGCAACCAGAGATAGACCTCTTCGCCGCGCACAAACGCCAAATGCCCATGTTTCGCCGCCAGGTATCCACACCCATTGTCCAAAGGCAATGCGATATCGATGAATTGGTCAGGCAGATTTGCGTACGCCTTTCCACCTCTCCCACTCATTCCAATGGTGGTGCGCAAACTACAGCAACATGCACTGACTCTCATCGTAGTTGCTCCAACTTGGGCCAGACAACCGTGGTACACCACATTACTGGAACTGTCTGTAGTTCCGCACCAAAAACTACACCTCTCCCCACACCTCCTAACCCAGAAACATGGAGAAATCAGACACCCGGACACAGCTCAGCTCAACCTTGGCTCCTGAGGTCTTAGAATTCGGTTACCTTAATCTACCCCCTGAATGCATGAACGTCATTAAGGAAGCTAGACGCCCCACCTCTAGAGTCTGCTATGCAGCCAAGTGGAAGAGATTTTTAATATACTGTCATACCAACAACATTAATTCCCTAGACGTGTCTATCCAACACATCATAGGTTACCTACTACATCTCCAAAGGTGCAATTTAGCCTACACATCTATTAGGCTACACCTCGCTGCCATAGCAGCCTATCTACAAAATAGACAACACCTATCACTTTTCAGAGTGCCTGCCATCAAAGCCTTTATGGAAGGCCTCAAAGGATAATTCCCCCTAGGATACCACCCTCGCCTGTGTGGAATTTAAACATCGTTCTCACAAGACTAATGGGTCCTCCCTTTGAACCTTTGCATACATGTGAGCTCCAATTTCTAACATGGAAAGTTGCTTTCCTAGTAGCTATCACTTCTCTTAGAAGAGTTAGTGAACTGCAAGCCCTAACTATTCAGGAACCTTTCCTACAAATCCATCACAATAAGGTTGTTCTCAGAACCAATCCAAAATTCCTCCCTAAAGTAATTTCTCCTTTCCACCTCAATCAGTCTGTAGAGTTGCCAGTGTTCTTCTGGCAGCCACAAACCGTCGCGGAAAGAGCTCTTCATACCCTAGATGTCAAAAGAGCATTGCTCTATTACATTGAAAGAACACAACCTTTTCGTAAGACCAAACCACTTTTTGTGTCATTCTCACCACCACACAAAGGCAACCCAATATCGAAGTCTGGGATAGCGAGATGGATTTTTAGATGCGTACAAATTTGCTATCACAAAGCAAAAAGTACTTTATCTGTTCCTCCTAAAGCCCACTCAACACGAAAGATAGGGGCTTCAATGGCATTTTTAGGGAACATTCCCTTAGATGATATATGCAAAGCAGCTACATGGTCTACACCGCACACATTCACAAAACACTATTCTGTGGATGTGCAAACAAAACACCAAGCTAGTGTGGGTCAGGCTGTACTCAAAACACTATTTCAAACTATTGCAACAGGTACTGATGGTCGCTGCTACGGATGGGTACTGCTAAACAATCTATGCTAAGTGTGTGATCTGCAGCTCATATGCCTCGAATGGAAAATGCTACTTACCAGTATGCATCTGTTCTTGGCATGTAGAGCTGCAGATCCACACACGGCCTCCCGCCTCCCCCGCTACCGTTATCTGTTCCAGTACTATCTTATTTAGATACAGCATACACAGGCATCTTTCTGTCTCTTACAAAACTTCATCATTTCCCTGCTGGCGAAAAACAATCTGAGGATGGAGCCGATGCCCATGCGCACTATAGTCCAAAGGAGGAGTCACTTGTCCCATGACTTCCAAAGATTTTTCCAGGACAAAAACAAGTGCAAACATCCGGGCCCAACACCAGATGGCGATCTATGCTAAGTGTGTGGACCTGCAGCTCTACATGCCAAGAACAGATGCATACTGGTAAGTAGCATTTTCCTTTTCTCCATAGGATAACAATGACTGTTTTTCTATGAAAAGTTTCTAAGTGTGGAATTGGAAAACCTAAAGAAATTCTTTAAAATTGTACTATCTAACAAAAACGCTTTTACTTACCTGTTTACAGGAAATGTCACAGCGCAGTATCCAGGCATACTGCACTGTGTAAGAAAACTAATCTCAAAAGTTACTTACCTGTAATTTTACAAAAATTCCTATACAAAGTATATGTAATGTATTCTGAAAAAAGCATTGCATTATCAGTAACACTTCTATAATCGAATCAGAGTACATTTACAATTGCAATTCAAACTATTTACAGCTGTATATTTACTGCAAAGTATTTATCACTTATCTGTGCCAGGCATGCTTGGTTCTAGGAATTAAAATAACTAAAAGAATATTTTTATACAAAAACAATTGGTCTGAAGTTTGAGTGTGTGAATTCAAATGCTTAACACTGTCCTCTGATAAAGCCTTACTGCTCGACCACACTACTACAAATAGAGAGTGAGGTGCTATCAAGTTTACCTCTGCCTACCTTTTGGGTTCCACTGGACGCTGTGCACACTATACCTCACTTTGGTATAGTATATACAGAGCCAGCTTCCTACAGATGGCGACTACACTTGAGTTGTAGAACCTTCCATCTGTGAATTGTATGGTACGTGGTCTGTTACAAACACCCAGAGATCTTCCGATATATAATAACTTTGCTTCTGTAGAAGGGGAGGTTGGTTAGCTTACCCTGTATTATACAATGGCAGCTCCTTTTATGATTTATGGATTACTTACTATGCTGACCGTATTGATGTTGGGCATCTTCTTACTTTTTATGGCATGTATATTGCATACTAGAGCCCGATAGTTAAAATAAATATTTTAAACCTTTCTCATGTCTCTGTCAGATCTTATTGTGGACCAGTACGAGTGTGAGAGCAAAAAGGTGTGTTCTGTCTCCGCGATTCCTGAGAGGGTCGGGAGTGTTGTGTTCTGGGGTGTCTAATCACTTGTTCCTCTCGGAGTGAGTAGGAGGGCAAGTGAGACACTATAGCTAATCGGTCCCTGGTTCATGGATACTAAGGTGGTAGGATAACTCAGTCCCTGCCTACTAAGGGTCTATGGTCCCAAGCATAGATTTGTGATTTCGCAGAATCCCTGCATGTAGCCCAACGTTTGGTCTGGTTCTTATTTACGGGACCCCTGAGTAACGCTTGTGCTTGTCCGCAATTCCCTCACACCGTTGCACGGAGTCGTCCGTAGTGCGGGGGCTTTACCTCTTCAGTTTGTGGGTACTTTCTATTGCTGTAGGTTCGAATCCCATTTTTGTGCTGCTGTTTGATTCCCTTACACTTCCCTATGGCTCAATCGGTCGCGATTCCGGCTCTTTGTCACGCAGCGGTAATTCATCATTTGTTGCAGAATGGGATCCCCAGTGCGGGTCTCCCGTTGTTTTTGTGGTCGAAGCAGACCATGCATACTGCTTTGAGTTTTTTTTTAACTTCTGGGTTACGTTCCCCCGCTGTTGATGATAATAATTTTCATTCTTATACAGTAGCTAATATTCCTGCGGCTTATTGCTCGTATGTGATCATTGAGCTTCCTCTTATGACCTGGGAGCACCAGATTTGATTTAATGGTGCCCTTCCCCATCCTCTTGCTTCTTTTCGCATGGGCCCCTTAAGTATTGGCAGGGCCACATGGCCTGTGTTGGCCGGTTTTACTCCATATGCACATTATGCCACTGCAGCGGATGTCCATTTGTTATATGCTCGAGTAGTCCATCTGTATAGACGCTTGATTCAGTTTGTTGTCCATGCTTTTTTGGCACCTCTGCCTGCAGCTGCGCCCCTTGTGCAGGCCCCACAAGGTGGGAGGCTTGTAATTAGCGTCATTATTATGTTTTGGATTGCTCAAAAATTGACCCGCTTGATGTTGTTTTTTCCCCTCATGGGTCCTGTAGAGAATCATAGGATTCTTACTATGTGCTTGCCTACTGGTCTGGTCCCCCTCCTTGGCTGACCGTTTCACCTGGGGGACGGCGTTTGCTACAGTGTATACACTTTGGTATTGTACCCCATTGATTACCGTTCTTCCGAATGATCTCAAACGTACAGAATGAACATGTTCCAGGTCCTGCCCTAGATTTGGGTATAGAGCTAGTGTGTGTTCCCGTAGTCTCTGAAATGATTCTTTCTAATGTGAAAGGTGAAGCTGCGTCCTTGATTATACGCCAGAGACTAAGTGCTGTGACCAACCGCGTGCATGAGTTGCCTGTAATTTATTCTGATGCTTATACTTCTTTAGGACGTAATAGTTTGGGGTCCCGACCATCTGCGCAATCCTTGGGCAACCCTTCTCCTGAAAAGGAAGGTCACCTGGGATTTCCTAAGAAATCTTCGGATAAATGTAGACAGCAGAAGCCCAGGTCTCGTGGCGGCTCACAGCCATCGGACGCTTCTGAACAAAGATATGATTTCCGTGTTCGCACTAAAATGAATAAGTTTTCAGGTTCCTGATCCTCGTTCCATTCGGGTATCGTCTGATCAGCAGTCCGACAGAGGAGGGCGACATGATCACAGGCAAGGCGAGCCCATTCAGCCTAAATGGGTCACGCAGCGCTCTTTTGATGCTAAAGTCAAGAGAGAGGAACTGCCTTCGTATAGAGCTCCCTTCCCAAAGAAGAAGGTTGCTGCGGTAATGGCGAATTATGTAATAGATGGTGAGAACCCTTCTCTTGGTCTGTAGTTTGGCGGTGACCCTCCTCTACAGCGCAGCGTTAGTCACCATAGTGCACCAGACACTCCACCGTTTTCTGGAGGCAAGAGCAACTGAAACTTTTGTTACGGTTGAGACCTTGGTTACCTGGGTTGCACCTCTTGATAGACTTTATGATTTAGACATTCATATTGAAGGTGATATTAATTGCACCATTAATATTTTTAAAGACAATTTGACTTCTTCATATGACATTTTATTAGCAGAGGTCGATTGACTTCCCACCTTTCTTCTTGCTTGTGCTCGAGGGGAAGATAGAGTCTTCCCTTCCTTTTCACATTTCGTCCCTGAGTAGTCACAGCATGCTTATGCTTCAGAGTGGGCCCTTGCTTTGGCTCCTGCCCTGTATCAAAACGAGGTTGGTTGGGATGTTGACGCTTCAAAACATGGTATTCAGATTCGTTCCACCCCTCAACTGCAGCCTCAGTATCCAATTAAATCTGACGCAAAAGCATCTGTTAAAGACATTCTTACTCAGCTGTAGTATCAGGGTGTTCTTTAGCCCTGTGTCTCTTGTATGAATAATCCTCTTTTCCGGGTTTGAAACCCAACAGTTTTGCATTGTCTTAGATTATAGACGTTTAAAAAGTCACACACGCACATTTGCAGCGTAGAACATGCACAGTATAGCCCTGATTAACAATATTGTTCGTCAGAAGTTTAAAACTACGCTGTGCATTTCTAATAGGTTTGTTTGTCACAATTTGACTCCAGAGAGCCATGATTGGTCCGCATTTGCTGCCCTCGGTTCCCAGAGATGATGCACTTGTTTACCAATGAGCTATAAGGACAGCCCGGTGTTTTTGCGGCACGTATCGTGTCCCTTTTACATGATATTGATCATGCCGCTTTATTCTATGTCGATGACATGTATCTTACGATGATTAATTAAATTGGCATTTGACGACAGTGGATCGCATTATTACGTGTTTCGCTGAACTTGGCTACAAGTTCAAATTTGCAAAGTCTCACATTGCGTTTCTTGCTGTCTTTTTTATTGGCTATAAATTGACCCATGAGGGTAGAGGTTTGGCTCCACATGAGTTAGTGTGCACAATTACAACCACCTTCTACTATCAAAAAATTGCAGTCTGTGCTTGTTTTTAGAAAAAAAAATCGGCAGTACTTGCATTCCTGAGTACGCTCAGCGAATTAAACCCCTTTATGCTTTAATACACTATCTTTTTTCGTTTCCTCGTGGCTTCCAGAACATACAGCAGTCTTACGCGACTTACAGTTTGATTTACTTGTTACGCAGTCTTTACAGACCGGGCTTAACACCACTAATTTGGTCATCCGGATAGTACAGGGTACCTACTTATGTCACGTTCAATGAGGGTGACACTGTTCCTATTGCTTACAAGTCGCATCTTTACACTGCAGCAAAGATGCGTTTTTCATCTACTGAAATTCTTTTGACTGCAGTGCAGGTGGCCATCCTTAAAGAATGGCCACTTGCTTAGGGTAAAGACATCTTTGGCGTTTCACCTGTACCTGCCTTAGAGGCGATCACGAAAGCTAGCGTTCCAGATTGTAAAGCCCTTTACCCGCGGTGGATTCAATGGGCTACTTCTTTGATGTCTTTTGGTGTCTCCATTGTTTTTGACCATTCATTACAAGCACGAGTTTCTTCAATATGAAAATGTTCATCCTCTGCGTTTTACGCTACTTCTTCTTGATCAGTGTAAATGTATCATTTACACTGATAGTTCAGCACAACTGGCCATTGATTCTAAGCAGTCTTATTCAGTAGCTTGGGCTATTATTGTAGGCAATATGATTGATGGTGTTTTTCACTAGACTTTGATTCATACACAGTCTCTGGGCGACTTCACGGCACAGTTGGCCAAGCTGAAAGCGCTGCTTTTGGCTCTCAAGCATTGTGATCCTGAGTCGCTCACCCTGATGGTGTGTGCTTCTTTCTACTGTGTGCAATCTTACAATGACAATTTGCATTTTTGGAAACAAAATGACTTTCAGGATTCCAAAGGCAGCACAATAAAACATAAAATGCTTTGAGTAAAGGTGGCTGATCCAAAAGATTGCCTACCACTTACACATGTTGTACATACATTGGGCCATCAATGTGCGAGAAGCGCACACTGTTGGAAAGTTGATGGCTGTTGAAGCAGCCAGATCTGCCGTAGCAATGACTAGAATAGCCGCGATTATGCGTTCTATGACCAACATTGATGTGAAATCTTGGCTGCTATAGCCACTTGTTGTGAGGTACGGCTATTCCTCAAGGTTTTTCTTCTAAATATATATATCAGTTAACTACTGACAAGGTTCCTTTTGTGACTATTCCTGGCATTGGTGATCACTTGATACCAAACTTTAATCGCATACACGCTTTAATAATGGCCACTCATGAAGGCATAGCTTCTGCACATGCAGGGGTTGTGGCCACAGTTTCGCTTTTACAGCAGCGTTACTAGTGGCGAGGTCTATACCAACAGGCCTAAATGTCTTATGTTGTGACATTTGTCAACAGTTTAAATATTCTACTGTGTCTCGTCCTCCTCAGGCACACCTTTTTATTTCCAATCAGCCGTTTTGCTGTATCTAGCTTGATCATTGCGGACCATTGGTTTCTGATAATGCATTGAAAATATATTTTGGTTGCAGTTGATTCTTGTTCAAGGTTCCTCTGAGTCTGGCCACAGCGGTATGCTGGCGCTCGAGCTGTTATTAAGGATTTGCATGTCTTTGTCGGAACTTATTCCTGTGGTGCTTTCCATTCGGACCAGGGTCCGGCTTTCGCCTTTAAGGCATACCGTGATTAAATGGTGTCGAGTACAGGTGCATTTCTTGTCTCCGTATAGGCCGAGGGCAACTCTGTTGTGGAGTGGATGAATCGTGACTTAAAGCTTTAAATACTAATCCTAGAGACAAGGATCAAATCAAAATCCTGAGAGCCATATATAAAACATACAGAGAAAATAGGAAGTAACAGCTAAGAGCTGAGACCTGGGAAAAATTAAGATTGGCAACAACATCATAGCCTTTTGGAAATGATTAATACCCCCCTTCTGCAAGATGAGGGAGGTCCCTTGCTTGATACATTTATAGACAAGGACACATGGGTTCATCACTTTCAGAAAATGTTCCTAAAGAAAGATAATGGCACTTCTGATGAGCTGTACGTAGCTCCCACGGATATCCTCCCCTTGAATTTTAAAATGGAAGCGATAGACCTTGCCCTATCACAATGATCAAGCCTAAAGGCAGCTAGCCTAGATGGTGTTCCTGTGAATATCTTTCTTACTAATAAATCCCTATGGGTTCCTATACTTACTTTAGTGTTTAATGCAATCAGTAATTCAGGGTCTCTCCCCTCATAGAAGCAATCCTTAATTATCCTGGTATTCAAGAAAGGGGAAGGATCAAATCCAGCAAATTATCGCCCTATTGCTTTTATAGATAGCATTGCAAAAATACTGGGTCGATTATTATTAAACAGGTTGGAAGACTAGGTCGCTGAAAATAGGAACCTAGCAGAAGTCCAATATGGATTCAGGAAGGGCAGGGGTATGCTGGATCAGTGCTTCAATCTAGCGCTATTAGCGGCAAAATATTCAATAGCTAAACAAGGCAAACTATACAAGTCCTTCTTAGACCTGTCGGCGGCATTTGATTGTGTCGATCACAACAAACTATGGTGCATTATGGAGGTAATGGGGGTGGATGCCGCAATAATCTCCTTCATTAGGCAATTATATTTAGGAGATATGGTGAAGGTCCGATATGAGAAAGAGGGAGAATGTACTAAATCTTTGCAAATTGAGAAAGGAGTGAGACAATTCTGTGTTCTTGCTCCTTTCCCATTCTCACTGTATACCAATAAACTAAATGAGGCCCTGGTTGAAAAGTCCAAAGACATTCCCTATGTAGACTACTCTTCTCCCTATTCTGCTGTATGCAGATGATGCAGTCTTGCTGGCAAGAACTCCCCTGTCTTTACAGAAGTGTATCACAAACTACGTAACTTTTATGATGGATCTGGACCTACAAGTTAATAAAACAAAGTCCTTTATTATGACGGTAGGACATGGGAGAAAAAAGAAAGTAAAATACCAGTTTGAAGCTAGGAAAATTGAACATGTAGATAACTTCTCATACTTGGGTATTCTATTCGATTCCAAATTGAGATGGAATTAGATGATGACATCTAGAGCCAACCATATGAATAAAAGTATAGATGCCAAAAATGTAGGTAATAAGCTTATACAAGAGATGCTTCAAATCTATCTAGCAAAAACAATACCTGTGGCCACTTATGGTCAATTTGGGGTATAGCACAATGGACAGTTTACAAAGGATAGATTTGCTAAGAGATTGTCTGTCCCAGCTGCCTGTTGCAAGTCCATTCTCCATAAAGAAATAGGCCATCCTTTTATTAGTGATACTATTAGAAAGGCCCCTTTATTATTATGATTGTCTATCTGGAAAAGAAGGAAGTTGCAGTTAAATCAGCTCATTTAAAAGATATTACGAATTTAGAGCATGCTCTTAAAATTCCATGGTTGTGTTGCGTTAGGCAGTTACTTGTCTCTTTGGGATATGTTAATCCAGCTCGCTGTGAAACCTTTCCTAAAGCAAGACTAAAAGATCACTTTATGGCCAAAAGTACACATGACAGATGGGATAGAAATATGGAAAAATTACCATTAATTGCATACTATGCTTTACCCTCTGTAATATATGGATCTTCGTCCTCTCTTGCTTTTGTCGAAATTCCTCGCCACCGGTATAGCCTGACCAGATTCCATCTAAATTATGTTTCTTTAATGTTGGGGTATCCTGCAAATGTATTTTCATTGAATCAGGTTTCATCTTGTCCATGTGACGCTATCTCAAAGCAATCGATTGTACATATCTTATTTTTCTGTCTGCTTTATGAGAGGGAAAGGAAAAAAGTTAATTAGTCCTCTTTTAAGGAAGTTTAGTCTGCTTAATTATATGGCAAAACTTCTCGTTTTGCAACAACTAGAAACACGTTCTGTATGCTTTGTGAGGGTCATCACTCCAGTATTTAAAGACGATGAAAAGAAAGTCAATTTAGAGAACCTGTAAAAGTATAACATTTCCCTATATGTAGAGTGGGACTTTACCTTGCAGACATCTTTGGTCACTGGATTGTGTCCATTTACATAATGATAAGATTTGGCCGTAACTCTAATTGGGAATTAGTTTGAGAGGAACAGTATACATACTACTACCTTTTTTTTTTTTTTAACAACAGATTTTATTTGTCATTTGCACATTAGAAGCAGGGCTCTGTAATACTACTACCTTTTTAAGATGTAAATTATTTATGAATTTTAAGTTGCTAGGTGGTGAATGAATTGATGTAAGAGAGGTCTGGTAACGTTTGTAAGATATTATTTTATTTTTTAGATGGAATAATTTCATGTTTTATGACTTTTATTCTAATTTTATTGTACTGTTTTCTGTACGTTTTTTTTATAGCAATCATTTTTATTGATTTTCATAGCAACAGTATCAGTGCACATGTGTAATCATACAATAACAAGTAACTGCCGGGTGTCCCCTGGCCATAGGTATCTACAGAATGCCCCATAGGTGGTTCAGATGCTCCATGTGCGGCCCATGGGAATCCCACCCCGAACCCCTCCAGTACCCCGTCCCACCCCCCACCACCACCCCCTCCCCCCCCCCCCCCCCCCCCAGGCAGCTGCAAAGCGTCCGAAAAAAGGGGAACAATATCAGTCCGGGGAGTGCCAGGTCCGGAAGATACGCAACGCCCTCAAAGTGGGCGGGAAGACAGCTGCCGGGAGGCCCCTAGATAAGTAGGCCAGCAGAGCGCCCCAAGACTCCTCAAAGGCTGCGGGATCATCCCTAAAGCACACCGCCAGGCGCTCCATCGAGAGCAGGCGCCACAGGCGGGCGTGCCACAGTGACACAGCGGGAGCGGCCTGTTTCTTCCATGCCGCCGCCACCGTGAGCTTAGCCGCCCCCATGCAGAGCCACCATATAGCCTTGTCTCCTCTGGACACTTCCTCCCAATCCTCTCCCCGAAGACCCAGGATGACATGAGCGAGGTCCCCGGGGGGTGTAAAGCCCAAGATCTCTTTAATCTGCGCTAAAATTTCTTCCCAAAAAGGTTGAATACTGGGGCAGTCCCACCAGATATGCTTGAAATCCCCGAGGAGACCACATCCCCGCCAGCAGAGCGCAGAAGTCCCCGGGAAGATCCTAGCCAATTTTGTGGGGTAGAGGTACCAGTCAAAAATGGTTTTGTAGTGAGACTCCCGTAGGCCTACCCACAAGTTATGTCTGGGAATATCCCGCCATAAGCCCTTCCACTCCGCTTCAGTTATCCCTCTCCCCAAGAGGTGCTCCCAGAATTCCATATATCTGGCCCTGGGTGTGTGTAGCGTGGTCAGCAGCATCCTATAGAGAGACGAGATTGCCCCCTTCATAGAACCCGCCTGCGTCAAAACCAGTTTCTCCATATCCGTGAGGCTCCGGCAGCCCGCCTCCCTCAACGGTGACGCCGTGGCCCAGTGTTTGAGCTGCAAATAGTGGAACTGCTCACTGTTGGGAACCCCAAACTCACTCCTACAGTTCTGAAACGAGCGGAACGCCCCCTTATCAAATAGGTCCGCCAGCTTTAGACCCCCCCCCCTTCCCGCCACTCATCAAAGGGACCCTCCTCCCTGGCTTGCGCGAAGGCCGGATTAAAGTGTATCGGGGTGTACGGTGAAGGGAATGTCGTCCACCCCCCTCTCTGCGTGACCCGATCCCAAACCTCCAGCCTAGTGCGCGTCGGCGTGCTAAGATATGCATTCGGCGGTCTATCTCTCCTCGGTTTCCACAGCAGATCCCAGATTGATCTGCCGGCGATCGCGTGGTCCATATGAAGCCAATGCTTCTCCGATTCCCGCGCCGTCCATTCTAACACGACCCGCAATTGGGCCGCTTGATAGTAAAGCTCAAAGTCCGGCAGCCCCATCCCTCCGTCCGCCCTCTGTTTCCGAAGCACTGTAAAAGGGAGCCGGGCCCTCCCCCCCCTGCCACACAAACTTAGTGATCATCATCTTCAGCTGCGGAAGAAATGCTTTCTCTAGCGGGATCGGCAAAGCCTGAAACAAGTAAAGAACCCGGGGCAGCACCATCATCTTCACCGCGTTGATTCGCCCCAACCAGGATATATACAAGGGCGTCCACCGCCTCAGCTCCTGCCGCTAGTGCGGCAAAACTGTGGTGTAGTTGGCCCCATACAGCCCCGAAACCGTCGGCGTAAGCTGCACCCCTAAATATTGTAGCGAGTGTTGAGCCCATGAGAGCGTCGTCTGGGATTTGAGCGAGGCCACCTCCGCTCTCGAGAGTGTGAGATTGAGTATGTATGACTTGGTCATGTTGACCTTAAAGCCCGCCACTTTCTCGAAGTCCCGCAGTTCCCCCCGTACCGCGGGGAGAGAGATATGTGGCTCCCCCAGAGTCAGCAGAATATCATCCGCGAAGAGGGAGATTTTGTGGTCCTCCCCGCCAAACCGTATCCCTTTAATGGATGCATTCTCCCTCACCCGAATGGCAAGTGGCTCTATGCTGAGGGCAAAGAGCAGAGGGGACAGCGGGCACCCCTGTCTAGTACCTCTAGTCAGTTGGAAGGGCTCGGAAGGTGTCCCGTTGACTACCACTCTCGCGGAAGGATGGCAGTAGTTAGCACGCACCATCTCCATGAAGGCGTCCCCGAACCCAAATTTTCGCAAGGTCAAGAAGAGGAAGGGCCAATCCACGCGGTCGAACGCTTTTTCGGCGTCCAACCCGACCAGCACAGCTGGAATCTTGAATCGGGATGTTTTCTCGATAAGGTGGATTGTACGCCGTATATTATCGTGCATCTGGCGCCCTTTAATGAAGCCCGATTGGTCCGGGTGGATCAATGGAGGTAGCAGGTCGTCCAGGCGGCTAGCTAAGATCATGGAGTAGTGGCATCCAGGTTCAAAAGTGCTATGGGGCGATATGACGCACACACCTGCGGGTCCTTGCCCGGTTTAGGCAGAACCGTAATCACCGCCTCTGCCATCGATTTGGACACTCGTGCCTCTTTCGCCACCACCCGAAACAGAGCCGTCAGATGCGGGGTTAGCTCGTCTACAAAGTGCTTATAGAAGTGAGCGGTATAGCCGTCGGGCCCAGGCGCCTTCTGGAGCTTGAGACGTTTTATGGCATTCCGCACTTCCTCCTCAGAGATAGGTTCGTCCAGCCGCTCCCGGTCCAGCGCTGATAGCTGGGGGCACTCCACCCCATCGAGATACGCCGCTTGTAGGTCTTGCGCCAGCGGGTCCCCCCATACAGCTCGCCATAGAAATCCCTAAAGGCTCTAGTCTTCGCTACCTCCTCGTGTGTGACCTGGGCTGGTCCTACCCGAATGCCTCCCACATAGGATTTCGCACGCTGGATTCGAAGCTTACGAGCCAACTGAGAACCCACCTTGTCCCCCTGTTCATACCCAGCGCGCCGAAGCCTCAGCAAGGTATATTACGCCCTGGCGCTGTAAATTGCCCGCAATTTACCCCTCACCGCCGTAAGTCGTCGCTGTAGGTCGCGAGTGGGCTTATCTTTGTGTCTGCCCTCCAACCCCAGGAGTTCTTCCTCTAGGGCCTCCCGCTCCAGTGCCTGTTGTCTCCGCAGCGACGCCTGTAGTTGGATGCATTTGCCCCTCATCACCGCCTTGAACGCGTCCCACGTGTTCTGATATGAGGTGTCTTCAGGTGGGTTGCCCTGGAAGTACTCCCCTATGGCCTCCGTCAGCTCCACCCTCCGTACCTGGTCTCGCAATAGGGCCCCGGGAAAGTACCATCTGCCACGTCCCCGCACCCCCCAATGGAGCTCCAAAAGAACCATCCCATGATCTGAGACCGAGATGGGGAGAATCTGCGCCCCCGTCGCCTTCCCCACTAATGCTTGGCTAATGAAAATGTAGTCTATTCGAGTGCAAGTCCGGTGAATATGGGAATAGAAAGTATAGTCCTTTGCCGTCCCGTGGAAAGCCCGCCACCCATCTCGCAAACCCAGGGAATCGAAGCGATCCTTGACTCGCTTGGAAAACACCGATGACCTGACCCCCGCAGCGTGGGAGCCGTCCAGGAGGCCATCCCACAGGCAGTTAAAGTCCCCCATCAGAATGACGGGGCCCTCCGCGAACCCGCCCAGGGACTCCCAACATGCGCGCTGTGAACGCCGCCTGTCCCGGGTTTGGAGCATACACGACCGCAATTGTGCATAGTTGGCCCTGAAGCCGCCCCTTGAGCATGAGCCACCTCCCCTCCTTGTCTCTGTGTGTATCCACGACTTGAAAGGGCGTGGAGCTATGGAACAGTATCGCCACCCCATTATGTTTGGTGTTGGCCGCTGAGTGAAAAATCTGCGGGAATGCCCTATGCTTGAGCCTACCCACATCCTCCCTTGTAAGGTGCGTTTCCTTCAGAGCGACTACCTCAACCTGCCTATCCACAATGTACTTCAGGACCTGCTGTCTCTTCTTGGGTGCGTTCAAGCCCTTCACGTTCCATGTAGCCCACGTCACCATTTTAAGTGAGTGAGAACCCCCCCCTCCACCCCGTGTTGTGGGATCCAACTATACCAGACCGCAGCGCCTCTCCGCCTCCGCCCTTCGGCGCCCCCTCCTGATGCCTCGCTGCCCCTCCCTAGACCCTCACCAAGTCGTCGTTGCAGCCTACCCCTTTCACCCTCCCCCCCCCCGCCCCGGCCCCCCTACGTCTCCCCTCCCCCCCGCCCGCTCCCCCCCCCACCACAAAGACCCGACCATGGAACCCCACGAACCTTGGGTAGTTCCAGGGAATGTAACCAAGACTCCGCCCCATCGAACTCCTAACCTCACCAACTCGCTCCGCAACCGGCGGAGCATCAACAACATGTGTGCCAGACAAAGGGCTCTAGAGAAAAACGAAAACCTCAGTGTCCATGTAACCTCAGTGTCCATGTGGAGACTGCCGCACCTCTCTCTGGATTCGTCGCAGTCCTGTTTTCTGTACTTTTATGCATTTTTAATGCGAAATAAAGTTTGGAAATGAATTGACTTAAAGCAGTCTTTAACAGCGAGGGTATTAGGCTGGTTGACTCATCTGTATGAGGTTCAACAAGTGCTTAATAATCTCCCTAAACGATCTCTGGGTGGGCGGACCCCGTACGAAATGCTCTTTGGCATCAAGATGTATGTTCCAGACCTTGATAGTCTAGACGTTGTGGCGGCAGCCGCAACCTTTGACATATATAACCACTGTGCTGAATTGCAGGATCTACAGAAAAGTCATGATGTCTTGGATAAAAGTTATTTGCCATCCTCTGTTTAATCCGATGCAGCTGTTCGGATTCCAGTTACCAGCTGGCTCCCTAAAGTTGGTGATTTAGATCATGAAAAGTTCGCGATCAAGAAATAATCAATTCTCTCCTACCGTGCTCCTGTTCCAGTGCTTGGTCTTCAGGGTACACGAACTGTCATTTTGCCTCTTCCTGATTACAAGGATAATCGCTTTCTTTCCATTGAACATGTCCAGCTACACAATATGGCCAATCCTAAATAGTATGCCTACACAGAATTTTGCTGTACAGCCCGTGAGCACCATCCTCCTTGATTCTCCCCGGCTGCAGGAGGGGATATCGAGACTTCAGTAGAGCTGATTCCTGTTACACCTTCTTCACACTCTAATATGTATATTGTTTATTCTGAACCAGTCGAGGCCCCTGCTGTGATACAAGCCTCAAGTCTACATGCAGAATCACAGCCTCCCTTATTCCAGCTGAGCTCTTCTTGTTGCTATATCGATCAAGATAACTTTTTTTAGACAGTTCTTCGTTGTCTTCTGTTTTACCACCACCACCAGCGCGGATTTGTGTTTCCATCTACCTTGTTCCACCTTGGATATATATCTGGATCGTGTTTTCCATGGTATTTTTTTTCATGTGGATTAGTTTTGTGACATTTTTTTACTTTTGATCAAAGGGTGTTACCTCCCAGAAAGTTCTGCTGCAGAACTAGTTGGCAGGGTGTTGGCTCTACATTCTTCCTCACACAAAACGAAAAGTGACCAGTCACTCGTTAACATTTCAGTTGTTCAGTCACTGATGGAATTGTACGTGATAAAGTACCATTTGATGTATTTGGTCCTACTGAGACCCTGCAGATGAAATGTATTCCGCGTTTCCATGGGTGATGTGATATAGTACCGGGATAGCAATCAGATGACTGGGATGTTGATACTGTGAATTTGATGTTTTCTGAATTACAATATTACACTGTCTTTGACGCTGAGGATTTGTATTTAAATTCTGCTAACTATGCTAATTTATTCTGTTATCAACATTATGGACATCATAATTTGCATAGGACTAGTGGACAGCGTCCCTGTATAATTATACTCAATGGGAGCATTGCCCAATTTCACCTCAGGGTAGCTCAAAACCTCCAAAAATGAAGTACACATATTTCTCTGGTTATAACGCATAAGCCCAAAATCATACTATTTTAAATTGGTTTACACTACCTTGAAGAAATATATACTAACACAAATTAAGCTAATCTATTCAGCTTCCTTCATTGAAGAACTAGCCCTAAAATGCTATGATTATTGGAAAGACGGTATCGACTTGAAATCAAGTTGGGGTACTAGGTCCTGGCAGGTCCAGGATACAGAATATTTGTTCCATGCATGCCTCATACACTCAAAAATAATTTTTCTAAACGATACGATCCAATAGACTACTTGTATGTGACAGGCTAAAATTAAAGATTTGAATACTCTAACTAGTCCATCCCTTGCCCTGTTTGATAATTGCCATTTTGATGCAAATTATACTGAAGACCAATTAAAAGACATGGTACCTTTAATTCTTCGGTTATGGCTACGGGTGGGTGGTTGATATGTCCATTGGACACTAATGTCTGTCATGCTCGTTTTTTAAACTCCACCTCTGGGTTTAAATCGAATAGACCTGATCCCCGATATTCCCAATCCACACAACATAACATTGTTACTGCTTGGTCTGTAGGTAAATTATGCCAACAATGGTTAGAACATTCCACATTGGCTACAGTGAAATATCTTTCCCTCTTTTCTAAAGACATGAATGTTGCTGATTTTTTTTTTGGGTCCAAAATCCTCGCGTTCTGAATGATTTGCTTATGCTGCTTATAATGAAATTTGAAAATTATCGCAAATGGAGGCTGCAGTACATTTACGCCAAAATTGATCAAGATAATTTGGATAAAGTGCTTGCTGTGGTAGACAACAGTATTAATACCCTGTCATCTCGTATTTAAAGTTTAGATAATATTGTATCATCTGTCCTTGATATTGTGCACAGAGATGTATCTACATTGTATCATGGTCAGACCCAACTTAGATCCATAATGCAATTTAGTTGGACTCCCCAAACACTTAAGAACGGGAGCGTCCCTTGGCATTACCTCAATTCTACTGCTTTTGTTCTTACCCTTTAATTTGACACGCAAACATCAACCAATGGCTATGAAAGACACTAGTTAAACTATGATGCACATAGAGAAACTCAAACAGCTTCCCTTTATAATAGCAGAAACACAGTCTGCAGTCTGTTTAATACACAGGATTATCCCATTACCAATCTCTACTTTTCAGTTCACTGCTTACATGAAACACTTCCAGGGCGGTAGATACAAACCTATTGGGAGCAGTTATATACATGAATTATGGTCCCTGCCATTTACATGTATTTTTCAGTGGGCTGAGAGAAGATTTTCTTACAGGAGAGGAATGTGACTTCCCTACCCGTCATTCCCTTGTTTGTCAACGCGTAAAAATTCATGGCGCATGTAAAGTGTCTGCCCCTAATTTGGCTGGTTATTAGAAAGGAACTCCTGTTCCAGCTATTATTCCCCACTCTTGCTTTACTTTCGAAGGGAAGCTATCTTGTCCTGAATAATCAAGACTTGCCGTTTGCGGGCAGGAAATCCCGTATGTGGTGTCCGTTTCCCAGTTAGTCACTTGCTGCAATAACGTTCCGTTTCCTTCTCTGCATGGGAGTGTTGATAGTTCAATCTGGCCTTCCATTCCAACTTTTAAAACCGATTTCAATAAACTAAGCATACTCAAAGTGTTATTGTTTTAACAAGAGGTGGCTTTCACTTGAGATTGTGAAACCTTCGAATTGCAGGTGGCTAGAACATCCAGTGAAATACAGTCCCTGTTAAATACAAATCTCCCCCTACATTTTGGTGAATTGATGAATCAAATATTTAATGCGTCTGATACCACGGGTCTGACCCAGTTTTTAGGTCTCGCCTGGCGTAGCGCGCATGCGCTGCTCGCTCTGCGAGGGCTTCTTGGAATCAATACAGTTTCAGAAGTGGGCTTTCAGCTCCGCCCGTTATTTTGGTTGGTTCGCGTCATAAGTTATGGTAAACGGAATGTGATGATTGTAAGTGAGGCTTTTTAGCCCCTCCTGGTTACCACCCTGTCCACTTCTGGCCCCGCCCACCCGGACTGGATGGGTTACTCGCGGAGGTACACGCTCTCATTTATAAGTCTGGAAGCACTCTTTCTCTCTCATTTTGAGCGTGGGCCACCTCGGCAGCGCTTGTTTTAATGTGCTTTGCTTTTTTTTGGAGTGCTTGTTCATTACTGTTGTCGCCTATCAGCGCCTCTATTATTTTAACGACCGCCTCGGCCGTGTTTGTTTTAATGTGCCTTGCTTTTTTTTTTCCGAGTGCTTGTTCATTACTGTTGTCGCCAGTCTGGACTTCTATCATTTAAACGGCGCGCAGTTCAGTGGTTTGCTTTCCTGCCTGGTGGGCGCCATTTTATCACTGGCACTGTAAGAAAATCATAGCAACGAAGTCCCACACTCTTCCCCCCTAACCTTCCCGAAGGGGACGATGCATGCTCGTCTCTCGGAAATGCAGATCAGTTATTCACTTTTCGTTGTACTAGCATGTGCACACGCTGATCAGCGCGCACGCTGCGGGAGTACCCTTTTTTCCACCAGGCCAGAGATTTGCCCAGGACTGCTTTTCCAAGTTCTGCAGTTATTTTATTTCTACGTAGTTTCGTGTAAAACGCCACACCGTCATGCTACGGACACCAAGCTCTAGACAGGTAGAGGTAAATAGACACGTGACTAATATTTTACAACTTCTATACATATCTGTGACTGGCCTAGGTATCTCTTAGCGTGTCCACACGAAGCCTTGTTCATTATTGCGACTCACCTCGTCGATACCACATGCATCACAAATGTAGACCCCACCGTTTTTTGTTGGGACAAACTGTGGCAAGTTTATTAATCTTATACACACAGAGGTAGGGCTAATTGAGGGGTGATCAGAGAGCTCAGCCCACTTCTATGCTTTATCTATGACCTGCGTGGGTGTCTCTTCTGCCCCCATCCCAGCCCCCTGCTCCTAATCTCTTGTTCCACTCTGCCTCTGTCTGCAGTGCATTGTGGGTTTATCTACCCCCACTGCTCCCTCCCAAGCTGCCTCTTTGAAATTCAAATGCCACAACAATGGGCAGTGACCACACCTCGCTGAGCAAATGCATTCAGCTGCAGTAAAAGAAAGGGTCTGGTGCCAGCTGCGGCGGGGTGGAGGCGTGGTGGCTCGCGGGAGGGGAAGCGGGGATTGGAAGTCGGGGGAGAAAGGATGGAAAAGAAGTGACGACTGCGCATTTGTTTAGTGTACACAGTCTATCAATTGATACTCAGAAGCTACAGAGGAGAGGTGGCCGGACTAAAGATTGAAGTTTAGGATAGAGGGACATTGAGAGGGATCGGTTGCCCATCAGTGTAATGGACAGCGTTGGGTGCGAGGGCAGAGCTCAGTGTAGTCTGAGTGCTGCAACATGGGAAGCTGCTTCTGAGCATGACTGAGGTTCCATGGTACAGCTGTTTGAGGGTCTCTGTACTAGAAGAGCAGGAGGCGCACACTGAAGAGCATTGTAGCTTTACTTTTGTCTAACTTTAAAAACACAATATCATATTTTGCAGGTCTGGATTGTCATGCTTCAAACCTCGCATGCGGACCGCTTCCAATCAATGAGGCATATTTGATTGTGTAGGTTGACCCAACCTGCTTGAAGAACCAACCGGAAGTGGGATTTTAATGGTGGCTGCTAACATTTAGTAACCAGCATTTGCAATGCAATAGGTCTCGCATTTACGCGAGTTTAAGCTATTGCCATTGTAAATGACAATGTCATTTATTTATGTTTTAAAACCCAATACCAAAATAAAAGGCATAGCCATTTACAATGCCAATAGCTCAAACTTGCGTAACTGAGAGACCTATTGCATTACAAATGCTTGTTTAAACTTGTGGGCTCTGGCCTCGTGACCTCAAACTATTTTTGGAGTAATACCAGATTTTATAAATTCTATTTTTTCCAGCGGGTTTGTGGGTTCCCTTTGCTGCTCGTCTTGATTTTGGGTGTTATAGTGCTGTTCCTGCTATTACGCGATGGTTCTTCCCTTTGTGTTTTTTTCCGGGCGGTATCACTACAGCTGTACCGTGAATGTATGGTTCGCCGTTTTGGCGTAATGGCTCTGGGCGCAGAGTTTTGTTTAACTTTCCGCTATGCTTATTTTACCTGTGTGCAACCTGTTTTTAACCCATGTTTCATCGCATCTAGTGCCTCTTTCAATAGGCTCTGGATGTCTGCCTGCCTACTCCAACATAATCTGCCCTCGATTTCGCAAGGTTCGGATCTTGTACAGGAATCTCCAATTTATTGTTTGGCATCCCACATTTTGGGTCCCCACTACGCGTTTTAATTGACTCCTATGTTTTCACAATATATATATTTTTTTACTCATTCCTCCACTCCATATTTTATTATCTGCACCCATCCCTTATTACATGATGGCTGAACTGTCGTTCAAACGCTTTGGTTCTGCTTACTACCTGGATTCTGTCATCTTGGTGCTACCATCCTGACCAAGGGGATGATGTCACATGTCCCGTGCAGGCCCATTGCCATTTTCCATATGTGGCATGAGTACGCCGCAGCCCTTACTTTACTTTGCACACGTTACTATACACATACGAAGGCCAAAGCACTGTATAGAAGGGTTCTCAAAAGCTATGTGACTAATAAACCATTCAAAGAGAGAATTCTATGAAAGTGGGATAAAAGCGGCAAGTAACAAATCGAGAGCAAATCTTTCAGATTGTAAAAAAAAATTCGGACCCAGCTGCATGCCATAGAAGTAAGGCCCCCTCGGCCAAATGGTGCGCAGATTTGGCTTCTTTTTTTCACAACAAAATTCAGGAGAGCCAGAATAGTCCAAACCAGCTGTACCCCTTGATGTTGAGCCTCTTGGATCTACGCAACCCTTTAATGTGGTGTTCTGTCTCATGACTGAGTTTATTGAGATTCCCCTTGAAGACTTTAGAAGGGCTATAATTAATCTTAAATCGGGTTCACCGGCTGATCCTTGCCCTCCTTTCCTCCTGGCTCTGGACGTTATTAATCCTACGATGAACGCCCTTTTAAATAATCCCTTGAATACAGCTACAATTCTATGTCTCTAGAAGCAGGAGAAAGTCTTACCACTTTTTAAAAAAAAAAGTCAAATGCAGGCCCTGACATCCCAGGCAACTACAGGGCTAATTTGCTTTTGCCTGCGCCATCCAAGCAGCTAGAAAAGTTTGTGAGTGACCAACTCTCTAAGCATCTTGAGGTCAATAAATGATTACACCCTAGTCACTCTGGCTTCAGGCCAAGATTGAGCCCTGAGACTTTCCTCTTGGAGGTCTCTGAACTGATCAAAGGCACAATCAATGCAGGCGGTCAGGCAGTACTGGTACTGCTAGACATGTGTACAGCATTTGATACGGTGCCGCATGCCAAACTGCTCAGTCAACTTCAGGAGATTGCCATCAGGTACAAGGCTAGGAAGTGGTTGAGATCCTTCCTAAGGGCTAGGATGCAAGAGGTCTGAATACCTCCTTTCTCCTCGGGCAGCCTAAATGTCTCGGTCGGGGTCCAACAGCAGTCGGCTTTAAGCCCCACACTATTTAATATTTATATGACTCCCTTCGCTGAATTGGTGGACTCTTTTGGGGCCAAAATAATCTCCTATGCCAATGACACCCAGATTATGTTCACATTTGATAAAAGGGTGCCAGTTGAATAAGATGACATAAAACCATGCCTCTCAGCTGTTTTCCGTTAGATGAGTTTCTTCCAACTGAAATGTAATACCGAGAAGACAGAGGTGCTCTGTGTGGGAAACAATTTAGACCTTAAGTTGGAAGTGCACTGGTCAGAGGGGTCACCTCCACACAATAGGCATGTGGAAAGTCAATAACCTGGGTGTAAAATTTGATAATAAATTGTCCTTTCATAATCAGATTAATTCTGTGATTGGCAAATGTTTTGGCATACTGCATATGCTCAAGAAATTCCTAAAAATGTTTTCAGTCCCAGTTTGGATCAAGGTGATCTTGGCATTGGTCATGTACAGGCTGGACTATGCCAATGTACTATATGGTAGCCTTCCGCAATATTTGTTGGTAAAACTTCAAACTGTGCAGAATTCTTTGGCTAGGCCTGTTCTCAGTTTACCTTAAAGGGTGCATATTTCTGGAATTTGAACTGGCTTCCTGTGCACAAGCGTATTCTTTTTAAGACCTCTCTCCTTATGCATAGAGCGCTTTCCCAGATTATTTGTCGTTGAGGATTTCCCTCTACAGCCTGTTGAGAAAGTTGCGGCCCTCCAACATTCTCTTTGCTTCACCAGAGAGTCCGGCTTGTAAGAGTAGGTGGGTGGTCTTTCTCTCTTTTGGGGCCCCTGGGCTGGAGTAACCTTCCTTTAGAACTCAGGTGCATGGAGGAAGAAAAACTGTTCAGGAAAGTGCTTAAAGCCTGGCTCTTTGTGCACTGAGCCCTTACTGTTCCGTTAGCGTCAGGACACTCTTTGAAGTAGCTGTGTGCTCTATAAATCTCACATAACATAAGCATTAATACACATTGTAAAAGTTCAGCAAACCAAGAAGGAACATCCTCCCCAAGTGGAGTAAATCTCCAGAAACATGATACTCCCAGCGCCCCAGCCGGATTACCCTCCCAGTTAGTAACTTTCGTACAGACTCTACCAATCCCAAACCCTGCCCCATTTCTTGGGACAACACCTACTTTGATACGCGACCTGTTCAGACAGGCAACACCAGTCCAAGTCCATCTCACAATCTGTAACAGTAGGATTTGCGCCTGCACCCCAGGCCCATGCCACGTTATGTTTAGCCACCATTGGGCCAACAGCCACCAGATTTTCTTATTACAGGGTCAGGCCTCCTTCCGGTAATGCTTTGAAGATGCCATCTACCTGCAAGAGGGACCGCCAAGACAGTGACCTGAGCCATTATTCAGGTTACTTCTGACCAATAACCCTGTATCTTGAGGCAAGCCCATATTATGAAAAAAGGTGCCAGCTTGGCCGTAGCAGCTGAGACACTGGGCCGTCGTGCTTTGTCCCATTTTAAGTAGGAGTGTTCAGGAGTAGTAAGACCTATGGAGCATCCACAGCTGAACCAGGCGAAACTGGACTCGTATCGCCCACTCCATAAGGCTCTGTATTGCCTCTGACCAGTCGTCATCCTCAAGTGATCCTAGGTCTCTTTCCTATGAGGCTAGCAAAGTACCAAGCGGGTCAGGGGAGTTATTCCATATTTTTTAACAATTTTAAACAAGGGGGATAGCTTTATCAGTGGTTCCCAAACTTTTTCAACCCATGGCTCCCTTGGCTTATTGATTGTTGGCCGCGGCTCCCTAATATTATGTGACATTTTTTTGCGGGTGGAGTGGACGGATGTAGAATGGGATGGAACGCCTAGTTCAGTTGGGACATTTATCACACACAATAAATGTCAATTCTTTTATATTTATAAGAAGGAAAAATGACTTAATTTACCTTAGGAAGATGTACTTTATAACTTCAGGAAGCCAAATATTGCAGTCAGTAAATGTTTGTGGTTTTGCAGCGTGAATCTTTCTGGATTCACTATGCTGTGCATTATTCCGCGATCTGGTTGGGTCCGGATTCGTAGTCTTTCTTTTTTTTTTTTTTTTTTGTAGCCCAGGTGGGCGTCGACGTCCCTCCATTTGGTGTACCTCTCGTGACGTTGGCGTGCTTCCTGTGGAAGTCCCACCTTTGGGGCGCCATCTTCAGATTCTTTTTTCCGCCGTTGGGTCTTGATCGTCATCGAGAAGCTCCAGAGTTTTTAACGAAGGAAGAAGAAAAATACACGAGTTTCATCGAAGGAGAAATTATAGAAGACTACAGAGAGGAAGAGCATACAGCCGGGACGACGAAGAAGGAGAAGATCCTAGAAATCTTCGACGCCCATCGGAAAATGCGCACTCAGAGACTCTGAGCGCAATGGACAAGACACCCTTTAAATTCTGCCGTAACTGCCACCACAAATACGCGCAGAAGGACCAACATCCGGTCTGCAACCTTTGCCTGCCGATCGACCACGAGAGCAAGGACTGCAACGCCTGTTCCGTCTTCACGCCGAAGACACTCCGGGTGAGAGAAAGGCAGAGGAGAGCCAACTTCAACATGGAAGGCAAGGGTAAGGCCCCGTCGCTGTACGAACTGGGCCTCTCCACCGACGATGAAGACAACATCGCCGAGGGACCTGATGTCTTCACGGTCGCAGAGACTGATAAGAAAACCCCTGACAAGGTAGGAGACACGTTGAGTACGAAACCCCCGAAAGGGCCCCGAAAATCTGAGAGTGACTCTCGTAAAACAGAGTCAAAGTCCTCGAAAGGAACACCGGCGCCGAAAATTTCAACGACCGCGAGTGGATCCAAGGACGAAAGGCCCAGCGGATCCTTCGAGAAGGACTCCCAGGTGCCGAAGGCCGCCGAGAAACAGAGTTCGTCGAAGCAGGCCCACGAGGTGGGGCGTTCTGCGACAAAGGACAAGGCCGCGTCGACGCAAGCTCCGTCGAAAAGACCAGCACTCGACGCCGAACATGCCTCCGAAATGGAGAAGAAAAAGAGAAGGCTCGAGGCGGAGATGGAGAGCATCCTTCAGAGGAAGAAGGAGTTCAATGAAAAAATGAAAAAATTCAAAATCCCAACACACGTGTGCACGCACGTCCAGTCATTTAAGTTTTATAACAGAATGTATACGTGAGCAGCATCACACGCGCGCTGAACTGCAACAAGCACAAGTGGTGCCCGGCCGTGTACGATTCTCCTCGCACCAAGCAACTTTGGGGTAAATTTAGCATTTTCTGATGATGATGGTGTCGATCTATCAGCATCATCTACTTATACTAGTGGGTGTTATCATTATTACTGTTAATATTGATAATAGAAAAGGTATAGTAAAAGTCAAGTGGGGTGTGCTTTCAGGGAGGGGGGCTGAGGCATCGGCAGGAGGGTACAGAACGGCAAAGAGCCTGTGTAATTAGACTAATACAGTCAAGAAGCTTACTAAACCCAACCCTTCTGCCCTCTCTCTTTCCAAATATTAACCAGTGAGAAGATTACATAGGAGCAACCAAGAAAGAGAAAAGAAGAACAAGCATTTGCAATGCAATAGGTCTTGCATTACTAAATGTTTCAGTTATTGGCATTGCATTATTATCAGCAACGCTAACAGGTCAAACTTTTACTAATGCGAGAACTATTGCATTGCAAATGCTTGTTTCTTTTTGTGCTTTAGACACTCTCCCAAAATTCGCTTCCCACCATCCTCCCTTTTCTCTCACCCTGTCCTGTCCCATTCTCCCGCGTTCACGCCAGGTTTCCGCTCACCATAATCTTTCCACTTGTCTTTTCCTCGCATTTGGTTGCTGGCTTCTTAAGCAGGAAATACGAGAAACCCATCTCAATAAGTAGCATTAGGTTCTGCACTCTCAATAACGAATGCTCTCCTGCCATCTGGTGGACAGAGTTTTTATGCTTTTACTAAATAACTGCACATTTCAAAGATGTTACCGGCAATTTGACGAATTCGAAAATCTGAAACCTTTGAAGCGTGGTGCCCCTGGCTACTTTGGAGGGCGCACCAGGGCGCCGCAGCGCACAGATTGAGAACCACTGAGTCATAGGGTCTAAAAGCAGACAGTCCTCCAATAGAACCGCCTCAGGCAATAGCTCCCCCTCTGGAACATGGTGTCAGAGTGTGTGCTTTAACTGCATGTACCGTAAGCATTGAGTCTCCGTCAACTCAAACTCTTGCTGTAGTTTCTCAAATGTTAACATGGCTGCACCCCTCCAGATGTCGCCCTGGTGATCGATGCCCAGCAGCACCCACCTTCGAAAACTTCTGAGATCGCCCACCTCTTTGAGCAGGTCGCTGTCCCACAAGAGTCCTGTCTGTCAATTTGTTTTCCTATCCCAAGTATCTTGTAGCATCATTCCATACTCGCTGTGTAGGAGGGTTGGGACAAAGATGGAGTGATGATGTGGCATTTTAGAATTGGAAAGGGGTTGGCTGTCCTCTAGAACATTCTGCCCCACTTACAAACCCATGTACAAGGGGTAGACTATTAAGAAGACACTGGACCTGGAAGCAACAATAGTTAAAGGATGCCTAGCTGGAAGAATAAGCCATTTCATTTCACTGCAAGGGTAGATTGAGAGACACAGGTGGCCTGCAAGATGACCAAAGCCATAGGGCCTGAGGAGTGCAGCAGGTAGGGTGTTAAGTTGGCTGTGGAGAGGCTGCGCAAGATGTCTGCACAAGCAGGCAAGAGCACCCGTAGCAAGGCAGAGGACCGGTCTGGATCAGGGAGCCAAAAAACCCAGCTCCCAACAAAGGCCAGAAGGCATGAAGCAAATGCACTTGGTGGTGTGGGTTGACTACCAGAACTGCAAAATCAACCACATGGAGCACGGGATGCAGCTTGGTACCCCGGGGCATCTGGTGGATACGTTTCTGAAATTTCCCTGCGGAGGGCCAACACCTCCCCCAGGAGCAACACATAGAAATTTTTATACTTAAATGGTGTTTTTTGGGGGGGGGGGGGGGGGGGGTGGGTGAATGCATGGGTCACCCTCCCATATTCTTCGGCCATGGCGACCACATGCTCCTGGTGCCCGACGCAATCCAATGACTCCTGGTGGCCCCCATGCCTCGGACAGAAGGGGAAGCCAATACTGGCAGTGTTGCCAAACCCCTATTTCTAGAGAGGTGGGGTATGTTGGTGTGAGAAAGTGGCTCTGTATATACTGTTACCAAATAGGTACAGTGTGTACAGAGTCCACAGTCTCCAGAGGTTTGGCAGAGGCTAAAGTTATATATAACCTTACTCTCTAAAGTGGTAGCTTGGTCGAGCAGTGAGGCAGTATCAGAGGACAGTGTAAAGCATTTATTGTACACACTCAGTCAGCAAATGGTCTCACACACTCAAGAACTGAACTCTAGACCAATGGTTTTGGTATAAAAATATATAGGTGTTTTATTTTAGAACCAACAATAGGTATCAAAATATACTTTCTCTGAATGAGATGCTTTAGTTAAATACTTTTTAATAGACAATAGACTTTTTAATATAACAGGTACAGTGTTTGCAATAGGCAACACAATTTCAAATACAATAATACTTTGAGCTCAATGGGAAGTTCTAGTTAAATGCAATTAGTTACTTTAAGGATTACTTTTCTAACCACAAGACTGGATCCTAGATTCAGTCCTGGGACAGTTTCTGTAAACAATTGAGTAAAAGCGTTTTGGTTACAGTTGTGATTTTTAAGCAATATTTTAGTATTTTAAAAGTTGACACTTAGAAACTTTTTCTCATAGAATCACCAATGTTATCCTATGGGAGGAATTTCACTTAGCAGGTAAGTGGGGTTATGGTTACTTTTTGTAGTTCAGTGTTGGATCCTAGATCCAGCACTGGGGCACCACCTGTAAACCGTTGCAAGAATGTGTTTTGGTTATACAGGCGATTTTTAATGAATATTTGTAAGTTTGCAAAATCGAAACTTTTTCAGCAAAAGCCAGGCAATGTTATCCTATGGAAGGAAATTCAAGTTACCGGTAAAGTATGTTCTCGTTATTTTAGTAATCCAGTGCTGGACTCCTAGGTGCAGCACTGGTACATCTATCTAAAACAGGTAAGTAATTAAGTTTTCACAGTTGGTGCGATTTTGAAAGAATATTTGTAGTTTGCAAAAATCGACACTTAGAAGAAATTTCACAGAAAAACAGTCAATGGTTTCCTATGGAAGAAAATTGGGTTAGCGGTAAGTATGGTTGTAATCACTTTTCAGGGTCAGCGATGGGCACCAAGATCCAGCACTGGGATCTCTCCTGATAGCAGGTGAGTATTTTCGTTACTCGGTTGATTTTAGAGGAATATTTGAAAGTTTAGAAACTCCACACTTTGAAGAAATTCCAAGTGAAACCAGTCAAGGTTACCCTATGGAAGAAAAGAGAGTTATCGGCTTTTGGGTAAGTACTCGTCTGGCAGAGTTACGGTTCTGGGCATAGACTCAGGAGTCTCCCAGGGTCAGGTAGGTACAGTTGTTACACCCGCAGTGGCACAGGGGCAGCCGGGTGCAGAGAGAGTTAGGCCCAATGTTATCCTATGCGAGGCAGGGGGCCCTTGGTTGGTGGCTTCTGGCTAGCAGGCCACGCGGCTGTGGGAGCTGGGCTCCTGGTCACTTACTCAGGGCAAGTGGGGAAGTAGATTAGGATAGAGGTTGAACTGCCAGGGGCACTCGGGCGGCTGGGTGCTTTTGAGCCGTTGGGCGCTCAATGGATTTCAATGGAGAAGCTCAGTAACGAACAAAGGCTGCAAGCTTGGGACGAAGATTCTTCAGGTGCGACCACCACTTTGAGAGGTAAGTTGGGAAGTTGTAGGATAGGAAGGCACCCTGGAGCTGGGCACAGGGGGCCGCAGGGCGCCGGGTGCAGGGGTGTCTTTTCGTGTCGGGAAATCTTACCCTCAGCTGGTCGCGGTTGGAGGGGTCCCTGGTTCTGAGGCTGCAGGCGTCGTCAGGAGTATCGAGGTGGGTCCTTGGGAGCTGGATTCGGGGGTCACAGTCGCCGGGGGGACGTCCTCGTGGTCTTTGTCCTCTCCGGCACAGGCCAGGCTTGGCGGGTGCAGAGTGTGCAGGATGCCAAGGGTCAGTTACTTGCTTTGAGCAGTACCACTGCTCGTGGGAGTCCCAGTTGGTTAGAGTCACAAGGCAGTCAGGTCCTCCAGGGTTTTTGGGGTTGCTGACAACTGGAGACGCCGGGGTTTAGCAGGAGCAGGTTCGAGGGTCGACCGGCCTGTAGGGCTGGGGCCAAATCAGTTGGTGTCTTCCTCTTTTTAGCAGCTGCACGGCAGGTCTTCTTGTTTCTTGATCTTCTTGCTTGTTTCGGAATCTGAATCTGAGAAAGGAAGGTTCAGGGTGCCCATAAATACTAAATTTAGGGGTGTTACAGGTAGGTAAAGGGCAGGGACCAATGGGTCCATTCCTTGGGGTGGGTACACCCCCTATCCTGCCACTCTCCTGTGGGAGGGGGGCAGTAGCCTAGTCCTGATTGGGCAGGGCTCCCCATCTTCAAGATGGCGAGAGCCCGGAGATGTGCTTCACCTCGTCTCCCCCACCTGAGGGGTGGGGTTGGCAGAGGCTGGCACACCCCCTTTCCTCCCTTGGGGTTTCCCGCCAGTCTTCCCGCCAGAGTGGGAGTCAGAACCGGTAGGGGCCAGTTGCTGAGTACAGCAAGTGGCCTGGAGAAGCTCACAAAGGCGGCATGACTTTGAAGCTTCCCCTGCTCATCCTGGGGGAGGAGACCTAGCACCTCGTCCAGGATGTGCATTGTTGCAGGCCCAGGAGGGAGAGCGGATAGCTCTCCACCCAGGGGTCCAGCAACATGTCTGCTGTGTGGCAGCCTAGGCAGCCCCTCAGACAGGACGTGGATTGTAGGTTAGGTTCAGGGGGCACCTCTAAGTTGCCTGGTGTCATGCATCTTACATTAAATCCCACACTGGCATCAGTGCGGCACTGCACTTACAGTGCCCAGGAATGGGCCTGAGTACTGTAGGGGCACGGGGCTCATGCACCTGTGCCCACACCACTGGCATAGGGCACCCAGCTAGAGGGGTGGCTGATATATGCCAGGGCAGTGTGTGGTGTGGGCATGGCACACAGGGATGTGTGAAATGTCGACTCTCTGTTTTGTTCTGTACCCAGACACTCAGCCTGCAAGGGCAGTGTGTTTGTGTCAGGGTACAGGACCTCTAAGGGTGGCACAATAAGTGCTGCAACCCTTAGGGGCCTTCCCTGGTCACAAGGTCCTGGGTACCTAGTGTACCATTTACCAGGGGATGACATTTGGCCAGGGGTTGCCAATTTGGGTTTTGGTTTCAGCACAGCTTTTAGGGAAGGAACATAGGCCCTGGGCAGCTGATTGGCAGGAGCCCAGGGCACACTCATTCAAAGTACATTCAGCAAAATGTGGGGGCATACCATGCAAGAAAGATGGCACTTTGTCACAGTTGGCATACTGCCTCCTGTCTGCAGGCACAAGACGACCACTTTGTTCCCACCTTCAGGCGTGAGCCAAAAACAAGCATCTTTGCTCCTGCCCAGGGAGCCCCCAAAGGACCAAAAATGCGTATGGGAGTCCTGGGTGGGACTGGGGCAATGGTAAACTAAAAAGGGTGTGCGGTACAGGGCTTCTGATTTAGAAAAACACACAGACCTGCAACCCATAAGTCCTGCATTGCCCCTTTTGATGTGCATACCAGCAGATGTGGTGCCCCAAGAATGAGCAGGGGCACCACTGTCATTCTTTGTAGAGATTCTGGGGGGTATATAAAGCACTGCAGAACCTCCCTCCCCCCGAACTTTGTGTTATGATAAGTAACCCTGAGTCTCAAGGGGCCTCTTAGCAATGCCGCTGACAGAGGTTTTTACTCACTCCAAAGCTCTCTTTGAACTGAGCCCTCTATTGGTGGGTCCTAGTGCTGCAGTCAAAACTTGATGAAAATAAAAGAAAGATTCTGGGACACACAGTATTTCATTGACAAGGGTAACAGTTGACAATGTAAGGTTTTACAGTACCTTGAATGTTATTGACTGTTGGTACTACCCCATTGACTTCAGTGATGGGTCATAACATGCATTTTATTTTGGTACTGTCCCCATTGACTTCAGTAGTCTTGCATTAGTGATTTATAACATGTAGCTGTTTAGGTCTCGCCTGACCCAGCGCATGCGCTGGTCTGGTGAGACTTATTGAGAGGGCCCCAAAAAGTGCTACCAGGCCAGCCTAGAGGTACAGTGCATGTGCGCGGGCGCCGTGCTTTACTGCGATTACTTTCCCTTTCGTGGCTGCACGGCCGCTTTGATGTTTGATCGTGATTGCGATCACTTTCACGGCCACGCGGCCGCTTTGCATAGCCAATAGGTCTCGCTTTTGGGACCTTATAAGTATTTAGGTATGTAACTGTTGCATAGCTAAACACTTATAAGGTCCCAAAGGCGAGACCTATTGGCTATGCCAATGCTTGTTTTACTGATGTGGTGGCTCCCTGACAAAGCTAATTGGCATGCCTTATTAATAATGGCACCCTCTTATATTGTGATATAGCATCTAGTATATGAGGAGGGGATTGTGCTTAAAGCGTTCAGGACCCACTAAGGGTGTGACGTGTCATGAGGGTATCACCATAGGTATTTTCATCTACTGATTGTACATATTTGGTATGCATAGTATTTAGTTGTGCTTGTGTGAAATAAAAGTACTTTTCCTTTTGAAAAGAAAAAGCACTGGGTGGACCATAATTTGGTGCATTGCCACTCACCTCTTTGCTAGGCGCATGGCAATATTAAATTGCAGCATGGCAGGGAAAGGTCTTTAATGTAGTTGAGTAAGTCTACCTGGATGGTGTGATCCACTATTTCATCCAGCAATCTAAGAGTCACCGTCCAGTAGTTGTGTATCGGTGGACAGAGCCATGCCACAAAATTGGCTTTAGTCGCACTGCACCGAAATCAGCTCGCATCAGCAGGTATGCAAATGTGGCATATGAATAAAGGTGTGTGGCAAAGTTTGTGTAACAACTTGAAACGGATATGGCTCAATCTATAATTAGGTGAAAATGGCCCATTTACCTTGCAGCAAAACTCCTATTGTATGTCAGTTAAGTGTTGCGTGATATCGGCACAGCATGGCATGGAGGCACATATGTCTGCATCTCCTTACATAGCCTGGAAACCAGTCTTTTCAGCGGTAAAATCATCAGTGGTTTGTCTAGAGGGGTGAGTACCTGCCGACAAGGGAAGGACGAGGTTGTGTTTCAGGTATTGCCTGTTCAGTCCTTTGCAGCTACCTGTAACCTTAGGTATAAAAATATGTCTAAAGGTGTGTGTTTCCTTATGTCTCTTACTGCATCCATCAGCATGAAAGAGTCATTTAGATACAGATCTTCCAATTTCTGCAGTTGTAGTTTATCTAACAGTAGTGCTTTAGGTATGCATGTCTGTGGCAGGGCTGGGTTATGTGCCATATAGAGTTTCCAATCCCTTTCCGAAGGAGGCTTGCCCATACTGTACAATGGCCGTGTCTATCTACCCTTGTTTGCACTGAGGACGTAGACTATTGGACATGATGTATCACGCCTGCCTCGATGACCAGATGTGGCTGTTATGTGGCTGGGAAGTACTAAAAATTGATATGTCTGTGAACATAGATAATACAGCTTGATTTCTGGGGCCACCCTGCTCTAGTTGCACTGTAAGCACCTCCCATTTCAATCACATCTGTCTAACCAATGTTTTCTTTAGTGCTGGAAAAACAATTTGTGTACCTGGATGGGGATATTGTCGAACAGGTACAATAACTTCATCAGAATGACCATTGTGATCAATCCAAATCTGCCCTTCAATGTTGGCAGCAATGTGAGCCATCTGTCGATATGGATTTCTTTGTAGGTCAGTATTGCACCATATTTTCTTGCAGAATCTCTTCAATGTCTCTACTGACCCATATTCCAAAATATTTAAAGGAAGACTTGCAGCTGCGAAGTGAGTACTCCAATTCACACCTAGAGATAGTCGCTGTTAAGGGAAACATTTCTGACTTGACCCAATTCATAGAGATGCCAAATAAGAGGAAAAATCTCAGAAATTCTCAGGTTAACAGAGTAATATTGATTGCTGGGTCCCTGACATACCGGGTGACAAAATGTGCAAACAGGAATACCACCACCCACCATGCCAGGAAGTTGAGTCCTTTCACAGTGTGGTATTGTCTCTACTCAGCCACGCCCAAACTATTGCAAAAAGGATCGACAATATCAGACACACTCTCCCATTTACATGTGGTTGGGCCAGAGTAAAGAAGCCTTGCTTATCTTTTGAAAGTGTCACCATCCCCAGTCTAGTTAGCAGATTAAAGAGATAGGACCGTTCAACCAAATCAAAGGCTTTGGTTGCTTTTAAGAAGATCGCCACCAACTAAAGTTTCAGTTCTAATAGATGTAGGAGACTAAATACCATTTGAAGTTTGTGGGATATTGAACAGCCTGGTACAAATCCAGATTAATCAGGTTTCACTGTGAGAGGAAGCAAAGTTATCACCCAGTTGTGAATGACTTTGACCAGAATTTTATTTTCCATGTTTATTATGAATAATGTGAGGTATATTTATCTGGGGTTTATTAAGTTTGAGCAGTGTAATCATAACCCTCTCTGAAGGTGGGCGGGGAGTTCCCCTCTCCCTAATGATTCCCGATACATAACCAGCAAGTGCAGGGCCAGTATTTGTGCATATTCTTTTTACAATTGTACGGTGAGGCTGTCCGGGCCCAGAGCTTTGCCATTGGGGAGGTTCATAATTACCTGTGTAAGCGCTTCTGTCATTATTGGGGAGCTCGAGTACTTTCTGTGCGCCTCCCACAGCCAAGATAGTGCTATAGTATCCAAGTATGACTTATTGTCATATTCAGTAGGGCTATTTTGGGAGCTATATAATTCTAAGTAGTACTTCCAAAACGTTTCTAGGATATTGTTTGCATTTGAAATATGTTCACCCACCTCTGTACTGACCTGGACAATTTCTGCACTCGCTCATGGCTTTCTGATTTAATTAGCAACGGGTTTGCTTGGCCTTTCTGGCTGGCACAGGTATCACACACAGCTGTGACCGGGACCCCTATCATTGCAACCTCCTGGAAGTTATGTCTACCACCCTCAGGGATCCCAAGCTTGCCTTCTTGTTTCAACTTCTAGCTAAGGATTACTGGGGCATCCTCTACCCTCTCCTCCTGGGAATAACCTAATCCTAAGGCTACATTAACCACCCCTGTGGGGTGGCCTACCTATGGTGGTGATTTTGGGTCCTATAGAGTCCCCCTTCTTTTTCCCTGACTGGCGGCGGTCATATCATTGGGGCAGGTAAAAGGGTACCCTTGGCTTTGACCCATCAAAACCTCCTCTCTTGTGCTTGAAGTGATCTAAGAGTTCTTCCCCCTCAAAAATCTTTTGTGAACATTTTGGAACTTCTCTGTATTATCCTGGCCTTCACCTTTCTTCTGTGGAGGGGAACTTGACAGCCCTTCCTGTGGTCACTCCAGAGCACGTTCTTAGACTAGTACTGATCAAGAGGTTGGACTCCTTCCAAGCTTCTGGGCACAGTGAGCTTGGTTTCTATTAGGTGCTGATGCATCTCTGCTGAACAGATACTTAAAACGTGCTCCTTCATAACCTAATTGTACAGCCCATCATAATCTTTTACTTTGGTGCCCTTCACCCAACCATCCAGTGTCTTGCCAGAAGAATTCTCAAAATCAACCCATGACTGGTGTAACTGCTACTGGCTATCCCTGAACCTCATGCGATACTTACTTCTCAGGGGGTCATACTAAACTTACTGATAAGGGCATACTACATCTTCTCAGCTACTTCTAGTGCCAGTAGGGTATCCCTCCCAGCAATGGGCATGTGCTTCCAAAGACTGGTCCCCCAGTTGTTCTCTCTGGGCCTCTGTGCATACATATGGTCACCTTGTATTCTGCAAACCACTTGTCTGTCATTCTCCACATAACTAGGTACCAGCTCTTTGGGGATGTAGACTCTTTTACATCGCCAAGGCACTTCATTGTCGCAGCCTCCATCATTACTGGACTCCACTAACCTTTTGGACCTCTAGTCCAGCTCTTGCTGGCTCCTCTCAGGGGACCAGCATGATCTGTTTGTCCTCGAAGACCAAGGTCAACTTCTTTTCCTCCAGGACCATAGTGGCCAGAGCCAGCTACAATGCCCTCTCTGCTTGCCTGACCTCAGTCAATGCCAATTGCATTGTGAGTCCATGTTTTAGTACCTCTGAGCTCTCCTGTCCACCGCAGGTCGTACTGATTGTGTATAGAGAGGGATCTGGAGGCTGCCTATTTCCTGGTTTTTCCAGCCAGTGCAGCCATTGTTGTGAGGTTAGCGGTCTAGATGCTGAACCTGAGGACGAGTGCGTAAATCGGCAGAGAGCGTGGATGCGCTGCATCTGTTAGGCAAGTGATATACCTTCGCTGCAGTTGCTTGCAATTTGTTTTTATATTAAAAACCGGCATAGTGTTGACGCGCAGAGGGCACACCAAAAACAAGCCTAACTGCACCCATTCGTGTCGAGACGTCGCCAGACGACAGACTTCCTGTTTTTAAATCAGAGACCCTTCTGCTATATTGAGAAACTGCCTTAGTGATTTGTTATTTTTGTGCAGAAATTGCTGGCTGAGGAGCAAATCCAACTCCGCAATTTTGATAAGGACTTGACGGAGTTTTCCGTATTCTGTCATATGGTTTCATAGCTTTTGGTGTTGGATTGTGTTTTTTCTGGATGGCAGTACCAGTCGTGATGCCATGTCGGTCTTTAAATCAGAAAGTAAAGCCTGATCACGCAGTGGCTGTGTGTTTAGGGCACGCTACTGGTGTGACAAGGGCAGATATAGGATACATACTGGTGGTCGGACAGTGACCAGAGCTGGATCACTGGGCCAGGTTTTTAAATTATTTGAAAGAAACACTTTTCCAAAGTAAAGGGATATGCAATCCCTCGTCGCTGTGTAGCAATTTTACATCTAACATAGGACCAAAGAAATATGTTTGCAATAATTGCCAATATGGCTGTGGAATACAGTTGCTACCTTTAGCAAAAATGGTAAATCAAGACCTTGCTCTCCCTACCCAGTTTAGACACATTAATAACACTGCCAAACTGCACTGTATGTTGCTGAATACTCGATCAGCCATCAAACAAACTTGAACTTTTCAATCGTATAGATTCATATGGGCCTGACATTCCATTCCTAACAGAGACGCAGGCAGATGCATTTTCTGACCCCGATATGGCCTCAGCCATACCTGTAGGCGACAATATTGTTAGAGTTCATCGGTAAATAAGGAGAGGGGGATGCCTAGCAATCATTTTTAATGATGTTCTTAACCTTGTGGGTAAGCCACCTCAGACAGACGACTGCAAGGCGCTGTTTTCCAAATATAAATTGTATAAGAACTCCTCATTCCATGGGCGATTATTAATTTACAGATCCCCTCGCCCTAAAGTAAAATTTAATGAAGCGCTTAATGACTTTCTAGACTCTAGTATCCGATATACAAATTATACCATCATTTGAGATTTTAACTTCCATTTGGAAGATTTAAATAATAGAGAGTCCAAGTGTCGTGGTTTGTCTGTTGTCACCCCTACCGTCTCCCCTGGTTGCCTGTATGTCTGTGTCTGCTCATGCGGGACGCGATCTCCTCACTTCCGGTGTCTGCCCATTAGCGGTCCAGCCTTTTTGCCGGAACCACCGTGGCGTCATCATCGCTTCCGGGGGAATCTGCTTATCCGCTGCGGCTTTCCCCCAGTCCGGCGCTTCGTATTATCGCCAACCCCGATGCCTGATGCCTGCAAATACTACGGACGCTGCCCCAGGTAACTTCTGCCCGCCGCGCTGGAGCGCTTTAAAGTTCTGCTCCTATTTGAGACCGCGCTGGAGCGCTAGACAGTGCTTGTTACTGCCGCGCTGGAGCGCCTCTTGGTGTTTGCCCGTGACTTTACTACACCGCGCTGGAGCACTAATCTGTACACTCCTGACTTTGTTTAACCGCGCTGAAGCGCTAGCTCTTTCACCTGCCTCACAGCGCTGGAGCGTCTGTGTTGAGGCCGGTAACTTTCTCCTATCCCGCTTAGCACCAGTACTCGCTGCTTTACCTGTAGTGCTGGTGAGCTTTTTTGTTCCTCTGCCTTGCACCTTGCCTCGTAGCGTAGGAACGCCTTTACTTTTGTATATAGTGCAGGAGCGCTTCTGGTGTTTCTTTTCGGACCTCACCCTTACCGCGTTGGACCGCCTGATTGGTTGGGGTCATATCTATAGTAGCGTAGGAGCGCTTATTGATTTAATTTACATAGCGCATGTGTGCTAGCTACTTGGCAAGACGTTCAGTTCCTTCTCCTTCGATGGTAGCAGACCTTCTGATGTCTACACAGGAGGTAATCGCTGTCTCCCACATGAGTGCATGTTTGTGAATGGTCGCAGGTTTGTTGTGTTGATGGTAACAGATGTTCCTTTGTCTTCCTGTCCAGCTGGTGCCCACGGTTCTTCTGAACAGAGGGACGTCCACTACTCCATTCTGACATCACCCTGACCTTTTAGCTACCATCCCCACTCCCATCTTCAGCCTAGTTTGTTGTCAGATCTAGAGTGGGGTAAGGTGGTCGTGGGGGCGATAGCTCATGTCGTCTCTGCGAGATCTCTCCGCAAGAAACAGGTAACTTGCGGGGTACCTGACAGAATACCAAGCCCAAGTTAATCATCTCGCCCAGGCGACATGAGCGATCCCGAGATAACTCTGCAAGACATAGCAGCTATGCTTGCAAACATACAAGCAGAAAACCTCAGTCTGCGTCAAGACATGACGGCCTTACAGGGTCAAGTAGCGGCTGGGGTTGCTAGTCCCTGGGGTCCTACTCCTTCTGCTAGGGTGAGACAGGAGGGACTGCTACGACCTCCCGTGTTCACCTATGAGGGCACCTCCTCCACTAAACAACAAGATAATGCCATACATGTTATAGCGCCCCATCCCGCACAACTAGCCCCACCGAACGCTTTTATGGCACCAAGTACAGTGTCTTCCTCCATCAGTGCCACCTGCACTTTATGGCTAGAGCAACAGCCTTTCCGGACGACGCTTCCAAGGTCGCATTCATCCTCTTCTATATGGGGGGTGACGCCGCACAATGGTCCATCTCCCTGGTGGACAACGATGACCCCATGCTATATAACCTGCCTATATTCAAGGAAGCCCTACGGCGCATGTTCGCCCGTCACACCTTTGTCCAAGCCGCGGACAACGAACTGCTTAATCTGAAACAAGGCAACACCGACCTGCTCCATAACATCACGACCTTCAGCAGGCTTGTCATAGAAGCCCGCTGGGCCGAGAGCAAAACAGTATCCGTGTTCTACTGTGGTCTAAGCGACGACCTAAAGGACCTGATTTCCCAGATGCCTGATCCACCGGAAGAGATAGGACCCTTTATCGACCTGGTGGTCAAGGTAAACTACAGATTACAGGAGCGGAGAAATGAGAACAAAAGGAAGCGACAACCGGTTCCTGTCATATAAGGAGAAAACCAAAGATGAGCCAAACCCTTCTGGTGACGTGCCTGAACCAATGCAGATAGGCAGTATACGAGGACCTCTTACCAACGAGGAACGAGAGAAAAGAAGAAGACCAAACCGGTGCCTATACTGCGGTAAAAATGGGCACTTCGTCAGGGAATGCCCAGTAAAGCCTACCCAAGCTAGAGGAAGAAGGCCGTTTGCACTACCCATATCCAAGCTGGACAAGGTGGGAAACGGAGAAACCCAGTAGGTAGTGGTGTCCAACTACTGGGTTCTTCATCCAGCAAGATGACGACCCCTGCCTTTTTCAGTGGCAGCCACCACCTGGCCGTGGAGGTGGTCCTAAGAGCCGGGACAGGGCAGGTATGGCAGGTAACCACCCTTCTTGATTCAGGTGCCACTGGCACTTTCATTGACACCCAGTTCATGAAGAATCTGGGTATAGCCACGATAACAAAGACAAAACCAGAAACCGTAAAAGCAGTGGATAGGACTGACCTCACCTCGGGTCTTATTCGGTACCAAACCGAGAACTTGTGTATGGTGTTCGTGAACAACCACAGTGAAACCATTGCCTTTGACGTAATCGATGCCCCCCAGTTCCGAGTTATATTGGGCCTGCCATGGCTGGTGCGCCACAACCCACGTATAGACTGGGCAGCCAGAGTTCTAGTCTTGGATTCAACCTACTGCAACGCCTCTTGTTATACACCCACCGACTCCTCTTGTGTGCGTACCATACAGGCTCACACCCTATCCTTGACAGGAAACGGCATGACCACACAGGACAACGTACCAGAAGTATACCTTGACCTGGCAGTGGTGTTCGACAAGAAAGGTGCCAACACCCTTCCTCCGCACCGTCCATTCGACTGCAGGATTGATCTGATCCCTGGCTCCACGCTTCCTTGCAGCCAGATATACTCCCTCACCGAAAAGGAGACCGAGCACCTCCGCTCCTACCTGGATGAATACCTAAGGAATGGGTTCATACGCCATTCTAGGTCCCCTGTGTCCTCTCCTCTTTTCTTCATGGCTAAGAAGGAAGGGGATCTCAGGACGTGCATAGACTTCAGGGCTATGAACGCCATCACCATCAAAAACAGGTACCCACTGCCGCTGATTTCTAATCTACTGGACCAGGTGAAAAACGCCACCATCTTCACCAAACTAGATCTTAGGGGGGCTTACCATCTAGTCCGAGTCCGGAAGGGTGACAAATGGAAAACAGCATTCCGGACCAAATTTGGCCTCTACGAATACCAGGTCATGGCTTTCGGGCTCTGCAATGCCCCCGCGGCGTTCCAGTTATTCATCGACGAAGCCTTAAGGGATTTCATCAATATATTCTGTATAGTATATATCGATGATATATTGATCTATTCGCAGACCGTGACTGACCACGTTCAACATGTACGCGCTGTCCTCCGACAGCTGGGACGGAATGGTTTGTACGTCAAGCTGGAAAAAAGCATCTTTCATACAGAATCTGTCGAATTCCTGGGTCATGTCATTACTCCAGCTGGTATCTAAATGGATAACAAGAAGGTTGAAGCCATCTAGCGCTGGCCATCTCCCACCACGGTGAAGCACATACAGAGATTTTTGGGATTCGCCAATTACTACCGCCGCTTTATCACAGGTTTTTCCAGGATTGTCACCCCCCATTACTCGCTTACTACGCAAAGGGGTTCCTTTCTGCTCGGATGATAAGGCCGAGCACGCCTTTCAGGAACTGAAACGGAAGTTCACTACAGCCCCCATTCTGAGACATCCCGACTCCGAACAACCATTCAATGTGGAGGCTGATGCCTCACAGGACGCTCTGGGAGGTGTGTTGTCGCAAAGGGACGCTGAGTCAGGTCTTCTGCACCCGGTAGCGTTCTATTCGAGGAAGCTCTTACCAGCCGAACGCAACTATACCATCTCTGACCGAGAGCTGTTGGCAATTAAGACAGCGTTTGAGGAGTGGCGCCACTACCTGAAAGACGCCAAACATCCCGTGGTGATATACACGGATCACCATAACCCACAGTTTCTTCGCTCAGCCCGTGCCCTCACATCCAGGCAGTTACGATGGACACTATTTTTTAATGAGTACGACTTCCGCATTACGTACCGACAGGGAAAAGAGAACGCCAAGGGCGACGCACTGTCCCGCCTGGAGGACACCAGTGACTCTGTGCTTGCCTCTAAACCTTTGCCCATCATTCCCGAACAATGTTTCCAGGGTGTTGTGCTGTCTTCTGATTTCCTCTCCCTCCTCCATGATGACCTCACACAGATCAATCCGTCTGCCGTGACAGCGAAACACAAATACAGAACGGGTTCATGTATAAAGGAGACAAGTACTATCTTCCTCTGGTGGTTCGCCAACAGCAGGCCCTATACATGTGTCACGATCATGTTCTGTCCAACCATCCGGGTTATCACAAGACTTTGGACCTTTTACAGAGATACTTCTGGTGGCCCACGTTGGAGGAAGACACCAGGGTCCATATAGCGCGTTGTGCCATGTGTGCCCAGGGAAAGAACATGACTAGACCATCCGTTGGGCTGTTACATCCCATAACTGTTCCCCCTCATCCTTGGCATACCATCTCCATGGATTTCGGAGTAGAATTACCTACCACCACATTAGGGTATACTACTGTCCTTACTATAGTGGATCACCTCACGAAAATGGCTCATTTTGTCCCACTGAAGAAATTACCTTCGGCAGCCGAACTGGCAGTTGTTTTTCTGCAGAACGTGGTTAGACTGCATGGCATACCGTCTGTGGTGGTAACAGACCGGGGTACGCAGTTCGTGTCTCGCTTCTGGAACGAGGTGTGTGCTGCCATGGATTTGAACGTTCGTTTGTCATCAGCATACCACCCTCAGACCGACGGCCAAGCTGAGAGAACCAACCATACCATGGAGCAGTATCTACGTTGCTTACTTCTGTCAGCAGAAAAAGAATGGGCAGACGTGCTGTGGATGGTGGAATTCGCTTATAACAACAACAAGCATTCTGCCATCGGTATGTCACCTTTCTATTGCCTCCAGGGCAAACATCCTAGAACAATGCCATGGGAAGAACCACAGGCCAATCCCTTGCCCGCGGTTCAGGAGTACCACGCCAAACTATGCACACTCTGGCAACAGGCCCGGTTTGAACTAGTCAAGGAGTACTATAAACAGTATGCGGACGACAGCAGGAAACTGGAACCCGCCTACAAGAAAGGGGACAGGGTGTGGCTCTCCATTCGAAACCTTAATGTGCACGGCCCCAAGAAACTGTTGCCCCGTTTCATAAGTCCGTATGTTATTGTGAAGGTGGTCAACCGTGTGTCCATGAAGCTCTTGCTGCCTCCTCAGATGATAATACACCCCGTCTTCCATGTCTCCCTTTTACGCCCCGTTCACCCCGAGTGCAATGTGTCCTCCCCTCCAGCTCCGGTTCTTAGAGATGATCACATTGAGTACGAGGTCAGGGCTATTCTTGATTCCCGTCGTTCCCGGGGGAGGGTCTTTTACCTGGTTGACTGGAAGGGTTATGGTCCGGAGGAGAGGTCCTGGGAGCTTCTGTCTCATGTCCGTCACGTGTCCCGGTTGGTACCCGCTCAGCCCTCGCCCCCTGTGTGATTCTGCTGTTGCGGGCGGGGTTTTTTGTTTTGGACGGGGGTGCTGTCTTGGTTCGTCTGTTGTCACCCCTACCGTCTCCCCTGGTTGCCTGTGTGCGTCTGTGTCTGCTCATGCGGGACACGATCTCCTCACTTCCGGTGTCTGCCCATTAGCGGTCCAGCCTTTTTGCCGGAACCACCATGGCGTCATCAGCGCTTCCGGAGGAATCCGCTTATCAGCTGCGGCTTTCCCCCAGTCCCGCGCTTTGTATTATCGACAACCCCGATGCCTGATGCCTGCAAATACTATGGACGCTGCCGCAGGTAACTTCTGCCCGCCGTACTGGAGCGCTTTAAAGTTCTGCTCCTATTTTGATACCGCGCTGGAGTGCTAGACAGTGCTTGTGATACTGCAGCGCTGGAGCGCTTCTTGGTGTTTGCCCGTGACTTTTCTACATCGCACTGGAGCCCCAATCTGTACACTTGTGACTTTGTTTAACCGCGCTGAAGCGCTAGCTCTTTCACTTGCCTCACAGCGCTGGAGCGTCTGTGTTGAGGCCGGTAACTTTCTCCTATCCCGCTTAGCACCGGTACTCGCTGTCTTACCTGTAGTGCTGGTGAGCTTGTTTGTTCCTCTGCCTTGCACCTTGCCTCATAGCGTAGGAACACCTTTACTTTTGTGTATAGTGCAGGAGTGCTTCTGGTGTTTCTTTTCGAACCTCACCCTTACCGCGTTGGACCGCCTGATTGGTTGGGGTCATAGCTATAGTAGCGCAGGAGCGCTTATTGATTTAATTTACATAACGCAGGTGCGCTAGCTACTTGGCAAGACGTTCAGTTCCTTCTCCTTCGATGGTAGCAGACCGTCTGATGTCTACACAGGAGGTAATCACTGTCTCCCACATGAGTGCATGTTTGTGAATGGTCGCAGGTTTGTTGTGATTATGGTAACAGGTGTTCCTTTGTCTTCCTGTCCAGCTGGTGCCCACGGTTCTTCTGAACAGAGGGACGTCCACTACTCCATCCTGACATCACACTGACCTTTTAGCTTCCCTCCCCACTCCCATCTTCATCCTAGTTTGTTGTCAGATCTAGAGTGGGGTAAGGTGGGTGTGGGGGCGATAGCTCATGTCGTCTCTGCGAGATCTCTCTGCAAGAAACTGGTAACTTGTGGTGTACCTGACACCAAGACTTTGATTGACAACCTAGCTAGTTTGCATCTGATTCAACTAGACAATACAGCTACTCACTCTGCTGGACACATTTTGGATGGTATTTCTTGTTACCATCCAGACTTACAATTGGAAGATATTCTTCTTCTGACGTGGTCTGATGATAAGGCAGTTGTGTTTAGCATTCAACTGCGATCCAGCAAACCTAAAATCAATTGTGCTGGCCTGGTCAAGAGAAGGCAGGACTGGAATCAAATTAATAAGGAAGAACTAATTGAGATTTTTGATTCCACTCAACCATCCTAGGTGGGAGATCCTAATTCAGCTACAGCTAGATATGGAAGGTGGATCATCAGTTGATAAATTGGCTCCTGCTAGAGCTGTCAACTGTTTTAATAAATGTCCTTCAGCACCTTGGTTTTCCCCTAAGCTTAGGGAAATGAAAAAACTGTAGGAAACAGGAGAGAGTCTGGAGGCGTAAGTATTCTACTGAGTGGAAAGTAAAACATAAACTGCTGCTTCAAAATTCTAAAGCTCTGATTAAAGAGGAAAAAAACAAGTTGTATACAGAGAAAAATAACACAGCAAAAGATTCATCCAGACAACTATTTAAGATAGTGCTGGAGCTTTTCTGTCTATCAGTCAGTAGCTCTTTAAATAATCCTAGCCAAAAGCTTTGTAGCAACTTAGAGGAATTTTTCAAAAATGTCACAACTATTTACGATGATTTTAAGGCTATTATATGCCCTATTATCCCGAATGTTGAGGATAATTTTGTAGAACTGACTGGCCCTAAGCTCCTTAATTTTCCCTCTCTCTCTCTAGCGAGAGTGTGATGGAATTTATTGTGCAGACTAAAACAGGTGCTCCATCTGATCCCTGTCACGGGTACATTCGCATTAGACTGGAAAAAAAGCATCTAATTTGCCGCTGTTAACGAAACCCACATTGGACCCGAACGAAGAGAAGAAGAATACTTTTTTTTGATTTCGTAAAAAACATAAAAGGGTGGAAAAACCACCATGAATAAAACTTCCAAGAATATACATTGTAATTATTTTTGTAAAAAATATAAAAAGTTAACATGTAAGCAGAACTTTCAGATGGTTTCAAAACCAGATGTTCTAATACTGCATGAGTTGGTTAACAGGTTCTGCATTGGCCAGGTCTCTTGCCGCGTTTATTAAGAAGTTTATGGCTCTGCAGGACAATTTGATAGATGAGCCCGTGAGACAGTGAATCACTGCTGCTCTACAAGTTCTTATTTGTTCCTTCCTAACGAGCTCCCCGGAGGCCCTTTTTGCGCGTTTCTGCCAAAGCAGGGCAGATGCATAGTAGGTGCAGTAAGGACTCATCCCAAGCTCCCCACAAGCGGCATTCCTTAGATTGCCATACGCATTTCCATTTTGGGGTGAGGTCCTTTGATGGGTATGACCCAAGCCTTAATAAAGTGAAAAAAAAAATTTCCTGGTGCGAAAAGTGGTCTGGCAGGTAGGATTGGGGTTGCAACCTCTGGTATGACTGAATCACGGCCCAGGCGTGTTTGTTTTTTGCTAAGGCAGTTTTGTCTAATAATATGGAATGCCGTTTTATGGCTTTGTTGACTAATAATTTAAAGCCGGAGTAGGTGGGAGCTGTAAGCCATGCCTCCACTAACTTCAGTGCTGAGAGGGAGGCCTTCAGAGCTTCGAAGGTTGAATTTTTGAAGCTGGCTTGCTTTTCGATTTCTGCCCAACAATAATGTGCGAGTGTGTTTTCCTCTGCATCCCGCATCCTCCAATAATACTTTACTAATGTACCTTGTTTGTCAGTGATCTGTTTTTTTAGACCATACCAAGTCGAATTTGGGCTTGCGGAATATGGCGGGGGATTGCAAACAGCTTCTTAAAAAGGATTGATTGTTCCAGGTTCAAGCCTATAGCGTCCTTACCATTCAGGATTTCTGTACCATATGAGATAGAGGGCAGGAATTTTGCTGCTATAACCTTTAATAGGTGCCTAATGGAGCCACCTGCAAGTTTGTTTTTAAAAATTTTGAAGGCAAACAGCAGCTGTTTGGATTTCGTATGACCTTGGGACTGGTGAATCTTGAAGATGAGTTTGCGATCAATTTGGAATCCAAGGTATTTGTATGAGTCCACCTCGGTCAAAGGTCGCTTGTCCAAAGTCCAAGTAAATTTGCGGTCGGCTTTATGATGTTTTTTAAAGCACATCACCTTAGTTTTTTTAGGTCTCGCTCTCGAGACCTATTGTCGCCGAGATGCCTCTCAAGGGAGAGAGACCGGGGCACGCGCAGCGATAGCGATTGGGGTCGGGGTCTGTGGACGTGCTTCTGAGCCGCGCTTGCGCAGACGCACACACAGACACACGTGCGCGCACACACCCCGCCGCTGCCGACCCCCCCCCCCCCCCTCACCGCATCCGCGGCTGCCTAACGCGCGCGCGCACACACCTCGTTTTGAATAGCGTATAGAGAGATTGGGCCGCCGTGGCCCCGCCAGATGACTTCCTGGAGCCGGGCCTGGTGTAATCAGGTCAGTGACACGGCGCAGGGCTCTATGTCAAAGAGACAAACACATTGAAAACACCTCGGTAAAACCTCTCCTTTTGTGAGAGCAGTCTGTGCTTGCTGCCCGGGACTTCTGCAGAAGGCCCCCCTCCCAGACTGCGGTACTGTCCGTTTGTACCATTCTGGCGCTCAGAAAAACAACCACTTATGCGTAATGTTTTTTTTAAAAAGTACACCGTGTCCCGTTCCAGACATTCCTCGCCTCCTACTGAAAATTCCAAAAATAAACGTGTTAAAAAGAAGCATTTTAAAGAGTCGTCCCAGGACGCCAGCCCGCCCCCACAAGTCCAAGAATGGACACATTTACAGAGAAATATCAGCGCCCTCATGCTGAGACACAGCCCCCCCCCCCCCCCCCCCCCCCCCCCCCCCCCCCAGCGGCTGTCCCTGGCAACGCTCTCGCCTCAATGTACATTAAAAACACCCGGCTCGGGAGTTCTAGCGCTCTACGAGCATTGCTGACTGGTCCCAAGCGCCTCGAGGCGAGAAGCGCTACAGCCCCCCATACACTCACCAGGCCTCAGGAGCAGCGTGGGCACAAGCAGGACCCGTCGGCGCAGCTCTGGAAGAATCCCCTGCCAGCGGCCCGGCTATATTTACAAATTATATGCTGCTCCCCCTCGCCTCCCCGTCTCCAGACGGATCGTTTACAAGTGCCCACATGCTCGTGCCCGCGATCAGCCGTCCAAGAACACGGACACGTGCACGCGGATGTCTCGCCCTGGCATCGCTCTCGCCTCAATGTACATTAAAAACACCCGGCTCGGGAGTTCTAGCGCTCTACGAGCATTGCTGACTGGTCCCAAGCGCCTCGAGGCGAGATAAGCGCTACAGACCCCATACACTCACCAGGCCTCAGGAGCTGCGTGGGCACAAGCAGGACCCGTCGGCGCAGCTCTGGAAGAATCCCCTGCCAGCGGCCCGGCTATATTTATAAATTATATGCTGCTCCCCCTCGCCTCCCCGTCTCCAGACGGATCGTTTACAAGTGCCCACATGCTCGTGCCCGCGATCAGCCGTCCAAGAACACGGACACGTGCACGCGGATGTCTCGCCCTCCGCCCCGCCCGTTCACAAACTCTCACTTACACACAGTCTTTCTACACACTACCCACCACCTGTCTGGTGCACAAGAGTCGGGCTTGAACTTGTGCAACAGTGAAAACATTTAGGGTGAAACGCTGACGGGGGGTGCTCATCACAAACTTCAGGTAAATTCCATCCTCCTTTTATGAGTGCATTACTCCGCAGGGCTCTAAATCCAGCCCTGAGTCACTCGGATATAAATCTTCTGTCAGTAGGGGGCATTCCTTCCACATTTGTGCAAGTCTGGGACGCCACGTGCTGCAGGGTTTATTAATTATTATTATCAATCATCACTTTCCTGCTTAGGAAATATTCAGACATTTAGTCTTTCCAAAAGAAATGATGAATCTCTTCTCAGTGAAGAGGAAACCTCTAAACTGATTTGGGTGCTGGGGAGGAAAATGTTTTCCCAGTGATAAAATAAAACAAACAAGCATTGGCAAAGCCAATCGTTCTTACTATGCCAGTGATGTACAGACAACGTGTTGGGGACTTTTAAAATGCTTCGACCGGCCATGTTAAAAGAATAAAAAGCATACATTTTTATACTTTCAAGATGGCTGCTGCATTGGGGGACACGACACGCTCAACATTCCTCGTCGCCACTGTTGGCTCTGGCAATGGTGGAACATTTTTAAAACCTCCTGGCATTGACAAAGGTAGTAACAGGGGCTACTGTGGAGCAGGAGAAGAGTGATGAGGAAGGGAAAGAAGCCTGGCAAATGGGGTAGAAAGAGGGCAACTTCCAGGGCATCACCAAGGCCTCCATTCTGTGCCTGGAGGACCACCAAGGAGTACTGAATGGAGGGTCTGGAACAACGAGGAGTGAGGGAAAGAGCACAAGCAAATAAAGAGCAAGAGATAAGGGTGACGTAACAAACTAAAGCAAAAAGAAAGTAGTTCCATGACATCAGCAGTGGAAGAATACTCCTCATCCAATCAAAACCAATGGTACGCAAACTATGCTTCAGAGGGGTGGCACGGGTCAAACAGGAGAAGGAGGAAAGCCATCCAGTTAAGAGAAGGGAACGGAGACTGTCGAGTAACCCATTCTATCAAGTAACGTATGACGCAAATCCACTCTGGGACGCAGTACACAGAAACCTGCCCTCATCAGTGTGCCGGAAGGCACTGACCTTAGGGTCAGGATCCAATGAGTGATCTCTCTTCCGCCACGACAGTACCTGCCCTCAACCATTGGCAATAAGTATATATTGGCCAATACTAGAAAGAGACGGGGCCTGTGGAGTGCGACAAGTGAGGAAATAGACTCCTCTGAGGACTGACATCTGCAGATCGAAGGAGATCTCTAAAATGATGTGAGATCTCTTAATATTCTTCCATGAGTCGATCCTTACGTGCAGTCTCTGGGTCTCAAGCAGATCTGGTCCTCGGACCAATCTATCATTCAATCCATCCATCCATCCATCAATCAATCCATCAATCAATCATTCAATCAATCCATCCATCCATCCATTAATCCATCCATCCATCAATAAATCATTCAATGCAGCCATCAATCAATCAATCCATCAATCAATCGAATGAATTAATCAATCCATCAATCAGCATTTGTAAAGTTCAGCACAGCCACCCCTAAGGGTTTTTGGGCTCTGAGGGTGAGGTGTCCCTGGCAAAGAGCCAGGTCTGGAGCTTCTTCTGAAGTCCTCTAGGGTGGATACTGTTCAGCGATGGAGGGGAGGTCGGCCAGGTCTTGAGCTTCTTCTGAAGTCTGCCAGGGAGGGGACTGTTCAGCGATGGAGGGGCAGGTCGTCCAGGTCTTGAGCTTCTTCTGAAGTCCTCTAGGGTGGATGCTGTTCAGCGATGGAGGGGCAGGTCCTCCAGGTCTTGAGCTTCTTCTGAAGTCCTCTAGGGAGGATGCTGTTCAGCAATGGAGGGTCCGGTCGTCCAGGTCATGAGCTTCTCCTGAAGTCTGCCAGGGAGGGGGCTGTTCAGCGATGGAGGGGCAGGTCACTCCAGGTCTTGAGCTTCTTCTGAAGTCCTCTAGGGTGGATGCTGTTCAGCGATGGAGGGGCAGGTCGTCCAGGTCTTGAGCTTCTTCTGAAGTCCTCTAGGGTGGATGCTGTTCAGCGATGGAGGGGCAGGTCCTCCAGGTCTTGAGCTTCTTCTGAAGTCCTCTAGGGAGGATGCTGTTCAGCAATGGAGGGTCTGGTCGTCCAGGTCATGAGCTTCTCCTGAAGTCTGCCAGGGAGGGGGCTGTTCAGCGATGGAGGGGCAGGTCACTCCAGGTCTTGAGCTTCTTCTGAAGTCCTCTAGGGTGGATGCTGTTCAGCGATGGAGGGGCAGGTCGTCCAGGTCTTGAGCTTCTTCTGAAGTCCTCTAGGGTGGATGCTGTTCAGCGATGGAGGGCCAGGTCGTCCAGTTCTTGAGCTTCTTCTGAAGTCCGTCAGTGTGGATGCTGTTCAGCGATGGAGCCTGGAGGGTCCGGTCGTCCAGGTCTTGAGTTTCTTCTGAAGTCTGCCAGGGAGTAGACTGTTCAGCGATGGAGGGGCAGGTTGTCCAGGTCATGAGCTTCTTCTGAAGTCTGCCAGGGAGGGGGCTGTTCAGCGATGGAGGGGCAGGTCGTTCCAGGTCTTGGGCTTCTTCTGCAGTCCGTCAGGGAGGGGGGTGTTCAGCGATGGAGGGGCAGGTCGTCCAGGTCTGGAGCTTCTTCTGAAGTCCTCTAGGGTGGATGCTGTTCAGCGATGGAGGGGCAGGTCCTCCAGGTCTTGAGCTTCTTCTGAAGTCCGCCAGGGAGGGCGCTGTTCAGCAATGGAGGGGCAGGTCGTCCAGGTCATGAGCTTCTTCTGAAGTCTGCCAGGAAGGGGACTGTTCAGCGATGGAGGGGCAGGTCGTCTAGGTCATGAGCTTCTTCTGAAGTCTGCCAGGGAGGGTGTTCAGTGATGGAGGGGCAGGTCGTCCAGGTCTGGAGCTTCTTCTGAAGTCCTCTAGGGTGGATGCTGTTCAGCGATGGAGGGGCAGGTCACTCCAGGTCTTGAACTTCTTCTGAAGTCTGTCAGGGAGGGGGCTATTCAGCGATGGAGGGGCAGGTCGTCCAGGTCTGGAGCTTCTTCTGAAGTCCGTCAGGGAGGGGGCTGTTCAGCGATGGAGGGGCTGGTTGTTCCAGGTCTTAAGCTTCTTCAGAAGTCCTCTAGGGTGGATGCTGTTCAGCGATGGAGGGGCAGGTCACTCCAGGTCTTGATCTTCTTCTGAAGTCTGCCAGGGAGGGGGCTGTTCAGCGATGGAGGGGCAGGTCGTCCAGGTCTTGAGCTTCCTCTGAAGTCCGTCAGGGAGGGCGCTGTTCAGCGATGGAGGGGCCGGTCGTTCCAGGTCTTGAGCTTCTTCGGAAGTCTGCTAGGGTGGATGCTGTAGGAGAGTAGGATCTGCCTCTTATTGTTACCCCCACTTTTTAGGTCTCGCCTGACCCAGCGCATGCGCTGGTCTGGCGAGACTTATTGAGAGGGCTCCAAAAAATGCTACCAGGCCAGCCTGGAGCTACAGTGCATGTACGCGGGCGCGCTTTGCCGCGATTACTTTCACTTTAGCGGCCACTTTCCATAGCCAATAGGTCTCGCTTTTGGGACCTTATAAGTATTTAGTTATGCAACTGTTGCATGGCTAAACACTTATAAGGTCCCAAAGGCGAGACCTATTGGCTATGCCAATGCTTGTTATAGTTGATGGTCAATTGGACCGAGGTGGTATAGGCTCCGAGTTCAGTAATTAATCGTTGCAAACCAATTGGTGTTTTCGCCAGTAGGACGATGTCATCCGCGTATTGAAGGCTGGGTATGGATGTTGTGCCAAGTTTCGGAGGGTCACATTGGATTGACCGAAGATGCTCATCCAGGTCAGCGGTGTAAATGTTAAAAAGGCACGGTGCCAGCAAACACCCTTGTTTTAGCCCGTTGAGTGTGTGGATCTTCTTGGTTATGCTGAGTCCATCTCCTTTCCTAATCTGGACCCACGTTTGGGAGTACAGATTGGTTATGGCCTCCAGCAACTTAGCTGGGACACCCCAGTTGCGCATTTTTGCCCATAGCTTAGCTCTTGAAACCTTGTCAAAGGCCACTTTAAGGTCTATGAAACATACGTAAAGTGGCCTTGATTTTCTGAGGGCTTGATTGGCCATGAGTGTTACTGCGAAAATGTTCGTCAGGGTGCCCATCCCAGCCCTAAATCTGTTTGCGTTGGGGGAATAAGGTTTGTTCGCTCCACCCAGTCCTCTAAATCTACCAGCAAGTTCGATGCGTAGATTTTAGCCTCCACGTCAATTAACGCGATCAATTTGTAATTTGCAGGATCGGAACAAGAACCCGATTTATATATTGGGCTTAGTATGCTTCTCCTCCAAGAGTCAGGGATCATGTTAAGAGTTAGAATGTCCGAGAAAAGAGGAGACAAATTATCTACCCAGAATGGTGGATTATGCCGAAACAAGGCATTTGGGAGGCCGTTAGACCCAGGAGCGCCCTCAGATCTTAATTTTTTTAAATTATTTTCAGTACTTGTTCTTTAAGGATCTGTGGAGGAAAGTGTGAATCAGAGGGAGAGTCGTTTTTCGTTAAATTTCTAACGGTAGCTCCGTTATTAAGTTGGAAGCCGCAATCAGCAATGCCTGAGGGAAAGATTTTGTTATATAGTGATTCAATGTGGGCTCTCCATGTATCCTCCATGATGTCCGAATTATAGTGTCGGTTCCTGCCGTTTGTTAGCTGGTTGATGATCTCCCAGAAAAGCTTGGAGTCTCTTTCTTTGCAAGAGTAATGGAGTTTCACCCAGAGATGTTCCTGGAATACTTTCTTGGCCACCATAATGTCTCTTTTAAGATCTTTTCTGGCTTTGGAGATTGAAAGCAATTGGTCTTTAGTAGAAGGTGAGCTCTGTGTTCTTAGTTTTCGTAGTTTTTTGTTCAGTTGTTGTTTTTGAATTCTGAGGCTTTTGGTAAACCATGCTGCCCCCAACGGTTTACCTGCTTTTTTTGCCAGTAGCCGGTTTAGACCATTTTTGATTTAATTTAATGGTGAATGACTCCCAGGCCCAAAAGCTGGATGGTTCGTATTTGGATTTCTCCAAGATGCTAATGCATGTATCCATAAAGTCGCTTATATTATCCTTTTTCCAAATGAGGCGTTTGAGATTATAGCAGTGGAGTTCTTGAGACTTTGCGTTAGTGAGAATTGGATTTGTATTATTTCTTAGGAGTGTGAAGGATTGCGGTTGATGGTCACTCTCTGCTCTGTCCAAGATTTGAAAGTTTGGAATCTGGGGAGCGAGATTATGATCTATGAAAGAATAGAGGCTTTTTTTTTTGTGACCCTTGTGTATGCCGCTGGGTTGTCAGTCGGGCTGTGCCCATTAAGCATTTGCAGTGAGAGGTAATGCTGATGAACTGCACATTGCTTGCCGAGAGTGTCATGTCGAGTTTTAGCCTGAGTGTGCCGCCTGGTGCCGTTTGTTTCTTGTAATAAAGACATGTTAAAGTCCCCTGACAGAATGATGTTAGCGTCAGGGTAAGCAAGTTTTAGAGTGGCTAGTGAGGCTAATAAATGGTCAATGCTTGCTCGTTTTTGTTTGGACGCGGGATGAATGTAAATATTTATGATCAGTAGACTGTTGGAAGGCGGAGTGTCAAGTTTGACGCATTACAGCCAGGGGGAATCAAGGTCTATGGCAACGGCGAGTCCAGAATTATCGGTTGAAATGAAGGTGGAGAGGCCCCCTTTTGCTCTCCCTTGATTGGTCCCCTTTATGGCCAGATTCTGAAATTCCTTATAGCCTGCTAGGGGAGTAGATTTTATTAGCCAGGTTTCCTGGAAGAGGAGTATTTAGTACTGTATAATAAACTCCATGAAGTCGGGGTCTTCTAATTTCATCCCGAGGCCAAACACGTTCCAGGAGCAGATTTGGTAGCCTTTGAATGAATTTGTGGCAACTTGTGGATTTTTTCATGCCCCAGCTTGGAAGATTCCAGGCTTGTTAAAGTGCCGGGGTCCAGTGGGCTGACTGACTTCAGGGTGAACAAAGGTGATTGTGATTGTCCTGGCCTTTGAGTCTATGCCTAGAAGAGGACTTCGATTATCCGGGCCTTTGGCACCTTTTAACAGGCCCACTGGAAGTTTGGGCATGTGTAATGGACTGGGATAACATGGGGGGTCGATCTTTTTTAACTCAATGCCCCATTTTTCAAATGAGACCGTCTGCTGCCAGATTTGCTCAGTTACGAGGGAGTCGGTGAACGTGGCAGTCGTTGATTCTTGGAGTTCCACCGAATGCTTATTCTGGTAGAACCCTATGCTTTCAATGTCCCTGGAGTTAATGTGGCTCAGAGTGGGCAGGGCCTTGAATAACTTCAACAGAACACTTATGTTAAGGAAGTCATGGTTGCCCCTTGAGACATAGTGGGGGATAAAGTCACATTTTTTATTATTTGGGAAGATCTCAAACTGCGGCGCGCAGTCAGAGCCATGTTCCGTTTTGATTGCTCCCTCTGTAGGCCCCGGAAGCGTCAACGGCAAGTGTGGGGAGACATTAGTATTGTCTTGTGATGGAGTTTTATTAGCCTTTATGTTTGTGGTGAGGTTGCATCCCGGACTTGGCTTATCAATTTTTTTTCTAATTTTTCCAAAATTACGACAGTCTTTCTAGGCGCTGTCCTTTGGCATGTTCTCCTCACTAGGGCACATTGTGGTTGGATAGTGCGGTTCAATCCTGGACGAAGATACAGAATTTGCTGTTTGTTTAAACGAGGTGTTAAGATGTTGCTTCTCTTTCTTAGTTGGTGGTTTGAATAAACTGTATAAATTATCTGGCAACGTTTGTTTGATTTTAGTATAATTTGGACTGCTGAGTTTAGCGACGGAATCAAATGGGGCAATTAGGGGTTCTTTGTTGCTTGTTGCTTCCAAAATGTTTGGGATCTCATCATTGATGTTTTGTTTCCTTCCCTCTTCTGGTTGGACAGTAATTACGTTAATTGAATTACTTGGTTGTTTACTTTTTCTCGCTTTTCTAAGACTTTTTTCTCCCGCTTAGTTAATGGCTTAGTTGGTTTAACCGGCCTTCCAAGAGATTGATCATGATTATCCGAAAATTGAGAGGCAGAGGTATTGGAATTATCATGGGCATTTGCGGCCAAAAGTGCGAATGTGTTTTCTAAGATTGACGTTGAAGATGGGCCCATGTTGCCGATAAGTTGTCCTTCCGTGGGCCTAGGGCATGCCATATCCTTTGCCCGTAGGTCCTCGTGAACTTTCCCTGCCTTGGGAGAATTGTTTAAAAGGGCTTCCTTGGTGGTGCCCAAAAGGTCTGTCAATAAGATTGGAACCGCGGCAAGTTTGCCGATAATTTGAGTGCAGGTGCAGTGGCGCAATTGGTAAGTGGTCTCTTGGTCTCGCTGTACCTTCACGATCATCTCGTTGAAGCTATGTATTTTTTGTTCAAGCCCCTGGACGTGAGTAGCTAGAATGTTTAAAATATCTACTTGAGTGTCAAGCTTGTCAGCGTGGAGGGTCATAGCTTTGCTGATTGTGTCTAAGGTGTTGAGCAGGAGTGGCCAGACAAAAGATGTTGGGGAACAGCTGGTTTCTTCAATGGGAACCTGAGCATGGTGTTCCATGTTACTGATGGGGGCTGGGAGCCGATCGATCTGACTCTGACTTCTAGGTGGCGTACGGGGTAGGCCCCTTATTCTTGTGCCCTTGGATTGAGAGAGTAACAGAGCGGGGGTGGATCTGTATGTGTTGAACTGAAAGAACAACTCCTCCAGTGGTTCAAATTAGCTAGGGTGTTGATATTTATTTTGTACAGCTTTCAGCTGGTACGACGATTGTACGGGCCTGTCTCTGCTGTTTGTGTTAAGATTGGTAGGCTCTTTTGCCTCGAGGTGGCAGCCGCCTGATAGCATGATCAGGTTGCCAAGTGGACTCGTAGTATTTGAGGTCAATTGGAGATTGGTGGCGCCATCATTGAGGCTTTTGAGGTCTTGAGAGCCTAATAAGAATAAGGGTGAGAGTGGTAACTGCAAGCAGGGAGTTGCTAAGGGAGACTTAGACGACTGAAAATGATGATGAATTTGTGCCTCAATTACGACGGGTGATGGCTTTAGGTGCAAATCCGAGGAAGGAAGTGCATTAGAAGATAGAGTTTGGAGGCTTGGGACTACGGTGGTTGTTTTGGATGTGGCAACCCAGCCACTCCTGTCGTCCTCGCTCCTTATGGTTGCTCCATCCCATAAGGGACCCGTGAGGGCCTCGCTTGTGGAGGCTGTGGTAGGTTGAGTTAATTTGTTGCAATTCGGAGTCTTGGGGTCATTGTAGTGTTGATTTTCCGAGGTAGTTTTGATGGCGATTTTAAAAAAAGTCAGTAATCAGGGCCCGTTTACTGCTGTTTTGGCCTGAGTGGGACCTTATTTGGGTCATACAAGCTATAGTGCCTTTTTTCTATTTGGCATCCGAGGCTGATTCTGTATGTTTGCTCGGAATCGCTATTGACTCAATGCTTGGCTCAAATTGGGTTGCACTGGCAGAGGCTATAAGGAGTTTCGAGGATGCAGGCTCGCACAAGAAGTCTAGATCTCTACCACATAGTGGATCTGATCCGGACGACGGCCTGCTGAGATGGGCTGTGGTGAGTACCGTGGGTTCCTCCTTAGCTCTGTGCTTTGATTTGGATGGAGGCGCTCCTCTGGTTTTTCCTGAACGCATCTCCGACTGCTAGGTTGTAATACTTGGTGCTTGATGCTTTGCGTTGTACTTTGCCTTACCTTGCCTTATACTGCCCTGCTTTCTTTGCTTAGCCTTACTTCGCAGTTCCTTCAGGCCTGTTACAAGCCACTCATCTGGTCTCTTTAAGGGCCGCCGGGCGGTGTAATCAAGCGAAACACCATACAATAGGGCAATCAAGCAGTTAGGCAGTGAGGACAGTAGGGGCAGTTTAAATGCCCTGAGACTACACTTCACTTCACTTCCCACTGCAGGAGATGGGAGGCGGGGGAACGAGACGCGATCCACAGCTCGCGGTTTTGTCAATCCCCCCAGACCCCTGGCTTGTCCAGCCTGATTGTCGCCTGAACTCCTGTTGAGACTGGGGCTGGAGCTGGGGGCTGAAGCTGCTTAGGGTCCCTCCGCTTCGCGCTCTCCTCGCGCTAATCCTGCTACCGCTGCAGTATGTCGGAAGACACGGAAAGCAAGTCGACAGTGTCCGCGCCTGGAGTTTTGGCTCTTAGGGCTTAATGCGTCCTTCTCTACGTCCTTCTCTGCGCAGAAAACACGAGGCTGATATTTAATCAACGTTTTTACGTTTTACCCCTACTTCATTAGGGGGGGAGAAACTCCCTGTGCCACTCACTGATGGAAACCAGTCCACAGCCGCCGCAATCCAATGTTCGTGAGCTGTCAGCAACCTGCAGTCTCCAATGAGTAGCAACCTCTAACCGCCTCTGACCACCTCTGAGCCGAGAGACCAACAGCTGCCAGGTCCCCGGGTCCCTCGGGAGCGCGGTCGCTTACACTCGTTTTCACTTTGCTCGACCCCCACAGCCACTTGCTAATAGCAGGATTGCGGGGGAGCGAGAGGAGAAGCAAAATCCGCAAGCTGGCTCTCAAAATTGCGTTTGGTAGCGGCTCTCTCTGTGTCTCTCTCTCGGCGTTTTCGGCGGTAACTGCTCCTGCTTCTCGGACACCACACACCTACACAAAGGTTTCTTATAAATATATCATTGTGTGTGCAAACACTCTTGAGAATGGGAATCCAAATGCAAGAAAAGGAAATGCACTTTGAATGTTAATGTGGAGCCACAATGCATACGAAGAGAAGAACTACCAGCCTATCGCTTGCCTTCCTCTACCCGCAAAAGCCTTAGAGAAACATATACATCTCGCTGTCTCAGAATATCTTGAGCATTTTGAGCTACTGGATGAAGCCTAGTTTGGCTACAGAAAGGCTCATAGTACTAAGACAGCATTAGTGGTAACCTCAGAGGAGATACAGAACATCATGGACAGTGATGGAAAGGCTGTGGTGGTACTGTTGGACTTGTCTGCCTTTGATGCTGTGAGCCACGTTATCCTGAAGCAGAGATTAATGGAAATAGGAATTGGTGAATCGGCATATGATGTCCTATGGTCCTTCCTTTCGGAAAGAGCAATTTGCGGCATTGAGAGATTATTTTCCACCCCTTTTTCCTTGCCATGTGGTGTCCCGCAAGGGCTTTCGCTCAGCCCTACTCTATTTAACATTTATGTGGCTCCACTTGCTAAACTGATTAGATATTTTGGTTTCTCAACCATCTCCTACGCTGATGACATGCAAATTGTTGTGTCTAACACCAGTAACTTTGAGGAGGTGGCACAGCATTTCAATAGTTGTATGCAAGTAGGGGTTAGTTGGATGAGTAGGCACTGCCTTAAATTGAACTTGAAAAAAACAGAGGCACTCTGTTTTGGCAGGGACACCTCGTATTGGAATGATTCTTGGTGGCCTAAGTCCTTGGGTGCTTTAGCTATCTCTGTCCCAAAAGTAAGAAACCCAGGAATAATCTTTGATTCCAAACTTGCTTTCACTGACCAGACTGATAAGCTGGCCTCCAATTGCTTTTACCAACGAACTATATTGAGAAATAGTTTGACCTTTAGTCTTTTTGAGTTCCAGAAAACAGTAGTCATCTCATTGGTTTTATCGAGATTGGATAACTGCAATGCTCTTTATTTGGGCATGCAACAGGGCTCCTTGAAAAAATTGCAAAGAGTGCACAATGTTGCTGTGCAGCTTATTAAGAACATCAGGTAATATGATTCAGTTACCAAGGCTTTGGAGGAGCTCCACTGGCTTACAATAAATAAGAGTTGTTTTTAAGGCACTCTGTTCACCACACAAAGCCCTCCTTAATACTGGGCCAGCCTACCTAAAGAGTACATTTGTCTGGTATAATCAGGGTAGATTTCTTAGGTCAGCAACCTCCTAAAATGGTTAGAGTACCTAGAGTTTACACTGCCTCATGGGGTGGTAGAAGTATGATATACTCCACTTGCAAACTGTGGAACCATATACATGTAGGAAAGTGGGTTTCTGTTGCAGTAACTCCCCCACACACACTTTATGGCAGATTTCTGATGCCCTTTGACTGAGTGTGCCATATAAGTCCCTTGTAAATAGGGCCTTGTTACGAGAGAGGGTCTGTTAGGGCTGAAGTGTGTATTGTGGCACCAGGAAGGAAGGAAGGAAGGAAGGAAGGAAGGAAACACACACACACTCACTCACTCACTCACTCACACACTCACACACTCACACACACTCTCTCTCCCCGCAGGCTGTGGTGTTGTGTTTCGAGTTAGATACCCGTATATAGGTTTCCCTGAATCATGTCCTTATATAGGCACAACTCGCTTTGCCCTTATTTAGGCATAGAATCCCAGTCCTTATATAGGCATTAGCCATGCTAACCAAATACAGGCATGGTCACATACATCCGTCCATCCCACGTCACAACGAGTTCTTAGAAACCAGACCCTTAAGCCGAACAGGACTTTCCCTAGCTAGGATTATTGATTTCTCCAAGAACTCATCAATTATGCATGAACTACTATTCCTTAGGGGTTCATCCATGACGTCTTCCTCTGCCTCACTTTACGTCAATGCTAGCATTCCTAAGCACCCTCCAGGTGTAAATATACCTTCCCTTACCATAGCAAACCACGGCACAACTCAGCACGACTTTGACTGCATGGTTTGCCACGGCAAGTTCGGAAGAGACCATATCCCGGCCTGACGCACTGACCAGACGCTGTCATCCCTGCTTGCAGAGACTCCAGCTTCCAGTGTTCTGACTTCCTTTGCGGGGTGTTAGACTTTTGAGACCAGAAAAGAGATTCCCACCTCTCTCATTCTAAAGGTATGGAGCTGACAAGAACCTAGAGGGACTCTTGGCATACTAAACTTAGTATATACCATACTATAGAAAACAGCACCTACTTCTTACCTCATACTACACTGAGGTTAGGTACACTGGCGTAGAACTATTTAGAAGCATCAGACGAGGATTCACTTTTTAGCCTTTGTTATTTATGTATGTATATATGATTATATGTCATAGCTAAAAGACACTGCTATTGCAGTATTATTTCTTCTTACTGCTTACGCTGTACGTATTATATCTTGCTTACTGTCTTAACGATTGTAACAGCTCATATCTCTTACACCAGAAACAAGACTGTTCAATAACTCCTTTTATTGAACCGCCCGTCTATCTATTTCTGTGTAACTCTGAAGAAACTAAGCATGACTGAGTGAAACTGTTATCTATTGTTTCCACCATTCTGAGACGCGTTCCGATTCTAAGGGAAACAAAGTTGTAATGTTAATGCGGTTGTCAGAAACTAATCCTTTCTTGTTCATTCGAGAAGTTTCTAGTGACCTCTGAGTTAGCTGCCACACACAAGTAATTAAGTTTAATGTGCTCGATTGGGGCATACTGACCTCAGTCCTATGCCGCAGCTATAGTGTATATTATTCCAATGCGCACAGCCTATAAGGGAAATAGGAACTACACTACAGTGTGTTGTGGCTAAACTAAAAGAGTCGACATGGCACACCTTCCCGGGTGCCATGCCTATACACCACTGCCTGTGGCATAGGTAAGTCACCCCTCTGGTAGGCCTTAAAGCCCTAAGACAGGGTGCACTATACCACAAGTGAGGGCATAGCTGCATGAGCAATATGCCCGTACAGTGTCTGAGCCCATTCTTGTACACTGTAAATGCAGTGAAGGCATTTGGAGTACATGGGCTGGGAGTTTGTCAACTCGAACTCCACAGCTCCATGATAACTTTACTGAAGACTGAGAAGTTTGGTAATAAACTTTTCAGCAGTATAAACTCACACTGATGCCAGTGATGGATTTATTATAAAATGCACTCAGAGGGCATCTTAGAGATGCCCCCTGAAAAACGACCAACTTCTAGTTATATGGCTGACCAGTCCCTGCCAAACAGCCACCTCCATATAGGTTTCTGACTTCATTGGGTGAGAGCCTTTGTGCTCTCAGAGGTGAGAAACCAAGCCTGCTCTGGGTGGAGGTGTTTCTCTCCTCCCCGTAAGAGGAACTGCAACACTTGGTGATGAGCCTCAGAGGCTCTCACTTTGAGGTAGGCTGATTTGGGCAGCTCCAACTAGGGAAGATGCCCGCCCCCTGTCCTAGCACCACTTTTTAGCGGCAGGACAGTCTGGAAAATTAGTAAACGGTGCAGGAGTGTCCACCTTGGCCTAGCACAACCCTAAGGTCGCCATGAGATGAGTCACCCTAGAGGACAGTAGCCTTTAGCTACTGCCCTCAATCTCAGTAAAGCCCTTACCTTTAGTATTTAAGGACTCCCCTGAACCTTGTTGCTCAGAATAGACGACCTATGAAGAAGGACCAAAGAGGCGTGCAGTAGTGGAGAAGAAGATGATGACTGACTTGGCTCCAGCAACCCTGCTCCAATAAACCGGCATGGCCCGCAGTCAGCAACCTCCAGGAACCCCGGGGACCTGTGCTACCTTCAACAAAGACTCTTGTCTCATATGGACACCAGATTTGTCCAGCAAGAAACCAACACAAAGACTGGATCCAGGCAGATATGCGACACTTGCACCACTCTGCACTCGACGCCTACGGCCCGAGTCCAGGTGGCCCACCAACCCAGTAAAGTCTACCCAGCGATCCTGACCTGGGATCCAGCATTGGACGACCTCTCCTGACCTCCCTTTCGACGCCTGCAGCCTCAACCTGAAGGGTCCCTGTAACTGGTGAGAAAACCCGACGCCCAAAGACACCCCTGCACCTGCAGCCCCCAGGCCTTGGTGTGCCCAACCGACCGTGTGCCGGCATCCCCCCCACTATCCAACTTACCTCCTCAGTCATGGAATTCCTTCAGCCAGCCTTCGGAACTGAACCTGCAGTTATTTTCCCTAACCGAAGAGCTCCATTGGTTTCAACAGGACACCAGACGCTTCCTTTGCACTCTGTGCCACTGGTGGTGCACTCTGTGCTCTATGGGGTCCCCCTCCAGTGCTGATCTTAACCCCCAGGGCCTGCATCCCTGAACCACAGGTTTTTAACAGTAACCAGAGCCTCTGTGAGGTGTCCCCAGCCTCCATTGGATAACATTGGGCCCAGTGACCTCTGCACCCAGCCACCCCAGCGCCGTTGCTGGTGCAATACCTACCTTGGTCTGACCCTTGCCCAGTGTTGACCAAAACCCCTGGAGACAAACTCTTACCTGTAAGTTACTCACCTGTCTTTTCCCCATAGGATTGCATTGGTCTCACTGTATTGTACTAAGTGTGATCCCGCATACAAAGTATCTCTTTTTGTATTTCAAAGCATTTCATGCACATATAAAGTATTGTTTGATGGTATACAAACCTATTGCCAGTAATTTCAAAGTATTGCATAGAAGTCTACTTACCTGTAATTGAGTTCAACTTGGTTCCTAGAAATAAAAGTAACTAATATTTTCTTACAAACTTTGGCCTGGAGTCAGTCATTGAGTGTGTATTCCTGCCTTGTGTGAATATGTACGCGAAATGCATTTACACTACCCTCTGATAAGCCTAACTGCCCAGCCCAGCTACCAGTAAATTGTGAGAAAGGTATTATGTACTGTAACCCGTGCCTAACAAAAAATGAATGCGTCCTCCTGTAACGCAACTGGAGCTATGTAAAGCACTCTGATATCCGATACCATCGGGTCAAGTTCGCGCTATATAATACTCCGTAAAATAAAAAAATACAAACACAAAACCTCTGCTATACCTTTAGGGACTCAATGGACTCTGTGCACACTATACCTCTCTTTGGTATAGTATATACAGAGCCAGCTTCCTACACTACCTGCGCACCTCAGAGCCCAGCAGGATTTAATGACCTTTAGGAAACATTAGAAGACATGGTTATTTTCATCTTTTTTGGAAGATGTGGGGTTCCCCATGGTATGGTATATCTCTGTTTTGCAGAAGCTAGTGCCAAGACGCCCTTGAGCAAATGTTGCACTTTATAAAAATAAATATCAAATAACAATCAGTAGATTTGTAGAGAGCTACTTGTCACCCATGAGGGTATTAAGGAGCTGGCAGGGTCCAGTTGATTAGCCGTGTCTTCAGGGACTCTGGAAGAGATGTGGCGGTCTATAGATGAAAGGGTAGTTTGTTCCCTGTCTTCTCTGCTAGGTAGGGAAAGGTGCGACCTCTGCATCTGCTATGTCGGATGTGGGGGTGGGGGAGGGGGGGGTTAGAGAAAGGGACGCAAAGGGGAGGTTTCTGGTGGGTTGATGGAAGTTCTGGAAGTGGTTCAAGTTGGTGGGTCTGCAGTTGTTTGGGGCTTTATATTCATGGGTCAGGAGCTTGAACTGGGATCTTTTCTGTACAGGGAACCAGTGAAGTTCCCTGAGGTAGGGAGTGTTGTGGGTTTGCTAGACTAGGGAGGTCCAGGCTCTGGAGACGGAGTTGACCTGAGTCATCATGGTTAGCTTGTTGTCAAGAATGATAGCTAGGTTCCTAGCGTGGTCAGTGGGGGGTAGGAGTAGGTCAGAGTTCTGAGGACCACCAGGATGCATCCAATGGAAAGGTATTGTTTCCGAAAATCAGTACCTCTCTCTTGTCCATGTTGAGCTTCAGGATGTTGTCATTCATCCAGTTGGCGACGTCTGTCATACAGTTGTGGAATTTGTTCTTGGTGTTGTCTGCAGAGAGAGAGAGAGTGAGTTGTGTGTTGTCGGCATAGGATATGATGTTGAATCATTGGGTTTTGGCGATGCTGGCCAGAGGCGTCATATAAGTGTTGAAGAGGGTGTGGCTGAGTGAGCATCTTTGAGGTACTCCACAAATGATTTCCTTGGGTTTAAAGTTGAAAGGGGGGTGGGGAGGCAGACTTTTAGTTTTTTCCGGTTAGGAAAGAGACAGTCCATCTGAGAGCAACTTTTCGGATGCCTGTGTTGTGCAGCCTTGTGATGAGTGTGTGGTGGGAGACCGTATCGAAGGTTCCGTTCCTGATGTCAGATGATTTGTTGCTTGATAGCTTTTTCTAATACTTTGTCCGGTAACGGGAGTAGGGAGATCGGTTGGTAGTTGTTGAGTTTGCTGGGCTCTGCCGATGGTTGCTTTAGTAGGGTGTTGACTTCTGCATGTTTCCAGTCCTCGAGGAACTTGGCCATGGCAATTGAGGTGTTGAACAAAGTGGTGAGTACCTGGCTGATTCTGGCTTTGCCTAGGTTAAAGATGTGGTGAGGGCATGGATCGGTTGGGTCCCTGAGTTGACAGAGTTCATGGTGAAGGCAGTGTCCTGTGGTGCGAGCTGGCTCCATTCGGTTAGTAGGAATTTCTGTGGTGGTAGCGGGGTCGTTGTGTTGCTTGAAGAAGTCAGTGTCCTTGGGCTGGGCTTTGAAGTTTCTGTAGTTGTTGGCGATCTTGTAGTGGAAGAAGTTTGCAAGGTTGTCACAGAGTTCCTTCAATGGGGTAATGTTTGTTGAAAGCTGAGGTGATGTTGAAGAGTTCTTTTCTATTATTGAAGCTTGATTTGATGTGTGAGGCTAAGGCCTTTTTCTTAGATTCTATCAACTGTCTGTGGTAGACATTGAGGGCTGTCTTGAAGGTGGTCTTGTCGTTTGTGTCCTTGCTTGTGTGACATCTCCTTTCCAGTTGGTTCCAGTGTCTTTTAGCAGTTCTGAGGTCTTCAGTGTACCAGCTAGCCTCCTTGGTGGACCTTCTGTGGGTGTTGTGGCCAAAAGGAGTGACACTGTCGGCACAGTTGGTAATCCAAATGTTTGATGCTCTGGTCTAGGTTGTTGGAGTAGATGTAGTGGGTTGTGTTGAGGGTGTTGATCCATGTGTCCTTTGAGACTTTGGTCCAGCTGCAGTGGGGGGGCTTTGAGCAGACTGGGGGCGGAGGTCCATGAGCTGATGACGTTTAAGTGGACGATGCAGTGGTCGGTCCAGGGGAGTTACATGGTGTGGCAGTACCTGATGCGGTTGCTGGAGGTTAAAATGGGGTCTAACATGTGGCCTGCAGTGTATGTAGGGTTGTTGGCAAGCTGTGTGAGTCCGATGTTGTTCATGCTGTCTAGAAGGTTGGTAGTGTTGATGTCATTGTTGCCATTGGAAATGGAAGTTGAGGTTGCAGAGAAAAATGTATTTGCTGGAGTTTATGGCAAGGGGGGGCGATTAAGCAGTCGATGTTGTTGAAGAAGGCTTGGGTTGTGGTCCTGGTGGACGGGCTGCAAGAGTGCCCCTGATGAAGGTTTTGCTGTCTGTTTGGAGCCTGAAGTTGAGGTGTTCCATGGCTGGGGTGATGTCGTCATTTGTGGTGGTGCATTGGATGTTTTCCAGGGCTCGAAAAATCCAAAATATTGTACTAGTCCTGCAGGGCTAGTACCTTGAAAAATCTCCTCGACCTAACTGCAACCTACTTGACCTCCGTCTCTGAAAGCGGAGTAAATGTGACAAGATAACAAGATTTAAAGGCATCTTTATTGCTCATTAACTTTGTGAGCAATAAAGATGCCTTTAAATCTTGTTATCTTGTCACATTTACTCCGTTTTCACAGACAGAGGACAAAAGGTAGTTTGTCTTTCTACTCGCCAGAAAGGGCGAGTAGGACCTTAAAACAGCTCGCCCTAGTTAAATTTAGCACGCATATGCGAGCGGTCGAGTGGATTTTTCGAGCCCTGGTTTTCCTGGTGTATAATGGTGATCCCTCCTCCAGGCTTGTTGATGCAGTTATGGTGGGTGATCTTGTATCATTCAGGTATTGTTGTGGCGATGTCCAGTGCAGAAGTGGGGTTTAGACAGTTCTCAGTGAGGAAGAGGACGTCTGGTGTGAGATTGGAGATGAGATCCCAAATCTCGGTCGTGTTTACATAGTGAGCGTGTGTTGAGAAGGGCGCATGCAGGTTGGGGTTAGGCATCGCAAAGAGCGGGAACAGCAGGGTGAGCTCATCTGGGAAAAGACAGCGGAGAACGGACAGAGCACCTGCGAAGCAGTACATCACGAAGCAACAGATGGAGCAGACCAAGGCTGGGGCGCTGGTGGCGGCGGCCGCCCTCGCGAACAGTCTGGAGGTGACGACTCGGCCCTCCTCGGAGGAAGAGGCCACGCACGAATCGGACTCTGAGAGCAGTGTCGCGCTGTTCCCCTCTGCGACCCCGCAAGTCATCAAAGACTTATATGGCTGATTGTATCCGCAAGTATATTTTTTCTTGTTATTTGTAAATGCAGAGCGATCCTCTGTAACGTGCCCGCGAAGCTGGCGGGTCGACTCACACTATCCTACATTTAAACGGCACAGGCTCCGTAGTAAGCTTTATAATATTACTGCACTAGAGTACGCCACATGTGGAGCGCAGGCAACATCCCCCAAATGGCAAAGGCGCTATACATGACCAATGAGGTTTCTTTTTTGTTTCAGTTCAGTTGTATGGTCCGGTATAGTTGGATGACCAGACCGAGTATTGGGTTGTTGGGGGGAGGGGATGGTCTCACGGTACCGGGTACATTGAATGGGCTATTGCATCTGGTAAATGTATTGTTCCTCCAGCAGACACAAACGTATAGAAATGACGTTGCAAGGTAAATGCACCATAATAACATGGAACATACGGGGCATGGGGACAGTACAGAAAAGATATAGGATACACGCACAGCTTCAACGCCACAAAGCACAGATAGTGTATCTCCAAGAATCCCACATGACGGACAGTGAAGCGGTAAAGTAGCGCAAAAAATGGAGGGGACAAATCTTCTCCACCTCCTACTCCAGTTACGCCAGGGGTGCCACAATATGGGTGAGGCATGGAGTACCATTCCAGGCAACGGAGCAAAGAGTGGATAAGCTCGGGAGGTACATATTTGTGAAAGGCATGTTAGACGGTCAGCTTATTGTGCTCGGCACAGTATATGCTCCGAATACGGAACAAGACAAATATTGGGAAGTGGTGAGTGGAGCGCTGGTGGGTTGGGAACCGCACCCCTGGATACTGGGAGGGGATTGCAATGCGGTGACGGACGTAACACTGAATAGGTCACACCCGCCGCTACATGGGGCGGGCGTGTTTAGGCAAGCCGAAGCACTGAGCAGGTGGGCAAAGGGATGGGAACTGTGCGATGTATGGAGAATGAGACACCCCACGCACAGAGAATACTCCCATTATTCAGCAGTGCACGACCTGCACACAAGGATTGACAGGATGTACTGCTCCACCAGAATAGCAATGCAGACGCTCAACGCCACATACTTACCAAAAACTTTCTCAGATCATAATCCACTTGAGATAACTATGGCATGGGGTAGGGTACCTACACCAGTCCCCACATGGAGACTATGGCCGCAGCTGCTGGACGACCAAGTGCTCCGCAGCGACCTTTCTGGGACCATAGAACACTACTTTGCAATCAACAGCAACACGGCGTCAAGCAAATTGATAGAATGGGATGCTTTTAAATCCGTGATAAGGGGGAAGGCAATCAGTAAAACAGTGGGGGTCCGGCAGGAAATGCATAAGAAACTAAAAGAGATGGAGGACGGCATGGGTACGCTAGAGCAGGACGCAGTTACGCGTGTCGACTGTAAGGGCCTACTGCAGGAAGCAAGGATTAATCACGCAGAAACACTAGAGACACTACGGGTCATTGACTACCAGGCATACACGAGGAGAGCCCATGCAGAAGCGGATAGGTCTGGAGCACTCTTGCCAAGCTGATACGGGATGCTCCCCCTACAACGGTTATACACGAGATAGAGACATTAGATGGAGGAAAGGTATATACGCAAGCAGACATTAATACAGCCTTCCGCCATTATTATGCCACATTGTATAGCACCACAGACCAGGACCTAGAGCCCCGAACGGCAGACTTCCTTTCTGCTCTGACGTACCCAAGGCTCACAGAGGAGGCACAGAAGGGCCTCACCGGGCCCATTACGCAAGCTGAGATTCGGGCAGCTATAAAGACCCTCCCGCGAAATAAAACCCCTGGAATGGACGGGCTCCCAATAGAATTTTACAGCACATATGCGGATCTCATAGTCCCTCAATTGGAAACGTTGTACAAAACTGTCTGGAAGGAAGGGCCCTACTGTCCACCACAGTGCAAGCATTGGTTATATCACTTCCGAAGATGGGAAGGGACCCTGCGGATATGGCAAACTACCGGCCACTGTCCCTACTAAACTCGGAATATAAATTATTAAGCAAGGTACTGGCTACTAGATTGCTTCCCTCCTTGCCTAAGCTCATACACATAGATCAAACAGGGTTTTTACCTTCATGTAGCACGTCCTTGAACATTAGAAAATTGCACCATTTGATGTCGGATAGACGGTAACCTACACAAAGCAATCCGCGCCCTGCGATCCAGCATAGGGTTCTGGACAGCACTGCCACTGTCAGTGATGGGAAGAGTGGCCCTTACAAAAATGGTGGTACTACCAAGACTTTTATACTATTTTACTAACCTACCATTAATGGTACCACACACCACGTTGAAAGTATTGAACACGATGCTCATTGAACTAATTTGGGGCAACGGCAGGCGCTGTATCAGCCTTAAAAAGATCCAAGTGGGTACACGAATGGGGGACTGGGAGTCCCAGACTTGCGAGCATATTACTATGCATGTCAATTGCAGTGTCTGTCTTACTGGACGGCGGGCCGCAACTTGCAGGAAATAGGGTACACAGAGGCAGACATCGATAATGGTAAATTACATGCATTGCTGCTGCCAGAAGGTGGTCCCCTAAGGAGCCCCCCCTCGTTATTAGACACGGCGCTTCGCTGCTGGAGGGCGGTGCTGCAATATACACAACCATCCAGGGCATACGCAGGGAATATTCCCTTATTGGGGATCCCCCTGTTGAGTGGTAAGCTTACGAAGCGCAGATTAACACCGTGGCTGAACGCGGGGATCGCCATTACGTCGGATTTGTTCGGAGATGGGACGCTATTAGATCATGACACATTTGTTAGTGAAACTGGGGCCCTGGAACAGTTGTATCTCATACACGCTGCACTGACACGATACGTTAAAAGGCACTGGGCCCCGAACAGGCAGGAACCCCCCACGAATGAACTGGTTAAAATGGTGCATTATATGGGAAGGGGTCGGCATCCTATCAGATGGTTATACACCGGCATCAGCACGCATACCGCGGCCCCTCTGGACACCCTGAAGGCGGCGTGGGAAGGAGACATCGACAGGCCCATCACAGACCAGGAATGGGCAAGGGTATTAGAACACCCGAGGAAGGTATCGCGCAACACAAAATTTAAGTTTATACAGACCATGGTGCTGCACAGGGCATACCTTACCCCGCATAGGTTGGACAGAATGTTCCCCCAGACACAATACCAATGTCCGAGATGTTCATTAGAAGGCGCTGACCTAATACACATGTTGTGGACATGTCCAAGAATACGTAGGTACTGGGACACTATAAGGCATAGAATAGAGGAAGCGACGGAGCGGGAGGTGAAGAACACGGTGGAGGAGTGCATTCTAGGATTTCATACACAAGTGCATAAACACAAAGTACAATACCGACTTATGGATCTTGCACTTATATTAGCCATACGTAACATTACAATGAGGTGGAAATCACGGAGACCTCCTGACGGATTGGCATGGCACTCGGAACTAATACGATGGGGCACTGCAGAGAGCGCAACACTACACAGGGAAGAGCTTAAAGGGTTGCGGAAAGTACCAATAGCATTAGAATGGGATGCTTTATTGGAAGCTCTGAAGTCCATAGCGGCAGCTGAAACCCAGCCATAGGAATTACAACCTAATACATATAAAAATAACTAAGCCCTAAAGCCAATGTATATGCAGGAGGTATCAAGGCACACACACACACGATCAGGCAACAAGCATAGGCTGAAGTTTACATTTACAAGACCGGAAGGAGTGGTACGCGTGAGATCGGGGAGGGAGAGACGAGGGGAGTTTTGGGTAGTTAGTATCAATATTGTAGTAACATGTTTGTAATAAATGTCCACCTTCTTTTAGTTCACTGTTAGACAATGCACCAGCCGCATTAAGATGTTGTATATATCTAGACTGTGGAGGAGGGCTGCGAAGGACTAATGTATACTAGACTGGATGTATAAAATGTTACAAGCTATGCACATTGTAATGATGTAACGGTAAATAAGAAATGCAATAAAATGTGTTTAAATAAAAAATTGCAGGTTGGGGTTTTTTGTTCAGGTGGTGTCGGGTGTGTGTTTGGGAGGGGCTCGTCGGTGGCCTGGTGTGTGTGCAGTAACAGGTGAAGTTGCAGTGGGTGCAGTTAAAAGGTTCTACCAGCACGGTGACAGTGTTTGTTTCTGCGTCTGGGGTCGAGGGTGTAAAGCTCAGCTTGTGTATTTCTACGAGGGCTCAGAGGACCAATGGTTGTGCTGCTGGGCATGGACGGGTGCAGACGGGTTTGCCTTATGTGCTCCAGTAATGCGTCCACTGCACAGTCGTGCTGCGACCTGCATTAAGTAGGGCCTGGGGTGGACGACTTCTGTTGACGGCGGAACAGACAGTGGGTAAACCGGGCAGCGATTGAGTCAGGCTAGAACAAGCAGGAAGTGGAGGCCACAGGCAAGTGGCAGGTAATGTGTCCAGGTGCCTACCTATGTTTTCGCGCATCAGCCTGCTTTAAGTAGGTCCTGGGGTGGGCGGGGCTTCTATTGGCATGAAGAACAGTGAGTGGGAAAACCCGGGCAGGGAAAACCAGGCTATGGTGGTGTCACTGGATCCGGCTGGAATAAGCTGGAACTAGAAGCCAGAGGCAAGTGGCAGGCTAGGTGTCCAGCTCTGATCTGGACAGGCCATGGGAGGAAATACTGCTTTCTGCCCTGGACAATGCAGATAAAGCTGCTTTTTGTGAACACTCTCCTGGCACTTGGGCTTCAACAAACTCCCTAATTTCCCTCTTTTACCTCATTTTTCTCTGATGTGCACTGTAGCTGACTGACTTCCTCTCAGGCTCTGAGGGCAGTTTGATGATCCCAGGGTTGTGGAATTTGTCAAATGAACTGCTTTTCCTAGGGACTAAAGGCAACAGAAATCTACTTGTCCTAAAAAACAATCTACTTGTGCCACCTATCTATAACATCAATCACAAGGGCCAACACAGAAATATTTGCCCAGTATATAGCTATAGTATATAGCTATAGTAAGGAAGAGGTGTGGCGCAGCGGCCATGGCGACTGACGCCGGACGCTGGGGATCACGGTTCGATCCCCGGCACCGACGGCAGATTAGCCCAGCACCATGTGACTCTGGGCAATAGCTTGCTTAATCTTCCCGACGGCCCCCAGGGCCGGGAAACCTACGTGTAGCTGTGCGCTTTACAAATATAGGATTATATTATTATTATTATTAAGTCTAAGTTAATGTTTTCAGGCTAGCTTGTATGTAGATTGGTGAATGGATATAGATATAGCATAACTTGAATGAATGTACCATTAAGGTGGTAAATTACAAGGCTGTGTTGTGGGCATGATTGTGCCAGAAGTTGTCAAACGTGCACAACAAGTTTATGTACTTGCGTAGTTCAATCTGGGTGTGCTGCTGAAGTAGAAAATACTGAAACAACTTAATGGCCTGGTACCATGCTATGCACAGGATGGTGCTGGAAGTTGTGTTTAATATGTACTGCTGATATGATGAAGGGGATCTGTTCACAAAGACTGGTGTATGTAGGGATAATAGTTGTAACGGGGCACAAGTAGAGGAATGCAAAATTATGCCTGTTTATTGACTGTGAGCACCGGAGTGCCACAGCTTTATCCTCCTTACGGTTAGCAGGGCTCGAAAAATCTGAAAAATGGTACTAGTCCTGCAGGTCTAGTACCTTGAAAAATCTCCTCGACCTAACAGTAACCTACTTGACCTCCGTCTCTGAAAGCGGAGCAAATGTGACAAGATTTAAAGGCATCTTTATTGCTCATTTGCTTTGTGAGCAATAAAAAGGCCTTTAAATCTTGTTATCTTGTCACATTTTCTCTGTTTTCAAAGACAGAGGACAAAAGTTAGTATGTTTTCCTACTCGCCAGAAAGGGCGAGTAGGACCTAAAAATAGCTCGACCTCATTAAATTTACCTCGCAAATGCTCTCTTCTTACCCTTGACAGAAACCAACATGCCTCGGGCTATATTTTTCCACACCCCTGTAATCCCCTTTTTTAGACAGCTTTTTTTTACCTTCAGTACCCTGTGCTTGTACATGCTTCTTCAGATCGGCCCCATGCGCCCAAAAACGTAAGGTTCAAAAATTGAGTGCAAGAATTAATTTTGGAAAAAAATCATGAATTACCTAACTGAAAACCATAAGCTAATTTGTAATTTTTGCTGTCAATTTAAAAAGGAAGTCTTAATTTCAACTTAAATCAGTGTCTTATACTGCAGAACGGAAGTCCTGGATCCCACCGCGGAACACCAATGCTAGAAATGTGAATATTATTTGGTGTGGGTTGCTACCCGCCTCAAGGAGCAATAGCAACCCTAGTATCTATAGCATCTATAGCACAAACAAAACAGGATTAACTTAGGCCAATAAGTAAAGCATTTTTGCAGTACCAAAACAGTAATAAAGTCAAAAAACAAAACAACAAAAATCCCAAACTGAATTAGAAAATTGACGAGACACCAAAATGTCAAAAGTTTAATGAGGGAAATCGACTATATGAATTTTTAAAAATGTAAGAAATAGCACCAAAAAGCACAAAGCACAAATGGTAGTCAATGGTCACGGTTGACTAGGACCTGGGTGCAATTTGAGGCTCACTGCGATTAAGCATGGGTTGTATACACCAGCCAGTTTTTTGTCCTGGTCAAATATTTTACCTTCTGACTTGGTCCTTAAGTCTCAGTTCCCCACAGGAGTAGACTTCTAAAGCCCCTCTGGACCTCAGGGGAGGCACGTAGAGACTCAGAGTGTCAAACAGAGGCCAACAGTCCAGTCCCAGTCTAGTTGCCACTGGTCAACTGGTCAGTTGCAGGAACACCCTCTTGTAGCATGTTCTATCCCTCTAGTTTGAACAGGAGGTCAACCATGACTCTTGGTGTCCTCTTCTGTATCCTGACTACAAGAGGGAGCAGGTCCAGTCCTTCAGGACTACTCTCAGGTGACAACACCAATTCTAGGTCTCTTCTGACCTGCAACTCAAGGAAGTGTTCTGAAGTGCATGCCTGGAGGTGCCACATTTATTCCTGGCACTAGCTAGTGGGTGGGAATAACATTTGGGCACATTCTAACTAATGGTTTAAAAGTTCCAAGGGCCAACCCTACCCACTTTGGGAATTCCCAAGATGACGGACGTATTCCCCCCACTCTAAACTTGGGCTCTGAAGGCTGGCTGTGTGTGGTCGGAGTGTACTATGGTAATTCTTGTGTTCTCCCACATCTAACATTAAATCTAATTTGATGTAGCCACTGTAACCACAGTAAACCCAGAGATAGACGTTTGGGAGGGCAAAAGCAATGTCCCTCAGGAAACAGACAGTGGATCCACAAGAATTCTCTTGGCATCCTGTTCTTTCCCCTTTCAAGTGTGCCTCAGGGTTATAAGTAAACCCAGGGACATAATTCTGGTAGGCTAAAAGTAGAGACCTTCCACAACAAGACGGGGTCCACAAGAATTGTCTTAGCACCCTCTTCTCTCCCTTTTAAAGTGGGCCACAAGTGCTACATGTGAACCCAGCAGACCTGTCAAGCAGGAATTGATGCTGTAGTGTCAAAAGGAATGCTCACAGTCCCCACCCTGGGTATTCAGAGGAGTCATCTGTGCCCACTCTGATCAGCCTGTTTTCTCCTTTGAGGCATTTCAAACATATTCGCTCTACTAAATAGTTACTTATTGGCTGGGAGAAGTTAGAGAGCCAATGCAAATTAGCCGTTAGAAATGTCTGACAAGGAAAAGGTAACTTTCTAAAAGTTACTTTCCCTTAATATTTATCAAAAATCCGACTTCACCATTGAAATGGCGTTTAATCGAAACTCCAGGATTTAGCGATTTGCAGAAAATAAGCGCCTTCAAAATTTGAGAAATTTTATGTTATATTTTTGAAAGGTTGAAAGGGACATGTTTTTCATGCCTCAGCTTCTTTCGAAACAAGCTAACGTGAGGAGAATGTGCCTGTCAGTTATGGGAGCCAGCAACACTGTACGCCTGGACTCTTGTTAACCTAATCAATGTGTGATGATGGATCACTGCCCCTCAGCCGCGAGTGTGGTTTCCATTGCACCCTCAAAACCATAAAAACACCATCTTCCGGCTTAACAAACATTTCTTTCCAAGAATAACCATCTTAACGCGGCATCTTTGTGGATCTTTATTTGACGCACAGTCTGTTAAGAAAGCAACCGTTTCCGTTTGATGCAGACAGACACATGAAGTTCCATTTAAGGGCAAGATTGCAATGTGCTGTTGAGAAGGACACCTGACAGCGAGTGGTATGGCCAGCCATCAAGTTTGTGACAGAGTGCAAAACTCTAAATCAGTTAATTATCAATATTGACCACCTCACTGGAATACGAATCTCATTAATAAATTTTCGTGTTGCAGGTCTACAATAACTACACTGCAGGACTCCTACATCACGTTATAATTTTGCGGGAAACTGTCTGTGACTGTGCATAGTAAATGTGCAGACCTACAAAGTATATTCAAGCCTATTGATTTTCTTTCCTCCTCAAACTAACAAAATTAATATCTTCTCGTCCATCTAAGTGGAACAATGCACCCTTACAAGAAACACTCCAGAATCATCAATAACTTAATTTTCATATTCACATAGGATTCACAACAAGGATCAGCCAGCAGAGAACTCTCTGTACTCAGTGAAATTATATGGCGAAAACTAATACCAAAATGCTATGAATGTCACAAATTGCATGAGCAGTGAAGCAAAAATAACCCAAGAACTAGAAGCCAGCCATACACACTGGTACAAAAATGGACAAAACACAAGGTTTATTAGCAATAAGTATACAAACCGAAAAAAAAAAAAAATTAACTTCAGAGGCAGGACCTGCGTTTTTGCTCATCCTTCAACTGTTTCTTTACACTTCTCTAGGCTTGCCTACTCAACATTCTAATGCTATCTTGTAACTCATACAGGAAACCCTATATCCCAATCAGGTATAGCCAGGTGGCTAATCAAATGTATTCAAACTTGCTTCATTAAAGCTAAAAGACCTTTACCTGGTTACTTCCAGAGCACATTCCACTCGTAAAAAGTGAGCTACACTGGCCTTTTTAGGAAATATTCCCAAAGCTGACATTTGTAAGGGAGCTTCAGGGTTGGTTTACCCCACACACATTAACTAAACACTACTGTATGGATATCTTAGCACGCCAACAAGCCATTGTAGGTCAGGCAGTGCTACGTACCCTTTTTCAAACTACAGTAACTCCCACAGGCTAGCCACCGCTTCTAAGGAGGGACTGCTTTACAGTCTATGCGGAGCATGTGTATCTACAGCCACACATGCTGTTGAACGGATTAGGTTACTTACCTGTAAGCATCTGGTCGTGGCATGTAGTGCTGTATATTTACATGCACCCTCCCCTGATACCTAAGGCCGTTGTAATTACATTACATATTTATGTGATAAATTGACATTTGGCTTGGACATCCTTGTTCTTACACACTCCTTACACTTGTTTCTCACCCGCCTGTGGGAAAACAATCTTACAAATGAGTGGATGCCCGTTGCAGTATCACTGAGGAGGAGTGACTCGGTCTTGGGACTCTAAAGACTTCTTTAAAGGAAAATAAGTTGCGTAACTCCAGACCTAACACTAGATAGCAGGAGTAGGTAGAGCATGTGAATCTACAGCACTACATGCCACAAACGGATGCTTACAGCGTAAGTAACATAATCCTTCCAAGACACAAGCACAATTTGAAAACATTACTATGCAGAAGCATTCTTGTTGTGCCATATGTCATGATATGATTGCGAATGGAGGGAAGGAAGCCTGAAAGTATCTGTTACAAGAAGGGTCATGCATGGAGCGTGCTCTAAAGCAGAAGTGGGGCAAGACATAAAATGGCAAAATAATTGGTAAGGCTCTGTGACTGTTGGCTCTGTGCCTATGTTGGCTCTTGCATCTAGAGCAGGCATTGGAATGGACAAAGTGAATCTGTCTGGCTATGTATATTATCACATCTTTTGTGTCTATGCATCTTGTATGTGAAAATCCTTATTACATTTTGTTCCTCGTGGTGTTAACATGGTTTCTTTTCAGCTATGTTCTTTGTAACTCCTTTTTCAGAACTAGAAATGAATTGGCTGAAACACTTGAACTCTTGAAAGCACAGATAGACCCATCGTTGCTGAAAAAGCCCGAACAGCAGGATGGTTCCTCCAATGACAGTCCTGTTCCAAATGAGAAAGACCTCAAACCTCAGGAAGAAATTGTACCTTCAAAAGGTGTGTCTTTCTCTCTCATGCTAATTTAGATAAGAGTTCAGCTTATCATTTGAAAAAGCAACAGGAAACAAAAATGAGTTGTGTTAAGTTGCAACAGCTCTAGGAGATGTCATTGCTCTGGAACTCTTTTGAAGACTTATGAAGCCCTGTAACATTGTGCACTGTACCACAATCTAGAATACTGCTGAAATTCTGTCTCTGAATGGGAAATAACAAAAAACAGCTGGAAAAATAGTGACAATCAAGTAGGAAGCCAAGGCCCTTTATCTTGAGTTACTCTCCTCAAAAAAAGTTTTGTTTTTGTGCACAATGGGAGAACTGTCTATGCTCTTTATTTTGTACTGTTATAATCATGTGCCTTCTTCTGATTTCTTGTGATCTTAATGTCTTAATGCAGGGTTGCATCCGGTTCTAGAGATGAGTGTTCTGCAGGCATCAGCTTTCTCTTTGTAACCTTCATAGATCAGGATTTTGGTGCTTGTTTCCATATCTTTTTTTTCTTCTTGCTGCTGACACCTTGTGCTCCTTAAGGATCCACTCCTGACTAGCCACATGCAATGGGAGAATATGGATTGTGTCCCAATAAGATTCATGCCTTTATGTCAAAAATAAGCTAAGAAAGTGTCCCTCTGGTTATCATTTTAATTTACTGTGGCGGACATGAGCACCGCAGTACCAAATAATCGTTGCTGTGAATCAGCGGGACATTTCACAGAGAGAATAAATGTATGACCTCTGTGTGACAGAAGACTTTTCAAACAGGAAAGTTACCAAACTAAGCCACAGAATGGTCATCCCCTTAAATTTGTAGGCCATTTCTCATGATGGAAATTTGTCTGGCTTTCCGCAGACCTGCTCTTAAGGGAAGTTAGCTGCTGCTACATCTGAAACTTCAAAATATATAAGGCAGTTAGATGTTAGTCATTGATTATTGTAGTTTATGCTTCTCCTTCTTACTGCAAAAATAAGAAAAATATTTTGAATATTTACCTCCTGAATTGAAAGGACCACTTACAGGAATTCCCGTCCTTTTATCCACCTACTTTAGATTTCAGACCATTGAGCTACATGCCATTCTCGAATCATAATCCATTGCAATAAATATAAAACAAATTAACAAAATAGTTGAGTTCAATAGTAAATGGGTGGACCTGACATACTAGTGATTAATGACAGTGCTCACACAGTAAGCAGTTCTTTACCACCAGACTGACCAACTTACTCCTAGAAAAGGCCTCACACGCTGCTCTCCAATCCTTGCAATGAGAGCTTCTGTTGTAGAAAAGGCCTGCATCAGGTCTGAACAATTCATGGTTTGTACCATGAAAGCACTGAACGTGAATGAGCCAGCTTCATGCCACCCAAGATGTTATTTTTCTCCATTTATTCCTAGGGAGTCTGCTCGGATAGTTATGCATTCCAGTGTTAGAGCATGCTCTGAGAATTTCCTGCATTGCTTTCTATAGCCCAATTTAGTATGTTTATTTATTTGCTTATCTCACTAGAACACTTCACTTAAAAATCTATTGAGGTTCTTAATGCATCAAATAAAATGGCTGTATAATATATTTAGTTTATTGAAGGGTTAATTTTAGATTATGTAAAAAAAACATTGGGCATCCTTTTTTGTGTATATACAACACAATCCATCTCAAAAAAGGCCTACAGTTATGTCTCAAAGCTGGACATAAAATATGACATTATCAAAATTTGCTAAGAAGTTATTGCGTGCTTTATCTCCGGTGATGCAAAAATCCGCTTTGAAAATAACTTCAGGCCACCTCTGCAGAGGTTCCAGAGGGATACGGCAATCTGGAAGAAGCTCTCGCTGTCGCTGCTGGGTCGTGCGGCCCTTTTTAAGATGATGGCGCTGCCGCGGTTTTTATACGCGCTCCAAAATTACCCAGACCTAGTCCCACCCAAGTACTTTGCAGATATTGAGGCTACTCAGAGAGACCTTCTGTGGAGTGGCGCACCACGCATAGCTCACCAAAAACTAACACTGGGGTGGTACGATGGTGGTATAGCACTGCCGGACATTCGTAAATATTACTGGGCAGCGCATCTCTCGGCTATCAACCAGGGCACGTACGGCAGTGGGGATGATCCCGAGTATGGGATGGATAGGTGGCTCCTCCCCGGGGGAAACTTTGAGACCGCACTCTACTCGCGGCCTAATAAGTTCCACCTCACGGGGCCTACAAAGCACTCGGTCCAACTGTGGCACATTGTGAACTGGAAGCTAGGGTGGGCTGACAAACTTACGAAGGCAACCCCGCTCTGGGTGTCAGAAAGGCTCCGGACGTTGGGTCCCACTAAGGGATTTCGCAATTGGGACCTAATCAGGATATCCCATATAGGGGACCTTTGGGGATCCAGGGGAATGGTGACCTTTGCCTCCCTGCAGCAGTCCCACGAGTTGGCACACTTGGAGTTCTTCCGGTACATGCAGGTTCGGCACTCTCTTCAATCTAACATTCCACCCGGGACAGCGCTCCCGGAATCCTCCCCCTTAGAGGATAGTTTGCTTGATGGCTACCTGCCGGAAAGGGCAATATCCCTCACATGCAAAAAACTCGTACGGCACTCTCCGGATCCACTGCGCTCCCTCAGGGGGAAATGGGAGGCGGATGGCCTGGAGATTGATGATGAGGAATGGAGGGAGGCGCTCTCTTCCCCCAAAGAGGTGGCGATATCGGCAAGGTTGCGGCTGATACAGCTCAAAATATTACATTGGGTGTATGTCTCAGGCACCAGGCTAGTGTCGATGGGGAGGAGTGCAGATGGGCTCTGTCGGCGGCAGTGTGGGGAGTGGGGGACATTTCTTCACATAGTATGGGAATGCCCGCAAATTCAAACATATTGGGCAAAGATACATGATTGTATGAGCGAGGTTTGTGGGGTAAAGTTACGGCCTGAAGCTAAGCGGTGCCTCCTGAACATTTGGGAGCCCACGGACCTATCAGTAAAAGGCAAATTGTGGGCAACGCTGGGGCTGGTGATTGCAAAACGTAACATAGCGCACCTATGGGGAGTGTATGTTTCGAGGGGGTGCCACGGGAAATGGGTAACAGTCTGGTCTTGTTGGAATGCGTACCGCGGCAACATCTGCGAACCTCCCATCTCCCCCCCCCCCCCTTGAAGAAATATTAACCCAATAATGAGATGGTACTGTCTACCCCTAATATGCTGTCCCATGTTAAGTTACAGAATTGTCTGTGAGTCCAAGGATGAAACACTGTAACACCATTAAGTGAAAATTGTGCAACGACCAACGTGTTTGTTTGTTAATAAAAAGATTTTTTTTTTTTAAATAAATAATTGCGTGGAGGACACCTTATGCAATGATTGTGATCAAGTCTGCTTGCCACGTTCAGTGCGCCATGTATGAGTATATTATATTTCTTCAACGCAGTACCAATGCTCAATTCTTCATGAAGTTTTCTTCCCTCGATCTTTGTAGAATTGAGAAGCTTGAACTAGTTAAAGTGGTACCAGGTGCATCATTCGTCTTTACCTATCTAACATATCACTCTTCATAGATACAAAACTCAGCCTTCAGTTTATCAAGTGATTTCACATTTCCTTTTATACCGATTATCTTTGAAATGGCTATTTTGGCCAATTTCTTGAACCCATCCCATCCAGGTCAAATTTTTCTGCCTGTACTTTCCATCGCCAGGGTAGTTTCTTTCAGCTCTTATCTCTTACTTTATCGTAGAATTTTTTGTGGCTGTCTTCCAGGATATGATGCACATAGAATTGACTGGCAGAAGGCCCTTTCCCTCCATAGGTCTTGCCCTATCAATAATCTGTTTTGTCCTATTAATAATCTGTTGATTCAGATTAACAGTTCTCCGAGTAGGCAATTGCCCAGTCATTAATGACCACCAAGTGAGAACAAACATTGGTCAGTGAGATGTCATCCTCACACAGCAATCTATGCAGAATAGGTAGCAAAAATGCTATATGCTGTGCTGTGCCACAAAAGAGATTGCAGTACATCTTCAATCTCCCCATAGGAATCCAGTGTGGAATTTTCCAGAGAATTTGGAAAGTGACATCTTTAAAAGAGCTGGCATCTTGGGAGCAATAAGGGCAGAGTCATTGAGTGCTGGACACTCATTCTTAGAATTTCAAGGAATACATTTCAGTTGTACTCCCAAAATACTGCCTGTATTTTGAATATTTCAGTGCCTAGGTACTTGAATCCCTCTCCACGAATTTGCAGCAAGTAACATGACAGAGAGGATGTGACACCATTCTCAACAGGAAACTAGGAAGACTTTGATCAGTTGATTCTAAATCCAGACTGAATACTATATCTGTGGAAATAGGCCATGTGTCTGCACTGTATTTGCAGCAATGTGTCTACACTGAACAGAAAGATATCTGCATAGAGCGGCTTTCAATCCTCTCTATCAACCTTCTATTGAAATACTGCACTAAAGGGTCTGTTTGACCCAGCACTTCAGCGGTTCAGAAGCCATGGTGAAAAGAGCTGCAGACCAACATAGTACCTAGCTCCATCTAGATCAAAGCTCAGGAAGAGAAGTTTTTTTCATTAACAATAGTAGTGTGAACATCATATAGCAATGACACTTATGTCAGGAATTCCATCCCAAAGCCAGTTTATCATAGAACCTTCAACAGAAAGTATCACTCTATTGAGTACATCATCTTCTCAGCATCCAGTGACCAAACTGCAAATGAGTCCTCAATACACCGAGCTCTATCCTTGCAATTTGGAAGTCTCTGTAGAGTTAATCTTGTAGAAGTGAGCTAAGTAACATGAAATCTGACTGCTCTGGGTGGACTAGGAATGAGATGACTGCCATCAGCCTATTTACTTGATGATTTCCCCTGTTTAAGTATCAAGGCAATAATAGTGTGTTACATTCCTTCAAACATTATACCCCTTGTTTGGAACCTTGAAACTATTGCAAGAGTTTATTCTCCATCACTTCTCCTCAGGTCTCCAATCAAGTGCCAACGTTTTGCTTTTTTAAATATAGGGGACATCAAGGTCATTGAGTTAACTGTCCGGTATCAACATAATTCCATTGCAGTCTAGCTAACCCTTCATCATAACGCCCCATGCCACCATAAGGGGTCTTAATCATCTCTTGCCACTGGAACTTATCAACCATCTTACACAGCCAGGCTTTATTGCCCACCTTTTACATCCTCTAAATACATATGTAATAGCTCTTAGCCACATTTCTGTTATTTGATCATAGGGCAGTGCAACTCAAGCTCATCCTGTTTTTCACAGGAGAATGAGAATGCTCTTTCCTTCATGAGACATACCGATTCTAGTTCTTTAACCCATTTGCAACAGGTTTTTTCTTAAATCCAATTTTAGACTAAGTCTTTGAGCCCATCACAGTTTTATAGGCCTGTAGCATTGTGATGCTAGGGTGAACAATTGCCAAATGTTTCATACAGTGTTGGGATGATGCTGGCTTGAATTGGTGAGTAACTGTCAGACTTTGGTACCCCACTTTATGAATAATAAAGTGGAGTTGTTGGATTGGTTGTTTCCTTGAAATTCTGTATTGCGGGTGGGTAGTTCAGAGTTAATTGGAATAAAGACCAAATACAGATGGAAACATGTGCATGGAGCCCAGTAGTAGTAAAAGTCTAGCCATCATAAATTTACTTTTTAATAACTCCTGATCGTTACATCAGATTTACTTCCTAGTTGCTTGTTTCAATTATTGTTTTCTTTTTAGCTAAAGTGATGTGGGATCTTTTTTGTATTTGTTTCTTGACTATAATGTTGTTTTGGTGTTACTATCTATATATTACACACTTAAAAAAAAAATGATGTCTTGCTGCTTTTTCCATGCTAACAAGAGTAAACATTGTATTCCACACAAAAACCTATTTTACTACTATATGCCAGATTGTTTTGATTGTATCGATATAAGCTGTGGCTGCGTTCCCACATAAAGACCACTCTCCCTATAGTATTACAATCTAGATTCCTACCCTTTCTACTCTTTTTACTGAAAAAATCCTGATTTTGTAGCTGCAATGTACTGAGTTAATGCATGTGTGAGAGGAGGGGTTATTTTATTCAAAGCATATACACACAGACTGAGAATTTGCCTACCTGACATGGCATTTGCACAAATCAAGAAGCTCCCAGTGGCAATCTTTCTAAGGTAATTAACCAGGTGCTTGTGAACTTGATAAGCATACCTTACAATTTACAAACTAAACACATGAATGGATAAATAACGAAATTAATATTGGCCTAAAATATGCATATTTTGGTTTATTAGTACATCTGCTGGCTGTGTACCAATATAGCTTAGCAAAAACCATAGTGGAATTAGTACTTGAAGCCTGAATTATTAGATTGGACCTAAAATACCATCATTAAATGTGTCTGACGGCAATTGATTCAATGCCAACATTTGGAACTGAGATGAAACATGATACCTCTAATTTTGCCAATGATATGCCAGTGGTGAGCTACACCAGCCTTAAGATTGGAAAGTGATGGGTGAAGTTGAAGACAGTCGCCCTAAGTGGGAAGGATATGCCCAGGCGTGGGTCCCATGCTCACTATGCCTTTGGATTGAAGGTAGTTTGGCTGATAAGGGGTGATATCCTGAAACCGGTGCCAGTATGCTTGTTTCTGGTCCTGGGAGGACCTGGCCTGGCAGATTGGGCTGAACTGTTCCCATGGGGAGCAGGGTCAAGACTGATCTGCATATGGCTAGGTCAAAACTGCAATGGCATAGTGAGCATGGCGATGGATGTAGGCCCAGATCTCTGTAGTGGGGGTGAATGTTTGGCAATGTTCAGCATTCCGTCCATCATTTTGTGTTGCTACAGAATTATGACCATCAAAATGGAGATGCCTGCGAAAGGTATATATTTAAACATGCTACTAATGCTAATATTGTTATAGACCATAATCCCTTTAAAAATGTTCAGAAGAATGTGCAGGGGCAAATTGAATGTCTAGGGGTAATTTTACAAGCAGAGTTCAAATGTGTAATTCTTGTCCTAAACACACCTACCCTTTGTGGCATCATTCAGTTGATTGGAAGTTTTAATTATCCAATAAAGGAACCTATAGCTGAACATATTTATTTACAGTGTGTTTCTAAAGTGCTCTTTTTTACTGCATGGTATTAGAGCACTGTACAATTACAATCATTACCAATTAAGATAATGCGCATACTTATATCCTCATGTCAACAGAAGAAAAACATGGAAATTTGGGAAAGGAATAGGAGATACAAATGCCTTTCTTTAACAAACCGCTCTGTACATCTGCTTTAAAATGTTAAACAATTTGATGTTCGCACTTTTATGCCATTCCTAAAATAATTTTCAAACTTTAGACATCCCAATAACTGATATTAATGTAGTGTTTTCTTCTTAATCCGATCTGAATTTCTATTGGCATGGTTTTTTTATTGCTACAATATTTCTATTTAATTCCTTTTACAAATCTTAATATCTTCAAAAATTATTCGTGTTGGTTTGACATTTTTCACATAAACAGGTACTTCACCTGAAAAAAGAGGTGACACATTTACAATTTTATGTTGAATTCCCTTGGGAGACCAACACCACTTATTGTACCCGCCCTCTCCAGCAAGCCTGCTACAATTGTAGCTCTCTGTCCCGATTTTTTTGTGATCCAGAGAATAAGAAATTGAAAGTCATAATCAGCCATGGGTTGCCCTGTTGGCTACCTAAGACTGTAATTGTGTCTGCAAACATTGTTGAAGCGCCTACTTATTTCCATTACAGCTGGGCTTTTGGGAGCTTACATTGCAGGATTTTTTGATTATTTTGTAAATTGTATTATATTTTGTGTTCACAGATGAAGAATTATCCATAAAGGAGGAAAAGGCACAGGAAGGCTTAAAGGAGGAGAAAGATCCAGACCAACCCATAGATCCAAAGGAGGACGGGCAATTTGTCAAGCGGGAGAAGGTTGATGATAGTGTGAAAGAGGTGGTGGCTGTTCAAACTGTGAAGAAGATAGATGAACATATTGGAAAAGAGAAGGTAGAGGAGAAAATCATTGAAGACAAAGTGATAGAACAATCAAAAGAGACAAAGAGTAAATCAACCACACTAGACAACAAGGACAGCATTGTAAAAATAGAGAAATCTGAGGAAGTTGAATCTTCTGAAACTACTCCTGAACTCTTGGGCACTGAAAGCTTTATTGAAAGCAAGATTATCAAGTTTACCAAAGAAGAAAATGATTCCTTTAAGGAAAATGTAAAACCTGTGAAAGTTGAAAGTAAGGATCAAAAAGACTCTGATGTAAAGAATCGTTCAGATAAGGTTAGTGAAGTTGAGAGATCAGAAATATCTGTAATAGTCAGATGTTCCCCAGAGGTTACAGAGAAATATACTGAGGAAACTGAAAAGCTTAAGAATGATCAACAGGCTAAAATACCTCTGAAAAAGAGGGAAATAAAGCTAACTGAGGACTTTGATAGCCGAAGTAGAGGATCCTTGTGTAAATCTGTGACGCCAACAAAGGAAATGTTAAGGGAGGAAGGGAAAGTCGATGAAGAGGTTGTAAAGCGAACTCCTGTATGTGCAATGACTGGAAGTGACGGAAAGCCACTTGTGAATGGGGAGGTGAGCAATGGAAAACTCATTCCTCTGGGTAAAACTAAAACTGTTATAGTGAACCTATGCAGCACAAAAGAACATATATCATCTAAAGAGGAAAATGGCTTAGTAGGAGAGAATGCAAACTCTGTTATCAAAAGTGTGGCCACTGCAAAGACTGAAAACAATGTGGCATTAGTGGCTAAAGAGGTTACTGACCAGAGGTCTGAGAAATATAATCACAAAGTATCTATGAATATTGATTCTCTTTTAATGAGAAAGCAAAAAGGCCTCATAGGTCAGGCTGAAAAGAAAGTGGGAGATTTCACAACTAAAGGTGAATCCAGTGCAGAAAATAATCCTGAAGTGACTACTGAAAAGCCCCAAACAGATTTGCTTCCTCAGATGAAGGAAGATTTTGGACAGCCTGAAAAATTAGAGACTTCACTCTCTTGTAGCAAGCAGACTGCAACAACTTTGCTATGTAGTAAGGCGCCTCAAAAAACCTTGTCATCTTGTACTCCACCTGAGACATCCTTGCCTTCTAGTGAACCCCTGAAGAAACCTTTGGCTTCTAGTGAGCCACCCCCAAAAATATTATTTTGCAGCAAAGCACCTCAAAACACTTTGTCTTCTAGTGTGCCACAGGAGAAACCTTTGTCTTGTAAAGAACCTCAAGAGAAACCCTTACCTTGTGCTGAATCTCTAGAAAAACTTGTTAATTGTAGTGATTCACCCGAAAAAATCCTGTTTCGCAGTGAGCCACCAGAAGAATCCTTGTCTTCTAGCAAGCAACCAGAGAAACCTTTGTCTTTTAGTGAGCCTCAAGAAAAACCTTTGTGTTGTGATGAGCCACCAGAGAAACCCATTCCTTGTGACGATTCACTAGAAAAAGCACTGTCTTGTCGTGAGCCACCAGAGAAACCCTTGTCTTGTAGTGCTCTACAAGACACGCCGTCCTCTTTTAGTGAGCCACCGGAGAAATCCTCATCTTGTGATGAACAAGCTAAATTAATTGTTACTAGAAAAAGGGGTTTGAGAATTAGATCAAAGAGAAAGCAGAATCTGTCAAAAACAGCATCCGCTTGCCCATCACCCCCTACTACTCTGTCTGCAAAAGGTTTGTTGACTGAAGAAAGCATAGAGTTGGACCATGAAACTTCAGAAAACAAAATCTCTGATGGCAAACTAGAAGAGAAAACTAGGACAGAAAAACAACAAATAGAGGCTACAAAAGAAATATCAGAGCCTCTTGAAAGTATACAGGTCTCTAACAAAGAAATACCTTCAAAGACTCAGAAAAAAACACCACTTTACAAAAGCAGAGCAAAACATAGGCTGCCCTCTGAAGAGGAAAACAGTGGAACAGAAAGTAAAGAGATGACCTCTGAAAGGCAGAAAGATGGTCTTAAATTGACAATTAGAATTGCAAACAGGAAGAAAAAGCCAGATGCACCTCCAGATAAAGAGTCTAAAGATGATAAATCTCTGGAAATGTCAAAAGAATTTAAAACAACGAAAGAATTCAAGGATGTTGAGTCTCTCCTTGAAAGTGAAGGTCATAGAACAAAGACAGAAGTTAAAAAGGCAAAATCCCGTCAAAATTCTGAGACTCCTAAATCCAATGACATTACATCTCTTACAAAGTGTGACGAATTAAAGGGTAAACTTTGCCCTAAGATGGCAAAATCTCTTCCAAAAGATGCAGATCTTATAAATACTGAAGAAGAGGAAGGAAGTATTGGCCGTTCTTTGAGGAGATCTCCAAGGATATCAAGACCCAGTGTGAAAGTGGTTGCTGTTAGGGATCAGAATTGTGAGAAAAAAAAAGCTGAAGAAGAAGAGAAACCACCTACACAGTTGCCTGATGAAACAGGTGAATCAAAACCAGAAAAGGAATTTCTGTCAAAACTGAAGAAGGTAAGTCGGAGTAGATCGAGCTTCATCAGTCCACCTTATATGTACAATGCGTACTCTGGAGTGTATATTTCTTATTGCTGTATGTGAATTGTTGCCAGTTGAAAATTCCTTATTTTAAAACGCAATGTACACAACATCCTCATACTTTAAGAAATATGTTTTGTCTTGCTCACCCACAGTACATTTGTGAACAATGTCAAAAGCATAAAACAAAATACTTAGCAAACAGTGTGAGCATCTTTTTATACACCTATAGATATCATGTGTATGTGTAAAAAAAAAAAAATATATATATATATCCGAGAAACAATCAATCCTTCATATTGCAAAGACTGCGCCGAGCCCCAATTCTTTTTCAAAAGCGTGCTTTATTTCAAGCAAAGACAAACACTGTCCCGACGCGTTTCGGAACCGTAGTTCCTTGGTCACGGGTCAAGAGACGTTTACGTGCATCACATGATATAGTGCAAAAAATATAAACAATACAAATGAAGGACTACGGATACAACTTTCTTTAAGCAGTGTATCACCGCCATATTGGAATGGTTTCACTATATCACCTTATATGAAACATAGTTGAAAAACAAGTGTTCTCTGACATACAAATAAAGAATTGTTTCATCATAAAATAATGTTAATTTACCCAAGTGGGTCATGAATGCATAAACAAAATTAATTTCACTGTATCGATATATACATCAAATTGATGAACGAGTGTTTCTCTGATATAAGACTTTCATCGTCAAATATTTCTCTACCCTAGTGGGTCGTGAATGCATAATCAAGGATACTTGAAACAAACAAAAGTAACAATATAAGTATGCAAGTGAATTGTCCTGCCCAAGTGGGCTAATCACTACAAGTGTGTGATGTAAGAAGTGATACCATAAAAGGCGAAATATTACTGCCATTCTTTCCACTCAGTTGAACACTCCGTCTCCTGAAAAAATATAAATCAAATGCACCTATCATTAAAATGAATTTTTAGAACTATTAAAATTACTACACAAACATCTTACAACAAGGCAATACTTTCCGCTTCATAATATCAAAAGATATTTAAAAAAAATATTTAAAACCATAGGAAGGGCAAGTGGTGATCAAAATTGTATATACTTCAAGTATATTATGAGTATATTTTAACCAAGGTGGACTGCTAATTCTTCATCTTTATTTATACCCCCAGGGGTCATAGTCTCGTATTTAATTATCAGTCTAGATTCTAATCTGCGCAATTCCTGCGTTCTGTTTCCCCCTCTTTCAGATTTCACAATCCTGTCCAGGGCACAGAATCTCAATAACCTGCTATCTTTGTTGTGACATTCCTTAAAATGTCGAGCAATGGGATATTGCCTATCCTCGTTGGTTATTGCACGCATATGTTCTAAAATGCGCAGTTTCACCTGGTTAATGGTACTACCAATATAAACTAACTGGCAGGGACATATTAGTGCATAGACACAGAAATCGGATTTGCAATTCAGGTGTTTCCTTATGGTGAATGGTTTCATGGTTTTGGATAAAGCAATCTCCTTACAATTGAAGCTGTTTCTGCAAGCTTTACAAGAGGTACATGTAAAAAATCCCTGAATGGTCGCTCTTCCTTCAATCCCTGGAAGATTATTTTTACAGAGTAAATCCTTCAAAGCTGGGCATCTGCGAAATGTTATGTTAGGGAAATTATCTGTACAGTTTGCGAAGGTTTCATCGATTCTTAACACCTTCCAAAATTTATTTAAACACTTTCTAACCCCCTTGGCTTGATTACTGTAAGTGGTAATAAATCTTACTGTTGTATCCTCCTCTTTTGTGTTTAAATCAGTCTCAAACATTACATCTCTTTTTATTTTAGCTACTTTCTCGCAGGCCTTTCTAATCACTTTTTTGGAGTAACCTCTTTCTTCAAATCTGTCTTTCATCTTATTCATCTCTTGTGTAAATGTGATGTCAGAGCTACAGTTCCTTCTGGCTCTTAATAGTTCCCCGTAGGGGATACTATTAATAAGATTAGTCGGATGGCAGCTTGCTGCGTGCAGCATGCTGTTACCTGCCGTACTTTTACGAAACAGTTTGCTCTCCAAACGATTTTCACAGGATGTTACTTCTACATCCAGAAATTCAATTGTGTTTTTGTTCATTGTGTGAGTGAACGTAAGATTGAGATCATTTTCATTCAGGGTATTTACAAATTCAACTGCCTCTGTCTCATCACCTTTCCAAATGCAAAATATATCGTCGATGAATCTTGCCCAGAGGACAACATGATGGTTGAAGGCACTGATGTTTTTCGCCACTTGCTCCTCCCACCAGCCCAAGTACAAACCCGCGTAACTGGGGGCGAAGCAAGTTCCCATCGCTGTCCCCTGGGCTTGACGATAAATGATATGATCAAAGATGAAAAAATTGTTTTTTAAACAAGTAGTCATCATGTTCAATAGCATCTCTGTGTGCATCAGATAGCAAATAGGTCGATCTTTGACGTAATACCTGCATGCTTCTATCCCCAAATCATGAGGTATGCAGGTATAAAGACTGTTGACATCTAATGATAGTAACAGATAATCAGGTTCCCAAATTACATCTTTGATCATTCTTAAAAAATGACCTGTATCCTTGATATATGAGGGTAGGGTTTCTACATATGGCCTTAAGAAATGATCAATATATTTAGAAGTGTTTTCTAACATACTTCCTATAGAAGCAACAATCGGACGTCCTGGTGGGACATCTTTGTTCTTATGTACTTTGGGTAATAGGTACATAGCTGGTAATTTCGGGAATTTACAACATAGAAATTTATATTCATCTTCGGAAATCAAATTTTCATTCTTCCATTTTCCCAGATCACTGACAAATATTTCATTACTTCTTTCATAACAATTACTGTCACTTTTGATGTAACTCATTTCATCATTTAATTGACGTTTTCCTTCTTCCAGATACATATCTAAAGGCCAAACCACCACGTTTCCACCTTTATCTGCCTTTTTGATAACTATCTGTTTGTTATTCTGTAGTTCCATAATGGCTACCTGTTGTTTTTTGGTAAGATTATTAAAAAACTTGGGTTTTTGTTTGGCAAGTTTCTTAAATTCTTTAAGAACACCTTTTTCAAACACTTCAATAGACTCGTTATGAATCTGTGGTAAAAACACGGATTTTGGTTTAAACCCACTTTTACCTGAGTCATCAATCAACAATTCCTCCTGTGCTAAAGTGTTCAATGGATCATCAACCAAATTGTCATCAACCAATTCTCTTAATGTGTGTAAGGTTTCTATATCTCCAATAGATAACATGGGTTCCTTCGCATAGGGTGTATGTATTGGAGGCTTAACCTTATTGTCATACCACTTTCTCAACTTTAATTTGCGTGTAAAAAAGAATAAGTCAATCCTACTGTCAGTGTAATTAAAACCTCTAGTTGGACAGAAAGTGAGTCCCAATGAAAGTACATTATATTGTTCTTTAGTTAGTGGGAAATTAGAAAGGTTCAATACCGTAAGAGTGTTCTTCATGGTATTGCCGTTTTGCCTCTTGTCACCATTCCCATCAGGCTTTGTATATTATATATATTATATATATATATATATATATATATACTCACTGAAAAAACCATAGGTTTCAGGGGTGTTATAGTTAGCTGGACTTTTCCCTCGTACAAAACCCTAGAAATTCCCCTGTTATAGTTAGTTCAGCTAACTATAACTCGCGCCCCCGCAATGCACTGCTGATGACATCACATATTACATCACTCATGACATGGTCAGTGACATCACTGATGACATCACTGATGACATCTCAAATGACATCACTGATGACATCATCCATTGAGTATGTGTTTCTGAACAGTTTTATTATGTTTAATATATATAGGGAAAAGCCTGTTGAAAAATAAGTGGGTGTACAAGTGTGTGAATGGATGATTTTTAGGGGTGGGCGGAATTTGCGGAATTAACCTTCGCAAATTATCGCGAGAATGTTTAAAATTATCGCAAACAAGCAGAAATATCGCGAAGATGCGAAAGTTTTTTTCCGGCATGTTCGCGCGATTTTCTGCATGGTTGCGGGTCGCCAACTTACCCATGTGGCTGCTTGCGGGCGCGGCCATCTTGTTTTGAGTTGTTCTCGCGGTGCATGATCGCGAGAAGAAAGACGTGATCGCGCGACGCATGACGTCACTGCGGGCGCGAACTGTCGCGAGACAGCGCAAATGGCTAAAAACAATACAACATCTCATGGAGAACGCGACCGGATCAAGAAAACTTGTCGGCGAACGCAGGGATTCAGGTAAGGCGATCGCGCGCGCGCGAGAATGTATCATTTTACAGCGCGAGCAAGAAACAAATTATCGCCAAGCTGCGGAAACCGGAATTTTTGACATTTTCGCGCTCTCCGCGGAACGCAAAAATGTCAAATTATCGCAATTTCCGCGAACGGAACGAAATTTTTGCCCAGGCCTAATGATTTTCTAGGTGCGTAACTGAGTCTATAAGTGAGTCATTAAATGTATCTTACTGCAGACTAGTGACTAAACTGTGTGAATGTCTGTATGTGTCTGTGTGTTGGTGTATAAGTGGCTGCATGGTTTTGTGAATAGCTATATGAGTGTCTAAATGCGTTATTGATTGGTTGTCTGAGTATCTGTATGGGTGCCTGAGTGTTTGTGTGGGTAGGGTGTGTGTGACTCTGTGACTAGATGTGTGAGTGGGTGATTCAGTGGGTGCATGTTTTTAAGAGTGCATCTTTGATGGACTGTATGGTTGGGTGAGTGTATGTATGGGTGTGTTAGTGATTGAATGTATATCTCAGTTGTACATGTGTCAGTAACTACATATGTGAAACGCAGTGTATATGTGTGTAAGAGTATATAACTATCTATATGTGAGAGTGTGTGATTTTTGGAGTGGCTGTATGCGCCATAGTGCAAGGATATCTGTATCATGTGCTGTTTGTTTTTCTGCAGGAAGACACAGAATTTGTTAGTATTTTTATGAGTAAGTGAACTTGAGTGTTTTTTTTTTTTTTTTTTAAAACCTTTATTCGTATAAGTCAGATAAACAGCTATTTCGCCGACATCCCGGAGGTTCGGCAGCTAATCAGTAAACACATGAAGTCCTCCATAGCTCTAATGCAGGATAAAGACAAAGGTTTCATTTTTAAAAACTACCAACAATAAACACAACAAGCAAGGCAGTATACACCACAAATTCGTGCCAGTTCCCAGCGGGGGCGCGGCCCCATTTCCAACATCAATTCAAAGCCACCGATCGGGAGGATGAGGGAGAAGCAGAGGCGCTAACATTCCAACGGAGGTGCATCAGAAAGACCCAAGTCGGAAGTGAGGCTAGGGGGAAAGTTGCTCCTCTGGTGGTTCAATGGCAGGAGGCAGACATATGCCCCCCCTATATTGGTTCCAACTTCCCCATACCTTATGCCATTCCTTAGGCCTCCCCGGTGCACTATACACCGTTTTTTCCCGAAACATGCTCCAGTCCATGTTGTCCTTCCATGCATCCAGGGTGGGCGGGCTATGAGAGCCCCACAGTCGTGCTATATCTCTCTTAGCCACCATATTGCCTAGGGTCGCCCATTGAGTCTGCGCTGCGTCATAATCTGTAGGACCCCACACATTCAAAAGACAGCGCCGCGCCTCTGGGTGTAGTACAATACCCGTGACCTCCTGCATCACAACGTGAATCCGCTTCCAAAAGTCCGCAATCACACCACACTCCCATATGATATGTAGAAAGGTGCCCACCATCCCGCAGCCCCTCTTACATAGCCCATCCTCGGAAAAACCCATATGGACCAGCCGGGGCCCAGTGACATAAACTCTGTGCAGTATCTTAAGCTGGACCAGCCGTAGTCTGGCGGGGATCGCGACCTCCTTAGGAGAGGAGACGGCATATTGCCAATCCTCATCGTCCAGCTCAAGGCCGTCCCTAGTCCACTGATCCCGCACCCCCAGGAGGAGGTCAGTCCGGACGTTCACAAGCTTTTTGTAGATTAGGGAGATTGTGCTCTCCGGCATATGGCCGTCCAGGATCCGGTCCTCCAAGGGAGAGGACTCAGGCACCTTTTCCCCCTCAACGAGTACCGACCGCAGCGCATGGCGCACCTGCGCGTACCGGAAATATTCCGTGCCCTCCAGCGCATATTCCGTCCGTAGCTCGTCAAACGACTTAATCCGCCCCTTGGTCAGCAGGTCACCCACCCTGGAGATGCCGATCAGATCCCATTTCTCGAATCCCTTAGAGTGCCAAAGTTTCCCCAGCATATCGGAGTCATACAACGGAGTGGCGAGGGTGAGCCTACCCTTCCAGCCCAACGAGTTCGTGACTGTCTTCCACACATTCACCGCCACCCCGGTCGGCCCCGTGAGGGACCCAGCCGGGGGCCTCGAGTAAAGTGCTCTATAGTATCCACCCCCACGCAGCAACCACCGGTCCATAGCGAAGCCAGGGCTAAGCGCCGGGCCGTAGACTCCATGATTGATCGCACTCAGTTGGGAGGCCCAATAGTATCTTCTGATGTCGGGAAGCGCGATACCCCCGTCGTACCAAGGAAGAGTTAGTTTTGCTATCGCTATACGCGGACGGCCGTCCCACAGCAGCGAGCGCTGGAGACTCTCAACCTCCCGAAAGTAGCTGGCCGGAACCAGCTCTTGGGTGTTCTGCAGGGCATAGAGGAAACGGGGAAGAGACATCATTTTGAATAGCACAGCACGGCCAAGGACGGAAAGCGGCAGCCGCCGCCAGCCCGCTACATCCCGCCGCAAGATCGCCAACGGAGGGACCAGGTTCCTCTCGTACCGTACCGTTGGGTTGGTAGAGATATAAATCCCAAGATACATGAAACCCTCCCGGGCGATCTGGATCGGGCAATTCCGCGGGGGAACCGGGACGTCTCCACACATGGCATACAGATATGACTTCCCCCAGTTAATGGTTAGTCCCGAATTCCTCCCGAAGGAAGTCAAAATGTCGCAGACAACTATGAGGGACTTCCGGGGGGAAGTGAGATAGAGCAGGATATCATCGGCATAAAGGGAGATGCGGTCCTCGTGGTCAGGTGACCAGCGAATCCCCCTCACATCTGGGTGCCATCGTATCCAGGCCGCCAGCGGTTCGAGAGCAAGAGCAAACAACAGTGGCGACAGAGGACAGCCCTGCCTGGTACCCCTCCCCAGCTCGAAGGGACGGGACGCCCTACCGTTGACCGCGACTTTAGCGAGAGGTCCTTCATATAATAGTCTCACCCAGCCCACAAATCCGGGTCCGAAGCCGAATTTCACAAGCGCAGCCCACAGGTATTCCCACTCTACCGTATCGAAAGCCATCGTTGCGTCGAGCGCTGCCACAATGGCCGGCTCCCGCATCGTCCCCACCCTTGCGATCACTCCGTGGATGCGCCTAAGGTTCAACGCGGTGTTACGATGCGGGATGAAACCGGATTGGTCAGGGTGAATCAGATCGCCGATCACCCTGACCAAGCGGTTAGCAAGGATTTTAGCGAGGATCTTCGGCTCGGCATTAAGGAGCGAGATCGGCCTATATGAGCTGCACCTGTTCCTGGGCTTACCGTCTTTATGTATGACCACGATTGTTGCCAGGCGCTGGTCGCGTGGGAGGCATCCCGTCTCCCGCGCCTCTACGAACATAGCTCGCAAATGCGGAGCGATCTTATCCGGCCGGAGTTTGTAGAACTCAATTGGCAGGGCATTCGGGCCCGAGGCCTTGCCCGGACGCAACGAACGGATAGCCCCCGCGATTTCGTCGACTGTGATATCGCCATCAAGATCGTCCCTGTCTATGTCGGAAAGGCAAGGCGAAGCAAGATCACGCAGGAGTTCACACGAATCCCCAACTGGCCTGTCCGACACGGAGGTATATACCGTGTGGAAGTAATCCGCAAAGCACTGGACTATGCCATCCGGCTCCGCGACAACGACGCCATCCTCCGTCACGAGGTCCGGCACAACACGATTGACGCGCTCCTTTTTATCCAGCCACGCGATTAATTTCCCGGCCTTGTCCCCGACGTCATGCAGACGGCCCCGCTGTTCCCTACTCATGGCTTTGGCCGCGTCCGTCACAAGGGCCTTGTACTCCGACTGCTTAAGGGTCAAATTGTGCAGCGCCGCCGCCGTGACCTCCCCCTCCAATGCCAGCTCCAGATCCGCGATCTCCGCCTCAATATGGGCGACCTCCGCGTCTCGCCGACGCTTGGCCGCTGCTATCAAGGAGAGGGCCTCTCCCCTAAGCACTGTTTTGAACGCTTCCCACAAAGACACCGCCGACGTGACCGAGCCGAGATTTTCCTGGAAATAACGATCGACCGCCTTCAGCACCGCACTACGAGTCATAGGGTCCCTGAAATACCATGGGTTAATTGGGGCCACCCTACCCCCCACTCCTCTACCAACATCCATACAGATCCACACCGGCGAATGGTCAGAGATACCCCGTGCCATGTGCCTGGCCTCAGAGACAAAGGAGGCGTGTGCAGCTAGGGTAAGCACATAATCAATTCTGGAGAGACTGCCATGCGCCCCGGAGTGGAAAGTGTATTGCCGCTGTGTGGGATGCAGTAGTCTCCAACAATCAACCAGACCAAGGGTATCTACAAAGTCCGGAAGCCACTTCTGAGCCCCCCCCCCCGAGCTCCTTGGCGGGTGTCTGTCAAGCAATCCGGAGCCAACCGCATTGAAGTCGCCACCCACCACCAACATTCCCTCTGGGAGATCCAACAAAGTCCTCTCTAAGTCCGCAAGTGTGGAAGGTTGCAGTGCAGGAGGAACATAAACCGACACCAGGACCAGCGTCCTGCCCTCCCACCTCCCCGCTACAGCCGCAAAGCGTCCCCTATCATCAACAGTAGTGGAGTCGACCTCAGAGGGCAGGGAGGACCTGACAAGTATTCCAGCCCCTCTAGACCCCGAGGAAAATCCGGAGTGTGCGACAAATTTGTAGCCTTTCCTGTTGAGTGCATAGCACGTGTTACCAATCAAGTGCGTCTCTTGCAATAAGACAATATCAGGGGTACATCGCTTCAGAAATTGCAGGACAATCCCACGCTTAATACGATCCCCCAAGCCATTTACATTCCAACTGAGTATTTTTAAGCCCCTACCCCCATCCCAACATGTAAGGAGACCACCACCCCCCGCGTGGAACCGCACTAGAGTCACAGAAGCTCGCATCCTGACGCCTTGCATAACCAAAAACAACAACAACCCCAACAACCACCCCAATCCACCCCCCACCCTGCACCCCTGCGTAAGCTCTAGCATGCCCCCCAACTTGCAGTGTGCCTGTCGCCCCATACAAAGACTAATCTACAGAAAGAACCCCAGAGGAGGAAAAAGCTCCCATACTGCCCCCGCCACCCCCCGGATTGTCACCCACCCGGGGGAACCGGAGATCGAGTACTTAAGTCCTGGTTCATTGTTCATCATCGCCACCGTCTGCTCCACCGGAGCGTTCCACGCTAGTCCGTCCTTGGGGCAATGTGTCCAGCCAATCTCCGACCATGTCCGGTGATTCAAAAAAGAAAGTCCGCTCTTCGAACACCACACGCAACCTGGCCGGGAAGAGCATGGCGTATTTCAGTCCCATCTCTCGTAGCCTTCTCTTGACCGCCAGGAAGCCTTGTCGTTGCTTCTGTACCATCTGGGTAAAGTCCGGATAGAAACTTACAGTGGTGTTCTGGAATAGCGTCGGGCCGGACACCCGTGATGCTTGCAGAATGGCATCCCGGTCCCTGAAGTTAAAGATCCTGGCGACAATCGGCCTCGGAGGGGCCCCCACCTTGGGCCTCCCGCCAGGGACTCTGTGGGCCCTTTCAACAGTAAAGAACTTACTAAGGCCTTTGGGCGCCAGATGGTTCACCACCAGGTCCTCCACAAACAGGTCCACCGACTGTTCCTCCGAATTTTCCGGGACCCCAATAATGCGCACGTTATTGCGCCTTGCACGGCCCTCGAACTCTTCCAACCGTCGGGCAAAGTGATCATTTGCAGTCCGCAAGGTACGGACTTCCAGCTGAAGGCCGGAGACATCGCCCAGGAGGCCTGCAGTCTTGAGGTCCAAGGACTGGACCCGCTCGTTAGTTTTCCCCAGGTCTGCCCGAATCAGATTGACGTCGATCGATATGGCGTCCACTTTATGCGCCAAGGTCTCAAATTGTTGCCCGATAGAGGACTTCATCCCCTCGATGGCCCCCATGATATCTTGCACAGTTGGTTCCGCGGAGGGGGGCGACACGTCCTTCAAGGCCTCCAGTGTCTGTCCCGATCCGCCCGGTGACCCCTTCTGGTGGGCATAGCGGTCCATGTTATTAGTCTGGGTGTAGCCTCCCCGCCTGGTACTCTTGGGCTTCTGTTTTTCGGCGTCCGATTTGCTCGACATCGCAATCTGCCACGGAGACAATCTCCTTGCCCATACAGAGTAGACAACCATGCAACCAGTGACTGGCGCTACCCACGTCCAGGCCCGGGCGCGGTGGAGATAGGAAAGCGAAAGTGAAAGTGAAAGTGAGGACACCTTCCTTCCGACGCCTCGCCCCTCGCACGGCCGCTGTTGTTCAATTGGCGCACGGGCACTGTGCCAACGCAAGTCCCGGGCACCTTCCGGGGAGTAGGCCACAAACTTCCAGGCAGTACAACTTCGGTCTCCGGTGGGCGATTTCGACCCGGACAACGGCTCTCGCCTCAGCAACGGCTCCCCTCCAATATTCCGGGCGTCAAAAGCAGGATAATAAACAGGATATCTGCCGGAGGGCGCGAGGATCTCGGGAGCTCTAGGCTCACGCGGCCATCTTGATCACGCGCTAAGCTCCTCCTCCATGAATGAACTTGAGTGTTTTTAACTGTATAGGTGAGTAAATTTTACTGTGATTAATTATTTGCATGACTGACTAGATGTGTCAGTACCTCAATGGATGATTGGCGGTGTGTGAGTGTCTATATAGGTGTATAAATGCACAGAGTGACTGTAAGTATGAGTGACTGTACAGGTGAGTGAGTGGAGATGTATGTAGACCTAAAAGTCAATGAGTGGGTGAGTAGTTATTGGTATTGGTGTATCTATGGTTGTCAAAATGGCCGTCTGAAATTTTGAGTCGGTGTATCAAAGGTTATATTAGGGTGTGAGAAGATGCACTAATTTATCACATGGATGACGTTGACGTCATCAGTGATGTCATCAGTGATGTCATTTGAGATGTCATGAGTGATGTCACTGACCATGTCATGAGTGATGTAATATGTGACGTCATCAGCAGTGCATTGCGGGGGCGCGAGTTATAGTTAGCTGAACTAACTATAACAGGGGAATTTCTAGGGTTTTGTATGAGGGAAATGTCCAGCTAACTAGAACACCCCTGAAACCTATGGTTATTTCAGTAAATTTCTAAGGTTTTTTAAATGCCAATTCCTAACTATAACGCCCCTGAAACCTTTTGGTTTTTTCAGTGAATTTCAAAGGTTTTTTAAATGCCAATTCCTAACTATAACGTGCATGAAACCTATGGTTTTTTTCAGTGGATTTCAAAGGTTTTTTTAAATGCTAATTCCTATCTATATCTTATCTCTGAAGATATCATGAAAAGCATTCTTTTTTAAAAGTAGGGTGCACATTAGTTTTGTGGAAAAGTATCTTTGTGATTGGTTAAGAAAAAGCAGTTTCAACGTGGAGTACATATCATAGGATAAAATTTGCTCAGCTCAACCACACCTGCTACTTGCATTTGGAAGGCACTGTTCGAACTTAAAACAATCGTCAACTTTTAACCTGCACGTGTCGGTAAATGTTCAAGAAAATGTTACAAAAAAATATATATTAAAAAATGATGAACTTTTAACCTGCACGTATTGTAGAATGTTCTAGAAAGTGTGTTGATAGAATACGTTGCACTTCTGACTTCTATGTGTTGTTGAATATTAAAAAAAACGGTTCATATGGAAAATTAAAAAGAAACCAATAGAGAAGTTTTGAAACCTAAAACAATCAAGGAACCATTCTAATTTATTCTTTACATGTATTTATGTGTGCAGCAACAAAATTATAGACACAACAGCACTAGGAAGAGGAAGAAGCAGGTAGGGGGGGAGATGGGCAGAATGGCACACATGCACAATTAAGTACAACACACATATAGACTAACAATGGTCAAAACGAAACACGCCAACAAGGAGCACAAGTCACACAACCTGCCAACATCACACCACTGAACGAGCATAGAAGTAAAAACCACGCTGCATTCATACAGGATGTGTACAAAGGCCAGTCGTCGGTGTTGTGGGATGTCTGCGACCGTGGTCATCATGGATGAGATGTCCAGCATGTGGCACATGGTCGAGTTCACTGTGTGTTATGTTGCCAAACGGCTGCTCCTCCCTCCCACGAGCCCCCACACTTTTGTACGGTGAGCTGTTGTATCTCGTGTACTCGTACGGCACGCCATTGTAATGCCTATTTGCGCATGTCCTGCTACATTCCAACTACAACATCACAGTGCCGTTTGGAGGTGGTGCATGCCACTTTACAACATCGACTGCTGCGGCTCTTGTAACAGGCCACACCAGAACTCAGAGACACACTTACCGCACTTCCTGTACACGGACATGTCCGAGACACCCCGTTCCCCTTGCTGGATAGGCACACCCCTGCACTGACCTGTGAACGACAGACCAGCACACGCCAGGTGTGCATGCAGGAGGATGTGTACGTAGCTACACATCCAGGCTCACTGCCAACGCTGAGGTGACAGCACACTGTGATGTTGCAGGGCTCGTGCCTATCATGCTAAGACAATGACCACAGGGACACACTTACTAAGATGTGGGTTTGGGGGGCATTGGCGGTCCTGGAGTTGTTGAGATGAGTCTTCTGGCCCTCATGGGTATCCCTGTATCATGCTCATTGACTCTATGGCACCTGTGGGTGTTCTGGTGTGGCTCTTGGCTGTGTTCCCTTTCATGGTGCAGGTAGTTGTCCTGCTTAACACCAGCAGAAAGCAGGTGTAAAATCCCTGGTGCTAACGTGTCTTATCGCCAGAATTTGTTTCGCATTGAAATTGGTGTGAAAGTTGTGATGTGATTTTTTTCGTGTGCACAACAATATACGAACTGAGCAGTGTATCTCGTCAAGATCCAGCACCTGACGCACTATTCCCAATCAATATAAATACAATGAGAGTTTCTTAATAGATTTTGTGTGTACACTGTAAGTGCAGCCAATACCTCAGTGCAATACAATACAGGATTTTAGTATTTAGAATAAATCGCAAAGGTGCACCTCGTGTCTTTTTGCACGGGAACGGCTATTCTCCATTTCATTATCAGCACCTTAACGGAAGTAAAGTTGAGATAAATGTAACACTATTCAGAAGTTGGTGCAAACAGCAGATATCACCAGTATTCCAGCGATAAGTGCCCCAAAATTTAACACCATGGTGGACTCCATCAAATAACAGTAATAAGAACAAGAAAGAGTCACACAGCAGTTAAGAGAACAACCAAAAACATTATTAATTTTTTTCTCAAACTTTATTTTTTATAATAAATATATAAACGATAAACTATTTTCAAACTTTATTTTTTTATTAACATAAATATAAACAATAAACTAATAAACAAAATGTAACAACAATAATACAAAACAACAAGGCGGAACACTCCTGTGGGAACCACGGATGTCGACGACAGACCTGGAAAATCAGAAAGATTGTTAAAAAAAACAACAACATGGTATTCTCAACAAAATACCACAAGAAACAAATCACAGATATATAAAATGCATACAGCTAACAAAATTTTATAAGTTTAACTTACAAAAACTGTAAATGTTGCCGCTTTAAAATATTTACTGAATCTGAGGACATTTTTTTGCAGAAGGCACCACGCCCACAACGTTTTTCTTCAGTGGTGAAGACATTTTTAACTTTTTCCAAGTGGCAAACAAAGACCAATGCCACCTTCTTCATTCGCAAGATTTGCCAAAGAGTTCTGTTACGAGGGGATCCTAACAAAAAATACTCGTGCGGCACAGCAAGTATGATGAAACACCTAAGGACCCTTCATCCAAACAATCTTACACGAGAAGAGTGCAAACAGATGAGAAACACTCCTGTTCTGTATCTGTAAAAAAGAATCACAAATAAATGTATATTAATAACTTTCAAATGTATACTATTCCATTACTGTACAAACACATTTTATATAAAAACTTACTAAGAAACTATAGCCCTGAACCACAAGTGTGACGATCGTTAAAACACTACATGCATAGTGCATACTACTTTGAAGCAGTTCATGTCCTAAAGCCTACCTCACTAAAAGACTACATGCTAACTGACTAAATGATTACAGTACTATAAGGAGACACACTGGGTGAGTGACAGGGTGTTTGCTAGAAGAGTATGAATACTAACTAGGGAATTGAAGGTGTGAAACACAACTGTGTAGGTGATTAGAGGACTGCATCCATACTGCATAGGCATTTAAAGCAGTCCATGTGCTAAGGCCTGGCTCACTGCATGACTACTTGGGTACTGACTGAAGGATTAGAGTACAGCAAGGAGAGTGCCTAGGTGAATTTATAAGTGCTAGGCTTTTCGCACAGGGAATGGATTAGTACTTGGTACTGAATGGGTCACTAGAGGAGTGCAAAGGCAGTGACAAGTGCTGGACTGTATGGATACTGACTAGGAAATTGGAAGTGTGAAAGACAAGTGTCTAGGTGGTTAGAAGACTGCATGCATAGTGCATAGGGGTTTGAAGCAGTCCATGTGCTAAGGCCTGGCTCAGTGTATGAATACTTAGGCACTGACTGACTGAATGATTAGAGTACTGCAAAGATAGTATCTTGGTGAATTTATAAGTGTTTGGGTTTTAGCACAGTGAATGGATTAGTACATGGTGCTGAATGGCTCACTAGAGGACTGCAAAGGGAGTGACAGGGTATTTCCTGGAAGTGTATGGATACTGACTAGGGAATTGAAGGTGAGAAAGACAATTGTGTAGGTGGTTAGACGACTGCATGCATAGTGGATAAGGGTTTGAATCAGTCCATATACTAAGGCCTGGGTCACTGGATGAGTACTTGGGTACTGACTGAATGATTAGAGTACTGCAAGGAGAGTGCCTGGGTGAATTTATTAGGGTTTGGCGCAGTGAATGGATTAGTACATGATGCTAAATGGGTCACTAGAGGAGTGCAAATGGAGTGACAGGGTGTTTGCTGGAAGTGAACGGATACTGACTGGGGAATTGAAGGTGTGAAAGACAAGTGTGTAGGTGCTTAGAGGACTGCATGCATAGTGGATAGGGGTTTGAAGAAGTCCATGTGCTAAGACCTGGCTCAGTTCATGAATACTTAGGCAGTGACTGAATTATTAGAGTACTGGAAAGAGAGTGTCTTGGTGAATTTATAAGTGTTTGGGTTTTGGCACAGTGAATGGATTAGTACATGCTATTGAATGGATCTCTAGAGGACTGCAAAGGATGTGACAGGATGTTTCCTGGAAGTGTATGGATACTGACTAGGGAATTGAAGGTGTAAAAGACAAATGTATAGTATGTTAGAACACTACATACAAACTGCATAGACATTTGAAACCGTCTATTTGGTACTTAGAAACTGACTAAATAATCCGAATACTTCTAGGACAGTGCTTAGGTAAAACTTTTAAATTTTCAGTTCTGCCACAGTGAAGAGAATAGTACATGGTACTGCACCTTAGTATCAAACCCTGACTCATTTTATCAGTGCATAAGCAAAGACTAGCTTCTAATGCTACTAAAACTTGACAACATGATAGGTTTTAAATTAGTTATCTGTCAGCAAATACACAATGTTACCAAATGCTTCTCTCACAGTGGTTCTCAAATGCACACAGACTCAGTGTGATTCTAGACAACAACCACTATACCTAGGAGTTTACCAAAAATTATTCACTACTGTGGAAGTGGTAAGCGAACTGCACAGAATCTTCATATTTCAGGACTGCACTTTTATGTCAAAGCCTGACTCATATAATCAAAGCATAAGCAAAGACTGGCTTCTAATGCTACTAAAACTTCACAACATGACCAGTTTTAAAACAGGTATATGTCAGCAAATACACGATGTTACCAAATGCTTCTCTCACAATCCTTACCCAAATGCACACAGACTCACAGTGTGATTTTAGACAAGCAACACTATCCTAGGAGTTTACCAAAACTCATTCACTACTCTGGAAGAGTTAATGGTACTGCACACAATCTACATATTTAAGTACACCACATCAGTGTCAAAGCATGACTCATTTAATCAACGCATAAGCAAAGACTGAATTCTAATGCTACTAAAACTTCACAACATGACAGGTTTTAAAAAAGTTATCTGTCAGCAAATACATGATGTTACCAAATGCTTCTCTCACAGTGATCCCAAATACACACTAACTCACAGTGTGATTCTAGACAAGCACCACTATCCCTATGAGTTTACCAAAACTCATTCACTACAGTGCAAGTGGTAAGGGAACTGCACACAATCGACATATTTCACAACTGCAATTTACTGTCAATGCCTGACTCATATAATGAAAGCATAAGCCATAACTGTCTTCTAATGCTGCTAAAACTTGACAACATGACATGTTTTACAACACTCATCTGTCAGCAAATACACGATGTTACCAAACACTTCTCTCACAGTGGTTCCCAAATGCACACAGACTCAGTGTGATTCTAGACAAACAACACTATCCCTAGGAGTTTACCAAAACTCATTCACTACAGTGGAAGTGGTAAAGGAACTCCACACAATCTACATATTTCAGGACTGCACTTTTATGTCAAAGCCTGACTAATTTAATCAAAGCATAAGCAAAGACTGGCTTCTAATGCTACTAAAACTTCACAACATGACCAGTTTTAAAACAGGTATATGTCAGCAAATACACGATGTTACCAAATGCTTCTCTCACAATCCTTACCCAAATGCACACAGACTCACAGTGTGATTTTAGACAATCAACTCTATCCTAGGAGTTTACCAAAACTCATTCACTAGTCTGGAAGAGTTAATGGTACTGAACACAATCTACATATTTAAATACAGCACATCAGTGTCAAAGCATGACTCATTTAATCAACGCATAAGCAAAGACTGGATTCTAATGCTACTAAAACTTCACAACATGACAGGTTTTAAAAAAGTTATCTGTAAGCAAATACATGATATCACCAAATGCTTCTCTCACACTGATCCCAAATACACACTAACTCACACTGTGATTCTAGACATGCACCACTATCCCTAGGAGTTTACCAAAACTCATTCACTACAGTGCAACTGGTAAGGGAACTGCACACAATCTACATATTTCAGGACTGCACTTTTCTGTCAAAGCCTGACTCATTTAATCAAATCATAAGCCATAATTGTCTTCTAATGCTACTAAAACTTCACAACATGACAAGTTAAAACAGTTATCTGTCAGCAAATACACGATGTTACCAAATGCTTCTCTCACAGTGGTTCCCAAATGCACACAGACTCACTGTGTGATTCTAGACAAACAACACTATCCCTTGCACTACACCAAAACACATTTCTTCATCTAGAAGTAGTACTATATTTTAGTATATAAACATAACATAACTCATTTCACAAAATCATAAACAATGACTGGTTTCTAATTCTACCAAAATATAAAAACAGCACAGTTATCTGTCTACAAACACATGAAAAACACAAATGCTTATCGCAGAATGGTTTCTCCATGCACACACATTGTAGAGAAAAAAAGTACTCCCTACACTTTAGCAGGAAAAATACATTAGTCTGATTAAAATCAAAATAGTCTACATACATCCCCTCACAATTAAATAACTCATCTTTCAAGTTCTTTTGTAGATTAACCTCTTCAGTGCCCATGACGAGCTGGTCTCGTCATGGGCCGCGGTTGCGCTGTGCCCATGACGAGACCAGCTCGTCATAAACCCCGCCCGCTAATGTAACGCCCGGCACAGGGCGGGGAAAGGGGCGGGCACTGAAGGGGTTATGAAGTATATCAATCACTCACCATATTTTCTTTTACAGAATCTCTGCACTGTGCACCTCTCAGCAAAAGCAAAGAATGAAAAAGTTTCCCTTTCATTTTCCACACATATACATGTAAATATCAAATCGCAATCCTTCGCACATAAACTCAAAAGCAAACACACATTTCTATTGGTTAAACATTTCAACCCTTTCCAACTGAAATACATTCCCTTCCCCCCAATCTGCCTTCTGCCTGTTACCATAGAAACAGGTCATGGAACACTGCACTGAGCTCACAGGTCACAAGTTCAGCACACAATGTTCCTACACAAGACAGGAAGTGTGCTTGACTTTTCAACATATCAGCTTATCATATATAATGTTCCTTACAATCTGTTTTTGTTAACCAATAACAATCATACCTTAAAAAAACAGAAATATACACCCTACCTTTCAGTGTAGAAAGTTGTTATACAACCAATGATTTCTTGACGTTTTTCAAAAAACGTTGCCGTGGATCCGCGCACCCACCGCGAGAGAATCCGTGCATTCAACGCGATAGGATGCGCGAACTGTGCGCGCATTTTCCCGTTTTTTTTTTTTTAAAAAGGGTTCCCCTAAGCACCTCTAGAGGGTCAGAGTATTTCCACTCGACAGCCAGTTAGCATTCAGCGCGCGATCGGGAGGGTGCGCGCTCGGTTCTGGGAGGGTTCGCTTACGGTGCGGGTAGGGTGCGCGGATCCTCCCCGGCCATAGATATCACTAACTTTTTTACCCTAATTTTCTCAAGAACTACTGAACAGATTCACACCATATATGCAAAAGGCACGAGTCCGAACTGATGACTACCTCTTTGCCAAATTTGGTGTCATTCCGTTCAGCGGTTCGGGCTGTAGCTGCGACAACAGATCCTATGGGAAATTGCATGGGGAAAACGCGTTTTGGGACCCCCCTTTTTTCTCGGCCCCCGCTTGACGGATCGCCGCAAAACTTTCAGGGTAGGAGCGAAGCGGAGCTGGCCAAAAGTTTGGAAAATTTCGCGAGGATTCGTCAACCGGCGCCAACGTTATTCCAAATAGAATGTCGCGGATTTCCTATGGAAAATAGGTCCTAACTATAACTATCTACTGGCGCCCACCAGTAGATAATATATATATATATATATTCCTTTTTTAAGTTTCTCATGTCTCTTAGCACCTTTAATGAGAAAATAACATAGCTGCTCACCTGTAATAAGTTATTACAGTTGAGTTGTGGAGTCATAAAGCCTCCTGCCAGAGCTAGCAACTGAGGACAAAAGCCGGTCACAAGCAAGATAAATGAAAACTTTCATAGTTTTTCTGATTATTTTTCCTAAAATAGACGGCGATCAGCAGAAATTAGATATTTATGGCAACATGTTTTTCCCCACGCGATACATCATTACAGGAACATCAGTGATGACACTTAAGATATCATAAGTGATGTCATCAATGATGCCATTGAACAGGTCATGAGTGATGCAGGATATGAGGTCATAAGCAGTTCATGATGTGGACAAAAGTTATAGTTAGCTCAGTAAACTCTTAACTGGTGAATTTCAGTTGTTTTTTGTTTTTAAATATTATTTCTTTTTGTATTTCAACACCTTATCTATAACATCACGTTAACCAGTTTTGTTAGTCAAAATAAAATATATGTTCGAGGCATATGAGCTGCAGATCACACACTTAGGATAGTAGATCGCCATCTGGTGTTGGGCTCGGATGCTTGCAGGTTGTTGTCTTCGGAAGAAGTCTTTGGTCACGAGATAGGTGACTCCTCCCTTGGACTACAGTGCGCATGGGCACCAACTCCATCCTCAGATTGTTTTTTTCCGCCATTGGGTTTGGATGCAACTTTTCCGCTCCGGTTGGAAATATCAATTCCAAGCTTCTCAAAGCGAAAAACTTCACAACAAAACATCGAAACACCTTCATCCTCGACATCGATTACATCGGCTTGATTCCGGACGTCGACGCGGCCCGCTGGGCCTATCCACGCCGTGAGGCCTACGGCTCATGGAAAGGACTCCATTCAAAACATGTCCACAGTGTGGAGCAAAATTTCCGCACAGTGACCATCACAAAGTCTGCAATCTGTGCCTATCACCGGAACACGACGAGTCCAGCTGTCCAGCCTGCGCAGCATTTCGATCCAAAAGACCATTCGGGATCGAAGGGCTCGACACCGCATCATGGCACAGAGACCAGCTCCGGTACCAGAGGACATCTTTGATGAAGGCCCAGATGTCCCGGAAGAAAATTCCGAGGATCTGCAAATAATTTCTGAAGGAGACGACTCAGACGACCCCATCACTCCTGGGCAACGTGTGAGTCCCACTGCCCCTGCCCCAACCCCACCATAACCAAAGGCATTGGCTAAGACTTCGCCTGCTGGCCCCAGTCGAGACCGAAAACATCCTTCAGAAGCCCCGCCTCGGGGCTCGGCTCCGAAGAAGCATAAGCCTTCCGGTAGCTCGGGACCGAGCAAACCGCATGTAATTGTCCAACCGGCACCATCGGAACCGAAGACAAAAGACTACTCGGCACCGAAATCGGCTCCGAAGCACTCGGCACCGAAACCACCAAAGCCAATAGAAACACTGGCACCGAAGGATCCCAAGCCCACAGATACACCTTCGGCTCCGAAAACCACATCGGCACCGAAACCATCGTCGGTACCGAAACCACCGGCTAAGGACTCTCATACGCCTCCTAAAGCCAAACACGCTACCGATCAACCAAAACCTCGATGGGAACCGAAAAAATCGGTACCAAAGACTGTTCCTGAAGAACAAGAACTTTTTCATCCAGACCCAAGGCAGAAAAAGATCTATATCAACCCCAAGACTGGACATGTCACTGCGGTGCCATGCAAAAAAACGGAAGCTGGACACACCACCTGCCCCTGTTCCTGTAAATAGGAAGGACTCTTCTACTTCCCCTATCCCTCCTTCCTCTCCTATACTGCCTCCTATCCCACCCCCTCTGCCTACACCACCATTACATATACCCTCTCCATCTCATACACCACCACCACAGGATGATTATGATGACCTAGGGGGTGGGGGTGATCCTAATGATCCGTTTACGGACCCAGACACCACACCGTTGGATGATTGGGCTTTCCCCTTACCAGATATGCCTGACCCTCAGCCATATCCCTCAAAACCATCGCCTCCTGACGATCACCTGGGGTTTGGACAATTATTAAATAGAGCAGCAATATACCACGGCGTCACAATGCACTCAGACGCACCAGAGGAAGACTTCTTATTAGACACTTTCGAACAGTCTCAAAAGTCTGTACAAATCCTGCTCATGATTAAAGGTGTCATAAAACACACCTCCGAAGTCTTTAAAGACCCCGTTCGTGCCAGGGTCCTCTACCCACGAATTGAAAAGAAATATATATTCCAATGCGCGGAAACGTGCCAACTCCCAAACCACAGGAGATACATCACCCCCAGACAAAGAATCCAAACTATTAGAAGCCTCCGGCAAAAGAGTAGCAGCACAAGCCGCTAATCACTGGCGAATTGCCAACACTCAAGCCCTACTGGCACGCTATGATAGGGCCCACTATGATCAATTAGAGACTATCTTACAACATCTGCCAGACCAATACAAAGCCCAGGCAAATGACCTCATTCAGGAGGAAAAGCTCATTTCAAATGCAGCAATTAAATGTGCACTTGACGCCGCAAACACCGCCTCTAGAGCAATTAACACAAGTGTGCTCCTACGACGACATGCATGGCTACGCATCTCAGGCTTTAAGCCAGAGGTACAAACTACCATACTTAGTCAGCCATTCAATCAGGAGCAGCTCTTTGGGCCAGCAGTAGACGCTGCACTGGTAAAAATGAAAAAAGAGACAGAAACGGCTAAGTCCATGGAAACATTACAATCTCCCCAACCACGTGGGTCCTTTCGGCGCTCCTTCTATAGAGGAGCCTCCAAAAATATTGGAACGGACACCTCCTCTACATTTAAAACCGCCACACACACATCCCCCAGTAGAGGATATTTTAGAGGCGGATACAGAGGAAACAACAACAAAGGGCGAGATCGAGGTAATAATAACACTCGCACCTCCCCTGCCACAAAACAGTGACTTTCCTCCACTCCCCCCAGACCATTCCTCTCCGGTCGGGGGAAGACTTACACAGTTCCTACCTGTCTGGAACTCCATCACAACAGACAGGTGGGTAAGACAAATTATCCAGTATGGTTACTGCCTGGAACTCACAACTACCCCCCTGCATATACCACCCAAACAGCGTCCCATGTCACAAGATCATCTTACACTCCTCAAACAGGAGGTCTCTCATTGCTTCAAAGCACGCAATAGAACCAGTTCCCTTACAACATCAGGTTACCGCTGTATATTCACTCTACTTCCTAATCCTTAAAAAGGACGGGACTCTAAGACCAATACTCGACCTCAGACCCCTAAATCTGTATATCAATTCAGATCATTTCCATATGATCACTCTTCAACAAGTGCTCCTACTACTGCAGCAAGGCGATTTCTTTACCACACTAGATCTCAAGGACGCCTACTTCCACATACCCATCCATCCTGCCCACAGGAAGTATTTAAGGTTTGTGGTGGACGGACAACACTACCAGTTTGCAGTCCTCCCATTCGGGGTAACAACCGCACCCAGAGTATTCACAAAATGTCTAGCAGTAGTAGCAGCACATCTCAGACGACAACAAATCCATGTCTTCCCGTATCTAGACGACTGGCTAATAAAAGCCAAGTCATTCGACAAGTGTGTCCTACACACTCACCAAACTATCCAAACTTTACACAACTTGGGATTCACAATAAACTATCCCAAATCTCACCTCCAACCTGCTCACATACATCAGTATCTGGGAGCCACAATAAACACCTCCACAGCCCGAGCATATCCCAATCCAGCCAGGATAGCCAATATGCAAGCTCTTATCGCAAAATTCCAAATCCAACTCTCTCTTCCAGCAAGAGTGTTCATGCAACTCATAGGCATGATGGCGTCATGCATCTTCATTGTGCCTTATGCAAGACTTCAAATGAGTCTCTTGCAAGAATGTCTAGCACGTCAGTGGAACCAGGCTCACGGACAACTAACGGATCTGGTGTTGGTAGACAGCCGCACACATCGCTTTCTCAAATGGTGGAACATAACAAACCTCTCCAAAGGGCGGCTGTTCCTAGAGCCTCTTTCACAGATAGTGCTGACAACGGATGCATCGCTCACAGAATGGGGAGCCCACCTCCTCGGCCACACCACTCAGAGCAAAAGGACCACTCAACAAAAAATGCTCCATATCAATCACCTGGAGCTGCTAGCAGTGTTCCTAGCACTAAAATTATTCCAAATACATCTCCAAAACAAAACTGTCCTCATTCGGACAGACAACATGACAGCCATGTATTACATACAGAAACAAGGAGGCACACATTCTCTCCAGCTGTCCCAGCTCGCACAGAACATTTGGAGATGGGCCATTCCACTGAAAATATACCTACTTGCAGAACACCTTCCAGGGGTTCACAATCAGATTGCCGATATGTTAAGTCGACAGACTCAACAAATCCACGAATGGGAACTACATCCCCAAGTTCTAATATCCTTTTTCCAACAATGGGGCCAACCAGACATAGATCTGTTCGCCACACATGAAAACGCAAAATGCCCAACCTTCGCCGCCAGGTTTCCCCACCCGGAGTCAAAGGGCAATGCAATATGGATGAACTGGTCAGGCATATTTGCGTACGCTTTTCCGCCTCTCCCACTCATTCCATTAGTGGTACGCAAGCTCAGGCAACAGTCTCTCACACTGATCTTAGTAGCTCCCACATGGGCACGCCAACCCTGGTTCCCAACACTACTGGAACACTCGCTAGTGCCCCACCAAAAACTGCATCTCTCCCCGTCCTTATTAACCCAGAACCATGGAGAAATCAGACACCCAGATCCAAGTCAACTGAATCTGGCGATCTTGCTCCTGAAGTCCTAGAGTTTGGTTATCTCAACCTACCACCAGACTGCATGAATATTATAAGGGAGGCCAGACGACCTACCACTAGAGCCTGCTACGCTGCAAAATGGAAAAGATTTGCCATTTACTGCACTAACAATCCTATAAACCCACTGGATGCATCCATCCAGGACATCATTTGCTACCTGCTACACTTGCAAAGATGTAATTTGGCATACTCATCCATACGTCTCCACCTAGCAGCATTAGCAGTCTACTTACAAAATAGACAACACTTGTCACTCTTTAGAGTGCCTGCGATCAAAGCCTTCATGGAAGGACTAAAAAGAATTATTCCTCTCAGATTACCACCCTCTCCAGTGTGGAATCTAAACATTGTTCTTACAAGGCTCATGGGACCCCCATTTGAACCTCTGCATAAATGCGAATTACAGTTCCTCACATGGAAAGTGTCTTTCCTTATCGCTATCACATCCCTCAGAAGGGTGAGTGAAATCCAGGCTTTAACCATACAAGAACCATTCTTACAATTACACCGTAACAAAGTGGTTCTTAGAACAAACCCGAGATTCCTTCCAAAAGTAATATCTCCGTTCCATCTTAACCAATCAGTAGAGCTACCAGTGTTCTTCCCAAATCCCGACTCGGTAGCTGAAAGAGCTCTTCATACCTTAGACGTTAAAAGAGCCCTGCTTTACTACATTGACAGAACCAAATCATTCCGCAAAACAATTGTTTGTTGCGTTCTCTCCACCACATAAAGGCAACCCCATTTCCAAATCTGGGATAGCCAGGTGGATAGTTAAATGTATCCAAATATGCTACCACAAAGCTAAAAGCACACTGACAGTTCCCCCTAGAGCGCATTCCACACGCAAAATAGGGGCATTCATGGCATTCTTAGGAAACATTCCCTTAGAAGATATTTGTAAGGCAGCCACATGGTCTACAACAGACACCTTCACTAAACACTATTGTGTTGACGTGCAAGCAAAGCAACAAGCTTCTGTGGGTCAGGCTGTCCTTAAAACTTTATTTCAAACTGCTGCAACCGTTACAGGTGACCACCGCTAGGGGAGACACTGCTATATAGTATATCCTAAGTGTGTAATCTGCAGCTCATATGCCTCGAACGGAATATGCTACTTACCAGTATGCATCTGTTCTTGGCATGTAGAGCTGCAGAGCCACACACGCCCACCCACCTCCCGGGACCTGTATCTGTTCCAGCATCGTCTTACTTAGACATTACACATGGACATCTCTCTCTTTTCTACAAACTCCATCATTTCCCATCATGGCGAAAAACAATCTGGGGATGGAGTTGATGCCCATGCGCACTGTAGTCCAAGGGAGGAGTCACCTATCTCGTGACCAAAGAGTTCTTTCGAAGACAACAACAACCTGCAAGCATCCGAGCCCAACACCAGATGGCGATCTACTATCCTAAGTGTGTGGCTCTGCAGCTCTACATGCCAAGAACAGATGCATACTGGTAAGTAGCATATTCCATATATAGCTACACATGCTCTGCATACTCCTTCCATCCAGTGTTGAGTTCGGACATTACAGCTCCTTTTTCTTTGAAGAAGATTTGAGTTCCAGATTGTGCTGCAGTGGCTCTGAGACCGATGCATATACTTGCAGCTTTTTCGAGTCTACTTGCTTTACTCTTTTGAGACCGAAGACTTGGTTAATAATCACTGCCCAGCCGCAGCCTATCTGGCTGCTCTCCTGACTCACAAACCTCTCTCCCTTCTCCACTGGCTGTGGCCATCCACCTTCAAAGTCCCGACACCTCCTTTGACCTGGGTGACTTCCCGTTAGTTTCTTCTGAGCTCATTGTGGTGAATGAATACAGGAAGCAAGTGACACAATTCACACTTCCAAAAATGTCCAACGTAAAACACAAAATATCATGGTGAGACTATTATGGCGTTTGCTACTTTTGCCTTTCCGTGGACCACAACGAGTCCATCTGCGACTCTGCATCACCTTCTGCTGCTAGAAGACTCTTCATATTGAAGAGAAAGGTGCCATGTGTATACCAAGATGCAGCAGCATATCCCTGATATTTTTGAGGAACAGAATCCTCAACATAAAGGAGGAAGAGGGCAGGCCCAGCAGACATCCAGTCCTTAGACCCTGTTCTCGAGCTCATCTGAGGGAGACGTCCAAGACGGAGCATCCTCGGCATTAAAGCCAGCAGGGCCCAGAATAAAGAAGACTCAGAGGGCTGTGGTTATAACTCAAGTGCTCTCCAAGCCAGGCCCCCACTCCGAGCCATAACACCACACCCATGGGAGTTGGCATCAAGCCCCGAGTAAGGGCGAAGGAAGCAGCCAGCCTTTGGTCTGCTGCTGATATCAGGCACCCGCTAGCACCGGAAGAAGATATTGCAGTGAGCCAGCCTACAATGAAGGGCATGAAGCTGCAACAGTTGTTGACTCCTTGTCGACCAAAGGATACTGAACACCCTCGCTCGAACCTAAAAGCAGCATCAAGAGAGTCCCTGAAGCCGAGCGCTAGTCCACTTAGAGCCCCCCTTTGCTGCCAATATCAGAGGAATCCAAGGCACATCCTGCCGAAGTTGGAGGAGGAACTGGCACAGGGCAGAAGCAGCTCTCCATTCACCCATAGACTGGCAAGATCACTGCCAAGCTGCCCTCTAGGATAGCAGTCAGCCATTCTGCCCCGATCCCAAAGAAGCACGGGCTTAACTTAGAAGAAGAGCTCGCCTTTGATGCCTCTAGACTTCTAGTACCTAAAAGACATAAAGTAATTTGTTTCTGTACGCGCACAACCAATATATTATAAGGTAATTCATAGAATAGTCAATGTTTTGATGTGCTTGTTTTTTATTTTTCACCACTGGACCGGTTATAATTGCACTAAGCGACTACTCTCCTTTGTTCCCCGATGAAGGGTATACCACCCGAAATGCATTGGAACACAGAAGGGACAGTCGTATAATTATTGCAATACCAAGATTAATTGTGTGTTACGTATTAAAATCTTCTGAATGATTACAAAGCACCTGGAATGATTACTTGTTCTCACTACAATGAAAATCAACAAGCTCAAACTCCTCAAATAACGCGTGACAGGGCTCATTAGTGCCCAGGGGGACGCATCCCATTGCAGGATACGCAGTTACATATATAAGAGATTATAAAGGCAAGGCGACACGCCCATTTACCCAACCACCTACACGTAGGCAATCGCTGCCACTCCCCACGATCACCACACTCATACCTACATTCCCCTCCACTGTCACCAGAGTCACCCTCGATGTCAGTGCACTCCTACTCAGACCCATGTATCCCCTATGGAGAGGGAAAGCCCTCTGACCAGTCTCTAGGGATGGGAGAAGGGGACTGCCCCGTGACCAATACAATATCGACCCTACGGAAGACCCCAATCTACAGCCATACTTAACTGAGCCACCCTAACAGATGATACCACCTTATAACATATGCATGATTCAAGAGGCTGCTCACCACCACAAGGTGGATATGTTTGTTCTGCCGGTGGAGTATAGCTTCCTGGTGGAGACCTTCTGCAAAACAGACCTCACTGTTCCGTTCCTCTCCATTCTTAAGGCATGTAAAATTGGTCTCATAACTTTAAAACAAGGGTTGGTACACTATCTGTCGAAGATTAATGCTGCTCACATGTCCCACTTTATATCTGTGGCTGGCTGCCCCAGCTTTAATTCTGTTGGCTTGCTATCGAAGTATGATCGGTTTCATCTGGAGGAAATGGAGGCACTGGTTCAGCACCTTCCTAAAATCTACAGATCCAAGTGACTAAGAGCTTGCAAAGTCCTTGGGTGCACTGCCACTTCAAGGGGAAGCATTTTACAGGCAACAACCCAAGGGCATGGACAAGACCACACTCCTCGGGCAGGGGCAAGCCTACATACCTTTCAGGCCCTATATTTCACAGCACCTGTTGGAGGAGACTACAAGTTTTCCATTCCTACTGGAAAAAAACCATTTCACTACAGTGTGCTTTAGCAGTAGTTCAGCAGAGCTTCAAATGCTCCTCCCATAGGTGCACAAGACCGCTTGTGCCAGCACACCAATAAGGCAAAGGCGTGTATTCGCTCATTTCCAAGAAGGCTATATCCTGCTGGCCCATTCCAGACCTGAGGCCGCAATATCTGTTCATCCTGTCGGAGCACTTTCATAAGGCAGTCAAGCAAGACATCATCCCGCTGTCCTACAAGGATAATTGAAACCTGAAGGACACCTCCTTCAATATCCGCAACCACCCAGCCCACCACAGGTAACTTCAGGTTGTAATATTTGGACAACACTACCAATATAAACTCCTACCCTTCTGAGTTGCCACAGCTCCCATAGCATTTCCAAACGGCCTGGCAGTAGCGGTCACACTTTTCAGGAGAGACGACATTCAAATCTTTACATATCTCGATGCCTGCCTGATAAAAAGTAGTATCAGATAATAATGTTTAGTAAACACTGAGTTGTGTCCCTACTCTTCAGCCTAGGGTTCACAATAAAAGCAAAGAATTACAACCTTGATGTTCATCATCTGTTCCTTTTTCTTCGATCCGTTTGTCCTCTCACTGTAAGAACTGTAATGAAGTTCCAATGTGTAATTGCATCCTGCATTGAAAATGTAGTGCACGCACCAGGGTATACGCCCACTCCTATAGTGCCTCGCAAGGCAGTGACACAAATAGAGCATCATTGGAAGTGTTGATATAGACCAGCACTAAGCACACACTACCAGGGTGGAACAGCTACAACTTGTTGCACAGCAGTCCTTTCTTAGAACCATTTCTGCAGGTGACAGTCCACATCGATGCATTACTCACTAGGTGGGACGCATTTCTTGAGAACATGACTGCAAGGTCATCACAATTACTACCTCGAACTACTGGCCATGTGCCTAGCCCGGAAAGCTTTTTTGAGCTTGTCCTGGGCAAATTGGCCCCTCATAAAAATGGACACGACTTCCACGTCAAGGGGATGTACATCCAGGGACGCAGGGAAGCAAAAGTGGTGCAAGCGGATGCGCTCCCTTGAAGAATGTTTGACTACAGGGACAGTCCTTCCCTGCAGTACCCTATCATGTCTGTTTAGCAAACAAGCCATCTCCGTGCATACCAGGAAAAAGTCCTTTGAGTATGATCGGTATTTTGCGTGCATGTTTTCTAAATAATTAATTGCACAAACTATTGATACGTAACCAACAAATGCAGGGTTATATAAGGTCCTGAGGAAAGCCGATTGACCCTATGTGGGCAGACACACTGCTGAAACATGTCGACCTTTTAGATGTCCTGGAACACTGCATCCAAATTACATCTCCTTGCTTTTTAATATTGCCCTAGACCCTACAGAATAAAAATCACCAAAATAGGATTTAGAGGCATTTTTAACTCACTCATACTCCCGGCACTTTCATTTAGAAGAGCTCCGCTTACAAACGCGTCAAGCCCACTTATTCACACTAGGTGTCTGAGTGAGGTTCCAGTGATGAAGCAAGCCACGGGTGTATATATATATATATATATCACTTTGAGATTGAGAAAGGCTTCTAAGAAGCCGAAACGCTTCTCTCTTGTGTTCATGGTCGAGGCAGACCCACGATAATAAAATTGCCATATCCTAGCAGACCTGAGTACGTGCCTTCTTCATTGCTGGAGATGGATTTTATATATATATTGTTCACGTGATCAAGGCCCGAGTGGGGGTCGAAACGCGTTACCAACCTCTGGGTCCACTCTTCGTCCTTTTCTACCCGAGTGAGGCAGTGACAAAAGGCGATTTACGTATATATATATATATATATATATATATATATATATATATATATATATATATATATATATATATATATATATATATATATCCCCATCCTCAAACTTTCACAGTCACCGCCGCGGCACCTCGTGTCCCGGGTGCAGTCTCCAGCGGTGGTGAACAGCTACACAGGAATCCACAAGGGCGAACAATTATCGTCCAACCAAAGCAAGTGCACTCACGATAATGTATAACAAAAATGCTTTAATGTGCAAGCCTCCAAGCACTGACAGGAGCGTTTCGGCACAACACCTTTTCAATGTCAGTTTCTTTCTCATTCAAGTGCCATTTTAAACAAAACAGTGAAGAGCATGAATTCATTGACAGTGAAGATGGCCATGAATTGATTCATATTCATTTGATAACCACCCGTGGGTGTGCTCGCTTTGGTTGGACAATAATCGATTGCCCTTGTGGATTCCTGTGTAGCGGTTCACCACCGCTGGAGGCTGCACCCAGGGACACGAGGTGCCGCGGCGGTGACTGTGAAAGTTTGAGGATTTGTTTGCCGCCTTCCCCGTTGCTGGAAAAATCATCATCATCACCTGGTGACTATCGGCATATGAGGGACTTCTATGTGAGTGATCAACACGAAGAGAGTTTTCACTGCCGTTTGGAATTCACAGGAACTTTCGGGTCGGGGGACCCGTCACTACCGCGACGGACCATTGGTGAGTGAGTTTCCCTTCTTTATCGCCCGATTGATTTACCAATGCAAAACAACAGTTGATGGACAGAATGCAGAACAATGTCATACATTCACCCCAGTACAGAGATCTGGGCCTAAATCCATCGTTTATTTGCTCACCATGCCGTTCCAGTTTGAACCCAGTCATATGCAAATCAGTTTTGACCCTGTGCCTCATGGGTACAGTCCAGCCCGTGCTCTCCATGCCACTGGAATCAAGCTATCCTGGCTGTAGAGGGGCGAAACCCCGAAACCGGTCCTAGGATGCTTGTTTCCAGTCCAGGGAGGACCTGGCTTGGCAGTTCAGGCTGGACTGTACCCATGAGGCACAGGGTCAAGACTGAGTTAATAAGTGGGTATGTAGTTAATGGTATTGCAGTATGTATGGTTTTGAGAATGGAACTCTTAAATTTTGAGTCGGTGTATCAAAGGTTATATTAGGGTGTGAGAAGATGTGGTAATTTATCACATGGATGACGTCATCAGTGATGTCATTTGAGATGTCATCAGTGATGTCATGAGTGATGTTACTGACCATGTCATGAGTGATGTAATATGTGACGTCATCAGCAGTGGATTGCGGGCGCGCGAGTTATAGTTAGCTGAACTAACTATAACGGGGAAATTTCATTGTTTTTTTACGAGTGAAATGTCCAGCTAACCATAACATGTGTGAAACCTATGGTTTTTTCAGTGAATTTGCAAGGTTTTTTAAATGCTAATTCCTAACTATAACGTGTGTGAAACCTATGGTTTTTTCAGTGAATTTGCAAGGTTTTTTAAATGCTAATTCCTAACTATAACGTGTGTGAAACCTATGGTTTTTTTTAGTGAATTTGCAAGGTTTTTTAAATGCTAATTCCTAACTATAACGTGTGTGAAACCTATGGTTTTTTAAGTGAATTTGCAAGGTTTTTTAAATGCTAATTTATGAATGTATTATTATATTTTTAAAATATTTATTTTACAATAAGCTACCTATATATATATAGAGAGTTATAGATTAACTTTATCCTGTAATATGGAATGGCTCAGTTTTTTTTTTTTTTATTTGGATAGAGTTGAACAGCATAGTTAATATCTTCTATAAACTTATAAACACTTTTAATTGTATTTTTTTTTTTTTAAGTGTTTTTGACCGTGCGCGCACGGTGCGCGAATGGTGCACGAATGCGTACGTGCTCCACGTGCGCATGCGTACGCCGTGCGTGCTCCGTATGCGCGTGCTCCGTACGCGCATGCGCGCGCGCTCCGTACGCGCATGCATGCGTGCTCCGTACGCATAGGCGCATGCGCAAGTGCTCCGTACGCGCATGCGTGCGTGCACCGTGCGCGCACGGCAAGTCATGTGATTTAGAAACCACGCTTTTCATTGGTTTATAGTAGTTTCAGTTCCAGAAACTTCCAACACCACACCCACTCCCCTCATTATTACTTCTGATTCCCTGGGAGAAGGAGCTGAGCAGCTTTTCCAGTACTCCAGTACTTGAGAATGGCAGAGCAGCAGTCATCTTCTGGGAGTGAGCAGGAGACCCTTGTGCCACAGAGACAGAGGAAACAGAAAAACTCTTTTATATGGCAATTTTTCACTTTTCCAGAGGGGCAGAAGAAGGTGAATGCTCCAAAAGTCACCTGCACTATTTGTAATGGTGTCTTATCAAGAGGAGATCCTAAAAAGAAATACTCTTTTAGTATCTTCACTATGATCAGGCACGTTCGAGATGTGCATCCTGTGGCTTATGCTGGAGCTGCTAGAGAAAACCCTCCAGCAGCTCAGCCGAGCACATCCGCAGCAGCTCAGCCGAGCACATCATCGGCAGCTCAGCCGAGCACTTCATCTGCGGCGGCAGCAGCTTCACCTGCTTCTGTTCCTCTGGATATACACCCTCTTTTTAAGAGGGTGCATATACGGTGCAATGCGTGCAATGCTCTTCTCTCTTATGGGGACACCAGCATTCCCCTAATAGAGAGCAAGATACAGCAGCACACGTGCGGCACCCTATAATTGTTGTCATTTTTTTGTTCCTCTGTTTCTCAATTAACACAACAGCTCTTTTTAGAGCCACCTAACATCTAAACACTTAAATTTGATTTTTAATTCTATTTTTTTAATGATTTTTTTTCCACCGTGCGCGCACCATGCGCGCAACCCGCGATTTAAAAAAAAAAAGAAAAAAAAATGTTTTTTTCACCCTTCATGGTCCTTCAGGGACCCCCTGACAAAAGCTAGGGGGTAAGGAACTCTGTACCCTGCCCCCTTTTCACGTTCTCCACCTTGCTTTTTTACTGTCACACACAAAATGGCGGCCGACACTTCCTGATTTCTACCGATTCGAATGTTGACTGACATGAATCCACCAATCAGAATTACGCTCGTGCGCGCACGGTGCGCGGCTATAGATATTTATGTGCTTTTAACTGCAATTTTCTCAGGAACTACTGAACAGATTGACACCATATATGCAAAAGGCACATCCCTGACCTGAGGACTACCTCTTTGCCAAATTTCAAGTAATTCTGTTCAGCCGTTCGGGCTGTACCTTCGACTAAAGGTCCTATGGGAAAATGCATGGGGAAAACGCGTTTTGGGACCCCCCTTTTTTCTCAGGCCCCGCTTGACGAATCACCCCGAGACTTCCAGGGTAGGAGCTGAGCGGAGCGCCCCATTAGTTTTGAAAATTTCGCGAGGATCCGTCAACCAGCGCCAAAGTTATTCAAAATAGAATTTTCAGATTTCCCATGGAAACACGATCCTAACTAGAACTATCTACTGGCGACCGCCAGTAGATAATATATGTATATATGTATATGTATCCAACTGCCTCGTTGTAACTTTGCCCAAGTTTCAAGAAAACGACCGCAGACCCAGCGTTTGCGCAAGATGTTTATTACCACCAGTTCAGCCCGCCATGACGCGCTTCGGCCGGTTTGCGGCCTTGATCACATGACCAGGCTAAGACAGTGTTACCCTCATTTTAAAGTGCTAGTGCTACCAACTTGTCTCATAGACATAGACAACATATTTTGACATTAATAAAATCACAGTTAATACTGTATTTTTGTAAAAATGGTTGTACAACCAGTATAATCACATAATGTGTTTTATGAATTTCTATTAGGAACAATTTTATATAAAATACATAAAATCGGTATATATCTCCTATTCATATCAAAAGTACATTGTAAAAATTCAACTGGGCCAAATATATTCTCCATTTGATGGACAGCTATTACAGCATAAATGCATTTATGGCCCATCTCTAACGTTTAAGCAAGTTGTTGGCATAAAAGTTAAAGTGCAAATCCCCATAAAAAAGTGTGAAAATCATCACTATCTGCTATTATAAAATATTTATAGCTGTAAAGTGACGATGTGCCCATTTCAAAATTAAAAAGTTTGTTAAAAATTAAAAGATATTCTTATAAGGTGCATAAAGGGTTAACAATGTGCATAATGCTCGATATTTTCACTGCCAATTTATAATTTGATTTGCTAATATTGCAATTTATCGATTTATGCCGGGAAGATGAAAGTGCTTGAGTGATATGTGTAAAAAAGCTCTAAGGAATTTGAATGACTAATATAATAGGTTATTTTATGAGTGCATTACTTCAAATAGTCGCGAGTTTCTTACCATATCTAAATTACATGTCGTACATAGAATATACATACATAGTTATATGGCCTAAATCACTAGCTAAAATGAATAAATACTTACATAATTAAAAGATCTTAGTATTGGCATATACGTTCTAGTATTTGTGTGAATGAACTTTCTATATACAAATGAACTATCATAATAAAGTCTGGATTCAATTTAAAGTATGGTGATAGAGCTAGATAACATTCTAAATTGCTATAAGAATGTGTGCAGGTCCTCTGTTGTATTCAGGCCCCCTGGCTGTTTCGAATCAAATTCAAGGATATATTTGGTCTCTAGATGTCTCAGCATAGCTTCCCTATCTCCCCATCTTTTTTGTGGCGGTATAGAATCAATTACATAATATTTCAATTGTCTCAGGTCCCTATTATGATGTTCTTTAAAGTGCCTTGCCACGGGATAGGTAGGGTCGTTGTTTGTTATGGACCTTGTGTGTTGCAATGTTTTTTTATGTACAGCTAACTTTGTACCTCCTATATATTTCAATTTGCAACTGCATTTTAAAACATATACAGCATAATCTGATTTGCATGTTTAGTGCTGTTTTATGTTTTGCAATCTATTCATATATATATTTTAATTAAGAGGCACATAACAGTGTATCCAAGAAATGTGGCATGCACACTAATTTACCTGGGCGCTATCTGCTCACTCACTTCGGATACATTAAAACATTCACGCGTCTCAGAAAGAAATATTCTGTAAGTTTATGGTTTGTTAGTTTCTCTACTGAAAGATAGTAAATCATTGGCAACTACTTTACAAAATATTTCAATATTTTCTTTGGTTAGTTGCGGTATGTATAGTGATGGGGTCCTAAACTCCGTGTCCCCAGTGACCCCTGTTTCCAAACCGTGTGTCAGCCTCAGTTCTCTCATGCGTCTGGGGTCAAATGGGTCACAGGAATCTCCAAGTGTGCAGTTATCCATTGAATCAAGGTGGTGTTGAGTATGTAACATCTGGATGTCACTAATGGACAAGTTAGGTCGAGTGGTGGAGGGTGGTGTAGTATTAGTTGCAACTTTCTTTTGTTTCAGGTGGTGCACCTTATAGAGTTTTAGTTTTCATGCAAACTTGTATAAATCAATTCTCACCTGAGCATAATCAATACCTAAGCCTAATTGTAACGTTTGGATTTCAATATTCAATAATTTTCTTTTTGACAGGGTAATTACCGTTAATTCTGTGGTTGGTCCTTCCATTATTCCTTTCTTTGCCCCTGGTCTCTTGTTCCTTCACCAGTAGGTTGCTCTCTTCCTGCATTCTCGTCACTTTTTGCTTTCGATTTGCCGCCTTGCTCAAGGCCCTTTTGTTTTCCTCTTTTGGACTGTTCGTTTTCCTGCGGAATCATCCGGTATTACTCAGAATAAAAATAACTGCATATTTGGTTCATTGTTAGTTCCTCTACCGACCCCAGATCTGAACTTAGATCTGTACTTTACTCCCTTCTTCCTCTGTCCATGGCTCCCATGGTTCTCTGTTTGGTTAGTTCCAGTCTGGCCTTGTCAAATTTCCTGGAGAAGTTTAAAATTCTCCCGCTCACACAGTCGCGCTCGTCACGTTGAAATTTTTGTTGCTTCCTTTGAATGATTTCTTTTTCGTAAATTTTGAATCCTGTCTCCCACATTCTTTAATGTAGTTTGTACTGATTCATTAAAATAAAATATACATATATATATATTTTTTTTTAAACAAGTAGATGTTCAGCATTACATTGCCACTGTACGTAATTCTCTGTCTTATAAAAACTTGAGTCATAGCGGTTTAGTGAGTCCGTTCTTGTGTTCCCATCTGGAACTTTAACATTAACAATATTCGGGACTCAGGCCAAACAGCGTCAACCATTCACACATCAATTTTGGTATACAAGTTTGTTTCCATGACAACATTGTTCCTTTCAAATCCCTCTACACTCTTTCCATTTACGCCATATGTTTCTCCATTTCCCAAAGCATCCTCGACTCTGATATACTATCTTTTTGGCGGCGCAGCACCAGTCAAGGTCTGCCTCCCAGTCCTTGACCTTAGGGGGGTTGCATCGCTCCCCATCCCTTAGCTATATTTCTTTTGGCTATTATATCAGCTTACCTGAGCCATTGTGAGGTATATTTTAGCCATTTGCCTTCACCTGTAATACAGAATATATGCAATTTTGCATCTAGTGGGACCTTCTGTCCCATCACCGTGGACATCACCTGTGTAATTTTACTCCATTCTCTATCAGAGGGAAGTCCCACAATGTCTCGTTCTAGTTGTGTAGAATCTATGCAGAATTCTTAATTGTATAAGATGGAATCATGCTCTTACTGCCTCCTCTCGGGGGCTCTATATAGCCTCTGCCCAGTCGTTGTCTAGGCTCCCTATTTACCCCTCCCATGTCTCCCGAAGGGCTCCCAATGGGTCTGGAGTGTTGTTCATAATCTTTTTGTATATAAGAGAGGTTGCTTTTTCCTGTATTTGATCCATTACCACCCTATCTTCCAACAGGGAGGATTCAGGAATTTGATCCCCTGGCGGGTTGTGTGTTTTGAGGGCATGTTTCAGTTGCATGTGGCGGATTTGTTCAGTACTCGACATCTGATATTCGGTCTGCAATTCGCGAAGTCCATCAACCCCTGTCCTTTCCAGACGTCCTTACCAGACGTCTCCCAAGTACTTGATGCCCAACAGGGACCAGCTGCGGAAGCCCCTCGCTCACCCACCTCTTTTAAGAGGTCACTACACTACAATGGCGTTTGTTCTGTAAGCCTTCCTCTCCATCCCAGGAATTTAGCAGCCTCCCTCCATAGTCGAACAACTGTTTGCATATGTTTTGGCAGCGCATTCTCCATTTTTCTGGTATATAGCGCTTCCAGGTACCCATTTCGACCCATCACATGGCGCTCTACTCGATATGTGGGTTTCTCCTTATCTGCAAACACCCAGTCATTGAGTGTGACTAACTGTGAGGCCCAGTAGTACTTCTTAATGTCTGGGATAGCCAGACCACCCTAATTTATTCCTTGTTGTAGTTTGTGGAGCACTATCCTGGAGTTTCCCCCTCCCCATAGCAGTTGCCAGATTTCCGAGTCTATTTTATGGAAGAAATCTGGGGGTATCTTGTATGGGGTATTCTGTAAAATATACAGCAGTCGCGGGAGCACTGTCATTTTAAAGATGGCTGCTCTCCCCATCAGCGAGAGCGGCAGTGTACCCCAGTGTGAAAAGTCACTACGTGATCTATGTAGCTGGAGTAGTAAATTGTCGTCTAGGAAATCTGCCTCCGTTCGTGAGATCACAATTCACAGGTATTTAAATGTATCTTTGATCAGTAAATCTTTCCCAAAGGTCGGTAGAGTTGGCGCCTCTCCAGACAGGACGAACACTAGGGATTTATTCCAGTTTATCCGGTACCCAGAGTAGCTGCCAAACAGATGAAATATATGTAGTATGCGATTAATTGTTAATCTGGGCTTTGTGACATATAGGATTATATCGTCCACATACAATGGGATCCTTTCCTTCCATTCCCCCCCTCCTCTGAGATCCCTGTTATAATCGGGTCACCCCTAATCCATGCTGCTAGTGGCTCCATTGCAATAGTGAAGATCATGGCGGAGAGTGGGCATCCATACCTCATACCATTATGTAGTGTCACTGGTCTGGAGATCACTCCATTCACTCTCACTCACTGCGGGGTTCGCATAAAGCAGTTGCACTCAGAATTTAGGGCCGAGACCCACACGTCCCAGAACCGCAAATAGATATTGCCATTCTATGCTATCAAAAGCCAGACGGGCATCCAGAGACATCAATACAGCGCTCTCATCTGGTGCTTCTTTGGTGGTATGCAGCACACCATAAAGACGTCTCTGATTTAGTCTAGTACTTCGGTGGGGCATAAATCCGGACTGATCTGGGTAGACGATAGTGGTTATTACTCTGGCAAGCCGGAGCGCTAGGACCTTGGCCAGGATCTTGGCTTCCGCATTTAAGAGCGAAACAGGCCTGATCTCGTCTGTGGTTATGTCTGTGTTCAGATATTCTCTGTCCTCTAGTGCAATAGTGGGTAGATTCAAATCCTGTAGGCGCTCCACGCACTCTAGCTGCTCTCTTGTCGTAGAGGATTTATAGAGCTGTTCATAGTAATCTGCAAACTCCGCAACAATCTCCTCTCCTGTCCTACAGTATTCTCCATTTGGGGTTTCGATTTCCAATATCCAGTTCCTTTCCCTGCCTCTTTTTTCTAGCCACGCCATTAATTTAGTGACCTGATCTTCTATTTCGTAGATTCTCCTCTGGGATGCCCTAGTGTGTTCTCTGGCTTTCCTTTCTGCTATGTCTTGCAACTCTTGTTGCTTAATGCGGATTAGGTGGTTAGCCTGTGGTTTGGAATTCTCAGATTCCCAGTTGCACTCTAGCTGAGTAATTTATTTTTCAAAAGCATCATATTGGAGTTTCTGTTCTTTCTTTTTAACCTCCTCTATGGCTGGTGTATGCCCCCTTATAACTGCTTTATAGGCCTCCCATAAATTGCAGGGTGACTCGACCATTCCCACATTCTCTTGAAAGTACTGTTTCGTTCGCTCTTGAATCTGGTCCAGTTTTTTCTTTTTATCTTTAAGGAGCCACAGGTCGATTTGTGGCGGCAGAGTACCTGTTCTATTAGGTCCCAAAATTTCTACCTCTACTGGCGAGTGGTCTGATATACCCCTTGCTCTGTGTATTGCCCCCTCAAAATTACCTGCCTCAGTGGGTTGTGTTAACAAGTAATATAATCTAAAAAGAGGGTGGCTGGGTGTTGATTGCGCAGAGTTGTAATAAAATCAAAATTCTAAAATATGATGGCTCCAACGATATGGTAACGGCAGCCCACCATATACCAGAGGGTCTAGACAGGCTCTACACCCTTTGAAAAAAAGAAAGAGGATATATCCTGAGCATATTCCACATTAATCAATTAATGTCCTTAATGAATCAACACTAAAAAGGTTCTTCTTAGTCTTATTTTATTTCTTTATTCTCCAAGAGCAGTCCTAGCTGCCAACACGTGTTTCGTCTCTTTGTGGTGTAAGCCACAGACTTCCTCAGGGCTAATATTTCACAGTGTTCCAAAGTAAACACCAACGTCCAAATTATCAACAAGACGCCGTGCTCCAGAAATTGCTACTGACCACGTTGTTCTTTACGGGTACCTGATGGTTTCTTGATGCACAAGGGAAACTGGAGAGACCACACTTCTGTCTCATTGATCGGGATACTGAGAAAACCTTGGAAATATGATAAATATATATATTCTTGTTGATAATTTGGACTTTGCTGTTTAAGCAGAACCACTGCTCGTGGGAGTCCCAGTCTTTAGATGAGCAAGGCAGTCAGGTCCTCCAGGGTTTTCGAGGTTGCTGACCACTGGAGTCGCCGGGATTTAGCAGGAGAAGGTTCGAGGTTCAACAGGCCTGTAGGGCTGGGGCCAAGTCAGTTGGTGTTGTTCTCTTGTTAGCAGCTGCACGGTAGGTGGTCTTTCTTCTTGTTCTTCTTGTTTTCGGAATCGGGATCTGAGGAAGGAAGGTTCAGGGTGCCCCTAAATACTAAATTTAGGGGCGTTACAGGTAGGTGAAGGGCAAGGACCAATGGGTCCCTTCCCTGGAGTGGGTACACCCCCTATCCTGCCACTGTCCTGTGGGAGGGGGGCAGGAGCCTAGTCCTGATTGGGTAGGGCTCCCCATCTTCAAGATGGCGAGAGCCCAGAGTTGTGCTTCACCTCGCCTCCCCCACCTGAGGGGTGGAGTTGGCAGAGGCTGGCACACCCCCTTTCCTCACTTGGGATTTCCGCCAGAGTGGGGGTCAGAACTGGTGGGGACCAGTTGCTGAGTACAGCAAGTGGTCTGGGGAGGATCACAAAGGCGGCATGCCTTTGAAGCTTCCCCTGCCCATCCTGGGGGGGGGAGACCTAGCACCTCGCCCAGGACGTGCATTGTTGCAGACCCAGGAGAGCGGATGACTCTCTACCCAGGGGTCCAGCAACATGTCTGCTGGGTGGCAGCCTAGGCAGCCTCTCAGGCAGGACGTGGATTGTGGGCTAGGTTCAGGGGCAACTCTAAGTTGCCCTCTGTCGTGCATTCTACATTAAATCCCACACTGGCATCAGTGTGGGTTTAATATGCTGAGAAGTTTGATGCCAAACTTCTCAGTCTTCAGTGTTGCCATTATGGTGCTGTGAAGTTCATGATGCCAAGCTCTCAGCACCATATACTCTTAATGGCAGCACTGCACTTACAGTGTCCCAGAATGGACCTGGGTACTAGGGGTACAGGTCTCATGCACCTGTACCCACACCACTGGCATAGGGCACCCAGCTAGAGGGGTGACTGAGGTATGCCAGGGCAGCGTGCTGTGGGCAAGGCACACAGCGATGTGTGCCATGTCGACTCTTTGGTTTGTTCTGCATTCAGACACTCAGCCTGCAAAGGCAGTGTGTGTTTGTCAGGGTACAGGGCCTCTAAGGGTGGCACAATAAGTGCTGCAGCCCTTAAAGGCAGTGTGTGTGTGTCAGGGTACAGGGTCTCTAAGGGTGGCACAATAAGTGCTGCAGCCCTTAGGGGCCTTCTCTGGTCACAGTGCCCAGGGTACCTAGGGTACCATTTACCAGGGACTGACATGTGGCCAGAGATGCCAATTGGGTGTAGGCTAAAATGCAGTTTCAGGGAAGGAACACAGGCGCTGGGTACCTGATTGGCAGGATCCCAAGGCACACTCAGTCAAAGTACATCAGCAATTCAGCAAACAGTGGGGGCATTCCATGCAAGAAAGATGGCACTTTCTCACACATGCATCCTGGGTGGTATATATACTGAGCACAGAATAAGGTCTCTGCCCTCCCTCGTCCCATTGAGGGCCACATATTTGCCCAATTGATCCCGCCATACTCTTCTGGGCACAAAGGACATGGTTGCTTTTACAAGTATCCCCACCCACCTGAGATCCTGTGGTAAACCCTGTGTGGGCAAATCATGCAGTTTGTATCAGAACCTGTCTAACGCTCTACAGTTGTCGCCCATCATGTGCGTCTCTTGCAGCAAAACTGTGTCAGGTGCTTGCCTACAAATGTATTGCATTACCATTGTATGTTTTATTCTATTGCCAAGCCCGTTCACATTCCAGATCATGATTCTGACCACTTGTCTGCCTATGGCAGTTTGGGCGCTTGGGGACCGTGGGTATGCGTCATTGGCTTGTGCAGTCATTGGAGTCACTTAGTAATGTCCCGCTACAATCCTCTGTGTTGTTATTGGATGTGTGTTTAGGTGTGTTCCTAACCTTTCCTAGACCACCGCTCTATTTCCAGTACTTATCATGTCTGAGCATCCATTGTCTAAAGAAGTAACATCTCCTAACTTACAAACTCTAAACAGAAACCCATAGAACTCCCCTCCCCCCTGCTACCTTGCATGGTAGGTCTAGACCCCCCCCCCCCCCCCCCCCCAATCTGCAGAGCGCCGGTCGCCCCCAATAATAACACATCAAACATCGGGCAGGCTTAAGCCAGGGATAAGCTTGCCTGCCCTTCCCCTTGCAATCCCTCTTTGAGTGTGCCCTGCCTTTTAGGTTATAAAACAGTTCAAGAATTATGTGTACTTAGGGAAGTTTGATACATTGATAAATCAAGGAGAGTTTTTTTTCGCAATCTTATCTGTACATCCGGAGTCCAGTTGGCTTTGCCACTTTGGAGGTCGGGAGCCGGCCTCACTGCCGAGGTTCTTCATGAGATGTCTCCTTATCCCGCTCCGCGCTTACTCTGTTCCCCATCTCATGTCAGTCCTCTCTGTTTGGTGGAGAGCCAGATTGTTGAGAGGGCTCGCCTTCATTTATCGCCGTTCCGGTCCCGTTTCTTGTCACCGCACCATTGCCCCGAGGAGCGCGTTGCTGTTTCCCAGCAGTTCGCCACCCATTCAGCCTTTCCCAGGCCTCTTCTGGGGTAGTGAACCTCCACACCTTTCCTTCGGCCGTCACTCGAAGTGTTGATGGAAAGAACATTGAATATTTAATCTCCTTTGCTCGAAGTCTTTTTTACTTTTAGAAAAGTACTTCTAGCCTGCTGCACTTTCATAGTAATGTCCGAAGAAAAGGTGACAGTCGCGTTGTCCACTTTAAGCAGTGGGGCACTACAGGTGGTCTAGAGCAGTGGTTCCCAAACTTTTGACTCCTGAGGACCCCCATTGAGTCACCACTGGAAGCCGGGGACCCCCAAGCAATTTGTAGGATTTAAATTTCAAACATTAAAACAGTAATTCGAAAAAAATAAACAAACGTGTGCACTCAAAACAAATACTCAAATTACTAAGGATTTTAGGGGCATATTTACAAGTCCCTATCGCCATGGGAACATCACTTTTTGCGATGTTCCTGTGGCAATAGGGGCTTTGCCTTATTTACAAGGCAGCGTCAAGCCAATTATTGTGGCTTAACGCTGCCTTGTAAATAAGGCCCTCTTTCACGCAATGCTTAGCGTGAAAAAGGTGGGCAGTGGGAGTTGCAGTGGGCGTTTCACTCCAACACCCATTGATTTTGACGCTGCCTTCTATTTACAAGGTCAGCTTAAATAGGAGACAGCACCAAAATTAAGACTATGAAAAACCTGGTCTTAACTTGGCGAAATGAAAAGTGGTGCCTTATTGCTCCTCGTTTTTGCTTTTTCCAACAGAAAAAGCAAAACACCTTTGATTGTTTATGTTCAGGATGGTGACCCTTCCTGCACATAAACAATCTTTAATAAAAATGACGTTTTGTAACTTCCATGTATGCTGCATTAGGCAGCACACATAGAAGTCACAAAAAGGCATTACAAAATTGTTCATGTGCAGGAAGTGGGAACATAGCAGCATCAGGATAATGATAGACTGGGAATAAACATATGTTGCTAACTTTTACCATGCAGTTTGCAAGCAGCTCTTTGGCAGTTTATAGGACACTGTGCTAGATTACGATTTTCCCTTATGAATTGCACAGTGACAAAAGAATCTCTGTGACAAAATCAGTAGCCCACTGATCTAGGCACATAAAATACTGTTTTTAAAATGCATTGTACACGTTCTTTGCATTAGGCATATTAACCCTCTGTCACATTAGATAAGTCAAAGCTGTCACTAGACAAAACTTTCCTCTCTCTCCAGCAGGTACATTAATCACTGGCATTTTCTTGACACTTTTATAGTTGCTCGAAAACTGCTAATTTTACAAGGAACTTTGCAGTGCTTTTAAAACTGCTGCCTGCGGACCCCCTGGGAATGTGCCACGGACCCCTGGGGGTCCTCGGACCCCAGTTTGGGAAACACTGGTCTAGAGGATCACGTCCCTGTCGCGGTAGTTGAAGATATGGGCAATAATAGGTCTCGGCGGGGCCCCCTCTCTGGGCTGCGCTCCCGGGACTCTATGGGCTCTTTTCACCAAGAAGGGTTTTGACAGGCCCTGTGGTTGTAGCGCATTCAGTATAAGATTTTCCACATACAGATCCACCGCCGGGTCTTCTGTCTTGTCCGGAACCCCAATAATATGCACGTTATTGTGGCAGGAGCGCCCCCCTGATCTTCTAGTTTGGCTTCCAGCACTTTGGTTGGGGCAGTCAGCTCTTGTACTTTCTTCTGTAGTGTTTAGGTGTCATCTACTAGGGTGCTCGTGACTTCCTCAACTTCTTTTCCACGGGAACCCAATTTTTGGAAGTCAGCTCTCAGTAGTGAGACTTCAGACGACACATGTCAATCCTCTCAGCCCGATCAGTTCGTACTCCCTGTAGGGCCACCATAATGTCTTGCAAAGTCGGCTCCACGGCCGCTGAGGGGGAAGATGGCCCAGGGTCTGGTTCAGTCTCCGTCGTGTGTCTCGCCGTTGACTCCCTGGGGAGTATATATTTATCTAATTTTGTATGCAGGCCACTCTGTGGACCCCTGCCTCCAGTCATGGCTCTTCTTCTCTTCCTGGTCTGTGGTGTTTTGCCACTTGTGAAGGGGTGCTCTTCCATGAGGGGGGACTCCAGCAGACACCAGACAGCGTTACCGCTGCCTACTCAGGTATATGCTTTGTACCCGGCGACCTGTCAGGGTTCCTGCCTCACGCTCCCAGCCACCCTCCTCTACCTCTACTGCACTGCAACAGTTCGATCTCTAGCCGTAGCATCTTGAGTGCAGTCTGTGCTCCAGGCTCCTCTCAGTACCACGTGCAGCCTTGCCCTTTATCGCTGTGAAGGTGTATGATCCTTTGTCTCGATCTGCTAGTGCTGCCCCGGTATCCGATGTCTCCGTAATTAGTGGGCTCACACTCTTGTGGTTATAGGTACATCTCCTCACCTCTTGTTTGCCTATCTCTGTTGTTGCATGCCACTACTGTTTTGGAATGATTCTGTGACTGCAGCTCAGGGCCTGTTGTATCTGTCTGGCTCGATCTGGGAGCAGATGGGTCCTTCAACAGAGCTGTAACCACAAGCTCGCTTGTCCTGGGCCGTTAGTCCTTCCCCCGGTGATATCGGATTCGGGCCCTTCTCAGTGGTGTCGAACGGTGTAACCGCTTACTTCAGGCTTCTTCACTCCCTTATCTCTTGGCTCCGGGTCTGCTTCACGGCCACCTCCTTGATTTTACGCCGTCCGACCGAGCTCTGGCATGACGCGGCCTTGATTAATTCTCGGATAATTTTCCAAGCATCCAGTCGGGGAAGCTCCGCCCCCCGGCCGCGTCTTCGATCAGTTCGACTTGAGGCCGCTGCTTCTGGGCCCGCACTCTTCTTGACCAGCGCTCCGTAATCACTGGTCATAGACAGCCCGCCGAGACATCGCTCGCTCCAGGGTCATTGTCTTGCATGCTCCTTTGCAGCTTTCTTGCTCAGGGCAGAAGTATGTTGGATGGACTGGGGGATTAACGGTGGCGGCTGAGCAGAGCTACTCTATATTGCGGCCATCTTACATTGTGTCAAGCCACGCCCCCCCCCCCCCATTTGTACTAATTCTTGATTGTCTTCTGTTTTTAACTCATCCAATATGGTTTGGAACTGTGATATCAGTTCCTTCCACGCGTGGCGGATTAGAATCTCCAACATCACTGGAGCAGGCAGTTGTATTTTCAGTCTTATCACACCTAGGATCCAAGGGAGTATAAAAGGAACATATCTCCCTCTTCGAAACTAATGACTCACTAAAGGTATGTTCTACTAGGATTTGAAAATAGAGTGGTGTATATGTGGGAAAATATTACTTTTAATGGACGAGAACCCTCACTCACCCAATGGTGACATGCTTCATCATTGGGCTCCCTCCACACATCGGGCCCGCAAGGTCCTTGATGTGGGCTACATCTCCCCACCAGGTGTAGTGGGTGGGGAGGAACTGAGGTATTTTAACACAAAGGAATGCCACAAAGGGAATGCTTGCGAGTGAGGGACAGAGTGCAGTGAAATTGTGTGTGAAGGTTAAAAATATCTCAAGGGCACAAGCAATTTTATTCTGTGGCGTCTTTGGATAGGATTAAAAGAGCAGAGGACAGGAGGTTACAAAAAAATATACCTCCTCAGAGGTCAACATGTTTCTGCCTTTCACAGACTCCGATGGAGTTCTCAGCATTCTTCAGGACCAAATATTTGAACTAGTCACTCTGTAATATAAAAATCTAATACACTTGTATGTAAAAAGATGCAATACTGGCCCTGTTTTAAAGCGGACGCCAACGACGTGATTAATTACTACGCCTTCTCCATCTGTATAGGAGACAAACTTTGACTCTCAGTAGCCGCAAGGTACCCCTCAGCCAAATTCGGCCTTACCAAACACAGTACTCAGCCAAGTGTCCTGTGCGTGGGGGGTCCTGGTGCGAGAGTTGTATTTTCAAACCATTCTTTCAATAATTGTGGTTTAGTATTAGCCAGAGTCGGAATGATAAAAATACATTGGACCCTAGGGATACGTCCGACTTCCAAGTAGTTCTGGAGTGAATTTGCCTCCCACCAACGACTCGTCTCTCTTTGCCGTAATCTCTGTAGAAGACAACCTTTCTGCTTGATAGTTGTTAAGATCCCTGTTCGTCCAGTTGTTAGTGGAGCAGCCTTGTTGCCACCTCCACTTGGTTTAAAAATCTTCTGAACTGATGCTTCTCGTCCCTTCAAAAATGTGACTGCCATTGTGTTGTTTATTTATTGGTTTCGCTTCAACAACATAACACGGAGACAGTCCTCCTGTGCACCCAGGTGAATGGAAAGTTACCATGTTAAATTCTGGCCCCCTAGTCTATTCCTTGCAAAGGGGGGTTTGCCTGTGTGACTGACACAATGCCCCAGGCAGTCAATTAAGATGGGGGCGGTTGATTTTACCACATTCCGGTAACCAGTGGGCATCCTCTGTTTGTAGTTTTCCAAAAGAAAAGTCGACGGAAATGAGGACGCCAAGCCAAGCGTGTCGGAGTTGGTTTACCGAAGGCCTCTGCTGTTGTATACAGGAGAAAACAATTCCCAAAGACGTCCCGGGAAAAGAAACAGCCACTCCGGAGTTGTTGTGCAAGTAGCGATCATTTTTTATCCGTAGACGAAGGATACCGCGTTTCGACTCAACAGAGTCTTGGTCACTTGACCACAACAGTATTTTTGGTACATAAATAATATGTCAGGGCGACGATAAAAAAACAACATAGAAAACAGATGCTCAATCAGTCTTCATGAGCGTTCAACGAACTTCAAAAAGTTTTATTTGTGAATATTTCATTGACTAGCTTAAAGTTACATGTTTCCAAGATGAAATGTGTTGGAAATACTCCCACTCCCACACCGGTAAGGGTTGGTGGTAACGGGGTCTTTCCAGGACATACAGTGGTAGCTTGGCTCGAGTGGTCAGGAATCAGGCACCGTGCTAAGCATACGCCATACCCCTACAATAAACATGCGTGCATCCGTTCCAAAAACGACTCTACACCGTAAAAATTATGAAAATATCTTTCTTTATCTTCTTTTTCTCTTAGTTGCTGATTAGATAAATAATACACAATCACAATATACAAAGCTTTTTAAATAGTGCAGGTCAAATAAATACTGTCTTAATGATTCAATAAATAGGGGTGATCATAAATAAGGAAGGCATAAATATAAGTGCAATACATACAGGCAATTAAATATTCTGAGGCAATAAATACTGTAAACCAATAAATATTGTGCGACCATAAATACTGTGGAACAATAAATACAGTGAATCAATAAATAGGTTAAATACAATAAATACAGTGCCCTCAATAAATAATTAAAAGCTGACAGTGACACTCATAGAATCAGATCACATTTAGATTACTATGGGCTGATTTGGCCCAGTCACAGCTTGTGGGGATGTGGAAGGCTTGAGGGTGTCTACTCCCTGGCTTGGACAAGGCTGAGGCCTAAACTGAGGTAGATCAAGGGGGGAATACCAGAGACCTGGCTCTCTCACTCTACACAACCCCTCTAACTTAGCCTCAGCTCACCCCTGGCACAGTCCAGCTGGTTCCAGCACCTCTCTAACCCCTAGAGTAGTCTCTTAGGATTCCACAGGGCCTTTGGCGCCCTCTATTCCACTTACTGCCCTTTTTCTGAAGCTCCGACGCCGCTGGAGTCGTGTCGACGCCGTGAGGCGGTTCCGGATCGATGTCGGCGGCCTCGGCGCAATGTCAGTTCTTGACGACGCCGGTAGGCGGCTCCGGTTCGGTGTCGGCGGCCTCGGCTCGATCTCGACCTCCGATTCGATGGCGTCGGGCAGTCTTGGCTCGATGTCGACTTCGGGCGGCTCCGGTCCGATGGCGACCTCAGTTTCGATGACGTCGGCCGGCCTTGGCTCGATGTCGATTTCCGGCGGCTCCGGAGTGCGATCTCCACTCCCGACCTCCGGTGCTCTTCTCCTCAGGTTCCGGCGACTCCGGAGTGCGACCTCCACTCCCGACCTCCGGCACGATTCTCTCAGGTTCCGGCGACTCCGGAGTGCGATCTCCACTCCCGACCTCCGGCACGCTTCACCTCGGTCTCCGGCGACTCCGGAGGGCGGACTTCACTCCCCCGTCGACTCCGCTCACTCGACCTCGGGTGACTTCCTCCTCGACCTCTGGTACTCTCTACGACCTCCGTCGGCGCCCTCTCTCGACCTCCGGCGGCTCCGGGTACGACGTCTGCTTTTCCAGTCAGCGCCGCTTCTCCACCTCGGGCTCCAGGTCTCAGGCTTCTCGACGTCGGACTCCAGGGAAACCAGTATCCAGGTCAGGATCTTGCTGTTCTTGGATTCTAAGGCCTGTTCCTGCTGTCCAGGTCCTTAGGATGACTTTCCTTGCTTCTTCCCACACAGGGCTTCAGGCTGGGCTCAGTCAGTAGGGACTAGTATCAAGGGTGGGTTTATGGACCCCACTCCAGGCACAAGTTTCCACCCCTGCTGCCTCACTCCTTCCTCCTTCAGGTTTCTGCTGCTCACTCTTCACCAGTCAGGTGCCAACTGCCAGCTCCAACTGCCAACTCTCTGTCTTAGCTTCCCAACATTCTAAACCGCGTCCAACTGTCACAGGGTTCTGGAATGTTCTGGAAGGTGCTAGTAGGTTCCAGTGGGTGCTGGTGATGTCACAGGTGGCCACCATTTTGTGCTCCAGGCCCTCAGACAGAAGTTCCAGGGGTAGATAAAATGGCTCCCTGAATCTGCATCAACACTAAAAAGTCTGGTGGTTCCCAAAAAGGAAAAATTCAAACAGGGTTTGAGGCAAAAGTGGGACAAAATAAATAATGATGAGGAGGGACCACCCAAAGGGCTGACAGGTCTAACACGCGTCCCCCCCCAAGCTGAAAGTGGGGAGAGCTACCCAACCCCTTGGGAGTTCTCATCACTAAGGCGGAAATACCTTGAGAGACCGTCTGCATTGGCGTGGTCCACTCCAGGCCGATGTTCCACCTGAAAGTCCATTCCCTGTAGGGAAATAGACCACCTCAACAACTTGGGATTCTCCCCCTTCATCTGCATCAGCCAACGAAGGGGTCGGTGGTCGGTCTGAACTAGGAAGTGCGAGCCAAACAGATATGGCCGCAACTTCTTCAGAGCCCATACCACTGCAAAGGCTTCACGCTCTATTGCACTCCACTTCTGTTCCCTGGGGAGTAGTCTCCGGGATAGGAAGACCACGGGTTGATCCAGACCCTCTTCATTGAGTTGCGATAACACTGCCCCAATGCCATGTTCTGATGCATCCGTCTGGACAATGAACTCCTTGGAAAAGTCTGGGGCCCTTAAGACCGGGGCCTCGCACATGGCTTTCTTTAGTCTCACAAAGGCCTGCTGACAAGCCTCCGTCCAGACTACCCGTCGAGGTTGTTTCTTGGACGTGAGCTCCGTGAGGGGGGCTACGATGGTACCGTACCCCTTCACGAAGCGGCGGTAATATCCCGTGAGGCCCAGAAAAGCTCGGACCTCAGTCTGTGTCTTGGGGGGTTCCCAGGCCATGATGGCCTCGATCTTCGCCTGGAGGGGTTGCACCGCTCCCCTACCCACCAAGTGTCCAAGGTACACTACCGACCCCTGCCCGATCTGGCACTTGCTGGCCTTGATCGTCAATCCAGCTTGTCTCAGGGCCTGGAGAACAACTTGCAGGTGTCGCAAGTGATCCTCCCAGCTGTTACTGAAGACCGCTATGTCATCCAGATAAGCAGCAGAGAAACTCTCCATTCCGGTGAGGATCTGGTTTACCAGGCGCTGAAACGTGGCAGGTGCGTTCTTGAGCCCAAAGGGCATCACACAGAACTGGTAGTGGCCATTGGGCGTGGAGAAGGCTGACCTTTCCCTTGCTCCATCAGTCAAAGAGATCTGCCAGTACCCAAAAGTAAGGTCAAAGGTACTCAGATATTGGGCAGCTCCCAGCCGGTCAATCAATTCATCCGCCCTAGGGATCGGATGAGCATCAGTTTTGGTCACTGAATTCAGTCCCCGGTAGTCCACACAGAACCTCAGTTCCGGTTGGGCACCCGGTGGTGCAGCTTTTGGTACTAACACCACCGGACTGGACCAGGGGCTGCTAGAAGGTTCGATCACTCCTAGCTCCAGCATCTTAGTGACTTCACTATGAATGCTGGCCTTCACCTTGTCTGACATCCGGTAGATCTTGGACTTCACAGGTGGGCTGTCTCCTGTGTCCACGTCATGGACGCACAGGTGAGTCCTACCCGGGACAAGGGAGAACAACGAAGAGTACTGCCCCAGGACCTGGCGACAGTCCTCCTGCTGTTCAGGAGTTAGAGATGGGGAGAGAATCACTCCCTCCACCGACCCATCCTTCTCTTGAGACGCAAACAAATCGGGGAGAGGCTCGCTTTCCGCGTCCTCCGCTCCGTCAGTCACCATCATCAAGATGACTTCGGGCCTCTCGTGGTGGGGTTTGAGGCGGTTGGCATGCAGCACCCGCAGGGGCTGACGAGGGGTTTTAAGGTCCACCAAGTAGGTAGCCTTACCCTTCTTCTCCAACACCTCAAAGGGTCCTGACCAGCGATCCTGGAGGGCGCTAAGCTCTCCCGGTTCGATCACCCACACCTTCTGGCCAGGCTCCAACTCCACCGGGTGAGCGTTGTGGTCATACCACGCCTTCATTACTGCTTGGCTGGCTTCCAAGTTGTCAGAAGCTTGCTTCCACAACTTAGCCATTTGGCTCCGGAAGGCCAGCATGTAGCTCACCACGTCCTGGGGAAGCTTTCTGGGAGTTCTTTCCCATCCGTCTCTCACCAGGTTGAGAGGTCCACGTACAGGGTGCCCATACAGAAGCTCGAAGGGGCTGAAGCCCACTCCCTTCTGTGGCACTTCCCTGTAAGAAAAGAGTAGACAGGGTAGGAGGACGTCCCATTTCCTCCGCAGGCTTTCAGGCAGACTTCTGATCATGCCTTTCAAGGTTTTGTTAAACCTCTCCACCAGACCATTGGTCTGGGGGTGGTAAGGAGTTGTGAACCGGTAGGTCACTCCACACTCCTTCCACATCGCCCGCATGTACGCTGACATGAAGTTGGTCCCCCTGTCGGACACAACTTCCTTGGGAAAACCCACTCGGGTAAAGATTCCCATCAGGGCCCTAGCCACAACAGGTGCTGTTATGGTCCTCAGAGGTATTGCCTCTGGGTACCGTGTGGCATGATCCACCAGAACCAGGATAAACCTGTGACCAACTGTAGTCGGTGGATCTAACGGACCCACAATGTCGATGCCCACCCTTTCAAAGGGGGTGCTAACGACAGGAAGTGGTTCCAGGGGAGCTTTCAGCTTCACCCCTGTTTTCCCACTGGCTTGGCAAGACACACATGTCCGGCAGTAGGTATCGGACGACACTTTCATTTGAGGCCAATAAAATTGTGGGACAAGACGGGCGAAGGTCTTGTCTTGCCCCAAGTGTCCTGCCAATGGTATCTCGTGAGCCAACTCCAGAAGGAAGGCTCGATAACGTTGAGGGACTACCAAGGCTCGTGACGATCCGTGTAGGGGTGCCTTGGGTTCACTGTAGAGGAGGCCATCCTCCCAGTAAACACTGTAGTTCCCTTCAACGTTCCCTGCTGCCTGGGCTTCGGCCTGTCGCCTCAGCCCCTCAAGGGTAGGGCACTCCCTCTGGCCCTGGCAGAATTCCTCCCTGGACGGGCCTCCCTCCACGTGCCACTCGGCCGGGATGGGTAGGTCCTCCAGTTCGGTGACATCCCCCACCGCAGACTCCTGGTCCACCACCTCCGGTGGCCTATCCGTCCTACGGGGTGTGGACGCCGAGGCAGGCTCCTCCTTTCCTCGGTTCTTCCCTTGACTGGCAGCTGGCTGGGCCTTTGTTCCAGGCTCCAGCCGAAACGAACTCCCTCTCCGGGTAGTCGCGGACCTTGTGCTCACACAGGCCCAGTCAGGTGTACCCAGCATCTCAGTATGAGTCCGGTATTCCACCTCCTTCCAAGCATTGTGCTCCATGTCATTCCCCAGTAGACAATCGACTGGCACGGCAGGGCTTACGGCAACTCGAAGTGAACCTGCAACCCCCCCCCCCCATTCAAAGGGAACCTCGGCCACTGGATAGTGGCCTGTTCTGCCATCAGCCATCGCGGCTGGGTGGAGTACATCGGGAATTACCTGCTCTGGAGACACCAGTTGGCTACGTACCATAGTCATACTGGCTCCTGTGTCTCTCAGAGCCTCCCCTCTTTGGCCGTTGATGGTGACCCACTGCCCATACTTTACAGTATTGGCGGGCACCTGGATCTTAGGAACCATCTCCCGTTCTCCCAGGGACACTAAAGTGACACCCGCCCACTCCCTTCCCTTAGTTAAGGGCATCTCCTCCCCGAGCACTGCACTAGCTACTCCGGGGGTCTTTCCTCCACTGGGAGGGGGTGGTCGTTTCAAGCACTTCGGATCTCCTTTATAGTGTCCAACGCCACCGCACTCGTAGCAATGGACAACCCTTGGCTGCTGACTCTGGCCAGGATTAGGGTTTCTGGGTGGGTTAGCCCTAGGGGTGAATCCTGTTCCCTTCCCTTGGAAGGTATTTTGGGGGCCTTTGGAGAACTCCTTTTTCTTTTCCCCTCCCTCTTTCTTCTGGGGGGCGCCCTGTCCGGCCTTTTGAGTATCCCCTCCAGTCCCCCTTGTGGACACCCGGGTACTAGCCCAAATATCCGCCTCCTCAGCAAGCTTCCGGGGACTGGTCAGCTTGCTATCCACCAGGTGTTGACGCAGTTCAGGGAAACATTTCTCGAGCAGGTGTTCCTTCAGTACTAGATCAAACAACCCCTCGTAGTTCCTCACTTCACTGCCCTGAATCCAACCCTCTAGCGCCTTCTTTGCATAGTCCAGGAAGTCCACCCAATTCTGTGTGCCCAGTTTGTGACTACCCCTGAACTTCTGTCTGTACTTTTCGGGTGTTAGTCCAAACTTCCTTATGAGCGCCAGTTTCATGGTGGGGTAGTAGGTCTGCTCATCCTCTTCGAGGGCCAATAAAGCATCCCTACCAGCTGGAGGCATGTACTTGTACAATCCCCCTCCCCAGTACTTCTCTGGAACCCCATGGGCCCTTAACGAGACCTCATAGGCCGCTAGCCACTTGGCGATATCGTCACCCACCCCATACCTAGCTACTATGTCCTTTGGCAGGTAGGGTTTGGGTTCCCTGGTGTACTCTCGTTCTTCGCTGCCACCGTTAGGTACAGGGTGGGCCCCGATTCTCAGGATCTGAAGATCTATCTCTTTCAGCCTTATCTCATGAGCCATCCTCTGTTCCTCCTTCTCTTTCTCCAGCCTTGCTAAGTCCCATGTGAGCTGTCTTTTCTCCCTCCGGTCTGTTAACTCCACTTCAGACAAGCCACCGCTAGAGGCACTGCTGCCCTTCCTGGAAAGTGTCCTGGGCCCCGCTGACAGGTTCCCCACCTCCGGTTGGTACAAACCAGCTCCCTCACTGTCGGGCTCCCTATCCCTGTCCTCCTCCTCAGCCTTGCTTTCTCGGCGTGCCTCCCCCCAAGCCCTTAAGCTGGTTTGGAGTGCACCCTTCTTTGCTCCTGGGGGACAATACACCCCCTCCCGCTGGCAAAACTCCCTGAGTTGGGCCACAGTGTACGTTTCTAAATTCTCCAGTACAAACTCCATCTTGCCCACTCAGGTCAGAGGACAGTTATTTGCAGTAACAATGCAGGGGGGGTACCTTTAATAATACCTCCTCCCACCACCAGAGTAAATTTGGAAAAAACAAAAACCCACAATTAGGAAGGCCGCTTTGAGAAAACTCCCGGTGTAGGCCTATGGACTACCCACAGTTATTGTTGAGTATACGTAGGCACAGCTCTATCCCACCGCTGAACACCAATTAATGTTGGAAATACTCCCACTCCCACACCGGTAAGGGTTGGTGGTAACGGGGTCTTTCCAGGACATACAGTGGTAGCTTGGCTCGAGTGGTCAGGAATCAGGCACCGTGCTAAGCATACGCCATACCCCTACAATAACCATGCGTGCATCCGTTCCAAAAACGACTCTACACCGTAAAAATTATGAAAATATCTTTCTTTATCTTCTTTTTCTCTTAGTTGCTGATTAGATAAATAATACACAATCACAATATACAAAGCTTTTTAAATAGTGCAGGTCAAATAAATACTGTCTTAATGATTCAATAAATAGGGGTGATCATAAATAAGGAAGGCATAAATATAAGTGCAATACATACAGGCAATTAAATATTCTGAGGCAATAAATACTGTAAACCAATAAATATTGTGCGACCATAAATACTGTGGAACAATAAATACAGTGAAGCAATAAATAGGTTAAATACAATAAATACAGTGCCCTCAATAAATAATTAAAAGCTGACAGTGACACTCATAGAATCAGATCACAATTAGATTACTATGGGCTGATTTGGCCCAGTCACAGCTTGTGGGGATGTGGAAGGCTTGAGGGTGTCTACTCCCTGGCTTGGACAAGGCTGAGGCCTAAACTGAGGTAGATCAAGGGGGGAATACCAGAGACCTGGCTCTCTCACTCTACACAACCCCTCTAACTTAGCCTCAGCTCACCCCTGGCACAGTCCAGCTGGTTCCAGCACCTCTCTAACCCCTAGAGTAGTCTCTTAGGATTCCACAGGGCCTTTGGCGCCCTCTATTCCACTTACTGCCCTTTTTCTGAAGCTCCGACGCCGCTGGAGTCGTGTCGACGCCGTGAGGCGGTTCCGGATCGATGTCGGCGGCCTCGGCGCAATGTCAGTTCTTGACGACGCCGGTAGGCGGCTCCGGTTCGGTGTCGGCGGCCTCGGCTCGATCTCGACCTCCGATTCGATGGCGTCGGGCAGTCTTGGCTCGATGTCGACTTCGGGCGGCTCCGGTCCGATGGCGACCTCAGTTTCGATGACGTCGGCCGGCCTTGGCTCGATGTCGACTTCCGGCGGCTCCGGAGTGCGATCTCCACTCCCGACCTCCGGTGCTCTTCTCCTCAGGTTCCGGCGACTCCGGAGTGCGACCTCCACTCCCGACCTCCGGCACGATTCTCTCAGGTTCCGGCGACTCCGGAGTGCGATCTCCACTCCCGACCTCCGGCATGCTTCACCTCGGTCTCCGGCGACTCCGGAGGGCGGACTTCACTCCCCTGTCGACGCCGCTCACTCGACCTCGGGTGACTTCCTCCTCGACCTCTGGTACTCTCTACGACCTCCGTCGGCGCCCTCTCTCGACCTCCGGCGGCTCCGGGTACGACGTCTGCTTTTCCAGTCAGCGCCGCTTCTCCACCTCGGGCTCCAGGTCTCAGGCTTCTCGATGTCGGACTCCAGGGAAACCAGTATCCAGGTCAGGATCTTGCTGTTCTTGGATTCTAAGGCCTGTTCCTGCTGTCCAGGTCCTTAGGATGACTTTCCTTGCTTCTTCCCACACAGGGCTTCAGGCTGGGCTCAGTCAGTAGGGACTAGTATCAAGGGTGGGTTTATGGACCCCACTCCAGACACAAGTTTCCACCCCTGCTGCCTCACTCCTTCCTCCTTCAGGTTTCTGCTGCTCACTCTTCACCAGTCAGGTGCCAACTGCCAGCTCCAACTGCCAACTCTCTGTCTTAGCTTCCCAACATTCTAAACCGCCTCCAACTGTCACAGGGTTCTGGAATGTTCTGGAAGGTGCTAGTAGGTTCCAGTGGGTGCTGGTGATGTCACAGGTGGCCACCATTTTGTGCTCCAGGCCCTCAGACAGAAGTTCCAGGGGTAGATAAAATGGCTCCCTGAATCTGCATCAACACTAAAAAGTCTGGTGGTTCCCAAAAAGGAAAAATTCAAACAGGGTTTGAGGCAAAAGTGGGACAAAATAAATAATGATGAGGAGGGACCACCCAAAGGGCTGACAGGTCTAACAAAATGCTTCACAGAAAACAAATTCAACATAAAAAGAAAAAATGGGATAATACAATGCGATCCTCTTTAATACATGCTGTGTTGAAGACTCCATTTCCCATAACGCCTTCTTTTGTTTCATAATAGACGAGTATATTATTACAAGATGACACGGGCTCACGATGTTTGCCAGTGAGTATGTGAACTAGAAAGTGGTGAAAGTGTTTGAGTAATTGGTCAAGATGCCAAAATGAGTGGCAGAAAGACCAAAAAGTATGATTGCTCAAACCTTCATAAAGGGTCAAGTACCCAGGCACAATGCTATTCTTCTCCCAGAAGCGGAAGTAAGAAGATGATATGGGTCATTGAGGTGGATCAGAGAGAACTTGTTAAAATAAATAGGAACGAAAGACTGTAGTACCTTCAATGATGGACTTGCCAACCCCGAACCCCCCCCCCCCCCCCCCCCCCAGATGTCAAAATATTTGATGATAGAGGGGCAGCAAAAGCAAAAAGAGTCCTCTGGTGCCAAAAACAAGGACACCACATGGGGCAGACTTTCTGAGACTGCTTAGACACAGAAAGTAGATGGAGAGAGAATCAAAGGACAAGGAGGGTTTGACATCAAAGAAAAAGTCTTCTATTCTTTCTCAGTTCCAAGAGTTTTCTGAAGTGAGTTTCTAGAGTGCGTATCTAGAGCTGCCACAGTTATGCCTGCCACAAGATAGTGGGTGGGAATGACTCCTGGGCGCACTCCCTAACCAAAGCAAACATTTCCTGAGCAAACTCCACTCATCTTGGGCATTTTCAAGATGGTGAAAGTCTTCCGCCACACTATATTTGGGCTCTGATGGTTGGGGGGGGCATGGTAGGGGCGGGGGACTGGGTGGGGTGGGCGTGTGGGGGGGGATGGTGTGTGTGTGTGTGGGTGTGTGTGTAGGCGTGGGTGTGTAGGCGTGGGTGTGTTGGGAGTGTACTGTGGTAATCCTAGTATCCTCCCTCATCGAAGACATTGATGCTGCAATGTTTAAGAAAAAGCTTCTCAGGCCGGGACATTCCATGGAGGAGCAGTGCGCCATAAATTGCAATTGTCGTCATCATCATAGTCATTATCATTGACCCTGTATTGTCAAAAAGTATGTCACAGTCCCCACCCTGCATGTTCAGGTTTCCTCCTAAGATGCATTTCACACCTTTTTCACATCTATTCAAATGCTAATACCTGGCTGAGAGAAGTAGGAAAGCAAATACAAATTAACCTCCAGGAACTTCAGGCATTTCCAAGATACAGTTTCAGGATTTTAATCTGTACTCAGCTTTTCTTCATAGGGCAGCTATGCCTGCCACAGTTGCTAATCACTGTAAGGACACGTTAGCATTAAAATGTTAAATGTTCTACTTTTGCATACCATTCACCCTAACTTGTGGACTACGAAGCCTACATGGAGTGGGGGGGGTGGATTTGTTAATATTTAAACGGGAGGTCTTGAAATGTGAAAAGGATTTATTTTGACTTGTCCAGTTGCATCAGAATATTTGTGAATCATAATGCTGTTACCTGTTAGTAGATCACCCAGCGGCTTCACGTAAATATTGAAGATGACAGGAGACCGTGTGAATGAATAAATGAATGATGGGCATTTAGTATAGCGCACAGCTACTCAAGAAGAGTGTCCCGGCAGGATTCTTGATGTGCAACTAGATTTTGAAAAGCCAAGTTTTAAGATGCTTCTTGAAAAGAGATAAATCTGAGATGGCTCTCAGTGTGGCAGGTAGTTTGTTCCATGCCTGTGCTCCCAGGAACCCAAAGGACCTGCCCCCTTACGGGCCAAGCGAACTTTGGGGGTGCGACAAGGTCAAAGGAAGAAGAGCTTATGGTCTGTACTGGAATGCAACGGTTAACGCGATTTGCTTAGATAGCTTGCTCCTTTTCCATGAAAGGCTTTGAAAAAAACCACTAGGGCTTTGAATTTGATCCTTTCTTTCAGTCGCAGCCAATGAAGTGATTTAAGAAGGGGGTCATATAAGACCTGGGTTTGGGGCTAAGAATTGCCCTGGCCGCATAGTTTTGCACCACTTGCAGATGCTGGATTAGATAGCAGGGTAAGCCCAGGTACAAGATGTTAGCATAGTCCAGTCTTGACGTCACCAATGCTTGGACCACTATTTTACTGGAATTGTTTTAACATACGAGGTATGCTAAAGCATGAGACTACCAGAGCTTGAAACTGGGTCCTCATGGAGAGGGCACTATCCATATAAATGCCTACATTTTTAACCGTTGATTGAAGTGCATGTGGCAGCGACAGCTCCTCCGACCACATACATTCCAATTACTCACTGCAGGTTGGCCAAAAAATAACAATCTCGGAATTATCCGGATTGCATTTCAACTGATTCACCTTGAGCCAATGTGGAGCCCTGGATGACTTCACATGTGATAAGGATCTTTTGTGACCTGAAGGTGCCCATGTGAACAAACTGTAGTCCATTGGAAATGCAGTAGGAGAACCTGTAAAGGTCATTGCCGGTGAATCTCATTGACAACGCAAGGGTGTGTATGAGGTTGTGATGGTCAACTGTGTCAAAGGCAGCTCAGTGGTCCAGCTACATAAGGAGGCAGGGATCATATTCATCTGTGGTCAAGACGGCATTGTCTACGGTGTGTAAGGTGGCCTCTGTAGTGCAGCGTGATCTGAATTCAGACAAGGAGTCGTGCAGGCGATGGTTGGCATTGATGGGATTTTGGAATTTGACACAGACTGCTTTTTAGGTCTCGCCTGACCCAGCGCATGCGCTGGTTTGGCGAGACATTTAGTAGGTGGGTTTAGAAAATGCTACCCACATTTTTGTGCTGGCGACAAGCTACAGTGCACGATGGCGTGCAAGCGCACAGCTGCTCCCCGCATTCCCCCCTCCCTTCTCGCCCAGCCATCTGCCTTTCCTGCGCCAGCCTTCAGCACCATACCCCTCCCCCCGCTGCTGCGCGCGCATCCCTAGCGTGCGTCATCACGATCACTTTCGGTTTTAGAGTGATCGCGATCGTGATGAGGGATTGTTAGTGTGCTAAAAAATGCCGGTTGCAATCCACTTCTCTTTTGTTGTGTTCTGTCCTACCCAAGACCTCTCAGGAGAAGGCCTGAGGGATGAGTGCATGATAGCTCCTTCACACTGAGGCCCACTGTGTCAACGGAAGGCTAACGCTCTGCTCTCCTCTGGAAAAGAACTCTTCCCCCTAACCCTCGAGTTTGCATCAGAGACATTCATAAACCCGATTCATCGCACTTTACAGGAGTCTCAACTCGGGTTATACGAAATTACTTCAGACGACAAGGTCACCTTTCGACATTCTAGCCTAAGCTTCCCTCCTCTTTCTCTTCTACATCTCTCTTATGTATCCTTCTCATGACCCCGTCTTCACTCCTGCTCTCCTCGCCCCCCTCTCTCCTCTATCACTCACCCATGTTCTGCTCTGCTCTTCTCTTCCTCGTGCCCACCCTCAACTACCCCCAAACTATATATCTCTATCATCTATCCTCCTTTGCCCTAACTCTCTGTGATTCCCCCCTCTCCCTATCAGCTGCTCCCCTTCTCTCTACTACCGCCTCTCCACTTCCCCTTTTCTCCTCTGCGCTCACTCCCTTCCCCTACTGTCTCTCTGCACGTCCTCTCCTCCGCTGTAGCACTCCTGCACCACGTGTTACCTCTAGTATCCCTCCCTCTTTCTTCTCTTCCCTCTCACTCCTGCATCTCTCCCTCTCTCACATTTACCTCTCTCGCTCCCTCTCACCCCTTTCTCACTGTCTCTTTCCCTATCTCACCACTACCTCAGTCTCTCATCCTCCCTCTCCCACCCCTACCTCACTCTCTCACTTCACGTTCTCTCCTTCCTGCTACCACTCCATGCCTCCTCCTTCCTTCACCTCTGTCCTCTCAGCGCTTCTTCTATCCTATCTCCCTTGGAGCTACCACCCTCTTTCCCACATTCCTCTCTCCCTTCACCGCCTCTTTCTGTGCCCATTTTCCTTTGTCCCTCTTCCCTTTCTCCTCCGCCACAGCCCTCTGGCCTCTCTCTGTCGCTCTCCCTCCCTCTCTCCCTCTGTCTCTCTTCCTCCCTCTGTGATCCCTGCGGCCCCCGCCCCCCTCCCCTTCGCTAACTTAGGACTTCACTGCTCCCGGACAGCAGCCTCCTAGCTTTGAACACAGTCTGGGGTCCTGGGAGAGAGATTCGGCGGTCGGGGGTAAAGTTCCGTAAGTCTTGAATATTTTATTCTTTCTACAAATGGTAAAGACGAAGAGAAAGGCAGGAGGGAGCGCAAGCTCTTCCGACACAGGTACCTGTTTTAGGCTTGTGCTCCAGAGACCAGATTTCCAGACATCACAACATTAAGGGGTAATTGGCTAACAATGTAAAACAAGCATTGGCATATCCAATAGGTCTCGCTTTTGGGACCTTATAAGTATTTAATTATGCAGCACAATGTCCTTACTGCAACAACATTAACTGTTGCATGGCTAAACACTTAAAAGGTCCCAAAGGCTAGACCTATTGGCCATGCCAATGCTTGTTCAATTATCTTGCCAATAAATGGTAGGTGAGAGACGGACCGGTAGTGGGTAAGGTCATCAGGGACTAGTGCAGGTTTCTTTAGGAGTGGGAAGATCTGGCCAGTCTTGATTACTTCTGGGAAGATGCCTTGAGTGAGGGAAGCATTGATAATAGTACGTTGTCAATGCCATTTGTCCACTATAGGTCCATCAAAGTTTGTAGTAGAGCTATTTTGTAGGCCTTGCGGTAAAATCATTTAATCTCATTGTGCAATCTTTAGACTAATTCCAATATGATGATGAATAATTCTTACACATTTTCCATATTGTTTGTGCCTTCTACTCTGCTGGTGACTCCACTGCCCTGCCCTTTGTTCCTCATCTGTTTTTGAGGTTCTTTTGATTTTATTGTAGGTTTATATGCTGCTCTTTATGATGTCTCTTCCAGAAATTCGACCTTATCACCTAGTACGGTGATTTCTTTTAAATTCCTCCTGAGGTCTGTTCTGGTGTGTAAGAAACTGGCTCTATATATACTGCACCAAAGTGAGGTACAGTGTGTATAGATTCCAAGAGAGTCCCCAGAGGTAGGCAGAGGTTAAAGTTAGATAGAACCTTACTCTCCTAAGTGGTAGCTTGGTCGAGCAGTAAGGAAGTTACAGAGGACAGTGTTAAGCATTTGATGTACACACTCAGTCAGCAAATGAATTTATTCACTCAAGAACTGAACTCTACAACCAAGCAAGCCTGGTACAGGTAAGCATTGAATATTTTTCAGTAATAAGTTACTGGATATAGAACAGTTGAAAAATGCAATAGGAATTGTACTATGATTGATTTACAGGGGAGCAGTAGTATGCAACACTTAGCAAATGCAGTACATTGAAATGAATAGGCTTTTTCAACAAATTGCAGGTAAGTTACTTTTACGTTACTTTTTCTAACTCAGTGCTGGATGCTTAGATTCAGTACTGGGATATTTCCTGAAAACAGTTGAGAAAATGCGCTTTGGTTATTGTTTCGATCTTTAAAGAATATTTTCAGATTTCAAAACTCCACACTTAGTCGTTTTTTCGTAAGAAAATTGTCAATGTTATTCTATGGAGGAAAAACAGGTTGTCGGTTTGCAGGTAAGTAAACGACTGTGGGAGTTAAGGTTCTGGGGTTAGACTCTGGTCCCCAGGGTCAGTGATGCACTGAGATTGCACCCTCAGCAGCACTAGGGCGGCCTGGTGCAGAGTGTTGAGGCCCAATTTTATCCTATGGAGGATAGGGAGCTTCTGGTTGGTGGCTGCTGGCTAGCAGTCCACACGGCTGTGGGAGCAAAGCTCCTAAGGTTTAGGTCAGGGCAAAGGGGGAATCAAGTAGGCACCAAAAGTGCACCCTCAGCAGCACTGGGGCGGCCGGGTGCAGAGTGCTGTTTCGATATCGGGTGCCCCGTGGTTTTCTATGGAGATCCTCTGGTTTGAAGAAAGGCTGCAGGCTCGGGGATGAAGATCTTTTGGTTGCGACCATCATTCCAAGGGGTAAGTTGGGATGTTGTGGGTTGACTAGGCACCGCTGGTTTGGGCACAAAAGGCCGTGGGGCGTCGGGTGCAAGGGTGCCTTTTCGCATCGGATTTTCTATCCCGCTCTGGTCGCGGTTGGGGGGAGGGTCCTCTGGTTTGAGGCTGCAGGCGTCGTCTGGAGGCTTGAGGCAGGTCAGGGGTCGCCGGATCTCGGGTCTGGATCGCCGGGGGGACCTCCTCGTGGTGTTGGTTCACTCGAGCTCGGGCCGGGTTCGGCGGGTGCAGAGTGTGCTGGATTCGCTTTTTCTGGCTGACACCAGAAGCTGCAGTTTAAACACATCTGGTGTTCTCGAGAGATAGAGTTCTTGAAGTGAAGGCAGGCAAGTCCTCTGTGGTTTGTGAGGTTGCTGGCTGCAGGACACGCCGGGATTTTGCAGGAGCTGGTTGAGGGGAGACAGGCCTGTAGGGTTGGGGCCAAGTCAGTGGGCGTCGTCCTCTTGTTAGCTCTGCATGGCTCTTCGGTCCTTCTTCTTATCTTCTTTTCTTGTGGTTTCTAATCTGAGGAAGCAAGGTTCAGGGTTCCCCTTAAATACTAAATTTAGGGGCGTTACAGGTATGTAAAGGGCAGGGACCAATGGGTCCCTTCCCTGGGGTGGGTACACCCCCTATTCTGCCTCCTGTGGGAGAGGGGGAGAAGCCTGTCCCTGGTTGGCTGGGTCCCTTCATCCTCAAGATGGCGGGGACTCAAGGTTGTGCGTCACCTCTCCTCCCCCACCTGAGGGGTGGAGCTGGCAGAGGTGGGCACACCTCCCTTCCTTACTTGTTTTTCCCGCCTGTTCTCCCGCCCAAAGTGGGGGTCACAACCAGTGGGGACCAGTTGCTGAAAGCAGTAAATGGTCTGGAGAGGCTCACAAAGGCGGCATGCCTTTGAAGCTTCTCCTTCGTCAACCCTGCCCAGTCCTGGGGGAGGAGGCTTGGCACCTCGTCCCAGGATGCGCATTGTTTCAGGCCCCCGAGAGCAGAGGTCCAGAAACATCTCTGCTGATGGCAGCCTAAGCAGCCACTCAATCAGGTCACTAGTAGTTGGTTGGATTTCAGGGGGCATCTCTAAGCTTCCCTCTGTCGTGCATTTTACATTAAATCCCACACTGGCATCAGTGAGGGTTTAATGTGCTGAGAAGTTTGATACCAAACTTCTCAGTCTTCAGTGTAGCCATTATGGTGTTGTGGAGTTCGTAATGACAAACTCCCAGCACCATATACTCTTAATGACAGCACTGCACTGTGCCCAGGAATGGACTTGGGCACTATCGGGGTACAGGGCTCATGCACCTGTACCCTCACCACTGGCATAGGGCACCCAGCTAGAGGGGTGGCTGATGTATGCCAGGGCAGTGGTTTGTGGGCATGGCACACAGGGATGTGTGCCATGTCGACTCTTCACTTTGTTCTGCACCAAGGCACTCTGCAATGGCAGTGTGTGTGTGTCAGGGTACAGGGCCTCTGAGGGTGGCACAATAAGTGCTTCAGCCCTTAGAGGCATTCTCTGGTCACAGTGCCGTGGGTACCTGTGGTACCATTTACCAGGGGCTGACGTGTGGCCAGAGATGCTAATTGGGTTTAGGCTTCAATGCAGTTTTTAGGGAAAGAACATAGGCCCTGGGTATCCGATTAGCAGGAGCCCAGGGCACACTCAGTCAAAGAACATCAGCAATTCAGCAAAAAGTGGGGGCATACCATGCCAGTAAGAGGGCACTTTCTCACATGGTGGATTGACTCTGTTCTTTGATGTTCCTGAAGGCTGTTTCCTTTACTTTTCTAACAAACACTTTGTCACAAGGTGTTGCTGATTCTGTGGGCTTGTGTTAACATTCTCTCTTTGGTCTCTTTTGGAAGAGCCTTCCTCACCTTGTTCTGCAGCTTCCCTTTGAAACATCACTGAGAGTGGTCTTTCCTTATCCATTCCGCTGTTCATGTTACAGAGTGTATTTTATGTATGTTACTACTCCTGTGGTCTATGTTGTGCATTCAGGCGGACTGTCCTAGTCAAGTGCAGCTGGGCCAAGGCCCCAGCTTCACGTTTCCCCACAGCTCACTGACCTTTATATGCCTTTCGTCAGCGGTTCTTTGGAGCCTCTCCAGCTGTGTTGTCTAGTGGTTATTTTGGTACGATGAGCTACAAATCATTGTGACACCACGTCAGCCAGTGGTATGGAGCTTTACTCCTTTGGTTGATGATGCTTATTGTCTCAGGATTAGGCGTTACATGCTGCGTGCCATCCTTTCAGCAAAGCACACACTGCAGTCTATGCCTATTGCTATCTTGTGTGGAGGGGCGTATTTCAGGCTTGATTTTCTGGAGGAGTTCACATGCTGCCTACTACTCCCAGAACCTTTTGTGACTGGATAGGTTAATGCCTATGTCCTCTGTGTGCTGCCAGGAAAATCTCCAGATGTATTATAGAAATACTTTTTCTCAGATATCAAGTTTTCACAATGCCTATTTCTCAAAATCCTACCCCACAGTATTAGTGTTTCATGCCCTTCGAACTCCGCTTATGGCAGTCCTGAGGTGCTAAGGTGCATCTCTCTGGTTTGATTCTCCAGCAGATGCCTGTAACTCTTTCCCTGTTTTTCTGGATGCGGTCCTTTTGTCGTGTCTTTTTAATTTCTCCACAAAAGCTGCAATTTCAGTGGTTGAATGCATTTCTTTGACTCGTTTTTTTCCATCCTTTGTCCCTAGCACCATTCATTACAAAACAGCATTCCCTCTTGGGTCAAAGTGCTCACGACTCACAGAGAAGATGAGATTGCACTACATCTGCTGTATTGGTGATCTTGATGGCGCTCTAGGATCATCAGTCCGACTTCATCTTAGGTTAAACCACACCCTTGAATTTAACCTTTAAAATTGAAGTCAGCTTAAATGTTGCAGCCACTTTTATATGCGCCCTAGGACACTTGTAGGATTTTTGCTTCACCTTTCTAAGTTCAGTCACTCTTCACATTGAAAAGCACAAAGGAGCATGTGCCACCAACCATGCCACTATCCCTCTTAAATCTCTGTTATATTTTTACATTGGAGAAACTCTCAAATATCCGGGATCCTAGATCTGTCACCCTCCTACTTGGACAATCATAACTAGTTCTACCACTCCTACTCCTGCTTTTCATAATAGGTTCTACTAGAGGGGTGTGTGTACCCACTCTTTTCTGGCTTCGGGTCGTGTAGACCTGGCATTCAAGCTAATGCGTCAGATGGCAGGACAGTTCTTGATTAGATGGCAGAGCTTATCTAGAAATCTGTGGTGGATCGTTCAAAAATCCATGTAGTACTGACAAACAAAAAGCTTATGCTCATTGAGCCTTCAGCAGAAGCAGGGATGCCTAGTAAGAGGGAGGAAAATATTTGGAAGGCTGCTGCTTTCTTTGCACCCTAAGCCGATAGTGACAGCCACAAATTGGTAATAATGGCCAGGATGAACTGGTGCCTAAGATACAGAGGAGAGTGCCAAGTACCCCCATCCCCGACTTCCCCCATTGCTGATACCTATAGATTGCTCTTTCTCAAATGAGTCTGCGTTTCACAGCTATGCTTTTGCCATTTTTTGCTTGATATTCTTCAGTTTTCCCATTTCTGTTCAACTGACTGCTTCCTTACATCTCCCTACCTAGCCACTGATTTGAAACTCTCTCCTGAAGTCCCTTAACTTACTTTGCATTCCATTACTAAGTTCCTTGAGGGTGGAGCCCATTCTGTGCTAGACTAGCAGTATGTCAGCTGCTTTGAACTACTGCAGTGTTTCTTCAGCAATCCCTCTAGAATGCATCTCTGAATCTTACCAGCCCTCAATAACATTTTTGCCACCATGGTGGTCCATCAGCTTATAAAAAGTGAAGAGCTGGAGAAAGGCATGCAGCGAGTATATTTGGTAACATTAAAAAAACCCTCTCCTTCTCCCCTGAATAAATGTATTGTCAATAGCGTTAAGGGGATAGGAAGGATGTTTAGGACTTGATATCTTTTCCCATGAGTGAGGATAACCTTTTCAGTTGGTCGTAGCCAAATTTAAACTTTAAAATTATCTCTAACCGTTTATCTTTTTCCTAATGCCAGTTGATCTACTGTGTAGAACAGAAATGAATTTTTTTGTACTGCTTTACACTTGCTATAGAAAGGTCATCACTTTTGGGGGAAGGATTTCTCTACTGACATTTTCTTTCACTCATCTGACCCCTAACGTCTAGAGGGGGGTATCCTTTGTGAATCTTAGAACAAGGCCTTGTATAGACAACAGAATAAATGAGATGCTGTTACATTTTCCATGTAATGCTGGATTTAAGTCATTTAATATTTTCTGGTCTAATTTGCTGTTATGTGGTATAATAAAGAAAATTATGATTTATCACACATAGGGATGAGGGAATGTTAAAGATAAAAGCATATTGGCATACAGTGTGTGCATTCTGAAGATCGATTTACCCTTCTGACCTCATGATGATGATTTAATACGATTGTCGTCTGTCTATCAAAGCAGAGCTAGATAAGTAACTGCTACCACTCATTGAACTAAAGTGAGCACCTCAAATCTGTTCTCTTTTGTTACATTTTATAATGTTTCTTCTATTGTTAATGTTTTTTAATACTTTTAAAGAGATTTACATAGAAATAATAACACGTTTAAAATATCCGATAAATACATGACAAATGTAGTGGAGAACATTGGTTGGTCAACTCCTCGAGCCAGTCTCTAAATAGATGAACTCGATTTGTATTTCCAGTTTGTTAGCATGATGTTCTTGTTAATGGTGAGGGAAGCCTTTTGCAGTCAAGGTTTTTAGGTGATGAAAATAATTCTTAATGTTTCACCCTTTTGATGATTTTTGAACTTATCCTCCTATCTTTCAATTGTCCTTTTAAGTATTAAATATAAGGCTTTTCCACAATCATGTGTCCTTTATCAGCCTAAATCTAGAAGGAAAAGAGCCAGGTGGACTGTCTCACGACCACGGCGGAACCGAAAGTGCTCTAGTGAAGAAGAAAGCAAGGATTCTGCGAGTGAAGCCAATTCTGAAAAGGATTTCAAAGTTAAAGAAAATGGACAAGAATCCTCTGTGCCAGCAGAAGATGACGAACCTTGCAAAAAATGTGGCCTTCCCAACCATCCTGAGCTGGTAAGTAAATGAACTATACAGAAGATTGGTTTAACAATAAACTTGAGCAGCCTGTTCGGCACATCTGAATCTCTGCTTAGCTGTGTGTTAAGTGACTGGCTGTCGAAAATAATTAACAAGCATTTGCAATGCAATAGATCTCGCATTTGTCAGAGTTGGATCTATTGGTGTTGTAAATGACCATGTCTTTTATCTTTGTTTTTGGTGTAGAGTGTGGTGGATGTATGAACAGACACACAGCTGCTGCACTGCCCAGAGGAATTACTACTGGGACCATAGAAGCAGATAGCAGCACTGTCTAGAGGACTAAGAATGAGGAATTACCACTGGGAACAGAGAGACAGCTGTACCTCTGCATACAAATACAAAGAAAGGTAGTAGTGTTCCTAATAGGGAGAGACCGCACATCAAAGAAAAACAAGTATCATACAAATCCAATCAAATGGCGTAATAGATATATAATTGCTACAGATGTAGCGGGGTGCTGGGACAGCTGTAAGCACTGCCTTTAGGACTTAAAATGAGGAATTATCGACTGGACCAGAATTGCAGCTAGCCGCACTGTCTAGAGGACTTACAATGAGAAGTTACCAACTGCAGGAGGTAGCAGGGCACAGCACCCGAGAAGAACGGAGGCTCACTAACAGGTCAGCGTTGCTTGCCTCCATGTTGCTCTGCTGTGGAACCATAATAATAATAATTCATATTTGTGAAGTGCAAACATATCACCGCTTAAGGGTTTCAAGGCGTGCTGGAGGCGGTTATTGGAGATTGAGAGTGCTATTGCCGAGAGTCACATGATGCTGATCTGAGCTGCCGCCGGTGCTGGCAATCGAACCGCGGGCCCCACGCTCGGAGTCGAGGTGGTCCTAATGGTCATATCTTAGTCACAACGAAAAAGTGCAGAAATACGTTATACCAGCTGCCAAGTCATTTGATGATTGTGCGAGAGAGATACCAATGCATATTTCACCAGGGGAAACAAAAGATAAAACTAAGTTGTAGAGTCCGTTTTTAGGGTGTGGTGATCATGGATTCCAAAAAGCTTTTCCTTTTTTCCTAATCATATGTTCTTTATATTTAGGTTGCCTTATCTTGTTCATATTGTCCTGATGAAGCCCCGCATTCTGAGGTCTTAATGTACCCTCAAGCAATAGTCTGGTAGAAACGTCAACTTTCCCAATATCTTGGCCTTGATTGACTTGCTCAGCCATCTTGGGAAGGTGAATTTGGAGTCCATGATCACAAAATGGAACCGAATAAATAAGAGTATTTAGCTTCCAACAGGCCTACTGCACTGGTCCTTACCTTGTAGGCACATCAGCCAGTGCATTATCAAAAAATAGAACAGTTTTCTTTTCTTTCACTCTTTTTTTTATTTCACATAGCACAAGAGCACCCTAAAACAAACACTTTTCTATTCACTCTCTTTGAGCACCCTACAGAATTCATGTTTTGATGGATGTATGCATTATTGTTTTAAATCAAAATATAAAGATTATTGATTTGGTCTCTACAACAAAGTTTTGTCTTTTGTTTCCCCATGTGAAATATGCATTGGTATCTCTTGCAAATAACCAATTGACTTGGCAGTTGGTATAACGTATTTCTGTATTTTTTCGCTGTGACTAAGATATGACCATTAGGACCACCTTGTTTTCTATATTAAACTGCACCAAGGTCCTTTGGTTTACCATGGTTACCCGATTATTTTGTAACCTGCGCCACACTTCTCCCTCACTATAACAAATCAGACTACGGCAGGTCTGGAATTCTGAGCCCACCTAGATGTGCCTGGTGACTTTGGTGAAGTAGGGCGTCACATCTGGCATTGACGAGCCACTGAACCCCCTTCACCCCTCATGTGGTGGAAAATACGAAAAGGTTGCACCCTCGCCCCCCAACACTCACATTCACTCTCACTCCACAGTGTGATTTATATAGAGTGCGGGATAGACATGACCATTTCAGACCTGTATTTAGATAGCTCATGTTTCTCCGAGTTGCAATGTGGCCAAATCTACAGTGACCTACTTCATGGGTTCAAATCCTGTCATGGCCTAATCAAACTTCCATCTTTCCGAAGTCGGTACATCGAGTACCATTAAATAAAGGATTTAGAATTTAATTGGGGCTGTACATAGCATCCAAGGATATCCTGCCTTGCTGAGCTGCCCCTCTCTGCTATGGCCTGCAACAGGCAGCGTCTGGTTTGATTCTAAATTGTAGTGCGCTTCTGGTGCAGCAGAAACACGATCCAATGAATAATAGAGTTAAATAGTCTGGATGTGCGGCTCAAAGATTGCAGAGGGAAGAGCTAGTAATGGTTGGATGGTGGATAGCGCCAACCCCTCCTCCCCCACCCTCTCCCACTCCCCCGGTGAGCATAAACTATGAATGATTCAAGAATAGAGGGAAGGGGTAGATAGACTGCGTTACCTTGCGAATGTGTGATATACAGGCCGACAGTGTAGAGCAGTCGGGGTATAGGGAGGAGTAATCATCCTTGGTAACACTAAACATTAATATATAGATCTGCAAGATGATGACTGGTGGGATATGTGGTTGGGGATGGGGATAGTCTTGAGGAATACAAGAGCGCAGCTGGTGCCCAGTAGCACATGAGATCAGCTGGTGCATGTGGAGGCGCAGCAATCTTTCAGGCTCATAGGAGGACAGCATGGAGCTGGTGCCTCTCTGGAGAGAAGCTATACAAGAGGACAGGAGTATTTGACGGATGCTGTGTAGACGTGAATAAGTAAAAGTGTTATCGGGAGAAAAAAGGGTTAACAAACTGCAACAAATTAAACAATCACCCAGCAGCCTTTACACACAACAGGTGACAGGTATATTCTGCTTGGTTGGCAGTAGTGAATTTTATGAATCTGTCACTCAACCATGCACTGAAAGCTAACACATCAGCGCACACACAGATCTGGTACCCCAGTAGAATCAAACACTCATAGATCTTAACAGCAGCCATATCGTGCAACTTAGTCAACCTCCAGAGATTTTCACTCTGTGGACATATCCCCAAGCATACATTTCCAGAAACAGATTTGTATACCCCCCTACACACACACTCAGACGTTCCCGTTAGGGAAGTAGCAGGCAATGGTTTAGCAAGTGCAGTACCACTGGGTCCCAGTCACCTGTTGAAGCCTGTTTTATTGTTTTAAATGTTTTAATTTACAGCCCAGCCAGTGGTGGGGAGTGGGGCTCCTTGCATACACAAGGGCCTATTACACGTTTGCTCCACCACTGGTTCAAGTTTATTTTATGAGAGTGTTTGCTTCCTGCCAACCTCACCCACCAACCTACGTGTTCTGCAATTCAAGAATGCTGTACTTGGATATCCAGTATGAGCCGACAGGTGGATTGTGTCAAAGATTACCTCCACTCACCGAGTAGTCAATGATGTTCCAAGGAAACCTCGCAGTAAAAGGATAACGGGAGAAGGGATGTCTGACAAGGACACTCTAACACTTTTACCCGAGTTGAATCATAATCTTAGCAATGGGGAAAAAGCAGACCCCCATTAGTTCTTGGATTTGTAATCCACTACCTACCCCGCCCCTCCCCCGCATTAAAGAGTCGCGAGGCTGAAGCAGGCTGAATGACACTACACAACGGAAGTCCAATGACGCACATAGGGATACCAGGCAAACGATATAAGGCCCGTGGAAGGGGGCATGGGTCAGACTATTTGCAAAGACCAGAGACAGAGGGAGAGAGAGAGAGAGAAAAAAAACACTGACAAACAGCACTTGAGAAACTGGTCTCTTATTCCTTCAATGAAGGAATAAAAGTGCGGCCTATTATCGAGGCAGAGACACCCCATCCTGCATATATCACTCGGAGACATGATCTGAGGAAGAGCCCCCCATACAGCCACAATGGTAGGTGGCACCACACTACCATATGTGAAATAACTTGTGCGTCACTAAAGGTTGAAAGCTGCAGTGTGCCTTGCAATTGCCTGTGCAACAACCTCATATGGGAGTATGCCCTGCACGATCCTCCAATGGAGCAAGGGATAGTTTTATCTAAAGATAGTTAAACCAACTCAATTTCCTCCCAAAATGACGCACTATTGGCCGCACCAGATCAACTAGCCTATAAAATTGCGAAAAAGAGCGGACTATGTGATAACGTTTGTTCAAGCAAAGCCCTGGCGATTCACCTGTAGAAAAGGGCCTAAGTGTTCCCTTTCTTCCAGATAACGACACAGATGGTGTCTCGCTCAATGCAGACAGAAAGGGTGGGTGGAGGGAAACACTGCGTTTATGCTTGGAGGGTAGGGGGGGGGGGGGGAGTGCTCAATGCAAACCGGGAGGGTGAAAGCAATAAAGCGGAGCGGCGTCTTTGAAGCTCTGAGGCGGCCTCCTGTGCTGGCGTAATAAAAATGAATTTGTGCCTGGTGAACAAAAGGAAAGGCAGCTAGTAGGCGAGCGCTTAGCGATCGTGGACAAAAGACTCACTTGATGCACACGGTAAGGGAGGGGGGCGCTGTGTTTCTGCTCTGAGGTTGAGGGGAGGAATTCCAACATGAACCAGGAGGGGGAAAGCAATAAAGAATACGAGTGGCCCACTTTGAAGCTCGAAGGTAGGCGTGCTAAAGGAAGGAAAGGCAGCCATCAGCTGAATGCGAGAGCTGCTCGAGGTCAGCTAAAAGAAAATAGTGCTCAACAGTGTAATAAATAACATTCAGCGTAAGAGTCCGTGTAACGGGGGTAGTCCATATTGGAGGTTACAGAATTTGAAAAGGAGGGAGCAGTAAGCTAATTCACCAATGAAAAGATGGTATTTACCAAGGACATTAAAAGGAGCCGATAGAAAAGATTGAAGGGCCTGCAGGTCCATATTCTGAGCACAGCATGTTTCGAAGAGACCCCGCAAGTGCTGCCTAGGCGAGACCTAAAAGGTAGTAAAAGGGCATGTAGTGTGAGTTGATTAAAAGTGTCCTAGCCTGTGTGTTCTAACATTTTGAAACATTATCCAATGTGTTTCAACTATTTTTAGATCTGGTGTTAGCCAAGACCTTTGTATTTATGTAAAGTTATGTTCATAGCATGTGTTGCTGTTAGATACACATGGTCTGCATACTCATGCCATTTAGTGTTGGGCTTGAATATTTGCATGTTTTTTTTCTTCAAAGAAGGCTTTCGAATCATGAGATGCACTTTGGCTCTGATCTTAGTGAGCAATGCGCATGGTCACCAACTCCATGTTAAATTGGGTTTTTTCCCGCCATTGGGTTCGAACATGTGCCGATCAGGCTCTGAGTCTCGATTTGTTTCCAAGTTTCTTTTGGCCCACAGTGTGAATCTTTGACACCTAAAGTTGGAAAAACCTTTGTCGTCCACATCATCTGTCGAAGATACTCTCCGAAGATTCACATCCATTGATAGTCCCCTAATCTTATGGCCCTCGTCCCCTTCCCAGGGCCACATACGCCTTTGCATCCACAATGCACACCAATAAATGTTTATCCTCGCAGGGTAATGGAATGGCCGCTCTTCCAGTACTGCTTCCAGTGCCACATTAAGTATCTGTAGCATGATGAGGTTTTTACCTCTGCCTCTCCTCCAGCCACAGCGACTACTCGTGTGAAGTTTGTCTTGCATTCCAGTATAAATAAACTCTATGGTATTTAAGGGAGAGGCATTGGGCACACCAAAGATGCGTCAACAGTCTGCAGCCAACAGGCCCGACATCTCTGGTGTACAAGACACCGTTGGTGCCAAGGAAGTTGAGGATGTCAGCCCTTCAGGCATCCCGCCACCTCGGCTGACACCCAGCAGTTCTGAGTAATTTGTTTGACATTTAAATACCTTCCTTCCCTCCATCTGGGTGCGGCTTGAGCAGGTTCTTATGAACACCACCACAACCATGTGGTACTACAGCAAGCAGGGTGGAGTGATGTACTGGGTCCTGTGTCAAGAGGCTCTTGAACTGATTGAATCATCAGAGGGTCTCTCTGATTGTACACCACCTGACAGAATCCTTAAACACGAGGGCAGACAAACTCTCACATTATATGAGCACTTTTGTGTGCTGGCATTCCCAAGAAGGTTCTCAGAGACTAGTTGCTCTGATTTGGGCCAGAAGAGTGTGGTAGACAGAGCTTCTTTGCTTGATCATCTATCCTGCGCTCAGACTGTCATTAGGCTTTGCTTTCCAAGACAGGCCCAAGGACTTTGTTTCAGACTTCTCCATCATCCACACGCTAGCCAGCTCTTGTGTATCTACAGCAACACATGTTACGGACCGAAAATGTTACTTGGAGTGTAGTGTTAAGGATTAATATGCGCCCACCCTCCTCCCCAAAAGGGCGTGGCTCTACTTTCAGATCTCCTCTTTTATCTCTTAGCTCCCAAATGCTGTGCGAAAAAAAAACAGTCTAACATGTAGTCATTTTAGGAAGCTGACTCTGTATATACCATATCAAAATGATGTATAGTGTGCACAGAGTCCAATGGAACCCCAAAGGGTAGGTAGAGGTAAAAGTAGATATCACCTTACTCTCTATTTGGGGTAGTGTGGGCAAGCAGGAAGGCTTTATCAGAGGGTAGTGTTAAGCATTTGTTCACAGGCAAGAAAAAATGTCACACACTCAAAGACAAAACTCATACCAATTTGTATCAAAAATATTATTAAGTTTATTTTATTTCTAGAACCAAGCCAAGCCTGGTGCTGGCAAGTTGAATAATACTTTGCAAAATCTTATGCAGTGATTTACAGTTGAATGCTGGTTCAAATGCAGTTGGTTGAATTACAGGTAAGTCAACAGTTCGAAATTACTTTTCAGTTACTTTACAGTTTACTGTGCATGTTACTTTTGCTAATAAGTGTGATATGCCTTGATATTACACTGAGACATTTCTTAGACAAAAGATAAGTACTGTTCGAGGCATATGAGCTGCAGATCACACACTATGCATAGATCGCCATCTGGTGTTGGGCCTGGATGTTTGCAGTTGTTTTTGTCTTGGAAAAGTCTTTGGAAGTCACAAGATAGGTGACTCCTCCTTTGGAAGATAGTGCGCATGGGCATCGGCTCCATCTTCAGATTGTTTTTTTTCGCCATCGGGCTCGGATGTGTTTCTCGCGCTCCAGTTCGGTACAGTTACCGATCCCTCTTTCGATGCGCTATCCTTCACCCCTTTCTTCGGTATTGTCTCGATCGCAATCCCTACTCATCGCGCATCTCTGTGACGGGGCCCTTCGGGCGGCACCGGGGTCACAGGAGGGTACGGACTGGTGGACACCGGTAACCAGGGTCCCTAACGTGCTCCCTTCTCCACAGAACGAGTGGGCAACGGACATGGAAGAACAGCCTCAGCCGGCCATGGCCGGGCCCTTTAACTGGACAGCTCTGGGGACTCACGCCCCGCCCTGGGACGACGTCACGAAGCCGGGAGAATCAAAAGGAGGCGGAACCAGGAAGTGGGCGGACGGCGATTCCGGGAGGAAGGACGAAGGCGAGACAGAGAACGACCGCGAAGAGAAGAATATCGGAACGAGAGAGAGGACATCGGAGGAAACGGAAGGAAGGAGAGCCGAGAGACCCGGCGGCTACGGACTCCGTGAAGCGCCCTGCCACGTTCCCAGGGGAGGAGCGTGGCTCGGACAGGTACGGGACCGGGTAGCGGGTTGGATGGGAAGGCGGGAGAACCCGCATCACTCCAGCAACCCGTAAATCCCTCTACGTCTTTAGTTTGTAAAACCCCTCACCTTTTCTGCCACTCCACTATTAGTTTATCACACCTACGGTGCTTGGTGCTAGGGCTGCGCGCCTATACCTCACAAAGCTAATATCGTCCCTTATCTCTCTCTCCCTTGGGGGCATCCGGAGAACCATCCTCGGAACCGCGGACGACGTCCCAGAGGGAAAGAGGAGCGAACCAACCCTGCGCTCAATGGACACCGCCCCCACCACGGATCCAGCGACCTTTGCAAGGGAAAGGCTAACCAGCCGGACGAAAAGAAAACTTGTATCAATAAAACCACATATACCGAGAGTTCGTGTAGTGTCCCTCCTTGACGCCCAATCACATCTGGTGTCAGAAGTGGGATTGTCATCTCACTCCGTCTGTGATCCAAAGATGGAGGCACTCGTGCAACACCTGATCCAGGGGCAAGAGAAACTTGGTTGGGCCGTGGAGAGACAGATGACGTCCGCGCAGGCGGACAGGGAGCTCTTCCAAAACACCATGAAAGCGCACCTGGAGTCCCTACCCAAGGCCGCAGCTGATCCTGGAGTACCGAGACCCGTAGAAAGACGGCTCCCTTATTCCCCCGCGTCCGGAATGTCCTTACAAAAATACGTTGCTGGAGAAGACCCGGATGCGTTTTTGACCAACTTCGAGCGAGCGGCTCGGGCGTGCGGGTGGCCTGAAGAAAAATGGCCTTTCTTCTTAGCGCCTCTACTGTCAGGGGAAGCTCAGGCTGCTTATCAGGTGGCCAACCCCCGAGGATTGACAGGCTATCAAGTCATTAAAGAGGTCATCCTGGAACACCTGGGGCTCGATGCAGAGGCCTACAGAAGCAAGTTCAGAAAAGAAAGAGGTGTGCAGGGGGAAAACCCTAAAACTTTGTATTTCCGTCTTAAAATGGCCGCGGACAAATGGCTCAAACCCGAGACTAGCACCAAAGAGGAATATACATGGAACAATTTCTGGAAGCTTTACCCTTCGGGACTCAGAAATGGTTGAAACAACACCCCCATTTATCCCCCGAACAAGCGGTCGACATGGCCAAGTATTTTGCGAGGGCCCAGCCACGATCTTACCCCCTGGAACAGGAGAAATCGTTCAAAACCACAGCGGGAGCCAGAAGCGAGAGAAAACCGGCCCTTCCTCCAGCCATTCCCCGCCCCAAGTCCACACGTTTCGACGGGCCCCCTCCAAAAGGGCCTCAATGTTTTGAGTGTGGCGAATGGGGCCACATCGCCAGACTGTGCCCGCGGAAAAGGATGGACGAGCCCATGGATGTGGGGTATCTTCCCCGGAGTGTCCTATACTCAGCTGAGATGGGTGCCGCATTTTACGTACGTGTGGGGATGAATGGTTTCACATTGAACGCACTTTTAGACTCGGGGTGCCGACAGCCGGTGGTCAAGAAAAGGCTAGTGTTGCGCCACCAATACCTGCCCCAACAAATTGTACACATAAGATGCATACACGGGGAGGTCAGGCCCTATCCCTTGGCCCTAGTTCCCTTGACACCCATCAACGGACCCACATGTACGGTGAAGGTGGGGGTGGTGGAGTCCCTGCCGGAAGACTTGATTTTGGGTGTGGATAACCCCGATTTCCTCACAATGTTCAAGCATTCCTTATCCCAAGAGAAAGGGGACCGAGAGGCGCCCGCCTCGGGGTTAGTCACTGCTGAGCCATGGATCATAGACCGAAGCTTCCGCTTCGCCCAGTCTAACGACCGCACTCTATTTAATGCCTGGGAAAGTGCGCACCTCAACCAAACATCCTCTAGAGACACCTATCCCCGGTTTATTATAAAAGAGGGACTGTTATACAGGGAAGGGACTAAATACAGTACTCCCCAGCTATTAGTACCTCAGCCATTTAGGGACCAGATCCTGTTCTTCTCGCATACACATCTCACTGCGGGACATGCAGGGAGGGAGAAAACCACTAGCGGGGTACTACGGTTTTTCTATTGGCCAGGGGTGTATAGAGACATCGAAACGTATTGTCAAACATGTGAAATCTGTCAGAAAAAGACCTCCTATAAGCCCGTAGCTGCCCCGTTACAACCCATGCCCATCATAGGGGTCCCCTTTGAGAGGGTGGGCATGGATTTGATAGGTCCCCTCCCTCGCACCAAGAGGGGTCACCTCCACGCTCTCGTTATCGTGGATTATGCCACCAGGTTCATCGAGGCATTTCCCCTAACCACCCCTACCACCAAGAACGTGGCGGACAAGTTGATTGACTTGTTTTCCCGCGTAGGATTCCCTTAGGAGGTGGTGACGGACCAAGGGACGCCTTTTACATCCCGCCTCATGAAAGAAATATGTACGACCTTGAATATCCACCAGTTACATACCTCCGTGTACCATCCCCAGACGGATGGACTGGTGGAGAGATACAACCGCACCTTAAAATCCACCCTACGGAAGATGCTGACCGCAGAAAGAGGAGATTGGGACAGGCTACTTCCGTTGGCCCTATACGTATTAAGGGCCCAAGTCCAAAGCAGCACGGGGTATTCGGCTTTTGAGTTGCTATATGGGAGACAGCCCCGGTCCTTGTTGGAGATGACCAGAGATGCGTGGATTAACGAAGACAACCAAGACCATCGGTCTTTGTTAGACTATACCTTCCAACTCAAGTCCAAACTGGGAAAGCTGAGAGAACTAGCCCATTCCAACTTGGAAAAAAGTCAAGCGAAGCAAAGGAAATATTACGACCACGGGAAAAAATTGCGAACGCTGCAAGTGGGTGAATGGGCCCTCGTATTACTGCCTTCCAGCACTAGTAAATTCAGAAGTGAATGGCAGGGTCCCTACCAGGTAACGGAAACCATCGGAAACACCACTTACAAGCTACAGGTGACCCCCTCCAAAACCCAAAGCTACCACATCAACTTGCTTAAGAAGTGGCTTGGTACCCCACCGAAAACCGCCCTCTTCTTAATACCGACTAACTGCCAGGATGCCTCCTCGGTGGGCTCCTTGGTCGTAAACCCTGATCTACGGGACCAGCAGAAGGAACAACTGAGAGAGACCCTCCGACCCTTTGAAGACATTTTCTCGGACTCCCCGGGGAGAACCAACCTCGCAGAACACTCTATTGAAACCCCCCCCGGACAAATAGTAAGACAAAAGGCCTACAGAGTCCCTGCTGCAAAACAAGAAGCCATCAGGAATGAAGTGAAGGATATGTTACGGTTAGGGGTCATCCGGCCTTCCACCAGTCCATGGTCCTCCCCAATCGTGATGATTCCCAAACCCGACGGGTCATCACGGTTCTGTATGGATTTCAGAGCGTTGAATAACATATCTGCGTTTGATGCCTACCCGATCCCCCGAGTTGATGACCTAATCGAGAAAATCGGGGATGCCATGTACATAACTATGTTGGACCTCACAAAGGGGTACTGGCAGGTACCCCTTAAGGAAGAAGACCGGAAAAAAACCGCCTTTTCTACCGATCTCGGGCTTTTCGAGTTTACGGTCTTGCCCTTTGGGCTCCACGGGGCCCCGGCAACCTTCCAGAGACTGATGAACCGAGTGCTGATGCCATACTCCGCCTTTTGCTCAGCGTACTTAGATGACATTGTGGTGTTCAGCCGCTCCTGGAGGGAACACCTACACCATATCACCACCATACTCAGGGCACTCCGCCAAGCGGGACTGCACATTAACGCTAAGAAATCCCGAGCGGCGTTTCAAAGGGTACAATATTTAGGATATGTCCTGGGGGACAGGGTCATATCCCCACAAGAAAAAAAGGTCACGGCTATAGTAGACACCCCCTTCCCTTCCACCAGAAAGGAGTTGAGGGGCTTTCTGGGGTTGATAGGCTACTACAGACGCTTTATACCCTCTTTTGCTGACCTAGCCTCACCTTTGACTGATCTTCTACGTAAAGATTGCTCCCTGCATTTCCTCAGGCATCCCACAGCTGACACACTGCAGGCATTCACGAAACTAAAAGAAGCCATCACTTCAGCGCCAGTACTCGTATCCCCTGATTTCCAGAAGCAGTTCATTCTAGCCACTGACGCCTCAGACACCGGTATAGGGGCAGTCTTATCCCAAATAGCTGACGATGGGCTTGAGCACCCTGTTCTCTACGTCAGCCGCAAACTCTTCCCTAGGGAGTGCTCATACCCCACTATTGAGAAGGAGTGTTTGGCGGTTAAGTGGGCGGTGGAAAAGCTGAGGTATTACCTGGAGGGGAGGCCATTCATCCTGTACACGGACCATGCCCCATTACAGTGGATGTATAGGAACAAGAGCAATAATGCCCGGGTCCTCCGCTGGTTCCTCTCCCTGCAGCCCTTTACCTTCTCGGTGCTACACCGCAAGGGGAGGGACAACTGTACCGCTGACTTTCTCTCGCGGTCCACGCCTCTCCCCGAGCGGGAGCGGCGGTATGTGACGGGGCCCTTCGGGCGGCACCGGGGTCACAGGAGGGTACGGACTGGTGGACACCGGTAACCAGGGTCCCTAACGTTCTCCCTTCTCCACAGAACGAGTGGGCAACGGACATGGAAGAACAGCCTCAGCCGGCCATGGCCGGGCCCTTTAACTGGACCGCTCTGGGGACTCACGCCCCGCCCTGGGACGACGTCACGAAGCCGGGACAATCAAAAGGAGGCGGAACCAGGAAGTGGGCGGACGGCGATTCCGGGAGGAAGGACGAAGGCGAGACAGAGAACGACCGCGAAGAGGAGAATATCGGAACGAGAGAGAGGACATCGGAGGAAACGGAAGGAAGGAGAGCCGAGAGACCCGGCGGCTACGGACTCCGTGAAGCGCCCTGCCACGTTCCCAGGGGAGGAGCGTGGCTCGGACAGGTACGGGACCGGGTAGCGGGTTGGATGGGAAGGCGGGAGAACTCGCATCACTCGAGCAACCCGTAAATCCCTCTACGTCTTTAGTTTGTAAAACCCCTCACCTTTTCTGCCACTCCACTATTCGTTTATCACACCTACGGTGCTTCCTCACTCCCCGGTCCTTGGTGCTAGGGCTGCGCGCCTATACCTCACAAAGCTAATATCGTCCCTTATCTCTCTCTCCCTTGGGGGCATCCGGAGAACCATCCTCGGAACCGCGGACGACGTCCCAGAGGGAAAGAGGAGCGAACCAACCCTGCGCTCAACGGACACCGCCCCCACCACGGATCCAGCGACCTTTGCAAGGGAAAGGCTAACCAGCCGGACGAAAAGAAAACTTGTATCAATAAAACCACATATACCGAGAGTTCGTGTAGTGTCCCTCCTTGACGCCCAATCACAATCTCCAACTTCGAAGTCCTCTATTCCGAACGTCGACTAAGGCTTTCGGGCCTACCTGGGCCTTTGCTTCTGGCTCATGGAAAGGACTCCCTTTAAGAAATGTCCTCAATGTGGGTCGAAGTTCCCCCCACACCGATCTTCATGAGGTTTGTAACCTCTGCTTCTCACCGGAACATGAGGCCAGAGACTGTCCAGCTTGTGCCTCTTTCCGCTCCAAGAAAACCATTCGGGATCGTCGAGCTCGAAGAACAATGGCTCGCTCGTCGACAGCCATTCCCGATGACATCTTCCAGGAGGGCGTCTATGTGCCAGAACAGGAGCGGATCGAAGAAGGCCCTGTCAGTGCCTCCGAAGCCGATGACTCCGAAGTCGAAGAGATCACTCCTGGGCAGCGGGTCATAAGTAGTGACGTCGACCCCAACCCCCTCCCCTCATCAGCAAAAAAGGCATCGGTCACACCTTCACGCCCAGGTGCACACTGAGATAGTACTTCTCACGCCCCGCCTATGGGCCCGGCAAAGAAGTGTTAAACTAAGCCTTCAGGCAACTCGGACTCGAGTCAGCCTGCCGTCGGTACCGACCCATCACCGAAAAAGAAACAGCCCTCCTCCTCCATGCCGACCAATGCCTCCGCATCAAAGCACTCGACTCCCAAAAAGCCCTCGGCACCGAAATCCACCGGCACCTCCCACTCGACTCCGAAAAAACCATCGGAACCTAGAAAAAAGCCGATCCCAAAAAGTACAGACTCTCAACCTTCGGAGCCCAAAAGACCCTAGGAACCAAAGACATTGCAACATCTCCTCTCAGGGTCCCTTCTCCACCTCCTCCTCCACCTCCCCCCAGCACACCACTCTCCTACACCATCTCCTCCACCAGTAGATGATGAAGACACCTCTGATGACACAGTGGGAGGGCGCAGACGACGAGCCACTAGGGGACCCTAGTCCACCTTCTACCCCTGACCCCTGGGATGATTACAACACACTAGATGTCCCTAATGTTCCACAGGACGACATCTACCCCTCTAGGCCTTCCCCTCCAGAAGACACCATGGGTTTTAATCAGCTCATTCACAGAGCTGCACAATACCACGGGGGAGATATACACACGGACCCTGTGGAACAGGATTTTCTACTGGACACTTTTGATACCTCACAAAAGTCTTCCTCCATTCTGTCTATGTTAAAAGGGGTCATCAAACATGCACCTGAGGTGTTTAAAGATCCTGTCAGAGCTAGGGTTATTAACCCAAAAATAGAGAAAAAGTATAAAGCTGCCCCAGCGGACCCAGTGTACATTAAAGGACACATACCATTGGATTCCCTGTTAGTCTCCAACGGCAGAAAGAGGGCCTCCTCTGAAACGTCAGGGGACGTTCCACCTCCCGACAAAGAGTCAAAACTCTTGGACGCCTCTGGTAAACGGACAGCGTCACAAGCAGCTAACATATGGCGTATCGCCAACACTCAAGCCTTGTTAGCTAGGTACGATAGGGCACACTGCGATGAGCTAGAGACCCTATTGCAGCACCTTCCCGATAAATATAAAACTAAGGCCAATGACCTCATACAGGAGGATAAGCTCATTACTAACACCTCCATTCGGTGCACTCTAAACGTGGCAGACACCGCCTCGTGCGCCATCAACACAAGTGTTCTTCTGCGTAGACATGCTTGGCTACGCATTTCAGGTTTTAAACCCGAAGTTCAAACTTCTATCTTAAACCAGCCATTTGACCAACAACACTTATTCGGCCTTGCTGTGGATTCATCTCTAGAGGAAATGAAAAAAGACACTGACACAGCCAAATCAATGGGAGCCTTGCAATCGCAAGCTCCCAGACGTTCCTTTCGTATTCACTCTTACTAGGGCACCTCCGGAGGCTACACCTCTTGACAACCCCTCCACCTCTTACAAGGCTTTCACCCAGACCACATTCTCCAGAGGTTACCAAAGAGGAGGCTACAGAGGCAATAATAACAAAGGTAGAGGCAAGACCAACAATATCCGCTCTGCCTCCACCCCTACCCAATGACTTCCCTCCGTTCCCCCCCGGACCATTCCATTCCGGTCGGGAGAAGACTGCTACATTTCCTGCCTTTCTGGAACAACATCACCACAGACAGGTGGGTGAGACAAATCGTTCAATCGGGTTACTGTCTAGAACTCACTTCTACCCCCAAACATACCACCCAAACAGCACCCAATGTCACCAGAGCATTTAGCGCTCCTACAAAACAAATCCTATAGAACCTGTTCCCCTGCATCAGCGAAACACAGGATTTTTACTCCCTGTACTTCCTCATCCTGAAGAAGGACGGCTCTCTGAGACCAATCTTAGACCTCAGACCCTTAAACCTGTACATACACTCATACCATTTTCACATGGTCACACTTCAACAGGTCCTTCCTCTTCTCTCACAAGGCGATTTCCTTGCCACTCTAGATCTCAAGGACGCCTACTTTCATATTGCCATTCACTCCTCTCACAGGAAATATCTCAGGTTTGTAGTGAACGGTCAGCACTACCAATTCAAGGTCCTATCATTCGGGGTCACCACAGCACCCAGAGTGTTCACCAAGTGCCTGGCGGTAGTTGCAGCTCACCTAAGAAGCCAGCATATCAACATCTTCCAATATTTAGATGACTGACTCATAAAAACAAATTCGTACCATCAGTGTGAATATCACACTCACACCACAATCCAACTACTCCACGACTTAGGGTTTACAATAAACCACGCAAAGTCTCACCTACAACCGTCCCACATACAACAGTACCTCGGTGCCACAATAAACACCTCAAAAGCACGTGCATATCCCAGCCCAGCCAGGATAGCAAGCATGCAAACCCTCATATCAAAATTTCAGCCGCAACACTCTCTTCCAGCTCGAGTGTTCATCCAGTTGATAGGGATGATGGCCTCTTACATATTCATAGTACCTCACGCAAGACTCCAAATGCGCCTCCTGCAGGAATGTCTGGCACATCAGTGGAACCAGGCTCAAGGTCAGCTGACAGATCTGGTGTTGGTGGACGGCCGCACGCATCGCTCTCTGCAGTGGTGGAACACCAAAAACCTTTCCAAAGGGCGCCTGCTCATCGAGCCGGTTCCACAGATTGTGTTGACAGCAGACGCATCGCTCCCCGGCTGCGGAGCTCATCTATTACATCACACTGTGCAGGGCAAATGGACGCCTCAGCAAAGGTTACTCCACATCAATCACCTGGAGTTACTAGCCATCTTCCTAGCCCTCCAGGCATTCCAGAAACAAATATCAGGCAAAGCTGTCCTAATCTGCACCGACAACATGACAGCCATGTACTACATACAGAAACAAGGCGGGACACACTCCCTACAACTCTCTCCACTAGCGCAAAGCATATGGAGATAGGCTATTCCTCAGAACATTTTTCTCTTAGCCCAACATCGCCCGGGAGTCCACAACAACATAGCCGATCTGTTAAGTCGCCAAACGCAACAGATTCACAAGTGGGAACTTACTCCGCAAGTTCTTCAACCATTTTTCCACATGTGGGGGCAACCAGAGATAGATCTCTTTGCCACACACGAAAACGCCAAATGCCCAAGCTTTGCTGCCAGAACCCTGGAGAGATCAGACACCCGGACCCAGCACAGCTCAACCTAGCGATCTGGCTCCTGAGGTCTTAGAGTTTGGTTACCTTAACCTTCCCCCTGACTGTATGAACATTATGAAGGAAGCTAGACGCCCCACCACTAGAGCCTGCTACACAGCCAAGTGGAAACGATTCGTGATATATTGTCACAACAACACCGTCAATCCTCTAGATGCGTCTATTCAACACATCGTAGGTTATCTACTGCATCTCCAAAGATGTAACTTAGCGTATACATCTATTAGGTTACATCTCGCTGCCATAGCAGCCTACTTACAAAATAGACAACACTTGTCGCTATTCAGGGTACCTGACATCAAAGCATTTATGGAAGGCCTCAAAAGAATTATTCCTCCCAGGGTACCACCCTCACCTGTGTGGAATTTAAACATAGTTCTCACAAGACTAATGGGACCTCTTTTTGAACCTCTGCATACATGCGAGCTACAATTTCTAACATGGAAAGTCACTTTCCTAGTAGCCATTACTTCCCTTAGATGAGTCAGTGAGCTACAAGCACTCACTATTCAAGAACCTTTTTTACAACTCCATCATAACAAAGTGGTTCTCAAAACCGATCCAAAATTCCTCCCTAAGGTTATTTCTCCCTTCCATCTCAACCAGTCTGTAGAGTTGCCAGTATTCTTCTCGCAACCACAAACAGTCGCAGAAAAAGCTCTTCACACTCTAGATGTTAAAAGAACATTGCTTTATTACATTGACAGAACAAAACCTTTTCGCAAGACAAAACAACCTTTCGTGTCTTTTTCACCACCACATAAAGGCAAGCCCATATCAAAATCTGGGATAGCAAGGTGGATTGTCAAATGCATACAGATTTGCTATCATAAAGAAAAATGTACATTATCAGTTTCCCCTAAAGCCCACTCTACCTGAAAGATAGGGGCTTCAATGTCATTTTTAGGGAACATTCCCTTAGATGACATATGTAAAGCAGCTACATGGTCTACACCGCACACATTCACAAAACACTATTGTGTAGATGTGCAAACAAAACAGCAAGCTAGTGTGGGCCAGGCTGTACTCAAAACATTATTTCAAACTACTGCAACAGATACTGGTGGTCGCCGCTAAGGAGGGGTACTGCCATACAATCTATGCATAGTGTGTGATCTGCAGCTCATATGCATCGAACGGAAAATGCTACTTACCAGTATGTATCTGAGCTGCAGATCCACACACGCCCACCCACCTCCATAAACTACCTTTATCTGTTCCAGTATTATCTTATTTAGATTCAGCATACATGGGCATCTTATCTGTTTCTCACAAAACTCCATCATTTCCCTGCTGACGAAAAGCAATCTGAGGATGGAGCCGATGCCCATGCGCACTATCATCCAAAGGAGGAGTCACCTATCTTGTGACTCCCAAAGACTTCTCCAAGACAAAAACAACTGCAAACATCCGGGCCCAACACCAGATGGCGATCTATGCATAGTGTGTGGATCTGCAGCGCTACATGCCAAGAACAGATGCATACTGGTAAGTAGCATTTTCCTTACTTTTAGTACATTTGCAGTTTTTCAAAAGAATTTTCAGGAAAAAAGTCAATGCAATCCTATGGAAGGAAATGAAGTTAATGGTTTGCAGGTAAGCACTTGTTTGTGGGAGTTGGTATTTTGGGGTTAGAACCAGGGTTCCCCCAGGGTCGAGGATGCACTCTCTGAACATCCTCAGCGGCACTAGGGCGGCTGGGTGCCGAGTCCTGGTTTGGTGTTGGATGCCCTGTTTTCAATGGGGATTCTACAGATGCAACAAAGACTGCAGGCTCGGGGACGAAGATCTTCTGGAGGTGACCGCCGGTTGGAGAAGTAAGTTGGGATGCCTGGGGACGCTGGGACACCGTTGGTTGGGCCACCCAAGGCCGTGGGACGTCACGTGCAGGGGTGTCTTTTGGCATTGGGTTTTCTTACTAGCTCTGGTTGAGGTTGGTCGGTGGGATCCTCCAGAATGGGGCTGTAGGCGTCGATTGGAGATTCGAGGCAGGTCGGAGAACTCCAGATCACAGGTCAGGATTGCCAGGGAGACCTCCTCGTGGTGTTGGGCCGTGGGTGTCGTGTGCAGAGTGGTGCTGATTCTCAGATTTGGCGGGAGCCAGAGTCTGTGGGTGAGCAAATCCGGTGCTCACAGGAGACAGTCTTGGTTTTGGAAGGCAGGGCAGGTCCTTCGGGTTGATGAGGGCTGCAGGACACACAGGGATTTCACTGGAGCAGGTTTGAGGAGTGGACAGGCCAATAGTGCTGGGGCCAAGTCAGTGGGCATCCTCCTCTTCTTGGTTCAGCTCGGCTTTTTCGGTCCTTCTTCTCTTCTTCTGGTCGATTCTTGTCTGAGGAGGCAAGGTTCAGGGTTGCTCCTAAATACTAGATTTAGTAGTGTTACAGGTAAGTAAAGGTCGGGACCAATGGATCCCTTCCTTGGAGTGGGTACACCCCCCTGTTACGTCATGTTAGGGGGCACATGCCTCTCTCTTGTTGGCTGGGTCCCCTCATCTTCAAGATGGCAGGGACTGAGAGTTGTGCGTCACCTCACATCCCCCACCTGAGCGGTGAAGTTGGCAAAGGTGTGCACACCTCCCTTCCTCTCTTAGTTTTCCTGCCGATTCTCCCACCCAAAGTCAAAGTGCGGTTCAGAACTGGTGGGGGCCAGTTGCTGGAAGCCGCAAATGGCTTGGGTAGCTCACAAAGGCGGCAAGCCTTTGAAGCTCCCTCTCTGTGGACCCTGCCCATCCTGGGGGAGGAGGCTTGGCACTTCGTCTCAGGATGTGCATTGTTTCAGACTTCTGCACCCCCCCCCCCCCCCCCCCCCCCTACCTCCGTGAGCAGCAGGTTCTCAACTCAGGGGTCCAGAAACTCAGCCAGTTTGGTCGTTTTTCAGGGGGCATCTCTAAGAGTGCATTTTTCATTAAATCCCACACTGGCATTAGTGTGGGTTTAATGTGCCGAGAAGTTTAATACCAAACTTCTAATTTCAGCAAACTTATTTTGGTGCTCCCAGCACCATATACTTTTAATGGCATTCCTGCACTTACAATGTCTAAGAACTGGTTTAGATACTGTAGGGGGTACAGGGCGCATGCACCTGTACCCTGACCTCTGGTATAGTGCACCCAACTAGAGGGGTGACTGACCTATGCCAGGGCAGCGGTTTGTAAGCACGGAACACAGAGATGTGTGCCATGTCGACTCTTCACTTTGTTCTGCACCAAAACACGCAGCCTGCAGTCGCAGTGTGTTTGTGTAAAGGGTACAAGGCCTCTAATGGTGGCACAATAAGTGCTGCAGCCCTTAACGGCCTTCTCTGTCCACAGTGCCCAGGTTATCTATGGTACCATTTACAAGGGACTGACATGTGGCCAAAGAGTGCCAATTGGGTTTTATCTTAATGCAGTTTAGGGAAAGATTATAGGCCCTTAGGCACAGCCAAGGAGACGAGGTGAGGTCTCTGCCCCGTAGTTAGCCTGACACAAGAACCGCAAGGCTGTCTGCTAGGAGGGTACTGCAGCAGCCTCCTGTACATGGACTTTCACCCCCCATGAGCGTTCTACCAGAAAGTAGAGTGCCACACTCACAGAGCCCTGTTGTCCTGCAGCAATGGATGGGACCACAGGTTGGGCTCCCATCTAGTGTTAAACTGAGTGCTCCCAATACATGACGGCAGGGGTTAATTAGAGCGTGGCGAGAAATACCCCCGAACTTTTGTACACAGTAAATGGGCCAGCCAATATACAAATATTTTGTTCTAAGGCTATACCCCCAGAGTTGCTGATACTCCATAGGCTGCTCGCTAGGATGGCAAAGTGCCAGCTTAACTAACCAGGCGCCCCTTCGTGGGTAGTCCTGCACCACATGAACTGTGCCACGGTGGTAGGGTCCGCTGTGGCTGTTCTGCTGCGTGGGGGGGTGAGGTCGCTTCCACCTTTCCCTCATGCTGGGGAGCCCCTGAGATATCGCGGCACACTAGGGCCTGGCCTGACACCATCAGACAGGAGGAGAACAGGCGATATGGAAGCATATTTCTGAATCCTGCCCTCTCCGACTTCCACCAACTACATACACATGGACACGTTACCCCTACTGGCGTAAACTGCAGCGAGGCCGCTAGGTGGATCAGAGCGTTTGTCCGGCTCCCCTAGTGGCTGGAACTACACTACTTTGCTCAATTGATTTCGCCAAGCCCCCCGCCCCCTCACCCAACCTCACACTTAGTCATGGTAGATCACCACATGAAACCCCTGTTGGCTATTCATAACTAGCACATTGAGTGAGGCTTCTGGCTGCTGGACGGTGTACTCTGTTACCCCGAAATCCCTCACAAATATCCTGTAGTCTAAGAGGTGGAAGCATTGATTGTGCAAAGAGGTATCACTCCGTGAGTGGTGTTGTAGGCCTACACGAGTGAAGACATGGGAAAGTACAGGCCACAGAGGGGGGCGCAGCCGACCAAAATTGACCAGTATACAGCGCAGGGCGCACCCCACGGATGGACTTGCCACATGAGCCCCCGCTGAATACAGATACGCAACGGCCGGACCCCACCGGAGTTCAAATCCTTGCAGCCATCGAGGCCTCAAGCTCAGTATTGTAAGCAAAAATAGAAGCTGTCTCCCTGGATGTTGGCCTGTTAAGAGTGGACCTCCGGGCAGTGGCGGAGCGTTTCATAGGTACAGAGCAGACAGTCACTGCCTTACAGGCTGAAGTATCGACACTTAAAACCGTATTCTCAGACCTGTCAGCGTAGACTGCAGTTCTAGAGTGCAGAGCTGAAGGCGCAGAGGGACACTCTCGGAGATGCAATCTGTGATTCGCCGGTTTCTCGGAGGGGGATGTAGGAAGAAAGCCTGAGCAGTTCCTACAAAAGTGGGCTAAAGACACATTTCTGAAGGCCACCCTGTCCTCTTTGTTCATAATTGAACAAGCACACCGAGCACTGACCTCGATCTCTCCGGCTGGTGCTGCGCCCCGTATTCTTCTAGCAAAATCCTAAATTACAGGGACCGCGACTGAATACTCTGTGAAATCCGGTGGGTGGGTGACCCCACCTTTGCAAATCACACAATACTCATATTCCCGGACTACACTTGGCTGGTCCAACAACAGAGGATGTTCTTCACTAGTGTGAAACAGAAGCTGAGAGCAATGCAATTGTAATATATACTGCCTACCCAGCTACGCTAAAAGTAATGCACGGAGGCCGCTCTTGTTTCTTCTCTACCCCCGAGGCGGTGTGGGACTAGCTGGATGTAAGAGGCTAAGGGCGACCTTTGACTTCAAGAAACGCAGCTACTCCATCCCTGGGCACACAGCACTCCTGCAGGTCTAGCAGGCGCCGACAATACAATAAGCAATCCTCCCACTCATCTCAGATTAGTGGTACAGCAGGAAAGACTCTTGGAACTGGTGCGATCCACCTCGGACAGAGAGAGGATGGACAGTTACCCCACATCGATCTGATATGACTGCAAATTGAGCGGGAGGAATCCAGGGTGCTGTTGCAGGTGGTGACTGCCTCAAATACAAGGAGATGGTGATGGAGTGCATTGAAACCTTTCAGACACTCACCCCAAGTCACACATCTGGGTTGAATCCATCATCGTTCTTTAGCTCACTTCACCATCCCAGTTCAGACCCAGCCATATGTAAATCAGTCTTGACCCTGTGCCTCATGGGAACAATCCAGGCCTAACTGCCAAGCCAGATCTTCCCTGGACGGGAAATAAGCATCCTGGGACCGGCTTCGGGGTAACACCCCGCATCAAACAGGCTAGCTTGAATCCAGTGGCAAAGTGAGCAAGGGACCCACGTCTGGGCATACCCTGCCTCCCCAGAGCGAAAAAAGCAAACACAAGGAGATGATGGACGGAGCGCTGCAACTTTTCAGACACTCAGCCCCAGTTACCGATCTGGGTTGAATTCATCATCGTTCTTTAGCGCACTTTGCCTCACCCAGTTCAGACCCAGCCATATGTAAATCAGTCTTGACCCTATGCCTCATGGGAACAGTCCAGCCCGAACTGCCTAGCCAGGTCCTCCCTGGACTGGAAATAAGCATCCTGGGACCGGTTTTGGGGTAACATCCCTCATCAGCCAGGCTAGCTTGAATCCAGTGGCAAAGTGAGCAAGGGACCCACGTCTGGGCATACCCTGCCAACCCAGGGAGAACAAAGAAAGCATTCGGACACCAGTACCGTATATGTTGTAGAAGACACACCACAAACCGAGGTTCCCTGACCCGCTGAGCCCTTATACCCTGCATTGTGTGGACACAGATGGAGCTGTAACAGGAGCGAGGTTTGGATAGTGTGTTCGCTGATGGCTGACTGTGTACATATGGAACACACACATTGTGAGTGACCACGTGTTTCTGTAGTAATGCGGGAAAGGCACTGAGCGGCTGCATAGACGAGATGCCTACTCCTTTCTCTTTTCCCCTCTGTTTTTTGTTTTCTCCTCACTGTATATCTTCAGTGACTGAGCTTCTGAGTGAGTGCTTGCTCATCTGCGTGGCAGGGAGAGGAGGGCTCGAGCGGAACACCACATCGTGCCACACTAGGGACCCTCCTCTACCTGGCACAATATCAATTCTGGTTGACAGTAGTGTGTTTGCTGGTTATGTAGCATGGGTGATCTCGAACTTGCATGTTGTTTTAGTTGTCAATCGTTGAGTATAACCTGTTAGAATCTGATTTTTAAGTAGGAGTTTGGGGTTGGACACATGATTTGGGAGGCACGATTTGTTCTTCCAGTGTTTACCTGTGGGGGCGGGAAGGATGGGTTATTATTATGGATATTTTTGAAGGCAGCACTGGTGGAGCATAAGAGACGGAACAGTACAATATAGCAGATGGACTGATGGCCCAGTTTAAAATTGTGACATGGAATGAATGGGGCCTTAACTCCTTCATTAAGAGATGTAGAGTACACACTTCTCTTTGCCGACACGGCATACATATAGCAATGCTGCAGGAAACACACATATCAGATTCAGAGGTCTCCAAGCTCCATAACAAATGGAGGGCCAAATGTTCTCTGCAACTTACTCCACATATTCCTGAGGGGTAGTTGATTGGGTAGCCCCACAGGGACCATTTAAAATTAGTAGCGAGGCCGATGTATAGGGTAGGTATGCCCTGGCATATGTATAGAAAGAAGGTAAGGAGATCTGCCAGCTGATTATTTAAGCTCCTGGAATGGGGGCCCCAATGCCTGGACCCCAGAGTTCCACTATGGCTACTACAGCCAGACTCCCTAAAAGATTACACACTTTGAGAGAAAATAAGGAAGGTGACAAGAACCTACTTCGACAATAACTGGGGAGCCACTAGTAGAAGGGGACAGAATGGGAAACCTTAAAGGTTGTGACAAGTGGGGAATGCTGCTCAAGAGTGAGTGGACTGAGACAACAGTTGGAGAGAGACCTGACATGCGGAAAACACTCTAGCTGGATTGTAGGAAGCTGAACCTGGCGGGGATACACGGGAAGAGTCACTGCTACATGCCCAACGTATAGTGGGAGAAATATGGGACATATTAGACTGTATTAGACTGTATGGTCCGATGTGAGTACCGTCAATTACTTCACCAGGAGGGGGGACAAATCAAGTTGCATGCTGGCATGGTTGCTTAAGCCCAACCCCCCCCCCCCCCCCCCCAAATCATTCTCACACTGTGTCGACCGAATGGTAGTCCCATATCTTCACAACATGCTATTAACTCCCTGTTACATGTTTACCTATCCTCTGTATACAAATACAAAGGGGAGACAGGGGTGTCCCCAGAATTCCTTGATCATTTCTTGGATGATCTCACACACCCGAGCCTCACCGATGGCCAAATGTGAGAACTTAACGCGGAGATACGACTGGAGGACCTGAAGGAAGGGGTGGCCGACATGGCCCGCTGTAAGCCCCTGGGCCCTGATGGTCAACGGTGGAGTACTTCCAGACTTACATGGATCTCCTGCTCCCTTGTCTTCTGGAGAGTTTGCAGGCGGCCAGTAGGGAGGGACACCGACCGCCATCGATGAGAGAGGCCCAGATTGTAATGCTCCCTAAACTGGGTCACCTTCATCGGAACCGTCCTAGGGCCAGATCTACGGAGATTCTACTTTATTGGAGAATTGCTGCTGGCGTTGAGCTCTGGGCCAGCCGTGCCGCTGCTGAGCCCGGTGTCGGAGATCGTTTTGAGGCCTGCGCTGTGAGATCCGGAGCTCCCCGGAGACAGAGCTCGCAGGACCAGGGACACGAGCCTGTCGGCGGCCCAGTCAGAGGAGCTACAGCGGAGGAGTTACTGTGCTCCTCAGGGGGCCGCAAAACCTGCAAACCCTGTGAAGCTGCGCTGCCACCGTGAGACGCGGGAGCGCAAGACTCCCGACTACTAACGAGGCCGCCTGCACGGCAGGAGCGGCGGGAGCGGCAGGAGCAGAACGACTCGTTCGTCACTGAGAGCCACGAGATCCTTTTGCACGGTGGGGACTCAGTGTGTATTTATCACAGTGGTGCTGATGAAGAACGCACTGCACTGCCAATTCACTGCCAAACACAGTTAAGAACTTAAATCCTTTTTACAAGAAAGGGAGCCGTAATTTACTTATTTAATAGAGGAGCGCGCACAGTTTAAATAGGTGCTGCAGAGTGGAGGACAGAGGTTTTTTCGCGAATTCCGTGATTGTTCTGCTGCAATCACATTGGCTGCCTAGTCCAGATTGTGCTTCAGTCACCTTGGACGAACGAAGATTCCTGTTTCCGGAATCCTGGTATTTTGGTATTCTGCACGCACGCCGCTTGTTCCAGTGCTCCTCGCTCCTTTCCCCCCGTGGACCCTGTAAAATTTATATTTTCATTTATTTTTGCTCATTGTTTTAAAATCTTTATAATTGAGCAATTGACCATTTTCATGGTTTTTTATGGTTTTCATGGTTTTTCTGTCATTTGCTTCTGGCTGCTGAGCCGCCGATCACAGAGGATTATAGAGGAGCTGATCGGTCTGTCATCAAGCCCCAAGCCTCAAGCTGATTGTTTTCTGGTCCCGGTCACCACCCATGCTGGGTGTTAGGTTGTTTATTGTGCGGGCGAGTGGAGGAGCTTTGATCTGCCGTCTGGCTTTTGCTCCTACTCTGGCTTCCGCCCCTAGAGGTTTTACCAGTGTATTTAGCATATTGGCGAGGTGGTGCTTCGAGTGATAAGTGGCGAGTGGCGAGCGGCAATTGAGGTTGGCTGACTGGTAAGCCGCGAAGCCGCAAGGCGACAGCCACAGGAAATTTTGACAATGAGATCAGGCCGTCAGCGAGGGGCTCTGCCAAAATCAAAAAAACGCCAGAAGACAGAAGAATTCTTGGATGTGGCATCTCAATCAAAGTCTCAATCAAAGTCTTGTCAAAAAAATGAGGACAGTAGTGGTGCTAGTATTGCATTAATTGAGCATATGAATGAGTCTGCTAAATCGGATGCTTCCCTTTTAATCCCCGATCAGATCTGTAAGAATGCAACTCCTGCTACTCAGCCATCCATTAAGAGTTTCTTTTTCAAGTATCATCAAAATCAGCTTCAAAAACAAAAAAGAAATATAAATAAAGACATTGAGTCTGTCAGTGACTGTGTAACATCCCCATTACCATTACTACTATGTGAAAAAAGTGTTCACTCTTGTGTAAAAACAGAGTCTAAGATTTCTTCAGAAATAGAAATAGAAAAACCGAATGTTGCAGCTGGAATACAGGATAGGGATAAGAATGTTGAAAAGGATGTAGTGCCTTTTTTGTCTAATTTTTTACTATCATCTACTGGTCAGTTGCAGACACAAGCCCGAATTCATGCACATTCACACGATGCTTTGATACACCCTATTGAGTTAATTATGGTTGATGACTCTCAGGTTACCAGACAGAAGGAGCTTAGTAAAACGACAGCCGAAATTGGAAAAACGGCCGGGTCAGTAATTGATCTCTCCTCCTGTTTGGCTCATAATATGAGTGATGTGGTTGTTGTGCCAGATGTTATAATTGACAGGTTATATTCTAAGGGGGGGTTGGTTACAATAAAACCAGTTTTGGATGAATTAGTATCCAGCCCATTGGATCAACTAGACAAAAAGGGTAAAGCTGGACCTTTCAATTTGGACCAGTCGAGTATAAATCTGGAAGATAGTGTTATTATTAATAAATCATTACTGGTTCCAGGTGCGGCGAGTAGGGTTAATGTTCCCAATGCAAATGAGCAGAGTAAATTTACCAATATTGTTGATCTATCTTTATTAACTAAATTTGATGGGATCTTTCAAGTCAGATCTAGTGACTTGGAAAATAATGTTTCTGGAACTGAGCGTGGTATTTGGGATTGTTTACTACATACCATGGACTCAATCACTAATGCTTTGAATTTTCACTCAGATAAGTTAGATATTCAGGTAGATATTCTTAACACACTAGCATTTCATGTAGTAGGAATTGATGCAAAGCTACTGCAACTAACTAAATTGATTACTAAGGTACAGGCAGACAAAGAGAATCAGTTAATAACCTGTACTTGTGCACAACTGATAGATAACATTTCAGACTTACCATCAATTGTTAGCTCTATGGTACATGAAGTAAAATTGTTGGCAAACAGAAAAGAATCTAGCAACTTAACTGGCAAAAAAAATGATTTAAATGGTCCTGCTATTTTAGTGTCATTACCTAATGATAAATTCCCTATAGAAGAAGTGATTAGTAGAAATAGTATAGTTTTGGATAGGAATGACCAATTTGCAAATGATGCCAACAAACCGCAATCACCGAAGATTTTCCATGTTTGTCTTAAAAGTGCTAATAATAAGGACCTTTTGGTGGGGGAAGAAATAATTGGTGATTACTCTGAGCCAAGTCAAACTTTAAGTGTTGGTAAAAATTCCAAGATGAAAAAGACTAATCCTAATGTAAGTCAAGCAATTGGAGACATTACTAATCCTGAGATTCTGTCCAAACGATCAAGGAAAAGGTTAAGGAAAAGCCATAATAAATTATCACAGGAAAAAAAACTCCAAAGTGAGATAGTTAGTAATGATCCTAAAATATGTATTGAACCTAAAACGAAAGCCTTCTTTCCTATTTTTAGTTCAACGACAGATTCTAAGGTTAACTTGAAGGCCAAACAAATTTGTAAACAGAGTAACAGTGCTATGCTTGAGGAGGCTAAGTTAAGTATAGGGACTAAAGTTCAGGCTCAAACAAAGTTAGCGGCCGTGGTGTCTGACCAGTCGAGAGATGAATTGATTGTCCAATATGGAACTCAAAACATTTTTAATCAAAAATCTGTAAATCCTATTAATTTCCAATATAGTAGGAATGATCAGGCTGATCAACCCTGTATTCAGGACCAAAAGCAATTAGAGCCAACTGAGTTAAACTATTTCACAACTTCTGTTTTGGCACCTCCTAGTGGGGAAAGGGTACTAGTTGACTCTAGAGATAAGGATGATATAGAGTCTTCTGATTTGTTGTTTGAAAAGAGGAAGTTAGTCTCTTGTCCTCAATATTCTACGAGAGGTGCTTATGATATTTTGAATCGTGGAAATATTTTGAAATTATTAAATACAATTCCAGATCTTAAGGATGTAGTATCAGATGATTTGGAATGTGTAGAGTTCAAGAAAGATTGTGATAACACTCATAGGGAGAATACGATTACAACTTGGCAAAGTGATGATATTGTTAGTAAAATAATTGCTAATTCTAATAAATTTGAGAAATGGGGTATCAGAGTATGGAGATTGCAAGGTTTGCAATATCCAACCCCGTTAATACCAATTAAGTCATTATGTTCCCCGATTTTTAAAGAAGGATGAACCGAAAATAACCAGGGCATCACATGTTAGAGTATTGAAGGGTGCCTCAGGTCCATCGATGGACTTAAATGTGTCATGTGGGATTAAAATCAGGAGCTGCCAGCCGGGTTCACGAATTTGTGAAGAGTTAAAGAAAGCCACCGATCCGGTTGAGGATTGGAGTTGGCTTCCGTCAATATTATCAAATGGAAACCCTGTGAAAACAGATTGATGCAGGCCTTTTCAAAATAGTACATTCAATTCTTTTAAAACTTGTTCCTGGAATACGAACGGTTTGAAAACACTCCTTGAGGATTCGAATGTTATAGGCTTTTTAAAATCTTTTGATATTTTAATTTTGCAAGAAACATGGAATATGTGTAGTGAACCGCTGATTGGTTATTTTGAATACTTGAATGTAGCAACGCGCGAGGCCTCTAGGGGCTGTCCAAGTGGTGGTCTCTCTATTTAAGTTTCTTTGAGTCTTGATGTTAAATATTTTGAGATAGATTTTCAAGTAAAATGGATACAGTGTGTTAAATTAGTTGCTAGACAATCACTTTTTTTTTTTAATGTTTATATGAGTTCGAAAAAAAAGCTTGGATCCACGCAACTTACTTATTTATGGGAAATGGTGAAAGCGCTATATTTTTATCACTTGGATTCAATGATCATCATTTCCGGGGATTTTAATATGCATCTTGTTTCGTATAAAAATCGGGCAATTCATTCAGAACTTTTATCTCAATGGATAAACTGTGAGTTCATAAAATATAATTTAAAGATTATGCAGGATGGAGAACATATACCGACATTTAATAAAATGGATAGTACCTCAATCGATTACACAATAATTTCAGAGAGACTTTTTAATTTAGTCCAAAGTTATGAGATAGTTCCCAGGATCGAGAGCGATCATAATCCCCAAGTTATCTCTTTTAAGTTTCCATTTGATTACCTGCCTGAATCCAGAATATTTAAAACAGTTTCTACCCCTTTTAATCTTAAAAGGTTGATATGGAATGATAAAACTGAGAAGGAAATTTTAGAAGTTCTTACCCGTTTAATTGTGGATGTTAAGGTTGCTAATGCTGAGGGAAAATCTATGGTCGATCTTTGGTCTGGTTTCTGTGATGCACTCTTGGTTAAATTTTCTAACCAGAAACCATCTGGAGGTTTAATATTAAATCCTAAGAATCCAGGGTGGTTTTCTGATCGTTTATTACATCTTAAAAGAAGCCTTAATAAAACAATAAGATCATTATATAGGAAAGCAAAAGGGTCATCATATTTCTTGATATCCGTACAAATTAGAGATTTGAAAAAGGGTTATAAGAATGAAATTTGGAAGGCTAAACAGGCATATTATGAAGCAACTTGGTCTAAATTACATTGTGCATGCAAACTTAATGATGTGCGGCTATTTTGGGGTATTATTAATAACCTTGAAAATGGTAATTATAGAAGTAGTAGTGCCAATATTGATGAATTAAGTTGGGTAAACTTTTTTAATAATTTGAAAACTGTTTTTCAATGCCCACAGTATGATGAAGGTAAATGTAATCCACACCATTGCCAATCAGAGATAGTAGATGGGGGGTCACATCCTTGCAATTCTGAGATAGTAGATGGGGGGGGGGTCACATCTTAGCGCTTATGATCCAATAGGTTTTACTAATATTGAGCCATGGTCTGTTGATAAAGTAAAGAAAATAATAAATAAGATTAGATCTAATGGAGCGCCTGGACCAAACGGTATTCCAAATGCCATTTTTAAGGCTAGGATAAAGAACTGGCCAGAGTTATTAACGCTCCTGTTTAATGATGTGCTCAAAACAGGTCTTATCCCGGAATCATGGCAGGGAAGTATTATCCAACCAACTTATAAAAGTGTCCCCCGGGATAATCCCGCAAACTATCGCTTAATAACCTTAACAGATGTAGATGCGAAAATATTTGCTAGTTGTCTGCTGGATGAATTGGAATCATGGGCTATAACAGAGGATTTGATTCCAAATCTCCAAACCGGTTTTATAAAGGGAGAATCAACTTATACTAATTTGATTTTATTGACATTATTAGGCGAAAGAGCCAAGTGTAGGAAACAAAAATTGTATATTTGTTTCATAGATTTAAAAGCCGCTTTTGATTCTGTGCCCCAAAATGTCCTTTGGTCGAAATTAATTAATTGGGGTATACCTGAAACACTTTTAAAAATGATTAAATTATTATACTCCGATACTTGGGCACAGTTCAAAGTTTGCGACGGCAGACCTACAACCCGTCGCCTAGAAGTTAATGTAGGCTTAAAACAAGGATGTGTCTTGGCTCCTAGCCTTTTTAATCTTTTTATGTCTGATCTCCCAGCCCATTTTAATAATGTTAACTCTAATTCCCCTTTTGTGTCGGATAAAGAGATAAAATATTTACAATATGCTGATGACACCATTTTATTAAGCCAAACTGTTATAGGGTTGAAAAGATTAATTGATTCTTTTAATATATATGTTACACAAAACGGATTATCAATAAATACAAAAAAAACTAAAATAATGACAATGGGAAAAGGTAATTTGGGAGTAAAAGAATGGAGTATTAATGGTTTGGTTATTGAAAGTGTAAAGTCATACAAATATCTGGGAATCACATTTGATGACGGTTTATCATTTAGGCAGCATTTTAATAATCTTGAAGCAAAGGGTATTTCACTGGCATTTGCTTTTAGAAAACTAAGGGATAAGTTAATATGCCCTAACTATGAACATTTGCGGAAGGTCATGAGAGCAAAATGAATTCTATCTTTGGACTACGGTTCTACTATCTTTCGGGGCAAGGATGCAAAATTGCTCGATGACATAGAAGTAAGGACGTATAAATCTGTTTTTAGGGTTCCCAGATATATTAGTCATGCTAATTTAAGACTTGAATTTGGTATTTAAAAAAACAGTTATTGGTCCGACAATCTACATATTTAAAGTCTTTACTGTCACTATCTCGTGCTGAAGAGGGCTCGGTAGCTAATTTGTGCTGGCTTGAGATTTCGAAAGGCGAATATTCGAGTAGTTGTCTAGCTTATTTAAATGAGAGGTTATGCAATTTTGAATGCCCAAATTTAGTAAATGAAGTGAGAAGCAAACTGGTTTATAAAAAATCAATTAACCAAACAGCAGCCTTACTGTCTTCTATAACAGACAAAGATGAATTAAGGCGAAAAAATCATTTATGGTCAATAGTTAATTCTTTTGGCAAATTGTTGCCACAACCATATTTGCCATTTCATTTAAAACCTTTGATTAAAAATAAATTCATGTTATTAAGATTTGGGATATACCCAACTAAAGATGGAACACCAAAATGGGAGAATAACTGGCCGTCGAATATTTGCAGGCTATGTGGGTTGTGTGATGAAACCTTACTGCACATAGTAACTCTATGTCCAAATTTGTTAGAAGAGCGGAAGATCGTTTTGAAGCCTATTTTTAAGAAATTGGGGGTTAGATCATGTAGGACTGCAATTATTTTATGTCTAAGTGGTGTTAACATTCAAATTATTTGCCAATTTGTTAAGTTTGTTTTCATGGCTGAAAAGACACTTTGTAAAGCAGATATTTTAAGTAAAAGAAATACCTGTTATGAAAGATAATAGAAAAAGGGTAACGAAATAATGCTTTTTAAGGGTTTTTTAGGGAGTATGTGGGCTATTTTAATGTATTTTTAGATTTATCTTGATTGTGTTATTTTTGTTGTCTGTATATGTTATTTTAATGTTGTAGCTTACCCCTTCAAATGCTGCAACCTTTCGCTGCTAGCACAAGGCACTTGAGTTTTGGAGCCAAAATTGTAATTGTAATTGGTAATAATTATTGGCATATTGTTAAAATTGTCTATATTTGCTGCTATTATAAGGTACTTTAGTTTTGGTGCTGTAAGCAAATTTCATTTGTATATGTATATGTTTAGTTACATTTTGCTGTGGATTTTTATTATTTTTATTTTATTTTATTTTTTTCCTTTGTAATGATTTTAATTAATCAACAAATAAATAAATACTGTGTGGGTATAGACCCATGTATTCCAGGCTCATATCGGCCGTTATTGATGGGTGTAGATACAAAAATACTGGTTAAAGCACTCTCAATGCGTCTGAGTAGGGTTATTACACATCTGGTCCACACGGCTCAGAGTGGCACACATACAAATATACGATGGTTATCCCACGTTTTGCATGCTACTGCAAATATGGACATCCTGGTGCCTCTGGCTTTAGACATCGAGAAGGCCTTCGATACCCTACAATGGGAATCCCTCTGGGAGGTTCTGACAAGAATGGGTCTTGGCCAGGAATATATATTTCCTGGATGCACCTTCTGTATAAGCTACCAACTGCTAGGGTACGCAAATGTGGGGTGATTTATGAAATTCTCTCTATCGAACAGGGCACAAGACAAGGCTGCCAGTTGTCCTCACTCCTATTCGCCCTGGTGATAGAGCCTCTGGTAATCCGACGATGAAGTGCCATGATTCTTTGGGGCGTCAAGGTGGGTGGCCGGGTGCATGTTGTGTACTCGTATGCGGATGTTGCCTTGCTATATCTAGCTCACCCAGAGAAGGCAATGCCCATTCTTCTGGTAATCTTGTCGGGTTTTGGCACAGTGTCGGGACTGAAAGTCAATAATCAGAAGTCCGTCCTATTTCCTCTTGCTACATTTGTAAGTACAGAAGTGGCTGACCTCCCTGCAGCGGATTTCTGATGGAAGTGCGATCCTTGCCGCTATCTAGGAATCCAGGTGGCACACTCAGCCGATATCCAATTTGCATTGAGAATGGGGGCAGTAATCACAGGTTTACAGTCATCCATTAGTTTCTGGAATTGCCGCCCTCTTTCTATCATGGGTCGAGTGGCTCTGGTCCGGATGGTGCTCCTACCACGCTGCCTGTACACTCTGCAGAATTCCTTCTCCATTATCCCCAGATCTATCTTCAAGACCATTAATAGCCTCCTACTATTGTTGGTTCGGGCTGTAAAGCGCACTACGGTAAAATTGGAGATTCTGAAAGTAGAAATGCAACGGGGAACTGGGTGTCCCAGACCTACATCTTTACTATTTCGCTGCTCTTCTCCAATATGCAGCTCTCTGGTGCGCGGAGGTCCCCAATGTATAGAAGCACTTAGTGGCAGATTGGGGACGGGAGAACAGTCTTCCAGGATGCCTATGATGGCATCTCAGACACCAACGTAGTATCTTTTTGTGGTATGTCAGGTCGCTGGAGCCTGGGAATGTGCAGTCATATTGATGCTGCGGAAGGCGCCATATGCACGAACGCTACCATTGCATGGCTGCACAGTATTTGCCATATACAAACCGTGATTGACTTGACAGGGTGGTTTGAGGTAGGGTGCCTTACAGCGGGTGATCTATAGTTTGCTGAAGAGCGGGAAAGCTTCAGGATCCCAATGGGACATTTTTTTCTACATGCAAAAATCTCGCGCACAACACAGAAGCTTTGGACTTTCCCGAGGAACTTTCGGCGTCCCACATCTTGCTGGCGATTCTTGACCCAGGCACCTGTAGGGGATTGAGCTCTCTCTTATACTGAGCACTCAAGACCGACCTCAGCGTCGATGTTTCCCATGTTCGGGATAGATCGTCAACAGACCTATCAGTGCCCCTCACAGACAGTGAATGGAAGCAAGCGTTCACACAGGTCCGGGAGGTTGCCAGCAACGTTAGTTTTAAACTCATATGATTTCATTACCTACACCACACATACATGACCCCCCTCAGATTAGCACGCTTTAATGCGACACGCTCCCCGGGATGTCCCTGGTGTGGGGCTGAACCGGCTGCATTCACCCACATGATGTGGGATTGCCTTCGGCGCTACTGGTCAGGAGTGCTGGAGACACTTCGAGAGGTAACGGGCCTTCGGATCAAGGAAACAATCAAGCACTGTCTTCTGGGGGTCCTATCGATCCCTAAGGCAAAGACCAGAATGCAATGTAAATTTGCAAACTTGGGACTGGTGCTTGCTAAGCGCCGCATAGCGATTAACTGGACACTGTCCGTGCCCCCTAGAGTTCCCAGACAGACAGCCGATATGTGTGAATGGGGAGCGGCCGAGGAGCGACGTCTGCGATTAGTCAGCACAGACGAGAATGCTGAACAAAATTTAGAGACATGGGGAATATTGCTGGAGAAGCTGCGGTCCCTCGCAGATGGCTGAAGGAGCCGACACCCTCTCACAAACTGGTACCCCTTGCACACAGACGGGGGTGGTGGGGCAACCTCTGGGTGGTGTGGCAACCTCCAACTACCTGGGTAATACAAACTGACATGGGAGTTTTAGGTTTTTGGACAACAAGGGAGAATGATTGGGTATTGCGGGGAGAGTAGATCTGTGGTCTTACTTTGATGATGAGCAGGTCTTCCCTACGGCCTAGGATGCCCCCCAGCTACACACTGCAGGAGATACATAGGGGCAAGGCCTTGGTACTACGCTCCCAAATACTCCTAAGATCTATCAGAGGGGTAGTTGTGAATGGATATAGCCGTAAACTCACAGCTGTCCCTGTTGTTAGAAAATATATGAGAAGTACTGCTCTGTCAGCTGCTGCTAAGTTTTATCTTTCCTCTTTTTAATAGTTGAGTGTTTATTGATAACTGTATCACTGTTATTTATTTACCTAAAAATAGGGATGTGCAGCGCTTTTAGCATTTTGACTGTAATACATGCTCTAGCAAGGACTTGCCACATGTTTGCAACTACAATGATTTACTGTATATATGATGTATATGCTCGTACTATATACTGCTGATATGTGTATCCCGAAATAAAAATAAGTTTAAAAAAAAATACTCAATTTGCTGGGCTTCAGCAGAGCAGTTTAAAAATGTATTTACCACATAACCTTTATTTTACTTATTTGACAGTTGCATATTGCATACTCTGACACTTAATATTTTTATATGGCTTGTACCTAGAGACATTTACATTTGTAGAATGTCTCACAAATAAAATAAACTTCATTATTTTGTGTGCTTCGGTGGAAAAATATAATTTTTGGTATGGTTTAAATTCTCTGAATTGAGTTTATGACCTTAGTCCAGAAGTTAGGAGCATGTTATTACATGTTTGCTCTATTAAACCTAAACAGGCAAAGGCAACAGCACATTTTAAACACATAGGAATGCACACATAGCAATTGATCTCACCTCTGAGACATATTGCCTCTCCAAATGTCTTTTGTTCATGTTGCACAGCATTCAGCAAGAACAAAAGGGGAAAGAAAAGGCATGATAAAGAAGCCACCATGTTGAAAGTGACTCTTTATTTAAATGGAAAAAAATAGCAGTACTGCGTTGGGGCAACGGAGGAGCGATTGGGGGCAGGAGGCAATGGAGAGTAGGCTGGAGAAGGGAAAAGCAGCAGCCAAATGAGAGCAACAGTTGGGATGAGGGAGCACACTTCCTAAAGTAATGCAGAGCACGTGGGAGGGAGGGAGACAAAATGAAGCATGGGGAGGGAAGGACATGGATACTAAAGTACAACATGGAGTGTGGTCGGAGAATCACATGAGGGAGACATCTCAAACACATGCGCTCTTATTGAGTGCCTAAGGAAAAATAAAAAACTAGTTCCCTAGAATTGAGCAATGGACAGAGACAAGAAGGTATGGTCCAGGGGAGGGACACACACATGATGGACACGCCAAAACATTGAATAAGAAGCTAGCAAATAAGTAACAAAGCCAACCATTGATAATCAGTGGGCAGGTTTTAAGCCCACTGTATGTTCTTGCTAGGAGGTCATTTTCAGTCAGACAGCTGTTATCTGAAAAGATCTATGAAATTGCTTGTTTTGAGAGTGTAATAACTAACTATCTTTGCAGGTAGTCCTTAAGTTATTGGCATTACACTTTTGGTTACTTGCGTGATTCATTTTTGTTTTACTTTTTCAGATTCTGTTATGCGATTCTTGCGATAGTGGATATCACACCGCCTGCCTTCGACCCCCTCTGATGATCATCCCTGATGGAGAGTGGTACTGCCCACCTTGTCAGCATGTATGATAAGGCTTTATTATTGTCATTAATCTTGTTAATGTTATGTTAAATAACATTTATTAAGTGTACATTCACCTGAAGGTTTCTTAGCGCTGTAGAGTAATAATTGGAAGATCATGCTGTATACTGAGGACAGTAGTAAATACAGTTGGTAGGCTTGTTAAATTAACAATGTCTAGGTTTTTCATTAAATTTACTATGTCGGTGTGCAAACGTAACAACAAAAGGTAGAGAGTTCCAGATTAATGGAACCTATACAGAGGAGCTTCATCCATCTATACACTTCTTATAGTATTTTGGAACAGTAAGTAAGTTTTAGGATGAAGAGTGAAGCTCACGACCTGGAGTGTATTTTTTGATCCTATTAATGAAAAATTGGGGACCCTCGCCATTGAATGACAAATTAAGCAACACACTTTAAATTTGATTCCTTAAATTTGATTCCTTGTTCCAGTGGGAGCCAATATAAGTCCCTCAGCAAGGAGGTTACATGACAACTTCCAGGCAGTTTAGACAACAATCTAGATGCTTGATGTATGCATTTGGCATAGTCAAGCCATGAAGTGACTAAGCCGTTACTACTGTTACTGTGATTGGGTCATCCTGCCTAAGGAACCTAAATATATTTTTGCTCTTTCTCAGTTTAAGAAAACATGTGGAGATCACGGTCTATGATGACTCCCAGAGTTGAAGCTTGTTTTCTTTTTTTAGGGATGTAGGCCATACCCATTTCTGTCTGCAGCCAGTAAAAATAATTTCAGGAGTCAACTTTATAATTCAAAATTACTATTTCATTTTTTTTCCAGAATTGTGTTTTAAGTAATTACTGCCGATCTATTCCCAAATTAAGCACATGTCAAATTGAAAGTTTTATCAAAAGGAGATTATGCTGTTCCTTATAGGGCGGGATTTAAAGAGTCACAGGAGACAAGGATCCCATGATTCCAATAATATGGAAAAATATTGGGAATCCAACATTTTGGATAATAATGCCCTCACACACCCTTGCAGGTGTCATGCTTCATCATCTGGGCTGCTCCTCGTCGGGTCGGCGGTGCAATACCCGACTGGCTCCCTAAAATTAGGGGCTCTTTGACGGAGATCTTTTTATCCAATAGCCGTATGATGATGTGTGGGTATGGGGCCAGTATTATGTAGATGAAGTGAGATAAAATAGGGTTGGGAGTGCTGAAGTAAGCAAGTGTTTTATTCTGGGGGTCTCCTACCCTAATTAAAAATAAAGAGCAAGGCACTATGAGTGTGATGTCTCATATAGTGTGTTTCCTTGTTCTATCAAGTGTGGGTCGACATGTTTCTCGCTAGTGGAAATTATCCGAGCGATTCTTCAGGACCAAAGAATAGATAACTATCTACACATGATTAACGTGGTAATTTATTTACTCACCCGGTGGACAGGGAAGGTCGTCAAGCAGCATAACGAGAAACCTCTTCTCATTGCTATAGGAGCTTTGCGTTATGCATAAACCACCGGGTACTGATGATGCCTGGGGATTCTATTGATTAGGGTAGACCCAGACACATTAGCCTAGAAGCCTTTTCACTGTGATAGAACAAGGAAACACACTATATGAGACATCACACTCAGACTAGTGCCTTGCTCTTTATTTTTAATTAGGGTAGGAGACCCCCAGAATAAAACACTTGCTTACTTCGGCACTCCCAACCCTATTTTATCTCACTTCATCTACACAATACTGACCCCATACCCGCACATCATCATACGGCTATTGGATAAAAAGATCTCCGTCAAAGAGCCCCTAATTTTAGGGAGCCCGTTGGGTATTGCACCGCCGACCTGACGAGGAGCAGCCCAGATGATGAAGCATGACACCTGCAAGGGTGTGTGAGGGCATTATTATCCAAAATGTTGGATTTCCAATATTTTTCCATATTATTAGAATCATGTGATCCTTGTCTCCTGTGACTCTTTAAATCCCGCCCTATAAGGAACAGCATAATCTCCTTTTGATTTAACGTTTATGTGGGCATTCCTTTATGCTGGACCTTCTGCTCCTTGGTTGAGCAGTAAAAGCCCCTCTTGTCCCCCCCTCTATTGTTCACAAATTGAAAGTTTTCCCTGGGAGGCAGAAGAACCATAGCGTCAAAGCATTAATTTGGAGTCATCAGCATAGTTAAATGTTCTGCAAATCATTTTCGCGAACTCCTGAATAAATGGTCTAGTGTAAAGATTGAATAGGCGGCATTATATAGAGGAGCCCGGTGGAACCTCACACTCCATTGGTAATGCTGCAACCTTAAAGGGACCCACATGGACAGATTTGGTGTGGTCCCTCATGTAGGATCTAATTCCCTCATGGTCAAAGGTTTTTAGTTGCGAATGATGCGACTCAACAAGTTCCCTTTTGTAGCACTAGATGTTTCAGGGTAGCTAACCACCGCCACCATCACGACGTGTTGGAGTTTCTGCCACATTCTTCAGGACAGCCATTGATCCAACTTCGAGGGGTCCTTCCACCCCAGCTTAGAATGCTTTGAAATAAGTAGAAACCCTTCCTGGGGCCTTGAATTCAATAGGTCTTGGGACTTAGGGCGATTTCAATAATAAGTGCAATTGTTGCAGCCTCCTAACAGGGATTCAGATTGGTGGTGGTACCCCTACCTCTTCCGGGGGCACCACGCAATACCAGTTTTCGGTTCCCCAGTCCCACCCCGGACACCCACATACAATGTTGTTGCAGCACGGGGAGTCCACTACCACTCTGCTTGCTCCCTGCCATGCCAACATGATAGCCAACATGATAGCCTGCCAGTGCGGGAGCTGGCGTGTGCATTGTCATGCTTGCATCCTAGCAGGCTGCTGATGACCTTGCTGCAGCTCTCTGTTCCACTCCGTCACAGGGAGCGGCGAGCTCTATCCACCAGGAACATTTTCAACAGGCCTCCTGTCCTCTAAAGGGGCACATCCTACAGAGACCTGGATTTGCTGTATCCCCGCTCTAGCCTTTTTCTCTTACTGGCTCCTAGTGCTCCATTCCTTCTGGTGGGGGCATCTTGCTTATCCCCTCTTCTACGGGACAGCAGAGAACCCTCCTGTCAGGAAAGGACATAGGGGCATTGAAGTAAAGATCTTCAGGGGGCACAAGGGGGCCAGCGCCACTGGCCCTAGATAGACCCACACTTGTCCTGGGGTCAACTGGATTCAAAGTCCCTAGTCCATCTTGGCAGGACATCAGGAGATTTTTCCAGCTGGTGATTCTTCCCCTGTCACCGCCTTCCCGGTCCAGGATCTTAACACCTGTCTCTCCCCTGTGCAGGGGTTTTTAAGTGATGTTGGATAGTTCTAAATCCCAAACACCCCTGGCCAATCCTAGGATGCCACATCATCCCTCCAACTGTCGCAATCCTCCTACACAGCATTCTGGGACAAACCAAGACTGCACTGTCATGGTTTCTCTGAAAAGTGCTCCTCTGAGGGCCTCAACTCCGCTCCTAGCTGACAGCACTGCCAGATCCCTTCCCAACAAACATCAAAATCGAGCATCTCCTTTGTTGGCTCCAGATGTCTGGGTTTCCTCCTTTGTTCAGTGGGTCTGGGCCTTCACAGCCAGGTGTAATGTTACCAGCTAATTATCAGATTTTTCTCCCACCCCTTCCTTCCCAGGTACTGAGCCAATCACTGATAATTGCTCATTTTGTGTTGTGAGGACTTTGTTCCTTCTGCTGAGGAGCAGAATAATTCACTTGGCCTCATTAGGGGGAGAACTTAGGCCCGGAATATTGATCATGAGATGAGCCAGAGAAATATGACAGTTCCTGAAGTCAAATAAGATGTCCATTTAATGTGTATTGGAAACTTCAAACAAAAATTCTGCGTGAATGTTTTACCCCAGTTCGCTGAACTGTGTAGGCCTAAGCGGAGCTAAACTGAACTTTAGGGTACATTTCACTTATATGTATAATACATTGAAAGCACTACAGGTTTTCCAGTAAACCCTACTCACCTATCTATGAATGCCTACTAATATTATGAGGCCTATCCCAGGACAACACCTGCGCTCGCAGAGTGCCTTGTGTCCAGGCTACCAGTGAGCAGTTACTGGGTTTAGCACAACAGTAGACTTCACACGCGCGTGACACGTACATGTGTGCGCACATAGGTTCACATGTAACTAGTCCAGTACCTCCTATCATAGCTGGGAAGCAGCTACCTTATCTTAAAAGACAGAGACTGACGGTAAACACGCTCAGTCCAATTAACGTTAAATTACCATGTGTGAGACTCAGGTAGCGAGACACACCCACAGTAAAGGCCCAAGAACAAGGTAGTCAAAAGTGAAAATTCCGGTGCTCTAAATGGGTTAAACACATGTGAAACAGCCCCAGTGGTTAATTTATGCTAGTGGTTGCAGATGGGTTCCACCACCATTTATTTTTGTGACCGGCACTTATTTATCCTCTACAGACTTTCACACAGAGCAAGAGAGAGAAAAATACACAAAGGAGAAAGAGTAAGACGGAAAAACAGTGACAAAGGGCAAAAGCATGGATGAAAAAGAACCAGTAATAGTGAGATAAAGAGGCAGGAATTGTTCTGTGGAGAATTAGAGAGGCATAAGGTGGAGTCAAAACTATGCAGCCTTGGTGTTCAGCACTCTGACCTTCGATAGCGACAGCAACGAGTTTCTTACCAAACATTTGGGCCCCTGCACTTATTCTTTTAAAAATTAAGCACCTAATAGCCCCCTTTCTTTACTTACTAAAGAATGTTTATCTCTAATATTTAAAGCCATAAACATTAACAACACAAAACGAAATTAAAATTTGAAATGAGTGCAAGACCATAAAAATAGCAGCTACTTTTAATGATCCTAATCTTAATATTATGAGTGCAACTCCACTGTCTAATATTATCGTTCCTGATTTTTCCATACCAAAATGCTGAGATTTTGGTGCAGACCACAAATAAAGTGCAAAAGAAAGTTTTTAAAAAAAATGTATAAATTTTGTTATTGGCATTTCACATAATCACGAGGCATTTCCAGTTATAGTAGTCATGCAAAATAGAATCACATTTGAGTACAGCACCCACTGCACTCTTATTCAATAGAGAACTAGTCAGTAGATCCACGACAAATACATTATATCCTGAGATAGGCAGCCGTCAGGCCAACATCATATGGTATGGCACTGTACCCACGTCACAGACTACTGGACGGAAGTGGTGGCAATAACCAGTAACTTACTCCTTAACCCAACGACCTGCTTACTGGGACTATTCCCTATGTAAAAAGAACAATTAATGGACAGAATGCAAAACAATGTCAGGTCCCCCTGGAAACAAGCATCCTAGGACCGGTTTCGGGATTTCAGCCCTCATCAGCCAGGATAGCTTGACTCCAGTGGCATGGAGAGCACGGGACCCACGTCTGGGCATACCCGTCTCACTCGGGGTGACAAATGCAAAAAAAACAATTGATGGACTGAATGCAGAACAATGTTATACGTTCACCCCGGTACAGAGATCTGGGCCTAAATCCATTGTTTTTTGCTCACCATTCCAGTTTGGACCCAGCCATATGCAAAATTGTGTCTTTTGCTTTCTTGCCCTAAGTGCACCAGGTATGCCCAGACGTGGGTCCTGGGCTCACTGTGCCACTGGAATCAAGCTATCCTGGCTGAAGAGGGGTGAAACAATGAAACCGGTCCTTGGTGTAGGAAGGTGGAATCTGACTGCATGGTTGCCCCCACTTTCTTCCTGGTGTTTTGCTGATTTGCGACTTAGTTTGGCTGGGATCCCGCTATTCAGGACCCCAGCCTATCTGCTTTCCCCTTGAAATAGATTCCAGGTACTTTAGGTACACTCCAGATTCGATTCTGGGGTACCCGTATAAGTCCCTAGTATACTATGTACCCAGGGCATAGGTACCCCAGAGGCCTACTAATGGCTGCAGCATGTATTATGCTACCCCTGGTAAGCCCTCCAAAATGACATCACAGGTCTGCTACTGCAGCCTGTGTAAGGTGGTGTATGCACCCCTTACTGAGATATAGGTTACCTATATCTCTCCATAGTTCGAGGCATGTGGGCTGCTGAATTCATATCTGTGCATAGATCGCCGCCTAGTGTTGGGTCCGGATGATTGCACATTGTTGTCCTGGAAGAGTCTTCGAAGTATCCTGAGATGGGTGACTCCTCCCCTGGACCACAGTGCGCATGGGCATCCTCTCCATCCCCAGATTGTTTTTTTCCGCCATTGGGTTCGGATGCAACTATCTTAGCTCAACTTCGGAATACTTAGTTTTAGGCCAAAAGGCCTATAGTTTTCGTCGGTACAGTTACCGTTCGGTGTCGACTACTAGTTCTAGTGCTCCACACCCTCTTCCAACTTTCGGACCGAATTGGTCCAAACTTCGACGCTCGATCGACGATGGAATCGAGGACTCCGTTCAAGAGGTGTCCGTTGTGCCACGCCAAGTACCCTCATATCGACGTCCACCCAGTCTGTAATAAATGTCTCTCGCCGGATCACGACGAATCGAAATGCATGGCCTGTGCACGGTTCCGATCCAAGAAGACTCTGCGGAACCGACGGGTGGCGAGGCTCGAGGCGCAGCAAGCAGCGCCCGCACCCACCAACATATTCAGCACCGAGGACGAGGACGCCGAGAGCGTGGAAGAAATAGTCTCTAGCCCCGCTTCACAGCATGGTTCCCAATCGGACGACGATGACGAAGGGCTCTTTCGACGTGAAGAAGCCGTCGACGAGGTAGGGGACTTCGACGAAGCCTATGGGGCCGAAGAAGACAGCTCTCCCGAGGAGCTAGGCCAATCCGTCGAAACGGAGGCTGAAATTGTACATCGTCGTCAGGCTCCGGTCGAGGGATCGCCTTCGGGCCTTACCCAAGACCTAATACATGGTTCCTCGGCCCCGCCTTCCGGCCCGGCATCGAACACTATGCAAGAGCCACTATTACCAAAGACGACCGGGTTGTTAAACCCAAACACATCCATCGCTCCAGTCCCTTCAAAATCGAAAGTGAAACTGGTGGTGGTCGGATCAAAGGCGTCGAAACAGTCCACTGCCCCGGCGCTGACGCCGAAAAAAGTCGTCGGCTCTGAACGCGTACAGAGAGACTTCGGTGCCGAGCTCACCGCAGCAGACGCGGTCGACGCACAGAAGAAGCACGCCCTCGGGCACCACAAGGCACCAACACCTTCGGCGCCGACACCGAAGCCTGTAACCTCCGCAGTCAAAATGGCCGCCTCGGCTACGTCGACGCCTACAGCACCGATGCAGAACAAGTCCTCGACTACGTCGACTATCGATGCATCCCTTCAAACCAGTGACCCCCTTCCGACAAAAAAGTCGGGGTCGGCATCGACGCCTACTACCAAGATGTCACCAAACCACCATCTCAGTTGGCTGTGCAGCAGGTCTCTGCATCTCTACAACGCATCCGTGACCGGGTAGCCCTCCACTCTACCTCGGGTCCCGACACTACCTCACCCTGTAGAGTGCACTCGGAGCCCACCAACATTACATTTGGGCTGCCACCGACATCGGCACCAAAACTATTTCAAATTCGGACACGTGTCCTCCACACACAGTCCACCACCTCTGGCCTAACAGAACAAGACTCTTCAGGGCCACAATTTATCGACGCCGACACTGGCAGGCTAATGCTCCACAAGCGCAAAATAACGCCAATCAGAGAAGAGGTGCCATACAAAATTCCTCTTAAACGCAAGCTACCGGCGGAGCAGGAACCAGTGCTACAAGAACACTTCCATCCCCTCCAACTAGATCCGCAGTCCTTTTCTCCTACTCCTTCTGAATCGGACCCGATGCAGGAATATGGTGAGGACGATACCATCTACCCCGGGGACGCAGATCCTGATGAACCACAAGACCCTGATCAGGCATGGGATGACCCCACAGACCAAAGTATTGCGCCACATACTCAGGATGCGCAACTCTACAATATTAAAACGTCTCCTACAGAGGACACGGCCGCATTCAATGCCCTTATCGAACGGGCTGCTGCTCATCATGGGGTGGAACTGCATTCTGACGCCATTGAGGAGGACTTCCTGCTTGACACTTTCGCATCTTCAGAAAGGACTGTCAAGACTCTGCCCATGCTTAAAGGGGTTTTGAAGCCTGCCAAAGACATTTTCAAGGACACCACAAGAGCCCGGGTGTTAAACCCCAGGATTGAAAAGAAATGTAAGCCTGCACCTGGTGACCCTAAATACATTAGGGGTCAGTTGCCATTAGACTCTATGGTGGTTGCCAACGCTCGCAAAAGAGCCCACTCACAGACGACTGGTGATGCTCCTCCCCCAGTCAAAGAGTCAAAGGTCCTTGAAACATCGGGCAAATGTGTTGCAGCGCAAGCAGCGAATATCCTGCGCATTGCCAATACACAGGCACTCCTGGCACGTTATGACAGGTCACATTATGACACGCTGGAGTCACTGCTCCAACATCTACCAGAGGGATATAAAGAGTCAGCGGAACTCCTCATTAGAGAAGGACAACTCCTCACTAATGCATCCATAAAATGCGCCCTAGACGCAGCTGACACAGCGGCCAGGGCAATAAACACAAGTGTCATGCTGCGACGCCATGCCTGGTTACGCATCTCAGGCTTCAAACCCGAGATCCAAAACAATATCCTCAACTTACCGGTTAACACGGAATTTTTATTTGGCCCAGACGTTGACACTACCCTAGAGAAAATAAAAAAAGACACAGACACTGCCAAATCTATGGGGGCGCTACAAACGCAACAATTCCGTAGTGGCTCCTTTCGTCGCACTGGAAATAGGGGAACGTCAAGGGGTCAGGGGTCACAACAACAGTATGCTAAAGGTGGCACACAAACCACCTACGATAAAAACAACAGGGGTGGATATCGTGGATCCAGCACCAAGGGCAGGGGACGTGGATATGGCAACACCAGGTCCTCCCCAAAGAACAAACAGTGACGCCCTCTCCCTACCCCCCGACCACTTAACACCTGTCGGGGGACGACTCCAGCTGGAAGAACATCACCACGGACAGGTGGGTCAGGGACATCATTCAACATGGGTACTGTCTGGAACTAACTTCCACTCCACCCAACATACCACCAAAGCACCGTCCTATGTCAGCCGAACACTTGGGTTTACTACAGCAAGAAGTGCTTGCTATGCTCGCGAAAGGGCCCATAGAAGTAGTGCCCATCGCCCAGCAGGGCACAGGGGTGTACTCTCTGTACTTCTTGATCCCAAAAAAGGACGGCTCGCTCAGACCTATCCTAGACCTGCGACCCCTAAACCTATATATACTATTGGAGCATTTCCATATGCTCACCCTCCAACAGGTTCTCCCACTACTCAGTCAGGGGGATTTCCTAGCTACGCTAGACCTGAAGGATGCATACTTCCACATACCAATACACCCTTCACACAGGAAATACCTCAGATTCACTATTCAAGGGAATCACTATCAGTTCAAAGTTCTCCCCTTCGGAGTAACAACAGCACCCAGGGTCTTTACCAAGTGCCTGGCGACAGTGGCCGCGCATCTGCGAAGACAAAATATTCACGTCTTCCCTTATTTGGACGACTGGCTAGTTCAGGCCAAGTCAGCACAACAATGTGCCACCCACATGTCCCACACCATTCACCTTCTTCACGATCTGGGATTCTCACTAAATTACCCAAAATCAAGTCTCCAACCTGCGTACGTACAACAGTACTTAGGCGCGACAATCAACACTCTGGCTGCCACAGCTCAGCCAACTTTAGTGAGAATCAACAGCATGCAACTGCTGATCTCAAAATTCAAACCTCAACACTCCCTTCCGGCGCGAGTGTTCATGCAGTTGATAGGCATGATGGCCTCCTGCATTTTCATAGTCCCACACGCGAGACTACATATGCGCCCGCTTCAGGAGTGCTTAGCACGTCAATGGAATCAGGCTCACGGGCAACTAAAAGACCTAGTGTTGGTGAGCGGTCGGGCATACAACTCTCTGCATTGGTGGAATCCACAAAACCTTTGCAAGGGCCGACCGTTCCAAGAGCCTGTTCCACAAATAATACTGACAGCGGACGCGTCTCTCCAGGGATGGGGAGCTCATGTACTCAATTACACAGTGCAGGGACTATGGACTACACAACAAAAGAAGATGCACATCAACCTTCTGGAACTGATGGCAATCTTCCTGGCAATGAAAGCATTCAAAGTACACCTGTGCAACAAGGTCGTGTTGATCCGGACGGACAACATGACTGCCATGTACTACATACAGAAGCAGGGAGGAACACACTCTCCACAGTTGTCTCATCTGGCTCAGAGCATGTGGAAGTGGGCCATTCAGAGGAACATATTCCTCATGGCGGAACACCTCCCAGGCAAGGACAACCAGATGGCGGATCTGCTCAGCAGACACAGCCACCAGATGCACGAGTGGGAGTTACACCCATCAGTACTCCAACCGTACTCCCAGCAGTGGGGTCATCCAGAGATAGACCTATTCGCCACAAGGGAAAACGCAAAATGCCAAAGCTTTGCCGCCAGGTTCCCACATCCACAGTCGCAGGGCAATGCGATATGGATGAACTGGTCCGGCAAATTTGCGTACGCTTTTCCCCCAGCGCCGTTGATACCGCTGGTGGCACGCAAACTGCGACAGCACTCACTGACACTCATCCTGGTTGCTCCAACATGGGCACGCCAGCCATGGTACACCACCTTTCTGGAACTTTCCGTGGTGCCGCATCAAAGGCTGCAGATCAAACCCGCGCTTTTGACACAGAACCATGGAGAAATTCAGCACCCAGATCCGCAACAGCTGAACCTGGTAATCTGGCTCCTGAAGTCCTAGAGTTTGGCTACCTAAACCTGCCACCTGACTGTATGGAGATCATTAAGGAAGCTAGGAGACCCACTACCAGAGCTTGCTATGCAGCCAAATGGAAGAGGTTTGTCATTTATTGCAACAACAATCACATTAACCCGCTAGACGCATCTATTCAGAACATAATCTGCTATCTATTACACCTATACCGATGCAATCTGGCATACACCTCAATACGTGTCCATTTAACAGCAATAGCAGCCTATCTCCAAAACAGGCAGCACCTCTCTTTATTCAGAGTGCCTGCCATCAAAGCCTTCTTGGAAGGACTTAAACGGGTGATTCCCCCAAGGCACCCCCCAGCACCGGTGTGGAACCGCAACTTGGTCCTCACCAGACTAATGGGTCCACCCTTTGAACCTCTCCATTCTTGTGAGATTCAATTCCTCACCTGGAAAGTGGCTTTCCTGGTTGCCATCACTTCCTTACGAAGAGTTAGTGAACTCCAGGCACTAACCATTCAGGAGCCATTTATACAAGTTCACGCAAACCGGGTCGTACTACGTACCAACCCCAAATTCATGCCTAAAGTAATATCGCAGTTCCACATGAACCAAACCATTGAACTGCCTGTTTTCTTTCAAAACCCACAAAATGTCGCTGAGAGCATGCTCCACACACTAGATGTAAAGAGGGCCCTCATGTACTATATTGACAGAACTAAAAACTTTAGGAAGACTAAACAACTCTTCGTTGCCTTCTCTCCACAACACAAAGGCAACGCCATTTCCAAAGCAGGTATAGCCAGATGGATCGTTAAATGTATCCAAATTTGTTATCAAAAAGCTAAACGCACATTAACGATTCCTCCACGAGCCCACTCAACACGAAAGTTAGGGGCGTCCATGGCTTTCCTGGGAAACATTCCTTTACAGGAAATATGTAGAGCAGCCACATGGTCCACTATACATACATTTACCAAACACTACTGTGTAGATGTACACTCAAAACAGCAGGCAGCTGTAGGACAGGCTGTTCTCAAAACTCTTTTTCAGACTGCTGCAGCTGGCACGGGTAGCCGCCGCTAATAGGAGGTACTGCTGTGTATTCTATGCACAGATATGAATTCAGCAGCCCACATGCCTCGAACTGAATATGCTACTTACCAGTATGCATCTGTTCTTGGCATGTAGGGCTGCTGACATTCATATCGCCCACTCTCCTCCCCGGCGCCTGTAGCAGCTGCAGCTCTCAGAATTACTGTATAGCATGGTCATCACTTCCTGTATCTACTCCATCACTGCCACAATGGTGAAAAACAATCTGGGGATGGAGAGGATGCCCATGCGCACTGTGGTCCAGGGGAGGAGTCGCCCATCTCTGGATACTTCGAAGACTCTTCCAGGACAACAATGTGCAATCATCCGGACCCAACACTAGGCGGCGATCTATGCACAGATATGAATGTCAGCAGCCCTACATGCCAAGAACAGATGCATACTGGTAAGTAGCATATTCATTACTGCACATGTAAACCTATCAATCACCCCTATGGCAGGCCTTAACAATCCTGAAGGCAGGGTGCTGGGTTTCATGTGAGAGGGTGCCCATGCATGAGCAGAGCCCCTCTGCAGCTTTTGGAACCTTTATTCCGGGGTTGTTTGTGATGCAGCCAAACCATATACTCTTAAGTGCATTATAACCTTGTGGTAAATGCTAACTTTGGAATGGCTGCATGGAAACATGTTATGTTTGGAGTCAAACACCTTTGAATCATACCTCCACACCAGTAACTGGTGTGGGAAGTACGATTCCACCCTACTAGAGGGAGAAAAATGACAGCACTGGTATACCCGGTACCAGCTTAACAGACCCTGGCATCACAAAATGGATGCTGCCAGCCACAGACATGAGTCTGCCCTCCTGCCGCTGGACGAAACTCCGGCAGGGGAGGCCTGGACAATATGTTTCCTGTCATAGGAAGGTGTAACCACCTCCCAGACAGGCTTTAGTGTATTGGGACTGGGTGGGTGCACTCCAAGAGTGCTTTGATGTCTGCACTGGGGGCACATTTGGTGTCCCTGTGCATAGTCCAGCTCAAACCGGTTACAGGGGCACTCAGTCCATGCTCTGGCGCGAACCTGGACAAAGGACATGGGTGTAGCCACCCCTCTGTCCTGACCCTCCCATAGGTGGGTCCCCAGAGTTTGTCCCACACCTTCCTTGGGTATAAAGTAGGAACCCCTGACTACAGGACTTTAGATTTACCTGCACGAAACTCTGCTACAGAATCCCAGAACTTCTACTATCTACACGACATTGGAAGACCGAAGAATCTCCCTTGGAGTAAAGGAGTTACTCCCCTGCAAGGCAGGCACCAAAGACGCACCTGTCCGGTTTGCATCGACAACTGCTCTCGATTTTGCAACACAGGAGGTGGGTTTCCAAGCTTCCTCGAGGCCGATCCGTGGGAGGACCTGGCTTGGCAGTTCGGGCTGGATTGTTCCCATGAGTCACAGGGTCGAGACTGATTTGCATATGGCCATGTCTAAACTGGGGTAGCATGGTGAGCAAAAGAATGATGAATTTAACCCAGATCTCTTGACTGGGGATCCATGTTTTGATTTGTTCTGCATTCCGTGCTCTCAGCAACTCTGAGATCCAAAGCCCTCGTGGGGACCATGCAACCCGAACCCCTGGACACCGCGACCATTTGCAGCAGCATATGCTTCTTGGCGATCCCTGAGGCTGTGCTTTGGGCTACTTGTAGTCCAGACCCTGATCAGTGATTCCACCGAAGATTGCTGGCCTACACTCCTCGAGTGACCCATGGGCTGGTATCTAGTGATTCCTCTCGAGGTCCCTTCGTTATCCCTTGTCCGTCGACTTGTGGGTCCCTGAGAAGGGTACTTTGACTTTCAATGGGCTTTCCCGGTTGCTCCAGACGTGCCCTGACTCTCCATTGCTTGGGGAGTCCACAGGACCTTGCAGGTCCACACCAAAGCCATTTTCTTCTCACCGCATGGGTTGCAGTTGCCAAGGCTTGTTGGTCTCCAATCAGGAAACGGACCCCCTCAGCACTCGACATCCTTCGTGGGACAGCTCGCCTGCGGACTGTGGTCGTCGTCGATGCCTCCTGGTCCCCGTGGCAGTGGAGTCAAGCTTCACCTCTTCGCACCTGAAACACCCGACATCGGTGGGCATTCGCCTGTCGTGCCCCTGGTCACTGGCAAGTGACCCAGACTCTGTCCCCTCTGCTTTCAGGTTTTTCACATCTTCGATCCAATGCTTGGATCACACTGGACACTTCTCCTTTCCACAGCAGCAGCACTTTGCAGTACATCGCCATTGAAATCAACGACGATTCCCCGATACCATTTGACACCTATGCACCCGGCTTCCCTGGGTGAGGTAACACGAGTACTCCGGTGCATCCGTGGGTGCTGGCCCTAGAACCCTCTAAGTCTAAAGGAGTTTGCTGAAGGTCCTCTCCTAAGTGTCCTTATTCTTTAAAATTCCAACCGCGACTTTCTTATTGAATTGTATGGTGCTTGCGGCTGTGTTCTCACACTGCACACGTCCCCCGTGGGTCTCCTGTGTCACTGCCTTGGGTGGTTCCTTGGGGTCCCAGCGATTCCACGTGCTCAAGGCACTGTCTGGCCAAGTCGTGGTTCTTATACTACTTTCTTAATATAGGGTTTGCTCTACCCCTGGGGCCCATTGTATATTGTGCTATTTACTGTCGTTTAATAACTGTTATTGTGTGCCTTGCTCTCTAACTTCATAAAGAGGTTAGTAGAGAGTGTTTAGAAATAAATACATATATTTTATATATATACCTTGTGTGGTTCTCCTTTCATTTAGTGATTCAGGAGGTTAAATGTGGTAAACCAAGCTGCTTTACACTCCTTCAAGACTTAGCCTGAAGGCTGCTCTCCATAGCTAGGATAGCTTGTCTTAAACCTATTCATCAATAAGGGTTGTTTGGACTGGTACAAGGTGCCCACTATAACTAGTGGACAGCATATACCAGGCCAACTTCTCACACTAGGATGCTTGTTTCCGGTCCAGGGAGGACCTGGCTTGGCAGTTCGGGCTGGATTGTTCCCATGAGTCACAGGGTCGAGACTGATTTGCATATGGCCATGTCTAAACTGGGGTAGCATGGTGAGCAAAAGAATGATGAATTTAACCCAGATCTCTTGACTGGGGATCCATGTTTTGATTTGTTCTGCATTCCGTCCATCAATTGTGTGTCTTTTGCTTTCCCAGGACTATTCCGTAGACCTGAAAAACATAGGGTTACTACCAAATTTTCTGACCTTGCCCTAATACTTGCCAATCACACTTAACTGGAAAAGCATTAGAGGACCTCACATACCTAAATGGCGCGCTGAGCTGCTGCACTGGGCAGGTTATGAGTAAATATAAAACACACAGTGCCTCCTGAAGGATTAACTCAAAAATCAGTTTCCTATATGTTGGGATGCAGTATAAATATGTTCGAGGCATATGGGCTGCAGATCACACACTAGTGCATAAATCGCCATCTGGTGGTGGGCCTGGATGATTACACTTCGTTGTTGTCCTGGAAGAGTCTTTGTATGGTAGATGATGACTCCTCTGGAGCATAGTGCGCATGGGCATCGACTCCATCTTCAGATTGGTTTTTATTCCGCCATCGGGCTCGGATGTGTATGTCGCTCCCGCTCGGTTTCGTTACCCATCTCATTTCGACGCGCATTCCTTGATTCCTACCATCGATATTGTTTTCGATCGAGACTTCCTTATACACGCGTCTCGAACAACCTTCACTTCTCGATTCCGTTGCTCGTCGAGGGCCATCTGGCCCAACTGCGCCATTGGGCCTTCGGCTCATGGAAAAAACACCATTTAAGAAGTGCCCTCGGTGTGGACACAAATTCCCCCACACTGATCTACATGAGGTGTGCAATCTGTGCTTGTCCCCAGAGCACGAAAGCCGAGATTGCCTGGCCTGTGCTTTGTTCCGGTCAAAAAAGACAATCGGAGACCGTCGAGCTCGGAGAGTCATGGCACAATCGTCTTCATCGGCACCAGACACCCTCGTCCAGGAGACTCCAGTCCAACCGGAGTCCGAAAAAGAAAACAGCAGGAAGAAGTCATCGTTTCCGAAGCAGAGGATTCAGCTTCCGGAGCTGACGAGCAGGCACAAGATGACGATCCCCTTTCAGCTGGTCTGTGGGTCATAAGTACAGACATCGACCCTCTTGATACCCCCACTCCGCTTGAGGCTTCGGTTCCACCTCCATCTTCGGGCCCACGTGCACACCGATCACAAACTTCCGATTCCCCGCCTACGGGCCCGGCAACGAAGACACCCAAAAAGCCTCTAGGTGATTCTGGCTCGAGTCAGCCTCCAGTCAATCCCAATAAACAGAAGGTTCTTAAACCGAAAGTGAGACCTATACAAACTCCGGCACCGAAGAAAACTTCGGCACCTAAAACTGTCGAACTAAACCCAATTCCGACACCAAAGCAAAGTTCGGCACCTAAAACAGTCGAACCGAAGCCAAGTCCGGCACCAAAGCAAACTTCGGCACCTAATACAGTGGAACCGAAGCCAAGTCCGTCACCAAAGCCAACTTCGGCACCTAAAACTGTCGACCCGAAATACGATTCAGAACCAACAACTCCGGATCCGAAAAAAATCTCCGATCCGAAGGAAAAACTCGAACCGAAAAAAGCTTCCGACCACAAATCTTCGGAACCGAAACCACAATCTACTCCTAAGACTGTACTAAACATTGCTAAACCCAGCAAACAGCTCGATCCCAAACATGATAAGCCGGTTCCGAGAAAGGATTCTCCCATTGAAGAGCTTTTTCGTCCAGAGCAAAAGACTCTTCTTATTCACCCAAAGACTGGACATATCACTACACCTGCTAAAAGGAAACTGGAACCTCCTTCCACAGTCCCTCTCAAAAAACATGCTCAAACGTCTCCCATAAGAGTACCTTCACCACTTCCAGAAGTGCCAGACCCTTACATTTCCCCCACACACTCACCACTCATCCCACACAGCCCTGCACCAGCAGATGACTATATTATTTGGGGGGGGGGGGGGGGGGGGGGGGCAGAAGATGAGCAACCTTTAGATGATCCAGATTATTACAGAGGAAGATACAGAGGCAACAATACTAAAGGTAGAGGCAAAGGTAACAACACCCGTACCACCTCCGCCCCCAAACAGTGACTTCCCTCCCCTCCCCCCAGACCATTCCACTCCTGTCGGGGGAGATGACAGTTCCTACCTGTCTGGAACTCCATCACAACAGACAGGTGGGTGAGACAATTCAGTCAGGTTATTGCCTTGAGCTCACTTCCACTCCTCCAACAATACCACCCAAACAGCGTCCCATGTCACAAGACCATCTCACACTCCTAAAACAGGAGGTCGTCGCTATCTGCACAAACAGGCAATAGAACCAGTTCCACCACACCATCAGGTTTACTCTCTGTATTTCCTTATTCCCAAAACATGACGGCTCCCTCAGACCCATACTGGACCTGAGGCCCCTGAACCTTTACATTACAGTCAGACCACTTCCATATGGTCACATTACAGCAGGTCCTACCTCTGCTAAAACAAGGAGATTTCCTTGCTACCCTAGATCTCATGGATGCCTACTTTCACATTCCCATTCACCAAGCTCACAGGAGAAGTACCTTTGGTTTGTAGTGGACGGTCAGCATTACCAATTCAAAGTCCTCCCCTTCGGAGTCACTACAGCACCCTGAGTCTTCACAAAGTGTCTCGCGGTTGAGAAGAGTAAACATCCATGTCTTCCCATATCTGGACGACTGGTTAATAAAAGCCAAGTCATCCCACATTGCGTCCAGCACACACACAAGACCATTCACCTCTTACACAAACTCGGTTTCACTATAAACAAAACAAAGTCGCACCTCCAACCATGCCGCTCTCAACAGTATCTAGGTGCCACAATAGACACCTCCAAAGGACTTGCATCCCCCAATCCAATAAGAATACAAGGCATGCAAGCTCTTATACAAAAATTTCAACCGCAACACTCACTACCAGCTCGATTGTTCATGCAACTAATTGGAATTATGCCATCTTGCGTTTTCGTAGTACCGCACGCAAGACGCCAGATGCTCCCTCTGCAAGAGTGCTTAGCAAGCCAGTGGAACCATGCTCAAGGTCAATTAACAGATCTGGTGGTGGTCGACGGCCGGACATATCACTCTCTGCAGTGGTGGAACACCAAAAACCTTTCCAAAGGACGGCCGTTCCTCAAGCTAGTTCCACAGGTAGTACTAGCCACAGACTCATCCCTCACCGGCTGGGGAGCTCATTTGTCAGAGCACACAGTACAGGGCAGGTGGGCACCACAACAGAAGCTACTCCACATAAACCATCTGGAGTTGCTAGCCATTTTTCTAGCTCTAAAATCTTTTCAAAATTACCTCTCAGGCAAGGCTGTCTTAGTCCGCACAGACCATATGACAGCCATGTACTACATTCAAAAACAGGGAGGAACACACTCCTTACAGCTCTCCCGGCTGGCGCAGAGCATATGGAGGTGGGCCATTCCTCAAAACATCTACCTACTAGCAGAACATCTACCAGGAGTTCTAAGTCAGGTTGCGGATCTGATAAGTCATCAGAGAGAACAGATTCACGAGTGGGAACTTCATCCGCAAGTTCTTCAACCTTTCTTTCAAGTTTGGGGACAGCCACAAATAGATCTGTTCGCCACACACTTAATCTCCAAATGCCCAAGCTTCGCCGCCAGGTATTCACACCCGTTGTCCAAAGGCAATGCGATATGGATGAGTTGGTCAGGCAGATTTGCGTACCCTTTTCCGCCTCTCCCACTCATTCCGTTAGTGGTGCGCAAGCTGCAGCAACACTCCCTCACACTGATTCTTATTGCACCAACATGGGCAAGGCAACCGTGGTACACCACACTACTAGAACTCTGTGGTACCACATCAAAAATGGCAACTCTCACCACACCTGTTAACACAGAACCATGGAGAGATCATGCATCCGGACCCCATGCAGCTCAACCTAGCAATTTGGCTCCTGAGGTCTTAGAATGTGGATATCTCAACCTCCTACCTGATTGCATGAATGTTATCAAAGAAGCTAGACGTCCCACCACTAGAGCTTGCTACACAGCTAAGTGGAGAAGATTTGTTATATATTGCACCAATAACAACATCAAGCCACAAGATGTTTCCATCCAGAACATCATATGCTACTTGCTGCATCTCCACAAATGTAGTTTAGCATACTCCTGAATCGGGTTACATCTTGCTCCTATAGCGCTTGCCTTCAAAACAGACAGCATCTATCATTATTCAAAGTTCCTGCCATAAAAGCCTTCATGGAAGGTCTCAAAAGAATAATTCCTCCCAAGGTATCACCCTCCCCTGTATGGAACCTCAACATTGTTCTCACCAGGCTCATGGGTCCTCCATTTGAGCCTTTGCATAAGTGTGAATTACAATTTCTTTCATAGAAAGTTGCGTTTCTAGTAGCTATTACATCACTCAGAAGGGGGAGTGAGATCCAGGCACTTACAGTTCAAGAACCATTCTTGCAACTTCATCACAGCAAGGTGATTCTAAGGACAAATCCCAAATTCCTTCCAAAAGTAATTTCACCATTCCATCTCAACCAGTCTGTTTAGTTGCCAGTATTCTTCTCCCAACCTCAAACAGTTGCTGAGAGAGCTCTTCATACATTAGATGTTAAAAGAGCTCTCCTCTACTATATTGATAGGACAAAGCCATTTCGTAAAACAAAGCAGCTTTTTGTGTCCTTTTCTCCTCCACACAAAGGTAATCTCATCTCAAAAACTGGGATTGCAAGGTGGATTGTTAAATGCTTTCAAATGTGCTACCAAAAATCAAAACACTCTATACATTCCTCCTAGGGCTCATTCCACCCGTAAACTAGGGGCATCTAGGGCATTTTTAGGGAACATTCCCTTAGATGATATCTGAAAAGCAGCTTCATGGTCTACACCGCATACATTCACAAAGCACTACTGTGTAGATGTGAAAGCAAAACAACAAGCTAGTGTGGGCCAGGCTCAACTCAAAACACTATTTCAAACCACTGCAACAGATACTTGTACTCGCCGCTAAGGCAGAGAACTGCTATGCAATCTATGCACTAGTGTGTGATCTGCAACCCATATGCCTCGAACGGAAAATGCTACTTACCAGTATGCATCTGTTCTTGACATGTAGGGCTGCAGATTCACACACGCCCACCCGCCTCCCCGGCTACCTCTATCTGTTCCATTAATATCTTAAGTAGATACACTATACATGGACATCTCTTTCTGTTCTCATCTCTTTCTGTTCTCACACAACTCCATCATTTCCCGTAATGGTGAAAAACAATCTGAAGATGCAGTCGATGCCCATGCGCACTATGCTCCAGAGGAGGAGTCATCTACCATGCAAAGACTTTTCCAGGACAACAACAAAGTGTAATCATCCGGTCCCACCACCAGATGGCGATCTATGCACTAGTGTGTGAATCTGCAGGCCTACATGCCAAGAACTGATGCATACTGGTAACTAGCATTTTACTCTCTCTATATTATTCAGTTCAATTAATGATTTATATAGTATAATGACAAAAAAATATTTGATGCATTAAAAACATGAAGTAAGGGTCAGACAAATTGCACTATCCCGTTGCCAGTTAAGGATCACCAGAATATTATTGTGTCCTCAATAGTGATCCAAAACAGACCGGGAACCACCCAATCGTTTCAGTCCTCCTTGGTCTTTAGGTAGATATTCCTTAAGGAGGAGCTCCTAAGTCCTTATAGTTGATAATTGTTGTGATTAAATCCGTTGACAGTTCAGTATCCAAGCGTCTAACTAGTAAATGAGGCTGTCCTCTGGACAAATTGTCAAGCTTAGTAAATATGTAGAAGACCCTTTCAATGTAAGTTGATTGTGTCTCCAAGCATCTAACTAGTAAATGAGGCTGTCCTCTGGACAAAATGTCAGGCTTAGTAAATATGTAGAAGACCCTTTGAATGTAAGTTGATTGTGTATACTGGGGTATATGAAATAATACTTCTATTGAGTGTTAGACTGTTCCCATAACTGCGGCTGTGTTTGCATTTGTTTTCAAAGGGATATGGCTGCAAGGCCAGAGTAAAAGAGTGTGTCAGCACTAAAAGGTAGGTAATTTGGCGCCAGTGAGGGACTCCGGTCCTCCTGGTGAAAGTGCAGCTGCGGACCGCCACAGCTCTGTGGGGGCCAAAGGCACTCAAGAGGGGGCCAGCATAGCCTTAAAAATTCGGCAGAATTGACTTTTTGAAGGCCTCTGTTAGCTGTGGAGTCAAAGCCATTCTGAGAAACTGGCAACATTCTGGAACAAATCTCATGATGGGCTCCAAGTCGCATAACGCGTGTGGAGTTGGATCTTTGGGGTGTTAATGGTGCATCTTCACTCCTCCACAACAGAGGCAAGATGGAGACGAGTCTCATTTCATCTTTTTGCGTTTTTGGCACGACTTGGACTCTGATTTACTTGAAGACTGGCTGCAACACCAGAAAATGGAAGCAGCCACTTGGAACGTAAACAGCCTCGTGACTTAGTGGAGCCAACATTTCATGACCATTCTGCCCCTCTTTTTATGTTCTGTGACCCAGAGTTTCCCTTCCTAATTGCTTTTGAGTTCATCAAGGACCATTTGTGTCATTACTCTTGAGTCATGACAGGAACCTCGACATTACAGACAAACATCGTATGCATCTGTGTCTGACATTTGCTTCCTGAAGTCACGACACAGCGTCAAGCTTTTTGTTTTAGGAGCAAGTCATGTTCTTGGCTCACTGATAGTCATGATGAATTTTAGCAGTTGGTAACACCAATGAATTTGATAGTGTAGCTCAGGATCAGTGCCAAAGGACGTGAAAAGAAAGGAACTGATATCGGTGCGCAGGAGCGTCAGTAATATGTGCCCTTTGCGTAAGCCGATGGCACAACCTACTTGCACGCAGGAGAGAAAAAATCATATTCACTCTGCAATTCGAATCTCTGTTCTTTATATGTTAAGGGATGTGGTTAAATGTATATTTTCTTGGGGATGTGGCCTGACAACATGGCCGGCTAGACGTGCATCAGCGCTGCTCCTGCCCCAACGGCTGAAATCCTGTAAAATCCTCGCTTTATGGTGACCTTCACACGGACTGACAGCGAACCCCTGCCCCCCCTGATTCCCAGGGTCCCGGTTGTGTTTCGGGACATCGGCCTGCAACTGGAGAACGTCGCTACAAGCCGTTGGAGACCTGTCGGAATCCTGCTCCCAGAAAATGGCATCCTCTGTGCAGCCCTGAAAGGTGGGGATTGCCACGAACTGCCCCAGGCTTACTGGCGGGCTGTAGAGGCGCCCGTGAATCCTGGCGAGTCCCGCCGCCATAGCTAGATTGATGAAAGGCCCCAGGCAGGGGTGAAGGAGGAAAGATACAGCCGTGAATGGCCTGATCGGCGGGACTCTAGAGGCCGGGGACGTGACTTAGGCGAGGCTGGTGCGGTGCGGCCTGCTTTTACTCTGACCGGAAGTGCCCGGGTTTCTGAAATGGCGGCCTCCGTGCTGATTTGAAAGGTGGTGATCACCATGAACTGCCCCGGGCTTACTGGCTGTGAAGGAGCCCGTGGACCTTGGCGAGTCCCGCCGCCATTGCCAGACTGATGAGAGGCCACAGGAGAGGGGTAAAGGAGGAAAGAGACAGCCGCGTACGGCTCGACCGGCGAGACTCTAGAGGCCGAGGACGAGCCCTTGACGAGGCGGGTGTGGTGCGGCCAGCTTTTACTCTGGCTGGAAGTGCCCAGGGATAGCGCGGGAGACGCAGTGAGGCCTGCCCCTGGTCAAACAGGATTACTTTAGAAGCAATCCCAGAGTCATCGGATGATCATGCAACTACTGTAGAAGTCATTTTCCCATCATCAGACATCATCAAGCTCCTGAAGTAATCAGCAGAGTTTAGAAGCCTGTACCTGATGATTTGAGGATGACACGAAAATGAGCATTTGATGACTTCTCAGGACCCGATTGTTCCTGATGATTTGAGGATGACTTGAAAATGAGCATCTGATTACTTTTCAATTAGATCAATACAGATGACTTGAGGATGATGTAAAAATGAGTTTCTGATTACTTCACAAACATTAAAAAAAGATGAAAGCATTCCTGAGGATTAGGTAGCAACCCATTAGCAATATGCAACTATTGGTCCAAGAGAAAAGCAATTAGAAAAATAAAAAGTAAACCTTGAAGGAGGGAGTCGAATTGTAATTTGCTGAAGCATAATTATGCAAAATCACAGCAACGTTATGGGAGATAACACATCAATTTGTAGGCATGGTATGTATAGAAGTGTCTACAAATTTAAGCTGTCATTGGTGGCCATATCATCGGACCTTTTTTCTTTTGGTAATGCTGCACAGCATGAGTAAAAAATGCTTTCTAGCAATGCTGTACACGTCACCAAAAGGTTCTGTCAAAGCCAGTGATCCAGACAGGCTTTACCAGAGGTTGTTATGTTAAGGACTGTGTTGCTATGTTTGGAAGGCTACATTTTATTTATGTAAAGTGAAGCTGTCTGTGGCTGCTTCTTCCTCTTAATGGGTGATGGATGTCTGAAGGATGCAAATTCATAGCTGTCTATCTCTTGACTCAAAAATGCTAGTGAATTCAGGGGTTTGAGGGAGTGCTCTCATGAATCAGGTGGGTTAATATTAAGTGAGGGTGACGCCTGCCAAATGGATGTGAAAAATGGTTGCTGCCCATACACTACCAGAGTCTGGAGGCTGAAGTGCCCACACCCGGTACCGACCCTTAGGCTGCTCGTGAGTGGGCAGAATCAGACCCTCTCAGTGTTTTACCAAGGCTGACAGAGCCATAATCGCAGCAGCGCTTTCACTCAATACTGACTCCCTGGCCTGCTAGTGTAGGCTTCAGTGATGTCCTGATAAACACTTATTCCTACACCTCCAAATACCGAATGGTTGCTGATTCCTGGACCTCAGCAGAGTACTGTCCCAGGACAGATGTCCTGGGCTGAGTGACCAGACCGCAGAATCATCCGGTAGAATATTGTGACGGTCACTTTTGTTATTTTGTGCCTAATCACTATTTCTGCTTCCGCCCCCTCTCCGATCGCCGACATTCACTTTTTTCAACATTTCTCGCATTTGCGATCAGGCCACCATACTATCCATGTGAACACTTGGAAACAATAGATAGACTTGAAAAAACAATGTGGAGAAGTTAATTGCTCCTTTCTGCTGCACCTCATTGTCCTTGCTTGCATGCACTCATTTGCATATGACAACCTCAAAGAAAACCGGTCTGTTCGAGGCATATGAGCTGCAGATTGTACACTTAGCATAGATCGCCATCTGGTGTTGGGCCCGGATGTTTGCAGTTTGTTTTTGTTCTTTGGACAGTCTTTGGAAGTCACGAGTTCGGTGACTCCTCCTTCGGTCCGTACTGCGCATGGGCTTCGGCTCCATCCTCAGATTGTTTTTTTCCGCCATCGGGCTCGGATGTGATACTTCGTGCTCCGGCTTCGAACTTCTACGGTTCCAGCCTCGACGGAAAATCCTCGTTCTTCGAGTTTCTTCATCATATCTTCATCTCTCGAAGCGGCACTTTTCTCCATTCCGTACATCGGCACCGGCCTTCGGGCCCTCCTCGACTCCGGTCCCGGCCGATGGAAAGGACTCCGTTCAAAAAGTGCCCAAAATGTGGGTCTAAATTTCCCCACACCGACCTCCATCAGGTGTGTAACCTTTGCCTCTCTCCAGAACACGAGGCCAGAGACTGCCCAGCCTGCAAGTCTTTTCGATCTAAAAAGACCATCCGGGATTGAAGAGCTCGACGCACCATGGCGCACTCCTCGACCGCGGCTCCACCGGACATCTTCGGAGACGACGCCGAAGCTTCGGGGCAACTACACACCCAGCAGGAGGACGACGTCGTCAGCGCTTCTGAGGCCGACGACTCCGACGTGGAGGACATCACACCGGCGCAGCGGGTCGTGAGTACTGTACCCCCTCGCACCCCCGCGCCCAAAACCAAAGAGACTCAGGTTACACCCTCGCCTGCAGGCCTGGGCAAAACCAAGCACATAGCTTCTATCACCCCACCTTCGGGCCCGGTGTCGAAGCCTCAGAAGTCTCACGGCAGCTCGGGCTCGAGCCAGCCGACGCCTGGTGCCGAAAAACACCATTCGGCACCGAAGAAAGTGATACCCAGCTCGACTCCGAAGCCACCGGTGCCGAAGCCTGGACTCTCGGTGCCGACCAAACACAAACACAAATCTGTCGGCACCGACGCTCCGGCGCCGAAAACTCCTTCGACGCCGAAAAAACCGGAGGCTCCAAAAAAGCATGGCGCACAGAAACCATCGAAGCCCTCGGCTCCGAAACCATCGGCGCCAGCGGACGATTCGGCGCCACTGGCTCTGTGTACACCAGACCCTTTGCAAAAGACTCTATCTAAAGATCCAAAGACTGGGCTATTGACGTTAATTATCAAGAAAAGACGCCTTGAAACTCCGGCTCCTCCTCCACCACCCAAACGGAAGGACTCTGCTACTTCTCCCCTCAGAGTGCCCTCCCCATTACCTCCTCCTCTGCCTCCTCCACCTCCTCCACCCCCTCCCCCTCCCAGGTCTCCGCCACCTTTACCTCATCACTCCCCGACCCCGTCCCCAGATCCGGATGACGGGGATCCGGATTATGACCCGGCGGACGCCCCAATGGACCCCACTCCACCGGGGACCCCAGACCCATGGGAAGACTACCACAACCCTGACATACCTGATATGCCTCAGGACGACCTATACCCATCCAGGCCGTCTCCTCCAGAGGACTCCTTAGGGTTTCATCACTTAGTGCAGAGAGCAGCACACTACCATGGGGTGGACATGCACAGCGAACCAGTGGAAGACGACTTCCTACTGAACACATTTGACATTCAGGACAAATCCACGTCTATTTTGCCCATGCTTAAAGGTGTCACCAAGCATGCTGCAGAGGTGTTCAGAGACCCTGTCAGGGCCAGGGTACTGAACCCTAGAATAGAAAAAAAGTACAAGGCGGCACCCACAGACCCTGCATACATTAAGGGCCCTGCTCCCTTAGATTCCCTAGTTGTCTCCACAGCTAGAAAGCGGGCTAACTCCCAGTCCTCAGGAGAAGCCCCACCGCCAGACAAGGAATCGAAACTTTTAGACGCGTCTGGCAAACGCACCGCCTCCCAAGCTGCAAACATGTGGCGCATTGCGAATACACAAGCGCTACTTGCGCGCTATGACAGAGCACACTACGACAAACTTGAGGCTCTTATGCAGCACCTCCCCGAAAAACACAAGCGCAAGGCTCATGACCTGATACAGGAGGGTAAACTAATTACAAACACCTCCATTAAGTGTGCCCTCGATGCAGCCGACACTGCTTCTAGAGCCATAAATACCAGTGTCCTGCTTCGTCGTCATGCCTGGCTCAGGATCTCAGGGTTCAAGCCTGAAGTCTAGGCGTCCATACTAAATCACCCTTTTGACCAACAAACTCTCTTTGGGCCAAAGGTGGACGAAGCGTTGGAAAAGATGAAAAAGGACACAGACACAGCAAAGTCTATGGGGGCACTCCAAACACAGGCCCCTAAACGTTCCTTTCGACGCTCATCCTTTCGTGGCACAGGTAGAGGCTTCTCCACCGATAGCGCCTCTACCTCCTACAAGTCCCCTCCTCAAAATACCTTTTCAAAGGGCAACCAAAGGCAACAGAGGCAACAACAATAAGGGCAGGGGCAAAAATAACACCACCCGTTCTGCCACCCCGCCCGCACAATGACTTCCCTCCGCTCCCCCCAGACCATCCCACTCCGGTCGGGGGCAGACTACAAAACTTTATCCACGCATGGGAATCCATAACATCGGACAAATGGGTGACCCAAATTATTCGGTCAGGGTACTGTCTCGAGTTAACATCTACCCCAACCAATATCCCACCAAGGCACCGTCCAATGTCTCAAGAACATTCCACACTGCTCAAACAGGAGGTGCTCTCCCTCCTCCAAAAACATGCTATAGAGCAGGTCCCCGTCAATCAGCAAAATCTAGGGGTCTACTCTCTGTATTTCCTAATACCAAAGAAAGACGGGACCCTGAGGCCCATTCTGGACCTCCGGCCTCTAAATGCATACATACATTCAGACCATTTCCACATGGTCACCCTACAACAAGTCCTCCCGCTCCTCTGTCAGGGAGACTTTCTCACTACCTTGGATCTGAAAGACGCATACTTTCACATTCCAATACACCCTTCTCACAGGAAGTACCTCAGGTTCGTGGTGGACGGTCAGCATTACCAATTCACGGTTCTCCCCTTCGGGGTCACCACCGCACCACGAATGTTTACCAAATGCCTAGCGGTGGTAGCAGCACACCCCAGGCGTCAACATGTTCACGTCTTCCCTTACTTAGACGACTGGCTGATAAAAGCCGCGTCCTACCACCAATGTGTGCAACATGCAAACAGCACCATCCAGCTGCTCCACCAACTAGGCTTCAAGGTGAACTACCAAAAGTCCCACCTTGTACCATCAAACACAAAGCAATATCTCGGGGCCACTATAGACACCTCCAAAGGTATTGCCTATCCAAACTCAGTCAGGATCGCAAGCATACAAGCCTTGCGCAAAACATTCCTTCCTCAACACTCTCTTCCAGCAAGAGTGTTTATGAAGCTCATAGGAATGATGGCGTCTTGCATTTTCATAGTGCCCCATGCAAGACTCCACATGCGTCCACTTCAAGAGTGCCTAGCACAACAGTGGAACCAGGCCCAGGGTCAGCTAACGGATCTGGTGTTGGTGGACGGCCGCACCCATCACTCTCTGCAGTGGTGGAACACCACAAACCTTTCCAAAGGGCGGCCGTTCCTGGACCCGGTTCCTCAGGTGATTCTAACAGCGGACGCATCGCTCTCCGGCTGGGGAGCACACCTCCTACACCTCACAATGCACGGTCTATGGACGCCACAGCAAAAATCGCTCCACATCAACCATCTGGAGCTCTTGGCGATCTTTCTAGCCCTAAAATCTTTCCAAAAACAGATTTCGGGCAAAGCAGTCCTCATTCGCACAGACAACATGACTGCAATGTATTATATCCAAAAACAGGGGGGGACACACTCTCCCCAGCTCTCCCGCTTAGCCCAGAGCATATGGAGATGGGCAATTCCCCAAAACATCTTTCTCCTGGCACAGCACGTTCCAGGCGTACAAAACACCATGGCAGATCTGCTCAGCAGACAAACGCAACAACTACACGAATGGGAACTGCATCCACAAGTTCTTCACTCATTCTTCCAACAGTGGGGGCATCCTCAGATAGACCTCTTCGCCACCCACGAAAACAAAAAATGCCCAAGCTTCACCGCCAGATACCCACACCCATTGTCCAAGGGCAATGCGATATGGATGAACTGGTCAGGCAGATTTGCATACGCCTTTCCACCTCTCCCACTAATTCCATTAGTGGTAAGGAAGCTACAACAGCACTCCCTCACACTCATTCTAGTAGCTCCAACGTGGGCCAGGCAGCCGTGGTACACCACACTACTACAACTATCAGTGGTACCACATCAAAAACTGCACCTGTCCCCATGCCTCCTAACCCAGAACCATGGAGAAATCAGGCACCCGGACCCAGCTCAGCTCAACCTTGCGATCTGGCTCCTGAAATTTTAGAATTTGGATACCTTAACCTTCCCCCTGATTGTATGAACATCATCATGGAAGCCAGACGTCCTACCACTAGAGCATGCTATGCCGCAAAGTGGAAAAGATTTGTAATTTACTGCCGTAACAATACAATCAACCCTTTAGATGCATCCATACAGCACATTATCTGCTATCTGCTCCATCTTCACAGGTGTAACCTGGCATATTCATCCATACGCCTACACCTAGCAGCGATCGCTGCCTATCTACAAAACAGACAGCATTTATCACTGTTCAGAGTGCCCGCTATTAAAGCCTTTATGGAAGGCCTTAAACGAGTAATTCCTCCCAGGGCACCACCTTCCCCTGTATGGAATCTAAATGTAGTTCTTACACGGCTAATGGGTCCGCCCTTCGAACCAATGCATAAATGTGAGCTACAGTTTCTCACCTGGAAAACAGCTTTTCTCGTAGCTATCACTTCCCTTAGAAGGGTTTGTGAAATACAAGCGTTCACTATACAGGAACCCTTCCTACAAATACATCACAGCAAGGTCATACTTCGTACAAATCCGAAGTTTCTGCCCAAGGTCATTTCCCCCTTCCATCTCAATCAATCGGTGGAATTACCTGTCTTCTTCTCGCAACCTCAATCTGTTGCAGAAAGGGCTTTACACACACTTGATGTTAAGAGGGCTTTGCTGTACTACATACAGAGAACGCAACCTTTCAGGAAGACTAAACAATTGTTCGTCTCCTTCTCTCCACCACATAAAGGCAACCCCATCTCTAAATCAGGGATAGCTAGGTGGATTGTAAAGTGCATACAAATTTGCTATCAGAAGGCAAAAAGAACATTATCTGTTCCACCTAAAGCCCACTCTACTAGAAAGTTAGGGGCTTCTATGGCTTTTCTAGGGAACATACCCTAGATGACATCTGCAAAGCAGCCACATGGTCAACACCGCACACCTTCACAAAACATTACTGTGTAGATGTGCATTCCAAGCAGCAAGCTAGTGTGGGCCAGGCTGTACTAAAGACACTTTTTCAAACCACTGCAACGGATACCGGTGGTCGCCGCAAAGGTTGGGTACTGCTATATAATCTATGCTAAGTGTACAATCTGCAGCTCATATGCCTCGAACGGAATATGCTACTTACCAGTATGCATCTGTTCTTGGCATGTAGAGCTGCAGAGTTGTACACGCCCACCCGCCTCCCCGGCTACCTGTATCCGTTCAAGTCCATCTTATTTAGATACAACACACATGGGTTTCTCACTGTTATTACTACGCTCCATCATTTCCCTGTTGGCGAAAAACAATCTGAGGATGGAGCCGAAGCCCATGCGCAGTACGGACCGAAGGAGGACTTCCAAAGACTGTCCAAAGAACAAAAACAAACTGCAAACATCCGGGCCCAATACCAGATGGCGATCTATGCTAAGTGTACAACTCTGCAGCTCTACATGCCAAGAACAGATGCATACTGGTAAGTAGCATATTCCTTTCTGCGAATGAATGCCTCCTAACACCCTTCTTGTAAAGTTCCTACGCACATCCGTTGGCGCCGGAAGTTACGTCACACGCCATGCAGTGCAAACGTTTGTTTGATGTCCTCGAGGAAGCAGGCGAGCTACGGCGGTATTTTGTTTATTATAGGATCTATACATTTTCAAAGGTCTTGGATATCGGTAGGTACGTGTTGTCCAAGAGCTGCTGCAGGGGAAAGGCACCCCAGAGAGCTGATCAGATCGTAAAATCCTAGCTGGTATCAACGAACAATCGTGGGGCAATGGTGGTTTTCTGTTTATCGGGCTGTGTTTGCGAATAAATTAATCTGTAGTTTACCCTTCCTGGTTGGCTATAAGCGAAAGGCCCAACTTTTGGGAAAATGCTGTTGTAAATAATACAAGTTTGAAACCGACTAAAACCTAGAATAAACGTACCTAAGAACCCTTATCGGCTGAATTGTTTATTTGTTTAAAATATATGCTCTCCTTTTTATTCACCTTAATTGCTGACCTTATACACGATTACATTTCTAACCGCAGTTTTTCCTCAATAGGCTGTTGGAGCACGCAGCAAGAGTTAGGGAGAGCCGTTGTGAACTTTAAAAGTGTGGGTATGGTGTTTCTCGTGCTTTCCGTGTTCTGCTAGCAAGCACAGTGCGTGGCTGTGAAAATATTTTATAAACTTAGCACAGGGAGATCGGATTATCATTTTTGTCAGCAGGACGAGTCGGGAAATAATTACTTTCTGTTTCGGGTGGAGTAGAGATTTAGGGGCATATTAACAAGCCAGGCGATAAAATTATCGCCGCGTTAGCGGCAGAAAACTGCCGCTAAAACGGCGATAATGGGCTTGTTAATACGCTCTATGGAATTCCAATTGAAGCCCATGTTAGATGCCCTTCACATCTAACATGGGTTTCAATTGGAATTCCATAGAGCATATTATCAAGCCCATTATCGCCGTTTTAGCGGCAGTTTTCTGCCGCTAAGGCGGCGATAATTGTATCGCCTGGCTTGTTAATATGCCCCCTATTGTCTTCTGCTCCCCGATAAAATGAGACGTTTTTCAACTGCTCTATGGGACACAAACACAGTAGACAATCAGAGGCGACGCATAGGCTCAAACTGTATTTCTGTAAAATGTTGTGGTGTGTTACAGTTCACATTTTTTACACTGTAATTAGTCACTGGTGCATATCGTAACTGCAATTTCTGTGGGGTAAAATCCCTTGCACTTTTCACTTTATCTACATGTATTTTCTTTTAATGATTTAGTGGCTTGAAGCAGAGGTAGGTGATGTTTTGGGACTCCATCTGATGTGCAATGTCACTGACAGGTGAAATAAACATTTAGTTTCTGACTGGACAGGGAAATCGAGTATTTGTAAAGTCAACTGAAAGTTAAATTGTAGTCAGTGGATTGAAAAGAAAGGGTCTAATTCTGGTGATGTTTTGGATAGTTTACTTGCAGGGGCTAAGAACAAAGCGTAGCAAACAAGTTCTAAGCAGACTGAGCCTTTCACACCAATGCGCCCTTTTAGAGAACTCTTGATTTCATTCTTGGTGAGAGCTCAGATGTGGGTAAATACACCTCGCAACACAGCAGACGCAATGCATTTAGGGCTCTACAAAAGATAGTGTTGGGTGTGGAAAACCCACCTGGGCTCAAGTTATTTTTAGAATAGTGGCCACGGCTTGCTACTGGTACCTGAACACAATCTGTAGGTCATAAGGTTGACTCCTGGCTAGTCCACTCACTGTGCATGCCTACTAATTATATGCAGAGCCACGAGTCCACTACTGGGATAGAATGTGCGAAGTACAAAAATGAAACATGTGCTGGCACATGCGCTTAGTTGAATTTTATTTTTGGGGTTCTGACCAGACCAAAGAACATATGCTCATTCTGGACTTTGTGCACAACTGTTTTATGTGCAGGCTAGTTCACAGTGCAACTAAAATTGTGATCTAGTAAAGATTGTGGAGTTGTCTGTACAATACAGAAGTGTAAGTGCGTGTGTGCATGCTAGTATGATTCGTGGCAGCTCCTATTATGGGGAACATGCTTGTGTGCACAAGGATGTATGTTTACAAAAACGTTTGTACACATTTGTGTGTCTTGGTGCATACTTGGAAGAAATACATATTTCGAGTGGCTTGTGAGTACCATGTGTGCATGTATTTGTTGTGGAGTATATTTTCTTGTATATGGCATACACCTAAAACTAGTGTACATTTAGGTGATATAGGCTCTTCGATATTTGAATTTGGAGCCTGTGAAAGGCGCTGGATCGAGAACACTAGAAATTAAGGATGAACTTGTTTCACCTATGGAGTTTTGATGCAAGCTTCCACCTTTTGAGTGTTGTGTTGCTGTTAGTGACCTGATGTTGTAGTTCTCCATCAGTTGATATCCTTGCGATGCAGCAAGTTGTTTTTCCAGTATTCTGATGCTGTGAAGGTTTGACGTATTGAAGTGTTCTGATGTGGTAAGTATTGGGTATAATTGGTCTTGTATGTGTTTACAGTTCCAGGAGTGTAGCTCTCATTGGTGCAGCAGGTGCAGTGGCACTGGGGCACATATGCCTCAACATCCCACTGAACACTGATTATTTCTGTATTTTACAATTCAAACAGCCGTGGGGGGGGGGGGGCAATAGGGCCCATGACAAGGTGGCTACACCACTGCTGGTTCCCCAAGTACCAGGGTTGTCGTCTCTAGCCAGAAGACCACATCTCCTTGTGTAAAACCTCGACTCGTTACTTGCTGAGATTCGCCTCCAAGCCATCAGTGGCTCACCTGCCTCTATTGAGCGGGGTGTATGATCTCACTTCGCAACACCAGCAGGGCAGGCTCAGTTGAATTTCATGCTTTATTATTGTAACAGTATGTTTGTGTGAGGCTCTCTGAAAGTGGTTGAATGTGGAACTCCATTTCGAAAGAGGTGGCAGTGGGAATTTTTGTCTGAAAGCCTGATTATGTTATGTGACTTTGTTTTAAGTATCAGAATGTAATTCAACACCAAAGCGTAATCCTGATGGTATGACTGACACTATAATCACTTATCAGGAATAACTGTTGTGCTGCTCAAAAACATTGCTTGATGGCAGAAAATCATAGCTCGATGAAAGACTCCCAATACATTAGGTAAGGCAGGCCCAGGAATGATACAGCCGTCATCCTCAACTTTAGATATTTTATTACTGTATATGCTATGAGGGAGAGGTATACACCTTCTCACTCCCTCTCACTTCCTGCTTTTCCTCTTCCACTTTTCACCTTCCTCCTTTCCTGCTCACCATTATTCTTTCACACACTGTCCATTTTTCTCATCTCTCTGCTCTCACCTCACTAATTGTTTTTCACTTTCTTGTCTTTTCTTTCCACTTTCTTTTCTTTCTCCTAACTTCTCTAGGTCTACTTTTCTTATTCCCCCCCCCTTCCACTTTTTGTTCTCTTGCACTCTGTTCTCTGCTTGCTCCAGTACTCTTTACTATTCTCATTCCTTATTTACCCCATCTGTCTGGTTCCCACATCCATCACTCCTTTCTTCACGCTTCCTATTATCTGTTTTTACTTCTTGCACCTATTTTTCATGCTTTACAACTCTGTCTGCCTCCTTCTTCTCCACTGTTCTTCCCTACTCCTCCAGTTGAGAAAGTGTCTGCACACTGTAAACCATTCCCAATATAATAGTGCAATGGTGGTTTAAGCATGTGAGAATGTATTTTTTTTATTTTTAACAGTACTGCTATCACCCCACAGAACTCAACTGCCCAGCCCAATTCTCACTCAGACTCCTGGCAAACCGTAGCATGCAATCTTCTCCAGACAGTGGAACTGAAAGCAACCCGCACAACCATCTTCCCTGGGGCCAGTAGATCCCCAAGTTGCAGGCCACACCGCTCTGAATCACTCCCTCACAATGATGCCACTGCTTTACAATGGTCACAGCTAGGCCTCAAAGTGACAGGTTGGAGAGACTCTCACATGGTCTTGCACAGTTTCTCAAAACGTACAAACATCCGTGGAGGGTGGTGGGGGGGCAATGACCTGCCATTGCTGCCCGGCGCAGCCTTAACTGATCTGCTGATGGTGATTCTACCAATGGTAGAAACACCATCATTTTGGTCTGCATATATGTACCTTTTTGAGTAAATTGTGTGTTCCTGAGTGGGTTTGAATGTTTTAAAATATGAAACAAGCAAGGGCAAAGCTAGTAGGTCTGAAAATAACCACCAGCCTTTAGGTTTTGTCAATACTTTTATTTTGTCATGTTTTTTCCAAAACTTTGTTATTGGGTAACCTGCCAGGCACACATAAAAAAAAAAAAGAATCTGCTAAAAGCAAAAATATTTTTGGTCTCAAAAGCACACATTGCCACAGTAGTCACTGGCTTTTATGGGAATTATTTTGTGTGTGGATGTACTTCTTGTGAAAGGGAAGAATGTCATCAAATGGGAAACAGCTGTGAATTCAAGTCAAAAGCACAATGGGCAGCCAGGGGATGTACCACAAATGGGAACAGGGAAGAGGTGCAAAGGGTTTGATATAGATGTTGGGTGACCGGGGATGAAATGAGTCATGTTAGATGGGAGGTGGGGTATACAGTAGGTAGGAAAGGACTTGGGATGCATGATGGGGATTGTTTAGAATAGGGATAGGTGGGAGGAGTGGATGTGGGGCTGGTGAAGGCGGAGTTGGGTGACACAAAATGGTACAAGAAGGGATAGGCTTACTTGAGGGGACAAATATGTTTAAAAGGGAAGTTCTTTTGGTGCCAAGACAGGATCACAGAATGGTGATTAACCTAAACGTAACCTGAAGACCTCACAGTTAAGGCTGGGTACATTTTCTGTGGTAAGCTGAATTGAATTCCAAGCCAAGTCTGAGTTTTCTGGTTTACTCTTCACCACCCCCAAGCTCCACCCATCAATGAACCCTAAAAAAAGGCCTCAATGCCCTTAAACAGCATTTATCCACAATCTTAAAAAATCCTTAACACCCCTACACTCTACCTTCCCTTAACCCTAAATTGCTTTCTACGTCTTGACTCCACCTACCCATGAATCTTTAAAATCCCTCACTTACCTAAACTCCACACAATTCGGAATGCTAAAAACTCACCACCCCTAACTTCTACTCATCACCGAACTTGAAAAAAACCCTCAGCATCCCTAGACTCCACCCATTCCTAAACCCACTTTCTATAACTGGACTGTGCCCATTCCTGACCACAAAAGAAACCCCAGGACCCCTAATGATTAGCCAGCCTTGAACCCAAATTCCAGCCCCAAGTCCTAAACTCCATACAAGTTTAATGTAATTTTGGATTTTTCCTTAAAATTATTGTTCTTTTTAAATGTTTCTTTTAAATTTTGATTCATTTGTATTTCCCTAAAATTAGTTTTCCCAGATTTGGTTTCTCAAATATAGTTTCACATTGAAGGTTTTCATTTTACTATTAATTCATATATATCGCTCAAGGTCATCTTAAAGCAGTAGTTCCCAAACTTTTTTGACCCACAACCCACTTTTTAGAGCAACAAAGGTTTGCAACCTACCTACCTTCAATGGACATGAGGTGGGCGATTTTTGAATCCAACTAAGGCATCGTGTGGGAGTGCATTGTCATTTACAGCCCTCACATTTTCCATTGAAATGACCATGAAATTTGCACAGGCATACAGGTTTACTGATAAAACCATATAGCACACAAATCATAATATGTGGAAATCCAGTTTCTGTGAGTATTTTCAGTTTGTGCATCACCAAGTCAGTGTATTGATTTGTGGCTCAATGATTAGAGCGGCAGACTCTGATGCAGAGGTCTAGCCCGGGACCAGGGTTCAATTCCCCGCCTCGGCGGGTCTTGGGCTCAAAAATTCCACGGACCTGATAATTCTCGCCTCGGTGCCTATTCCAATCATGGAGTCCCACTCTGGGCAATAGCTTGCTTAATCTCCACAACGGCCCCCACAACGCTAAGGATGCCAGGCCTCCACCTTGGGGGTGCCCAGGAGTGGACGCCTCACAGGGAAAGCCAGGATGGGTTCACCAGCGGTATTCGTACAAGCGCCTTGAGACCCTTGCGGGTGAGTAGTGCGCTATACAAGTATCAAATTTACATTTATTAAAATCTTTGTTTCCAGTACATTTCAGAATTTAAATAAACTTTAATTTTTGCTTTCCTAACTGCAGGTTACAAATTGTTAATTTGCAGTTATTTATATTGCGTTATCTTTTTCAAAAATGAACATCCTACATTGCTACTTAATTCACTTTTAAAAAAAAAACCACTCACTTTGCAGTAACAGAAAGTAAAGAATCACCGGCAAATGCAACAGGTTAAACACGTAATTTAAAGGAATCTTTATTTGTTTTGATGTTCGTGGCCTACTAAACATCAGATCGCAACTTTATAAAGTACCATTCAAAAGTTATCCTGCGATCATCCTTGAGTAATGCAGCCTTATTCTGAAGTAATCACACGATTATTATGTAATAATCCTGAAATACTCACAGGATCATCCTGGAGTAATAATCGCCTAATCCTGAAATCACCACGGGCTCATCTTGAAGTAATACATGATGATCACACATTTTCCTCTGAAGTAATCAGGAACCCACCCTGGAGTAATCCAGCCTAATCCTGAAATCATCCTGGGATCATCAAGCAGTAGTCCATGATAATCACACGTTTGCCATTGAAGTAATCGGAAACACATCCTGCAGTAATCCAGTCTAATCCTGAAATCAGTGTGGGTCATCCTGCAGTAGTAAATGATCATCAGGTTTTTTCCAATAAAGTAATCAGGAGCTAATCCTGGAGTAGTTTCTCTGATGACTCTATAGAGTCATCTCATTTAAATATTCCACCCTATAGGCATACTTCAGGATGGCTTGGGATGACTTCCCCAGATAATTACAGGAATAGCCTGGCTGAAGTCATCGGATGACCACAGAATGACTCCAGGATGATCTTCCTTTTAGACTTGGGGCGTGACCGATACTGACTCTGGCCTGGGTCTGAAGCTCCAGTTGATGAGGTGAGGAGACCCCCCATAACACAGGGAATCCCCGGTGCTGGCGGGGCCATGAGGTGCAAGAGTGGGCCTGAAGCACTCGCTCCGCGGATCGGTGGAAGACCGGGCCAACCGCGGTCCGGGGGAGATGTATACAAACTGAACAGAGTGGCTGTGCTCGCTGTAAGGGCCGGTGGTGCCAAATAGCTGTCCTGGCCAGCGGAAGGGGTAACCTGTGCAATATCAACGACACTGAGGCCCGGGGCTCCGATTTGGAGGCGAGGTAGTACGCCGGGGGAATCCCCTTTGGACTAATTACGGCATCACTGTTTTCCTGCCTAAGGGGACGCCAGGAAGCACCCTCAGAAAGTCACGCTGGACATGGGGAAGGACCGACCCCCTAGAGGCGCCCAAACAAATAAAATTATGCAATATACGGTTCTGGGCCCGACTTCGGCGGACCGCCTCAGAACAGACCCAGAGCAGGGGACCCACCAGGTCTCAGCGGCCCGTGACAAGGCCGATATTTTACAAGCAATTTGTGACTCCAGAGTGGTGCTGGAAACCAAAATGGACCGGATGGCCATGGACATTAACCACTTGCGCCTGGATCTCAGGAAGGTGGCAGATAAGGTTACCACCACAGAAGGGGACCTGAATGCTTTGCAGACTGAGGTCCGTCTGCTATGGAAACGGTAACAGCCCTCCAGGATCACACGGCCAGGCTGGAAGATAGGGCAGACGATGCTGAAGGGTGGTCAAGGAGGAACAATCTCAGTTTTTTGGGTTTTCCAGAAAAGGCGGAAGGGCCGGCGGCAGACCTATTCTTGGAAGACTGGATTGGCACAACATTCCCGAACCTCAGGCTCTCCAAAATGTTTGCGGTAGAGAGAGCTCCTAGATCTCGCGGGCCGCCGCCAAAACCAGCATCCCCGCCCAGAGCCATGATCGCCCGACTTTTCAATTTTAGAGACCGGGACTCGCTCCTGCAATATATTCGCACCAATGGTCTGGCCAGATTCGAAAACCAGGACATTCATATCTACCCAGATTATACGAAAAAGGTGCAGGACCTACGGAATGGCTTCCTGGGTGTTAAACGCCGGCTGCGAAACCTCAACATTAAATACAGCTTAATGTTCCCGGCTAGGCTCCGAGTACAATATGGCGACATGGTGCACTTCTTTGGTAACCCACCGGAGGCAACTGACTGGATGGACTCGTTGGGCTTGGCCAGCCAAGACCGAAACCAGGGCTGGCAGAAACAGAGAAGGCGGAGTGGTCGACAGCAGAACCGGCAAAGTCACGATGAGAAACAGCGACCGAGGGCACGAAATCTGACAGATGGAGGACGTATCATGGTGGGACCAGATGTTAATGTTATTGTAATTTTATAGCGCGCACAGCTACTCCTAGGAGTGTCCCGGCGCGAGCTAAGAGGACAGTGACACAAAGGAAATTAGAACAAGAATGTTTTGAGGTGCTTCCTGAACAGCACTGAGTCCTGAATAGCACGTAAGGATAGTGGCAATGCATTCCACAGCATGGCAGCCTTAGAAGCAAGAGATCTACCCCCCATACGATGACGACGAACGCGTGGGGTGGACGCAAGAAGCTGAGAAGAAGATCTCAAAAGCCTGGTAGGCCTGTAGAAAGAGAAGCGCTTCCTAAGATAGAGAGGACCTCCATCATATAGAGCGTGATGTGCAAGAACCAGAGCCTTGAATTCAACGTGTTTCTTGACTGGCAGCAAGTGGAGCGAAGGCGCAATACAGTTTCTGATGGGAAGATTTACCACCAGCCGGGCTGCCGCGTTCTGAATAACCTGCAATTGTTTAAGTAAATAGTCGGGAAGGCCAATATATAGACCGTTGGCATAGTCAAGACGAGAGAGGATCAAAGCCCGGACCACTGTTTCCTTAGCTGGTCTAGGTAGCAAAGGTAAAAACTTTCGCAGAGATCTGAGAATACCGAAGCAGCAGCCTGTAAGTTTTTGTTAATCTGAGTCTGAAAGGACAACTGCTCGTCAAACCAGACCCCCAAGTTTTTGACTGGGAGACCCGTGCAGGAAGGAAAGGCTTTGGCTGAGGGCCAGAGAGAGTCTCTAAAATGAGGAGGAAATTTACCATAAAGTAAGATTTCCGTCTTATCCTCATTGCATTTCAATTGAGCGCCGGATAGCCAGTGAAAGACTGCTGACAGACAGCCCTGTACTCTGGTAGTAGAGAAATCAGATTTACCCCATGTGAACAGGAGCTGAGTGTCGTTGGCATATGCAACAACCTTTGCCCCACATTCCTCTGCCAGTTGAACTAAGGGTGTGACATAAATATTAAAAAGCAGGGGACTCAGCGAGGATCCCTGAGGCACACCGGTAGTCACAGGCTGAGGAGGGGACGCAAAAGGCGGGAGCCAGACCTGTTGAGACCGTAGAGAGAGAAAAGATTTCAGCGACTTCCAGGCCTGACCTGTAATGCCGATATCAGCTAGCCGAGACAACAACATCGCATGCGGCACGGTGTCGAATGCAGCCGACAAATCCAGAAGGATAAGGGCTGCACTTCCCCACCGAATCCAGACACTCACGGATAAAATGTAAAATTGATACTTGTATAGCGCACTACTCACCCGCAAGGGTCTCAAGGCGCTTGTACGAATACCGCTGTGGAACCCATCCTGGCTTTCCCTGTGAGGCGTCCACTCCTGGGTACCCCCAAGGTGGAGGCCAGGCATCCTTGGCGTTGTGGGGGCCGTTGTGGAGATTAAGCAAGCTATTGCCCAGAGTTGCAGAGTGGGACTCCATGATTGGAATGGCACCGAGGCGAGAATTATCAGGTCCGTCGAATTTTGAGCCCAAGACCCGCCGAGGCGAGGAATTGAACCCTGGTCCCGGGCTAGACCTCTGCATCAGGGTCTGCCGCTCTAATCATTGAGCCACATGGATAGCTTCCGAAACCTCAACCAAGGCAGACTCAGTGCTATGGGAGGCTCTAAAACCCGATTGAGCCGGATGGAGAAGCCTCGATTTCTCAATGAAAGCAGTCAGCTGTCTGTTGACTACCTTTTCGCAGATTTGGCACTCTCCTTACGGAACTGGAGGCGATCTCAACACAAAACCAGTTCTCTCCACTATGTTTGGTACAGGAAACACAATCGGAGCTGGGGGGTGCCACCAGCCCGGTTGTTGGGGGCTCTGGAAACACGTGAGTGGCCGACTTGGAGCGGAGACCGAGGGGATCTGGGTCTTAGACACTGTGAGTACATGCACTGACTTGAGGGGCCCAGAGACACAGCTGGGGGGGGGGGGGGGGGAGAGTTGCACTATTTTGCACATATACATTTTTGACTCACCGGCTGTAGAGTGCTGAGGCGACCTGGCTAGACCACCAGTCGGGCAGGGCCGCGCGGTACCAGTCAGACGGTTGAATCTCAAAGTTTAGGGGGGGGGGTTCCTGACATGGGAAAGTACGTTCATTTATAATTGTTAATTCAAGTTGGGAGGGGTGAATTAGGGGGTGGGTGGAGCTTTGAGGCGGGGTTCTGAGTCCTCAGACCAGGATCGGATTGTGAGAATGAAGTACTACTGCCTGTGGGTGGGGGGAGTTGGGGTTCTACGATATGGTTTTGTTTGGGCTGCTGCCGGGCCTGGTCTTTGTTGCATCATTAGAGGTCGGCGAAGATCGCACCATGGGAAGTTGCGGTACAACACTATTGGGGGTCCCACACACGAAAATCGGGTGCCGCGACACCCACAGCTGCTGACTCATGCAAGGGGACACACAGAGGTATAAACTTATAACGTGGAATGTCCGGGGGCTCAATAATAGGGTCAAACGGATCCGGGTGGCAACGTATCTTAGGCGCTATGGGATAAGTATAGCCCTGCTCCAGGAGACGCACCTATGGGGAGACTGTCTTAAATATGTCTAACGCTGATGGAGGGGTCAGTTCTTTGCTACTTCCTACTCCAGGTTTGCTAGGGGAACGCTTATTTGGGTGGCACCGGGAATTCCCTTCAAGGCTCTACACACTAAACAAGATCCTGATGTAAGAAAGTGGCTCTGTATATACTGTTCCCAAATAGGTACAGTGTGCACAGAATCCACAGTCCCCAGAGGTTTGGCAGAGGCTAAAGTTAGATATAACCTTACTCTCTAAAGTGGTAGCTTGATCGAGCAGTAAGACAGTATCAGAGGACAGTGTAAAGCATTTGTTGTACACTCCCAGTCAGCAGATGGTCTCACACACTCAAGAACTGAACTCTAGGCCAGTGGTTTTGGTATAAAAATATATAGGCGTTTTATTTTAGAACCAACAATAGGTATCAAAATATATTTTCTCAGAATGAGATGTTTTAGATAAATGCTTCCAATAGGCAATAGACTTTTGAATACAGTAGCTACAGTTGTTGCAATAGGCAACACAATTTCAAACACAATTATACATTGTGCTCAATGGGAATTTCTAAGTAAATGCAATTAGTTATTTTTTGGATTACTTTTCTTACCACAGGACTGGATCCTAGATTCAGTCCTGGGACAGTTCCTGGAAACAGGTGAGTAAAAACGTTTTGGTTACAGGTATGATTTGTAAGGAATATTGTATTTTAAAAGTTGACACTTAAAAACTTTTTCACATAGAATCACCAATGTTATCCTATGGGTGGAAATTCACTTAGCAGGTAAGTGGGGTTATCGTTAATTTTTCTTACTCATTGTTGGATCCTGGATCCAGCACTGGTGCATCTCCGGTTAAACAGTTGAAAGAAAGCGTTTTTGTTATACAGGCGATTTTCAAGGAATATTTGTAAGCTTAAAAAATCGACACGAATTTCTAGTGCAGGCCAGGCAATGTTATCCTATGGAGGAAAATCAAGTTAGCGGTAAGTACAGTTGTAATTACTTTTCAGGGTCAGTGCTGGGCACCAAGATCCAGCACTGGGATCTCTCCTGATAACAGGTGAGTAATTTCGTTTTCGTTATTCGGCTGATTTTAGGTGAATATTTTAAAGTTTCAAAACTTGACACTTAGAAGAATTTTCAAGTGAAACCAGTTAATGTTAGCCTATGGAAGAAAAGTGAGTTATCGGCTTTTGGCTAAGTACTCGACTGGCAGAGTTAAGGTTCTGGGCATAGACTCAGGGGTCTCCCAGGGTCAGGAAGGTACAGTTGTTACACCCTCAGCGGCACAGTGGCAGCCGGGTGCAGAGAGAGTTAGGCCTAATGTTATCTTATGGCAGGCAGGGGGCCTTTGGTTGGTGGCTGCTGGCAAGCAGGCCACGCGGCTGTGGGAGCTGGGCTCCTCGTCACTTGCTCAGGGCAAATGGGGAAGCAGATTAGGACAGAGGTTGCACTCCCAGGGGCGCACGGGCGGCTGGGTGCAGGGTGCTTTTGAGCCGCCGTGCGCTCAATGGATTTCAGTGGAGAAGCTCAGTGAAGAACAAAGGCTGCAATCTCGGGGCCGAGGATTCTTCAGGTGCGATCACCACTTAGAGAGGTAAGTTGGGGAGTTGTAGGATAGGTAGGCACCCAGGAGTTGGGCACAGGGGGCTGCAGGGTGCCGGATGCAGGGGTGCCTTTTGGCGTTGGGAAATCTTGCCCTCTGCTGGTCGTGGTTAGAGGGGTCCCTGGTTCTGAGGCTGCAGGCGTCGTCAGGAGCGCCGAGGTGGGTCCTTGGGTGCTTGATTCTGAGTCACAGTCGCCGGGGGGACGTCCTCGTGGTCTTTATCCACTCAGGCACAGGCCAGGCTTGGCGGGTGCAGAGTGTGCAGGGTTCGCGGTTCCTGGCTGGTGCCAGGGGTTGTTGCTTGTTGTTGAGCAGGACCACTGCTTGTGGGAGTCCCAGTCTTTAAGAGTCACAAGACAGTCAGGTCCTCCGGAGTTTTTGAGGTTTCTGACCACTTGAGACGCCGGGGTTTAGCAGGTGCAGGTTTGAGGGTCGACAGGCCTGTAGGGCTGGGGCCAAATCAGTTGGTGTCTTCCTCTTGTTAGCAGCTGCACGGCAGGTCTTCTTGTTTTTTGATCTTCTTGCTTGTTTCGGATTCGGGTTCTAAGGAAGGAAGGTTCAGGGTGCCCCTAAATATTAAATTTAGGGGAGTTACAGGTAGGTAAAGGGCAGGGACCAATGGGTCCCTTCCCTGGGGTGGGTACACCCCCTATCCTGCCACTGTCCTGTGGGAGTAGCCTAGTCCTGATTGGGCAGGGCTCCCCATCTTCAAGATGGCGAGAGCCCGGAGATGTGCTTCACCTCGCCTCCCCCACCTGAGGGATGGGGTTGGCAGAGGCTGGCACACCCCCTTTCCTCCCGTGGGGTTTCCCGTCAGTCTTCCCGCCAGAGTGGGGGTCAGAACCGGTGGGGGCCAGTTGCTGAGTACAGCAAGGGGCCTGGAGAAGCTCACAAAGGAGGCATGCCTTTGGAGCTTCCCCTGCCCATCCTGGGGGCGGAGACCTAGCACCTCGCCCAGGATGTGCATTGTTGCAGGCCCAGGAGAGCGGATGGCTCTCTACCCAGGGGTCCAGCAACATGTCTGCTGTGTGGCAGCCTAGGCAGCCCCTCAGACAGGACGTGGATTGTAGGATAGGTTCAGGGGGCAACTCTAAGTTGCCCTCTGTCGTGCATCTTACATTAAATCCCACACTGGCATCAGTGTGGGTTTAATGTGCTGAGAAGTTTGATACCACACTTCTCAGTCTTCAGTGTTGCCATCATGGTGCTGTGGAGTTCGTCTTGACGACCTCCCAGCACCATATATTCTTAATGGCAGCAATGCACTTACAACATGTAAGAATGGACTTAGACACTGTAGGGATACAGGGCTCATGCACCGGTAACCTCACCACTGGTATAGTGCACCCAGCTAGAGGGCGACTGATCTATGCCAGGGCAGTGGTTTGTAGGCATGGCACACAGGGATGTGTGCCATGTCGTCTCTTCACTTTGTTCTGCACCAAAACACGCAGCCTGCAAAGGCAGTGTGTGAGTGGAGTGGTACAGGGCCTCTAAGGGTGGCACAATAAGTGCTGCAGCCCCTAGGGGCCTTTTCTGATCACAGTGCCCTGGGTTCCTATGGTACCATTTACCAGTGGCTGACCTGTGGCCAGAGATGCCAATTGGGTTTAGGCTGTCATGCAGTATTAGGGAAGGAACACAGGCCCTGGGTACCTGATTGGCAGGAGCCCAGGGCGCACTCTTTGGGTCTGGGTTGTTGGAGCTTCCCAGTCCAGGATGGCCTGGATCTTGGGTTGTAAGGGTTGTACCTGGCCTCCACCAACAAGGTGGCCCAAGTACACCACAGTGCCCTGCCCTATCTGGCATTTGGATGCCTTGATAGTGAGGCCTGCGGTTTGCAGAGCCTCTAAAGCCTTCCCAAGGTGGATCAGGTGATCCTGCCAGGTGGAGCTAAAGACAGCAATATCATCAAGATAAGCTGCACTAAAGGACTCCAACCCAGCCAGGACTTGGTTCACCAAACTCTGGAAGGTGGCAGGGGCATTATTTAACCCAAAAGGCATCACAGTGAACTGATAATGCCCATCAGGTGTGGAGAATGCTGTTTTCTGTTTTGCTCCTGGGGCCACGCCAATCTGCCAGTACCCTGCAGTTAAGTCAAAGGTACTGAGAAATTTGGCTGCTCCCAATTTGTCTATCAATTCATCTGCTCTTGGAATAGGATGAGCATCTGTCTTTGTGACAGAGTTGAGCCCTCTATAGTCCGCACAAAACCTCATGTTCGAGGCATATGAGCTGCAGATTACACACTATGCATAGATCGCCATCTTGTGTTGGGCCCGGATGTTTGCACTTGTTTTTGTCCTGGAAAGTCTTTCGAAGTCACGAGATATGTGACTCCTCCTTAGGATGATAGTGCGCATGGGCTTCGGCTCCATCTTCAGATTGTGTTTTTCCGCCATCGGGCTCGGATGTGTTTCTCACGCTCCAGTTCGGAACTGTTACCGAATCTACATCCGACGCGCAATCCTTCACCCTTTTCGACGGTATTGTCTCGATCGCGTTTTCCAATCGACGCGAGTCTCAACAGCTTCGACGTCTTCGATTCCGGTCGTCATAGAAGGCCTTCGAACCAACCTGGGCCTTATCTTCTGGCTCATGGCTAGGACGCCGTTCAAGAAGTGTCCTCAATGTGGGTCGAATTTTCCCCACACCGATCTGCATGAGGTGTGCAACCTCTGCCTGTCACTGGAGCACGAGGCCAGAGACTGTCCAGCTTGCGCCTCTTTCCACTCCAAGAAGACCATTCGGGACCGATGGGCTCGAAAAACCATGGCCCGCTCATCAGGATCCATCCCCGACGACATCTTTCAAGAGGGCGCAGACGTGCCAGAGCAGGAGCGGGTCAAAGAAGGCCTCATCAGCGCCTCCGAAGCTGATGACTCCGACGTCGAGGCCATCACTCCGGCACTTACAAAAAATGGGGTAACCCTAAATTGGTCATGGACCTGGGTACAGTATACTACAAAAAACAGTGGTCCTAGACCTAGGACCACTGTTTTTTGTATTATCACTCCGGCACAGCGGGTCGTAAGTAGAGACGTCGACCCCGACCCACCTTCTATACCATCTAAAAAGGCTTCGGTCACACCTTCACCTTCGGTCCCAGGTGTACACTGAGAGACTGCTTCCCATGCCCCGCCCTCGGGCCCGGCAAAGAAGCCTATTAAGCCTTCAGGCAACTCGGGCTCGAGTCAGCCTACCCTCGGTGCCGAAACACACTCACCGGCACCGACAAAAAGAAGCCGTCCTCCTCATCCACGCCGACCGCTGCTTCCATATCTAAGCACTCTGCACAGAAGACAAGCACCGGCTCCTCGACACTGAAACACTCGGAACCAAGCAAAAAACGACCTCCAAAGGACTCCCATGCTCCGGAGCCAAAAAAAGCCTCGGAACCGAAGAAACAACAGGTTCCAACAGCCACAGAGACTGTAAAAACCCACGGTTCGAAACCAAAAGAGCACAGAACCGCTACTAAGCCGGCGCTGAAAAAACCTCCGGAATTGAAACTGTCGGCGCCGAAGGATCTGCCTCCTACAGAAGAACTGTTTAAACCAGATCCAACTAAAAAAACTCTTATAAAGGATCCTAAAACTGGTCACTTGACACTTAGCTTCAAGAAAAGACCACTGGATATGCCTGCACCTCTTCTCTAAGAATCCCTTCTCCTGTCCTCCTCCTCCTCCTCCTCCCGCACCACGCCGCTCTACTACACCATCCCCTACTCCAGTGGAAGATGATGACGATAACACCTCTGATGACATGGGGGGTGCGGACGATCAGCCACTAGGGGACCCTAGTCCACCTGCTTCCCCAGACCCCTGGGATGACTATAACACTCCAGATGTCCCTAACGTCCCACAGGATGACATCTACCCTTCCAGGCCCCCAAACCCCCCCCTCCCGCCCCCCCAGGGGACACCTTGGGCTTTAACCAGCTCGTCGATAGAGCTGCCCACTACCACGGGGCTGCACTACACACAGACCCCGTGGAGGAGGATTTCCTTATGGACACTTTTGATACCACACAAAAGTCCACCTCAATTCTACCCATGCTTAAAGAGGTCATCAAGCATGCACCAGAAGTCTTCAAAGATCCTGTTAGGTCTTGAGTCATTAACCTCTGGATCGAGAAAAAGTATAAGGCTGCCCCTACTGACCCAGCTTACATTAAGTGCTCCGTACCACTAGACTCCCTCGTAGTCTCCAATGCTAGAAAGAGGGCCAATTCTCAGATATCAGGTAACGTCCCACCACCAGATAAAGAGTCTAAACTCTTGGACGCCTCTGGCAAGAGAACAGCGTCGCAAGCAGCAAACATCTGGCGCATCGCCAACATTCAGGCGCTATTAGCTAGGTATGATGGGGCAGATTATGATGAACTTGAGTCCCTAATGCAACACCTCCCAGAGAGATACAAAAATAAGGCCAATGAACTCATACAAGAGGGTAAGGTGATCACCAACACCTCCATCCGTTGTACCCTAGACGTAGCAGATTCCGCTTCAAGGGCAATAAACACAAGTGTTTTTTTGCGTAGGCATGCCTGGTTACGCATTTCAGGTTTTAAACCTGAAGTCCAAAGTTCCATCCTCAACCAAGCATTTGATCAGGAACACCTCTTTGGCCCTAACGTAGACCTATCCCTTGAAAAAAATGGATACAGACACAGCAAAATCTATGGGAGCCTTGCAGTCGCAAGCTCCCAGACGTTCCTTTCGTCGCTCATCATACAAGAGCACCCCAAGAGGCTACTCCTCAGGTAGCCCCTCCACTTTTTACAAAGCTCCCACCTAGTCCACCTTCACCAGAGGTTACCAGAGAGGAGGCTACAGGGGCAACAATCACAAAGGCAGAGGCAAAACCAACAACACCCGCTCTGCTTCCACCCCTACCCAATGACAACCCTCCACTTCCCCCAGACCATTCCACTCCAGTCGGGGGAAGAATACAACAGTTCCTTCCTGTCTGGACCACCATCACATCAGACAGGTGGGTACAACAAATAGTTCAATCCGGTTACTGTCTCGAACTTACCTCTACCCCCCATACATACCACCCAAACAGCGTCCAATGTCACACGAACATTTGTCACTGCTAAATCACAAGGTACTCTCCCTCCTACAAAAAAGTGCAATAGAACCTGTTCCCCTGCACCAACAAAACACTGGATTTTACTCCCTGTATTTTCTCATACCAAAGAAGGACGGCTCTCCGAGACCTATTCTAGACCTCAGACCCCTAAACCTATACATTCACTCAGACCATTTTCACATGGTCACACTTCAGCAGGTCCTTCCTCTTCTTTCACAGGGCGACTTCCTTGCTACCCTAGATCTCAAGAACGCCTACTTTCATATTCCCATTCACGCAGCTCACAGGAGGTATCTCAGATTTGTCGTGGACGGGCAGCACTATCAATTCAAAGTACTCCCATTCGGAGTCACAACAGCACCACGAGTATTCACCAAGTGCTTAGCAGTAGTGGCAGCCCACTTAAGAAGACAAAACATTCACGTCTTCCCATATCTCGACGACTGGCTCATAAAAGCCAGCTCATGCACGCTCTCCTCACCAAATTTCAGCCGTAACACTCTCTTCCAGCTCGAGTGTTCATGCAACTCATAGGGATGATGGCCTCTTGCATATTTAGAGTGCCTCACGCAAGACTCAAGATGCGTCCTCTACAAGAGTGCTTAGCACGCCAATGGAACCAGGCTCAAGGTCAGCTAACAGATCTGGTGTTGGTAGACGGTCACACATCACTCTCTGTAGTGGTGGAACACCAAGAACCTTTCCAAAGGGCGACCGTTCCTAGAGCCAGTTCCTCAGATAGTCATGACAGCGGACGCATCGCTCTCCGGCTGGGGAGCTCACCTACTACATCACACCATGCAGGGCAGGTGGACACCTCAACAAAAGTTACTCCACATCAACCACCTGGAGTTACTAGCTATATTCCTAGCCTTAAAAGCATTCCAAAAGCAAATATCAGGCAAAGCTGTCTTAGTCCGCACGGACAATATGACAGCCATGTACTACATCCAAAAACAAGGCGGGACACACTCTCTGCAGCTCTCCCAGCTAGCACAGAGCATATGGAGATGGGCTATACCTCAAAATATTTTTCTCCTAGCCCAACATGTCCCAGGAGTCCAAAACACCATGGCTGATCTGTTAAGTCGTCAAACGCAACAGATCTACGAGTGGGAACTTCATCCGCAGGTTCTTCAACCGTTCTTTCAAATGTGGGGTCAACCACACACAGACCTCTTCGCCACCCACGAAAACGCCAAATGCCCAAGCTTCGTCGCCAGATATCCACACCCATTGTCCAAAGGCAATGCGATATGGATGAACTGGTCAGGCAGATTTGCGTACGCTATTCCGCCTCTCCCACTCATTCCACTGGTGGTGCACAAGCTACAGCAACATTCACTGACTCTCATTCTAGTTGCTCCAACTTGAGCCAGACAACCATGTTACACCACATTGCTGGAACTGTCCGTCGTTCCGCACCAAAAATTACACCTCTCACCACGCCTCTTAACCCAGAACCATAGAGAGATCAGACACCCGGACCCAGCTCAGCTCAACCTTGCAATCTTGCTCCTGAGGTCTTAGAATTTGGTTACCTTAACCTTCCCCCTGACTGTATGAACGTCATTAAAGAAGCTAGACGTCCCACCACTAGAGCTTGCTATGCAGCCAAGTGGAAACATTTTGTGATATATTGTAATAACAATAACATCAATACCCTAGACTTGTCTATCCAACACATCATATGTTACTTACTACACCTCCAAAAATGCAACTTAGCCTACACCTCCAAAAATGCAACTTAGCCTATACATCTATTAGACTACATCTTGCTGCCATAGCAGCATATCTACAAAACAGACAGCATCTATCACTTTTCAGAGTGCCTGCCATAAAAGCCTTTTTGGAAGGCCTCAAAAGAATAATTCCTCCCAGAGTACCACCTTCACCTGTGTGGAATTTGAACATCGTTCTCACACGACTAATGGGTCCTCCCTTTGAACCTCTACATAAATGTGAGCTACAATTCCGAACATGGAAAGTTGCTTTCCTAGTGGCCATTACCTCTCTACGCTGAGTTAGTGAGCTACAAGCACTAACTATTCAGAAATGTTTTCTGCAAATCGATCATAATAAGGTTGTTCTCCAAACTAATCCTAAATAACTTCCTAAAGTCATGTTCGTGGCATATGAGCTGCAGATTACACACTTTTGCATAGATCGCCATCTGGTGTTGGGCCCGGATGCTTGCAGTTTGTTTTTCCTCTTGGAAAGTCTTAGGAAGTCACAAGGTCGGTGACTCCTCCTTTGGATGGTATTGCACATGGGCTTCGGCTCCATCCTCAGATTGTTTTTTTCCGCCATCGGGCTCGGATGTGATCTTCACGCTCCGGTTCCGAACAGCTTCCAGTTCGACGATCGACGAGTAATGCTCACCCCAATCGCTGTATTGTTTCGATCACGATTTCTTCAATCAACGCGACTTCTCATCGATACAAACCTTCGGTTCCAGTCGTCGACGGCGGCCTTCGGGCCTACCCAGGCTCCGGTTCCGGCTCATGGAAAGAACTCTATTTAAAAAGTGCCCATGATGTGGGTCCAAATTTCCCCACACCGATCTTCATGAGGTATGCAACCTTTGCCTCTCCCCGGAACACGAGGCTCGAGACTGTCCAGCCTGTAAGTCTTTCTGATCCAAAAAGACTATTCGGGACCGAAGAGCCAGAAGGAACATGGCACACTCCTCGACGTCCATTCCAGTCGACATCTTCGGAAACGACATCGACTATCCGGAACATCATCGTACCGAAGAGGACCTCGTCGGCGCTTCCGAGGCCGACGAGTCAGATGTGGAGGACATCACCCTGGCGCAGAGGGTCGTGAGTACCAATCTACCCCAATCCGGCCAGGATGGCAAGCATTCAGGCTTTGCGTCAAAAATTCGTACTTCAACACTCCCTTCCAGCACAAGTGTTTATGCAACTGATAGGGATGATGGCCTCTTGCATTTTCATAGTGCCTCACGCAAGACTCCAGATGCGTCCACTCCAAGAGTGCTTAGCGCGCCAATGGAACCAGGTCCAGGGGCAACTGACAGATCTGGTGTTGGTAGACGGTCGCACCTATCGCTCTCTGCAGTGGTGGAACACCACAAACCTTTCCAAAGGTCGACCGTTCCTGGACCCGGTTCCCCAAATAATACTAACAGACGCATCGCTCTCCGGCTGGGGAGCTCATCTATCACACCTCACAGTGCAGGGCACATGGACGCCGCACCAAAAGTTACTCCATATCAACCATTTGGAGTTACTAGCAATCTTTCTAGCCCTGAAATCCTTTCAACCACGGATTTCAGGCAAGGCAGTCCTCATTCGCACAGACAACATGACGGCCATGTATTACAATCAAAAACAAGGCGGCACACACACTCCACAGCTCTCTCAATTAGCACAGAGCATATGGAGATGGGCAATTCCCCACAAAACCTTTCTCCTAGCTCAACATGTCCCAGGTGTCCAAAACACCGTGGCAGATCTGCTCAGCAGACAGACACAACAGATCCACGAGTGGGAACTTCACCCACAGGTTCTTCATCCGTTCTTTCAAATGTGGGGGCATCCACAGATAGACCTCTTCGCCACTCACGAAAACACAAAATGCCCAAGCTTTGACGCCAGATACCCACACCCATTGTCCAAAGGAAATGCAATATGGATGAACTGGTCAGGCAAATTTGCGTACGCTTTTCCGCCTCTCCCACTCATTCCATTAGTGGTGCGAAAGCTACAACAGCACTCCCTCACACTGATCCTAGTAGCTCCAACGTGGGCCAGACAACCGTGGTACACCACGCTGCTGGAACTCTCGGTAGTACCACACCAAAAGCTACACCTCTCACCATGCCTCCTAACCCAGAACCATGGAGAGATCAGGCACCCGGACCCAGCTCGCCTCAACCTTGCGATCTAGCTCCTGAGATCCTAGAATTCGGGTACCTAAACCTTCCCCCTGACTGTATGAACGTCATCAGAGAAGCTAGACGCCCTACCACTAGAGCCTGCTACGCTGCCAAGTGGAAAAGATTTGTTGTTTATTGCCATAACAACACAATCAATCCTCTAGACGTGTCTATACAACACATCATATGCTACTTACTCCACCTACAAAGGTGTAATCTAGCCTATACCTCCATTTGGCTACACCTCTCAGCAATTGCAGCTTACTTACAAAACAGGCAGCACCTATCACTTTTCAGAGTACCTGCCATTAAAGCCTTCATGGAAGGCCTCAACAGAATAATTCCCCCCACAGTACAACCCTCACCTGTGTGGAACTTAAATATCGTTCTCACAAGGCTGATGGGGCCTCCCTTCGAACCTTTGCATAAATGCGAACTGCAATTCCTCACATGGAAAACAGCTTTCCTTGTAGCCATCAATTCCCTTAGAAGGGTCAGTGAGATACAACCACTTACCATACAAGAACCTTTTCTTCAAATGCACCAGAACAAGGTTGTTATCCATACCAACCCAAAATTCCTACCTAAAGTCATTTCCCCTTTTCACCTAAACCAATCTGTAGAATTACCAGTATTTTTCTCGCAACCTCAGACCGTTGCAGAAAGGGCTCTGCAAACGCTAGATGTCAAACGAGCCTTACTTTTCTATATCCAAAAAACACAACCTTTCAGAAAGACCAAACAACTGTTTTTCTCTTTCTCTCCACCACACAAGGGCAACCCCATCTCAAAATCAGGGATAGCTAGGTGGATTGTAAAATGCATCCAGATTTGCTACCACAAAGAATAACGAACGCTTTCCGTTCCCCCCTAAAGCCCATTCTACACTGAAGATAGGGGCTTCCATGGCTTTTCTAGGGAACATCCCACTAGATGATATCTGCAAAGCAGCTACATGGTCAACACCGCACACTTTCACTAAACACTATTGTGTAGATGTGCAAACCAAGCAACAAGCTGGGGTGGACTAGGCTGTACTAAAAACACTATTTCAAACCACTGCAAGAGATACCGGTGGTCGCCGCTAAGGTTGGGAACTGCTATATAGTCTATGCAAAAGTGTGTAATCTGCAGCTCATGTGCCTCGAACGGAATATGCTTCTTACCAGTATGCATCTGTTCTTGACATGTAGAGCTGCAGACCTACACACGCCCACCCACCTCCCCGGCTACCTGTATCTGTTCCAGTCTATCTTATTTAGATACAACACACATGGGTTTCTTCACTGTTGTTACTACGCTCCATCTTTCCCTGCATAAAACAATCTGAGGATGGAGCCGAAGCCCATGCGCAATACGATCCAAAGGAGGAGTCACCGACCTCGTGACTTCCAAAGACTTTCCAAGAGGAAAAACAAACTGCAAACATCCGGGCCCAACACCAGATGGCGATCTATGCAAAAGTGTGTAGATCTGCAGCTCTACATGCCAAGAACAGATGCATACTGGTAAGTAGCATATTCCTTACTTACCTGCTATCAGGAGAGATCCCAGTGCTGGATCTTGGTGCCCAGCACTGACCCTGCAAAGTAATTACAGCCGTACTTCCCGCTAACTTGATTTTCCTCCATAGGATAACATTGCCTGGTTCTTGCCAGAAATTCTTCTAAGTGTCGATTTTTGAAACTTACAAATATTCCTTAAAAATCGCCTGTATAACAAAAACGCTTTCTTCCAACTGTTTACAGGAGATGCACCAGTGCTGGATCCAGGATCCAACACTGAGTTAGAAAAAGTAACGATAACCCTGCTTACCTGCTATGTGAATTTCCTCCCATAGGATAACATTGGTGATTCTATGTGAAAATGTTTGTGTCAACTTTTAAAATACAATAATATTCCTTAAAAATCATAACTGTAACCAAAACGTTTTTACTCAACTGTTTACAGGAGATGTCCCAGGACTGAATCTAGGATCCAGTCCTGTGGTAAGAAAAGTAATCCAAAAATTAATCAATTGCATTTAACTAGAAATTCCCATTGAGCTCAATGTATAATTGTGCTTGGAATTGTGTTGCCCATTGCAACAACTGTATCTATTGCATTCAAAAGTCTTATTGCCTATTGAAAGTATTTATCTAAAGTATCTCATTCCGGGAAAGTATATTTTGATATCTATTGTTGGCTCTAAAATAAAACAGCTATATATTTTGATACAAAACCATTGGCCTAGTGTTCAGTTCTTGAGTGTGTGAGACCATTTGCTGACTGAAAGTGTACAACAAATGCTTTACACTGTCCTCTGATAATGCCTTACTGCTCGACCAAGCTACCACTTTAGAGAGTAAGGTTATATCTAACTTTAACCTCTGCCAAACCTCTGTGGACTCTGTGCACACTGTACCTATTTGGGAACAGTATATACAGAGCCACTTTCTTACAGGTACTCTCCGTGGTGTGTGTACCTCCAGAACTGTATTACCTTTTAACCCTATACGCTTCTTAAATCCCTGCAGTTTTCCTAGTGATCACAAAGTACATACTCATATTCGTTGATCCATCTTTCCCTTTCAACATCCTGTTCCCACGCAACCACATTCAATTGTCTAGTTAATAACTTATTGTTTGTTTCTTAAAATTATTCGCCCTACAAACACGAGCAAAATGCCCTTTCCTGTTGCACTTAAAACATGACTGATTCAAAGCTGGCCGGTGTTTATGGTTACCCACATGTGTTCTACTGCCACACCTGAAACAACTGAACTCACTTTCCATGCTAGACAATGACCCTCCTGGTTTCGGAAACATTTTGACTCTTTGATTTGTCACCACTGTTCTTCTGTATGGCTTTCACTTCCTTACATTCCATCCCTGGTCAACCCGCTGCTAGTTCATTCATACATATATCAGATTGTTCAATGCTTCTTGCTATTTTTAACGCCAACTCCAAACTGGGATCATTGCGGACCAAAATCTGTTCCTGAATTTTCTTGCTATTAGTTTTTTCTACTAATTGATCACATATGATATCCTCTTTCATATCTCGATAATTTCAATGTATGGCTAAAGTGCATAAAGCAGAAAAAAAATCATTAATGGATTCCCCTGGAAGCTGTGCTCGCTGCAAAAATCAATGCCTTTCCAACACAACATTCTTTTAGGTGAAAATCTTTTACTTATTTTTTGACTCATCGATGTATTTTAAAAAAAAATTTTTTTTATTAAATTTAATCATCAAACCATTTTTCAAAAAATTACAGTCATATCGTATCTTTACAGATTACGTAATAAGCATTATTTTAGCATATCTTCAAGTGGCACTCTAAGCTTTTAACCATACAACAGCCTATTTATATCACAAGTTGGTAACCACGGCTGCACATGACTTTTCGTAATTTGTTCATTATGATCTCTATACATTAAATTCTGCAACGGTAGATCTTGATCAAATTAACAATTTTCGGACATCACAATTTCATCAGTTACATGTTATGAAAAAGAAAAATCCAACTGGAACCCCATTACGGACCCTCCCACTTCCCACACCTGTAGACTCAGCAAAAATCCAAACAGTTTGTCAATCCAGCCCAATATAAAAAAAAACATATAAATTGTACAATACATATCTAAACATGTCAGGATACGCTCCGCAGGATCCAGTTGCCGCAAGTAAGGGTCCACCTCCTGATATCACCAACACCCCAAATATAAAACACAGAGTGTTCGAGCGATCAGGCGAGGGAAAGGAAGGGGAAGGGACAGCAGGGGAAAATAACCTATAATAACAAAAGACAAAGATATAAACAGAGCAAGTAAAACTACTCTCATTTAGTCTCACTAAACTCTTCCTAGACCTTTTTGGAACAGATCGCAACCTCCGCTCAGTAGAACCCCTGGGACATTCCTCAAGCCTTGTCTTCTGTCTGTAATTAGAGAATTTCCCATTATCAGTGAAACCATAAGCACAGCATAGCATAGAGCAGTAATGGTTAGTCATACCCCACACATACCATCATCCAAACATAATCTCTCAAAGAATGATTAGTAAGTTCCATCCGATGTATAGTGAAGAAACCTCTCCACGGAATCCCCAAATTAGATAAATGAAATGTTAAATCCCTTCCTTTCCAGGACAACAAAATTCAAAGGAAAATTAAATAAGCGGTGTTACTAAGCGTAATCCGCAGACACGGTAATGCGTGGTTGGATACCACCGCGTTCCGCTCTGAAGGAATGTTCGTACTTTGAATATCCAATAACACGGCAACTCGTGGTTCCTGTCACCACCGCGTTCTGCTAAGAAGGACTGTTTAAGTTTTTAATGATCCAATATCCAATTTGCACTGCAATGCGTTGTTCCAGTCATCACCGCGTTGTGATAATTAATGCCAAGACAAAATAAGAAGACCCAAAACTCCCACCAAACACGGCAATGCGTGGTTAACTCACCACTGCATTGCGCTTTGGGAATGCGCTGAACCGATGCAATCCGCCCAGACGCCGATTACCATACCTCGAGAAGGGAGTGCTCTCAGCTTCCGTAACACCCCTGTAGTTGACTCCAGCCAACTCTAGAATCCCGAACACCGAAGAAGACTGGATCCTTCTTCCTGCCGGCGGACCGCTCTCTTTAACTGCGAGAGCAACAAAACCTTCATTTCCGGAATTACTAACATCAGCCGATGTGCGACCTTGCCTCAAGTACTTCCTCCCCTCAAGGCATCATGGGAGATGTAGTCTGGGTACCTGTGAAGCAGGCGCCGCTAAGACCATTCCTGACAGTAGGCCATCCCGCCTAACGCCTCCTAGGGCCAGGCTTTGCCGGATATCTTCTATGAAAGGAGCGAACGGCTGCAGGGGCATGAACATTTTGCCACGGTTCCCAGGAATCGTCCTCCACTGAATACCTCTTCCACGATACCAGGTACCACAGAATGCCCCTTCTCCGCTTGGAATCCCGAATGCTCTTCACCTCGTATTCATAACCCCATCACACAACACTGGAGGAGAAGTACGCCGCTGAGCTGACAGGGCAGACTTCAACAGGTTGCAGTGAAACACCGGATGGATCCGAAGCGTACCCGGCAGTTTCAAGATGTCCGCCACTGGGTTGATCTGTTTCAGTATGGTGTACGGCCCAATGAACCGAGGGTGGAACACACTACGCAGCTTAAAACTGATGTTCTTGGTGGATAGCCACACCCTGTCCCCCACTTGAAATCTGGGCCGATCAGTTCGGTGACTGATGGGGAGAATTCTCGTATCATAGCCATAAGTAGCACAAAAAGCCGATACACCCACCAAACTGTGCCAGGCATTATTGTAGGCTAGTTCAGCCATCCATAACAGTGATACCCATGACTCTTGGGCCTCCTTTGCATAGCTCCTGAGATACTTCAAGGTCCGATTCAGTCTTTCTGTCTGCCCATCCGTTTGGGGGTGAAAGCTTGTAGAGAGTGTAGAAGCGATATGCAGTGCTTGACACCACTTCTTCCAAAACCTGGCCTCTCTCTTGTGCCCAATATATTTTCTCATTATCGGCAATAACAGTCTGCTCCGGCCCGTAGACACGGGCCTCCTTATCACCTCCGCAGCGCCCTCACCACTGTCGGATTCACTCTTGAGCCAAGCGCCATTTTGTCCCTCTTCGTCATATTGTGGTTCTTCCCACACAACTCGCCAGGATCCGGGAGTCGCACAGTCAGTCGGCAAGAGACTCCCGCGATGGGCCACAGACAGTACTCACAGGCCAGGGGGGGTCTCTCTCCGTCCTCCGGTTCCACCACCTCTCTCGGCGGCAGCCATTACTCCTCTCAGCTGTTCCCCTCCGAGGTTTCTCGTGTTACGGCAGTTTCTCCGATGCCCAGGCTCTCCGTAGTGCAGGTATCGGTTCCTCAGTTATTCCACCGATTTAATAACATGTTAATAACATGTTTTTGGCTTCAACAGCCCCCGTTCTTCCAGGATAGTTAGCGAAGTGTTGGGTTTCGGAACGGAGCTCTTTCAGTTCATGTCTGCCATGCTTGGCGGTTTGCCACGCCCTCCCCTTGACTTATCGATGTATATTCATCAATTGGTTCAACATCACCATCGCTACTAGCAGGCACATGTACAACTTCTAACTGTAGAGTTTTTAAGATCAATCTGCCTTCATCACCCAACTTATAAATCAATAGTGCCTTCTTTTTCTCGAATGTAAAAGTATCACCATCAATGGCATCAAGATAAGTTTCTAAAGCTTCATACAACTCTACCCAGTTTAATGGTGGCAAACCAGGAGTTGCTAAAAATGGAGGTGGCAGAGATATTCCCTCCATGACTTAATTATGCACGCAATGGATGAGTTGCTGCCACTAAAATAATAGTTGCCAAAACAGCTGCAATAGGTCATGTGCTAATTTGCTGTAGTTGTTAATGGTGGACAGGTGCTGGTGTGCCTGTCACCAGAACAACAAAAATCGTCAACAGAAGGAAACTGGGACCATGAAAGCAATAAATCTCTTTGGAAACCTTACCGATCTTCCAAAATGGCCGCCTTACGTACTGTGAGTAGTGTTGTTTTTAATGCGCTTTGAACTTGTTTTCGCACGTGAGAGCTGCTGCACGTGCATGACTTGTGCTGCTCAATATCACCTACCGAGCCGTCCGGTTGAAATGCTGCACTTCTGTTACTAACTTTGAAGACCGGAGAATTGAAACTTGCAGCAGTACCCTGCCACCCAAGGAATTATCGCTCCTGCAGAATGGCAGGACAGAAAAATACAGCTTCCCAGAGAGCACGAGGCCGCTGAACTTCCCTGGATGTCCAGAAACCCTGCCACCCTGAGGGGGGTGTAGAAGCAGTCCTCAAACAGGACAGGGATCAAAAACACTGATGGCCACTGGTTGCCACTGAGAGGATATCCACTACACGCTTTTAGGGGTAAGACACTCTTTAATAACACCATCAGGTGTCCGTCTCAGGCTGCAACTGCCACACTCCAATTGTCAGTGTTTGTGGATTCCCCTGGAGGAGACTATGAATATAGTTAAAATATATCAACATTTTGTTTAGGGGAGGGGGGTAGGAATAGAAAGTACTTCAGAAAAAAAGCTTTTGTTTTTCCCCCTAAAATTGGCATCAACGAATGGCTTGCTGTGCTAAAAGCATCTTTTACCTAGCTATCGGGAGCATTGCAGATCTGCACCCAAAAAACAATTTTTTGGTACAGTTTTGGCATTTTTCAAAAAGTTGGCTTGTTTTTCCAAATTTCTGTGCTTTCAACCTAATTCCAGTGTGTGATGGAAACCAGGGTGAAATCCATGGGTGATCCTAGAATTTATACGTTTCTGAAAAGTTGACAACATTTGAAATTCAGCAAGGGGTCATTTGTGTGGATCACTCATGTTTTTCCAAACAAACTGTTGGGAAAAAAATATTGTAAATGAGTAGGCCTGGGTGGTGAACTCCGCTCCGTTCGTGGAGTTTGCGGAGTTTTCTGCACTTCACTCTCAGCGGAGCTTGTGGAGTGCAGAAAACTCCGCTCTGTGAAGTGCAACTTATGTTTTTTCCCCGTGAGCGGTAAGTTGGTGAGCGCAAGCTGCTGCTCGTGTAGAATTTCCACTCGGGCGGCAGGAAGATCAGTACGAAATCTAGCAAACCTGTACATTTTTGAAAACTAGACACAGGGGAATCCAGGGTGGGGCGACTTGTGTGGCTTCCACCAGGTTTTCTTTGCAAACCTCACACTTTTGATTATAAAGCACACATTTTCTACCACCCAGCATTACCCCAAGTCTCCTGCTAAGAATGGTACCACACTTAAATGGGTTGGGCTAGTGCACGCAACAGGAAAGGCCCCAAAACGCTACATGGACACATCAAAATTTTCCACCAAATACTGACCCTTTTTTTGCATTGTGGCTAGCTGTGGATTTTAGGCCCTAGCTCAGCACCTAGTAAAACTAGTAAACCTGAACATTTTTGAAAACTAGACACCTAGGGGAATCCAAGGCGGGGTGACTTGTGTGGCTCCCACCAGGTTTCCTTACATAGAAACCTTTGCAAACTTCAAACTTTGACTACAGAACACAAATTTTTTCTCACATTTCTGTGAGGAAAACCTTCGGATCTGTGGGGAGCCACACATTTCCTACTACTCTGTGTTCCCCCAAGTGTCCATAAAAATGGTAGCTCACTTTGTGTGGGTAGGGTTAGTAGTCACAACAGGAAGGGCCTCAAACCATAACATAGGCACGTCACTGGCATTTTTTTGCAGTGTGGCTAGCTGAGGATTTTGGGCCCTAGCTCAGTCGGCACTTAAGGAAACCTAGCAAACTTGTACTTTTTTAAAAACTAGATACTCCGAGGAGTTCAGGGTTGAGTGGCCTGTGTGGCTCTCAAAACGTTTTCTTACCCAGCAGTCCTTTGAAACCTCAAACTTTGACTAAAAAGCACATATTTTCTTCACATTTCTGTGATGGGATTTTCTGAAGTCTGTAGGGAGCCACCAATTTCCTACCACCTACCATTTCCCGAAGTCTTCCATTAAAAACGGTACCTCACTTGTGTGGGTAGGCCTAGTGCCCCCAAAATACATTGTGGAGAAATCGACATTTCCTGTCACAAATATGATCTGATTTAGCAATGGGTAGGGGCTTTATTTTTGACTGGGAATTGACGGCCATCCAGGAAAAGCTCCCAAACCTAGACATTTCTGAAAACTAGACACCCAGAAGGCAGTCCAGGGTGGTATATCTCGCGTGGATCCCACAAAGTTTTCTTACCCACAGTGCCCTACAAACCTCAAACTTTGTCTAAAATTGCACATTTACTTTGCATTTTTGTGACGTAAACTTCCGTAATCAGCAGGAATACACAAAATTCCTACCAACCTGCAATCTCCCTTTTGTCCTGATATAAATGCTACCTGGGTGTGGGGCGGAGCTAGCTCGCGACCAAGATGGCCGCTTGAGCCGATAGCTCCGACAGCCCGCCAAACACTTCGTCCATTTATCCTGCAGCTGTGTACATTTTCGCCGTGTACTGGCGATTTTTAACCCCCTGGTGATCTGCGGGGCGGAACGAGCGGGGAGCGACTGGCTTACCTGCCCTCTAGACGGTGTCTCGCCCTGGCGCTGGTACTGGACGCGCTTTGCTTAGGGCCCTGGTGGTGCTCGATGCTGGTGGGGGGTGCGGTATTTTCCCTCTCTCATCCTGAGTTGTCGCTCGCCCCCCCACGGACTGCTTAAAAGGTGACGGCTGCGGGGGGCTGCCGCTGTCCCGGTAACTCGGCGGAATGGGTGCCTTCATCGACTCGTAGGTCTCCGCGATCTGAGGAGGCGGAGCCCTCCCCCTGGGCAGACTGGCAGCTGCTGCGGGACAGGCGTCTGAAGGGGAGCGGAGGCAGCGGTTGCGGGGCCTCCCGCGGACCGGTACCGCTTACCTACGAGGGATGGTGAAGGCCTTTGGAGATAGAGGAGTGACACGACTGCAGTCCCTGAAGACGTCCTGATGGCCACAGGGAAATTGGAGGCGCGCTTCCCTGCTACGCGTTGCCTGCCCCTCTCCTCATACGTCTGCTGCTGCGGTGCTTGTGGATCGGCAGGGGCGGCAAGTATTCATAACGTATACTGCTACCGGATTTGGCGCTCGAGCGTGGCCCGCGGCAGGAGGCTGCGAGGGGACCACGCTGCTTGCCCGTACTGTGGAGTGCCTGTGGGGGCCCTGGTGAGTCTATTCTCTGACTCTGGGTCTTGCTGGGTGGATCTGCCACTTCTACTTGCGGTGCTTGGATACTGTTGTGAGCTGCGGCTGCGTCTGCCCCCCCCCGTCACTACAAGTGGATCTGTGCGCCAGCTGTCCGGCCGACCCCTGAGGCTGGCCTGTTACTGCATACTCGGGGGCGTATCCTGTCTGAGCTCCTTGCTGTTGATGCATAGCTGGCTCATATGGGTGAGGACTGTTGTTGCTGGTGACCCCTACCATTGAGTTGCTTCCCCGGAGTGCGTTGTTCTCCCCCACGGTGCCCCAGGGACTGTTAATACTGACCGGCTGAAGAATGCCGACTGTGCTGTGAGGTTCCCTGGCACCCCGTCTCTGCTGCGAATTGTGGACCCGCTGGTGGCAGCCCTTCACTCCTCTGTTTGGGTCGGCAGGTTGGCGCTGTTATTGGAGGTGGTTGGCGCCTGCTCTCTTGCGGCGCACACTCTGCGGGACTTGCGAAGTGTAGGCATCCTGGGATAGCGACTGGATCACAGCTGTGGTAGACCCATGTCCAGGATGGTACCGAGGGACTGCGGTGGTCGGTGAGGTGCCCGCCGGCTGTGACGAGAACATTGCTCCCATTGTTTTGTTACGGTTGGTACTCCTTAGGGTGGCGAGCCCCCCCCACAAAGATACGATGGGACGAACGGATAAATTTCAACCTAAATTGTCGTTTGACCCTAAGCGGCCCAAGTCTGGCGGATCTGCGGCTGAGGAGGGTGTCGAACAACAGGTCCAGACCTCGGACGAACAACACCAGGATATTCGTGGCCTCTTGCTATCCATGGAAAAGAACCTCCAAGGTGGGATATCCTCTTTAGGTGCCAAGATGGACGCATTGACTTATAGAATGGACCGCATGGCCAAAAGATTGGACAAACCTGCGGAGCGACTGGACAGCTCGGAGCACAGACTGACGGAGATCGAGGAGGCACAAACCGTCCTTGATACTGAACACAAACAGCTGGGCAGGGTGCTCCAGCTCCTCCAGGACAAACAGAAGGCTTGGAGGCCCGTTCTCGATGTTGCAGTCTCCGCATTACGGTCCTGCCGGAGTCGACGCCTACAGGGAACATGGAACTCTTCATTGAAAAGGTTCTGAAGTCATTATTGGGTGACTCCTCGTTTTCAAATATGTTTGTGGTTGAAAGGGCGCATCGCTCTCTTGGCCCCAGACCAGCGCCGGGCGCCTCTCCCAGGCCAATCATAGCTAAACTCCTAAACTATAGGGATCGAGATGTCGCACTTAAACTTGCCCGCGAGAAACAACCGCTTCAATTCGAGGGGTCGACGATCTCACTGTTCCCAGATTTTACTGCTAAAGTTCAAGAGGCGAGGCGCTTGTTTGCTCCCATGAAGAGGCAACTTCGAAAGCTGGGTGCGGACTACACCATGCTACACCCTGCAAAACTGAGAGTGAACCGGCAGGGCCACTCTCATATATTTACCGATCTGAAGGTCCTGCAAAAAGCATTGAAGGAATGGACGAGGGAGAAACGAACACCACCAGAACGACTGCTCTCGGATGAAGCAACGGGGGGTCCCTTGGATGAGCAGGACTGACTTGCACCTGGTGTCAGGAACTGTTGACATTTACTGCTGAGTATTGCTGTTTTTTTTTTGTTCATGTTTGTGGGGCAATGTAAGGGCATGCCCTAGCTGGCATATCTGTTGATTCGCATACTGTTGGGTCGTTTTACTCCCATGGCTGGGAGGTGGGAGGTCAACGCCTTTGCGATTTGGGGGAGGCATAGCAGCTTTTCCCATACACTAATTTGTTTTAGTCTTCCGGTGCCATACTATTGGGGGTTATGACTGCTCTGCTTTATATTTATTGCTATGTGCTCTTTTTTGGATTGGTGATTGGTACTAGACACAGGACATGCTTATGTCACTCCCCCTTTAGAGCCCGGGGGAGATACGCTTTTCTACATTTATCGCAGCTGCAAGTTTTCTTTATTGCTCTAACTGATCACACGCCTTTTCTTTTTGAGCGGGCTACATTCCCCCCCCCCCTGCGTGTATTACACCTGGGATGTTGTTGGATGTTTGGATTTGGTGGGGTTTCTTTTCATTGGGTGGGTGGGAAGGTACCGCAGCCTAGTTGGGGTTGGGCAGGTGTGGGAGGGGCGTGGGGAGGGTCTGACTCATGCATTGTCGAGAGGTTTGCTACTGTGGAGTGTTGGCATGGGCTTCTCCGTTCTAGGATGGTTGATGCTTACTTTTGGACGCTGCATGTGTGACTGGGCATGAATGGGGGCGAGGGGGCATGACGGGAATGTTTATGGTTATATTTTCTTTGAATTTATATTTGATTTGTTGTTATGGCAAGACATGGTCTGGATTGGACTCTCCTCGTTCTCTTCTCATTGCATTACCATACATGACTGACATACCTAAGTTTCATTGCGATAGCACCCTGGATTCTCTGGTTTTGCTTACCTGGAACGTCCGCGGCCTTAATGACTTTCGTAAGGTTCGCAAACTACTAAGCTACCTGTATAGGCACAGCGTGGATGTGGCCCTCCTGCAGGTGACCCACCTTCACCCGGATAGCCCCATTCTACGCACCAAAGGGCTGATGGGTAATGTACATGCTGCGGGTTTCACTTCGCACGCTAGGGGGGTCATGACATGGGTGAATCCGCGGGCAGCGATCTCTCTGACGCCCCTGGATACGGACAGAGAGGGTAGATTTGTTCTGTCTAAGTGCTGTGGGAAGGGGCTAGAACTTTTCATTTTCAATGTATATGGCCCTAACTATGACCATCCTGACTTTTATGCTAACTTAACGGCGATGTCCCAACCATACGCTTTGGACAATATCTTGTGGGGTGGGGATTTTAATTTTACCAGACACCCTGCTCTGGATAGGTTCGATGGTCCAGATAGACGCCCTTCGGCCTCTGCCAGATTGGTAGAGACGTCCTTGATAAAGTTGGACATGTGTGATGTATGGCGCCACAGACACACTCGGCAGGGTGGAGACACGCATTATTCTGCACCTCACAATATACACACGAGAATAGACTACTGGTTTGCTTCACAACAATTGTCCCAACAGATTTGGGTGTGCACGATCCTCCCCCGCACCTACTCCGATCATTAACCATTGCTTCTTATGCTGGTCTCCCCTAAGAAACGTATCCCTCCATTTTTATGGCGCTTTCCCCCATACTCCCTCCTTGATTCTGTTTTTAAGGAGGAGATTGCTGCGTCCATTGAGATCTTTTTCGAGACAAACATAGGTTCGGTGGACTCCTTTCTGACTGTCTGGGAAGCTTTTTAAGGCATATATTAGGGGGGTGACCATTTCCAAGCATGCGGGGGTTCTAAAGCCGATACGCACCAGACTGACTGCTTTAGAGCGGAAATTGAAGGACCTTGAATCCTCTCGTGAAAGGATACAAAGTGAGGAATCCACCCAGGAACTGGCGCAAACTCTACGAGAATACCATGAGGAAGCTGACGTAGAGATAAAACACCTCGGGAAATATGCCACTGCCTGTAAATATGGTGAGGGGGAGAGACCGGGAAGGGTGCTGGCACAGATTCTGCGGCAGCAAAGGGCCAGAACCACGATTCCAGATATTAGGTTGCAGCAAGGTGATCCTTCGCTCACGGAGGATCAGGTAGCGGAACAATTTCGGAAGTACTATGCTGAACTCTACTCTTCCTGCGGGCACTGCTCTGATGAACGTATAGAGTATTACCTGATGCATATTAAACTCCCTTGCCTGCCCAACTGGCACCGCGAATTCCTGATGCGGCCAATCGAACGTGAAGAGGTACTACTTGCCCTCTCGGGGATGAGAGCCGGTGGTGCACCGGGAAGTGACGGTCTCACAGTAGCCTTCTATAAGGCATTTCAGGACCTCCTACTTCTCCACCTACTCACACTGTTTGAGGATATATGTACCTCAGGAAGTATGCCCCGCTCGGAAGTCCCAGCTGTTGCAGTATTCTTAGACATGGAGAAGGCCTTCGACTCTGTTGAATGGCCTTTTATGCGCCATGTCCTGGGCCGTATGGGAGTGGGGCCAATTTTCCTGCAACTACTTGCGACACTCTACTCCTCCCCCACGGCACGCATCAGGATTGGGTCCCTGATCCCATACATATTTATAGAGGCACGAGGCAGGGATGCCCTCTCTCACCAATATTGTATGCCCGGACGGCAGAACCCCTGGTTTGTGCACTCCGTGAATACCATGGTCACAAGGGTATACGATTCCCAAACTATCGCCTAATTGTATGAACGTATGCGGACGACACGCTTATCTATGTCAGGGAGCCTGAGACGCACCTTTCTTCGGTGTTAAGGGAGGTGGTCCTCTTCGGTTCCCTTTCAGGCATAGGGGTCGACTGGAACAAATCCATCATGTTCCCTCTTACTCCGGCCACAGTCTGATTTGAGCCGGAATATCCCCTTTTATGGTCCACAGAGGCGGTACGATACCTGGGTATCCGGCTACATACTGACTCGGAGGTTGTCCTGAGGGAAAATTATGGAGTTGCCATCTCCAAGTTGGAGGATGATGTTGACAAATGGATCGGCCTTCCGCTCTCTTTGATGGGCAGAGTGGCACTCATGAAAATGATAGTACCACCGCGTTTTTTCTTCCTATTTATGAACATTCCCATGGTTTTGTCCAAGGTATTCTTTAGCCGTCTTCACTCTCTGATGGTACGTCTGGCATGGGGGGCAGGCAACCACGAATTGCCTGGAAGATATTGACGCTACCGTATGCGATGGGAGGCCTTAGTGCTCCGGACTTGGAATTATACTATAGAGCCGCCCAATGCTCCCATGCATATTACTGGATACATGGACCCTCTGACATACCACACTTGTTGATTGAGACTATCGTCGCCGATCCCAGGCCTTTGCCCGCCTTGTTGTTTTTGCCTCGGGACAGGCGTACGGGCATAATGGACTCTCTTAATTTGGTCGTGCACGCTTGGCACTATATACTGGCCGCTCATGCCGGTAATATTTTGTATACCCCATTAGCCCGAATGGACTGGTGCAGCTGGCTTGCACCATGCAGGGACAGAGGTGTCCTCCTTGCATTGCAGTCGCTTAATATACATACCATGGGGGACCTCTTCGCGGACGGTACTGCCCGTTCCTGGGGGGATGTCGTTGAGGGGGATACTGCCTGGACTCCCCTTGCGTTATTTCAGTTTCATAGAGTAAGACACGCCCTTAGAGAAATACTGGGGGAGGACATGGCGGAAACCCCAGAGATCCCGATACTGACCGCCATTATCAAAGCTCAGTCACCGGCTAAATTGGTTTCTAGAATTTACCACTCCACGTTAACTGTCACAGATGGTGCATATGCGAAACCACGTCTGGCATGGCAACGGGATCTACAGATAGACCTGACCGATGATAAGTGGCTATACTGCTGCTTGAGTACCAAACGAATCTCTCTTAACTGGCGCCATAGACTGGTCCACTTTAAATTCCTCAACAGGGTTTATCACACACCGGAGCGGTTACACCGCTTTGGTCTACGTGACAGCCCCCAGTGTGATAGATGCGGAGAGCCTATAGCTGATTTTCTACATGTGGCCTGGACCTGCCCGGGGATTGCCCATTACTGGGGTGATATATTCTTGAAAATTAATCGCATTACGGATATGTCTCTATCTCCTGATCCGCTACTAGCCCTACTGGGCTATTCACAACCACTTTCCAAGAAACACAGACGTCTTGTGGATATGGCACTGCTCCTAGCGAAGAGATGTGTGGCGGTCTGTTGGCTTTGTGGTCCGACACCCACCCTGTCTCAGTGGACTAGAGATATGCTTTACTGTTGTACTCAAACCGAAAACTACAGTGAGTTACTGACACCCCGTAACAGACCTAAAGACTTCTGGGCTCTATACCTTACCCGGAAACCCCCTCTTGCTACCTCTGAACATGGAAGCGTTGCTTCCCCTTTCGGGGGCTACTTCCAACTCTTAGGACCCTACAGGACTATGCTGCCTTATTTATGAGCTGCTCATCCGTGCCCACACTCTCTTTCTCCATTAGATGGAGATACACCGGATGAGGTGCTACGGCTCGGCTAGTTGGTGGGACCAATCTTTTGTTTTCATTCAGTATCCTCTCTACCTTCCTTCTGCTTGATTTATTTTATCATATATGTTTTGTATGTATGTATATGACTTGCTACAGGAGGTTGTCAATGTTTGGACTGTGTCATTGCTTTGTTATTATCGTTTGTATTATTTGCATTGTTCTCTTAAAATTCAAATAAACATATTAATGATAAATGCTACCTGGGCATAGTGCCCTCAACAGGCAAGATTCAAACCAAGGTCAGTGGGAGTCTTGCGGAGTAACTCTCATTGACCCTGGTTTGATGTGTGCCTTTTGGGGCACAAATGTCTGGGTTTGGTTGGTTTCCCCAGGACTTAGCCCAACTCTGCTCTCCTGTATGTATTAAAAAAAGGCATCCATCATCAAAATGTCTGGCCTTGCCAAACAGGTGGGGATGCTTTAAACCCCATGGAGGCAAAAAGAGTGTTGGGGTCTTATTGGAGGTGGAGGCTAGGCCCGATGTGTGGGAGGGTGAGCAGGCCACCCCCACACCTTGTAGCAAAAAAAAATCCTCCCTCGTGTCTCATGGGCTTTTTTGCCCCTCTCACAGGGGCAGATTGGAGTTAAAGACCTCTAATCTGAAAGACTGTTGCAGGTCCTTTGAGGAATGGGGTTAGGCCCAATGCCTTGTTCCTTCCCATTTCCCCACAAAAGAAATCCCTGGTGTCTCGTGAGCTTTCGGGGAGGGGAGGGCAGAAAACTTTTGGGCCTTGGGGGAGCATTAGCCCATTCAAAGGGAGGTCACTCCCCCATTCAGATATAATCCCTGGTGGTCTAGTGGAGTTTCTGCCCCCGACGGGGAGCAGAAAGACTTCTGGGGGTTGTAAGGGTCGGTGGGGTCTAGGCCAGATGCCTGAGAGGGCAGCCACCACACATTTTGCTTTGATACAAAAAGAAATGTGTTTAATGGGCTTTCTGCACCCGGGGGGCAGATTGGAGGCATGAACCTCCAAGCCTTTTGCGCCTGGGGAAGGGGTTCACTAACCCATTGCCAGGGGCTCGCCCTGCTTAAAAATAGTCCCTGAGGGTCGAGTGGGTGGATGCCTGCTTGGGGATCTCTCTCTTGCAAAGATCCTAAAGCAGGGATCTACTAGGTAAAGGTACCATTGGAAAGGGGAGATTCTTCCTTTTCCATAATTACCTCTCTAGCGTGCTTCAGTGTTTGGGGGTTAGGACGTAAAATATCCCCTTGAGCACCAAGCAATAAATGACATCGGCACATTACACACACCGATCGGCATTTCAGAGAAAGAAAAAAAATAGCCTTGGGAGCTGTGGAAGCTGGTGCTGACGACGACTGCAGGTCATCTTCAACACAGACGAGGTTAAACGGATGCAAGTACACGGACCCCTATTCCAATGGGAAAAATACAAATAATGTAAGGTGGAGTCTGTGTCCTGATATATTTGGGGATTTTGTGATTCAAAACGAAAACAAAGACTTGGGAGAAAATCAAGTTGCATTAGTCTGAACCCAGCAACATATGGCAGAAGAGTACACAGCCTATAAATTACAACACTTCAAGATATAACTGATTGTTACAGAAAAGTAGCACTTTCCTTCCTATCATAGCTCATTATGCAACAAACAACTTTAGATAAGTTATGAAAATGGAAATGTACTGAAAGTATGACTACACGATTTACTGAAGATGTTGTTAAAATGCTTGCAGTTTTTTGCAATCCATTTCAGTTGGTTCTGTTCTTGATGCCAGAACGTAGCACAGGAATTTGATCTCTATTTTCCCCTCCCTTTAGAAATTACTGTGTGAAAAGCTCGAAGAACAGTTGCAGAATTTAGATGTCGTCCTGAAGAAGAAGGAACGAGCAGAGAGAAGGTAACACATATAACTATTTTTTTGTCTTTTCATAAAATATTTTAGTGAAAAATATTAACATTTAAAACATGACTGTAGGAAAGTGGGTTTCTGTTGAAGTAACCCCCCCCCACCTTTTGCCAGACTGCTGATGCACTTTGACTTTATTTGCCAAAGGGCACACCTGCCAATCAGGTTCCCAGGGCCTGTGTTCTGCCCCCAAAACTAACCCAATTGGTATCTCTAGCACAGGTCAGCCCCTGGTAAGTTGTACCACAGGTACCCAGGGCACTGTGACCAGGGAAGGCCTCTAAGGGCTGCAGCACTTATTGTGCCACCCTCAGAGGTCCTGTACCATTACACTCTCACACTGCCTTTGCAAGCTGCGTGGTTTAGTGCAGAACAAAGTGAAGAGTCAACATGACACTCATCTCTGTGTGCCATGCCTACAACCGACTGCCCTGGCATAGGTCAGTCACCCCTCTAACTGGGTGCCCTATACCAGTGGTGAGGGTACAGGTGCATGAGTTCTGTACCCCTACAGTGTCTTAGTCCATCCGTAGACATTGTAAGTGCAGTGCTGCCAATGAGAGTATATGGTGCTGGGAGTTTGGTATCAACCTTCTCAGCACATTAAACCCACACTAATGACAGTGTGGGATTTAATGAAAAATGTGCACAGAGGGTATCTTAGAGATGCCCCCTGAAAACTAACCTACCACTAGTGTCCAGGCTGAGTGGCTGCTTTCAGCTGCCACCACCAGACTTGTTTCTGGACCCCTGGGGGGCAATATATACGGAGGGCAAGAGAAACGCCATAACATGGTGCTGCCCAATTGAAAGAAAGATAACTATAGACTGTTTGACTGCATATAAAATAGCGGGTGCTAAGGAGGAGACATCTTGTACTCCTCTAACTTAAATGTACCGTTTTACCTAAGCCACTGTATATACTTGAATGTTTTATTCCAATCTATTTATGTTTCATTCTCTAATTTCTTACCATCTACAGACCCATTAGCAAATTAGTTATTGTAGATCAAATCGGCTGAAATAGTTGTAAGGGCCTAAGCTGAGTCGCCGAAGAGAAAAACTGAAACCATGCACGGCAAGATCCATTGTAGGTAAAAGGTAAAGTGATAAACCTATTGCTCGATTTACCCACGGCAGGCAATAGACCACAAACCCAACACTTGGTAGTGTTTAGTGACTCATGTGTTTCATAAAGACTCTGGATAAATGTATTATTCTGATAACCCAACCTATGGCTCTGCTTGGGTGGGTTAAGAGTAAAGTGCTAGTGTTCCTGCGGTGTCGGAGTGTGATCGACAAAGGTATGGACATGCGAACTCTCTTCCAAAAACCAGGACATACCAAATATTCTTGCAACTATTATCAGTAAGATAGAAACCAAAGTACATTTCTCCTCACGAGACCATGTCCTAAGAGGCGCTTGTCGAACCAATGGAGCACCTTCCTCTACTTTATTCGGATTCAAGTTTCTGCCAAATGGGTGCAATTCCATTATCTCCTTGGAGATAACTTCCTGGAGGAATAGGTGCAAGGTGGGGTCTCTACACTTTACACTAATAGCTTCTATCATAACTCAAGAGATATTTTAATGCACACAAGTATCATATAAGGAAATGGACCAGGGGTGTCAAGAATCAGTCCCAGGTCCGATACTCCTCAGGATTCGGGCGACGCTATATGGGGTCCATCTCTCGACGTCACCAACTTCCTGCACGAAAGGCACGGAAGACTGGAGCAGTCAAGCGAGGGAAGGGAAGGATGGGAACAGCGGGGATTAGAACCTGTAAAGAAAATTAACAGACATGCAAATAATAACAATACAGTGCAATAAAATATCTCTACTCTCAATAGGTCTCGCTAAATTGTAAGTACTGCTTTAGAAAGACAGAGTATATGTTCAGTTACACAAACACACCATAAACCCTTTGAGTAACCATTCTCCACATAACATCACTCAAACTATCAATATCTGCATTGAAGGGGATAGAGTACGTTTAACTTGTAAATGAGGAAAAAACAGCTCTGTTTGTATTCTGAGGAAAGAGAGCGCTGTAAATATGCAATCTTAGCGTACACCCTTGACTCCCAGGAAATACTCTCCACAGAAATTATACCGTAAGACCTAGCCATTCATATGGCTTTCTGAACTTCCTTTTTGCTTTGCGTATCTGTTGCTCGGAAGTCTAAATGGCAACCCGCCTGATTGACGCGCTTGTCCTATGACCAAGAGATCACATAATGTTCCAGTTATTGTCGTGACTCTGTCTCTAATGCTTCAAGACTCAAAGTATTGTACACTGATCACGCGTTGAGGTGCTTTCCTTAACGTAGACAATGATTTGTGCACACACACACCCACACCATGGGAATCCGAGTTCGATCCCAAGATACTTGCGGTTAGTTTGCCCCGCTCTCGATAGACTTCGTGTCTTCGTCTGTGACTCCCTTTCGATGTCGAAAGGATACTGCCAAAGCCTCCGGTCCTGCCGCAGCCCACAGGAACGTCGACGCTGTAACCCGGAAACTCCAATATCTTGGATGCCGCTTCCTCGGCTGAATACAAATCAATACCCCGCCGCTTGATTTCCAAACGCGGGAAAAAACATGAACACGAGCAGCCGCTCGTCGTATTCGAATTTCACTCGTTTAATTACGCACAACGTATTGTGCGTCATGGGCGTTATTTAAGCCCTCTGGCTCCTCCCCTTTGTTGCAGGGGTTTGTGGAACTGTTAGTTCTTGTAGGCGCGGTGAACCTAGATCATGACAGTAGGTCCCCCTCAAGGCGCCTCCTAGAACCCGGTTTCTCCGGGTGCTTTTTGTAGAAAGCCCGGATCTTAGCTGGCGCGTGTACATTGGCTCTGGGTACCCACGAATCCTCCTCCGCTGTGTACCCCTTCCAGGAGATCAAAAACCACAAGTTACGTCCCCTGTACTTGGAATCCACAATGTTGCGCACCTCATATTCCTGTCCGTCTGCAGTGGACACGGCCGGAGGAGGTTTCCTCAAACCACCCTTTGCCGGTTTCAAAAGACCACAGTGGAACACCGGGTGGATCCTGAGTGAACCCGGAAGATGCAATTTATACGCTACCGGATTGATTTGTTTAAGCACTCGATACGGCCCAATGTACCGGGGATGAAAAACACTTCGAAGCTTAAACTGGATATTCTTTGTTGACAACCACACTCTATCCCCTTTTTGATACTGTGGACCCTCCACCCTATGTTTATCAGCCCAGTTCTTGTATCTTAACTTGGACTTTACCAAGAGTTTCTTTACTCGTAAGTGTCCTTGACGCAATTCTTTCAGATGTGCTTGTATCGTTGGTTGGTTTATGGCCCTTCCTGGCATGGTGATAGGCAAAATCCTGGCATTATACCCAAAATTAGATACAAAAGGCGAAACCCCAATGGAACTGTGGGAGGAGTTATTGTACGCCAACTCTGCCATCCATAACATGGACACCCATGAATCTTGCGCGCTTTCAGCGTAACATCGGAGGTATTTCTTTACCGTTTGGTTTAACCTTTCGGTTTGTCCATCTGTCTGTGGGTGGAAACTTGAGGACAGTGCTGAATCTATCTGCAGAGATTTACACCACCCTCTCCAGAAACGTGCAATAAACTGGGGGCCTCTGTCGGATACGATGACCATCGGAATTCCATGCAGTTTCACTATGTTTTGCAACTGTAGTTGTGCGGTTTGTCCCGCTGTAGGCAGTGTCTTACAAGGAATAAAGTGTCCCATCTTTGTGAGACTGTCGATCACCACCAGTATGGCGGAATGCCCTTGATCCCCGGGAAGCCCTGTGATAAAATCCAGGCTGATGGTCTGCCAAGGTGCTTCGGGTGTGGGTAAGGGTACCAATTTGCCCCTGCGAGTAGTCGTGTCTGTTTTTCCCCTGGCGCAGTCTTCACACCTAGACACCCACTTCTTTACATCCGAAACGAGAGTTTTCCACCAGAAATGTCTTTGTACTAGTAACGTGGTTTTTTGGATCCCCGGGTGTCCTGCTAAAGGAGAGTCGTGGCACCACTCAAAAGCTCTTCTTTTAAGTGCATGTGTAGGCAAAAACAACTGCCGACCCCAAAAAGGCAGACCCCCCTGGATCGTGCGTTCCGGGCCTTTTGCAGCCCAACTGCTCCACGCTTCTTGACTCCGGTTGTTTCTGATGTTATCTAGATATTCCTCTGCGCGTATCGCACATATCACCTTGGACGGAGGTATGATGGACTCTTTAGTTGCATCCGTTGTGCCCTCCACAGTCATCACTCTAGAAAGGGAGTCGGCCTTCCGGTTGTTTGCTCCCGGACGGAAGGTGATAAAGAAGTTATACTCTTCGAAAAACAGCATCCACCTCATTTGTCTTGGTGTAAGACGCCTAGCTGTTCTCAGATACTGTAGATTCCGATGATCAGAATACACAGTTACCGGGAATCTGGCCCCCCATAAATACGGACGCCATTCCTGAAAAGCCTTTTTTATAGAGAGAGGCTCTTTTTCAGCAATGTTATAGTTCCTTTCTGCTGGTAACAACTTCTGGGACAAGTATGCCACAGGATGTAGCTGCCCCGTGTCTTTGTCTCGTTGGGACAGGATGGCCCCTATTGCTTCATTTGAAGCATCGGCCTCCACTATGAAAGGTATGTCCAACTGTGGGTGCCGCAACACTGGTGCCGAGGTAAAAGCCTTCTTTAGATACTCAAAAGCCTGGTTTGCTTCAGCGGTCCAGGTGAAGACTACCCCTTTCCTAAGCAGACGAGTAATGGGGATGGCCCTTTGTGAAAATCCCTGAATAAACCTCCTGTAGTAATTAGAAAACCCCAGGAAGCACTGTACATCACGTACGTTGGTAGGGACCGGCCACTCCTGAACCGCAAGTATCTTTCGCTCTGACATTCTCATCCCATCCGGACGGAGTATCACTCCCAAGAATTCCACTTCTGTCACCCCAAACTCACATTTACTTAGTTTGCAAAAGAGACTGTGTTTACGTAACTCTCTCAACACCTGTAACACATGTTCCTGATGACTCTCTACCTCCTCAGAATAAATCAATATGTCGTCAATGTAAACGACTACTGTTCTATCCACGAACTCCTTAAGCACATCATTCAAGAAGTACTGAAATGCCGCCGGGGCGTTGCACAACCCGAACGGCATTACCAGATACTCAAAAAGACCATAGCGGGTCTTAAAAGCAGTCTTCCACTCATCCCCTTTCCTAATACGCACCAGGTGGTACGCTCCTCGGAGATCCAACCGTGTATAAATTCTGGCTTCCCTTACTTGATCCAAAAGGACAGGGATGAGTGGAAGAGGATATCGATTTCGAACTGTGCTTTTGTTTAGCATGCGATAGTCACAACATGCTCTGAGGTCCCCATTGGCCTTCGCTATAAAAAACAAAGGAGAGGCCGCTGGTGAACGGGAAGGGCGAATGAACCCTATTTCCAAAAAATGGTCTAAATACTCTCGCAGATGTTTAGTCTCTGGTTCAGAGAGCGCATAGACTCTGCATGCCGGAATCGTCGCTCCTTCCACCAGATCTATTTGGCAGTCATACGGACGGTGCGGAGGAAGTTCCTCGGCCTGTTCTTTGCTAAACACATCGGCAAAAGACCTATACTCTTTTGGAAGTATAACATCCCTCTCCGCTGCGGTGGCTGCTACCCATGTGTTCGCCAACACTGTGGCCCCCGAACCCCCCCCTAGTACCATATGCTCCTGGCAGTCCTCCGATAAAAATCGAACGGTTCTGCCTCTCCAATCTATGGTGGGGTTGTGATGACTGAACCAGGGCATTCCCAATATCACCTCGTACTGCGGGGCGTCTATGATATTTAAAGCCAATGAATCTATGTGGCGCATTTCGCCTGCTCTACACGTTAATCTTAACGTCTCGGTTTGTTCCAGAAGTAATCCCGAAGTAAGAGGTTTGCCATCAACCGCTAACACCTCCTCTGGAATATCACGGGTGATCCTTCCTATCGCTAATATTTCCACCAGACCTCGATGGATAAAATTACCGGTAGCACCCGAATCTAACATGGCACTGATTTGACAAGTTTGTTTACCGGTTTCTAACCACATGAGTAGTTCTATATGCCTTTCAGTAGCACCCTGGTGAATGGTGGCCAAAGAAGGGATAGTCCATCTGGGAAGCTCGACTTTCTCTGATTCTTCACCCTCCTTTCCTGGACCTTTCACTCCTGACACTGTGGCAATCGCCTTTTGATTCCTGTAGGTTCCCCCTGGTCTCTTGGGACGCGCTGGACACTCACGGACATAGTGTCCCTTTTTCCCACAGTACATACACAAGCCTTGTGTTCGTCTGCTCTCCCTTTCATTTCGTGATAGCGTAGCACGGACCGCTCCCACTTCCATGGGTTCCGATGACACCTCACTGACTGTGGCTTCTTTTTTAACTTTCTCTACCCGGAACCTCTCACCTCCCCGGTCGGTGATCCTACCGTCCAAACGTAAGGCCAAACTGATGAGAGCTTCACAGGTACGAGGCTGAGGGTCAATGCGAACTATAACGTCTTTTAACTCGTTGCATAACCCCTGATAGAAAAGAGACATTCGCTTCTCTTCTGGCCACGACGCTTCCGCTACCAATCTATTGAAAGTGGTTAAATACGTCACTAACTCTGTTCTACCTTGTTTGAGTTCTAGGAGCTCCCTATCTGCGCTGAACGTGGTAGTTCTCCTGTCAAAAACCCCCTCCAATGCCGTTCTGAACTCGTCCCAGTCTGATAAGACCGGATCGTTGTGACGTACTAAAGGCACTGCCCAATTGGCTGCATCGCCAGCCAAGTAGGAGATAGCAAACGCCACCCTCGAATGGTTCGTAGGAAATGAAGATGGCCTACAGGAGAAATGCATCAAGACCTGAGTTATGAACACCTGTATCTTGTGGGGGTCCCCCGAATATCTCTCAGGATTAGCCAAAGGAATGGGAGGAGCTACGTGAACCTGTATAGGAGTTGTACCGGATCCTACATCAAAAGGGTTCCTTGACAGCCTATCCACCTTGTCCCTTAAATCAGCGGTTTCGGCCCTAGAGGCCACCAACTCCCTTTGTACTGCGTTAAGAGCCGCTAAGACCTCTTCCATAATGCGTCTACTACCCACCTCCCGAACCGGGAGGAGCCTCAATACTTGGGTGCGTAATTCTGTCAAGAATCAGTCCCAGGTCCGATACTCCTCAGGATTCGGGCGACGCTATATGGGGTCCATCTCTCGACGTCACCAACTTCCTGCACGAAAGGCACGGAAGACTGGAGCAGTCAAGCGAGGGAAGGGAAGGATGGGAACAGCGGGGATTAGAACCTGTAAAGAAAATTAACAGACATGCAAATAATAACAATACAGTGCAATAAAATATCTCTACTCTCAATAGGTCTCGCTAAATTGTAAGTACTGCTTTAGAAAGACAGAGTATATGTTCAGTTACACAAACACACCATAAACCCTTTGAGTAACCATTCTCCACATAACATCACTCAAACTATCAATATCTGCATTGAAGGGGATAGAGTACGTTTAACTTGTAAATGAGGAAAAAACAGCTCTGTTTGTATTCTGAGGAAAGAGAACGCTGTAAATATGCAATCTTAGCGTACACCCTTGACTCCCAGGAAATACTCTCCACAGAAATTATACCGTAAGACCTAGCCATTCATATGGCTTTCTGAACTTCCTTTTTGCTTTGCGTATCTGTTGCTCGGAAGTCTAAATGGCAACCCGCCTGATTGACGCGCTTGTCCTATGACCAAGAGATCACATAATGTTCCAGTTATTGTCGTGACTCTGTCTCTAATGCTTCAAGACTCAAAGTATTGTACACTGATCACGCGTTGAGGTGCTTTCCTTAACGTAGACAATGATTTGTGCACACACACACCCACACCATGGGAATCCGAGTTCGATCCCAAGATACTTGCGGTTAGTTTGCCCCGCTCTCGATAGACTTCGTGTCTTCGTCTGTGACTCCCTTTCGATGTCGAAAGGATACTGCCAAAGCCTTCGGTCCTGCCGCAGCCCGCCGGAACGTCGACGCTGTAACCTGGAAACTCCAATATCTTGGATGCCGCTTCCTCGGCTGAATACAAATCAATACCCCGCCGCTTGATTTCCAAACGCGGGAAAAAACATGAACACGAGCAGCCGCTCGTCGTATTCGAATTTCATTCGTTTAATTACGCACAACGTATTGTGCGTCATGGGCGTTATTTAAGCCCTCTGGCTCCTCCCCTTTGTTGCAGGGGTTTGTGGAACTGTTAGTTCTTGTAGGCGCGGTGAACCTAGATCATGACAAGGGGGGTATATGAGCACCAAAGGAGAGGATAAGAGAACCAATGTTCACAGTGTTCTTATTTTACTAACCCCGCTGCACAAGTTAGTCCATTAAAGTTGGCGCTCTTGAGCACCTGGCAGTTGGAGCTTGTTCCGTCCTAAGCTTTTTTCTAACTAATCCCACGATGATAAAGGTGGTGTCCAAAGCAATGGGACACTTTCCTAGACTAAGTGTTCTGTGCAGTGGGCTTACGTGGCCTCAAATTGTAACGCTGAAGACCAGGTTGCTCATGGTCCTCAAACAACGGAGTGTCATCAGAAAACGGCAGAGGCCTTTGAAGCTCCTTCTCCTGAGCCTCTCTGTTTTGCATTCTCATCCAGAACTCTTATCACTGAATGGCACAAAGGCGGGTATTTTCTCCCACTCCTCATCTGGGAGACCATTCTTTACCCACTGATCATATGGAAGGGACAAATGCACCTTCTTGCAATGTGTTGCATGGATCCAAGTCTTTGCTCCAGCAGCCTTCACAGCAGGTTGCGTCACCAAAAGGACTTGAACAGGGCCCTTCCACCTGGGCTGAAGGCAATTGGACTGTTGGAAATTCTTCGTCAGGACCCAGTCCCCGGGCCTGATGCAGTGTCTGTCCCGGGTCTTCCAAACGAGGAGGTAGACTGGTTCTGACCTGTTGGTGAATCAAATGCAAGTCTTAAGGTGGGTTGATCACAATAGTCGGCAAGCAGACGATATTCAACTTCTGTAAATCTCTTTGGTCTCAGCACACCTCACACATTTGCTAGTCTTCCCATTACCACCTCATAGGGTGATAAGCCCCTTTGACTACATACAGTCGTTCTTATAGAGAGGCTATTGGCAAAGTATCTGGCCATTTTAATCCTGTACTAGCACTTATTTGTGCCAATTTTAGTTTTAATATTACATTATTGGATTCCACCAACCCGCAGATTGGGAATGATTGGCAGCGTGAAACTTTTGTTTGATCTGTAATACAAAACACACCTTGTTTATTATCTGACCAATGAAATGTTACCTGTTGTCTCTCCAAATAGCTTTTGGCATTCCATATCTAGGAAAATATTCTTTAACCAATGCTTTAGCAGTGTTAAGAGCCGTATTGTGTCTAAGCGGATAGGCTTTAATACATGTGCTAAACATATAGACCACCACCAAAACATATCTCAAGTTTTTACACCTTTCCATATCTTTACAGTCTATCTGAAGAACTTCAAATGGTAAGTCAGGGGGTACAAAATGTCCTGAGGGTGTCGGTGTACCTTTCCCCGCATTATGCTAAATGCATATCATACAATTCTTAACTAAGGCAGTAGCTATGCTAGTGATATTTCCATTACACCAAACAGGATTCAGACCCTTTTGTATGCCCTTCGCACTTATATGAATTGGCCCATGAGCCATAGAAACAACTACATGGACATACGCATTCATGAGCAGCCATCTGTGATTTTCAGTGCTATCCACCCAACTATGTTTGTCATCTAACCTGCCTGTCTCCTTCCACATTTCCAGCTCTTCAGGGGATGCATGACTCTGAATGTCCCTTACACTTTCCATTGTAGTTTCATACATTCCTGCTTCAGGGACTTACCTAGCTGTTCCTGAGATGTACATACCATTCTTTTTAGTACTAGCTGTGGTTTTTGCCGTCTCATCAGCAAAGGCATTTTTGCAGGCAAGATAAGTGCATCTAGTAGATTTAAAACTAAGTCTCCGTGTTGTATCCGGGTCCCATGTGATGTAAGAAGCCTGTTTTCTGTTCATAATATCCCAAAATGATGTGCTACTCCAAATGCATTTTTTGAATCTGTGTATATGTTTACCCTGAGATCTTTACGCAATTCACAGACTAATCAAAGCTATCAACTCTACGACCTGAGCTGAGTTGTGAGGTATCTTCTTAGTCTCAGCTACTGTTTGAAGTGTGCTAATTGCATGCGCTGTTGTGGTCTTTCCATCAGGTAGCTTGAAGCATGAACCATCTATGAACTGCATGCCCTGAGGGTCGCATAGGGATGTGTCTGTCAAGTCTACCAGTCCCTTAGTCTCTTCTTCCGTTGTGAATAAACAATCATGATCAACCTTTTCTTCATCTGAAGGGTGGGATAGTAACATAGCTAGGTTCAAGACATTGCACATTTTTAGGGTGATATTGAAACTGAATAAAGTCAATTCATATCCTGTTAGATGTGCACTGGTGAGCTGCTTTGTCTGTGTCTTATTAGCAGAGTATCCACTGCATGCGGCACCATTACGGTGAGATAATTTCCTCCCACAAAACCGTCACTTTTTTTTTTTATTGCTGCTACGGTTGAAGCCACTCCAAGCAAGCAATTCGGTAAAGCTTTAGCAACTGGATGCAGGGTTGCAGAAAAATATGCACATGGCTTATTCTTCCCACCCTGTTCCTGTGTCAAAACTGGCAGTGCTCAAGTCCCCCTTAACATGCACAAACAAAGTGAAAGGTTTGTGGTCGTCCGGGTTTCCCAATGCTGCGGCACTGCACAGAGCTGATTTCAATTGTATAAATGCGCGCTTGCATTCATCCATCCACGGTAAAGGTTCACACACATCCTTTGTGGTTAAGGCTATCAAAGGTTTGACTATTAAAAAAAAGTTAGGAATTCACTGGTGACAGAAGGATGTTATGCCTATAAATCCACGTACTTCAGATTTTTTTTGGGCAGGGCATAGACTGTATCAATTGTATCCTGCCTGGATGTATACGTCTACCCCCCTTCGAAAGGAGGTGACCGAGATAGGTGACAGCCTGTTGACAATACTGCAATTTGGAAAAATAAACTTTATGCCCTAATTATAGCAAATGCTGGAGGAGGGACACATTGTCACCTCTACAATGTTGTTCAGTTTTGGAGGCTATCAGAATATCATCAATATATTGTATAAGAGTGGAATTCTTTGATAAATGTATTTGATGAAATTGTTTCTTCAAGACCTGACTGTAAATATTAGGGTTTTCTGTGTACCCCTGAAGGGCACAACAAAATGTTAATGAACCCCCAGCTAAGCAAAACCCCAAAAGATACTTACTCTCTTCAGCAATAGGGATACTGAAAAAGGCATTTTGAAGATCTATAACTGTGAAATACTGCACAGTGGGAGGAATCATGGTGAATATAATGTTCATGTCTGGAAAAGCGGGAAACTGGGGGACAACTATTTTATAAATGGCTCGCAAATCAATTACTAGGCAATATGTATCGTTCTTTCCCTGCTGTCCTTTTTTAAGCACAGGGAGTATAGGACTACTGAAGGGGACTACCTGTTATTTCTTTAACTATACCTGCATGGACTAGGTGCATCACCACCTGTTTTAGGCCTTCCTCTCTTTCTTTTGAAATTTTATATTGAGGTATACGTGGTAATTAAAACATTTCCTTTATTTTGATATGAATGGGGTCTTAATCCAGTTTACCTACATCGTTGTCACCCTTTGCCCAGAGATCCGAATTTATGGCATGCAATTCGGGAGGTAAGGAGTCCGGTTTAGAAAACATACATCTGGTATAATCAGTAGCACCCATTGTGACATAAACCCCATCTGGAGCGCAATAGATAGTAGCGTGTAACCTTTTCAACATGTCCAATCCAAGTAAATTTTCACCGCAATCTGTTAACAAAAAAGGAGTATCTCGTAAAGTGACCAATGGCTGCCGTCATAGGTGCAGAAATGGGGCTTTTTACAGAAATTTCAGAGAATCTCACAGAAACATTTGTGTGCCCAGAAAGAGGAACCCCTGGGACCAAGTGGTGAGCTACTGACATTCTGGCAGCCCCAGTATCCAATAGAAACTTCTGCTGCTGTCCCTGTATTGCTAAATCCACATAGGGACCCGACTGGTCAACAGGTATTTTGATCAGACTAGTACTCTTTCTGTGGCCATCCTAATAGTAATCATCTTCAAAATAATCCTCTTGGTAGTATTGCTTATTGTCAAAAATGTTCAAATTTCTGTTGTCTGAACCCATACTTCCTGAATACCTCTGCTAACCACGTCCTCTTCCTCTCTGCACTGACTTACCTTTTCCTTCAACCAGTTGACGGCACGCGGACCTCCAATGGCCCTCCTCTTCGCCGTAGTCGCATTGGTTAGGTCTTAGTGTTCGACCTGTCGGTAGGGCTGAATAGCCCCGCACTGTCCCTCTGCCTCTTGACATCCTGCGTCCCCTATTGGGAAATGCTAGTTGCAAGAGTACCTTGGTCTTCAAATCCTTTGTCTTGTTCTCATCCTTTTTCCACTTCTCATAATACTGGGCCATATGCAGAATCTCTGCAGGTGTCTCAACAGCCCAAGAACTCTCTGACTGAACTAACTTATGTATTTCCTTTAACACGCTGCTTGCAAATCTGTCCACGAACAGTCTGTTCGAGGCATTTAAGCTGCAGATTGTATACTTGTGCATAGATCGCCATCGGGTGTTGGGCTCGGATTTTTGCACTTCGTTTTTGTTTTGGAAGAAGTCTTTGTAGTCACGAGGTAGGCGACTACTCCTTAGGGCATAGTACGCATGGGGATCGACTCCATATCCATATAGTTTTTTTCCGCCATCGGGTTTGGATGTGTAAATTGCTGCGCTCCGGGTCTGTGTCGTATTCGATCCCCCTTCGACACGTAATCCCTCACTGCTCGACTGTATTGTTTTGATCGTGCACCCTTTCGACGCACATCTACAAACAAGGACTTCCATTTCGGTCGTCGACGCGGGCCGTTGAGCCCATCTGCGCTATTAGATCCTGCAGTCAATGGAAAGAACTCCATTTACAAAATGCCCCCTGTGTGGTGCTAAATTTCCACACACGGATCTCCACGAGGTGTGCAACCTTTGCCTCTCGCCAGAACACGAGAACAAATACTTTAGGGCCTGTGCTTCCTTCAGGTCTAAGAAGACTATACGTGATCGCCGGGCTCGACGTCACATAATGTCTCAATCAACTGTCTCAGCGCCAGACAACATCTTCGATGCAGGCCCGAGGAACATCAACTGGAAGAGGAAGCTATCAGCGTCTCCGAGGAAGACGAATCAGATGCCGAGGATCAGACGGTTACTCCAGGTCAATGGATCGTGAGTACCCACGTCGACCCCTCTCCCCAATTTTAAAACAAAAGACAAGGCTCTGGTAACACCTTCACCTTCCGGCTCAGGTCGACACCGAGATAATGCTTCAGAGGCTCCGGCCCAGCTCCGAAGCACAAAGAAAAGCCTTCTGATGGCTCTGGATCGAGTCAGACACGTACCCGTTCCGAAAAACAACCTCCGGCACCGAAACAGAAACCGAAAACTGACACTGTGCCACGCGCTGGTACATCGGCACCGAAGACAGCTTCGACGCCAAAAAACACAGAGGACAAGCACTCGGATCCCAAAAAACAACCAAAATCCTCGGAGCCGAAGATGATTTCGGAATCGAAAACTTCAGGAAAACAAGGAGACCAGTGCCCCTCCTAATGAGACTAAATCAAAAGAACCCAAATCGTCGGCTCTGAGAAAAGACACCGACTCCAACAACCTGTTTCGACCAGATATACCGGTTCGGTAACAGAAAACCCTACACATTGACCCATTTACAGGTCATGTAACGGCCATACCACCTAGAAAGAGGAAATTGGACACCTCAGAAACACCTGAGGTACCCTCAAAGAAGAAGGACATAGCAACTTCACCTTTTAGACCTTTCTCTTCCCCCACCTCTTCCAACTGTACCACTTTATCCAGCACACTCTCCACTGCCTCCTTCACCTGCACCACAAGAGGATGAGGATGACTTGGGGGGTGGCGATGGAGATGAAGATGTAGACCCACAAGGGGATGATAATGACGACGACATCCACAGCATCCCACCACCTGACCCCTGGGATGACTATGGTAATGTACCAGATATACCTGAACCAGACTCATACCCATCTAAACCATCCCCTCAAGACGACAACATAGGTTTCGCACAACTCATAGACAGGGCAGCCAAATATCATGGTGTACAATTACACTCATACCATTTTTCCAGATGTAGGGCCACACAGACCTAGATCTGCTCGCCACACACTTAAACGCAAAATGCCCAAGCTTCACCTCCAGGTATCCACACCCATTGTCCAAAGGAAATACGATGTGGATGAACTGGTCAGGCAGATTTGCGTACGCTTTTCTGCCTCTCCCGCTTATTCCCTCACTGGGGCGCAAGCTCACACAAGTCTCACAATGATCCTACTTGCTCCAACATGGGCGTGGCAACCATGGTCCACATCCCTGCTTGAACTCTCGGTAGTTCCACACCAGAAGTTACACCTTTGCCCAAAGCTTCTCACACAGAACCATGGAGAAATAAGGCACCCAGATCCAGCTCAATTGAACCTAGCAATCTGGCTCCTGAGGTCATAGAGTTCGGTTACCTTAACCTTCCCTCAGACTGTATGACTATCATTAAAGAGGCTAGTCGCCCTACCAATAGAGCCTGCTATGCAGCGAAATGGAAAAGATTTGTTATCTACTGTAATAACAACACAATCAATCCGCTAGATGCTTCAATCCAAAACATTATTTATCTCTTGCATTTACAAAAATGTAATCTGGCATACACATCTATACGATTACATCTTGCTCAAATAGCCGCTTACCTACACAACAGACAACACTTGTCATTATTTAGGGTACCTGCCATCATAGCATTCATGGAAGGACTTAAAAGGATAAGTTCGAGGCATGTGGGCTGCTGAATTCATATCTGTGCATAGATCGCCGCCTAGTGTTGGGTCCGGATGTTTGCACGTTGTTGTCCTGGAAGAGTCTTCGAAGTATCCTTGGATAGGTGACTCCTCCCCTGGACTACAGTGCGCATGGGCATCCTCTCCATCCTCAGATTGTTTTTTTCCGCCATTGGGTTCGGATGTGCTATCTTAACTCCAGTTAGGAAAAAGTTAGTCGAGGCCAAAAGGCCTTTAGTTCGCGTCGGTACTGTTCACTCGATCGGTTTCGACCCTACCTGTTAGCTTACTAACTTCGGAAACAACTTTTCGCTTTTTACCTGACCATCGATGACACCGACGATGGAGTCGAGGACACCATTCAAGAGGTGCCCGGTATGCAATGCGAAATATCCCCATATCGACGTCCACCCGGTGTGCAACAAATGCTTGTCGCCGGACCACGACGAATCGACATGCATGGCCTGTGCCCGGTTCCGTTCCAAGAAGACTCTACGGAATCGTCGAGCGGCGAGACTCGAAGCGCAGCACGCGGCACCGGCCCCGGCAGACATCTTCATCGCCGAAGATGTCGAGGAGTTGGAAATCCTACCCTCCAATCCGGGTTCCGAACATGACTCCGGTTCGGACGACGTCGACGAATCACTCTTTCACAGAGATGAAGACAACGCCGAGGTAGGAGACGACGATGAGGCCTTAGGGGCCGAAGAGAGTAGCTCCAATGACGAGCAAGGCCTACCCGTTCAGACTGACGAGGGCCCAGTGCCACAGTCTATGGCTCCGGTCGAGGGATCGCCTTCGGGCCTTACCCGAGACCTATCCCGCGGTTCTTCGGCCCCGCCCTCGGGCCCGGCCTCGGACGTTCAGCGGCAGCCATTATTACCTACACCGGCTGGTTTCCCTTCTACCAAACCGAAACCGAAAGCTGCACCGGTACAAATGAAACCGAAACCGAAAGTGGCGCTAGTCGGATCGAGGCCTTCCACACCTTCGACGCCAGCGACACGCATCGGCACCGAGCGCACCAAGCGAGACTTCGGTGCCGAACTTGAAGCGGCCGACGCCGGAGTCGGCATTCGGAAAAAGGCCCTCGTGCCATCAAACCTGCTCGGCTCTCGGCGCCATCGACTCCTAAACCAAAGGTCATACCACCTGCTGCGTCTCACGTCGCTTCCACGGCAACACCGAAGCCTCCTGCATCGAAGACGTCGACGGCCATTTCCGCCCCTCGACCCGATGACCCACCGGCGCCGAAAAAGTCCACGGCCGCCTCTACAAACCTGGTGGGCGCTAAGGCCTCGAAAGCGCTTCACGCGCGAACCGTTGCAGCACAAAGCAGCAAAACCCAAGCGGTCCTCCAGGACACATCGGGCTCCGGCCCACTAAAAGCTCAAACAGCCTCTTCGGCGCCAGCCAACATAACTTTTGGCCTGCCGCCATCCACGATCCCGAAAATGTTCCAACTCAGGACACGGGTCACCCACACCACGGTTACACCTGCTGAGACGTCTCCGTCACGTTTCATATCGACGCCAACACCGGCAGGATGGTTATCCATGACCGGAGGATAACTTCAGAGCCACCCTTGGACCCTTTCAGGATCCCACTAAAGAGAAAGCTGCCTGTGGACTCAGAACCTGTGCTTTGCGAATCTTTCGACTCGCCCTACCAAGACCCACTATCATTCTCTCCCACACACTCCGACACGGATGCGTTGGCAGACTATATGGATGACCAAGTCCCTTACCACGGAGACATGGACCCTGATGACCAACAGGACCCTGATCAAACTTGGGGCGACCCTGCAGACCCCAGTGCACCTCTAGATGCACAGGACCCTCAACTCTATGGAGCGAAAACATCTCCGACAGAGGACACTGCAGCGTTCAACGCTCTTATTGAACGTGCTGCAAATAATCATGACGTGCAGCTTCACTCTGACACCGTGGAAGACGACTTCCTTATGGACACTTTCGCTTCCTCGGAAAGGCATGTAAAGACTCTGCCCATGCTGAAAGGAGTCCTCAAACCAGCCAAGGACATCTTCAAGGAACCCACCAGGGCACGGGTGATAAACCCCAGGATCGACAAAAAGTACAGATCAGCACCTGGGGACCCTACTTACATCAGAGGCCAATTACCTCTCGACTCCATTGTCGTTGCGAATGCTCGCAAGAGGGCACACTCGCAATCAACAGGTGACGCTCCTCCCCCGGACAAAGAGTCCAAGGTTTTAGAGACCTCTGGCAAGCGAGTTGCCGCACAGGCTGCCAACATATGGCGCATAGCCAACACTCAAGCGCTCCTCGCTCGCTACGATAGAGCGCACTATGATACAATGGAGCAACTACTCCAACATCTCCCTGACCAGTTCAAAGAAGGTGCAGAAATTCTTATCAGAGAGGGACAGCTACTCACAAATGCTTCCATCAAGTGTGCACTAGATGCCGCAGACACGGCGGCCAGGGCCATAAACACAAGCGTCATGCTGCGACGACATGCCTGGTTGCGAATCTCCGGGTTCAAACCTGAGGTGCAAAATTATATACTGAACCAACCTGTCAACCCCGACTATTTATTCGGGCCGGAGGTTGACACGGCCCTTGAGAAAATAAAGAAGGACACAGACACTGCAAAGTCCATGGGGGCTCTCCAGACTCAGTCCTTTCGGAGCAGCTCCTTTCGTCGCCCCGGAAATAGGGGAGCAGGTAGAGGGCAGGGGTCACAGCAGACATACAGCAAAGGCAATACCCAAACCACCTACGATAAAAACACCCGGGGTGGATATCGTGGCTCCAGTACAAAGGGCAGAGGACGCGGCTACGGCAACACCAGGTCCTCCCCCAAGAACAAGCAGTGACGCCCTCTCCCTTCCTCCCGACCACATAACACCTGTCGGGGGAAGGCTACAAAGGTTCCTGTCCACGTGGAACTCCATCACCACGGACAGGTGGGTTAAAGATATTGTCAAATACGGTTACTGTCTAGAACTAACCTCCACTCCACCCACAATACCTCCAAAAAACCGTCCTATGTCCTCAGAGCACTTAACGCTCTTACAGCAGGAGGTGCACAGTATGCTTCTAAAAGGCGCAATAGAGGTCGTACCCGTCCAAGAGCAAGGTACGGGGGTGTACTTTCTGTACTTTTTAATACCGAAAAAGGACGGGTCACTCAGACCTATATTAGACCTGAGACCCCTAAACAGATACATTCTTTCCGAGCATTTTCACATGCTCACTCTACAGCAAGTCCTCCCGCTGCTCAAGCAGGGAGACTTTCTGGCCACACTGGACCTCAAGGATGCGTATTTCCACATACCCATTCACCCATCACACAAAAAATACCTCAGGTTCACTGTTCAAGGGCAGCACTACCAGTTCAGAGTCCTTCCCTTCGGCGTGACAACGGCACCAAGGGTGTTTACAAAGTGCCTAGCTACTGTGGCGGCACATCTACGGAGGCAGCACATACACGTCTACCCTTACCTGGACGACTGGCTCGTTCAAGCAAAGTCAGCCCAGCAATGTGCCAGCCACATGTCCCGCACCATTCACCTCCTTCACAGTCTGGGGTTCTCACTAAATTACCCAAAATCCCATCTACAGCCCGCACACGTACAACAGTACCTAGGTGCGACTATAGACACTCTGGCGGCCACAGCTCAGCCAAATTTGGTGAGAATCAACAGCATGCAAATGCTGATTTCAAAGTTCAAACCTCAACACTCCCTTCCGGCGCGAGTGTTCATGCAGTTGATAGGCATGATGGCCTCCTGCATCTTCATAGTCCCACACGCGAGACTACATATGCGCCCGCTTCAGGAGTGCTTGGCACGTCAGTGGAATCAGGCTCAAGGACAATTGAAAGACCTAGTGTTGGTGAGCGGTCGGGCATACAACTCTCTGCATTGGTGGAATCCACAAAACCTTTGCAAGGGTCGACCGTTCCAGGAGCCTGTTCCACAAATAGTACTGACAGCAGACGCGTCTCTCCAGGGATGGGGGAGCTCATGTACTCCACTACACAGTGCAGGGACTATGGACGACACAACAGAAGAAAATGCACATCAACCTTCTGGAACTGATGGCAATCTTCCTAGCCATGAAGGCATTCAAAGTACATCTGTGCAACAAGGTCGTGTTGATCCGGACGGACAACATGACCGCAATGTACTACATACAGAAGCAGGGAGGGACGCACTCTCCACAGTTGTCTCATCTGGCGCAGAGCATGTGGAAGTGGGCCATTCAGAGGAACATGTTCCTCATGGCGGAACACCTCCCCGGCAAGGACAACCAAATGGCGGATCTGCTCAGCAGACACAGCCACCAGATGCACGAGTGGGAGTTACACCCATCAGTACTCCAGCCGTACTTCCAGCAGTGGGGTCATCCAGAGATAGACCTGTTCGCCACAAGCGAAAACGCAAAATGCCAAAGCTTTGCCGCCAGGTTCCCACATCCGCAGTCGCAGGGCAATGCGATATGGATGAACTGGTCCGGCAGATTTGCGTACGCTTTTCCCCCAGCACCGTTGATACCGCTGGTGGCTCGCAAACTCAGACAACACTCCCTGACACTCGTCCTAGTTGCTCCTACGTGGGCACGCCAGCCATGGTACACCACCTTCCTCGAACTTTCCGTGGTGCCGCATCAAAGGCTGCGGATCAAACCCGCGCATTTGACGCAGAACCATGGAGAGATTCAGCACCCAGATCCGCAACAGCTGAACCTGGCGATCTGGCTCCTGAAGTCCTAGAGTTTCGCTACCTCAACCTGCCACCTGACTGTATGGACATCATCAAGGAGGCCAGAAGACCCACTACAAGAGCTTGCTATGCAGCCAAATGGAAAAGGTTTGTTATTTACTGCGGTAATAATCACATTAACCCGCTGGACGCATCCATCCAAAACATCATTTGTTACCTCCTACACCTATACCGATGCAATCTAGCGTACACCTCTATACGTGTCCATTTGACCGCAATATCAGCCTATCTACAAACCAGGCAGCACCTCTCTCTATTCAGAGTGCCTGCCATCAAAGCATTCTTGGAAGGACTCAAACGAGTTATTCCACCAAGCCACCCACCAGCTCCAATGTGGAACCTCAACCTGGTCCTCACACGCCTGATGGGTCCACCCTTTGAACCTCTCCACTCATGCGAGATTCAATTCCTCACCTGGAAAGTAGCCTTCCTGGTAGCGATCACTTCTTTAAGAAGAGTTAGTGAACTCCAGGCACTAACAGTTCAAGAGCCATTTATACAGGTTCATGCCAACAGGGTCGTACTACGTACCAACCCCAAATTCATGCCCAAGGTAATATCGCAGTTCCACATGAATCAAACTATTGAACTGCCCGTTTTCTTCCAAAACCCACAAACTGTCGTGGAAAGGGCACTCCACACACTAGATGTAAAAAGGGCCCTCATGTATTACATCGACAGGACCAAACCCTTTAGGAAGACAAAACAACTGTTCGTTGCCTTTGCCCCACACCACAAAGGTAACGCCATCTCCAAAGCAGGGATAGCCAGATGGATAGTTAAGTGTATCCAAATTTGTTATCAAAAGGCAAAACGCACATTAACTATTCCCCCACGAGCCCACTCAACACGTAAGTTAGGGGCCTCCATGGCTTTTCTAGGAAATATTCCCCTGCATGATATATGTAGAGCAGCCACCTGGTCCACTACACACACGTTTACCAAACACTATTGTGTAGATGTGCAATCAAAACAGCAGGCAGCTGTAGGACAGGCTGTTCTCAAAACCCTTTTTCAGACCGCTGCAGCTGGCACTGGTAGCCGCCGCTAATAGAGGGCACTGCTATACATTCTATGCACAGATATGAATTCAGCAGCCCACATGCCTCGAACTGAATATGCTACTTACCAGTATGCATCTGTTCTTGGCATGTAGGGCTGCTGACATTCATATCGCCCTCCCTCCTCCCCGGTGCCTGTAGCAGCTGCAGCTCTCAGAATTACTGTAAGCATGGTCATCACTTTCTGTATCTACTCCATCACTGCCACAATGGCGAAAAACAATCTGAGGATGGAGAGGATGCCCATGCGCACTGTAGTCCAGGGGAGGAGTCACCTATCCAAGGATACTTCGAAGACTCTTCCAGGACAACAACGTGCAAACATCCGGACCCAACACTAGGCGGCGATCTATGCACAGATATGAATGTCAGCAGCCCTACATGCCAAGAACAGATGCATACTGGTAAGTAGCATATTCATTCCTCCCAGAGTTCCACCCTCTCCAAAGTGGAACTTAATTATTCCTTACTTGGCTCATGGGTCCCCCATTTGAACCTTTAGATAAATGAGAATTGCAATTTCTCACATGAAAAGTAGCTTTCCTTGTAGCGATCACATCTCTCAGAAGAGTTAGTGAACTCCAGGCATTAACCATACAAATACCATTTTTGCAACTACATCACAACAAAGTGGTTCTTAGGACAAAGCAAAATTCTTACCCAAAGTCGTCTCTGCCTTCCACCTTACCAGTCTGTTGAGCTGCCAGTCTTTTCTCCTCTACCAGACTCAGTGGCAGAACGGGCTCTTCATACTCTTGACGTCAAAAGAGCTATCCTTTATTACACTGGAAGGACAAAAACGTTCAGGAAAACAAAAAAAAAACTTTTTGTAGCTTTCTCACCACCACATAAAGGCAATCCTATTTCAAAAGCAGGAATTGGCAGGTGGATCGTTAAATGCATTCAAATATGCTACCAAAAAGCAAAGCTTACATTATCCATTCACCCTAGAGCACAATCCACACGCAAACTAGGGGCTTCTATGGCATTCCTAGGGAACTTTCCCATAGATGATATTTTAAAGCAGCAACATGGTCTCCACCGCACACTTTTACAAAACACTATTGTGTAGATGTGTAGGCAAAGCTACAAGCTAGTGTGGGCCAGGCTGTACTCAGAACACTTTTTCAAACCACTGCAACAGATACTGGTACAGATACAGGTAGCCACTGCTAAGGACATAACTGCTGTATAGTCTATGCACAAGTATACGATTTACAGCTCATTTGCCTCGAACGGAAAATGCTACTTACCAGTATGCATCTGTTCTTGGCATGTAGAGCTGTAGATCCGTATACGCCCACCCGCCTCCCCGGATACCTTTATCTGTTCCAGTGTTATCTTACTTAGATACATTACACATGGTCATCTTTTCTATTCTTACTAAATCCATCCTAACCCTCCATGGCAAAACAATCTGGAGATGGAGTCGATGCCCATGCGCACTATCGTCCTAAGGAGGAGTCACCTACCTCGTGACTACAAAGACTTCTTCCAAGACAAAAACAAAGTTTGAGCAGTTTGGTATCAAACTTCTCAGCACATTAAACCCACATTGATGCCAGTGTGGGATTTAATGTACCAAGCACCCCAGAGGGCATCTTAAAGATGCCCCCTGAAACCTAACCTACAATCCACGTCTGATCTGGGAGGCTGCCTAGGCTGCCACACAGCAGACATGTTGCTCGACCCCTGGGTAGGAGAGCCCCCGCTCTCCTGGGCCTGCAACAATGCACATCCTGGGCGAGGTGCTAGGTCTCCTCCCCCAGGATGGACAGGGGGAAGCTTCAAAGGCATGCCACCTCTGTGAGCTTCCCCAGGCCACTTGCTACCCCCACTCTGGCGGGAAGCCTGGCCGGAAACCCCAAATATAAGGACAGGGGATGTGCCAGCCTGCCAACCCCACCCCTCAGGTGGGGGAGGCGAAGCACATCTCCGGGCGCTCGCCATCTTGAAGATGGGAGGCCCTGCCCAATCACGACTAGGCTACTGCTCCCCCCCCCCCCCCCCACAGGAGAGGGGCAGGATAGGGGGTGTACCCACCCCAGGGCAGGGACCCATTGGTCCCTGCCTTTACCTACCTGTAACGCCCCTAAATCTAGTATTTAGGGGCACCCTGAACCTTCCTTCCTTAGATTCCAGATTCCGAAAAACTAAGCGCAGCAAGAAGAAAGAAGACCTGCCGTGCAGCTGCTAAGAAGAGGAAGACACCAACTGCTTTGGCCCCAGCCCTACCGGCCTGTCGACCCTCGAACCTGCTCCTGCTCCATCCCGGCACCTCTTGTGGCCAGCAACCTCACAAACCCCGGAGAACCTGGCTACCTTTTGGCTCTAAGCACCTGGGACTCCCATGAGCAGAGGCTCTGCTCAAAACCAGCTTCTAACCCCTGGCATCAGCCTGGAACCGCGAACCCTGCACACTCTGCACCCGCCAAGCCTGGCCTGTGCCGGAGTGAACAAAGACCCCGAGGACGTCCCCTGGCGACAGTGACCCCGAATCCAGCACCCAAGGACCCACCTCAACGCTCCTGACGACACCTGCAGCCTCAGAACCAGGTACCCCCCCAACCGCGATCAACAGAGGGTAAGATTTCCTGACACCAAAAGGCACCCCAGCGCCCTGCGGCCCCCTGTGCCTAACTCCTGGGTATCTACCTATCCTCCAACTTCCCAACTTACCTCTCAAAGTGGTGGTGGCACCTGAAGAATCTTCGTCCCCGAGCTTGCAGCCTTTTTTTAACCAGGAGCTTTTCCATTGAAATCCATTGAGCGCCCGAAGGCTCATAAGCACCCTGCACCCAGCCGCCCGAGTGGCCCTGGCAGTGTAACCTCTACACCAGGGGTCTCCAACCTTTTCTGTGGTGAGAGCTACTTCTAATCAGTGAAAATTGTCGTGAGCTACTAAAGGCCAAGCAACTTGTGCATTTTTCCAAGAGTACCCCACGCCCAGCTTCATTTACTTTTAGCCTAATTTCGTAGGTTCACCAGGCGAAACAAGGAAATGCTTCCCACATAGGATCACAAACCAAAGAAAACACTTCCAACCACCCGCCGTACACATGCCATAGCTTGCTGACCATAGTAAGTCAATGCTTCAGTGCCACACATTGGGTAATTTTGGCAAGCACTATAAAAATACTGCAACACAATGCCCCACCCCCCTCTTCTTCATTATCAAATAAACAAAGGAAGAAAAGTTATGTTACAAAGTAATGCCATGTCTGGGCATTTGCAGACTATTAGAAAGGTGGTAATCCTAGTTTCACTATGTGCATTATGTTATTTTTAAACGACCATGCATGCTCATGCCCATAATCTCATGAAATGAGCGCTTCCACCAGCATCTCTGTTTTTAAAGCAAAAGTTACAAGTTGTCCCTTGGCACAAATTTGAACCACAAACTTTCTTTTGTGACTTTTAATCATGGAAAGAAAGTTGCAGGCCCTGGTTCGCAAACTTGCAGCTAGCTCAAATAGATGCAATTTATTTAAAACAAATAAAGTCTAAAACACTGCTTTATTTTTGTTACAGTGAGGGAAGGTGTATTATGGGCCTTGTTTTTAGTTTGAACTTCATAATAGCCAAACAACTGTCCAGTAAACAAAACTGTATTTATTATCACACCAATTGGTATCACCACATGGTAATGGAGAGGTATATCCTATGTATGAATGGGAACTTTTTTTATTGTGGGAAAGCATTTAATTTTAAAATAAAGAAGAGTAGGGGATATAAATCGCGGTGCCAGCCGATGTTAAAATTGTAGTGTCAATAAATGGGCAGTGTTTCCCACTTGTTTTGTTTTTATTTTGGAAAAGCATTTATTTTCTAACATAGATCATTACTACTTGATACTTTTGCAGTTTTATATACAGCAAACTTCACCAAAAAGTCTTGAAGCGCTTTACATGTACACCAAATACATAACACAAGGACATATTCATTTTTTAGGCATTTTCCCTGAATTACAGTATGTTGAGACAACACGAGACTCGAAGCCCGTTCTCCATTTCGAAAGTTGGTAGCTCAAACCCTAAGTGCACATCCTCTCCAATTGAGAAGTTAATTGATGCTTGGGCTCAAAACCTTACCCTTCAGCTGAGTGTCCAGGACCTCAACAGTACAGCCATCAGTGATTGACTCGAGCTGCTGAACTGTAATTACATAAGTGAATACGAGTACAATGACCCACAATGGACAAGGCTTGCTTGTGAAGCCTGTCCATAGCCTTCATAAGCAACCCGCTGTCTTCCCACAGCTAGTGAACGGCTGCTCACCCTCAGCGGGATTCAAGTTCATGGCCCTGATTACACCTTACTGAAAAAAATGAATGCAGCTGCTTCGCACTGACCAGACACACACACACATACTCTGGTCCGCTGTCCTGGTTATTTAAACAACATCGTACTAACTGCATAATCAATTTCAGGCATACTGCGACCCCCTCTGAACTTGCTGTAACTGAGCCATGAATTCAGTAAGTAAAAGCCAGAATTTGAGCTAAAATACTTTTCACAGCTAATCCAGCAACACAGTTAAATGAAAACTGCTTTAGTTCGCTGTGCTAACTATGCCCTTCTTTTCACTTTATAGCCCCCCCTCCCTCTCCCCCCATAGTGCATGCCGCCATAACACAGTATTTCGAGAGGCCAATAAATGTGAATGTGCAGCTCAAAGTCAACCTCGACCAGAGGAATGACAGCTTTAATGATGAAACCAGGGAGAAATCGATTTGCCCAGCTAAGTTTAGCGTGCCACATATTAAACAGGGGAGACTAAAATAGGGCGGGAAAGGCAGCCGCAACGTCTCACCTGAAACCTTTGAAGAATTGTTGCCCATTCTAGAAAAGGCTCAACTTACGCCTCAGCTAATGACCCACGTTGCCCCTGCTCCTTGCATCATAGGATCATAACCACTGCGCTGCAGAATCACCCAATTCAATTTATGTCTGCATTTGCATTTTTCAAGAATTTCTGTTTCCGAGTATAGATACAATGGATCAGTTTGAATAGTCTAAACTTGGAAGCGAGGGTAGTAAGTACCACGTTTTCCATCTAGTAAAGAACGGTGGTAGCCGACGATAAAATCAAAGCGCCTTGCATGCATTCAGCCGCTTTCACTGACTAATATGTGATGGCAAATATAAGGCGCGGTGTAGTCAGTGAAAGCGGCTGAGTGCACGCAAGGCCTTTGATTTTAACGTCTTCTGCCACAGCACTTCTTACTAGAGAAGGCAGATAAAGCACGGTGCCAGCCCATGTGAAAATCAAAGGTCCTTTCATGCACTGAACCGCTTTTGCAGACTATGCAGCTCCTAAGCCAGGGGCTCACTTACCGATCTGCTGCTCCACTCTGCCCAGAAGATCCATTTAAAGTGCGGTGCCTGTCTGAAAAAGGCTGGTGGCGCGATTCCTGATTACGCCGGACTACAGGAAGAGCGTCATGTTCCTCTGCCTGCCCCGCCCCAGCTAAGCTCAGTTCAGCCAATCTGAGCAGCTGGTTTTGGTGAGGGCAGGCAAACGCTAATAACAAACCTTAAAAGACAATGAAGGGCTAATAAATACATGCTGGAGCGCAGAACGAAAGGTTAATTATTAGATGCTGGGCGAGCTACTCCCAAGGGGTCGGCGAGCTACTGGTAGCTCGCGATCGACCGGTTGGAGACACCTGCTCTACACCTATCTACTTCCCCATTTTCCCTGAGCAAGTGACCAGGAGCCCAGCTCCCACAGCCGCGTGGCCTGCTAGTCAGCAGCCACCAACCAAGGCCACCTGCCTCCCATAGGATAACATTGGGCCTAACTCACTCTGCACCCGGCTGCCCCTGTGCCGCTGAGGGTGTAACAACTGTACTTACCTGACCCTGGGAGACCCCTGAGTCTGTGCCCAGAACCTTAACTCTGCCAGTCGAGGTACTTACCCAAAAGCCGATAACCCAATTTTCTTCCGTAGGAAATCATTGACTGTTTTTCTGTGAAATTTCTTCTAAGTGTCGATTTTTGCAAACTTCAAATATTCTTTAAAAATCGTACCAACTGTGAAAACGTAATTACTTACCTGTTTTAGATAGAGGTCCCAGTACTGAGTCTAGGAACCCAGTACTGGATTACAAAAGTAACGAGAACATACTTACCTGCAACGTGATTTTTCTCTCATAGGGAATCATTGACTGTTTTTCTATGAAATTTCTTCTGTCAACTTTTAAAATAGCAAAATATTGCCTAAAAATCACAACAGTAACTAAGTCGACTTTTATCACTTGTTTCTAAGAACTGTCCCAGGACTGAATCTAGGATCCAGTCCTGGAGTTACAAAAGTAATCCTGAAAGTAATCTATTGCAAATAACTTAAAACTTCTATTGAACTCAATGCATTATTGTGTTTGAAATTGTGTTGCTTATTGCAACAACCTGTATACAGTATTTACAAAAGCCAATTGCATATTGCAAAAGTATTTACCTAAAGCCTCTCATTCTGAGAAAGTATATTTTATTCCCTATTGTTGGTTCTAAAATAAAACAAACATATTTTTTATATAAACCATTGTCCTAGAGTCCAGTTATTGAGTGTGTGGCCATTTGCTGACTTATTGTGTACAACAAATGCTTTACACTGTCCTCTGATACTGCCTTACTGCTCGACCAAGCTACCACTTTAAAGAGTAAGGCTATATCTAACTTTAGCCTCTGCCAAACCTCTGGGGACTGTGGACTCTGTACACACTGTACCTATTTGGGAACAGTATATACAGAGCCACTTTCTCACAATCATCCCTGTTCAGGTGCCATTTGTGGAGACGAGAAATTATTAGTAACACAGCTTGTCCATCTTGTCTGGTTCCAAAACCACTCTGTCCACTCGTAGACAAGTAACCTGGTAGTAGGAGAGTATAAGAAGCAATATTTATTATACATTTGAGCGGGCACAGGTGAGTACAGCCTCTGGGGAGGGTGTACAGGAGTGAGCTGACGTAAGGTATCTAAGGGCTACAGTTACAGGAGTGAACAAACAGGAAGGTGATAACAGGCCGATTTAGAACTAGTTAGCTCAAGCTAAGACATGTATTACAGAAATTTGCAGAATGGCAAAATATGTTCTTATCAGTATCAGACACTGCAACCTTGAAAAGGGCAGAGCGCTCTGTAGAATAGGGCACAGCTGGGTTGCCTCACATTAGTCACATGATTTCCAAGAAATGTTAAGGCATAAATTTCAGTTAGCCGAGAACAGCAACCCGTAAGCAACGAAATGCATGAAACAGATGTGCACTGCAGACGTGGCATACAAAATGGAGGACCAAATGCTCAAACTAAATGCGTCCATTAGTATGTTTTCTAACACGCCATTCTGAGCTGACCCAGCCATTTGCTGCTCCCAGCAGCTGGCCCCTGCCGGTTCTGACCCCCACTTTGGGCAGGCGAATCAGCAGGAAAACCAAGATGGGAGGAGAGGTGTGCCCACCTATGCCAACCCCACCCCTCAGGTGAGGGAGGCGAGGGAAAACACAACTCTCAGTCCCTGCCATCTTGAAGATGGGGGGCCCAGCCAACCAGAGTGAGGCTTATGTCCCCCTCCCACTGGAGGGTGGCATAATAGGGGGTGTACCCACCCCAAGGAAGGGATCCATTGGTCCCAACCTGTACCTACCTGAAACGCCCCTAAATTTAGTATTTAGGGACAACCTTGAACCTTGCCTCCTTAGACAAGAAGGAAGAAGGACCGAAGAGCCATGCTGAAGAAAGAAAAGGAGGACACCAATTGGCTTGGCCCCAGCCCTACTGGCCTGTCCTGACCTCGACCTGCTCCATCGGAATCCCGGTTTGTCCTGCAGCAAACAGCCATGCCTTCCCTAACAAGACTTTGTCCCCCGTGAGCACGGGATTTGGTCACCAACAGACTCTGGTCGAATCCGCGAGTATGCATCCTTCTGCACCCGATGACCACGGCCCGAGTTAGAGTGGCCCTACAACATGAGGGGGGTCTCCCGGGCGATCCTGACCTGGGATCTGGTGATCTCTGACCTACCTCAAGTCTCCCGATGATGTCTGCAGCCCCTTCTGGAGGATCCCTCCAACCACGACTGGAGCCGGTAAGGAAAACCAGATGCCAAAAGACACCCCTTCACCTGACGCCCTCCGGCCTTGGGTGGTCCAACCAACGGTGTCCCGGCTTCCCACGACATCCCAACTTACCTCTCCAACTGGTGGTCATCTCCAGAAGATCTTCGTGCCCGAGCCTGCAGTGTTTGTTCTGACTGGAGCTTCCCTATTGAAATCATCAGGGCTCCCGATGCAGCACCCTGCACCCGACTTCAGCAGTGCCGCTGTGAGTGTGCTTTGTGTGCTATCTTGGATCCCACTTTGCCCTGAGGTAAACCCTAGAAGCTTTGCTCCCCCATCCAAGTGGTGTGCCTGTGAGCAGGCACCAATTGGAGGCCCCCTATCCCTTATTGGATAACATTGGGCCTCAACACTCTGTATCTGGCTGCCGTAGTGACATTGAGGGTGTTCTTTTAGTGCATCCTTGATCCTGGGGAAACCCTGGTTCTAACCCCAGAAACCCAACTCCCACAGCCAAGTACTGTGAGAAAGTGCCATCTTTCTTGCATGGTATGCCCCCACTTTTTGCTGAATTGCTGATGTACTTTGACTAAATGTGCCCCGGGCTCCTGCCAATCAGGTACCCAGGGCCTGTGTTCCTTCCCTAAAACTGCATTGAAGCCTAAACCCAATTGGCATCTCTGGCCACATGTTAGTCCCTGGTAAATGGTACCCAGGGCACTGTGAGCAGAGAAAGCTCCTAAGGGCTGCAGCACTTATTGTGCCACCCTTAGGGGCCCTGTACCCTGCAACACACACACACACACACACACACACACACACACACACACACACACACTGCCTCGGCAGACTGAGTGTCTTGGTGCAGAACAAAACAAAGAGTCGACATGGCACACATCCCTATGTGCCATGCCCACAACACACTGCCCTGGCATACCTCAGTCACCCCTCTAGCTGGGTGCCCTATGCCAGTGGTGTGGGTAGAGATGCATGAGCCCTGTACCCCTACAGTACCCAGGTCCATTCCTGGGCACTGTAAGTGCAGTGCTGCCATTAAAAGTATATGGTGCTGGGAGGTTGGGCCTACTCTCTCCACACCCGGCTGCCCCTGTGCCACTGAGTGTGTAACAACTGTACCTACCTGACCCTGGGAGACCCCTGAGTCTAACCCCAGGACCTTAACTTTGCCAGTCGAGTACTTACCTGAAAGCCCATAACTCATATTTTCTCCATAGGGTAACATTGACTGGTTTTCAATTGGAAATTCTTCAGTGTCGAGTTTTGAATCATTAAAATATTCACTAAAAATCATCCGTTCAACTGAAACAAAATGACTCACCTGTTATCAGGAGAGATCCCAGTGCTGGATCTTGGTGCCCAGCTCTGACCCTGAAAAGTAATTATAACTGGTTTTCCGATAACCTGATTTTCCTCCATAGGATAACATTGCCTGGTTTGCCAGAAATTCTTCTGTGTCGATTTTTGAAACATACAAATATTCCTTAAAAATCGCCTGTGTGGGGAGGAGCCAAGATGGCGACCGGAGCAGACGCTTGAGCGCCCGGCTCCGTCGGTCCGTGGCCTCGGACTACTATCCTGATGCCCATCCTCGCCGATTCTCGAGGTGCACCGTGTGCGAAGACGCGCTGACCGCGCTGCTGCTTTCCCGGAGTCTCAACCCGCCCGGATGCCCGAGTTCTGGGTGCTTTTGTCCTCGGCACTGAAACCCTGCGCCCTTATGGCCTTTGCCGGCCTCCTGGAAGCTCCGCAGTTACCGGACCAGCTAGCGCTAACCTGAGCCCCGCGGTCCCGATCTCGCCTCGCACCATGGATCGTTGCCGGATGAGCCCGGGGAGAGACGGCCGGACACCTTCTGCACCCTGTGCCTGACGGGCTGGAGCTGTGGGGTGGGCCCCGGTGCGGTGGGTCTCCTGCCCCGCTCTGAGGACCGAGCTGTGGGAGGCTGCTGCCCCCTTTGCCTATTGCCTAGCCAGCGGCGAGGGGGACCGGCGAGAAGAGAAGCGACTGTCGGCCTTTCCTGTTGCGGCGTAGACCTGAGGGGAATTGACCCCTTGCCACGACCCCCCCCCCTGGCCATTGCAACGTATAGCGGCAAAACATGGCGCTGAGTGCCTGCTCGCGGCTGGGGGGTGATACTCCGGTCTCGCCCGCTGCCCACTTCGCCCTCCCTCTTCCGGACACCACCTCCACAGTGCCGTCCCGGATTGCTGCCGATGTTGGGGCCCAGCTTCCGCTGACATGCGGCTCCGTTCTGGCTGTCCTGCGGGACTTTCAACTACAGATGTGCGCTGGCCTGCAGGCGCTGAGTGAGCGGTTTGACCCCATACTGTCGGCTGCGGGTCGTGAGCGCACTGTTTGTCATCCACGGGGCGTGGGTCTCCCGGTGCTCTTGTCCTCTTGCGGGGACGCAACGGCGGTGTATGATTGTGCTACACTGGTGCCTTCATCTAGCGCTCCCGGCGCCCAGGGTCCACCGCTCTCCACCTCAACTGCGGATACTTTGTCCCCCTGGTCATGGCTGCCTGCTTCATTGTTCCCTGCCTCACCGCGTTCGCGAGGCTATCCTGCTGAGCGATACCTGACGGCTTCGAGGGACCGTCCGCGGTGGCCCACTGCTGCCTTTTTGTGGAACTCCTGTACCTTACTTGCCAGGTTTGGATTTTATGTGGTGCAACGAGGGACCTCAATCGATGGTCAGTGGCCATTTCGTGATCCTACTTCACCATCCTCTCACAAGCGGCCATCTTGTCTTTGTCTGCTCGGGACACGGGGCCTTCACGCAGGAGCTGGTTTAATCCCAAGCCCGCGATCGGGCCAGGGCTAGACTGACTTCTATCGCTATGGTTTATGGACGGGCTGGCCTGGGACTGGAACTGTATGTATGTTTTGCGCGCACTCGTCGCGACTTGTATCCCTTCGCTTAAACTGTGGTGCCATGGTATCTTTGCATGCCGTTTTTTGGAGTAGAGGGCTCTCAGTGTGTGGGGGCCATAACTGGCTGATGGTTCGGGGCGCTCTGGTGTCCAGTGGGCTCCTCCCCACCTTCTTTTCTGTTTTCTTCCCTTCTTTACTCTGTTCCTACTTTCTCTCTTCTCTATATTTCGGGTTCATTGGGCGACAGGCACTATGCTGGGGGGGGGTTAGGCCGTAGCCTCCGCATTGGTGTAGGGTGGGGGGGTAATACTCTGTTCTCAATTAGTTCTATGGGCCTTTCTTCTTTTATGTCTCTGTGCTCTACTTTCTTCGATTCGGGGTCCGGGTGTGGGGTGGATCGAGTGGGGGCGGCTCTGGAGGGGCGCGTACTTGCTCATGTGACTATCCTGATATATCTCTGCACCGCCTCACTGTTTGAGATTTTACTTCCATTGTTGTTCTTACTGATGTTGCTGCTCGCCCGTGTGGTGAAGCTATCTTGCGGACTCGAATCTCCTTTGCTCTTATCCTTCATTGACTTTTTTCTCTGATAAAATCATCAAAAACTTAAAATTAACCTACACCTCTCCTTCCCCGGGTTTCAAAGATATCTCCAGTATGTGACTCATAACCTGTTGTTAATCCTGACCGTTGATGCACGGGGGCTGTAATGTGGGTATCAGTGCTTTACTGTATCGTGGCCGGCCTGACGGTTGTAGGCCCGTATTTGTTCTTTTAAGATGCACGAATAAAGGTTTTTAAAAAAAAAAAAAAAAAAAAAAAAAAATCGCCTGTGTAACAAAAACGATTTCTTTCAACTGTTTACAGGAGATGCACCAGGGCTGAATCCAGGATCCAGCCCTGAGTAAGAAAAACCTATGCAAAGTAATTGATATTGCATTTACTTAAAGATTCCCATTGAGCTCAATGTTATAATTGTGTTTAACTTGTGTTGCCTATTGCAACAACTGTAACTATTGCATTTAAAAGTCTATTGCTTAGTGAAAGTATACGACTAGAGCATTTCATTCTGAGAAAGTATTTTGATTCCTACTTGTGGTTCTAAAATAAAACAACTATATTTTTTTATACAAAACAATTCGCCTAGAGTTCAGTTCTTGAGTGTGTGAGACCACTTGCTGACTGAGTGTGTATATCAAATGCTTTACACTGTCCTCTGATACTGCCTTACTGCTTGACCAAGCTACCACTTTAGAGAGTAAGGTTATATCTAACTTTAACCTCTGCCAAATCTCTGGGGACTGCGGACTCTGTACACACTGAACCTTACTTTGGTGCAGTATATACAGAGCCACTTTCTTACAACTACTCACTTTTAAACCGATAACTTTATTTCCTCCCATAGGATTGCATTGACTGCTTCTCTGTGAAAAAAAAGTTCCATGTGTGGAGTTCGAAAATGTATGAAAATTTAAACTATGTGTTTACAAAACCTGACTTACTTACCTTTTATTTAGGAAATGTCTCAGTGTGATATCTAGGCATATCACACTGAGTAGAAAAAGCTATGTGAAAAGTAATCACAAAGAAATTACAAAGTAACTGAAAAGTAATTTCAACTGTTTCTGAACATTTGACCTACCTGTAGCAAAGCCAACTTCATTCAACTGCATTTAACTGTATTGTATCAGAAAAGTACTATTTTACTTATCTGCACCAAGTCTAGCTTGGTTCTAAAAATAAAATACAACAAATAAATATTTCTATCCTAAACAATTGGTCTGAGTTCAGTCTTTGAGTGTGTGACATTTCTTGTCTGAGTGTGTGCAATAAATGCTTAACACTACCCTCTGATAAAACCTTACTGCTCTCTTACAGTACCAGAGTAAGGTATTCTTTACTTTTACCTCTGTAAGCCTTTGTGAATCCACTGGACTCTGTGCACACTATACCTTACTTTGGTACAGTATATACAGAGCCAGTTTCCTACAGTGCTTGCCTTGGACATTGCCCTATACTTACCTTAAACTCGGAAGAACAGTCCTGTAAGTCGTTGACAAGTGACCGTATGCAGTTTGTTTTTCTCCACAGGATAACATTACCACTTTAAAGATACAAATACAGTGCATTTTCCATTTCTTGAAAAATCACTATCTCGAAAAGTACTTACCCAATTACAATGATCTTGGTGTCTAAATTCATATACAAATCTGTGTTATTTTTATAAATTGGTGTCAGATTTTTTTGAGTGTGTATTTCGCTTACTGAATCTTTGTGTGTAATAAATGCTTAACACTATCCTCTGATAAGCCTAAACTGCTCAGCTACACGTCAAAAGAGAGCATTTGGGATTATTTTAACCCCAACAAACCAGTAAGGGTCGCCAGTAAACCAGTAAGTGTACCTAATTTTGGTGCACTCTATAGGGAGTCCGCTTCCTACACTAATGGACAGCACAACAGCAGTGTTTTACATCAACAAGTTGGTCCGGAAGGTATTATACCTACTGTCACAATAAGCCCAAAACATTTGAAAATGGGCCATTTCAAAGGACATTTCATTAGTAGCAAATCATGTCCCAGAAATTGGAAATGTACCAGCAGACAAACAAGGACACGCACAACTGGTCGGTAAAAGTATATATAATAGACACACTATTCCAGCTATGGGGAAAACCAGACATACACCCCCTTTGCACCACCAGAAAACGGGTTCACTGCCCACTTGACGAAACACGTGTCGGCTGGTTGTTTCTTTGATGTCATCCTTCCCGAAAGGAAGGTCCAATACATTTCGTTTTGAAAGAAACCACTCAATTGTGTCTACCTTGTCTCATTCGCTACGAATTCCTTTTCGCTTTTGATGTCAGACATTTATATGTACCTACCTTAACGAGTGCACAGGACTTTTGTTGCATCAATACAGGTAATTAACTGGTTTCCTACCTACTTACCTCTGGTAAGCATTTGGACTCTATAGAATTTTGTTAGTGCAACTGACATCACCAGTGCTGGCCTTAAATGAGATCAATGGCAACGCCTGTGGTAGAGTCTCAAGAACCAGCCATTGATGTTACCCAGCCTCTTGTTCCTACTTGTGCTCCTGCTGCAAAATGTTTCTGGTTAACGTCTTGCAACTTTGGTATAAGTTCACATGTGGAATTTTCAGTGATATATGCGTATTCATAAAAAATAATGTTACTGAAGATAAGTAAATTGTTTATCTACAAATACTTTAATTGTTTTTCTAATCACATTCTTCAAATTTTATCAAATGTTTTCATGCAGTAAACTACCCAGAAAGCTTTGGGTTTGAAATGTAATCTTAGTATCTGCCAACAACCTTTTTACAGAAAGTAAGAATCTTTGACACAGTAATGTGGTGAAGATGTTTAATTATTCTTTAAAGGAAAAACGTTGTTAATATACTTCTAGGTAATTAGGCTGTTTCTGGTTCTTTCTTTATAGTAACATCCAGTATCTTAATGTTTAAGATGTATTGAAAGACCTAGTTTACATGATTGACATATTTAAAAATGAAAATAATTATTTTATAAATTGCATTTTTTGTCTTCTAGGAAAGAGCGCCTTGTGTATGTTGGGATCAGTCTGGAGAACATCATTCCCACACAAGTGAGATAACAAAACCACCATTTCATAATGCATGAATGGGTGATATTGTATAGTCAGTCCTGATCAGACTTTGACTGTGCATGTGTTTTTCTAGAAACCAAAATTACTCCTGAAATGAATAGGCTTCATTTTTCCATGCATCTGTTCAAACTTCTTTGCATTTTCTTCTGCCCATTTGTCTCCTGGTTTGTTGTCTGCCCACCATTTTACCATTAGCAGTTAAGCAGCACACAAAGAGGCACGTATTGGTATCTGAGAATGTATCTCATGATTCTCCACTATGGACCTTGGTGCTCTTGTTTGAATTGTAAGTGACTGAAGTCAAAATCCTCTTTAGTAATGATAGTGATCTCACACCGTCTTCCCAGGTGTCGAAAGCTTTGTTAAACATTTAATATACTGTAAGCTCACCACTGGAAACTCCCCTGAAAAGCTAAACATCCTGTAACTCCTATAAATCATTGGGATCAGGATTCCAACTTTAATGATAATGTCAAAGAACCTAATTGAGGGATCATTCAGCCTACTATTCCTCTGTTTAGGAAGAAATTGCATAATTTGTACCATAAGCCCATACAAGGATAATTGTTCAAATACCAACACCTTTTAAACTGTTTCATAGCTAACAATAGAGAACACAAGTGTGTATGTTATGTGTGCCTTTAACAGACATCTAGTTGCAATACTGCTACAAAATTCAGTATCTTATGGTAAAACGCCCTTCTAATCGCAGATTCCTCACCTTTAGAATAAACCAGGGGGCCAGACTGGATCCAGAGAATTTTTTCAGCAAGGTTCAGTCCGCGATGACTCTTTACCACCCAGAAAGTGATGAAGCGGAGTTGCATATAAGTTCCACCCCTGTGCGCTGACGTCAGTTCCTTTGTTTCTATCCCCTTCAGCATGGATCTCGAGCTTCACTTCCACGTGTTGGTTTGCCGACAACTTCAAAACATTTTCAGTAAATGTGCTAGTGACCATTCCGCCCTGAAAAGGGCAGGATTCAAGCTCTGTCGTAACTGGAGGAAGCAGATGACGGTTATGGACCTGCACAGAATGTGCCTTTGATGCTTGTTACCCTGTTACAACATGAAGTTGGCTATAAGTATTCCTCTATGACCCAGAAGGAAATCAGCGAGCTGCAGATCATAAGAGAAGGTCTCAGTAAAAAAACTAAAACAAAACCTGATCCAGGGGCCTTTTACTATCCTGTTCAAGGAGTCGGTCAAGCATGAAGTCCCGTTCTCACTGGAAGTCCTCTGATAAGTTGAAGATGCAACATAAGTGCAAGATGGCCAGGTGGGACTCAACCCCATCCCACCGCTCAAAATCAGGCAAGAGAGAATTATTTAAAAGGTCATACAAGCATCTTCGGACTACAGTATGGCCCTACAGTGAATCCAAGCGCACTCCAAATTTCCTGCGCTGTTGACCCCATAGGAAAATTTTGCTTCAAAGAGGCCATGTTGCAGCTCTTTCAGGTGCCTCTGGCTCCCTTTAGCACATCTTCGGGACCTTCCGACCCTCGAGGAGCTTCAGTTGGACTTCATCTGGTGGGCCTTTCCTTGGTGCCAAATGACCTTGTGGAAACCTTGCCTATTCTGGCGCTGGTCCATGCTTCCACTCGGCCTCAAGTGTAATGCCATTCCCTGCCATGCCAGTGCATGACCCTTGCAGTGCATGCCCCTTGCATGCCAGTGCCTATGCTGACTCTGCGGGCCCAGTGCCTGATCCCAACATCAGTAACTTACCCCAAACATTTGGATTGCTCCAGGCCTATGCCATAATATGAGATCCCAACCGTGCAACCAGTCAATTTACATCCAGACTCTAATCCTTGACCTCTGCCTCTGTGCCCATGGTATCAGAGAGCAGAGGTTTTGTTTGGATCTGACTCTACATGGTTCAGATTTACAAAATGTTATCCTTGACACTTATGATAACAAGTTGGACAACCTGCTCCCCCTTCTCTCTACTGGTGCTGGACCTGGACTTAAAATATATATCAGTGGGCTAGATACTTCCCCCAGAAACTGAACTGAACTCTCTACCTGGGCCACCAACCCAAGAAAGAGACAGATGGGTGTTACAGACCGTTAGGAGGAGCTAAGCCCTGCCTTTTATTTCCACCTCCTCCCCCACCCTTTTCCCTAAACCTCATAGATACTTCCAGCACACCATTCTGCATTCTTGTTGCGAAAAGTAAACCTTATGCTGGCAACAAGGGTAATTGAACATGTGCCGGTGTCAGAGGGGCGCTATGCACATATTACCAAAGAAAGACCGAGGCCTCAGGCCTGCACTGAACTTCTGTCCATTGACTTTTCTTCAGAAAGACAAACTCTAAATGCTCACCCTGTCTCAGATTAATTCTGCTCTACACCATCAGTGGTGCCTCTTGACTTGCAGTATGTGCCTCCAGTGGAAGTTAGTTCCACAATAACCTTTCGGAGCTTCTGGCGATCCATGTGGCCCTGAAAGCCTTTCTGCCATCCATTAAGGGATGCAGGTCCTCACAGGCAACATGGCCGGCATTTAGAACTACAACAAACAAAGTGGAGTGGGGTCCTGTGCTACGAGGCTGTAAGTCTACGGAAGTGGTTAGACTAACAGAGTATCTTTCTGGTGGCCAACCATCTGGCAGGGTCTCTGAATTCTGAGCAGACAAGTTGAGCAGACATCAGCTGGCAGATCAGGAGTGCCATCTCCACCTCCATGTGGCAAGTGACTCCTTCAGCCAGTGGGGTATGCCCTGCCTAGATCAATTTGCCACAGCCGGAACTAGCATTGTCGGCTGTACTGCACATTGGAATTTCCTTGAGAAAAGTCACTAGGAGTTTGGTTCTGACTGCAGTTCTCCTGTATGCGTTCCCACATCTGCCTCAAGTTCTGAGAAAAGTAAGGTCAGACTTAGCACAAGTCATCTTATTAGCCCCTGTCTAGCCCAGAGCATCTGAGCCTGAGCGTTTACCCTCTGATCCTTCTGCCACTTCGGGAGGACTTCTTGTCTTAGCAACATAGTAGGATTCCTGCAATCCGAGTAGCTGCAACCTACATCTCTATTCTTGGAGATTGAAGGGTGAAAGCTGAATGCGTTCTATCTGCTGGGTGCGGTATACACTGTTTTCCTTGCAGCTCATTCCCCTTCATCCTTTCAACGAAGTCCATCAACACTGGACACTGTGAGAAGTCTGTTGCCTATTGTCATGCTCCTCATACCAACCCTCTGCAGACCAAACCTTCAGATATGTTATTTTTGTTAGTCGTTGGCCCAGTGGGAACAGCTAAGAGTGATCTATTAGGCCTTTCAGCCTTTTTCTGTTTACTTTATCTATCATCTTTATTTAAATCAAATCACCTGTTGTGATATTTAAGGTCTGACTCACATGTTTCCACCCAAAATCATTGGTATTGCCGCAGAAGGGACTTAAACTTCATGCCACAATGTCTTATGTGCACGCCTTTTGTACATGAGACATAGATGATCACTTAGACTGCTTATGCTCAGGCTAGTATTCCTTATTGCCATCTCCTCTGCACACCACATGAGTAAATTGCAGACACTCTCTATCTGTGGGCAAGTTAGTGCTGAGAAACAGAGTGGCCTTGCCCATAGTCATAACGTTTTTCCATGTTGGACAATTTATCTCTCTGAGGAGAGGTTCCATCAGCTCGACTCCAAAAGTGTGTTGAGGTTTTACACTGGCCACACAAAAGACCATTGTAGGATTCTCTGGAATAAAGAATGGAGAAGCAGTGCAGAAAAGGACCCTATTAAGATGAATAGTCTCTGCATCAGAACCTGCTATACAAGAAGCAACCCCTTGAATGCCTGTGGACTCATTATACCAGGCCCAATGCTACTACAATGGCATTGGCCAGGGTGGGAGGGGGCGATGCCAGTTCTAGACATCTGTCTTCCAGAAACACTGCATTGTCTGGTAAGTCAGTATTCTGCCTTCAAGCTGAACAAAACAGTAACTAATTTTGAGTACAAGACCGGTTACATCAAGGATAGATTAGAAGCAACACAAGGTTAAAAAAAGGTCTGGCTAAGAGAGCAGAGATTTTTGAAAACTCCATCCTTTGAAACCAAATCTGGGTTTTGAGGCTTCTGGCAAGAGTGGACGAGAAAGATCACTCTGCTCGAGGCATGTGTGCTGTAGATACACATGCTTTGCATTCTCCTGCCATCTAGTGTTGGGTCTGGATGTTTGCAAGTTTTTTTTTTTTGAAGGAGTCTTTTCCAGTCACAAGGTAAGATGACTCCTCCTTTCGGTGATAGTGCGCAAGGGCATCAACTTCATTGTTAGATTGTTTTCTTTCCGCCATCGGGTTCAGATGTGTATTGCTGCGCTCCGGTTCAAAACCGTCCTTCGGGTTCCCCTTGGTGCGCAATCTACTGTATCCTCGACTGTATTGTTATCATACGCGTTTCCCTATTCTCCGCATATCGAATCCATCGTAAAACTCTCCATCTTCGGTCGAAAACATCGTGGGCGGCCTTCTGCCGATGGAACAGACTCTGTTTCAGTTTTGTCCTCTGTGCCACTCCAAGTACCCTTGCACCGATCTACATAAAGTCTGTTTGTAACTTGTGTCCCTCACCGGAGCACAAGGAAGAGGATTGTGAGGCCTGTCGGTCGTTCCGATTGAAAAAGACTGTATGGGATCGTCGGGCTCGATCAAGAGAAATGCAGCAGATATCTTCGAAGAAGAATCCGAACATGAAGAGGTCGAAGCGTCGGCAGCGGAAGAGGAAGAAGCATTCTCTCTCCCAGAATTGATTCCGAGCTAGAGATTGATTTGGAATCCGAAGACGTTCCACTGGGACAGGGTGCCATGAGTACTAATGCCCCTTTACCCCACAAACTCTCTTCGACCAAACATAAGGCTTCAGCACCAGCTCTGCCTTGGGCCTTGGTTGGCACTGAGATGTTTCTGACTCCCCGCCCTCGGGCAAGGCACCAAAGCAACTAGTCAAACCTTTCGGCTCGGGATCGTATCAAGAAAGGCCGTCTTCAGAACCTTCCGCTCCGAGAGACAAGTCCGGTTCAGAACCAAAACCTTCAGCTTCGAAGGATAAAATAGACAAGTCGGGTTCGGCACCGAAACCTTCGCGCTGAAATCAAAAGAGGGCCTTCCAAAGCCTCCGTAACCTATCTCGGGCCTTATGAAAGAGAAATTAGACTCTAAGCAGAAGAAAATGTACATTAATCCAGATATTGGACATATTTTGGCAAAAAAACCTTCCAAAAAGAAAGTTAGTTCAGAGGACACTAGGTATAAAATTCCTCTCAAGAAAAGGGAGGACATGGATACAAGCCCTATTCATCCTAATCCGCAATCTGTCAAGAATTCCTGTCATGCGAGGGGAGGAAAACGGTAACCAGCGAAAACGGACTACATCTCCCAGGATGCTTAGCGGTTGAGAGGTTATGTAAACAGGAGAGCTGTTACATAACTCAAGGAAAACACGCCCTTATGTAAACAGGAGAGCTGTTACATAACTCAAGGAAAACACGACCTTATGTAAACAGGAGAGCTGTTACATAACTCAAGGAAAACACGCCCTTATGTAAACAGGAGAGCTGTTACATAACTCAAGGAAAACACGCCCTATAAAGGGAGGAACCGGGAGGTACAACGCTGTCGGATATTGTGTTTACACCGACGTACCTGCTTAGTGAAGAGCAGTGTTCCGGAGTGGTGCTCCAGTAAGGCAAGAACGGAGGTAGGTCGAGTCGTTACTCCCTGGGCCGTGTCTTGCCCCATCGTCACCTGTGAAGGACCCGGAAGCTCTACCGGATAATCATTGAGCTTCGCTTTTTGACTCGGCTGAGTCAAAGCGCAGTGGCGCTTTTGCTGGTTGGAGTCGTAACTCCCAGCCCGACCAGAGATACAGGGACTGCCAGCTGTAACGCACACCAGGAGGTGTTTGCCGCGTTACAGACTCGGAAGTCCACGGGATCGATCGAGCGGCTGCTCTCGGTTCAGTCTTCTTTGCTTGTGATTGGGGTATCGGTGACGTATCACCAGGAGGTGACTCCGCGTCCCGGTGCAGTCTGAGGAAGAGGTTGAGCGGCTGCTCCCTTCAGGTAGAGACCCCGGCTGGGTGTTTCCCTGACTCCTCGATTCTCCCCAACACTCTTCGTGCCCCTCACAGCCTACCGATTGGCATTGTCGGCCATTTCATTTCTGCCCTCTGTTGGCATACGCCGGGATCGGCGTATATGCAGAGGACGGTTAGGACCATCCGTGCTGTGGGCTGGTAACGTACTTAGCCTGGAGGATTCCAGTGACTATAACCTTTGTTTATTCCTTGTATTATTTTTGCCTTCATTAAAATAACTAAACCTTCACAAGTGGTTGCGTTCTCATTATCGTGTCTGTTAAACGATCCTGAGACGTTCAGGGCGTTACACAATACCCTCCACCTCAACCATCTTCACTACTACCACAATTGCCAGGCTCAGATCCTCTACATATAACACCTCAGGGGTTTCCTCATACACAGCCTGATATAGGGGATGATGGCGATAACAATAGCCATTTACCGATAGATCCATGGGATGACTATAATATTGATCCACCCATAGATCATGATCCAGATTTATACCCCGCAAATCCATCACCTCCAGATGATAATGTAGCTTTTGTAGTAGGGGATCTCTGTGTATAGTTATAATCTAGTGAATAGTCCCGCCCATGTGCGTGGACCCCGGAGCAATAAAAATAATCTCTTAAGTTGTCAAGTCATGCAGACCTGCATCTACACTTAAGAGAGAATTCAAAGACAGATAATGCAGCCTATATCCACAGGCTACACTGTCCAGTACTTCAACTAGAAAATTCCACCAACATCCACAAACAGCACTGCCTGCCCAGCTTTTTCCACAGAGAAAAACCTGCCTCTACCAGCAAAAGCCTCTGGAATGATAAAGAGGGAGGAATGGACAGACAAGCCCCATAGGATGCCATTATGTGGCTCAGAACAGGATACTGTGCCTTTAAGAAAACTTTCCAGAACTTTTCCAGTATCCCAGAATGCACAGCAGGTCCCTTTTACTTTCAGTTCTTTTTTCCGGCTCCTTTATTTGGATTTGTTCACTTTTCAAGTGCTTATTCAGTACCTTGTTGCCTTCCTTCTTGTGTGTGCTCTGTGTTGTCAACATGCCTGGCTTGTTTGACAAGTGCCCAGAGTGCGAGAGAAAGAAGGCCAGGTCGGACCCACACAGGGTGTGCATCGTCTGCCTTCCCCAGTCCCATGTTCCAGAGGAGTGTGACATTTGCCAATCTTTCTCAGCCAGGACCCTGAGAGAAAGGATGAAGATCAGGCTCCTAGGCCTGGAGGACAGAAGGCTGAGGGCACAAGGTGGGTCAGGACGGGCTGATTCTGCCCATGCTGAGGCCCCTGGGGGGCTCCCCAGGGGCAGGAAGCCCAGCAAACGTCCCCATTCTCCGTCTGCGTCGAGGGGGATGGCTGCAGTCTGTTCCCCGTCTCAGGGCTCTGGGGAGAAACGGCGTCGACGTGCGACGTCGAGGGAGGTGAGCAGTCCGCCGTCGACGACAGCGTCATCTTCGTCGACGCCGTCGCCTTCTCCGTCGAGTCATCGGCGTCGAGAACAGTCCCGGCGTAGGCGCTCGCCGTCGAGGCGAGGTCGCCGTTCGCCGTCGGCAAAGAGGAGAAGGTCACCGTCGAGGGGATCCCCGATGTCGAGGACCTGTCACAGGCGTTCGCCGTCGAGGAGGCGTTCGCCGTCGAGGAGGCGTTCGCCGTCAAGGAGGCGTTCGTCGACACCGAGGCAGCGCAGGAGGAGTCCTGACGCCGGGAGTCCCTCGGGGTCACAAGGGAAGAGAACGGAGTCACCGGGCTCGGTGTACTCAGTGGTGTATACACCTCCTAAGCCGAGGTCGCCACCCTTTCCTCCTTTGCCAAGGGTGCCCTCACCACGGATCCCTATGCCACCGCCTCCACCTCCTCCTCCTCCTCCTCCTCCTCCTCCTCCGCCTCCTCCTCCTCCTCCTCCTCCTCCTCATACCATTCCGCCTCATACACCGTCGGGCCCACCTGTGGCCCCGCCACGGTCGGTGTCGTTGCCTAGGTATCCGACGCCGCCGAAGAGAACTCCGAGGCCGCGGCACCAGGTTAAGCCCAGATCACGCTCCCGCTCCGGACGGAGAGGAAGATCACGGAGCCGTGGACGGTCGTCATCGACATCTGGGCGACGCCGCAGGAGGCGCAGAGCCAGATCCCGCACCCAATCGTCTGCCAGGGACTACTCGCCGACGCTGTCGGACTCGCCAGGGACGGGAGTATCGCCTGTCGACGATATAGTCTCCTTCCAGGAGGTGCTACTGAGGGGTGCGGCCAAGCTATGGATCACGGTGGCGGTGCCAACACCTATGACGTCCGTGATCTTGGAGACGCGGCACAAGAAGCACCTGCCTCGCCCCCTGCTGCCACTAGTGCCGGGATTGGTGGAGCCCGCTACGGAGTTGTTCCTCACTCCGGCGGTGACAAAACCAGCCCCCTCAAGGCTCCTGAAGAAGTATTGGGCACCGGAATCGGACCCTACCTTTCTGAGGATGGACCCGAAACCGGACTCGGTCATTGTGACGGCGACAAGGAAGCAGCATGCTACCACTCCTTCCTCGACAGTGCCGCCTGATAAGGATAGCCGTTGGCTGGACTCGGCGGGCAGAAAGGTCTGTGGGACGGCTTCTACCACCATGAGGCGGCAAGTGCCGGGGCTCTGTTGGGGCGCTACGACCGTGCCCTATGAGAGTCTCTCCAGCAGTACGCGGAGCTGCTGCCTCGCGACAAAAAGGAGGACTTTCTAGAGACTTTGCGTGAGGGGATGCTGGTGTCAAATCAGATTATCAGCGCGGCGGCGGATGTGTCTCTGTTAGCGGCACATGGATATTGTCATGGCATCAACCAACGGCGTCACGCTTGGCTTCGCCTTACCTCACTCAAACCGGAGGCACAACAAAGAGTGGCCGACCTGCCTTTCTCGGGGGAACCCTGTTCGGCCAGCATGCGGACGACGAAATGGCCCGCATGAAGACGGAGGCAGAGACCCTGACGGCTGTCGGGTTAGAGAAGCCTGAGAAGAAAAAGCGCCCGTTCCAGAGACGGTTTGGGGCTGCAGGCAGAGGGCGTGGGCAGGCCTCTGGACAGCAGCAACAACAGCAGCAGCAGTTCCGGAAACCCTTCCAGAAGCGCCAGAAGGGTAGAGGAGGCCAGCAGTCCGCTACAGCGACCAAGGGCCCGGCTGGGTCTCGGCCCTGAGCGATTACTTCCCCTGCAACCGTTACCCACTCCAGTGGGGGGAAGCGTTCAATCTTTTCTGGCAGAGTGGAGAAAAATTACTCAGGACAAGTGGGTGCTGAAGATTGTTTGCAATGGATACAGTCTTCGGTTCATCAGCCCGCCTCCAGCGATTCCGCCGGTAAGCTCACAGTATCAACTGCGAGAGCTCCAGGCGGAGGCAGACATCCTGTTGAGGAAAAAGGCGGTGGAAGACGTACCTCTGTCTCAAAGGGGAAGAGGTATGTACTCTCGGTTCTTCCTGGTTCGCAAGAAGGACCAGAACGAGTTCAGGCCCATTCTGGATTTGCGGCAAGCAAACAAAAGGATTCGCAGAGCGAAATTCCGCATGCTATCGTTGCATCAGATTTACCCTCAGCTGCAACGGGGAGACTGGCTCTGTGCCATAGACCTACAGGATGCGTACTTCCATGTGCCCATTGCACAGAAGCACAGGAAGTTCCTGCGATTCCAAGTCGGCGCCAATCATTATCAATACACAGTACTGCCATTTGGGCTAAAGTCTGCGCCCAGGACCTTCTCGAAGTGCATGGCAGTGGTAGCTGCACACCTGCGGAGGAACAAGGTGTTTGTGTACCCGTACCTGGACGATTGGTTGATCAAGGCCTTCTCCTTCGTGGAAGCACAAGCGCACTTCCAGAAGATGTGCGTTCTCTTGAACAGCTGGGGTTGCACGTCAACATGTCCAAGTGAGTCCCGACTCCGGTCCAGTGCATACAGTACTTGGGGGCCTCCATCAATACGCTGTCAGCAAGCGTGTCTCCTTCGGAGGAGAGACGGTTATCACTCCTTCGGAAGGCTCAGGCTCTTATGACCGCTCCATCGACGACAGTACGGAAGGTGTCTTCGCTGCTGGGATCGATGGCCTCATGTATCTTCCTCGCGCCTCACGCCCGACTGCACATGAGACCACTGCAGGAGTGCTTGGAGGATCAGTGGGATCAGAGGACAGGTTCTTGGGACGACAAGATACGGCTGTCTCTGCATGCTCTTCAGTCGCTGAAGTGGTGGTGTTCGGCGGAAAATCTCCTCAGGGGGGTTCCCTTCCACAAGGACATTCCCACGAAGAGTATCGTGACGGATGCGTCTCTCCAAGGCTGGGGAGCGCATTCCGGAGACTTACAGATACAAGGAAAGTGGTCCCCGTTGGAGTCGACGTACCACATCAATTTCCTGGAACTCAGAGCCGTTTACTTGGCATTGAAGGCCTTCCATCCGTCCTTCCAGACCAACTCGCTGCTTGTACAGACGGACAATACAACCATGATGTATTACATCAACAAGCAGGGGTGTCGAGATCACGCACTCTGTCGCAGGAGGCGCAGTCGATCTGGCACTGGCTTCTGGCCCGAGGACTGACGATTACGGCCACGCATCTGCCAGGTGTGCAGAATGTTCAGGCGGACGCACAGAGCAGACTGATTCAGGAAAACCACGAATGGGTCATAAACGACGAAGTACTAGTAGAAGTCTTCGCAAGGTGGGGGACTCCAGGCGTAGATCTGTTCGCCACCGCCGAAAACAACAAATGCCGAGACTTCGCATCCAGGTACTGCCAGCGGGGGACGCTGGGGAATGCGCTATGGATCGACTGGTCGAACAGCTTTCTGTACGCTTTTCCACCCATTCCCCTGATTCCGGCGGTGCTCATCAAGCAGTCTCAGTCCGGGGCGCGGATGATGCTGATTGCCCCGGAATGGCCCAGACAGTTGTGGTTCACGGACCTGCTTCACCGGTCTCTCCTTCCTCACATACGGCTGCCGTGCAGGCCGGACCTTCTCACGAAGTTCGGGGGGCAGTTGGTGCACCCCAACCTCTCGTCCTTGAGTTTGGCGGCATGGCTCCTGAGATAGTGCAATATGGCCATTTGAATCTACCGGCAGATTGTATGGATATACTGAATGAGGCTAAGCGACCTTCCACTAGGACGTCCTATGCTTACAAGTGGAAGAGATTCTGCATCTGGTGCAAGTCCAAGCACTTTGACCCGACGACATGCAAGGAAGATGTCATCCTTCCGTACCTTTTGCATTTGGCGCAGTCTGGCCTTAATTTCCATTCCATTAAGGTTCATCTCGCTGCTTTGACTGCTTACAGGAAATGCCCTTCACAGACTTCCTTCTTTCAGATCCCTGTGATCAAGGATTTTTTGGAAGGCTTGAAGAAAGGGTTCCCTCCTGTCAGACTTCCCTCGCCTTCATGGGAATTGAATGTGGTGCTGTCCAGATTGATGAAGGAGCCTTTTGAACCTATTCACAAGGCTTCGTTGCAGCACCTGTCTTGGAAGGCGGCGTTCCTAATGGCCATTACATCGGCCCGCAGGGTTAGTGAACTTCAGGCGTTGTGTTGCCAAGAACCTTATACGGTATTTCATGCTGCTAAGGTTGTTATGCGTACTCACCCTAAATTTCTTCCTAAGGTTATATCTGATTTTCATGTCAACCAGACCATAACTTTACCTACGTTTTTTCAGAATCCCTCTTCTCCAGCGGAAAGGTCTCTACATTCCCTGGACGTTAGGAGGGTGTTGAAGTTTTATCTTGATAAGACCAAAGATATTCGTAGGTCAGACCAATTGTTTATCAATTATGGATCAGTCAGGACCGGTCTTGCTACCTCCAAACAGTCCATCTCTCGGTGGATTGTGTCCTGTATACAATTGTGTTACCAAAAGGCTAATAAGACCTTAGGGGGTAAACCTAAGGCTCATTCCACCAGGGGCAAAGCTGCCACGACTGCTTTGCTGCGTAATGTTCCGATTGCAGAAATCTGCAAGGCGGCCACTTGGCGGTCGGTCCATACCTTTGCTGAGCATTACTGTCTGGACACGGATGCCAGGGCAGATGCTCAGGTTGGGCATGCTTCGCTGCGAAATTTGTTCGCACAGTAGTGGTATTATTTTGTGGTCTTCTCCACCGCCGTTTTGGTGTGGGGATGGGCTTGCCATTCTATTCACTAGATTATGACTATACACAGAGATCCCCTACTACAGAAGGAGTAGTTTCTTTTCTGTAACTCCAGTTCTGTAGTAGGGGTATCTCTGTTATAGTCATAAGCGCCCGCCCTCCTCCCTGGTGGAGAGATAAATGTTAATGTAAGGAATGCTGCAGGTCTGGCGTGTTACACCTTCAAAAAGAACTGAAAGTAAAAGGGACCTGCTGTGCATTCTGGGATACTGGAAAAGTTTTGGAAAGTTTTCTTAAAGGCACAGTATCCTGTTCTGAGCCACATAATGGCAGCCTATGGGGCTTGTCTGTCCATTCCTCCCTCTCTATCATTCAAGAGGCTTTTGCTGGTAGAGGCAGGTTTTTCTCTGTGGAAAAAGCTGGGCAGGCAGTGCTGTTTGTGGATGTTGGTGGAATTTTCTAGTTGAAGTACTGGACAGTGTAGCCTGTGGATATAGGCTGCATTATCTGTCTTTTAATCCTCTCTTAAGTGTAGATGCAGGTCTGCATGGCTTGACAATTTAAGAGATTATTTTTATTGCTCTGGGGTCCACGCACATGGGCGGGACTATTCACTAGATTATGACTATAACAGAGATACCCCTACTACAGAACTGGAGTTACAGAAAAGAAACGACTCCTTATCAATAGCTGATTTTAAGAGCAGCAGCCTATCATGGGGTTTCATTATACAAAAAGTCTTTAGAAGAAGACTTCTTATTTGAAATGCTAGCGTCAACACAAAGGACAAGTCCGAGTCTTCCTATGTTAAAGGGAATGATGAGACATGCTGATGAAATGTTTAAGGACCCTCTTCGTGCCCGCATTCTAACACCTAGGGTTGACCAATAATACAAATCCCCACCATCTGATCCCATTTTTTATTATGGGAGTTGCCTTTAGACAAACTAGTAGTCTCTAATGCTTGTAAGAGGGCAAACTCACAGACCTCTGCAGATGTACCTCCCCCAGACAAAGTCTAAATTGATTGATGCATCGGGTAAAAGGGTGGCTGCTCAAGCCCCTAATCACTGGTGTATTGCCAACACGTAGGGCTTACTAGCTAGATATGACAGGACACACTGGGATGAGATTGAAGACCTACTTCAATACCTCCCAGAAGAGCACAAGAAGAAGGTGCAGGAGTTAGTTCAAGAAGGCAAACTCATATTTAATTCCTCCATTAGATGTGCTTTAGATGCGGCTGACACTGCAGCAAGGGGAATTAACACCAGCGTTCTCCTACGAGAACATGCTTGGTTAGAATTTCAAGGTTTAAACCTGATGTTCAGCGGTCTATTTTAAATACCCCTTTTAATGAACATCTATTTGGACCTCAAGTAGATGAGGCCCTAGAAAAAATGAACAAGCATTGGCATAGCCAATAGGTCTCGCTTTTGGGACCTTATGTGTTTATTTAGAAGTGTTGGCTATGTTGTAGAGTATTGTGGCTGATGTGTTTTATGTAGAAAAGTAGTAATAAAAAGTGTCCTATGTGGTAGTTAGTGGTATTATGTGTAGTGTATTGATGTTGCATTGAGTATAGTGTAATTATGTGGTGTGTTATTATGTGGTACTGAGTGTTATGTGTATCTATATTTATTGAGTGTAGTTTTAAATTTGTGGTGTGTTATGTGGCACTGAGTGATATTATGTGGATTGTATTAATGTTGTATTGATTTGAGTGTAATTATGTGGTATGTAATTATGTGTTATTGAGTGGTATTATGTGGGGTGTATGTTACATTTAGTAGAGTGTAATTATGTGGTATGTAATTATGTGGCGGTGAGTGGTATTATTTGGAGTGTATGTCGTATTGAGTGTAGTATAATTATGGAGCATATAATTATGTGGCATTGAGTTGTATTATGCGGAGTGATTTTGTGTTGCATTGAGGAGAGTGTAAATATGTGGCACTGATTTGTTTTATGTGTAGTGTATTTATGTTGCTTTGAGTAGAGTGTAATTGTGTTGCATGTCATTTTGTGTTAGTAAGTGGTATTATTTGGAGTGTATATTGCATTTAGTAGAGTGTAATTATGTGGTTTAATTATGTGGTTTTGACTTATGTGTAGTGCATTTATATTATATTGAGTAGAGTGTAATTATGTGTTATGTATTTATGCGGCAGTGAGTTGTAATATGTGGGGTATGTGTTGGATTTAGTATAATATAATTATGTGGTATTGCATGCTATTTTGTGTTGTATAGAGGATATTGTAATTATGTGGTTTTTAATTATGTGGCATTGATTGGTATTATGTGGAGTGTATTTATGTTGCAATGAGTAGAGTGTAAGTATGTGGCATGTGATTATGTGTAGTTAGTGGTATTATGTGGAGTGTATGTTGCATTTAGTAGTGTTTTATTATGTGGTGTGATTATGTGGTTTTGAGTGGTGTTATGTGGAGTGTTTTTATATTGTATTGCATAAAATGTAACTATGTGGCGTGTTATTATTTGATAGTGATTGATATAATGTTGTTTGTATTTATGTTGTATTGAGTAGAGTGTGAAAGATTGCAGTGTCTGTGGCGTAGTCAGTCAGATATATACATGTCCGTATAGGTTTACACACGCAAACATACACTGTCACAGAAACAAACAGGCGCGCGCACAGACACAGGGTAGCTTATGTGAACATACTGCAAAGTACACACACTCGGACATAAATCCACAGACACACAAAAACAAGCACAGAGAGATATTCACTGCTCCAGTCGTACAAAAACAGACATTAACGCACACACAGTAGAACACACATACACACGCACGCATGCCCACACACAGACATACTCACACGCACTGACAAAAAATGCAAGCCAGAACTATTGACTTTGTCAATCCTTGTTTTCCCGCTTCTTCCGCACAGACACAGCTTGTGAATGAGTCATGCACTCCGGTCTGTGCTGGCTAACCGATAAGCGTGCTAATACGGCACTACTCTTAGTACAGGCATTGTCTTGGCGAATCACTCATTCTCCCCGTGTTAATGATTAAATGCCGGTGCTGAGCACCGGTAACCACCGGCTCAAGGACCAGTGTTGTTCTTTGGGGCACTGTCACTGAGGTACAGCGTCAGTCTAATAGCACAATAGCACAGTCAGCATCGCACTAGGTCTGCGCATAACCATCGCTGACACACAATTTGCATTTCCTTGGCGTATAATTTAACAAACACTGCCGCACAACTAATCCTCAATTGCGCTATATAAAACTTCGGCGAAAAAAAATGCTTGTGAAAGATTGCAGTGTCTGTGGCATAGTCAGTCAGATATCAAACCTAATGTGAGACTGACTCACTGGTTCTTTGCGGCCTCTAATTGGCACTGGTCTATGGCCCAGTCTCCCGATTCCTATAAACTACAATTCACCCCTTGGTTAATATGCTCATCAGGTAAGTTTTCAATTGCAAAGATTCTCGTTTGATACATTAAATACAACACCCTGGATCATCGCGGACAGAGAGAAAACATTGTTGAACCTATAGAACAAATCGAAGAAAAAAAAAAACCCTCTCTCCGTAGGCCGTGGGTTAACAAGTGGGAGGGGTGTGGGGAGTGCGGCTGAGAGCACACACAGCGTTTCCTTTGCGGAAGCGAGCAGGGGCACCATCTGTTTCAAAGTTAATTACAAACAGATGGCTTCAAAGCTCGCTCCCGCAAGGGAATCGCCAAACGTGCACACGTTGCCATTGAAAGCAATGCAAAGCATGCACATTTTTGGCAGAAAAAGTGAATCGATTCCTAAAGGCGAGACCTAAAAAGGACACATACGTGGCAAAGTCCATAGGAGTGCTTTAGTCCCCATCAAACAGAGGCCCCTTTCGCCGCTCAGACCCTAATGCTTCCTCCTACAAATCAAAATCAAAGCCCTCTCCCTCTAGATGTTTCTGTAAAGGAGGGTACAGAGGAAACGGTTTCAATGGTAGGGGTAAGAGCACACCAACACGTATCTCCCTTTCCCCCAATAAGCAGTGACTTGCCTACATTTCCCCCTGATCATTTAACACCTGTCGGGGTAAGACTATATCAACTTTTCCCCATTTGGTAGTCGATAACCTCAGACACATGGGATACTAGACATTATCCGACATGGTTATTGCCTGGAGCTCACCAGCAATCCTCCCAATATCCTACCTTGCACTCACAAACTCATCAGAGCACCTACAGCTCCTCAAACAAGAGGTACATGCTCTTTTAACAAAGGGAGCCATAGAACCAGTTATATTACGGCACCAAGGTTCAGGAGTTTACTCTATTCTTTGTAATCCCCAAAAAGAACGTCTCTTTAAGACCAAATTTGGACCCAAGAATGTTAAACCTGTACATACTGTCAGAACATTTCCACATGGTTACGCTTCAACAAGTGCTTTCACTTTTACAGCAACACGATTTTATGTCCACACTGGACTTAAAAGGCGCTTACTTTCACCTTCGGTTCATCCACCACATCGCAAATATCTCAGATTTGTGATAGCAGGAAAACCCTATCAGTGCAAAGTATTCCCATTCGGGGTGATTACTGCTCCCAGAGTGTTCACAAAATGTCACCAAATGTCTAGCAGTAGTGGCAGCTCATCTCAGAAGACAACCAATTCATGTCTTCCCATACCTTGATGATTTGCTCGTCAAAGCCAGGACACACCAAAAATGTTTACGACACACACAGACTACATTAAACCTACTCCACCAATTGGGTTTTACGGTCAATTCGCAAAAGTCTCATCTTCAGCCTCTGCAGTCGTAGAATCTAGGAGCGACTCTAAACACTTACTCAGCTCTAGCCTCTCCCAATGCAGCCAGTATTTGAAATATTAAAACTCTGTTACTACAGTTTCAGACCAACCAATACCTAAGAGTCAGGACTTTCATGCAACTGCTAGAAATGATGGCATAATGCATTGCAATAGTGCCTCATGCAAGATTACACATTCGTCCCCTTCAAGAATGCTTAGCACGTCAGTGCAATCAGTCACAGGGTCAATTAACAGATCTAGTGTTGGTAGACCGCCTCACCCATCGCTCTCTGCAGTGGTGGAACACACAAAACTTATCAAAAGGGCGGCCCTTCATAGACCCTGTTCCATAGATCTTACTAACAGCAGATGCATCTCTCACAGGTTGGGGTGCCCATCTCCACAATTTCACAATTAAGGGTCTGTGGGACAACAAGTACAAACGTCTCAACATTAACAATCAAGAGCTTCTAGCTGTTTATCTAACACTGAAAGCTTTTCAGTCTCACCTCATAGGGAAAGCTGTCTTAGTCTGCACAGACAATATAACAGCAATGTGCTATGTGCAAAAACAGGGGGACCCACTCTCGGCAACTGTCACGCCTCTCTCAGACCATTTGGCGTTGGGCAATACTTCACAAAATTCATCTTCTGGCAGAGCACGTCCCAGGAGTGAACAATCAAATTGCCGACCTCCTCAGCAGGATGCGACAACAAATACACGAGTTGGAACTTCAACCTCAGGTTCTCCTTCCATACTTTCAAGCATGGGGATTCCCACAAATGGACCTGTTTGCCACAGTGGACAATTCTAAATGCCCAGACTTCGCCTCCAGGTTCCCACACCCTCTATCCAAAGGCAGTTCCCTATGGATGAATTGGTCAGGGATATTTGCCTATGCTTTTCCGCCTCTCCTTCTCCTTCAATTTTTGGTTCGGAAACCTAGGCAGACATCTCTCACACTGATTTTAGTGGCTCCCACATGGGCCTGTCAACCGTGGTTCACCACTCTCTTGGAAGGATCAGTGGTTTCACGTGAAAAACTGCATCTCTATTCCAACCCTTTGACTCAGAACAATGGAGAAATCAGACACCCAAACCCCAAGGAGCTCAATCTAGGGATTTGGCTCCTGAAGTCATCGAGTTTGGATACTTAAATTTGCCACCAGATTGTATGACTTTTCTTAAAGAAGCAAGAAAGCCTACCACCAGAACATGTTATGCGGCAAAATGGATAAGATTTGTTGTATATTGTAACAACAACAATATTGTTCTGCTAGAGGCCTCTATCCAAAATATTATTTGTTACCTGTTGCATCTACAGCGAGCTGGTCTAGCCTACACATCTATTTGATTGCACCTTGCGGTAGTAGCCGCATATTTGCAAAGCAGACAACATTTATCTTTGTTCAAGGTTCCAGTAATTAAAGCCTTAACGGAGGGCCTTAAAAGGGTAATACATCCCAGAGTACCTCCCGCACCAGTTTCGAATCTGAACATTGTGCTTAAAAGACTCATGGGGCCACCTTTTGAGCAGCTCTTCGCACCAACCCGAAATTCCTTCCAAAAGTGGATTCTGCTTTTCATATTAATCAATCAGTTGAGCTACCTGTGTTCTTCCCTGAACCTGATTTAATAGCAGAAAGAGCTCTTCACACATTTGATGTCAGAAAAGCGTTACTGTACTATACTGAAAGGACAAAAGATTTTTGTAAGACAAAGCAACTGCCGAATTTGGATGCCCCTGAACCCGGAGGACCTGCGCTGTCTTCACTGAAAAGACTTTGTGTCACGTGAGCACCGGATTTGCTCACCAACAGACTGGCTCCGACCAAATCAGCAAGTATGCACCACTCTGCAACAGACACCTCCGGCCCGAGTTTGAGTGGCCCAACTCCATGTGGAGGTCTTCCAGGTGATCCTGACCTGGTATTTAGTGATCCCTGCCTCAAGTCTCCTGACGCCTGGAGGACTTTCTGGAGGACCCCCCGACCGCGACAGGAGCCGGTAAGGAAAACCTGATGCCAAAAGACAACCCTACACCCGACGCCCCACGGCGTTGGGAGGCCCAACTGACAGTGTGCCGCTGTGGGTGCACTTTGTGTGCTAACTTGAACCCACCCTTTGCCCTGAGCTTAAGTCCAGGAGCCTTGCTCCCTCAACCTTGTGGCCTGCTCATGAGCAGCCACCAACCGGAGCTCCCTTAGACCTCATTGAATAACATTAAGCCTCACCACTCTACATCCAGCCTCCCTAGTGCCGCTGAGGGTGCTCTTGGAGTGCATCCTTGAACCTGGGGAACTCTTGTCCTAACGCCAACTCCCAAAACCAAGTAATTACCTGTAAATCAATACTTTAATTTCCTCCCATAGGATTTCCTTGACTGTTTTTTATTTAGGAAATGTCCCAGTGTGATAGCTAGGTATATCACAGTAAGTAGAAAAAGTAATCTGAAAAGTAATCTAAAAAGTAATCATACAGTAATTGCAAAGTAACTAAAAAGTAATTTCAACTGTACCTGAATAATTGACCTACCTGTATCTAAACCAATTACATACAACTACATCTAATTGTATTATTCCTGCAAAGTGTTATTTCACTTACCTGTACCAGGCCTTGCTTGGTTCTAGAAATAAAATACAACTAAATAATACTTTTATAAAATCAAATTGGTCTGAGTTCAGTCTTTGTGACATAATTTTTTGTCTGAGTGTGTACAATAAATGCTTAACGCTACCCTCGCTCGCCCGCACTAACACAGATATACAGTTAGACATAATCTACTTTTACCTATGCTTACCTTTTGGGATGTACTGGACTCTGTGTACACTATACCTTACTTTGGTAAAGTATATACAGTGCCAGATTCACACACCTCTTTCAAACTGTTTAGCCAGTTCACCCGAGCTGTTAAACAGCGCTAAAAACCAAGAGAGACCACTTCAAAACTCCACAAACAGTCTGCCGTTGATTAAAAAAAAAAAACATTTACACCCTGCAGCAAGTAGTTTGATTTCACCACATTTTATGTGGTGTGTGGTGTGAGGGAGGGGTAATTGTTATGCATTTGAGTTAAATTATCATGCTTGCAGTTCAATAAAATGTACTTTGCTCTGTACATGAGCATCAGCTACATTACACATTCATTTTTTTCAAGGAGATTAAATGATTTGCCCACAATCGCAGGATGTTGAGCTGACACCAAGACTTAAACCGTGTTCCCAAACCCGAAGTTGGCAGCTCTGTTTGCTACACCTCACCCTCTTCTCGTCTCTTTAGTGTGTTTTCTGGGACAGAGCCAAGAGCACAGAATTCCCTCCAGAAGCCTACCTGGCACTAAAGCCTCTTCATTTGTGTTGCTTTTTTGCATTTCCTAACTGCTGATTGATTGAGGAAACCGGTAATCACTGCCCTCTGTAACATGGTGAGCCACTGGGTCTGGTAAATACTGTGTAATGTCAGACAAGCCAAAGGGGTTGTAATTATGGCTTTTGTCCTGAGCGTTCGATACAACCAGGCTTATTATTTTAAGAATTTTGTTTAATTTCTATTGTATTCATTGTTTCTGTGTAGCAAAGCACAGCCAGACTGATGCTTCGGTGCACTCAGGGGACACTCATTAACATTTTGAGATGTAAATCGCCAAACACACAGCTATTAACATGTAGTGCTGTAAATGGGTTCTCTGTAGGGTTGTGTGGTGATATTCTGGCAAAGTTTGAATTCTGCTGCATGCTATAGGAGAATTTACAAAATATTAGGATCAATATCTGTCAAACACAAAAGGGCCGTTTTTCATGAAGTCTGCATTTGCTGTAACAGCAGAGAAGTCTTAAGCCACTCTTGGGTATTTGACAAAGAACATGGAATAGATGGTGCACTTTCTCATTTGAAAACCATGGCCTCCATTCCCCTTCCTTTGAAGACTGAACTCAACACCTTTTGGCAGATTTGCTTTCAGCAGCAGACGTATCTTGCTGCAAGTGCCAAGAAAGGCTTCTTGACACCTTTATTGTATAGCACTCCTTCGAACCATATCACATCTCTTTCAAACTATTTACCCAGTTCACCAAAGCTGTTTCACAGTGCTAACAACCAAGAGATCCCGCTTTAAAACTCCACAAACAGCCTGTATTGTTTGAAAAATCACAATTTACAGCTGGCAGCAAGTAGTTTGATTTCACCATGTTTTTTCTGGTTTGTGGTGTGAGGAAGGGGTAATTGTTATATGTTTATAATGAGTTAAATTCTCATGCTTGCGGTTTAGTAAAATGTACTTTGCACTTTACATGAGCACCAGTTACATTACACATTACGTTTTTTATAGTCGCAGGGAGATTAAATGATTTGCACTGAATCACAGGATGTTGAGCCAACACCAAGACTTGAACCATGATCCACAGGTGGGCAGCTGTGACTGCTACACTACATCCTCTTCTCGTCTTTATATTTATTTCCTTATTTATTTTCGAAAACCTTTATTGAACATTAAGGCATAATACAGTTTTACAAGTCCATTAAATAGCATGACCTCCAGTACTCGCATAGATAGTTGGCCATTTCAGAGGAAAGTTAAGCAATTCGCAAAACAGCATGTCGCCAGTGAGAGGAAATATGACCAATTTGTGTGTATTTTGCGTAAGTGACCTGTCGGGTGTTAAGAGTCAGTTCTGTCCTGGCCAGCTTCAAAAGCATCGGCATCAGCGGTGGATGGCCCATCAGGGGGTTCTTCGGAGCTAGCTGTTCGGTGTAGATAGGAAATGAAAGGGCCCCATTATCGAGTGGTATGTTAGCCACTGGCATCAAGCCCCAGAACTCGCCCAAATGTGTCTGGCAATGGGCTGCGTCAGCCCGCCAGTGTTTGAGCTGCGGTGACGGTCTGCGGCCCCAGTGAATTGCCACTCGTCGCGTGGCCAAGACTAGTAGCTTCGCGGTTAGTTTGCGGTTGGCATTGGAGAGGGTCAGGAGCAATGTGCCCAATAGTTATATTGATGATTGTTTTGCACATCTCCAGCCAAAATTCGGAGACCCTGGGGCATGACCAAGCCAGGTGCAGAAAAGTCCCGTCGGGGGGCCGAGCAGCGTGCACATCTATTGCTGTCAGTCAAACCCATCTTGTGTAGTGCAGTTGGAGTACAGTAGAGCCTGTGTAAGTATTTAAAGTGAATGAGTCGTAGACGGAAATTGGGGGAGAGTTGTTTAGTTTGGTTTCAGCAGTATTGCCACTGCGCTGGTGAGAGGCCGTCAGCTAGGTCAGGCCTCCATGCGTTGCAGACGCGCTCAATGTCAATGGGGGAGGCTGCCAGTGTAAGGGCATACAGTCATGTGACCAGTTTACGTGGGGTAGTGGAAGAGTGAATGTACTCCAGAGCCGCATTAGGCTGGGGCACGAGTGTAAATGTAGGAGTAATGTTCTTGCAGGTGGCTCTTATCTGATAATAAAGCAATTTGTCAAGTGATGCCGCGCTCTCGGGGAGAGTGAGATCACTGTTGCTGGGGTAGAGGTCAGCGTTGGTGTGAATCCCCAAATTTGCGGCGAGCCATGCCGGCAGTTTGCAGCGGAGGGAAAGAGGGGTTGTTAGTGAGCTGCATTGAAGGTGCAAATAGATCCCTATCAAGAATGTACCTGCGAAGCCCATCCCAGGCCCAGCGCACACATTCCACTGTGTCTATTTCGGCCTGGGGACCCTGTGTGGTAGAAACAAGGCCGTCTGTAGTGGCCAGGGGAGGCAAGGTCCGTCTCAATTGCCATGTGTGGCTGAAAAGACCGTTGGGTGTAACCAAAAATGGAGGAAATTGACTTGAGCGCAGAGCTTGAGATCAGGGGCCCCCAGATCGCCACAGGCCAGAGGAAGCGTTAGAACATCATAGGCAATACGGAGCTGGCATCCAGCCCAGATCAATGTAATTACATTGGAACGTAGTCTTTTAAAAAATTGCGAGGTAAGTTGAAGTACTGGGTATTTTAAACCCAGCGGTGCAGGGGCACACACCCTATGACTTCTGGGTTCTCCCTGTTCCAGACCTACAGAAACACAGAGTCTTCTGGGTGAAGTCAAAGATTCATTTATTGGCTGCAGACCAATTACAGGTATCCTAGAAGTACAACAGCGTGTATGTTCTCAGGAGACTGCTAAAAATCATAGAAACGGACTTCTTCTTAAATACACTTTTTCCTGCTTCAGGCATACATTCCTAGGTTTATGATATGGTCCTTTAAAGTATACATTACAAACGAAAAGGCAGAGTCATGATGACCATCCCACATTCCAGTTAAGCCAGCCCACAATTATTTACACAGCAAGGTTCAGATCCCACATCAGATATCGATAGGCCCCAATAAAACACGGGCAGCTCCTGTTGATAGAAACAAGTCATAAAGCAGGAACAGTCAGGTGTGATATTAGCCAGAGGCTTGTGTGGGATGAAAGGACTTTATGGCGTGTCAAGCCCTGATACTAATCACAGGTGGCCGGAGGAAGGGGAGCTTGTGAGACCAGTTTGACATGGGGCAGCAGAGCCAAGCTGCCCAGGTCACAGAAGAGTCATGGAAAGGCAAATGTGCTGTGAGGCCCGTATTTGCTTCATTATAGCCTATGTGAGGGCAATCACAAGATGCCCACCGCTTCCAAAATGGAACCCGCGTAGTGTTGCAGAATAACGTGTACACAGTGCATTCATAGCTAGAACGGTATACAAAGCACTTGTACATACCGCATTAACCATTTGCGGTTCGCCAATACCAGGATAGACAGGGGCGGGGCCCTGTCCCCTACGCGGTCACAGAGATTAAAGTACGACAGACCCTCCTTTTGCCCTTACATAGGCAATCACTATACTCATCTTAATCCGAGTCTAGGTCAATGTTCACAAAGTCATGGAGATGTTGCTGTAGCATGATCCTATTACTTAGCTCGTCCCTCGATACAGGTTTCCTTACACATAGGGTAGCACAGAGGCCACATATCGCAGGAGCACACTGTATGCACAGACAGAACAGGAAAAGAATGGCTAAGATCATCCCAATGACCATCAGAACTTTCCAACCCCAGGCAGATATCAGTTCCCAGAACCACCCCACCAGTGACCAATCTCCTTTATCCACGTGTATGGACTCAGATATTTTATGGAGTCTGGAGATGGCTTGATAGACTGTTGGAGCGTTATCTGGTATGAAAATGCAACAACTGGATTGGATAACCTTACATACCCCACCGGGGTCTGCAAGAATAACGTCTAGAACCATGCGGTTCTGCAAAGTCATGAGGCGATCCGCTTGGAGCTCAGCTGTCAAATTACCGAGGGCACCAGCCGTTACATTGACAGTGGATTCAACCACACGAGTCAGTTGTCTCAGGTTCCTACTATTTACCATAGGTCCCCAAAACGGCAGGAAACCCAAGAAGAAGTCTCCTGCTTCCTGACCGGCAGTATCCTCCTTACTAATTACGCCCCTCACAACTCTAGTCTTGTGATAGTCAGAGGCAGCAGTAAATGTTGGCGGTAGCAAGTTCGCAATATAACATGTGCCCGAGAAATCAGGGGGCAACCATGTATATGCTCGGTCATTGCAGATGAAATATGTGCCCTTGGCAGCCAAAAACGCAGGAGAAAACTGTGATGGGAAAGTGTACGTTTCAGTACAGTCACTTCTCCCCAGTTGAGCTCTAGGATTCTGACCATTACCCTGTAAGCAGAACCGACCTATGTGGGGTACGACCCAGATTGGGGATGAGATTTTTCGCTGTCTTTCACCCAGACTAATACTATACCCCGTTGCGTTCCATCCTACATAAGGTCTCAATTCTTCCTTGGGTATGGACGAGTATGCATCGATATCTCTGCTCATATCGGCAACTCCTTTCATCAAAGCCTTATTATTGGTGATAGGTCTGATGGAACGCGGTTGTCGCGGGGAGTACGTATCTAGAGCATAAAGAAACATGGTCTGGAATGCCCATGACGATCCATTGTAACTGTACGGCAACACTAGATAGGGAATACCCTTATTGATGGTAGCCAGTTAGCTCCTGAGGCACAGCCGGGAGCAGCAGTGTACTGTTTGTTTTATTGTGTAAATCCTAAAATTTTGACTCTGCTTTTAAAACTTACCCTCCTGTCTGCTATACGATTACTGTGCACAGGCACCCATTGCAACCCAAAAACGAGCGCTGGGTAGGGCGAAATCGACGGTCCCACCAGCTGGATCCCTCACGCTAGGACGGGGACACGCCCACTCGAGGCCACGCCCCTTTTTCGTCAATTTCAGCTAAATAGCGCGCTCTAACACAGGCGCCTTGATAGCCAGTCTGCTCCTGAGGCACAGCCGGGAGCAGCAGTGTACTGTTTGTTTTATTGTGTAAATCCTAAAATTTTGACTCTGCTTTTAAAACTTACCCTCCTGTCTGCTATACGATTACTGTGCACAGGCACCCATTGCAACCCAAAAACGAGCGCTGGGTAGGGCGAAATCGACGGTCCCACCAGCTGGATCCCCCACGCTAGGACGGGGACACGCCCACTCGAGGCCACGCCCCTTTTTCGTCAATTTCAGCTAAATAGCGCGCTCTAACACAGGCGCCTTGATAGCCAGTCAGCTCCTGAGGCACAGCCGGGAGCAGCAGTGTACTGTTTGTTTTATTGTGTAAATCCTAAAATTTTGACTCTGCTTTTAAAACTTACCCTCCTGTCTGCTATACGATTACTGTGCACAGGCACCCATTGCAACCCAAAAACGAGCGCTGGGTAGGGCGAAATCGACGGTCCCACCAGCTGGATCCCCCATGCTAGGACGGGGACACGCCCACTCGAGGCCACGCCCCTTTTTCGTCAATTTCAGCTAAATAGCGCGCTCTAACACAGGCGCCTTGATAGCCAGTCAGCTCCTGAGGCACAGCCGGGAGCAGCAGTGTACTGTTTGTTTTATTGTGTAAATCCTAAAATTTTGACTCTGCTTTTAAAACTTACCCTCCTGTCTGCTATACGATTACTGTGCACAGGCACCCATTGCAACCCAAAAACGAGCGCTGGGTAGGGCGAAATCGACGGTCCCACCAGCTGGATCCCTCACGCTAGGACGGGGACACGCCCACTCGAGGCCACGCCCTCTTCACTGCCCCCTTGCTATAAATATGTGCATGTGCCGGAAGCGCAGCGGACGAGCGCAGCGGGCGCGACGAATGCGCGCCGAAGGCGCGCATAAGGCAAGCTCGTCTGCGCTCGTCCGCGCCGAGTCCGGGCCTAGGGCCACCCCCCTAACACCATTTACTACGAAACCCAGGCAGTACAGCTCCGAAAAACTCTTAGAGCTAAGACTCCTACAAATGAACTGTATCCAGCATCCTTACCACGTTGATTGTCTTCCGTATATATGCAACCTCTGCAAATGCACCCTCAAGCCCCCCCCCCCCCTCGGACCAGTGCTACGAGTACCGCATGTTCTTGCTTAACTGTAGGTCTCTGCCCAAGCATAAGAACGAATTTGCACTCTTGATGGAGGTGCACAAGCCCGACATTGTTTTCCTAACGGAAACCTGGCTCACCTTAGACTCGGACCCAGCCTTGGTTACAGCCATTCCCCCTGGCTTTAAAATCTCCCGCCAAGACCGCCCAAAAGGCAGAGGAGGAGGATTAGCAATTGTTCACAAAGAGCAGTTCCTCTGCCGAATCATCGCAGAAAGCATCCCAGACTGCGAAAGCCTAGCGTTTAGTCTGGAGCTCTCGCCGAACAACTGCTTCTCAGGCACCCTCATATACAGATCTCCCGGCCCCCCAAAACAATTCCACATCCAACTAGCACGGATTGTGGCAGATCGTGTCAGCAGTTCCGCCAACTTCACGTTGTTGGGTGACCTTAACTTTCACTTCGATGCCAAACCAGATCTCACAGCAGCTCTTCTTACCGACGACCTTGCCGCGTTACAATTACACCAACTGGTCAGCTCCCCTACCCACGATCAAGGACACCTGCTTGACCCAGTTTTCAGTAATTGTACTAATTTGACAACTAGTCCACCCCTCCCTCTCCCCTGGACTGACCATCTACTGGTCCCTTTTCTATGGCACACCACCAGACCCCCAGCCACCAAACCCACTATAAGAATAGCTAGACCGTGGTCCCGCCTCCCTATCGAGACATGGACCAAAAAACTGTCCAGTAACACACCCCCGCTTAATGAGGACCCATGCCTCGCAAACCTTTCTTATGAGGAATGGATCACCAAGTCACTCGACCTTTCCCTACCTAAACGGAAAACCACCACAAAACGCTGCCACAAATCAGCTCCATGGTACTCTGAATCCCTCAGAACTACAAAACGTCAGTGTAGACAAGCAGAAAGGAAATGGCGCCTGGACTCTCTGCCAGAAAACAAAATCCAATATCAAAAACTACTCAAAATATATAAAGAACAAATCAAGGCCAGCAAAACAGCCTATTTCGCCAACAAAATTATCCTGGCGAAATCTAAACCCAGGGAAATTTTCCGCATCGTGAAAAGCCTCACCAAATTACCACCCAGTCTAGATGAGTCTAAGACCGCAGAACACTGCAACAACATGGCAGATTTTTTCCTGCAAAAAATTACTACCATTTATGAATCTTTCCCTGCTCCTCCCAGCACCCTCTCTATCGCAAGCCATTCTGACCTGAACTCCACCCCCACCTTGGACCACTTCGCTCTTCTTAACCTCTCGACTCTTGAGTCCTTGGCAAAAAAAGTCAAATCCGGGTCTCCGGGGGACCCAGCCCCGCCAGACATCATTATGTCAGCCTCGGCTATCACCCTGCCCGTCATCATGGACCTCCTTAACTCCTCCATTATTACTGGCGTAGTCCCGCCACAATGGAAACAAGCCATGGTCCGAGCACTATTAAAGAAGCCCACTTTGGATCCCTCGAACCTCAGTAACTACCGGCCAATCTCTCTCCTTCCCTGGCTTGGTAAAATCCTAGAGAGACACATCAACAGCCAGTTGATCAAATATCTCGAAAACCACCAGCTTCTTGATCCTACTCAAACGGGCTTCAGACCAAGACATGGCACCGAAACCGCGCTCCTCATGGTCACCGAGGAATCCAGAAACATCCTGGACCAGGGAGGATCAGTGGCAGTGATCCTCCTTGACTTAAGCGCGGCTTTCGACACGGTCAGCCATGACACTCTGCTGGACCGCATGGCAAACATCGGCATAAAGGACAAAGCCTTGTCTTGGTTTGAATCCTTCTTACAGGACAGATCCTTTCGGGTATTTGATGGAACTTCCTCCTCTACCAGCAGACCATCAAAATGTGGAGTCCCGCAGGGCTCCTCATTGAGCCCGGCGCTCTTCAACATATATATGAGGCCACTGGCTGAAATTGTTCGTCAGTATGGAATTAAGATCATTTCATATGCTGACGACACTCAGCTAGTGGTCTCACTGGCACAGGAAGTTAACCAGACCTCAAAAGGAGGGCTGAGGAAATGCCTAGAGGAAGTCAAGGACTGGATGTCCTCCTCCTCATTAAAAATGAATGGAGACAAGACAGAGCTTATGCTCCTGGGCCCTGCCAACCCTAACTCCCTCAGCACTCTATGGCCACCCTGCCTGGGCACCCCTCCGGCCCCAAAGGACAGCATCAAGAGCCTTGGGGTGTGGCTAGACAGATCTCTGTCCTTCGGCACCCAATCCACTAAACTGGCAGCCACCTGCTTCGGCCTCCTCAGAGTGCTAAGGAAGGTACTCCATCTTCTACCGATGGAGGCAAAACAAGTAGCCATTCAGGGCCTTATCCAGTCACGACTGGATTATAACAACGCCCTCTACCTCGCCGCCCCTGAGTACACGATACGGAGATTACAGACGGTGCAGAACTGTGCCGCGCGCACTTTGCTTCAGATCCCTCGACGTCAATCAGTCAAAAATGGACTGAAAAAACTGCATTGGCTACCCATTCCCCAAAGAATACAATTCAAAGCCTTATGCATTGCGCACCAGGCGTTCTGGAAAACGGGTCCTCTCATCACTCGCAACCTAGTGTCACACTACCTCCCCACTAGGAATTTGCGATCCAACCAGACCTTCACGGCCACAATTCCCAAAATAAAAAAGTCCAGAACTGGCGGTAGGACTTTCACCTACAACGCTTCCAAGCTATGGAACACCCTACCCCCCCACTTAAGGAAAAATTCCAATCTCACCTCATTCAGGAAACAGCTAAAAACATTCCTCTTCACTGCTGCCCAATAACACCGGGCTACCTCCTCTTGTTCTGTTGGTTTCTTAGCGCTTGGACGCCCCCGGGCAGCAATCGCGCTCTACAAATCGACATACAAATACAAAATACAAATACAAATGGTATGTGGCATTAACCCACACACCCAGCAATTGGTTGTATTCATTACTAGTTGATGTTGGTGCAAGAGCTGAATAAACGAGTTATTTACAAATTCTGATCATCTGGTTTGTTCGTGTTCAGGCAGAGGGTGAAAAGAGTGTGAGGAGGCAGTAGGAAGAGGTATAGGCTGTACAGTGGGTGCAATGGGCTTTTGAGAGGAGAAAAATACAAATCCAACGATGAACATTATTATACTACATAGTATAAATAGGCACAAAAATACAAAACATTTACTCTATAATTTTACACATCCTTGCTTTAAAGTTCATTTCCTCAACGGGTCTCTCCATCTTAAAAAACTCCATCCGCTCGCGGCGGATGAGTTTCTTCTGCTAAGGAGTACGCCTGTCAGTCCAGGGAAACGCCCTAGACCAACCAGAACCGTTGACCTAACGTCTTCGGCCTGTACCCCAAAGTCTTGGCACCGCGACCCTGCGGCGGAACCCGGATGGTGGTTCAAAAAACAAAAATCAAGAAAGTCCTTCAGATGGGAGAGCTTATAATGTCAAAAAGAAAAGATAGTAAGGAAATCTTTATTTGTCCATAGGCCTTGGTCTCAAATTATAGCGGAGACGGCCAGGTGCTGTTTGATCTTGGAATAAAAGTTCAGGCTCTGTATTGTCCAATCGACTTGATGGTGGCACAGCTTCTTGCAAAATATCGTTACTCTCTTGGTCTGAAACTGTGCCTTTTATGCGTGCATCACTGAATGGTACAAAACGAGGTACAGTGTCTGTTTCAGAGTCGGCGATACCCAACTGGACCCACTGGTCATATGGCAGGGGCAAGGGGACTACCTTGCAGTGGGTGCCATGGACCCAATTCTTTCTCCCTTTCACCCGAACCGCTGATCTCGTTGACAGAAGTACCAGGTGGGGGCCGATCCAACGAGGCTCGTCGTTGCTCTTGCACTGGAAGTTTCTAATCAGCACCCATGTGCCAGGGTTGATAGGGTGTCCAGGAGTTTCAGAAGCTTGGGGAAGAGTATCATGCACCTGTTGATGTAAAACACGTAGTTTAGCAGTCAAATCATACAAGTAATCGAGTAGTACTGGATGCTCGATCTCACTGAATTTCGTAGGCCTTGGTACACCCCATACGTTGGCCGGGCGGCCAAAAACCACTTCATAAGGACTAAGTCCCACTCGTGAGTGTACGGTCATTCTGGTGGACAGGAGTGCTAAAGGCAGAGCGTCAGGCCATTTAAGACCGGTGCTCGCCTGGATTTTGGCCAGTTTAAGTTTTAGAGCGCCGTTGTAGCGCTCTACTAATCCAGCTGATTGGGGGTGATTTGCAGCGTGGAACTTCTGCCTAATACCTAGCCCCTCACACACATTCTTCATCACTTTACCCACAAACTCACTTCCGTTATCACACCACATCATTCTTGGCATTCCAAACCTAGGGAAGAACTCTTTCACAAGGGCTTTGGCTGTGGATAGGGCAGTGTTATCCTTTAGAGGATAGGCCTCTACCCATTTTGAAAAAGCGTAGACAACCACCAATACATATTTCAGGTTGTTGCACCTTTCCATGTGGATAAAGTCCAGCTGCAAAACTTCAAATGGGTATGATGGGGGTGCAAAATGACCAGCTGGAGTTGGGGTTCCCCTACCAGGGTTATACTTCAGACATACCATACAATTCTTGACCACAGTTCGAGGCATGTGGGCTGCTGAATTCATATCTGTGCATAGATCGCCGCCTAGTGTTGGGTCCGGATGTTTGCACGTTGTTGTCCTGGAAGAGTCTTCGAAGTATCCTTGGATAGGTGACTCCTCCCCTGGACTACAGTGCGCATGGGCATCCTCTCCATCCTCAGATTGTTTTTTTCCGCCATTGGGTTCGGATGTGCTATCTTAGCTCAAGTTAGGAAAATATTTGGTCGAGGCCAAAAGGCCTTTAGTTTGCGTCGGTACTGTTTTATCGATCGGGTTTCGATACAATCTTGTTAGTTTACTAACTTTCAGCACCGACTTTTTTCGCATTTACCTGTCCATCGACTACTTCGACAATGGAATCGAGGACGCAATTCAAAAGGTGTCCGGTATACAATGCGAAGTACCCACACATCGACGTCCATCCGGTGTGCAACAAATGCCTTTCGCCGGACCACGACGAATCGACATGCATGGCCTGTGCCCGGTTCCGTTCCAAGAAGACTCTACGGAATCGACGAGCGGCGAGACTCGAGGCGCAGCACGCGGCACCGACCCCAACAGACATCTTCGACGAGGCCGAAGACGTCGAAGAATTAGAAGTCTTGCCCTCCAGTCCCGTTTTCGAACACGAACCCGGATCGGACGAGGTAGACGAGTCACTCTTCCACAGAGGTGAAGACGACACCGAGGTAGGAGACGACGAGGAGGCCTTAGGGGCCGAAGAGAGTAGCTCCAATGATGAACAAGGCCTACCTGTTCAAACCGAAGAAACACCAGTGCCACAGCCTATGGCTCCGGTCGAGGGATCGCCTTCGGGCCTTACCCGAGACCCATCCCGCAGTTCTTCGGCCCCGCCCTCGGGCCCGGCCTCGGACGTTCAGCGGCAGCCACTACTGCATAAACCAGCTGGTTTCCCTATCGCAAAACCGAAACCGAAAGCTGCTCCGGTTCCTACGAAACCGAAACTGAAAGTGGCGCTGGTCGGATCGAGGCCTTCCACGCCAGCGCAACGCATCGGCACCGACCGCACCAAGAGAGACTTCGGTGCCGAACTTGAAGCGGGCGACGTCGGAGTCGACAAACGGAAATAGGCCATCGGCACCGACAAACCTGCTCGGCTACCGGCACCAACGACACCGAGGGCCGTACCGCCTGCTGCGTCTCGCATCGCTCCCTCGACGACACCTAAGCCTCACGTATCGAAGACTTCGACGGTGATCTCCGCACCTCGACTCGATGAACCGCCGGCGCCGAAAAAATCCACGGCCGCCTCTACGAACCTGGCCGGTGCCAAAGCCTCAAAGGCGCCCCAAGTACGGCCTGGTGCGACGCAAAGCAGCAAAACCACGGCTGCCCTCCAGGACCCGTCGGGTTCCGGTTCGATCGGAGCTCCAGCAGCCTCTTCGGTGCCAGCCAACATTACCTTCGGCTTGCCTCCGTCGACAATTCCAAAAATGTTCCGACACAGGTCACCCAAACTACGGTCACACCTGCTGAGACGTCTCCGGCACGTGTCATCGACGCCGACACTGGCAGGATGATTCTCCACGACCGAAGGATAACTTCGGAGCCGCCATTGGACCCTTTCAGGATCCCACTAAAAAGGAAGTTGCCTGTAGAATCAGAACCTCTCCTTTATGAACCTTTCCAGTCATCCTACCAGGATCCACACCGGTTCTCCCCCACACGCTCCGACACGGATGCATTGGAGGACTACATGGATGACCAAGTCCCCTACCATGTAGACACAGACCCTGATGACCAGCAGGACCCTGATCAAACTTGGGGCGACCCTGCAGACCCCAGTGCACCTCTAGATGCACAGGACCCACAACTCTATGGGGCAAAAACATCTCCCACGGAGGATACTGCGGCGTTCAACGCCCTCATTGAACGTGCTGCAAATAACCATGGGGTACAGCTTCACTCTGATACCATCGAAGATGACTTTCTAATGGACACCTTTGCATCCTCAGAAAGACATGTAAAGAATCTGCCAATGTTGAAGGGGGTCCTCAAACCAGCCAAGGACATTTTCAAGGAACCCACCAGGGCACGAGTGATAAACCCCAGGATTGATAAAAAATACAGATCAGCACCTGGGGATCCTACTTACATCAGAGGCCAATTACCACTCGACTCCATCGTCGTCGCGAATGCTCGCAAGAGGGCACACTCGCAAACGACTGGTGACGCTCCTCCCCCGGACAAAGAGTCCAAGGTGTTAGAGACCTCTGGCAAGCGAGTTGCCGCCCAAGCTGCCAACATATGGCGCATAGCCAACACTCAAGCGCTCCTTGCTCGCTATGATAGAGCGCACTATGACACACTGGAGCAAATATTCCAACATCTCCCTGACCAGTTCAAGGAAGGCGCAGAAATGCTCATCAGAGAAGGACAGCTACTCACGAATGCTTCCATCAAATGTGCACTAGATGCTGCAGACACGGCTGCCAGGGCCATAAACACAAGCGTCATGCTGCGACGACATGCCTGGCTACGGATCTCAGGATTCAAGCCTGAGGTACAAAACAATAAACTCAACCAGCCCGTCAACCCCGACTATTTATTCGGGCCAGAGGTTGACACCACCCTCGAAAAGATAAAAAAGGACACGGACACTGCAAAGTCCATGGGCGCCCTACAAACTCAGTCCTTTCGGAGCGGCTCCTTTCGTCGCCCCGGAAACAAGGGAGCAGGTAGAGGACAGGGGTCACAACAAACGTATAACAAAGGCAATACACAGACCACCTACGATTAAAACACCCGAGGTGGATATCGTGGCTCCAGTACAAAGGGCAGAGGACGTGGCTACGGCAACACCAGGTCCTCCCCCAAGAACAAGCAGTGACGCCCTCTCCCTTCCTCCCGACCACATAACACCTGTCGGGGGAAGGCTACAAAGGTTCCTGTCCACGTGGAACTCCATCACCACGGACAGGTGGGTCAAAGATATTGTAAAATACGGTTACTGTCTGGAGTTAACCTCCACTCCACCCACAATACCACCAAGAAGCCGTCCTATGTCCTCAGAGCACTTAACGCTCTTACAGCAAGAGGTGCAAAGTATGCTTTTCAAAGGCGCTATAGAGGTCGTACCCATCCACGAGCAGGGTACGGGAGTGTACTCCCTCTACTTCTTAATTCCAAAAAAGGACGGGTCGCTCAGACCTATATTAGACCTGAGACCCCTGAACCAGTACATTCTTTCAGAGCACTTTCACATGCTCACTCTACAGCAAGTCCTTCCGCTTCTCAAGCAGGGAGACTTCCTAGCCACACTGGACCTCAAGGATGCGTACTTTCACATACCCATCCACCCCTCACACAAAAAATACCTCAGGTTCACTGTTCAGGGGCAGCACTATCAGTTCAAAGTCCTTCCCTTCGGCGTGACAACAGCGCCCAGGGTTTTCACAAAGTGCCTAGCTACGGTGGCAGCACATCTACGGAGGCAGCATATACACGTCTACCCCTACCTAGACGACTGGCTCGTTCAGGCGAAGTCAGCTCAGCAATGTGCAAGCCACATGTCCCGCACCATTCACCTTCTTCACAGTCTGGGATTCTCACTAAATTATCCAAAGTCCCATCTCCAGCCCGCACACGTACAACAGTACCTAGGTGCGACTATAGACACTCTGGCGGCCACAGCTCAGCCAAATTTAGTGAGGATCAACAGCATACAACTGCTGATCTCCAAGTTCAAACCCAATCACTCACTTCCAGCGCGAGTGTTTATGCAGTTGATAGGCATGATGGCCTCCTGCATCTTCATAGTCCCGCACGCGAGATTACATATGCGCCCACTTCAGGAGTGCCTAGCACGTCAGTGGAATCAGGCTCAAGGACAGTTGAAGGACCTAGTGTTGGTGAGCGGTCGGGCATACAACTCTCTGCATTGGTGGAATCCACAAAACCTTTGCAAGGGCCGACCATTCCAAGAGCCTGTCCCACAGATAGTACTGACAGCGGACGCGTCTCTCCAGGGATGGGGAGCTCATGTACTCCACTACACAGTGCAGGGACTATGGACAACACAACAAAAGAAGTTGCACATCAACCTTCTGGAACTGATGGCAATCTTCCTAGCCATGAAGGCATTCAAAGTACATCTATGCAACAAGGTCGTGTTGATCCGGACGGACAACATGACCGCAATGTACTACATACAGAAACAGGGAGGAACACACTCTCCACAGTTGTCTCATCTGGCTCAGAGCATGTGGAAGTGGGCCATTCAAAGGAACATGTTCCTCATGGCGGAACACCTACCTGGCAAGGACAACCAGATGGCGGATCTGCTCAGCAGACACAGCCACCAGATGCACGAGTGGGAGTTACACCCATCAGTACTCCAACCGTACTTCCAGCAGTGGGGTCATCCGGAGATAGACCTATTCGCGACAAGCGAAAACGCAAAATGCCAAAGCTTCGCCGCCAGATTCCCACATCCGCAGTCGCAGGGCAATGCGATATGGATGAACTGGTCCGGCAGATTTGCGTACGCTTTTCCCCCAGCGCCATTGATACCGCTGGTGGCTCGCAAACTCCGACAACACTCCCTGACACTCGTCCTAGTTGCTCCCACGTGGGCACGCCAGCCGTGGTACACCACCTTCCTCTAACTTTCCGTGGTGCCGCATCAAAGGCTGCGGATCAAACCCGCGCATTTGACGCAGAACCGTGGAGAGGTTCAGCACCCAGATCCGCAACAGCTGAACCTGGCGATCTGGCTCCTGAAGTCCTAGAGTTTGGCTATCTCAACCTGCCACCTGACTGTATGGACATCATCAAGGAGGCCAGGAGACCCACTACCAGAGCTTGCTATGCAGCCAAATGGAAAAGGTTCGTCATTTATTGCGGTAATAATGACATCAACCCGCTGGACGCATCCATCCAAAACATCATCTGTTACCTCTTACACCTCTATCGATGCAATCTGGCGTACACCTCTATACGTGTCCATTTGACCGCAATCTCAGCCTATCTGCAAACCAGGCAGCACCTCTCCCTATTCAGAGTGCCTGCCATCAAAGCATTCTTAGAAGGACTCAAACGAGTCATTCCACCAAGCCACCCACCGGCTCCAATGTGGAACCTCAACTTGGTCCTCACACGCCTGATGGGTCCACCCTTTGAACCTCTACACTCATGCGAGATTCAATTCCTTACCTGGAAAGTGGCCTTCCTTGTAGCGATCACTTCCCTAAGAAGAGTTAGTGAACTCCAGGCACTAACCGTTCAAGAGCCATTTATACAGGTTCACGCCAACAGGGTCGTACTACGTACCAACCCCAAATTCATGCCCAAAGTAATATCGCAGTTCCACATGAATCAGACTATTGAACTGCCAGTTTTCTTCCAAAACCCACAAACTGTTGCAGAAAGGGCACTACATACACTAGATGTACGGAGGGCCCTCATGTACTACATCGACAGGACTAAACCCTTCAGGAAGACAAAACAACTGTTCGTTGCCTTTGCCCCACACCACAAAGGTAACGCCATCTCCAAAGCAGGGATAGCCAGATGGATAGTTAAGTGTATTCAAATCTGTTATCAAAAGGCAAAACGCACATTAACTATTCCACCACGAGCCCACTCAACACGTAAGTTGGGGGCTTCCATGGCCTTCCTAGGAAATATTCCCCTGCATGATATATGCAGAGCAGCCACATGGTCCACTACACACACATTTACAAAACACTATTGCGTAGATGTGCAGTCAAAACAGCAGGCAGCTGTAGGACAGGCTGTTCTCAAAACACTTTTTCAGACCGCTGCAGCTGGCACGGGTAGCCGCCGCCAATAGAGGGCACTGCTATGTATTCTATGCACAGATATGAATTCAGCAGCCCACATGCCTCGAACTGAATATGCTACTTACCAGTATGCATCTGTTCTTGGCATGTAGGGCTGCTGACATTCATATCGCCCTCCCTCCTCCCCGGCGCCTGTCGCAGCTGCAGCTCTCAGAATTACTGCAAGCATGGTCATCACTTTCTGTATCTACTCCATCACTGCCACAATGGCGAAAAACAATCTGAGGATGGAGAGGATGCCCATGCGCACTGTAGTCCAGGGGAGGAGTCACCTATCCAAGGATACTTCGAAGACTCTTCCAGGACAACAACGTGCAAACATCCGGACCCAACACTAGGCGGCGATCTATGCACAGATATGAATGTCAGCAGCCCTACATGCCAAGAACAGATGCATACTGGTAAGTAGCATATTCATTCTCTGCACACTTGGGAATTCCAGCATTCTGCCATACTGGAGCCAACAACTTACAAATTCCTTTCGTACTGATATGTGCCATTCCATGTGCCATTGTAACTACTGGAAGCACATATGCATCAGGCAACAACCATCGCCTATGTTCTGTCAGATCAATCCAACAACCATTCTCATCCAACTTATCCACACTTTCTCTCCACTTATTTTCTCAGTAGCTTCAGCTTGAAGCGACTTCACACTCTCTATCGTGTTTTCACACATTCCAACATCATCAACCCATCTTGCGGGGCCTGCAACATACATTCTAGTCTTTACATTCTGTGCTGTTTCTTTCGCGATCTCATCAGCAAACGCATTCCCACGTCCAACATCATCTGTGATTTTCCTGTGCGCACTGCATTTCATGATCGCAACTTGCAACGGTAGGGTCAGTGACTCAAGGAGATCATTCACCAACTTGCCATTCTGAATTTTAGCTCCATGCGACGTCAGGAACCCACGTTCTTTCCACAATCGCCCAAAACTATGAGCCACGCCAAAGGCGTACTGACTATCGGTGTATATATTCACTCTCATTCCTTCAGACAACACGCATGCTCTTGTGAGGGCGATTAATTCTGCTGCTTGGGCCGAATTATGTGGCACTCGTGCAGTTTCCACAACCGTGTGTAAAGTCGTGATAGCATATGCAGCAGTCGTGTCACCATTAGGGAGCTTGAAACACGAACCATCCACCCATAAAGTACCATCACACTCAGTCAGGGGAGTATCTTTTAGATCTACTCTCCCTTTCGTCTCTTCTTCTGTTCTGAACAGACAGTCATGTTGCTCATTCTCATCTAGGTCTGCTGGATTTGGCAATAACGTAGCTGGATTCAGCGTGTTGCATCTCTTTATGTGTATGTGGTTTGCTAACAGTGTGAGCTCATAGCCTGATAATCGCGCACTAGTCAAGTGTTGTGTCTTGGTTCTGTTTAATAATGTGTCTACAGCATGTGGAACCATAACGATCAATGTGTTGTCCATTACCAAACCAGCAGATTGTCGGATAGACATAGCTGCAGCAGCTGTCGCTCTCAGACAGCTTGGCAATGCCCTCGCTACAGGGTCCAAGGTTGATGAAAAATATGCGCATGGGCGCGGTCTGTCGCCAAAAGGCTGTGTTAACACTGATAACGCACAACCATCTTTCTCGTGAACATACAATGTAAAAGGCTTGCTGTAGTCAGGGGTACCCAACACAGGAGCTGAACATAATGCATTGCGCAATTCCACAAAACTTTTCTGGCACTCTTCAGACCATGGGATAGGATTCGGTGTGTCTTTGCATGTTAATGCTAACAAAGGTTTTGCCAACAGGGAAAGATTTGGGATCCAGTGCCTACAGTATGAGGTAATGCCCAAGAAAGCACGTACTTCTCTCTGTGTTCTTGGCACACTCAACTGTGCAATGGCTTGAATTCTTTCTGGGGTCAGTTTCCTTCCCTCCTTCGATAAGAGATGACCTAAGTAGGTCACTTCTTGTCGACAATATTGCAGCTTTGAGAGAGACACTTTGTGATGGAAAGCAGATAAATGACGCAACAATGATAATGTGGCTTCTTTGCAGATCTTCTCAGTATCCGCGGCAATTAGTAAATCGTCAACGTACTGAATCAGGATAGCGCCACTAGGTAAAACAAGTGCATCAAGCTGCGCTTTCAAAGCTTGGCTGTATATTGATGGACTTTCACAGTAGCCCTGGGGAGCGCGTTTGAAGCGGAAGCTTCGGCCTCCCAGACTGTAGCCAAAAATGTCTCTGCTCTCCTCTGCAATTGGAATGCTAAAGAAAGCATTCTTTAAATCAATCACTGAAAACCATGCAGCAGAGGCTGGAATCATCGTTAACAAGGCAGTTATATCAGGGACAACTGGAAACTGTGGCACAACAATCTTATTAACCTCTCTAAGATCAATCACAAATCTGTAAACAGGTGGCTGTGAAGGGTCCGTTCGTTTTAAGACAGGTAAAATCGGGCTATTGCAAACGTTGCCTCTTGTCTCTTCAATTACACCCTTATTAATCAAGTCGCTGACAATGTCTAACAATGCTTTCTGGCCTTCATTAGAGATCTTGTACTGGGGAATACGTGGCAGTCTGACATTAGCTTTTAAAGTTACCACGTATGGCGGTATCTCCAAGAGGCCCACATCATTGGGACCAGTAGCCCAAAGGACATCCGGAAGGGATGACAATTCAGGCGGCATTGTATTTTTAGACAGGTACATCGGGGAAATAACTTTCCTGCCTAATGTAAGTTGTACTCCTGACGGTGAACAATACAGTGTAGCATGCAATCTTTTTAACAAATCTAACCCTAGCAAATTTTCACCACAACCTGTTGTTAGGATCAGGGGTGCTTTCAGCTCGCAAGGTCCAATAGAAAGTGACATGGGACTAGAAATCGGGTTTCTAACTGGGGCGCCAGAAAAACCTACTGAAACATTTATATCGCCAGACAAAGGTGCGCCAGAGAGTTTTGAATGCATGATTGAACTCTTTGCAGCACCAGTGTCTAGCAGAAAGGGCTCCGTTACATTTGCTGTAGTCACCTCAACATACGGTCCGCTCTGATCCACTGGCACTGAAACAACTCCCTCTCTCTGTCTACGGCTGTCCTAGTAATCATTATTTTCTGCATCGCCGTCCCCTGCATAATAATCATTATTGTAGTACTGAGCTGTATTACTAGTCGCGTTGGCTTGCTGATCAAAGCTATTGATGGTATTTTGAGGCGGAAGATGACGCGCGTTCTGGGGAACATTTCCACGCCCTCTGCCTCTAGGAGCTTGCTGACCACCCCTCCCTCTTGCGCCATACATATTGCCGTTACGCTACATCAATTTAGGGCAACTATATTTAAAATGACCTTCCTCTTTGCAGTATGAACATTGGTTGGGACCTACAGGGACACGTGGTTGATAATACCCATTCATTTGCTGATTGTTCTGAAATTGTTGGGGTTGGTGATAGACACCTTGGGGTTGCCTATAATTATTCTGACCTCCACGTGGTGGGTAAGCCTGCTGTAAAAGGACCTTTGTTTTTAGTTCTTTCGTTTTCTTTTCTGTTCTATCTTTCTCGTCTTTATCTCTGTTTTCATAATACTGTGCAGTAGCCAGTATTTGCGCTGAAGAAGAAACAGCCCAAGAACTTTCTGAATCTTTTAACTTTTTACACAGGTCAGGGAGTAAATTCTGCACAAATTTATCCACAAATAACCGTTGGCCACCCTCTGTACTCATATCTTGCCCACTGTGGTCAATAAACGTTTCTTCAAACCTGGTAAAGAAGTCTGACACTGTCTCATCTTTCTTCTGCTTGCATGCAGATAGCTTATCCCGATTTACGCGCATCGCAGGCATTATTGTCTTCATATACGTGATGATTCTACCAGGGAGTTCTGCTATTAAAGGCTCTGGTTTCGCGCCACCAATCTGTCTAGCGTCAGCAGCGATGATGTTAGCCCATGTGTCCCCTAATTCTGCAGCATGATCCATATTACGAATGGATCCCCACAAAGGCTGTGGAACCACATTCCCAAACAGCATATCTATATCAGCCAGATTCATTACACAGGATTCTGCAGTTTGTGACAACTCCTTATAATAACCGGTAGGGTTTTTACGGGGATCAGGCAATGTCTGCTTAAGTGCTAACACCTCAGATCTTTTCCATGGAACATGTACCCAAATACGCTGAAAATGTGCTAAGACAGGTGGATTAGCATTTGGTTCAGCAGGTCTCCAAACTGGGGGAACCTCACGCATCGGATATTGGCGTGCTTTTACCCTTTTTCCCACAGGGACATCAGGTTCAAACAACGACTGTTGACAATCATCATTCCTGAAGGATAATACAACCGCAACTGCTTTATCTACATCGCGATCCACAATGGTACCAGTTCCAAAATCAAATCTCACTCGACACAACTCCTGCGGGCTTGGGTCTCTACCACTATCATCCAATTCCTCACAGAGAATTTCGCACATTTTCTCAAAGACATACCTCTGTTTTGGGGCATCCCATTGATGGAAAACGTTGACAACTGATTCCACATCATATAGTGAAGGGAAAACAATCCATCTACGCGCCATGCGATCTATTACCTTTTTCTCATCGGGGTTAGGCAATTGACTGCGCAATTGCTTACGCTGTAAGCCAGGAGTCGCACCGGATGACTCAAAGAGAGGCGACATTAACGTAGTAACCACATTAGCTAAACGCTGTCGCGCTGAAGGAGAAGTTGAGGCGAAAACAGGGGGATACACAAAGGGGAGAAAAGAGGATGCAGACAAAGTCGCAGGAAGCGCGGGGGCAGTTGGAAACACAACTGGCGGCCCTTGAGAGGGCTGTGCTATAGGGATAGGAGCCGGCTGCGAAGCAGCTGGCGGTAGCGGCAAAGCTTGCAGTATATTAACTGGAGGTGGCATATTCACAAGCTGGGGAGGCTCCGTGGCATTTTGAGCATAGGGGGGTGGCGAACTCAACAAATGCGACATCAGGGGATCTTTCTCCTTTTCTTCGGACTCATTCTGTTTAGAGTGCGGTAAAGCTGGGTAACATTTGTCGATCCCTAACTTACGCTGTCTGTGCAATTGTTCATTCATCTGCTCCTCCTCATTGTCTTTGAATTGTACAGCTGCTTGCATTACTGTCATACCTTTTTCTCTCCTATTCTTTTTCGCTAGCTTAATTTCCTTCTGTTTGGCTTCCTTCCGCCATAAGCGGAAAGAATCAAACATCGCCGGCCGGGCTTTCTTTTTAAACAATTTAATTTCCAAATTATCTAAAATATCGGTATCGAAACTACCATGTTCGAGGCATATGAGCTGCAGATTGTACACTTAGCATAGGTCGCCATCTGGTGTTGGGCCCGGATGTTTGCAGTTTGTTTTTCTTCTTGGACAGTCTTTGGAAGTCACGAGTTTGGTGACTCCTCCTTCGGTCCGTACTGCGCATGGGCTTCGGCTCCATCCTCAGATTGTTTTTTTCCGCCATCGGGCTCGGATGTGATACTTCGTGCTCCGGCTTCGAACTTCTACGGTTCCAGCCTCGACGGAAAATCCTCGATTCTTCGAGTTTCTTCATCATCTTCATCTCTCGAAGCGGCACTTTCTCCATCCCGTACATCGACACCGGCCTTCGGGCCCTCCGCGACTCCGGTCCCGGCCGATGGAAAGGACTCCGTTCAAAAAGTGCCCAAAATGTGGGTCTAAATTTCCCCACACCGACCTCCATCAGGTGTGTAACCTTTGCCTCTCTCCGGAACACGAGGCTAGAGACTGCCCCGCCTGCAAGTCTTTTCGATCGAAGAAGACCATCCGAGATCGAAGAGCTCGACGCACCATGGCGCACTCATCCTCTGCAGCTCCACCGGACATCTTCGGAGACGACGCCGAAGCTTCGGGGCAAACACACACCGAGCAGGAGGAAGACGTCGTCAGCGCTTCCGAGGCCGACGACTCCGACGTGGAGGACGTTACACCAGCGCAGCGGGCCGTGAGTACTATGCCCCCTCCCACCCCCGCGCCGAAAACCAAAGAGACTCAGGTTACTCCCTCGCCTGCCGGCCTGGGCAAAACCAAAACCAAAACTTCGATCACCCCACCTTCGGGCCCGGTGTCGAAGCACCCAAAGTCTCATGGCAGCTCGGGATCGAGCCAGCCGACACCCGGTGCCGAAAAACAGCATCCGGCACCGAAGACTGCAAAATCCAGCTCGACTCCGAAACCACCGGTGCCGAAGCCTGGACACTCGGTGCCGACCAAACACAAACACAAATCTGTCGGCACCGACGCTCCGGCGCCGAAACATCATTCGACGCCGAAACACCCGGAGACCTCAAAAAAGCATGGCGCACACAGACCATCGAAACCCCCGGTTCCGAAATCACCGGTGCCGACAGACGACTCGACACCGTTGGCTCTGTTTACACCAGACCCTTTACAAAAGACTTTGTCCAAAGATCCAAAGACTGGGCTTTTGACTTTAACTACCAAGAAAAGACGCCTTGATGCTCCGGCTCCTCCTCCTCCACCCAAAAGGAAGGACTCTGCTACTTCTCCCCTCAGAGTGCCCTCCCCACCACCGCCTCCCCTACCCCCTCCACCTCCTCCACCGCCTCCACCTCACAGGTCTCCGCCACCTTTACCTCACTACGATCCGGCCCCATCCCCAGATCCGGATGATGGGGATCCGGACAATTACCCGGCGGACGCCCCAATGGATCCCACTCCACCAGGGACCCCAGATCCATGGGAGGATTACAATAACCCTGATGTTCGAGGCATGTGGGCTGCTGAATTCATATCTGTGCATAGATCGCCGCCTAGTGTTGGGTCCGGATGTTTGCACGTTGTTGTCCTGGAAGAGTCTTCGAAGTATCCTTGGATAGGTGACTCCTCCCCTGGACTACAGTGCGCATGGGCATCCTCTCCATCCTCAGATTGTTTTTTTCCGCCATTGGGTTCGGATGTGCTATCTTAGCTCAAGTTAGGAAAAAATTTTGTCGAGGCCACAAGGCCTTTAGTTCGCGTCGGTACTGTTTATCGATCGGTTTTCGATACTCTCTGTTAGCTTACTAACTTTCAGCACCGACTTTGTTCGCATTTACCTGTCCATCAACTACTTCGACGATGGAATCGAGGACGCCATTCAAAAGGTGTCCGGTATGTAATGCGAAGTACCCACACATCGACGTCCATCCGGTGTGCAACAAATGCCTTTCGCCGGACCACGACGAGTCGACATGTATGGCCTGTGCCCGGTTCCGTTCAAAGAAGACTCTGCGGAATCGTCGAGCGGCGAGGCTCGAAGCGCAGCACGCGGCACCGGCCCCAGCTGACATCTTCGACGACGCGGACGACGTCGAAGAAGTAGAAGTCTTACCCTCCAGTCCCGTTTCCGACCAAGAACCCGGATCGGACGAGGCCGACGAGTCACTCTTCCACAGAGGTGAAGACGACACCGAGGTAGGAGACGACGAGGAGGCCTTAGGGGCCGAAGAGAGTAGCTCCGATGATGAACAAGGCCTACCTGTTCAAACCGAGAATTCACCAGTGCCACAGACTATGGCTCCGGTCGAGGGATCGCCTTCGGGCCTTACCCGAGACCTATCACGCAGTCCTTCGGCCCCGCCCTCGGGCCCGGCCTCGGACGTTCAGCGGCAGCCATTACCGCTTAAGCCAGCTGGTTTCCCTTCCACGAAACCGAAACCGAAAGCTGCTCAGGTTCCTACGAAACCGAAACTGAAAGTGGCGCTAGTCGGATCGAGGCCTTCAACACCTTCGACGCCGGCGCACCGTGTCGGCACCGACCGCACCAAGGGGGACTTCGGTGCCGAACTCGAGACGGGCGACATGGGAGTCGACAAACGGAAGAAGGCCATCGGCGCCGACAAACCTGCTCGGTTACCGGCGTCGACGCCACCGACACCGAGGGCCGTCCCGCCTGCTACGCCTCGCAGCACTCCCTCGACGACACCGAAACCTCACGTGTCGAAGACGTCGACGGTGATCTCCGCACCTCGGCTCGATGCACCACGGGCGCAGAAGATATCTGCAGCCGCCTCGACGACCCTGGCGGGGGCCACGACCTCTAAGGCGCCCCGAGTACGGCCTGGCGCAATGCCAGGCTGCAAAACCAAGGCTGCCCTCCAGGACCAGTCGGGTTCGATCGATCCAGCGGTTTCGTCGGTGCCGACCAGCATTACCTTCGGCTTGCCTCCATCCACAATCCCGAAGGCGTTTCAACTCAGGACACAGGCCACCAAAACTGCGGTTACGCCTGTCGAGCCGTCTCCGTCACGCGTCATCGACGCCGACACTGGCAGGATGATTCTCCACGACCGAAGGATAACTTCGGAACCGCCATTGGAACCTTTCCGGATCCCGCTAAAGAGGAAGCTGCCTGTGGACACAGAACCTCTCCTGTATGAACCCTTTCATTCACCCTACCAGGATCCACACCGGGCCTCCCCCACACGCTCCGACACGGATGCATTGGAGGACTACATGGGTGAACAAGTCCCCTACCATGTGGACACGGACCCTGATGACCAGCAGGACCCTGACCAAACTTGGGGCGACCCTGCAGACCCCAGTGCACCTCTTGATGCACAGGACCCACAACTATATGGGGCAAAAACGTCACCCACAGAGGATACTGCGGCGTTCAACGCTCTGATTGAACGGGCGGCGAACAACCATGATGTACAGCTTCACTCTGATATCATCGAAGATGACTTTCTAATGGACACCTTTGCATCCTCAGAAAGACATGTAAAGACTCTGCCAATGTTGAAGGGGGTCCTTAAGCCAGCCACTGACATTTTCAGGGAACCCACCAGGGCACGAGTGATAAACCCCAGGATCGATAAGAAATACAGATCAGCACCTGGGGATCCTACTTACATCAGAGGACAATTACCACTCGACTCCATCGTTGTGGCGAATGCCCGCAAGAGGGCACACTCGCAGACAACGGGTGACGCTCCTCCCCCGGACAAGGAGTCCAAGGTGCTGGAGACCTCCGGCAAGCGAGTTGCCGCACAAGCTGCAAGCATATGGCGCATAGCTAACACTCAAGCGCTCCTCGCTCGCTACGATAGGGCGCACTATGACACAATGGAGCACCTCCTTCAACACCTCCCTGACCCCTACAAAGAAGGTGCAGAAATCCTTATCAGAGAGGGACAGCTACTCACAAATGCTGCCATCAAATGTGCACTAGACGCTGCTGACACGGCTGCCAGGGCCATCAACACTAGCGTCATCCTACGACGTCACGCCTGGCTACGTATCTCAGGATTCAAGCCTGAGGTACAAAACAATATACTTAATCAGCCCGTCAACCCCGACTTTTTGTTCGGGCCTGAGGTTGACGCCACCCTCGAGAAGATAAAAAAGGACACGGACACTGCAAAGTCCATGGGCGCCCTACAAACTCAGTCCTTTCGGAGCGGCTCCTTTCGTCGCCCCGGAAACAAGGGAGCAGGCAGAGGACAGGGGTCACAACAAACATATAACAAGGGTAATACGCAGACCACCTACGATAAGAACACCCGAGGTGGCTATCGTGGCTCCAGTACCAAGGGCAGAGGACGTGGCTACGGCAACACCAGGTCCTCCCCCAAGAACAAGCAGTGACGCCCTCTCCCTTCCTCCCGACCACATAACACCTGTCGGGGGAAGGCTGCAAAGGTTCCTGTCCACGTGGAACTCCATCACCACGGACAGGTGGGTCAAAGATATTATAAAATACGGTTACTGTCTGGAGTTAACTTCCACTCCACCCACAATACCACCAAGAAACCGTCCTATGTCCTCAGAGCACTTGACGCTCTTACAGCAAGAGGTAGAAAATATGCTTCTAAAAGGCGCTATCGAGGTCGTACCCGTCCACGAGCGGGGCACGGGGGTTTACTCCCTCTACTTCTTAATTCCAAAAAAGGACGGGTCGCTCAGGCCTATATTAGACCTGAGACCCCTGAACCAGTACATTCTTTCGGAGCACTTTCACATGCTCACTCTACAGCAAGTCCTTCCGCTTCTCCAGCAGGGAGACTTCCTAGCATCACTGGACCTCAAGGATGCGTATTTTCACATACCCATCCACCCCTCACACAAAAAATACCTCAGGTTCACTGTTCAGGGGCAGCACTATCAGTTCAAAGTCCTTCCCTTCGGCGTGACAACAGCGCCCAGGGTTTTCACAAAGTGCCTAGCTACGGTGGCGGCACATTTACGGAGACAGCACATACACGTCTACCCCTACCTAGACGACTGGCTCGTTCAAGCGAGATCAGCCCAGCAATGTGCAAGCCACGTGTCCCGTACCATTCACCTTCTTCACAGTCTGGGATTCTCACTAAATTACCCAAAGTCTCATCTCCAGCCCGCACACGTACAACAGTACCTAGGTGCGACTATAGACACTCTGGCGGCCACAGCTCAGCCAAATTTAGTGAGGATCAACGGCATACAAGCGCTGATCTCCAAGTTCAGACCCAACCACTCGCTTCCAGCGCGAGTGTTTATGCAGTTGATAGGCATGATGGCCTCCTGCATCTTCATAGTCCCGCACGCGAGATTACATATGCGCCCACTTCAGGAGTGCCTAGCACGTCAGTGGAATCAGGCTCAAGGACAGTTGAAAGACCTAGTGTTGGTGAGCGGTCGGGCATACAACTCTCTGCATTGGTGGAATCCACAAAACCTTTGCAAGGGCCGACCGTTCCAAGAGCCTGTTCCACAAATAGTACTGACAGCGGACGCGTCTCTCCAGGGATGGGCAGCTCATGTACTCCACTACACAGTGCAGGGACTATGGACGACACAACAGAAGAAGATGCACATCAACCTTCTGGAACTGATGGCAATCTTCCTGGCCATGAAGGCTTTCAAAGTACATCTGTGCAACAAGGTCGTGTTGATCCGGACGGACAACATGACCGCAATGTACTACATACAGAAGCAGGGAGGGACACACTCTCCACAGTTGTCTCATCTGGCTCAGAGCATGTGGAAGTGGGCCATTCAGAGGAACATGTTCCTCATGGCGGAACACCTCCCCGGCAAGGACAACCAGATGGCGGATCTGCTCAGCAGACACAGCCACCAGATGCACGAGTGGGAGTTACACCCATCGGTACTCCAACCGTACTTCCAGCAGTGGGGTCACCCAGAAATAGACCTATTCGCGACAAGCGAAAACGCAAAATGCCAAAGCTTCGCCGCCAGATTCCCACACCCGCAGTCGCAGGGCAATGCGATAGGGATGAACTGGTCCGGCAGATTTGCGTACGCTTTTCCCCCAGCACCGTTGATACCGCTGGTGGCTCGCAAACTCCGACAACACTCCCTGACACTCGTCCTAGTTGCTCCCACGTGGGCACGCCAGCCGTGGTACTCCACCTTCCTCGAACTTTCCGTGGTACCGCATCAAAGGCTGCGGATCAAACCCGCGCATTTGACGCAGAACCATGGAGAGGTTCAGCACCCAGATCCGCAACAGCTGAACCTGGCGATCTGGCTCCTGAAGTCCTAGAGTTTGGCTATCTCAATCTGCCACCTGACTGTATGGACATCATCAAGGAGGCCAGGAGACCCACTACAAGAGCTTGCTATGCAGCCAAATGGAAACGGTTCGTCATTTATTGCGGTAATAATGACATTAACCCGCTGGACGCATCCATCCACAACATCATATGTTACCTCTTACACCTATACCGATGCAATCTGGCGTACACCTCTATACGTGTCCATTTGACCGCAATATCAGCCTATCTGCAAACCAGGCAGCACCTCTCTCTCTTCAGAGTGCCTGCCATCAAAGCATTCTTGGAAGGACTCAAACGAGTCATTCCACCTAGTCACCCACCGGCTCCAATGTGGAACCTCAACTTGGTCCTCACACGCCTGATGGGTCCACCCTTTGAACCTCTACACTCATGCGAGATTCAATTCCTTACCTGGAAAGTAGCCTTCCTGGTAGCGATCACTTCCCTAAGAAGAGTTAGTGAACTCCAGGCACTAACCGTTCAAGAGCCATTTATTCAGGTTCACGCCAACAGGGTCGTACTACGTACCAACCCCAAATTCATGCCCAAGGTAATATCGCAGTTCCACATGAACCAGACTATTGAACTGCCCGTTTTCTTCCAAAACCCACAAACTGTTGCAGAGAGGGCATTACATACACTAGATGTACGGAGGGCCCTCATGTACTACATCGACAGGACTAAACCCTTCAGGAAGACAAAACAACTGTTCGTTGCCTTTGCCCCACACCACAAAGGTAACGCCATCTCCAAAGCAGGGATAGCCAGATGGATAGTTAAGTGTATTCAAATCTGTTATCAAAAGGCAAAACGCACATTAACTATTCCACCACGAGCCCACTCAACACGCAAGTTGGGGGCTTCCATGGCCTTCCTAGGAAATATTCCCCTGCATGATATATGCAGAGCAGCCACATGGTCCACTACACACACATTTACAAAACACTATTGCGTAGATGTGCAGTCAAAACAGCAGGCAGCTGTAGGACAGGCTGTTCTCAAAACACTTTTTCAGACCGCTGCAGCTGGCACGGGTAGCCGCCGCCAATAGAGGGCACTGCTATGTATTCTATGCACAGATATGAATTCAGCAGCCCACATGCCTCGAACTGAATATGCTACTTACCAGTATGCATCTGTTCTTGGCATGTAGGGCTGCTGACATTCATATCGCCCTCCCTCCTCCCCGGCGCCTGTCGCAGCTGCAGCTCTCAGAATTATTGCAAGCATGGTCATCACTTTCTGTATCTACTCCATCACTGCCACAATGGCGAAAAACAATCTGAGGATGGAGAGGATGCCCATGCGCACTGTAGTCCAGGGGAGGAGTCACCTATCCAAGGATACTTCGAAGACTCTTCCAGGACAACAACGTGCAAACATCCGGACCCAACACTAGGCGGCGATCTATGCACAGATATGAATGTCAGCAGCCCTACATGCCAAGAACAGATGCATACTGGTAAGTAGCATATTCAATACCCAATGTACCTCAGGACGACCTATACCCATCAAGGCCGTCTCCTCCAGAGGACTCCTTAGGTTTTCATCATTTAGTGCAGAGAGCAGCACACTACCATGGGGTGGACATGCACAGTGAACCAGTAGAAGAAGACTTCCTACTGGATACATTTGATATACAAGACAAATCTACTTCCATTTTACCCATGCTTAAGGGTGTCACCAAGCACGCTACAGAGGTGTTCAAAGACCCTGTCAGAGCCAGAGTACTGAACCCTAGAATAGAGAAGAAGTACAAGGCGGCACCCACAGACCCTGCTTACATCAAGGGCCCTGCTCCCCTAGATTCCCTAGTTGTCTCCACAGCTAGAAAGCGGGCTAACTCCCAATCCTCAGGAGATGCCCCACCGCCAGACAAAGAATCTAAACTTCTGGACGCGTCTGGTAAACGCACCGCCTCCCAAGCTGCAAACATGTGGCGCATTGCAAACACACAAGCACTGCTTGCGCGATATGATAGAGCACACTATGACGAACTAGAGGCTCTTATGCAGCACCTTCCAGAAAAATACAAGCACAAGGCTCATGACCTCATACAGGAGGGTAAACTAATTACAAACACCTCCATTAAGTGTGCCCTCGATGCAGCCGACACTGCTTCTAGGGCCATAAATACCAGTGTCCTGCTTCGTCGCCACGCCTGGCTCAGGATCTCAGGGTTCAAGCCTGAAGTCCAGGCATCCATACTCAATCACCCCTTTGACCAGGAAACACTCTTTGGGCCAAAGGTAGACGAAGCGCTCGAAAAGATGAAGAAAGACACAGACACAGCAAAGTCTATGGGGGCACTCCAAACACAAGCCTCCAAACGTTCCTTTCGACGCTCGTCCTTTCGTGGCACAGGCAGAGGCTCCTCCACCGATAACGCCTCTACCTCCTACAAGTCCCCTCCTCAAAATACCTTTTCAAAGGGCAATCAGAGAGGTGGTTACAGGGGTAACAACAATAAGGGCAGGGGCAAAACCAACAACACCCGTTCTGCCACCCCCCCCGCACAATGACTCCCCTCCGCTCCCCCCAGACCATTCCACTCCGGTCGGGGGCAGACTACAAAACTTTATCCACGTATGGGAGTCCATAACATCGGACAAATGGGTGACCCAAATCATTCGGTCAGGGTACTGTCTAGAGCTAACATCTACCCCACCCAATATCCCACCAAGGCACCGTCCAATGTCTCAAGAACATTCCACACTGCTCAAACAAGAGGTACTCTCACTCCTGCAAAAACACGCTATAGAGCAGGTCCCCGTCAACCAACGAAATCTAGGGGTCTACTCTCTATATTTCTTAATACCAAAGAAAGACGAGACCCTCAGACCCATTCTGGACCTCCGGCCTCTAAATGCCTACATACATTCAGACCATTTTCACATGGTCACTCTACAACAAGTCCTCCCACTCCTCTGCCAGGGAGACTTTCTCACAACCTTGGATCTGAAAGACGCATACTTTCACATTCCAATACACCCCTCTCACAGGAAATACCTCAGGTTCGTGGTGGACGGGCAACATTACCAATTCACGGTTCTCCCCTTCGGGGTCACCACTGCACCACGAGTGTTTACCAAATGCCTAGCAGTAGTAGCAGCACACCTCAGACGTCAACACATTCACGTCTTCCCTTACTTAGACGACTGGCTGATAAAAGCCACGTCCTACCACCAATGTGTGCAACATACAAACAGCACCATCCAACTGCTCCACCAGCTAGGCTTCACGGTGAACTACCAAAAGTCCCACCTCATACCATCTCACACAAAGCAATATCTCGGGGCCACTATAGACACCTCCAAAGGTATTGCCTATCCAAACTCAGCCAGAATCACAAGCATTCAAGCCTTACGCAAAGCATTCCTTCCCCAACACTCTCTTCCAGCAAGAGTGTTCATGAAGCTCATAGGAATGATGGCGTCTTGCATATTTATAGTGCCCCATGCAAGACTCCACATGCGTCCACTTCAAGAGTGCCTAGCACAACAGTGGACCAGGCCCAGGGTCAGCTGACGGATCTGGTGTTGGTGGACGGCCGCACACATCACTCTCTGCAGTGGTGGAACACCACAAACCTTTCCAAAGGACGGCCGTTCCTGGACCCGGTTCCTCAGGTGATTCTAACAGCGGACGCATCGCTCTCCGGCTGGGGAGCGCACCTCCTACACCTCACAATGCAAGGTCTATGGACGCCACAGCAAAAATCGCTCCACATCAACCATCTGGAGCTCTTGGCGATCTTTCTAGCCCTAAAATCTTTCCAAAAACAAATTTCGGGCAAAGCAGTCCTCATTCGCACAGACAACATGACTGCGATGTATTATATACAAAAACAGGGGGGGACACACTCTCCCCAGCTCTCCCGCTTAGCCCAGAGCATATGGAGATGGCCAATTCCCCAAAACATCTTTCTCCTGGCACAGCACGTTCCAGGAGTACAAAACACCATAGCAGATCTGCTCAGCAGACAAACGCAACAACTACACGAATGGGAACTGCATCCACAAGTTCTTCACCCATTCTTCAAACAGTGGGGGCATCCTCAAATAGACCTCTTCGCCACCCACGAAAACAAAAAATGCCCAAGCTTCGCCGCCAGATACCCACACCCATTGTCCAAGGGCAATGCGATATGGATGAACTGGTCAGGCAGATTTGCATACGCCTTTCCACCTCTCCCACTAATTCCATTAGTGGTCAGGAAGCTACAACAGCACTCCCTCACACTCATTCTGGTAGCTCCAACGTGGGCCAGGCAGCCGTGGTACACCACGCTACTACAACTATCAGTGGTACCACATCAAAAACTGCACCTTTCCCCATGCCTCCTAACCCAGAACCATGGAGAAATCAGGCACCCGGACCCAGCTCAGCTCAACCTGGCGATCTGGCTCCTGAAATCTTAGAATTCGGATACCTTAACCTTCCCCCTGATTGCATGAACATCATCATGGAAGCCAGACGTCCTACCACTAGAGCATGCTATGCCGCAAAGTGGAAAAGATTTGTAATTTACTGCCGTAACAATACAATCAACCCCCTAGATGCATCCATACAGCACATCATATGCTATCTGCTCCATCTTCACAGGTGTAACCTGGCATATTCATCCATACGCCTACACCTAGCAGCGATCGCTGCTTATCTACAAAACAGACAGCATTTATCACTCTTCAGAGTGCCCGCTATTAAAGCCTTCATGGAAGGCCTTAAACGAGTAATTCCTCCCAGGGCACCACCTTCCCCTGTATGGAATCTAAATTTAGTCCTTACACGACTAATGGGTCCGCCCTTCGAACCAATGCACAAATGTGAGCTACAGTTTCTCACCTGGAAAACAGCTTTCCTTGTAGCTATCACTTCCCTTAGAAGGGTTGGTGAAATACAAGCGTTCACCATACAGGAACCCTACATACAAATGCATCACAGCAAGGTCATACTTCGCACAAATCCGAAGTTTCTGCCCAAAGTCATTTCCCCCTTCCACCTCAATCAATCAGTGGAATTACCTGTCTTCTTTTCGCAACCCCAATCTGTTGCAGAAAGGGCCTTACACACACTTGATGTAAAAAGGGCGTTACTATACTACATACAAAGAACGCAACCCTTCAGGAAGACTAAACAATTGTTCGTTTCCTTCTCTCCACCACATAAAGGCAACCCCATTTCAAAATCAGGGATAGCTAGGTGGATTGTAAAATGCATACAAATTTGCTATCAAAAGGCAAAGAGAACATTATCTGTTCCCCCTAAAGCCCACTCTACAAGAAAGTTAGGGGCTTCTATGGCTTTTCTAGGGAATATACCCTTAGATGACATCTGCAAGGCAGCCACATGGTCTACACCGCACACCTTCACAAAACACTACTGTGTAGATGTGCATTCCAAGCAGCAAGCTAGGGTGGGCCAGGCTGTACTAAAGACACTTTTTCAAACAGCTGCAACGGATACCGGTGGTCGCCGCTAAGGTTGGGTACTGCTATATAATCTATGCTAAGTGTACAATCTGCAGCTCATATGCCTCGAACGGAATATGCTACTTACCAGTATGCATCTGTTCTTGGCATGTAGAGCTGCAGAGTTGTACACGCCCACCCGCCTCCCCGGCTACCTGTATCCGTTCCAGTACATCTTATTTAGATACAACACATGGGTTTCTCACTGTTATTACTACGCTCCATCATTTCCCTGTTGGCGAAAAACAATCTGAGGATGGAGCCGAAGCCCATGCGCAGTACGGACCGAAGGAGGAGTCACCAAACTCGTGACTTCCAAAGACTGTCCAAGAAGAAAAACAAACTGCAAACATCCGGGCCCAACACCAGATGGCGACCTATGCTAAGTGTACAACTCTGCAGCTCTACATGCCAAGAACAGATGCATACTGGTAAGTAGCATATTCCTTTGGGGCCATTTTAAAACACCGTCTTTTCTGGTGTAGTGGATCCATACTTCGTTATATGCAATGGGGCCTACGCCATGTTTTACATAGAGCTCATAAGTTGGAGTTCCAACCGGAGGAACCGGACATGATTCCTCCAGCTGGAAATCTCTTCCACAACCCAAACAAAACAATCTACCAAATATTCTAGAACCAGGCATCTTCGCTCACTAGTCTAGATCCACACGTCAAAGGATTATCGATTACGATAGTCTCGTGAATACACGAGTCCTCTGGCTTTGGCGTTTGCAAACTCCAAATTTCCAAATCAAAACGATCCCGAGGGATACAAAACAAATGGGAGACGCTCCACTTATACTTAACTGAATATTGATGATCGATGGCGTCACCAGAAGACTCTCTCGATTGTTTCGCTCTATCAAAACTCGTCAAGGGTCCAAAACAGGTCGATTAATCAGGGCAGCAGTCCTTCGTAGCCGTCGGGACGCGGAGAACCTCGCAGAAAAGACTTTCGGACCACGTCGACATGCAGGGGTCGATGAAGTGGCGGCCTTCCTCCGGAATTTCCACACGAAGCTCCTCACGAACCTCTGGCTTGGACTGGTACCGCTGAAATCGTCCCGAGTTGGGCGCCAAACTGAAGTACTGGGTATTTTAAACCCAGCGGTGCAGGGGCACACACCCTATGACTTCTGGGTTCTCCCTGTTCCAGACCTACAGAAACACAGAGTCTTCTGGGTGAAGTCAAAGATTCATTTATTGGCTGCAGACCAATTACAGGTATCCTAGAAGTACAACAGCGTGTATGTTCTCAGGAGACTGCTAAAAATCATAGAAACGGACTTCTTCTTAAATACACTTTTTCCTGCTTCAGGCATACATTCCTAGGTTTATGATATGGTCATTTAAAGTATACATTACAAACGAAAAGGCAGAGTCATGATGACCATCCCACATTCCAGTTAAGCCAGCCCACAATTATTTACACAGCAAGGTTCAGATCCCACATCAGATATCGATAGGCCCCAATAAAACACGGGCAGCTCCTGTTGATAGAAACAAGTCATAAAGCAGGAACAGTCAGGTGTGAAAGAGATTAGCCAGAGGCTTGTGTGGGATGAAAGGACTTTATGGCGTATCAAGCCCTGATACTAATCACAGGTGGCCGGAGGAAGGGGAGCTCGTGAGACCAGTTTGACCTGGGGCAGCAGAGCCAAGCTGCCCAGGTCACAGAAGAGTCATGGAAAGGCAAATGTGCTGTGAGGCCCGTATTTGCTTCATTATAGCCTATGTGAGGGCAATCACAAGATGGCCACCGCTTCCAAAATGGAACCCGCGTAGTGTTGCAGAATAACGTGTACACAGTGCATTCATAGCTAGAACGGTATACAAAGCACTTGTACATACCGCATTAACCATTTGCGGTTCGCCAATACCAGGATAGACAGGGGTGGGGCCCTGTCCCCTACGCGGTCACAGAGATTAAAGTACGACAAAGTGGGATGGAAATGTTTAAAAATAAATATAAAAATTTTGGGAGCACAACCATTTTAGCAATTGCGATGTGACCGGCCAGCGGGAGGGGGAGCTTCTGCCAAGAGAGTATTTTGGTTTCGAGCCAATCTATTACTTTACCGAAATGTGATTTCCACAACGTATCCATGTCTCTGCTTAGCCAGATGCCAAGGTTCCTGGTGGGACCTGTAGCCCAAATGAACGGGTAGTCCATGGAAAATGGCTTAGTCGCATCAGTTAGGGAAAAAGAACAGATTTTCCCCAGTTAACCTGCACCCCGGAGTAGCAGCCGAAACAGATCACCTCTATTGTCCTAGGGCCTAGATTCTCCTGCGGTTCCCAAATATATATCGTAACGTCGTCTACATACATAGAGGTCACTAGGGCGGGGATGAGAAGCTGATACCTCGATGCTGGCGTAGACATGCTACAAGGGGCTCCATAGCGATGGCAAATAGCATAGGGGCAGCCCTGCCTGGTGCCCGTGGTGATAGTAATGGGGTCAGTGACCTATCCATAAATCCTTATGCGCGCTGTCAGTAGTGTGTAAAGGAGTTGGATCTTCTGAATGAAACTCTGGCTGAAGCCCAGCCGATTCAGAAGATAAAAAAAGAAAAGACCATTCCAGCGTATCAAAGGCCTTGGTGGCATCCAGTAGAGCAGCCACTGCAGGTAAGGCGGGGTTAATCTGATGCATCACGGAGAAAATGGTGAGCAGGTTGTGCAATGTGGCACGACCAGGGATGAACCCTGATTGACCAGGGTGGGCTATCAGGGGCATAAGGGGGAGAAGATGGTCGGCTATCAATTTGGCATATATCTTATTATCTGTATTGATCAGTGATTAGGGGCGGTAGGAATCGCAACTATCTGGTGATTTCTCAGGTTTGAGGAGGAGAGTGATCATGGCCTCGCGGAGTGATGGGGGAAATCTGCCAAGGCTAAGGGATTCATTATACATCTCGGCCAGATGGGGTACGTGGAGGGGCGCATATTCTTTATAAAATGCAGGAGTGAGCCCATCTGAGCCAGGAGCTTTATCGCCCGGAAATCCTGCAATAACTTTGTTAATCTCTTCAGAGGTGAATGACTCATCCAAGTATTCACGATGCCCATTGCGAAGCCATAAAGGCTCGATTGAGTCAAAGTATTGGTCTAGGACTTCACGAGGGGTCGCCTCGCCGGCAGTATATAGTTGGGCATATAAAGCAGAGACCCTAGCAATGAAGTCGCCGGGGGAAGTGGTCCTTCCGGCAGTCTCATCACTGAGTGCCATGATGTATGAGGAGGCATGTGGCTTTCTTAATGGATTTGCAAGGGTCTTACCAGGGCGATCGCCCTCCCCATAACGGTGGGCTCGGGATTCCCTATTCAAGAATGCAACCTCCCTATCTGCTTCCGCGTGGTATTCAGAAAGTTTAGTTCTGATGGAGGCGAAGGTAACGGGGCTGGGGTTCTGGGCCTGCTGCAGATCAAGTGCTTTAATGTCTGCCTCCAAGCGCTCAAGGATTCCTCTTATGAATTCGAGCACCCCAGATTGTCTAGTGCATTCCCCAAGGATCACAACCTTTAAGGCCTCCTAGAGCGTCGAGGATGACTCTACAGAGCCGGTGTTATGCTCAAAATATTCAATGATGGCGCCCCGGATCTCTTTGCAAAGCAGCTTAACGCAGTGCATTGGGAGGCAGATGCCATGTAAACATGCGGTGGAGGGTGAGCTGAAAAGCGTAAACATAAGAGCACCGGGGCATGATCTGATAATGTGCGGGCCAAATGTTCTACGGGGGAGGCCCAGGAAGCAACTACGCAAGTAATGAGACATAGATCAATGTGGGACCAGGATCCATGCGTGCAGGACACGCAAGAGCTCTAGACAGGCTGTAAGTGAAGTGCCAAGTGTCACTGTAATATGAATCTGGGCAAGCGGAAATCAATTGTTGTCACTTGTATGGCTTTCTACAGATAAAGTGTGGCAGGTCCGTGGGGGGGGCTTCTGCAACTGTTTGGCAAAGGTGAGGGCGGCATTCGGATCAGTGAAAAATGTCGGTTTCTCACCAAAGTCAATGCGGAGCTTTGCAGGGTACAGCATAGCATAAGTGATTTGGAGTTGCCTTTAAAATACGTTTGACGGTAAGAAAGTCCCTGCGGGCCACCTGGACGGACAGGGTGAAATCAGGGTAGAAGGACAAAATGTTGCCCTGGTGGCTGACCTCCCCCAGCTCCCTGGCCCTACGGAGGATGGAGTCACGGTCCCAGTAGTTCAGTAAGGGGGCAATTATGGGTCTCGCATGGGTCCCAGGAGGAGGACGCAGGCCAAGGGACCTGTGTGTCCATTCAGTGATGAAATGTTCGGACAGGACCGAGCCAAAGAGGTCGCGGAGCAGAGATTCAAGGTAGTCTTTCTTTCTCCTGGTTGCAGTGGATTCCTGTAGGCCAATGACCCGAATGTTGTTCCTCCGGGAGCCCCCCTTGAGGTCTTCGTTCTTGGTGCGTATGACTTCAACGATCTTATCCATTTTGAAGAGCCTCTGCTTGTTTTCGGCACCAATGTCCGGAGACCCTTGAATCGAGCTCGACAATGCGGGCATTGTGGGAGTCCATCCGGTGCTTGACCTGGTCGAGGTGCGACGTTAGGTGGTCTATCTTAGCGTCTATAGCCTCAGGCTAGATTTGACTTCCAGCAGAATGGTGCAAAAGCTGTTGTCCTGCTCACCAGGAAGGTCCGTCTGGGTGGACTGTTCGCCGGCATCGGGGGGTAGTTCCGCCTCCCTTGCCAACCCCCGCCCCGTGAAAGTGAGCTTAGGTCGCCTGGTGTCAGTTTTCCCCATGGTGATCTTGTGAAGCGATCGAGAGTATTGTCAGCAAAACCGGCTCAACAGAGCTTGGGGAGATTCCAAGGTGTCAGGACAGGTCAGGCCTGGTGCACCTTCGTATGGCCCGGCACGACAGCTCACAGAGGGCCTGGAGAATAACGTAAATAGGCCGTGGGGAGGCGGGGGGAACAGGCCAGTGCCAATGGCTCAGGGCGTGCGGGGGGCTCCAAGGACGGCTGTAGGAAAGTGGGTTTCTGTTGCAGTAACCCCCCTACTTTTTGCCAGACTACTGATGCACTTTTTCTTGGTGTGCCCTGGGTCCCTGCCAATTGGGTTCCCAGGGCCTGTGTTCTTTCCCCAAAACTAACCCAATTGGCATCTCTAGCCACATGTCAGCCCCTGGTAAATGGTACCACTGGTACCCAGGGCACTGTGACCAGGGAAGACCTCTAAGGGCTGCAGCACTTTTTGTGCTACCCTTAGAGGCCCTGTACCTTTTCACACACACACTGCCTTGGAAGGCTGCGTGTTTTGGTGCAGAACAAAGTGAAGAGTCGACATGGCACACATTCCTGTGTGCCATGCCTACAACCCACTGCCCTGGCATTGATGAGTCACCCCTCTAGCTGGGTGCCCTATGCCAGTGGTGAGGGTACAGGTGCATGAGCCCTGTAACCCTACAGTGTCTAAGTCCATTCTTAGGCACTGTAAGTGCAGTGCTGCCATTAAGAGTATATGGTGCTGGGAGCTTGTCATCACGAACTCCACAGCCCCATAATAGCTACACTGAAAACTGAGAAGTTTGGTATCAAACTTCTTAGCACATTAAACCCACTCTGATACCAGTGTGGGATTTAATGACAAAATGCACATAGTAGGCATCTTTGAGATGCCCCCTGAAAAATGACCAGCCTCTGGTGGGTTACCTGACTGGTACACACCAGCCTGCCACCACGAGACATGTTTCTGGACCCCTAGGGTGGGAGCCTACGCTCCCTGAGCCCAGAAACAAAGCCTTTCCTGGGCAGAGGTGTTCACACCTCCCTCAGGCGAGGAAGAGACATCTGTGGCAGGGGAGCTTCAAAGGCCTGGCAGCCTTCGTAATGCGACCCCCAGCCTCTCCTGCTAATAGGAGCAGGCCCCCTTCCTGTCTCCCCTCCCTTTCGGCGGGAAAAACTAGCCAGCCCAGGAGGGGTGCCCACCTCTGCCAACTCCACCCCTCAGGTGGGGGAGGGGGGGTGGGGGAAGCCCACTCTCCAGTGCTCGCCATCTTGCAGATGGCAGGCACTCACCAATCAGGACTTGGGATTGTACTCACTCCCCCACGTGGGGTGAGCACACCAAGGGTGCAGTCACCCTAAGGTCAGTAGCCCATTGACTACTGACCACAAGACCCCTAACACGCCCCCAAAATACAGTATTTAGGGGGCAGCCCTGAACCAAGAAGGGAGATCCAGCCTACCTACAAGAAAAAAAGGAGGACGAAGAGCCGTGCAGAGCTAACAAGAGGACGACGCCCACTGACTTGGCCCCAGCCCTACAAGCCTGTCTCCCCTCGAACCTGCTCCTGCAAAATCCCGGCATGTCCAGCAGGCAGCAACCTCACAAACACCAGAGGACCTGCCTGCCTTCACTTCCCAGACTGTTTCTCCCGTGAACACCGGACATGTTTAAACTGCAGCTTCTGGTGCCAGCCAGAGACCGCAAATCCAGCCCACTCTGCACCCGCCAAACCCAGCCAGAGCTGAAAAACACCACGAGGAGGTCACCCCGGCGATCCTGACCCGAGATCCGGCGACCCCTGACCTGCCTCATGCCTCCAGCCGACACCTACAGCCTAAATCCACAAGGCCCCCCCTAACTGCAACCAGGAGCTGGTAAGAAGATCCGACCCCAAACGGCACCCCTGCACCCGACGCCCAACGGCCTTGTGTGCCCAAACCAACGGTGCCTAACCAACCCTTAACTTCCCAACTTACCTCTCTACTGGTGGTCGCACCCAGAAGTCCTATTTTCCCTGCCTGCAGTGCCATTTCGAACCAGAGGTTCTCCATAGAAAACAGGGCATCCGACATCGAAACAGCACTCTGCACCCGGCCGCCCCAGTGCCTCTGAGGGTGCACCCTTCGTGCTACTTTGTTTCTCCATTTGCTCTGACCTTAACCCTAGGAGCTTTGCTCCCACAACCCAGTGGCCTGCTTGCCAGCAGCCACCAACCGGAGGCCCCCTATCCCCCATTGGATAACATTGGGCCTCAACACTCGGCACCCGGCCGCCCTAGTGCCGCTGAGGGTGCAATAACAGTGCATCACTAACCCTAGGGGAACCCTAAGTCTAACCCCAGAACCTTAACTCCCACAGCCGTTTACTTACCTATGAACTGTTAACCTGTTTTCCTCCCATATGATATTGACACTTTTTCTCCAAAAAGTTTCCAAGTGAGGAGTTCTGAAACCTAAAAATATTCTTTAAAAATCGCACAAAAAACCAAAACGTTTTTACTCACCTGTTTGCAGGAAATGTCCCAGTGCTGAATCTAGGTATCCAGCACTGAGTTAGAAAAGTAACGTGAAAAGTAATTTATCTGCAAATTACTGAATAAGCCTATTCATTTCAATGTACTGTATTTGATAAGTGTTGCATACTACTGCTCCCCTGTAAATCAAACAAAGTACAATTCCGATTGCATATCTCAACTGTTCTACATCCAGCAACTTATTACTGAAAAGTATTTAATGCTCACCTGTACCAGGCTTGCTTGATTCTAAAAAATTACCAACAGTATATATTTATACAAGCACAATTGGCCTAGAGTTCAGTTCTTGAGTGTGTAAATTCATTTGCTGACTGAATGTGTACATCAAATGCTTAACACTGTCCTCTTATACTGCCTTACTGCTCCACCAAGCTGCCGCTATTGGAGAGTAAGGTTCTATCTAACTTAAACCTCTGCCTACCTCTGGGGACACTTGGACTCTATACACACTATTCCTCATTTTGGTGTAGTATATATAGAGCCAGTTTCTTACACATAGGTGTCCTGTGGAACTGAAAGTTTGGACAGGTTTTTTACTGTGGTACATAAAGTATTAGGGCATCTATTGGCCGCTCTAATTTTCTCAGTATAGTAGGCAGCTTTTTCCATAAAGATAAGATTCTTCTATACTTGAAGTGATGATTGATATTTACTTTTGGTGAGGGCTCTATCCTCCAGTCACCATTTCCTCTCCAGTTTACGAGAGAGTTGTTTCTGAACTTTGAGAATGTCATTGAACCAGGGTTCTGAAGGTGCACGCCTGAGGCGTGGGCTATTTTTTTGGCGGGGTTAAATCCGTCATCGCTAATTCGAGCCAAGAGTGGTAGTTTGCTACCGCAGATTCCAAGTCAGAGGGCATCTTAGGAGGAGTTTCTAAAAGCCGAGAATTTAGTTGATTTGCCTTTATTTTATTCCAGGGACGGCTAATAAAAAGTTCCTCTGAGTGTTTGGAGCATGGCCTTCGAGGCAGTGAGATTTCAAAGAGGACAGCGTTGTGGTCAGGTTAGCTTGAAGGAAAAGATCTGGTCCAATTTAGTAGAGGATTATCAGAAAAAATCCCATCTAGGCAGTGACCAGCAGCATGTGTTGGGCCTTTGACAAATTGGCATAGTCCTACGCTGGCCATCTGATCAAGGAGCACTTCTGTGACCGGGTCGGTGGCATTTTCCATGTGAAAATTAAAGTCACCCAGAATAAGAAAGTCGGGATAATCAGCCAAATATGTTAAAAGATGACCTAGACTATCAATTAATGGAGCTCTGGTAGTGGGTGGCCGATAAAGTAGAGTACCATTAAGAGAGTATTGACCATCCACTTCAACTTAAAATCCATAGCTTCACAGTCTAGGTTGTCAGGTAGGAGTTAAGAATTAGAGCTATGCCACCACCATTCCTACCCACTTTGTCGACCTTATGTATTCTAAAACCTGCTGGTAAGGCCATAAGTAGGTCTGGGTTGGAGGAGGCATCAGCCCATGTTTCAGTGACAAAGGCTATTTCAATCTGATGGGTTTCTAGGAACTCGTGAAAAACAATAGCTTTTTAAATTCGTGACCTCGCATTAATAAGTACATACAATATTAAGAGTCTCAAATCCCCTTTAGAAGGGTCCAAAGGTGCCCCAGTGGGCAATGGAGAGTGCTGAAACGTGTGACCACAGTAGGAGCAATGCATTGTGCCCTGGGCTGAGTAGGGGTCAAAAAGTGGGCCCAGACATCGCCTACCTGATCATTTTAATTCCATTAAGAAGTCCCTGGTGTATTGGAATTTGGATTTGAGGGAAGAGGTATCTGGCTCGTAATCAGGACCATGGCTGGTGCTGAGGGCGGTCCGAGCACGGACAGGTGCAGACGGACTTGCCTTTGGCGTGCTAGTGGCGCGCACGCATCTGCTGCGCGTCCGGCCCATCGTATGATTTTATAAGTGGAAACCTTGCTGTGCTCTAGGCTAACCGAGCCAGAAGTACGCTTTGTAGGCAAGTGAGTGCTGCTTCCCTCTTCTCAAACTATAAGCCGCGGTGGATCGAGGAGGCGGGAACCCGGGATAGCAGTCTCCCAGTGTGCAGCTAGGGCAATACCCCACGACGCAGAGGTGTGCAGGTACAAAAAGGTGCAAACCACTAAATTAGGCCAACGACGATATTTTAAAATTCACAGTTATTAACTATGTTGAGAGCCCACCCTATTTAATTACAAATGTAGTGTTGGATTTTCATGTGAATCTAACCATTTTCTTGCCAACCTTCTTCTCGAACCCTTAGAAATCCAGTGGAAAGAGATCTTTACTTGCCGGATGTGAAAAGGTTTCTTATATTCTACTTAGACAAAACAAAAGAGATAATACAATGTGATCATATATTCGTAAACTCTGGCCCTCTAAGGAATGGTCTTTCCACATTAGTTTAGATGGATAATTTCGTTCATTACATTTGGTTACTAGTTAGCGAATAGACCCCTCCATAGTAAGTCTGAGGGACATTCAACTAAGGGAAAAAAGCTACAATGGCTCTTTTAAGAAATGTGCCCATAAGAGATTTGTAAAGCTGCCACATGGAGGTCAGTACATATATTTACCAGACTTTGTTTGGATTCAGATTTGAGAGCTGATGCCAAAGTGGGAAAGACCTTTTTAGGGAGTCTTTTTGGGTGATAATTAGAGCTGTGTTGCTTTTTCTTCTTCTCTGTTGAATTTTTTGGGATGAGCTTTCTATTCTGTTTATTGCTTATGATTGACGAGGTTCCTGTGGAAGAGAAGGAAAAGTCCCTTACCGCTAATCCTAGTTCTCCTCCAGGGTAATCCTCATCAAAGCCTTAAGCAACCCACTCTCCTCCCTGGACAAGAAGTTAAAACTAAGGTTCTCATATTTGCCCAAGATCTTTTTTATCAGCTTTAAAAATAAACATTAAAGGTAGGGGGTGAAGGCTCTGGCTTTCTGTGCTTGTGATGGCCTCAGTCAAAAGCATGGTGTTCTCTTTTTCTTTTTTTTACAGATTTTATTTGGTTATTCCATTGAATTTTGGGCAGCAGCCCTACAATAACCTGTAGGAAATAAGGCACAGCAGGAGTACCGACATTTTTAAGGTGTTCTCTTTTTATGAGAAAGGTCAGTAATGGGTAGCATTTGTGTTACAAGCCCCTTAAACTTGTGAACAACAACAATGCCAAGAAAACAATGATTTAATTTCGTAATGCTGATATTTAAAGTGCCTCATTATCTTTCATTGTTTGAGTGGAAATCATTCTCCTCAAATATTGTTGCGGCATTAATACCGAAGTGGTACGCATACAAACCAGGGACGCACCATAGCAACTCTTACATATGAACACAACCTCTGAATAGCTCAAGGGAAATAATCACCCCCCCCACACCCCCTCTCTGCATCCACAGCTGTAGATTGCCGGATCACCAGGCAAACTTGGATAGAAGAACTGCTCCCCCCCCCTCGCTGACCCTGTATCAGTACCCCAGTTCAACGCCCAGATTACCAGTTAGAGATACAGTCCAGCAGTTTGGTAGCGACATTAGTTGGTAGAGGAAATAGCCCAATCGTGAGGACAGAAAATCACGGCTCCCAATGACACCAATGGCAGGTGTAGCTCCTGCACCAGGGTACATGTTTATAGGCATTTTACCTAAAACACACAACCAATGTAGATTACCTTAATATGCCTATACTCCCAGGTCAGTATAGATGATCAGTGGCTATTATGTATGGTGATCACCACGAATGTACGATCAACTGCCAAATCCATGTTAGTCTATTTGAGTATGTACTTCACGTATGAATCTGTGCCTCTCTGTATCTGAATTGTTAAAATATAATAAACAAATGTAAACAAAAAAATATATTGTTGTGGCATTAATTCACTCAAATGCCTAGATCCTAGCCCCGACGGTCACCCTTGGCCAGATGAGTCCTTCAACAGTACTTGCAATTTTAGCAGCATGTGACAGTCTTCAGATTGGAAAGTAAGAGGATCTGATTCTCTTGACGCAGAAACTTCTTCTTCTGCCTTCAAAATGTTTAATCCCTATCCAGATTCACCAAAATCATACCCATAACCTGTTTCCCTCTCTTGGAGCCCTCAGCAAGTGTTCTTGTTGTTTGTTTGTTTTTTTACCCTTTTTTCTTTTTTTTACCTTCATCAGTGGGTGCATCAGTTCGGTAAATACCCTTTGCAGCGAAATTATTTCAGGAGGCTGGCAAGATTAGATTTGCCATTATTCATGGGTCATCATAGCACTCTAACAATCTTACCCCTCCTTAGATAGTCTAGTTGGACCATTGAGGTGAAGATGCATGTTTGAAATGTGGAGGATGTTAAAAGGCCCTCTCTTAGATGTCCTAGTCCTAATTCAATTTTCTTAAATTTCCATCCAGCAGTAGCAATGTTCTTCACACCCTGGGCCCTGAGTCTAGATAAACCAAACACAGCTCACTGAGGACTGTGAGTACCTTCCTCAGTCGCTGTTTGGACAGTCTTTCCCGTTGAGTGGTTTCTCCAGTATTGTTTCTCTTATAGATTCACATGCTTGAATCTTCCCCGTTGTCCTGGTGGGAGTCCCATAATGACTACGGGGAAGATTCAAGCATGTGAATCTATAAATGATATCAATACTGGAGAACCACAGTGTACAGGTAAGTAACTTGTTTTATCTCTCACGCTTCAAGGTCCAGCTTTTATAGCAAGTTATATTCCATGGCATCTAGCCTCCATGTACGGTCCTCGCTGCATCTCTCATGACAGGGATCTACAGATGTCCTCCTTCGCATTCTGACAGTGTTATTTTCCTGAAGAATAGCACCACCATCTTTACCTCCCCTGTGGCTAATGAACTATTGGTCCTTGTGTCTTCTTCAGAGCTTCTTTCTCTGGAGTCTCTCCAACTAATGGGCAGCGCCTTGGAGATTGCAGTAGGTCTTTGACTGGTGGGGCTCAGAAAAGTACTTCTGTAGTTTTCCATCCCTAAGGAAAAACTTTCTCAAAGCTGTTTTCTTCCTATCGGGCTATATCATTGGGGTTTAGTCTAAAATCTGGCCTCAGCTGTATTTTATCTTTGTGACTAGAAAGTAGTCTCAGATATCTTTCAGAGCCTCTGCTGACACCTGCAGGAAGCCTACAATGTGAATTTGCATGACTGGCCTCCGAAGGTAGTTATCACCTCCTTCCTCTGTATCTTGCTAATAAACCTTCAAAGTTGTGATATGATCTCGGTACCTATAATTTTTCATCAAATGTCCTAAACTTGAGTGCATGAAAAGCATGAGAGGGCATTTGTCTACAATTAGTCTGCTTACAGTATTGAAATCCCTTCTTTGCAACACTGGTTTATTGTAGCATGCTATATAAGGGTTTTGTGGGGAAATTAAGAATATTACACATATTTGTGGGGCACCCAGTGCAAAATCATTCATAGACCACCAGATTCTGGGTCAGGGTTTCGTAAGTTGCAGAGCAGCTACCTCACTGCGATCTCTGCAGCATTCATCACCACACCTGCCAGGCCTGCGAGAGGGACATGGAAGGGTTTGTGGGCCCACGGAAGGTCACCTCCACCACGTGGCACCTGGCACGGGGGCCAAGTGCGCATGAAGCCTTGTCTGGATTCACATGCTGTGCATTATTCTTCCATCTAGTAGTTGGGTCCTCAATGGTCCTATCTTTTTTCTTCTCTCTTTGGGTGTTGTGGACCACGGTTTGGTGGTATGCCCGTCCCTTGTGTGACATCAGACGGTGCCCCGGATGTTCCTGTGCATAGTCGTCATCTTCAGATTCTTATTTCAACCATTGGGTCTGGAAGCAACGGAGGAGCTCTGAAAGCTTTTTTTTACAAATTTGAGCTTTTTTGAAAGAAAATCGAATGATTCACCAAAGACTGTGAAAGAGACAACGATAAGAGAGATGGAGACCCTTCTTTCTTTCGACAGGGGACCATGCCAGGACCAGCCACATGGTCAGAGAAGGATGGCAGGTAGGGGACTTTGAAAATACTTACTTAAAATTCTGCCCCAGCTGCCACCACAAAGAGACCCCCGCGCGGTTTACAACCTCTTATCTCCCGAAGCACCATGGGGACGAGGACTGCAAGGCCTGCGCCGCGTTCATACCGAAGACAGAGGGCTGAACATTACACCATCATGTCCAGCACTCGAAGGATGCAGGTTCCACCAAAGGATACCGCCCTGTCTAGCGATGACAACAATGTAGAGGAAGCCGAGACAGCTCAGGGCAAAAGATCGGACGTTGAAACATATGCAACTGATGCTGAGAAGAAACAGGCGGCAAAGAAACCGGTGAAAAACGTTGAAAAGAAAAGAAAAGAAAAAAAGATAATAAAGCTGCCAAAAGCCCCGGGACCTAAACACTCGTACAATAAGTCCCACAAGGTAGCCTGGGCACCGAAACAATCGTCGACCAAACAGCAGAAAACAAAGGAGCTGCGTGAATCCATGGCAAGGGATACTGATGCAGGCAAGACTCAGTTGAAGCCCTAGGCGATTCCATCCCATCAAAAGGGAGCGAGAGAAAATACCAAGGTTTCGGAGATGACAGAACCATTGACGCAGAAGAAGAGATCTTAACCGACTCTCAATGCAGAAAAGAAGACTCTCATCGACGTCCTTCGACACCAAGGATGACCAGTCTGCCCTGGAGGCTCCAGCAACACCAGAGCCCAATGAAGAACAAGAGGAGTTCTACGAACTCGGGGAGGCTGAAGAGGCAACAAGGTTCGACGACGAGTCGTGAGACTATCTTGATGCCAAATGCCCCGAAGGAGGAGTGGACAACTACCCTTTGAGGCCATCATCCCCAGACAACCTCTCCATGTACAACAATCTCATCAAATGGGCTGCTGAAAGATATGGAGTCCAGCTGGAGGAAGAGAAGGGAGAATCTTGTGTTCGAGGCATATGAGCTGCAGATTACACACTTTTGCATAGATCGCCATCTGGTGTTGGGCCCGGATGTTTGCAGTTTGTTTTTCCTCTTGGAAAGTCTTTGGAAGTCACGAGGTCGGTGAATCCTCCCTTGGATCGTATTGCGCATGGGCTTCGGCTCCATCCTCAGATTGTTTTTTTCTGCCATCGGGCTCGGATGTAATCTTCGCGCTCCGGTTCCGAACATTTCCATTTCGACGATCGAAGCGGAATCCTCACTCATCGCGGTATTGTTCAGATCCAGATCTCCTCAGTCACCTTCTCATCGACAAATCTTCGATTCCAGTCGTCGACGGCGGCCTTCGGACCTACCCAAGCCCGGTCCCGGCTGATGAAAAGAACTCTTTTCAAGAAGTGGTCTCGATGTGGGTCCAAATTCCCCCACACCGATCTTCATGAGGTGTACAACCTCTGCCTCTCCCCTGAACACGAGGCTCAAGCCTGTCCGGCTTGTAAGTCTTTCAGATCGAAAAAGACTATTTGGGATCGAAGAGCCAGACGAAACATGGCGCACTCCTCGACCTCCGTTCCAGTCGACATCTTCGGAGACGACGTCGAAGATCCGGGACAGCAGCACACCGAAGAGGACCTCGTCAGTGCTTCCGAAGCCGACGACTCGGATGAGGAGGACATCACCCCGGCGCAGAGGGTCGTGAGTACTATACTCCCTCCCACACCCGCGCCCACACCCAAAAAGGCTTCGGTCACGCCTTCGCCTCCGGGCCTAGGCAAGACCAGAGACACTGCTTCACACACCCCACCTTCGGGCCCGGTGAACAAGCCAAATAAGCCTTTCGGCGGCTCGGGCTCGAGCCAGCCTTCCAGGGGTGTCGAGAAACACACTTCGGCACCGAAAAAGAAACCGGCCTCTACCTTGACATCGAGCCCTGCACCGAAGTCCTCGGTGTCGAAACCCAGCGCTTCCGTACCGACGCCATCTTCGGTACCGACCAAACCCCATAAGGCCCTCGGCACCGACACTTCCACGCCAAAGCCCACCTCGGCACCGACCAAGAAAACGGAGGTTCCCAAGCCCAGTGCTAAGCACGGCACGGACAAGCCTAAAAAGTCATCGCCCCCGAAAACTTCAGCGCCGATGGAACAAACATTGTCACAGGAACTGTTTACACCGGATCCCTTGCAAAAAACTCTTACCAAGGATCCAAAAACTGGACGTTTTGCACTCTTCCAAAAAGAGACATTTGGACAAACCGGCTCCGCCTCCACCTCCACCTCCAAAGAGGAAGGACTCTGCTACCTCCCCTTTCAGAATGCCTTCCCCACCTCCTCCACCCCCGCCCCCTCCGCCTTCTCCACCCCCACCTCATCGCTCTCCGACCCCGTCTCCAGACGATGATGATCAGGGGGACCCATATCCCGATCCAGGGGCTGTGCCCCAAGACCCCACCCCTACAGGATCCCCAGACCCATGGGACAACTACAATAACCCAGATATTCCAGACGTCCCACAAGATGACCTTTACCCTTCCAGGCCATCTCCACCGGAAGACTCATTAGGTTTCCACCACCTACTTCAAAGGGCTGCACATTATCACGGGGTAGAGTTACACACTGACCCAGTGGAGGAGGATTTCCTCCTTGACACCTTTGATACCGCACATAGGTCTACCTCCATACTACCTATGCTCAAGGGGGTGGTAAAACATGCGCCAGAGGTTTTTAAGGACCCAGTCAGGGCCAGGGTCATTAACCCATGCATAGAAAAAAAGTACAAAGCTGCCCCCACAGATCCTGCCTATATCAAAGGGCCAGCGCCACTAGATTACCTAGTGGTTTCCACTGCACGGAAGAGGTCAAATTCCCAGGCGTCAGGCGAAGCACCACCACCTGACAAAGAGTCAAAGCTACTGGACGCGTCAGGAAAGCGCACTGCCTCACAGGCAGCCAATATATGGCGTATCGCCAACACCCAAGCGCTATTGGCCAGATACGATAGGGCACATTATGATGAATTAGAAACCATAATGCACCACCTCCCCGAAAGATACAAAAATAGGACCAATGAATTAATTCAAGAGAGTAAGACAATACCTAGCACCTCCATACGCTGTGCCTTAGATGCAGCAGACAGAGCCTCCAGGGCCATTAATACTAGCGTCCTCCTCCGTCGCCATGCTTGGCTGAGAATATCAGGTTTCAAACCTGAGGTACAGGCCTCCATCATAAATCATCCCTTTGACCAAGAACACCTATTCGGCCCAAAGGTAGATGAGGCCCTCGAAAAAATGAAGAAGGACACTGATACGGCGAAATCTATGGGAGCCCTGCAGTCACACCCTCCTAGGCGCTCCTTTCGCCACTCTTCCTTTCGGAGTACGTCTAGAGGCTACTCCTCAGATAGCGCGTCCACTTCCTACAAATCCCCATACTCAGTCCACCTTCACAAGGGGTTATCAAAGAGGCAGCTATAGGGGCAATAACAATAAAGGCAGAGGCAAAACAAATACCGCCTGCTCTGCCACACCGCCTACCCAATGACTTCCCCCCGCTCCCTCCAGACCATCCCACTCCGGTCGGGGGGAGACTACAAAATTTCCTTCAGGTCTGGGAGACCATCACCTCAGACAAATGGGTGACCCAAATTATTCGGTCAGGGTACTGCCTAGAATTAACATCTACCCCCCCAAGCATTCCACCCAGGCAACGCCCAATGTCACAAGAACATTCCACATTACTAAAACAAGAGGTAATCTCCCTCCTACAAAAACAGGCAATAGAACAAGTTCCCGCCAATCAGCAAAATTTAGGGGTCTATCCCTATATTTTCTAATACCAAAAAGGGACGAGACTCTACGCCCTATTCTAGATCTCCGGCCCCTAAACACATACATACATTCAGACCATTTTCACATGGTAAAGCTTCAGCAGGTGCTTCCGCTCCTCTCCCAGAATGACTTCCTCACCACACTGGACTTGAAAGACGCATACTTTCACATTCTGGTACACCTTGCTCACAGAAAGTACCTCAGATTTGTAGTGGATGGGCAACACTACCAGCTCAAGGTGCTCCCATTCAGGATCACAACAGCACCAAGGGTATTCACCAAGTGCCTAGCGGTAGTGGCGGCACACCTCAGAAGACCGCACATTCACGTCTTCCCATATTTGGACGACTGGCTGATAAAAGCCACGTCCTACAACCAATGTGTACACCACACCGCCACTACAATCCAACTACTTCACCAACTAGGCTTCACGGTGAACCACCAAAAGTTCCAGCTAACACCATCCCACATAAAGCAATACCTCGGTGCCACCATAGACACCTCAAAAGCCATAGCCTACCCCAATCCAGCCAGGATTGCAAGCATTCAGGCTTTGCGTCAAAGATTCATACTTCAACACTCCCTTCCAGCAAGAGTGTTTATGCAACTGATAGGGATGATGGCCTCTTGCATTTTCATAGTGCCCCACGCAAGACTCCAGATGCGTCCACTCCAAGAGTGCTTAGCGCGTCAATGGAACCAGGCCCAGGGGCAACTGACAGATCTGGTGTTGGTAGACTGTCGCACCCATCGCTCTCTGCAGTGGTGGAACACCACAAACCTTTCCAAAGGTCGACCGTTCCTGGACCCGGTTCCACAAATAATACTAACAACAGACTCATCGCTCTCCGGCTGGGGAGCTCATCTGTTACACCTCACAGTGCAGGGCACATGGACGCCGCAACAAAAGTTACTCCATATCAAACATCTGGAGTTACTAGCAATCTTTCTAGCCCTAAAATCCTTACAAAGACAGATTTTAGGCAAGGCAGTCCTCATTCACACAGACAACATGACAGCCATGTATTACATTCAAAAACAAGGCGACACACACTCTCCACAGCTCTCTCAGCTAGCACAGTGCATATGGAAATGGGCCATACCCCAGAAAATCTTTCTCCTAGCTCAGCACGTCCCAGGAGTACAAAACACCATGGCAGATCTGCTCAGCAGACAGACGCAGCAGATCCACGAGTGGGAACTTCACCCGCAGGTTCTTCACCCGTTCTTTCAAATGTGGGGGCATCCGCAGATAGACCTCTTTGCCACCCACGAAAACACCAAATGCCCAAGCTTCGCCGCCAGATATCCACATCCATTGTCCAAAGGAAATGCGATATGGATGAACTGGTCAGGGAGATTTGCGTACGCTTTTCCGCCTCTCCCACTCCTTCCACTAGTGGTGCGCAAACTACAGCAACACTCCCTCACACTAATCCTAGTAGCTCCAACTTGGGCCAGACAACCGTGGTACACCACACTGCTGGAACTATCTGTAGTACCGCACCAAAAATTACGCGCCTCTCCACACCTCTTAACCCAGAACCATGGAGAGATCAGACACCCGGACCCAGCTCAGCTCAACCTTGCGATCTGGCTCCTGAAATCCTAGAATTCGGTTATCTAAATCTTCCCCCTGACTGTATGAACGTCATCAGGGAAGCTAGGCGACCCACCACTAGAGCGTGCTATGCCGCCAAGCGGAAACGTTTTGTTGTCTATTGTCACAACACCACCATCAATCCCCTAGACGTCTCCATTCAACACATCACAGGCTACTTACTCCACCTACAAAGGTGTAATCTAGCCTATACGTCCATTCGCCTGCACCTCGCAGCCATAGCAGCTTACCTACAAAATAGGCAACCTCTATCACTCTTTAGAGTACCTGCCATTAAAGCCTTCATGGAAGGCCTTAAAAGAACAATTCCCCCCAGAGTGCCACCCTCGCCTGTGTGGAACCTAAATATCGTTCTCACCAGACTAATGGGGCCTCCCTTTGAACCACTGCACAAATGTGAACTCCAATTTTTAACGTGGAAAACCGCTTTTCTCGTAGCCATCACTTCCCTCAGAAGGGTCAATGAGATACAATCATTTACCATTCAAGAACCTTTTCTACAAATGCACCATAACAAAGTGGTTCTCCGTACCAACCCAAAATTCCTCCCTAAAGTCATTTCTCCCTTTCACCTAAACCAATCTGTAGAACTACCAGTATTTTTCTCACAACCACAGACCGTTGCAGAAAGAGCTCTCCACACACTAGATGTCAAACGAGCCTTACTCTACTACATCGAGAGAACACAACCTTTCCGTACGACCATACAACTGTTAGTCTATTTCTCTCCACCACACAAGGGCAACCCCATCTCCAAGTCGGGGATCGCTAGGTAGATTGTCAAATGCATTCAGATTTGCTACCACAAAGCAAAACGAACGCTATCCGTTCCCCCTAAAGCCCATTCTACGCGTAAAATAGGGGCTTCAATGACTTTTCTAGGAAACCATTAGATGATATCTGCAAAGCAGCTACATGGTCAACACCGCACACTTTCACTAAACATTATTGTGTAGATGTGCAAACTAAGCAACAAGCTAGTGTGGGCCAGGCTGTACTCAAAACATTATTTCAAACCACTGCAACAGATACGGGTGGTCGCAGCTAAGGGTGGGTACTGCTATATAATCTATGCACAAGTGTGTAATCTGCAGCTCATATGCCTCGAACGGAATATGCTACTTACCAGTATGCATCTGTTCTTGGCATGTAGAGCTGCAGATCTACACACGCCCACCCGCCTCCCCGGCTACCTTTATCTGTTCCAGTTTATCTTATTTAGATACAACACACATGGGCATCTTCACTGTTTATTACTACGCTCCATAATTTTCCTGCTGGCGAAAAACAATCTGAGGATGGAGCCGAAGCCCATGCGCAATACGATCCAAAGGAGGAGTCACCGACCTCGTGACTTCCAAAGACTTTCCAAAACGAAAGACAACTGCAAACATCCGGGCCCAACACCAGATGGCGATCTATGCACAAGTGTGTAGATCTGCAGCTCTACATGCCAAGAACAGATGCATACTGGTAAGTAGCATATTCCTTATATGACAACCTTAGATCTAACACATCTACACATCCCAATGAATCAGACACAAAAAGTACCTAAGATTTGTATTAGACAAGGTGCACTACCAGTTAACAGTACTACCATTTGGCTTAAAATCAGCACCACAGGTCTTCACAAAGTGCCTTGCCGCAGTAGCAGCATACCTAAGAAAAGGTATCTATGTAGACAACTGGCTAATAAAGGTGAAATCAGAATAGTAATTAACACATTTGAGCGTCTGGGTTTCTCACTAAACCACAAAAAGTCATCACCACAACCGGAACAGTAAAAGGTGTTTTTGAGGGTGACCCTAAACTGAAAGGCAGCCCAAGCATACCCTGCCCTGGAGAGGGCAAAGGCGATCACAAAGCAAGTTCACCTACACTAGAAGGGGCAGTCTTTGACAGTGAGGACAGTCATGAAGCTAATGAGCATGATGGCATCATGCATACCGCTTATAATACATACCGCTTATAATACATGCAAGACTGCTCAGAGTGAATATGCATCAAATGGTTACAAGCCACCGGGGGTTGGGAGGATTGAGTGGTCTTCACAGCAAAGGTACAAAAGAAAGCACGATGATGTAAATCCAAAACTGTCGCAGTAGGGAGGACATTCAAGACACCAACTCCAACTGTGATCATCACAACGGATGCATCCCACAAGGGTTGGGGAGCACACGCAGGCAACCTGAATGTCCGGGGACAATGGAACAACACAGATGCACTAAAACACATCAACTACCTGTGGATGAAAACAGTTTTCCTAGCCCTGAAGGCATTCCAAACACACATCACATGTCAAACTGTACTAATACAGACAACACAACGATGTTTTATCTAAAAAAACAGGGAGGAACACAATCATTCACCCTGGGCAAGCTACCACAAGAGATATGTGTAGGAAAGTGGGTTTCTGTTGCAGTAACCTCCCCACTTTTTGCCAGACTACTGATGCACTTTTTCTTGTTGTGCCCTGGGTCCCTGCCAATCAGGTTCCCAGGGCCTGTGTTCTTTCCCCAAAACTAACCCAATTGGCATCTCTGGCCACAGGTCAGCCCCTGGTAAATAGTACCACAGGTACCCAGGGCACTGTGACCAGGGAAGACCTCTAAGGGCTGCAGCACTTATTGTGGCACACTTAGAGGCCCTGTACCTTTACACACACACACTGCCTTTGCAGGCTGCGTGTTTTGATGCAGAACAAAGTAAAGATTCGACATAGCACACATTCCTGTGTGCCATGCCTACAACCCACTGCCCTGGCACAGAATAGTTACCACTCTAGCTGGGTGCCCTATGCCAGTGGTGAGTGTACAGGTGCATGAGCCCGGTACCCCTACAGTGCCTAAGTCCATTCTTAGACCTTGTAAGTGCAGTGCTGCCATTAAGAGTATATGGTGCTGGGAGCTTGTCATTACGAACTCCACAGCACCATAATGGCTACACTAAAAACTGAGAAGTTTGGTATCAAACTTCTCAGCACATTAAACCCACACTGATGCCAGTGTGGGATTTAATGAAAAATGCACAGAAACAGCCTCTCAGAGATGCACCCTGAAAACGAACCCACCACTAGTGTCCAGGCTGAGTGGCTGCTTTCAGCTGCCACCACTAGACATGTTTCTGGACCCCTGGGTAGAGAGCCTGTTGCTCTCTGGGGCCTGAAACAATGCACATCCTGGGACGAGGTGCCAAGTCTCCTTCCCCTTGATGGACAGGGTTCAAGAAGAAGAAGCTTCAAAGGCATGCTGACTTTGTGAGCCTCCCCAGACCATTTGCTGCTTTCAGCAACTGGTCCCCACTGGTCCTACCCCCCAGTTTGGGCGGGAGAGCCAGCGGGAAAAACAAGTGAGGGAAAGAGGTGTGCCCACCTCTGCCAACTCCACCCCTCAGGTGGGGGAGGCGAGGTGAAGCACAACTCCGAGTCCCCGCCATCTTGAGGATGGGGGAACCCAACCAACCAGGGACAGGCTCCTGCCCCCCTCCCACTGGAGGGTGGCAAAATAGGGGGTGTACCCACCCCAGGGAAGGGACCCATTGGTCCCTGCCCTTTACCTACGTGTAACGCCCCTAAATCTAGTATTTAAAGGGCACCCTGAACCTTGCTTCCTTAAATCCAGCCTGACAACAAGAAGAAAAGAAGAGACCGCAATTCCAGCCCACTTTGCACCCGCAGAACCCGGCCCAAGCTCGAATGGAAAAACACCACGAGGAGGTCACCCCGGCGATCCTGCCCTGAGATCCGGTAACCCCTGACCTGCCTCAAGCCGACGCCTGCAGTAAAAACCCAGAAGTCCCCCCTAACCGCGACCAGGATCTGGTAAGAAGATCCAACCCCAAAAGGCACCCCGACTCCTCACGGCCCTGGGTGCCCAAACCGACGGTGCCTAACCAACCCTTAACTTCCCAACTTACCTCTCCAAGTGGTGGTTGCACCCAGAAGTCCTTAGTCTCCCTGCCTGCAGTGCTTTTGCAAACCGGAGGTTCTCCATAGAAAACAGGGCACCCGACGTCGAAACAGCACTCTGCACCCGGCCACCCCAGTGCCGCTGAGGGTGCACCTTGTGTGCTACTTTGTTTCCCCATTTGCCCTGACCTTAACCCTAGGAGCTTTTCTCACAACCCAGTGGCCTGCTTGCCAGCAGCCACCAACCAGAGCCCCCCTACCCCCAATGGATAACATTGGGCCTCAACACTCTGCACCCGGCCGCCCTAGTGCCGCTGAGGGTGCAACAACAGTACATCACTGACCCTGGAGGACCCCTGAGTCTAACCCCAGAACCTTAACTCCCACAGTCGTTTACTTACCTGTGAACCGATAACCTGTTTTTCCTCTATAGGATAACATTGACAATTTCCTTCCAAAAAGTTTCCAAGTGTGGAGTTTTCAAATCTAAAAATATTCTTTAATAATCGCACAAATAACCAAAACATATTTACTTACCTGTTTACAGGAAATGTCCCAGTGTTGAATCCAGGTATCCAGCACTGAGTAAGAAAAGTAGCGTACAAAGTAACTTACCTGTAATTTACTGAAAAAGACTATTCATTTCAATGCACTGTTTTTCTTTAAAAAAACGACTAAGTGTCGAGTTTTTAAATCTAAAGATATTCTTTAAAATTCATGCGAATAACCAAAACATAATTACTTACCTGTTTACAGGAAATGTCCCAGTGCTGAATCTAGGTATCCAGCACTGAGTAAGAAAAGTAACATAAAAAGTAACTTACCTGTAATTTACTGAAAAAGCCTATTCATTCCAATGTACTGTATTTGCTAAGTGTTGCAACCTGCTGCATCCCCTGTAAATCAAACAAAGTACAAGTTTTATTGCATTTTCAAACTGTTCTATATTCAGCAACTTATTACTGAAAAGTATTTTATGCTTACCTGTGCCAGGCTTGCTTGGTTCTAAAAATAAACAGTATATTTTTTTATACAAAAACAATTGGCCTAGAGTTCAGACATCAAATGCTTAACACTGTCCTCTGATACTGCCTTACTGCTCGACCACTCTACCACAAATAGAGAGTAGGGTTCTATCTAACTTTAACCTCTGCCTACCTCTGGGGTACCTGGACTCTATCCACACTATACCTCATTTTGGTGTAGTATATATAGAGCCAGTTTCCTTCAATATGGCAATGGGCAACACCAAGGAAGATTACACTGCATACAGTCCACCTACCAGGAACAGAAAATACAGAGGCGTACAGACTAAGCAGGCAACAATGCAGCTCCCATGAATGGGAGCTAAAACAACAGACACTGGGGAAAATATTCAGAGCCTAGGGGGGACCAGAAATAGACCTGTTCGCAACAACAAACAGCGCAATATGGCAACACTTCACCTCCAGGTTTCAACACCGCCAATCAGAGGGGAATGCCCTGTCAGTAGACTGGTCAGGAAGATTTACTTATGCCTTTCCTCCAATTCCCTTAATACCGAAAGTCCTGGAGAAAGTGAGACAACCAGGGACTCACCTCTTCCTCATGGCACCACAGTGGGCCAGACAAACTTGGTACTCGGACCTACTAGGAATGTCCAGGGGACAAATGCAATCAAAGCAGAACAGGATCTTCTAACAAAGCAGGGTGGGAGAGTGTACCAGCCAGAACCAGCAACACTCAGCCTAGCTACCTGGCTCATGATTATTTAGAATTTGGACACCTCCAACTGCTGCCCAGAACACTGGAAATTTTTAAGGAAGCAAGAAAGGCTACTACACAAAAATGCAATGCAGCAAAATGGAAAAGACATTCACTGGAGCACAAATGACAGATATATGGAGACCAGGACAAAACAGGAAACTGTTAACAGATCTCACTCATCTGCTAGATACTGGACTTCACCTCTTCATCCTCAAAGGTACACCTGGCAGCAGTAGTAGTAGCTTACACCAGGGGCACTTTATGTAACAGCTTCTTCACATCCCCAGTGGTGAAGAGATTCCTAGAAGGAGCTAACCGGATTGCTCCAACAAGATCAGTTCCAGCACAATTGTGGAACTAAATTGCTGTGCTAATGCAGTTAACGGCAAAGCCATTTGAACATCTGCACAACACAGATCTAAAATCACGAACACTCAAGACAGCGTTCTAATCGCATCGCTACGCAGAGTAAGTGGACTACAGGTACTAACAGTACAGGAACCAGACCTGCAAATAAACAGTGACAATTTGGTTCTCAGAACTAACCCCCAGTTTCTGCCAAAGGTGTTAAACCACTCATTTTAACCAAAGTATTCAGCTACCGACTTTCTTCAAAGAAGCTTAAACACAGACGTTGAGTGCTCTACACACATTGGATGCAAGGAGGGCTTTAATGCACTATCTTGATGAAACTAAAGTTTGGTAAAGGAAACATGTTGGTTGTCTCCTTCACCAAAGCAACCAAGGGCTCTCCAGTGACCAAGGGGACAATCTCAAGATGGATTCCCGACTTGCTATTCTTGGACAGGGATGCACTGCCTGCACACCCAAGAGCCCACTCAACACATGAAAAGGGTGCAACACTGGTGTTCCTCGCAAACGTCCAAATGGATAGCAAAACATTATTGTAGGAAAGTGCTCTTTGTGCATGGTTCCCGCCTAACTTTTTGCCAGATACCTGATGCACTTTGACTGAGTGTGCCCTGGGCCCCTACCAATCAGGTTCCCAGGGCCTGTGTTCTTTCCCTAACCTATACCATTGTTTCCACAATTGGCACCACTCCGTCCTACCTGTAAGTCCCTTGTAAAGGGTACCTCTCGTACCAAAGGCATGGAACCCAGGGAAAAGCCTCTGAGGGCTGCAGCACCCTCCGAGACCTCTCACTACAAACAATCACCACTGGCATTGCAGCCTGTGTGTTGTGGTGCAGCTGAAAATAAAGAAGCTTGTTTCCGGTCCAGGGAAGGCATGGCTTGGCAGTTCAGGCTGGACTGTTCCCATGAGGCACAGGGTCAGACTGATTTGCATATGGCCATGTCTGAACTGGGGTGGCAGAGTGGGCTAAAGAATGGTGATGGATCAATCCCAGATCTTTTGACTGGGTGTGAGTATTTGATTGGTTCTGATGCTCCGTCCATCACCACCACCTTTTGTACCGCTTTGTCCGCCATAAGTTGGCAGGGTATGCTCAGACGTGAGTCCCTTGCTCACTTTGCTACTGGATTCAAGCAAGCCTGGCTGAAGACGGCTGAAATGCCAGAAACCGGTCCTAGGAAGCTTGTTTCCGGTCCAGGGAAGGCATGGCTTGGCAGTTCAGGCTGGACTGTTCCCATGAGGCACAGGGTCAGACTGATTTGCATATGGCCATGTCTGAACTGGGGTGGCAGAGTGGGCTAAAGAATGGTGATGGATCAATCCCAGATCTTTTGACTGGGTGTGAGTATTTGATTGGTTCTGATGCTCCGTCCATCACCACCCCCTTTTGTACCGCTTTGTCCGCCATAAGTTGGCAGGGTATGCTCAGACGTGAGTCCCTTGCTCACTTTGCCACTGGATTCAAGCAAGCCTGGCTGAAGACGGCTGAAATGCCAGAAACCGGTCCTAGGACGCTTGTTTCCGGTCCAGGGAAGGTATGGCTTGGCAGTTCAGGCTGGACTGTTCCCATGAGGCACAGGGTCAGACTGATTTGCATATGGCCATGTCTGAACTGGGGTGGCAGAGTGGGCTAAAGAATGGTGATGGATCAATCCCAGATCTTTTGACTGGGTGTGAGTATTTGTTTGGTTCTGATGCTCCGTCCATCACCACCCCCTTTTGTACCGCTTTGTCCGCCATAAGTTGGCAGGGTATGCTCAGACGTGAGTCCCTTGCTCACTTTGCCACTGGATTCAAGCAAGCCTGGCTGAAGACGGCTGAAATGCCAGAAACCGGTCCTAGGAAGCTTGTTTCCGGTCCAGGGAAGGCATGGCTTGGCAGTTCAGGCTGGACTGTTCCCATAAGGCACAGGGTCAGACTGATTTGCATATGGCCATGTCTGAACTGGGGTGGCAGAGTGGGCTAAAGAATGGTGATGGATCAATCCCAGATCTTTTGACTGGGTGTGAGTATTTGATTGGTTCTGATGCTCCGTCCATCACCACCCCCTTTTGTACCGCTTTGTCCGCCATAAGTTGGCAGGGTATGCTCAGACGTGAGTCCCTTGCTCACTTTGCCACTGGATTCAAGCAAGCCTGGCTGAAGACGGCTGAAATGCCAGAAACCGGTCCTAGGAAGCTTGTTTCCGGTCCAGGGAAGGCATGGCTTGGCAGTTCAGGCTGGACTGTTCCCATGAGGCACAGGGTCAGACTGATTTGCATATGGCCATGTCTGAACTGGGGTGGCAGAGTGGGCTAAAGAATGGTGATGGATCAATCCCAGATCTTTTGACTGGGTGTGAGTATTTGATTGGTTCTGATGCTCCGTCCATCACCACCCCCTTTTGTACCGCTTTGTCCGCCATAAGTTGGCAGGGTATGCTCAGACGTGAGTCCCTTGCTCACTTTGCCACTGGATTCAAGCAAGCCTGGCTGAAGACGGCTGAAATGCCAGAAACCGGTCCTAGGAAGCTTATTTCCGGTCCAGGGAAGACATGGCTTGGCAGTTCGGGCAGGACTGTTCCCATGAGGCACAGGGTCAGACTGATTTGCATATGGCCATGTCTGAACTGGGGTGGCAGAGTGGGCTAAAGAATGGTGATGGATCAATCCCAGATCTTTTGACTGGGTGTGAGTATTTGATTGGTTCTGATGCTCCGTCCATCACCACCCCCTTTTGTACCGAAAATAAAGAGTGGGCATGGCACACATCCCTGTATTGCATGCCTACCCAGCACTGCAAGAGGCCAAGGTAAGTCACTCTTAAGGCAGGGTGTACTGTGCCTCACGTGAGGGCCATCTGCATGAGCAGACAAGCCCTTATAAAATATAAGGCCATTCTTCGATATTATAAGTGCACAGTAAAGCCATACTGAGTACATGGTCTAGAAACTGGTCATTACGAGTTTCCTAGCATCATAATGGCATTTCTGAATCCCGAGATGTTTGGTATCCAAACATCTCAGAATAATAAACCTGCACTGATCCTAATGTCAGATTTATTATCCCATGCACTCAGGGGTCTCTTCTAAAGGGGACCCCTGAACCAAAACAACCACTGGTGGGTTCCTGACTGGTGAACACCAGCCTGCCACCACATGACCGTTTTCTGGACCTGTCAGGTAGGAGCCTTTGATCCCAGGGCCCAGAAACAAAGCCTTTCCTGGGTGGAGGCAGTCACACCTTTCCCAGGTCAGGAAGAGCCATCCGTGGCAGGGGAGCTTCAAAGGCCTTGCCGCCTTTGCAGGCCCCCTTCCTGCCTCACCCCCTTTTCGGTGGTAAGACAGGCGGGAAAAATCAGGACAGCCCAGAAGGTTTGTCCACCTCTGCCAACCCCATCCCTCAGGTGGGAGAGGTGAGGTAAAGCCCACTCTTCTAGGAGGGTGCCACTCGACAGGCACCCTCCAATCAGGGTCAGGGATTGTGCCCAATCCCCTACTTGGGGTGAGCTCACTAAGGGTGTAGTCACCCTAAGGTCAGTAGCCTACTGGCTACTACCCTGCTACCCTGGTAATCCCCCTAAATGCAATATTTAGGGGCACCCCTGAACCAAGCTCAGCAGAATTGAGGGCCCATGGAGACTGGAACTCGAAGACGTCGCAGCAGTGAAGACTCCAGGCCCAACTGACTTGGCCCCAGCCCTAACGGCCTGCCTGCAGCTCCGAGCCCCGCTGCGAAGAAAACAACGGCTCCCAAAAGGATCAGCAACCTCCAAACTTGTTGAGGACTGATCTCCCTACTTCAATAAAGACGTGAGACTCCCAAGGACACACCCTTTCCACAAAAGAAGACCCTGTGAAACCAAGAAACCCTGGTCCAGGACTTCTGCTTCCGCGGTCCACAACCTGTGTCCACAGGGCCCACCGGTCATGAAGTGGTTCCCCAACGGTCCTGACCTCCAAACCATCAAGGGATGTCACCTCCAAGGTCTTGTGTCGACGTCTGCAGGCTCTTCACGACAACCCTCCTCAACCATGACTTTCCCGGTAAGGAGAAACCTGACATCCAAAGACACCCCTGCATCCTCCGGCCATGTGTCCTGGTGACCAGAACCAACGGTGCCCCGACGTCACCTGGCATCTAAACTTCGTCCCCTGGCTGTGACGATCTCCATAGGGTAACATTAGCCGCCTGACGCTGTGTGAGGTGAGCACCCTGCACCCAGCCACCCCTGTGCCGCTGGTGGTGTGGTTTTGATGCTGCCTTGGGTCTTTGTGTACTTACCTTAACTCCTGAAGATTGCCCTCCAAAGCCACTTTACCTTCCTGTGAGCAGCCTCCAACCGATGTCCCCGAGTCCTCATCGACTAGCATTGGCACCCCTGCAAACTGCACCCGGCCGCTGGTGGTGCACCTTGAGTGCAGAATTGAACCTTGAGGAACCTTGGTTCTACCGCCAAAAGGACCACACCAAAAGTTGTTTTACTTACCTGCAATTCCTAACTTCAACTTCGTTTTTCCCGTAGGATTGCATGGTGTAATTTGTTTTCTGAAAAATGTTCTAGGTGTTGACTCTTCCTTGTATTGCAACAAAAGTAACTTAGTGTCTACAACTGAGTTGGCCTGCTCACTGATGTACTGTCGTGCCTAAACTGTGTTATGAGTTTATTCTGCACTAAGTTAGAAAAGTAACTGAAAAGTAATTAGAAAGTAATCTAAAGTAATGACAAGTACTCTAAAGAGTTTACAGCACATTTTCTCTACTGCAAAGTAACTTGTATGCTTCTACATAACCAGTACACACCGTATTTTGAAAAGTATTATTGTTTTGAAAGTATCACTTACCTGCTACTAAATAACTCTTGGTTCTAGTAATAAAAATAACAAAGTAACAACTTTTTATACCAACAATTGGTCTGGATTCAGTCTTTGAGTGTGTGACATTATTTCTTGCCTGAGTGTGTACAACAAATGCTTACCACTACCCTCTAATAAGCCTGACTGCTCAACCACACCACCACAAAAAAGAGTAAGGTATTATCTACTTTAGCCTCTGCTACACCTCTAGGGATTCACTGGGCTCTGTCCACAGTATAACTTACTTTGGTATAGTATATACAGAGTCAGCATCCTACAATTATTGAGTGGACATCCAAATGAACAAGGAAGCACAGGTGGGACAAAAAGTACCTGCAACACCTGTTTTCTAACACGTCCTCATTTCATCCCAACCAACCCATGGGATATCACTACATAATCTAATGTACAGTATGTGAATCTAGAAAAGGATTCATGCTGCAAAATGAAATGGTTACTTGCCAGTAGGGGTAATTTTGCCACTTAGAGTTTTCTGGATTCAAATGTGACCCACCCACCTCCCCCTCCGGAAATGGGAGAGACCGCGAACAGGTGGGTAAGATACAGGAACAAAGAGGAAGCGTACCAGAAAACAAAAACGAAAGATGGCAACTACGCCCAGTAACATCCAGGGAACCGTCTAACGTCATACAGGGGATGGGCATACCACCAAATGGTGGTCGGTGACACCCCCAAAAAAGGGAAAAAAAGACCAGAACAATTCCCGACCGAACCACAAGATGTCAAAATAGTACACAGCATGTGAATCCAGAAAACTCTTCAAGCCGCAAAACTACTCCTACTGGTAAGTAACCATTTCGATATAATATATTATAATGGAGCACAGCTGGTGTATCACACCTTGATGTTCCAGTACTTCTCAAAAATTCTGGGGAGGCTATACTGGTTGCTTGACAGGGAGAGATGCTGAAACAAATGTATAATACGTATTGATAATTCTGATTTGCAAATCTGCTAGATATTTTAAAGTGAACGCAACCATACTGGCCCACTTGGTACCTCGGATCTGCTCATATGAATCTTGAACTGCATCTGTCTTTCTGTAAAATTTCTCATATTCTCAGTATTGAAACAGCTCCAGAACCCTTAAACATTTGCAGTACTGGTATTCATTGTTCCTTCGTTCTCTTTGATGTAGGATCAAGCCTTTGCATTATATTAATATGCAGTTGTGTTGCTGTTCCATCTTTAATAGGAGGCGGAGATTCCAGAAGTACAGGAAGTCAAGAAGAAGGATCCAAAAAAAGTGAAACCACTGGAAAGGAGATCAACTAGAACACGGAAGTGTATAAGTTACCGGTGCGAATTAAGCTTCATAATTAATTTAAATGGCCTTTTCCAGAATATGTCCTGTATAACTAGCCTGAAGAATGTGGTTTCTCAAAGTCACTTTTATGTGTAATTCTCATTTAGAAAGTTAAACATTGAACCAGTGCAATCCCCAGTCAATAAGACACTAAAAAAGCCTAGTTCCTAAATATCACGATCTTCCTAAGAATACATTTCCATATTGCGCTTTAAAGTTCATATGCTCTGAACTTGCCCAAATCAGAACATTCTGTCTTCCCTTGTAGACAGGGCACAGTTAAAAAGTTAAGTTATCCTAAGCTACTGGGATGTACACGCTCTCTAGGTGTATGATATGCATCTAATCTGTCTTTAATGCAGCCTGTTGAACTCTAGCTCCAAGAGCCTTTATCAAAATCACAGGTTGCTTCATCAAGGGATTCATCATGCGTAGCTGACCAGATGATTATTAGTCCCATTTGGGATACAACAAGTGGAGAACAGTCTGTAAGTCAAAAAGCTCTAAAAAGCCAAAATAGGGCCCTTGTCAGTTTTTTGAAGAAAAAGTTGTCTTTCTGTGGGGCAGATCAGAAATTGTAACTGCTACCCTGGAACTGCCTGTCCGATACCTGCCGCAGGCTCTAAAGCTTTTGAGGTCCTTGCTTGAAAAGGTTTGCGAAGTCTGAAAACAGAAAGAGACTTTGTTGTTTTTTTCCAGAGATGCTGGAGCCTTTCAGGGGGACGAATCTGAAATACAATCGGATCCTGAGGGCAGCCCTATCCACTTTTCAACAGTTCCTATTTGCCCATCCTTCTAACAATCCAACAGTGCCCCTCACCCTCGAAATCCTAGATGGGGAAACCCTTTTACCCTTGTGCAGAGTCTGTGTGCCCACCCAGAAATTTGCCCATGGTAATGAGCTGTCCCCACCTCTGTTGTCACTCAAACCAGTTCTAGGGTTAGCTATCCTATCACTGGATTTGGTTCCAGCCTTATCAGGGGTGCAAAAGGAGGGGCCTTACCAGGTGTCAAAAATGTTTTTGTGTGAAAGGGAAGGCCCATTTGAAGTAAATTAGGTTCTTAGTCCAACCACAACTGCTCTTCCTGCCCAGGGACGAAATCACCTTCGCACTCCCAGGCCATTGTCTCTGCTCTGGGAGCAATGTTCACACTTCTTTCACGTCTAATTCCAGTCAAGGACAGGCTGGGTAGTTCCTGGAGTGCCAAAGTCAATTAGCCTCCAGCAGCTTCAAGGGGGGTACTGAAAGTTACATTTACCATGAATTTACAAAAAAAGGCATTACCATTAGATTGGATTTTAGAAATAAAATAAGTCTTTGAATGGAGTCTGTAGCTGGTACAGGTCAAAAGTTAAAGATTTAAGTATATAATCTATACTGTGACTTTTTCCTATTATCCAGGTCACTTTGCAACATTAATTGTGTCTTCAGGTAGGACACTTATTCTCATTCTCAGCTTTTCATCTTTGCATGATCAATATAATTTGTACAGTTAAATTGGGTAATAGCAATACATGGTACTTACAGTGCTTCAAAATGACGAAAACAGTGATTTGAAATGCTACATCAAAACAAGTAATCATTTGTTTCTTGTTGTTTTAAGCACTGAGGAGTGGGAGTCTGGGGAGAAGTCCTAAACCTGGCTTTGAAAGGCTGTGCTGCCCAACCCTTTTAAGTTTGTTGTTTGCTCAACTGTTTTAAGTTTTTCCCCTATTGAACTCTGTGGTCTTGGAGTCCACTAGAGTTATCCCACATTTATACAAAGTAAATATGGCAGCAAAACCTATGCTTTGTTAATCAGGGATGCAACCAAAATGTGCCCCCAGGATTGTCACTAATGACTACTTCCACTTCTTACCATGCTGTAGACTGACCAAATGCTTGCTGGCAGCTAGATATATTTCCGGGATGCAGACCTTCTGCTTGCAACAGTGATGGGGATGCTGCCAACTGGCCCTTCCTTGTAAAAATGGGTACAGTCCTCCATAACTGGGAGAGTCTTGCATTTTTAATATGTTTGGGGGCACCAGTTGCTATATGTTTGATTCTGCAGTATCCTAGCCATATTGATAGGTTACTGCATAATGATTGGTGTTGATTCGGGGCACTACATTAGTCTTCACAAAATGGTTGTTTCCCTGCAAGTTTTCTTTAATACTTAGTGGATTGACAAAGCTTCCGGTCTTTTGTGCTAGCAGAAGTCTTCCTCTGCCCTGATGCAGGTTTATTTTAATGATGGGGTGGAAGCCCCTAACAAACCAATTTCGCTGGAATTTAGACCACATGTCACCTATTCCGGTTTTGTTCTGACCATCAGCGTCAGGACACTCTTTCTGAGTAGCTGAGCGCTTTATAAATGCTCTTTCATTCATTCATCTGTCATATCTTGGTCTGTATTTTCGATGGGTACTTCTAACCTCAGATTCCTCGCCTTAAGAATATCTCTAGGTGCCAGACTGGATCTGGAGATTGTTGTAGCAGTGTCCCCAAGAACTCCTAGGGGGTTGCTTACCATAGTTCCTGTGGGACCCATTTGTTCCTTCACTATGTGTGATCACTCCCAGGTGATGAGCCAATTCAAAGAATAATTTGATATTGCTAAAATGACAATCGTACACTAATCAATTAAATGAATACTGAAGGCCTCTTGTTTTTCTTACATATGAGGTTATTATTCATATAACCCATTGTGCTGGTGCAGCATCAAGTGGAATATGTACAGACAACGCAGTGCTTTGGGAAGGGCAAAATAAATCTACAAAATTGCATAAAAACATTGTGGCAACATCCAAGGTAGGTATCCTTGCTCTAGACAAAGTAAATCCTGGAATTGATTTTATAGGTAATCCTGGTTAGGCACAATCATCAGACTACTTAGGGTGGAATATCTGTGTTTCAACCCAGAAAACGATTTGTTGTGGCTCATCAGGATAGTGTTATATGTCTAAGGCACTTTTATCGCTGTACTACGTTGTTATGAAGATAGGGTTGAAATGTGCTCCTATTCAAGAAATTACATGGAATAAGTATCCTCCATATTAGATGCATAGAATCAATCAAATAGAAGTTCTTCCTCGGGACAGTGGGAATCCATAGTCGCGGTTGAAAGCTCTGTGACGTACTTAGAGCTTTTGACAACCTACACGTCCAGGTGTGGAGGTTGAATGGTGAAAATGAAATGCTTTTGACTGACTTGCAGGCCGAGGTGGTTGATATCATCCCTGTGGTGAAACATCCTTCCACCAGGATTGCCCTATGCTGGAGGGGGGGAGCGGAGGTGGGGGGCGATCAAATTTGTAGTTTGGTGCTTGGCCTGCGACATTTAATTGTAATTAGTAGACAATTGCCAGCTCAAAAGAGGAGCAGGCCTCTTACCAAGAGAAAAAGCAAGGCCCAGCAGATAAAAGCTGCCTGAAGGTTAGTACAGGAAATGAGCACCCAGGAGCCACACAACCCTTTGGAGCCTGGCTAGTGAGAATTTCATGGGAGTATAATGAAGTCAAAGAAGTAATGAGACATTTTCTATGCTTGTCACTATCATGAGCCATCACCATTTCAACTTGGCCAGTACACTTTGGAGCCTTTAGCTTCACCAAGGTAGACATAAAGGTTTTTTCTTTAAGAACTGGAACGTCAGGTTGTGTCCAAATTGCTGCAGTCAGTCCCACGGTTCAAGGACCCTATTAGTCAATCATATATAGAGCTTACTATTCCATCATGGTTTGGTTCTAATTCTAAATCAAGTTCAGAGTTCCTTGTTTGAATATGAATGAGCAGGCAGTGCTTAAGGATCCCTTGAAACATGGTTAGTTGAAAAATCAATCACCATCCTCTGTGACCTCTTTCCTGCATGTTTCAAACATTTTCAGAAGAACAAATAGCCTAGGAGAGATGGGTGTTGTACCATTTGTTCTCAGTACAGTACCAATCATCACTAAAATTCACAACATTCCTTCTACATCACTTGAATGCTTAATCTCCTGCTGCATCAGCTACCCAGGGAGCGTCCTAAACCCAGACTACAACTTGTAGTTCCTTGATTCAGCCCTTGATCTGGCCTTCCACCTGCAAACGCCTGTCAAGAAAACCCCCAGTATAGTTGATTTTATAATGTGAGTTGCTAATTCTAAGCCAAAACCCTATAGCCCTAGGAGACTCTATCAGTGTTAGCTGTGCTGTACAAAAAACATAAAATACATAAAAAACAAATATTAAAGTTCCTTGGCAGTAAGTAGGCCCTGGGCTTCTCCTACCTAGCAGCGAGGGCATGGAACAAGCTGCCCTTTCATCTACGGACCTCCCCACCTTTTCCAGAGTTCCGAAAGTCACTGAAGAGCTGGCTATTTGACTAATCAACCGGACCCTACCAGCCCCTGGATACCCTCATGGGTGGCAAGTAGCGCTGTTCAAATCTACTGATTGATTGGGATTTAACCAGGCAATGACTGGCAAACTCATATAGCAATCCACACAGTCTACTTTACACACAGGATAGGACCCGATAATATGTCTGTGAAACCACTGTTATGGTTCTCTTGTTCCTTGCACCTGTCAAACGATGACACAATGCAGTGGTCAGACCTCACAAAGTGTGACGGACCAAAAACATCAGTGTAGCTAAAACTACAAAACAAATGGAGAGCTCAGAAAGCTGATAATCCTGAAAACATACCAGAACATTTCTAGCTAAACATCACTTTAAAATTGAACAAGCTTGCCAGGCTCTGAATGAAAGAACCATAAACAATGCTCAGACAAGCACAAAGACTCATTGAAAGAGGTAATGCAAGAACTGCACGGAAGCATCAAAGAGTCCCATGAAGCCAAAAGCATCACCGTTGCTTCAAGCCAAAGGAGATTTTCAACATCTACCAGCAGCTGGCTAACCAATTCATCCTTAAAACAGTTTCACGTGCTACCTTCCAATATTGCAAAGACCTCCTGGGTTTTTTGTGTTTTTTTTTTTTAATTAAAAACTTCTTGCATGGCATTACCAGCAACAATTTGCTTACCATCATCACTGTGCCCCTACCTCAACACTCTTGCAGCTCTTTTGATCCAGTGACCCCAGAAAAAAATGTATAGTCTGGCTCAAAAATCAAAGCAACCAGCTTACTTGAGGATGCCTGCTTGAAGCATGCTGTTTCTCCCTATTCTCTAGACCGATATGTCCACAATTAAGGCTTAATTTTTGTATGGAATCATATAAAGTGCTTTAAAACATGCCATCATTCTGTCTCTCTTGAAAAAAAAATTCTAGCTGATACACTGTCTCTGTCCAAATTAACCTGTCTCCGTAGGTTACTGGAAACAGAGGCCCCAAGACAACTCTAAGGGCATTTCACAGCTGACCCACGTACTGCATGAAGAGCCTGAGTTTAGGCCAGCTGTGAGCACTGAAAGTGCCCTGTCATTTATCAGAGTGGAACTATAGAGAATAACACAATCCCATCCCCCACACTTCTTGATCTCTAAACAGCCAAAACAGTATTAACGAGTGGTCATACTAGACTAAAGTGTGGCCCTTTGTGTTGGGTGGGTCATTCATACCTTGACTGAATGGCCCACCCAACAGCTAAGGCTAGCATATTTTCCACAATGTCTGGAAAACGTTTAAAGTTGGGTTAATCTACGCACAGATTGAAGATTGCCATTATCTGTGCTGAGGACTGCAGAATTAGGGCTAGGTATAACAACATGTTTAGGTAAAGAGCAATATATCCTGAAAGCAATATACCACTGCAGTTACTAGTGAACTATTTGGGTTGCTGATACAAGCTGCTAAACATTCAAAGGTCATCCCTGTATTTAATATATCTATACAAGTAACTTCTGAGACATGAACGAGGACTGCTCCCCTCACCCTCTTTTTCTTTTCCTTCCAGTCTCTTCGTACTTTCTCTTCTTCCCAGTTTCTATTAAGCATTTTTTAATGTTTCTGTGATTTGAAATAAGCTTATGATTTAGTAGACAGGGGCTTACTTTGACTAGCATTACATCTGCAGGGTCTGCATCAGTATCTGATTATAGCCCAGCAGAATCTTCATAGAGTTACATTTAATCAAGTGCGTTATGGACCTAGAAGAAAATTCACTGAAAACTTTGTGATAACTACTGGTGTGCGACAAGATTACATGTTGGCCCCATGCTTTTTTTCATTATTCCTGAATGATGTTGAACCATACCTAGGTAGTTTGAATTTAGATTGCCCGAAGCTTGGTAATTCGCGAATATCTGTTTTGTTATATGCAAATGACGCAGTTTTGCTTTCCATGCATAAAATGATTAAGGGCTTCCTTGACTATTGTTTAAAGAAACATTTAACCATTACTGTTTTTAAGACTAAATCCATGATACTAAAACCTAGGATTGAGTTAAAGCACCCTTTTTCAGTGCGCAGTGAGATTTTAGAACAGGTAAACTCTTTTGACTATCTGGAAATTCGGTATAACATTAAACTATCTTGGAAGCAGTAAAGGGAAATAGCGGTTTCAAATTTAAAGCAGGCAGCAGCCACAGTTATTAGATGTAAACAAAGAATAGAGTGGCAGTCATTGAGTTCACTACTACATGTTCATAGAGCAAAGGCAGTTATGGAACTGAAATCTGGGGCTAAACAGATCCCTCCACACTTCAGAAAATTTTGAATAGGTTTCTGAGGGCAATTTGATGCTGTGGCAGGGTACGCCTGTAGCAGCACTATATTTGGAACTGGTCATTAAACCTATTTCTGATATTATTGCCCTAGCTCCAGTAATTTCCTTGGTACGCCTTCCGAGAAATCGACTAGCAGGCATCTATTTGGATGCCATAAGGCAGTATAGTCCAATATCCTGGGATGCCCTGGTGGAACCATGTTCATAGCATCGTAAAGCAACTGGAACTCGATCTCATCCTAGGGTGATTAATGAGGAAACAAAGATTAAGGAGGCTTATTGGCAACATAAAAATCAAATGAAATATGAGCCTATCCAGAGTGGGACACTGTTACAGGGGTTCTTAAAGCATAAATCTGTTATTAACTTTGAATCCTATATGGATGACATATACCCTGAGGTACAGCGCTCATTATCTATAAAGTTCCCGCTGGGGGTCCTCCCATTGAAGGCCTATGTTTTCAAATGGAGCAAAACCAAGAAGATTGATGAAATTTGCAATTGTGCCAGTGGGTAAATTAAAACTACCACCAATTTATGTCATTCTGTTCAAACGTAGTGAGTGTTCGCATGAAGTGTCTTTCGCCCTTATTTTTCACTTAGTGTTTCAATGAGATGATTACCTTAGCTCTCTCTTATAGGACTGATTGCCCTGTGTGAGAAAGTGCCCTCTTTCTGCATGGTTGCCCCCACTTTTTGCTGAATTGCTGATGTGCTTTGACTGAGTGTGCCTTGGGCTCCTGCTAATCAGGTACGCAGGTTCTATGTTCTTTCCCTAAAAACTGCATTAAAGCCTAAAGCCAATTGGCATCTCTGGCCACAGGTCAGCCCCTGGTTAATGGTACCACAGGTACCCAGGGCACTGTGACCAGAAAAGGTACTTATTGTGCCACCCTTAGAGGTCCTGTACCACTACACTCATTCACTGCCGTTGCAGGCTGCGTGTTTTGGTGCAGAACAAATTAAAGAGTCGACATGGCACACATCTCTGTGTGCCATGCCTACAACCCACTGCCCTGGCATAGTTCAGTCTCCCTTCTAGCTGGGTGCACTACACCAGTGGTGAGGGTACAGGTGCATAAGCCCTGTACCCCTACAGTGTCCCAGTCCATTCTTTGACATTGTAAGTGCAGTGCTGCCAATAAGAGTATATGGTGCTGAGAGTTTGTCATTACGAACTCCACAGCACTATAATGGCTACACTGAAAACTGAGAAGTTTGGCATCAAACTGCTCAGCACATTAAACCCACACTGATGCCAGTGTGGGATTTATTGAAAAATGCACACAGAGGGCATCTTAGAGATGACCCCTAAAAACTAAACTACCCCTTGTGTCCAGGCTGAGTGGCTGCTTTCAGCTGCCACCACCAGGCATGTTTCTGGACCCCTGGGTCTAGAGCCTGCTGGTCTCTGGGGCCTGAAACAATGCACATCCTGGGACGAGGTGCCAAGTCTCCTCCCCCATACTAGATTTAGGAGCGTTACAGGTAGGTAAAAGGCAGAGACCAATGGGGCCCTTCCCTGGGTTGGGTACACCCCCTATTATGCCACTCTCCAGTGGGAGGGGGGGCATGTGCCTGGTTGGCTGAGTCCCCCCATCTTCAAGATGGCATGGACTGAGAGTTGTGCTTCACCTCGCCTCCCCCACCTGAGGGGAGAAGTTGGCAGAGGTGGGCACACCTATCTTCCTCACTTGTTTTTCCCGCTGATCCTCCCGCTCAAAGTGGGGATCAGAACCAGTGGGGACCAGTTGCTGAAAGCAGCAATTGGCCTGGGGAAGCTCACAAAGGCGGTAAGCCTTTGAAGCTTCCCCTTCGTGAACCCTGCCCATCCTGGGGGAGGAGGTTTGGCACCTCGTCCCAGGATGTGCATTGTTTCAGGCCCCGGAGACCAGCAGGCTCTCGGCCCAGGGGTCCAAAAACATGTCTGGTGATGGCAGCTGAAAGCAGCAACTGAGATAGGACACTAGAGGTGGGTTCGTTTTCAGGGGGCATCTCTGAGATGCCCTCTGTGTGCATTTTTCATTAAATCCCACACTGGCATCAGTGTGGGTTTAATGTGCTGAGAAGTTTGATACCAAACTTCTCAGTTTTCAGTGTAGCCATTATGGTGCTGTGGAGTTCATAATGACAAATTCCCAGCACCATATACTCTTAATGGCAGCACTGCACTTACAACGTCTAAGAATGGACTTAGACACTGTAGGCCAGGGCAGTGGTTTGTAGGCATGGCACACAGGGATGTGTGCCATCTCATCTCTTCACTGTGTTCTGCACCAAAACACGCAGCCTGCAAAGGCAGTGTGTGAGTGTAGTGGTACAGGACCTCTAAGGGTGGCACAATAAGTGCTGCAGCCCTTAGAGGCCTTCTCTGGTCACAGTGCCCTGGGTACCTGTGGTACCATTTACCAGGGACTGACCTGTGGCCAGAGATGCCAATTGGATTAGTTATGGGGAAAGAACACAGGCCCTGGGAACCTGATTGGCAGGGACTCAGGGCACATCAAGTTAAAAGTGCATCAGTAGTCTGGCAAAAGTGGGGGGGGTTTACTGCAACAGAAACCCACTTTTGTACACAACTTACTTACTTGTAATCGTACTGAAAATCTCAATCAAAGTATATGTACTGTATTCCGAAAAGCATTGCATTATCAGTAACACTACTGTAATCAAATCAAAGTACATTTACCATTGCAATCCAACTTTGATACAATCTGTATATGTACTGCAAAGTACTTATCACTTACCTGTGCCAGGCTTGCTTGGTTCTAGGAAATAAAATAACTAAAAGAATATTTTTATACAAAAGCAATTGGTCTGAAGTTCAGTCTTTGAGTGTGTGAACTCATTTGCTGACTGAGTATGTACAACAAATGCTTAACACTGTCCTCTGATACTGCCTTACTGCTGGACCAAACTACCACAAATAGAGAGTGAGGTGCTATCTAACTTTACCTCTGCTTATCTTTGGGGGTTCCACTGGACTCTGCACACTATACCTCACTTTGGTATATTATATACAGAGCCAGCTTCCTACATCCTGAGATCTGTTATGCAGTTTCTCTGTATATCTGGAGTGCATGGATTATGAGGGGGAAATGGAAAAACAACCCATTTTTTATTTGTACAGCACTGTATTTATCATGTGATGTTTTCAAAATATATTTATGTATTTCTGCTTTTAATTATGTTTGTATGTATTATAATGTATTTTGTGATGGCAAATGCCAAGAGCATTAAATTATAATGATGAAACTTAGCATTTTGAAGGTTTGGGGCATCAACTCTTAAAAGATTAAAACAAACCTATCATGTTCGATGGCGTGTGGCTGTAGATACACATGCTCTGCCTACTCCTGCCATCTATTGTTGGTTTCAGAGTTGTGCAGCTTGTTTCTCTTCGAAGAAGTCTTTCGATTCATGAGGTAGAGTAACTCCTCCTCTCGGTGATATTTTGCATGGGCATCGGCTTCTTTGTAGATAGTTTTCTCTCCGCTGTCTGGTTCGGATGTGTGCGCCTCTCCTCCATGTTCAACTCCGTTCAGTACGAGTCTTCTGTCTTATCCTGTCTTTGACAGTATAGTGTATCTCGGTTGCGCTTTTCCATTCCAGTGCTGCTCGGTAACCATCGTCGGTTCGGACATTGACCAATCGCGCTTCGGGGTGCCACTCATCTTGAGCCTATCCTCCCACTTGCACCATTGGTACGGAAGATGTGTTCCTGATGAAACGGACACCTTTTCAATTTTACCCGCAGTGACGTGCCTAATATCCACACATTGATCAACATTAGGTGTGTAACCTCTGCCTGTCGCCAGATCACCGTGAGGCCAACTGCAACAACTTCAAGATCCAAGAAGAAACTGTGCATCGACTAAAAATGTCTCGCTGTAGTGGGAGCGATTTTCCCGACATCTTTGGTGAGGAGCACGCCCAGGAAGAGCGGGTGAAAGAGGAGCAAGAAGGGGCGTTCCCCCTCGAAGAGATCTCCAGCTCTGATGTGGAGGAAGAACAAGAATATGGCCAGCATGTGAGTACTGTTGTCCCAGATCCTGCTCCAATGAAAAAGAGTTCCAAACACTCGTCCCTTCCACTTCTAGTTGTCGCCGAACTGCCACTGCCCTCAGGCCATGGTTGGATCTGAAAAGAAACTTCGTATGCCCCGCCTTCGGGCCCGGCACTGAAAACTGCCACCAAGGCTAAGCCTATGACATCGAACTCCTTGGATCGAGCTCATTCTTTGGTCTCCGCAAAGCAATAGAGAGCAACGCGGCAGCAGGCTCCATTTCCTTTGGTGTCGGACAAGAAATAATCTAAAGCCTTGATTCCAAAATCAACTGAACCGAAACACTCGGAGCAATCTTCATTCTCCTTGTCCTCAATTCTTGAAAAGATGGGCATTAAACAGAAAAAATCCAAATTTAGGAAGGCACAGGGCGAATTATAGCCTCTCCCACTCTGAAGAGGCAGTTAACATTTAAGGATGTCTTGGACATTCTAGTAACTCCCAAAAAGAGGACAAAGCTACCAGCCCTGCACATCATCGTACACCACCACCACCACCTCCTACAGCATCACCACCTCCACCATCCCTTCCTTCTCCACATCAGGACCCTCTAGATAATGCACCTCCACATTCACCCGTAGGGGATTTAGGAGAATCATTAGGGGACCCTGATCGTTGGGACGTTTATGACACGGACCCCATAACTCCCAATGATCTCTACCTAGCTCGCCCTTCCCCTCTTGAAGATGCTAGTGCTTACCAACAAGTAATTGCTAGGGAAGCTACCTATCTTGAAGTACAACTTCATAGAAATTCTCTAGAATAGGACTTCCTCTTCGACACACTGCCATCCACTCATAAGGATACAGTTTCTGCCTATGCTTCCTGGCATGTTGCACTGCGGGGTCCCTTAGGGGTCATCACTCAGCCCAACCCTCTTCAACATCTACATGGCCCCCCTCGCCTCCATTGTCTGGCAACAAGGCCTCAGCATAGTATCCTCTCCCTCACCAAGGTCCCCACCACCACCAGACTCCACTTCCAGGAAGGAATGCAGGACGTCGCAGCCTGGATGAGCAACAGCTGCCTAAAGCTCAACTCTGAGAAGACAGAAGTCCTGGTCCTCAGAACCACCCCATCTGCATGGAACACCACCTGGTGGCCCACCGTCCTCGGCAGCCCCCCGACCCCCACAAACCACGCCAGAAACCTTGGCATCGTACTCGACTTCTCCCTCTCCATGAACCGACAAGTCTATGCCGTCGCCTCCAGCAGCTTCAACACCCTCCTCAGGACTTTCAAATGGGTTCCACCCCTCCCCCCCCCCCCCGAGTCAAGGAAGACAGTCACCCACACACTCATCACCAGCAGGTTGGTCTACGGAAACGCCCTCTGCGCCGGCATAAACAAGTCTCTACTCCGCAAGCTCCTGACTATACAGAACACCGCCACCAGACTCGTCCTCGGCATTCCTCGACACGAGCACATCAGCCAACAACTACGGAGGCTCCACTTGCTCCCACGCCTACAAATGCCTACACAACACCGGACCCCAATACCACAACGACAGAATCACCCTCCACATACCCAAAAAAATCCTTCATTCAGCCAACCTTGTCCTCGCCGATACCCCACCATTCACAGAGCCAAAGCAGGGGGAAGATCCTTCTCCTACTTTGCGGCCAGGACATGGAAGGAGCTCCTGATTCACATGAGACGTGCCCCCTCCCTGAACACCTACAGGAAGACTCTCAAGTCCTGGCTCTTGAGCTGAACAGAACTGCTGAACCCCCTCCGCCCCAAGTGCCTTGAGACCCTCATGGGTGAGTAGCACAATTGCAATTCCCTGATTGATTGATTTGGACGATAGGTTACTTGCAGGAGCAGAATTCCAGTTTCTTCTCTCATGCGTTGAGGAGTTAAATGAAGAGTGCAAATGAAGAGTGCTGTGACTTTTGGTCTGGATACTGTTTTCTATACAAGGATTTTTTTGGGGGGTGGATCTTCTAAGGGGTATGAGAGGATTTCTGTCATTAACTTGAATCATCTTTATGCCATTAGAGAAAATATTTATGGTTTGTTTGGTAAAGGAATTTAAGATGCATCTTACATCAAGCTTATATGAACTTGGATTTGTGAACTTTGGGAGATAGTTGACTCAGATTGACAAGTTTATTTGTAGATCACGGGTTTTGGTGAGAAGATGAGAATATCTGTGGTCCTGTCAGTTTTTAGACTCATGTACAGGTAAGATGGTTTCCAGGACCTTTTTAATGTTACTCAGTATTTGTGGAGCGGATGTTCACTAGGTAGGTATAGCTTGTTCTCTTGGTTAGTTGACCCATTTTTACATATAATCTGATGCTTTGGATAGTATTTTGTTTTACCTTCAATAGTTTAACAAAATAATGAACAACAGTGTATCTCATAATGAAATTAGTCAGTGGGCGTAGCCTATCTTTACTGGTTTCAGACCGCTCAACCCATGAACAAAAGGAGAGAGAATCTGGGATGCTTGGGTTTTGACTGTGGATTGCGCTTTTTGCTGCAAGTAATTTTCATAAATTTTAATGTTAGGAGGTACCACAAACTAGCACTAGGCAAATATAATTTTTTTCCTTTTGATTTATTAATTTTTTATCATCTTAATCTTAGGGTATGACGTGTGCTTCTGTTAAGTTCTGTTTTGACCTTCAGAGGCAGCTTTGTATTTTTACCAACCTCTACAAATGTTATGCACATCGTTCCTTACCCAATATGGCTGATAATCCCTCTTGAGATTTGGAATGCAGTGTAGAACAGAAAGCACCCTGGACAGTCTAGTCCATTTGTAGCTACATACACAACAGCATTTCAGTTGAGCAATCTGATTCTCAAGTGCAGAATTCGCTTACGGGTAGGTCCAAATTCAACCATTAGGATTTAGACCAAATAAACAGCTTGTAATTTCCCGCCTCCAGGGCCCAGGTGGGTCCATGTGCAAGTCTACCAGAGCTCACACCTCACATGCCAGGTACTGAGTTCAGAGACACCTAAGAAGGTACCATGGTGGGCCGATCAGAAAGCACACTGTTACTGGTGTATATGTTGGCACAGGATGAGGTTAAACCGAGGGATGTTGATGGCAGATCCTCAGAGATATGGAACTTCCACCTTTGCAACCTTCCTATGACAAGGACCTGGAAGAGCCTGATGTCTCTGGGGTGCAGGAAGGGTAAACCGGACTGACACGGTGCCCCTGGAATGTATGGTTTTGCAGCATGGGGTGTCTTCTAGTTTCCCATACTTGTCATATTTCCTGCCACCTAGTGGTGGGAGTCGTAAAGCGCTAATTGTTCTGTTAAACTTTTATTTTTTAGGTCTCGTGCCTAGCGTTGCAGTGCGCAGCGCGAGACATTTAGTAGGTGAAAAACGGGGTTTCAGAGACGGACCTAGGAATCGCACACGCTCGTGCATGTGCTTTTCGTTTTGTGCCACGAGATTGGGCTTTGCGTGTGTGTTTTTAACTAAGATGGCACGCAATAGGCCAAAGGCGGTCGCGTTGCTCCGCCCAGGGCCTATTGGTGTCTATTACGTGTACCAGGCCGTCATGTGGTTTCAATTATTGTGCCCAGGCACGGGCACGATAATTGAAACCACATGTCTCCCTGTGGCGCGCGCAGCACTCGCGGACTTCTTCTGTTTTTGGATCCATTTCACAGGGAAGCAGCTAATCCGGAACCCCTGGCTAACGGACCACAAAGGTGCGCTCTGTTTTGTGAGTGTGTTTTTTAAGCTTGTTAACTGTTGTATTCTCTTTAAAAAAATATAAAATGGGATCCCTATGGGCTAAGCTTTGTTTTTGTTCGTGTCAACTTTCTTTCTGAAGCGCTTTTGTCATTCCAAATTTTGAGTACATCTTTTTTTAATTTAAATTGACCTTTCGTCCTTGGTACACGTGTGAGTTAATCTAAGTTCGGTAAATACATAGCACAGAAATAATAGTCGAAACCTGAGCTCCGTTTTATGGTCAGCGGCGGAAGCACATAGGAACCGATCTGCGCCTGGCAAGTCACCGTCTCTGTAGTGCTCCACTGAGACAGGCTGATCGGGAAGGTGCTCCTCGTGATTTGTGCGCCCCTTTTGTATCCCCTCACTGTCTCCGTTATGACTCCACCCCCAGAGGCCCTGCTGTTCACCTCACGACGGCATTGCTGACTTCAGTCACGCACGTGATCACTGATGTATTATCCTGAAAAAGTTCTTCAAAAGGCAGCTTGTTTTAATTTCAAGCCGTGTACTTAATAACAATCTAGACGCCCCTACGGCTCGGAGGGCAGGCTTTTAATAGGAAAGGATAGGGTAGGGCTGGGCACCACAGGACTGCATCCCTTTCATATTCAGAGTGTAATCACCGCTCCGAGAGGCGGGCCGTCGAGGCACTGTGTGAGACCCCTCGAGTCGCCCCTTTCCTCCCTGTTCCCAGAGGATAGCCCAGTGCCTGAGTACCGCCTCAGCTTTATGAGCTGAATGGAGTGCACGCCCGCTCCCCAAGGGTGGTAAACGTGCGGGTTTTGTAATGGGTGCCCTCGCCGGGTACTAATTTACATACCTTTTCACAAGAATCGATCACCTGCGGGTGACTCTGAAGTTTATGTAACACGTTGGCTATTTAAAGGTTGAAACGCGTGACATCAGGACCGATGGGAAACCATTCCTTTTCATTCTGAGACTCTTCCAGTTTCTTTTCTAAGCGGTTAATAATTTCGATTCGAGAACATTCATACCTGCGGGCACTAAGAGGCGCTTTCAGCATCAGTTAACACTTTCTCGTCTGCCCAAGAGGGTTTGCACAAGTTATTTGTTGCAGCTTTTTTGAGATTTGTGAAAAAAACAAAACATTGGGGGGCGGGGGAAATGTAAATTTGTTAGGCGCAAAGGGCAAAAACAGGTGAAATATTTATTATAGACCTGTATAACAAAGCATTCGTTTTCTGTCGCCCCGGAACGAAATACATTTGGCAGCCACAGCACCGCCGCACCCATTCCATGCCAGTTGGCAACCGTGCATACATCCAGTCCTGGGACTTACCTTTACAAACATGTGCCCTTCGGCAGTTTCTGAAGAAATGTTCTTCAAAGGAACTCCCAAGAATAAGACACCAGATAAAAGCAATTTGGAAATAGAAACCCCAAACTGTCTGCCCAGTTTCTGGAGAAATGCAGCAATACTATGGCAAGATTAACCAACTTTGTCTTTTATTTAATTTTACCAACAGATAGCTCTAAAATTTCCTAGGTCCAGGTGCGACCAGTTCATCCAGTTCATGTTTCCTCTTTGCATTATCGGAATTATAGCCCTAGCGATCCGGTTGAAAAATGGGACTACATGTCCCAAAATGCAAAGAGAAAACGTTGCATGTACGAGCTACTTACGCATGGGCCTTGGTAACATAAGTACTCTATCTCTGCCAGTGACACTTTCCCATGAATGGCTCATCCAATCACATAAATTAAAGTAATATTCCATGTTCAGCAGACCCCTCGGGCCTCTGGGCCCCGGTACCACTGCACAGTGCACCTGCTGCCCCAGTGGACGCTCGACCCCTGTGCAGAGACCTGGCTATGTTGACATTAATTAGAGTGAACTTGTAAAATGATGTTAGACACTAAATAGGCGGCTGCGGCTTGTATAAAACTTAGACAGTTGTATTTACTTCCACACACAATGTAGTGTCTGAATAAGGGTGCCTACTCCCTCGGTTAACCTTCAGATCCCCAAGAAATCAAAAATGTTATATTATAGAATGGGAGAGGCACTCCAACCATATTTCTAAGTACAAAATTACTGCATAATCAGAATTGCAGTAGCGTATTCAATTAAAGTCCTGATTCATGTCTCTTCCAAACAATGAATAAAGTCCATCCACATTGTTGGATTATTTGTGGTAAAGTGGTTCTTTATTAAATATTCTTATTAAATGATTCCAAAGTACAGCCAATGCGCTTCATTCCGAAACAAACAGAGCTTCCTCAGGGCAGCGGTGTATAGCTATTGCTTATAGTCACATATAGCAAGTGCATTATTCTTACTCCCATGACAGCGCTGTTGTGATCACAGTGCATCTTATTTCTGCACTCCATGTTGTACTAAGTGTCATAGAAAGAGTTGATATGGCACACTGAGCTACAAATACCCCAACAGAGTGAATGGACTCTACGAATTGTTTGGAAGACTCACGAATCATGACTTTCTTTAAATACACTACCACAATGTTGATTATACAATAATTTTGGACTTAAAATATATTTGGAGTGACTCTCCTAATTTAACAATATAACCACTAAAAGGTTTCCAGATGACCCCCCTCTCTCATCATGGACATCATTTTACTGTCACGAGCCTTTCATAAACAACCTGGTGCATCTGGGAGTTGTAGCCTTGGCTTATTTCAAGTGATCAAAATGGACTAACACAGCTTGAAAACCAGGCCTTGTTGAACTAGTGCCTAGGACTGTAACATGGTGCCCCTGGTGATATGGAGATATCTGGCACTGCTCGCTCTGCGAGGCATGCAGTAGGAGAGTATGCTGTGTTAGCCTCGCCCACTCTCCGCCCATACTTTTCATTGGCTGGTGTCATTGTCCTTGGTAAATGCTGGCTTCCTATTCATTATGATGCTTGTTAGTTCCTCCATGTTACTGCCTTGTCTCCATTTGTTACCACCCATGAGGACTCTATCTTTTACTGTGTCCTAACTCGGGAGCTTTCATTACCAGTTACGAGAACTATTTTCTTCATTAAGAGACACAGCATGCACGGGTTGCCAGCTTCGGTAATGGCGGACGCTTCCTAACCTAAGTTGCATTTCGTTTTCTGTTTTTTTTTTTTTATTTCACACTTTAATTCAGAGTGGGGCGGCCGCTTCAGGGACACCTTGCTCAGTTTATTTTTTGTATTTTTTAAAATTTAATGTGGAGCGCGGTGCCCGCTTCACAGACAACGCGCTCTTTCTTTTTTACTTTAATGAGCGTGGCACCCTCTTCACAGAAACCGCGCTCTGCAATGCAATAGGTGTTACTTTTAATATTGTACATGACAAAGCCTTTTAATTTTTCATAAAAGGCATTGCCATTTACAATGCCAATAGCTCCAAAACTCGTTTTTCCAGCCAGCATATTACTCATGTCTCTCATCGCTGCTAACCTAGTTCCCATTTTCTGGTTCTCCAGCTCCGCAAGGTCATACGAATGGTGATAGCACTATGAAAATATCATTCCACTGCATACAAAAAAATAACATTTTAAAATATTGTCATTTTCAACATCAAGAGCTCTAGCTTTCACCAATGCGAGACCTATTGCATTGCAAATGCTTGTTTTTATTTTAACTGTGTGTGTGTGAAATAGGGCTTTTTCCAGTTCAGACTAGAAACCCCTTTCTGTGTGTACAAGCTCTCCGATTATTTTCTCCATCATCGAGCGCCAAGGAGATGCATGAAGAGAAGCCCACCAGAAACATCCATGCAAGGCAATAGGTGGTATGCAGGAATGTTGCATGAGGTGGAACTTGAGCATTTTCTCTCTCCAGACTTGAATACCCGTTTTTAGGTCTTGCGCCTAGCGTTGCAGTGCGTAGCACTTCTCGCGCAGCGCGAGACCTCATTTAAGGGGTTCTGAAAGCTAACCACACTCTCGTGCATGTGGTTTTGCTTTCGTGGGCTGCAATTGGCTTTTGCGTGATTTAAAAAAAAAAAATACAGCACTCAATTGGGCAAAGGCGGGCGCATGTCCTGCCTTTGCTCCGCCCATTCCCTTCGGTGTCTGTTACGCGCAGCAGTGCACGTTTGCCTCGCTGCCGTGCTCCCTTGCCCCCGCTCCTCTGTGTTTTGGCTTTCCCGCTCCCTCCTCGCATTAGGAGCCCTCCCCCACCCTCCGAACAGAAATGCAGCTGTGGCTTTCTCAGTGCACGTCAGAGAGCAAACGCGGAGACCTTGCACTGCGGATACCCCCCTAACACCAGTACCCCCCGTTGCCTGCCTCGGCTTACTTCGGCGGCAGTGTGTGCAGATGTGTTAACTATGGATGTAGGCTGCTTTGTGGAGAGTGGCCTCCTCTTTCCAGCTCCCATCCTGCACACCAGTGAGTGGGAAAAACCTACCAAGGCGATATCTATTTTTAGCCAAGCACGGAAAATGACGGAGCCTTGCTGCTTTGATGGGCTAAGCACCAGCGTCTGAACTAGTGAGATAAGTAAAGCCCCTGGCACAGGGTCCGACGCATTAGCAGACAGCTTCCAAAATGGAAAATAATAATAAAGCAAGAAGGAGCCACCCTTCCCCCCTCACTCCACCCCGCCTCCATCCGACAACAAAATGGCGCCTGTTCATTAAGACCTCATTAAGCTGCGTCTAGATCTAATGAAATGCTTATCTAGACAGGATATATTTCACAAACAATCAAGTATGTATAAACACAAAGATGCTTTTGATTAGGAAACCTCATTTCAAAAGATTCTTTCCTTGAATATTTTAGAAAAGGAAATTAAGTTTCCGTTCTAACATCTGCCAGGTTCAATCACTTCTGATGTCTTTTTTTTTTTTATATTGCCTTGAACAGATAATTGAAATTCTGGAGAAGGGGAAAACATTCATATATTTCGGAATTTTGCTGCTACCTCATTTAAATATAAGGCGACTGGGATTGCTTTGATGACGGGCTCCCCGTGACGCGGCACAGTCACTCTATCACTGGTATTTGAAGGCCCTCTTGTGGCCACAAATAATTTGTGCCTTTGTGAAATAACTAAAGAGGCTTTACTAAATACTGTTTACAGCTCAAACATACATACACATTCGCATATCTAATGTAATAGGTGATTTATTAATAAAACCGTTGATTCGGAAATTAAACCACTCAACTACACGTTGTGAAGTAGGATGTTGCCTACGCTTGTATAGTCATACTTGTTAGGAGCAGCTGTCGAGGACGTCCCACTCCTTCTATGGGTATCAAGTGTCGCATTCCAGGGGTCGTGTCCGGCTGATTGTAAACGAGACTAGCAATGGATCCAGACCAGAAATTCAACAAGCATTTGCAATGCAATAGGTCTCGCATTTGCGAAATTTTAAGCTATTGACATTGCAAATGACAATGCCTTTTATTTATCTGTTTTCAAAACAAACACATAGATAAAAGGTTTGTCATTTTACAATGCCAGTAGCTCAAATACTCGCAAATGCAAGACCTATTGCATTGCAAATGCTTGTATTTTCTTCTTTTCATAGTGTGCGAAGCTTCCAAGCAAAAAAAAGTGGACTGGACAGAGGGCCCTCATTTAGATGCCCCCAACCCTAATATTTTTGCAAAGCCATCGTTTCAACCTTGGCATATTTCCTAAGTAACGTGCCAGCCTTTCGAAAATCGCACACCAAGCTGCATTGTATTTTTTTGGGTTTTATATTGTGTTTTATTATCTAACTCTCTGGTACCCCATTGTTTTGACCTTGGAAGGATGAGAGTCTAATTTAGTCTGGCTGAAATTTGAAAATGTGACCTGCAGGTTTTTGCAGCAAGCACTCAACCCACGAGCTATCTTATTAGCGTGTCCGTGGAAGCAAATTACTCCCCAAAGTTGTGCTAGAGCAGGCTTGGGTGAAGGGATTGCTGTTGTGGTGTCCCTCCTTGATGTCTAGGCTCCGATTTTAGATTTAGCCCTGTCATCCGTTTTAGTTGAGTATTTGGGCAAATGCCCGTTTTTAGGGGCACACCTAGTTTTCTTGAACTGTGTGGGCAGTGGTGTGGAAAACATTTTTGTGCGCGTAGGAGTCCGGTAGGCCGTCTCCCACTTGAGATACAGAAATGCCAGTCAGTCCTCAAAGTACTGCGGGCTTTAGCATGTCGAAGAAACCCCTGCCAGCCCCAGCCCACCTCCTCATGTGTAAGATCCACATTGCTTGGGATTGAAATGTTAATATTTTGATTTTCTCCAAAAAGTGTTTAACTTACGATAAAAAACAGGACAGGTGTAAGGGTCGGTGTAGATACACCTTGTTGGCATTCTCAGATGAATATAGTGTGTTCTTTGTATTAATTCCTGTACATATGTGTTGTCTGGCCTGTGCCCTACACGGCTGTCCTGTCACAGAATCTTTACTTTGCATAAACAAAACAAGCATTTGCAATGCAATAGGTCTCGCATTACTGAAAGTTTGCGCTATTGGTTTTGCAAGTAATAAAGCAACGCCAATAGCTCAAACTTTCAGTAATGCGAGACCTATTGCATTGCAAATGCTTGTTATGGGCAGCAGCTAGTTTGGTGCTGCTCGCATTACACCTCAAGAATCAAGGCAAGTACACTTTTCTTGCTTTTTTAAACTGCACACGCACTCTCTCGCGCTCTCTCTCTCTCTCTCTCTCTGTATTTAAAACAGGGAGCAGACTGCTTCAGTCAAGAGTACTAAATGTTAATAAGAATGGACTTGGGGCTTTGCTATATTACAGGTTCTGGAGCACGAGCAAACCGCTCCATGCATGAGGGCATACTTGTAAAGGACTTTTAAGTTCACTTTCCACAGGATCCAGGCATTTGCTCTGCACTAGCCCAGGGAGCAGATTTATGGGCTTCCAGGTGAAGTGTAATGCTATCTGCACCTTCTGCCTGAGACGTCAGCAGAGTGGGTGCTGCAGATAACCATTTTACTAGCACCATGAACCCTTTGTGCACCAAAGCTTGTGCTTTCATCGATACGTGGAATGCAGTAGATAAAACAAAAAAAACCTCTTAAAGCAATTTTTTCAGCCATACCCTAGCAAAAATATGGATGTTGCGTTGCTTTTACAGGCAAGCTTGGAGGGGTGAAGGAGAAACACATAGGGGGGTCGGAGGGTTGAGGGATAAAACTGCACCGGAGGAAGAGAGCTAGCAAACACATGCACTCATGTAGTGCGTAATGAAAAATAAAAAGTAGTCCTTACATGTGAGCAGTAGAGCAATACAGATCATAGAGAGGCTTTCTCCACTGCAGCACAACACAAGAAGAGGGGAAGACAAGCCATTGAATAAGAAGCAGGTAAAGGAGCGCAACAGTAAAGCCAATCAGTGGTAAACAATAGGCAGCCTGTAAGCTCACTGTAAGCTGAAAATAGATCTTTTGCAAATCAACAACTTGTGCTGTCTGTTAGGCTCAAAGTAAAAAGAGGGACAATAGCCCCAACCACACAGACCACATCAAATGCACAGAGGAAGATAAGCTATAAGGAAAGAACCACCCAAGCGAAGCTAGGCCACTATGGTGACTCCTGGGGATCAGCTGCAGAGATATCAAAGACATCCTCTGAAAGACCCTCTCCGCAAACACCCAGCGGTAGACCCCACAAATAAATGCTGAACTAACCTCAGACCACAGTCCAGAAATCAAGAGAGATGTCGCAAATTACCCAAAATCAAATGACCTGATTCTTGGGCAACATACTGTCAAAAATAGAGCATCTTTTGCAGGCCACTGCAGCTGAGATTGTTTTTATGTTTGAACTGAATGTAAATCTACATGACAATGACCTTTACTATCTACAGCTGAAACAATTAAGGGCTCAAATGGCCCTTCTTCAGAGCAAACATGTTAAGACATAAGCCCAGTACCCATCATCATAGGCGCTGCAAGTAAGGGTGCTGGGGATGGTGCAGCATCCCCAAAATAATCATACTGGGGTTCTAGAGGCGAAAGAGCAATAAAGATGCATTTTTGTTATTGTTTTATACTGTCACAGATGTCAAATTTCAAGTCATTTCTCCGGACAAATTTCCACTTATTCTTTTAACACGGAGATTGATGATTTCTTTTTCTGACTGGAGAGTGAGAAGATTTTGGAAAGTGAAATATGTGACAATCATACCAGGGTGCCGGAAGTGTCTAAGGAAAGGCTAAAGGAAGTCTATACCCTCAGAGATCATGTGTAATCATTGCCATTTTCAGTGGGCTTCATTCAGACATAAAACACATTGCCGGACTATTTCTTACCATGCAAGGTGGGTTAGAGAATTGGTGGCACTACAGGTCTCAGCATGCACATTTTTCTTATTGTAAACCGATGCATCATTTTAATCATGTTTTCCTGGTCTCTCTGTCAACTCTGTAAAAGCTGCTAAGGACTACATCCAACTCCTTTTCCTTTGTCACAAAACATATTTCTCTGAGCATTCCAGTTCCAAACTTTCTATCTGAGCCCCCTCTTCATTTTCATTTTGACATTTATTTCATTCAGGTTTACCTACATATTGTTGGAATCATATCCCATTTCTTGGAGGCATTACTTAGATTTAAACTATACCTTTCACCGGGGGGGCGCTAGCGAGCCCGAAGCAAGATGGCCGCACATTAGTGCAACTCTGCAGGTCGGGTCCATTATCCGAACAATATCCTGAGTTTCTCCCAACCATCCTGTGGCCAATTACGGCGTATTCGGATCCCCTGATTGCACTGATCACGGTGATATAGCTGCGACGGACATTGTGCATATTTTAGGACATAAATGATTCCCGTTTCCCGCTGACAAAATTGCGGCGTCTGCTGAATGCCGCCATCCCTGGAGAGGACCTTCGATAGCGGTGCACCAGTGTAACGCCCTGAACGTCTCAGGATCGTTTAACAGACACGACAATGAGGACGCAACCACTTGTGAAGGGTTAGTTCTTTTAATGAAGGCAAATAAAATACAAAGAACAAACAAAAGTTATAGTCACTGGAATCCTCCAGGCTAAGTACGTTACCAGCCCACAGCACGGATGGTCCTAACCGTCCTCTGCATATACGCCGATCCCGGCGTATGCCAACAGAGGGCAGAAATGAAATGGCCGACAATGCCAATCGGTAGGCTGTGAGGGGCACGAAGAGTGTTGGGGAGAATCGAGGAGTCAGGGAAACACCCAGCCGGGGTCTCTACCTGAAGGGAGCAGCCGCTCAACCTCTTCCTCAGACTGCACCGGGACGCGGAGTCACCTCCTGGTGATGCGTCACCGATACCCCAATCACAAGCAAGAAGACTGAACCGAGAGCAGCCGCTCGATCGATCCTGTGGACTTCCGAGTCTGTAACGCGGCAAACACCTCCTGGTGTGCGTTACAGCTGGCAGTCCCTGTGTCTCTGGTCGGGCTGGGAGTTACGACTCCAACCAGCAAAAGCGCCACTGCGCTTGGACTCAGCCGAGTCAAAAAGCGAAGCTCAATGGTTGACCGGTAGAGCTTCCGGGTCCTTCACAGGTGACGATGGGGCAAGACACGGCCCAGGGAGTAACGACTCGACCTACCTCCGTTCTTGCCTTACTGGAGCACCACTCCGGAACACTGCTCTTCACGAAGCAGGTACGTCGGTGTAAACACAATATCCGACAGCCTTGTACCTCCCGGTTCCTCCCTTTATAGGGCGTGTTTTCCTTGAGTTATGTAACAGCTCTCCTGTTTACATAAGGGCGTGTTTCCCTTGAGTTATGTAACAGCTCTCCTGTTTACATAAGGGCGTGTTTCCCTTGAGTTATGTAACAGCTCTCCTGTTTACATAAGGGCGTGTTTCCCTTGTATGACAGGAATTCTTGACAGTACATCCTCCCTCTCAGCGGCTCCCCACGGGTCCAGCGCTGGCAGGAAAACGCCGATGGAACAAGGAGACCAAGCGCGGAGCATGAACCCCTTCAGCCGGTTCCCATGAATGCTCCTCCGGGCCATAGCCTTTCCACGCAACCAGGTACCACAGCTTCCCCCTGCGCCATTCGGACGCCCGTATGCCCGACACTTCATACTCCACCTCCGACTCCACGCATACCGGCCTAGGTGTCCCAGACGGCTTGGAGGGTGCTGGTTTGAGCAATGATACATGAAAGACAGGGTGTATCCGCAATGACTGGGGCAAGCACACCTTCACGGGACCCATACACTTGGTAATTCGATAGGGGCCCATGTACTTGGGATGGAACACACTGTTCTTTCGAAACCTCATGTTTCTTGTGGATATCCAGACGTAGTCTCCAGTGCGGTACAGTGGCCCGGGCCTTCTCTTCCTATCTGCCGCAGCCTTGTATCTTCTCTTGGCCTCTATTAGGACAGCCCTTGAGCGCATCAACGTGTCTTTTATGTGTGCCACCCTGTCCGCTGTGGCGGGAATCCTGTCCTCTCTGAACGGATGTAGAAATGGCAAGAACCTGGGATGTTGGCCATAGTTGCTATAGAACGGAGATGACTGTGTGGAGCTGTGAGTGGCGTTGTTATAGGCTATCTCTGCAACCCATAGCAAGTCGACCCATTCTTCCCTGCCCTGGTCCACAAAACATCGCAGATACTGTTTGAGCGTTTGGTTCAGGCGCTCGGTTTGGCCGTCCGTTTGAGGGTGGTAGCTGGTGGACAGGGCGGTCTTAACATGCAGCGCAGTGCACCAAGTCTTCCAGAATTGCGCAGTAAACTGCGATCCCCGGTCCGACACGATCACCCCAGGTAATCCATGCAGTCGTACCACATTCTTTAGGAGTAGTGACGCCAATTCCCCGGCCGTAGGGACTCTCTTGCAGGGGATGAAGTGCCCCATTTTCGTCAAGTAATCCACCACCACCAGTATTGCCGTCATCCCCTGGTCTACCGGTAGGCCCACCACGAAGTCCAGTGATATGCTATCCCATGGTCTATCCGGGGTCGGAAGTGGATGTAAGAGCCCTTGGGTTCGGCCATGGTCGGCCTTCATGGTAGCACACGTAGGACACTCCTGTCCCCACCTCCTGACATCCACTCTCATGGTTGGCCACCAGAAATGCCGTCCCATGCTAGCCACCGTTTTTTCAAAGCCCAAATGACCTGCGCATGGAGAGTCATGGCACCAGATGAATGCTTGTTTCCTTAGCCTAGGCGTGGGTATCAATAGGCACCTGCCCTTCAGGGGTATCCCGTCCTTCAGCTGCCATTCTCTGTGACTGAGGAGCCACCTCCGCCATGCGAATGACCTGATCCCTCTCTTTATTCCCCTCAGGAAAGTATCCGGTTGGATAACCCCCAATACCATCCTCGGGGAAATGATGGAACGCTCGGTTGCAGGCAATGGTTCCTTAACTGCAGATTGACGGGACAGGGCGTCCGCCTTCCGGTTTTCCGTCCCCGGCCGATATGTGATGCGGAAGTTGAACCCCGCAAAGAAGATCATCCACCGCAGCTGCCTGGGAGAAAGCTGTCTAGTGGCCGTCATGAACTGTAGGTTCCGATGGTCCGTGTACACCGATACCACATGTCTTGCCCCCATCAACCAATGCCTCCATTCGGTGAAGGCGTCCTTGATTGCGAGAAGCTCCTTCTCCGCAATATGGTAGTTGCGTTCGGCGTCGTTGAGTTTGCGGGACATGTACGCAACGGGATGAAGCACCCCTGTGTCGTGGTTGCGTTGGGACAAGATAGCCCCCAGCGCCACATCCGACGCGTCCGCTTCCACCACGTAGGGGAGAGCCGGATCGGGGTGAGCCAACACCGGCGCCTTACCAAAGGCGCTTTTCAGGGCCTCAAAGGCTTTGTTCGCTTCAGGGGACCAGACAAACTCCTTGGACTTCCTCAGTAGCTGTGTGATTGGGGCCACCACTCCTGAAAATCCATCTATAAACCGCCTGTAAAAGTTGGCGAAGCCAATGAAACTTTGGACGTCCTTCACGCTTTGGGGCACCGGCCATTCTTTCACCGCCTTGATCTTTCGTTCTGCCATCTCCTGTCCCTCTGGACTCAGCATCACTCCGAGGAATTCCACGGATGTGACGTGGAAGTCACACTTGCTGAGTTTACAAAACAGCATGTTTTCCCTCAGCTTTTGGAGCACAGCTTTGACGTGGTGTACGTGCTCCTCCACACTGGACGAATAGATGAGGATGTCGTCGATATATACGACCACGTAGATATCCAACTCCTCTCTGAATACCTCATTCAAAAAGTACTGAAAGGCTGCCGGGGCGTTGCACAGACCGAACGGCATGACGAGGTACTCAAAAAGGCCGAACCTGGTCTTAAAGGCGGTCTTCCACTCGTCTCCGTCCCTCATGCGCACCAGATGGTATGCCCCTTTCAAATCCAACTTGGTGTAGATACGAGCTTTCTTGACCTGTTCCAGAAGTACACTGATGAGAGGCAAGGGGTACCGATTTTTTATGGTTATCGCATTCAATGCCCTAAAGTCCACACAGGCTCTCAGCTCCCCATTAGCCTTCGGGATGAAGAAGAGTGGCGAGGCGGCCGGAGACTTGGACGGGCGGATGAATCCTAGCTTGAGGAGTTTATCCAGGTACCCCCGGAGATGCACGTTTTCAGGCTCCGTCAGGGCATACAGCCTGCCGCTGGGAACGCTGGCCCCTGGCACCAGGTCGATCTGGCAGTCAAACTGTCTATGTGGTGGTAGCACTTCCGCCTTCACCTCATCAAATACATCCTCAAAACTGTGATAAGCCTGGGGGAAAGCCACATCTTTTTCTGCCGCTGTAGCCACCGTCTGACTCCCGCTCTCATCTGCGTCAAGGGATTCCGTTCTTATTCCACAATGCAGGATGCAATACGGTGACGTCATTTCGATGCGATGTGTTGGCCAATCCACAAAGGGGTTGTGTTTCTGTAGCCACGGCAATCCCAATATGACGCCATATTGGGGCGCTCGGATGATGTTAAAATCGATTTGTTCCAAATGGTTCCTCCCATATCTCATCGGAAGGACCCCCGTGTGCTGTCCGATGGGCCCCGTCACCAATCGCCTTCCGTCTACCGCATAGACGTCTTCGGGTACTGCTTTGGGAAGAAGCACTAGCCATAGCCTGCATGCCTCGTTGTGGTCCATAAACATGCCAGTGGCCCCTGAATCCACCATGGCCACAACGGGTATCCACTGGTCATGCACTCCCACGTGCACCGTGATAAACAGGTGTCGTTGTCCCTTAGTGACCGAGTTGGAAAGTGAAGGGATGGATGAGTGACTCCGAGATGCCCCTTCTCTGGTCTTGGAGTCCTCTAGTTTTCCGCCGGTATGTCCACCACGGCTGTTACCGACCGGTTGGCCCGATAATGTGACGTCTTCGGTTTGGCAGGGCATTCACGTACGTAGTGGCCTTTTTTGCCACAATATAGGCACAATCCTTGTTTACGGCGTGACTCTTTCTCCGTGGCTGTGAGGCTCGCTTGTATTGCGCTGATGTCCATGGGTTCTCCCTTGGATGCGGTGGAAGTTTCAGGACTTCCCACCGTCACATAGGATGGAAGGGATTTTCCTTTTCTCCCATGATCCCCCTTTCTTTCACTTAGCCTATGTTCCAGCCGTAATACCAGGTTGATAAGGCCCTCACATGTCTTGGGTTGAGGGTCAATATGAGCCACGGCGTCCTTGAGCTCATCGCACAGCCCTTGATGGAAGAGCGCCGTCTGTTTAGCAACAGGCCACTTGGTTTCCGCAACCAGCCTTCGGAACGCGTTGAGATACTGCACCAGGTCGTTGGATCCCTGTCTCAACTCAAGCATTTCACGGTCCGCCGTGTACGAGTCAGCCCTTCTGTCGAATACCTTCAGGAATTCCTCGCGAAAAGCACCCCAATCACATAAGAGGGGGTCGTCCCTGCTCACCAGAGGTACGGCCCATTGTGCCGCGTTTCCAGCCAAATAGGATATAAGGAAAGCCACACGAGCCTGACTCGTGGGGAACGCCTTTGGTTTGCACGATAAATGTAGCGCCACTTGTGTGAGGAATACCTGCACTGTGTTAGGATCCCCACTGTACCTCTCTGGTGTTGCCAAGGGGATGGCTACCGGCATTTCCACTACTACCGCAGGGGTCTGGTTCGTGAGGGAGGTGCTGGGCGTGAGCGGGTCCAATTGGATAGCATCCAGTCTGGCTTTTACATCGGCTGTTTCTTGCCTAGAGGCAGCCACTTCAACTTGCATGGCCAATAAAGCAGCCAGCACATCATCAAGTGTTGCCATGTCTGTTATCGACCGGGAGACAGTTAGTGTTATTAAGGTCGGATATTTTGTAACGCCCTGAACGTCTCAGGATCGTTTAACAGACACGACAATGAGGACGCAACCACTTGTGAAGGGTTAGTTCTTTTAATGAAGGCAAATAGAATACAAAGAACAAACAAAAGTTATAGTCACTGGAATCCTCCAGGCTAAGTACGTTACCAGCCCACAGCACGGATGGTCCTAACCGTCCTCTGCATATACGCCGATCCCGGCGTATGCCAACAGAGGGCAGAAATGAAATGGCCGACAATGCCAATCGGTAGGCTGTGAGGGGCACGAAGAGTGTTGGGGAGAATCGAGGAGTCAGGGAAACACCCAGCCGGGGTCTCTACCTGAAGGGAGCAGCCGCTCAACCTCTTCCTCAGACTGCACCGGGACGCGGAGTCACCTCCTGGTGATGCGTCACCGATACCCCAATCACAAGCAAGAAGACTGAACCGAGAGCAGCCGCTCGATCGATCCTGTGGACTTCCGAGTCTGTAACGCGGCAAACACCTCCTGGTGTGCGTTACAGCTGGCAGTCCCTGTGTCTCTGGTCGGGCTGGGAGTTACGACTCCAACCAGCAAAAGCGCCACTGCGCTTGGACTCAGCCGAGTCAAAAAGCGAAGCTCAATGGTTGACCGGTAGAGCTTCCGGGTCCTTCACAGGTGACGATGGGGCAAGACACGGCCCAGGGAGTAACGACTCGACCTACCTCCGTTCTTGCCTTACTGGAGCACCACTCCGGAACACTGCTCTTCACGAAGCAGGTACGCCGGTGTAAACACAATATCCGACAGCCTTGTACCTCCCGGTTCCTCCCTTTATAGGGCGTGTTTTCCTTGAGTTATGTAACAGCTCTCCTGTTTACATAAGGGCGTGTTTCCCTTGAGTTATGTAACAGCTCTCCTGTTTACATAAGGGCGTGTTTCCCTTGAGTTATGTAACAGCTCTCCTGTTTACATAAGGGCGTGTTTCCCTTGTATGACAGGAATTCTTGACAACCAGTGAGTCACTTCTGCCGGACGGCGAGAAAAGGAGTGGATCGGCTGTGGTATGAGGTGATTGCGGTGGTGAGGCGACTGCGACGAGCCTGGTGACGTGGTGAGCTCAGGGACTGAGTGCGGAGGCATCTGCAGTTGGAACCCCAGCGCGAATCGCTGTGAGCAGCGTAAAGGGGGAGTGTGGATGGTCGCTTTCGCCATTAAAGTGTTCAGGTACCGGTTCTCCGTACCATCGGCGTCCGCTGCCTGCACGCCTCTACAGCTCAGGTAGGGGAAACCGCTGCAGAGGTATGGACGGGGCATCATAATATTCGGCAGAGACCTCCATACGGTGGCTCCAGGCTCTGGGCTGCGAAGAACTCTGCGCCAATACCTTTAAATGTGTATCGTGGTGTCCCTTTGAATTTACCAGACACGCTGGGGCGTGGAGACTCATTGATGTGCCTCTGTCCGCCATCTTGGGGACCTGGATGATCGCCGACACTGGAAGTGTGCCTGTTGAAACCTTGCGGTGGTGAGAGGGCAGCATAGCCCTGATAAACGGCCTGTGCTGGGTGACTACGGCTGTGCAGGTTCGGGCCCTGAAAGTCTGTCCTTGTCTGTGGTGCTAAACACGAGGGGGAGCACACGCCATTGCAGTGACCTGCAGGCCATCTTAACTGTAGTGGAACGTGGCTGTGGGTGTTGGCGCCGTGCTGTGAATGTGGGGCAGACTGCTGCAAGGCTATGAGGTACAATCAGACTGTGCAACGCAGGGCCGCAAATTAAAACGCACTGAGGGGGTCCTTATAAAGTCGCATCTTTTTGACTCAGCTGTGTGAGGTGGTCCAAATGTTTTAACCCAGCCCGCGTAGATCACGCAACGTGTCCCCTGCTTAAACACTGGAAACTGCGGTGACGCTAACACCGTGTTGGGCTTCATCTTCCTTGCGGTTGGAAGCGAGGGTATAAGACAACACTTGGAGGCACACGACTAGAGAGAAGATGGGCAAGCCTGATAAACAATTGCAGTCCAAACTTTTGTTCGACTCCAAACGCCCTAAAAAATCGCACACACAGGCAGCGTCGGACACTGAGATAGACCTAGAGGCTGGTGGTAGTAGTAAACTTGAGCGCATGATGCTGGCCATGCAGCAAAGTCTGCACATGATCAATAGTAAAATTGATAATCTCAATCTCCGTATGGACAATATGGCGACAAAACTGGATAAGCACAGTGTGCGCATAACGGAGGCAGAACAACGAATCTCCAACACCAAGACAAAGTTGAGTCCGTTACAGTGTCCTGTACACAGATGGAGAAACTGCTAGCAGTGATACAGGCGAAAAACGAGGATTTGGAGGCCAGGTCCCGGCGTAATAATATTCATATCACAGGGGTGCCTGAGTCCACCAATACGGGGAAAATGGAGATATACGTTGAAGAAATGCTCAAAACTATGCTGGGTGCGAAGAATTTCTCCAACATGCTGGTTGTAAAGAGGGCACATCGCTCCCTTGCACCGCGCCCGGTCCGGGGGCGCCCCCACGTCTGATAATTGCCAAACTTCTCAATTATCGCGATAGAGACGTGGCACTCTGGCTGGCTAGAGAAATGAGCTCTACTAAGTACCAGGGAATGGAGGTTGCACTATTTCCAGACTTTACGGCAGCGGTGCAACAAACCCGACAAGAATTTCAGCAAGTAAAGAAGAAACTGCAAGCAATGAAAATACAATATGCCATGCTTTACCTGGCGCGACTCAGAATCCAACATGGCAGTAAACCCAGGATCTACACGACCCCCGCAGTTTATAAAGCAATTGGAGCTACGAGAAACCTCTACAATGGCGGGGGACGAAGCGGACAATGAAGATTGACGAACCAGGCTATGAGCCTGTCTAGACTGGTATTATTGGCAATAATTTTCTCTCTGTGGGCTGCCGGGTGCTTTTTATTTTATTTTTTTTTCTGTTTCGGTGGTCATGTGTCACAGGGACTCATGTGTAAGTTATTGTCACTGGGTTCAGGTCTGTGATATTCAACATAGGGGTCATGTTTCAGAGACGGTATGCCGCAAATGCTGCCTTAGTTTCAGTACATGAATGCCCATGTGCAACGATATAAGAAGGCGATGCAAAGAGGCAAGAGTACATCACTGCTGGCGAATCTGTTATTTTGATAGTTACACTGGTTGGTATACTGTGCACAGCAGAATTTTTATAAGATTACTTCTTTCTGATTTCCACTGTGCTAAAACTGACGACTTAATAGGAAGTAACAACTGTTTGTGTCTTGTGGCAAGGTTATGCGGTTGGGGCATATATTGGAATTCATATTGAGAGAGCTGATAGTTCCGATGCAGGAGTTGCATAGAATGTTGACATTATGTGTATACGGGGTCCTATTAGTTACAACATTCAAATTTCCATTGTTGTGGGATGAGTTGAGGGATGATATTTGAGATTGCCCTGACCCCCCCGCTTACTACATCAAGGGGGTCGGTGGGCAGCTGGTGTCCTCCATGAGGGTACAACCCACACAGTTACTGATTGGGACTACTTACTGTGAGCGGACTAGCTGCTTACAGCGGGATGGGTGGTTTTCTTTGTTTTTTGTGTTAAGTGCTTTGGGGTTCCTCAGCATAAATGGGATGCTGAGGTGGGTTGGGGGCTTGGTTCTGGGACTGTTCAGATATATTATGGTGAAATGCAGAATACATAGATGGTGTGCATGCAACGTTACAGAGTTAAAAATGCATACGCTATACACGAAACCTATTGCACAAGTGGTGGCCAATGGGAGAATCTCAGGCACCTTTCCCCTGGCTAAAGGGACTCGGCAGGGATGTCCATTGTCGCCGCTTCTATTCGCACTAGTGCTGGAACCCTTGGCGGCGTGGATACGACAAGACCAAGTAATCCGTGGGCTCAAGTGGGCGCCGGGGTGGGAGGACCGAATATCGCTCTACGCGGACGACATACTCCTCTATCTGGCCTCACCGGCACGCTCCCTCAATTGCCTCATGGATATCTGTGCGGCGTTCGGCCGGGTTTCAGGATATACAATAAATTGGACGAAATCGCATATTTATGTACTCTCAGGCGATCAGCCTCGACTCCCACGCAACTGTGCTGCCAAGATAGTGCCTGATGGGTTCAAATATTTGGGCATCCACATCACGGCGCAGGATGCCCACTTCATAGCTGAAAATCTCAAGAAACCTCTGGAGAGGTTCCGCAGGGATGTGCAGTGCTGGCGTGCACTGCCGCTCACCCAATTAGGCAGGGCGGCCCTCTTTAAAATGATGGCACTCCCGAGGTTTCTGTACGCCCTGCAAAATACACCATTTCCGATAGCCCCATCATACTTCAGGGAAGTAAATAGTGAACTAAACAAGCTGCTGTGGGATGGCAAGGCGACCCGTATAGCGATGCACAAACCAGTGAAGGGCTGGTATGATGGAGGGATAGCGCTCCCCAACATTAAGGTATACTACTGGGCCTCACACCTGGCGGTAATTAACCAATGGCTTCACGCTGATCAGGGAGACCCGGCCTATCGCATGGATAGGCATCTGCTGGGTGCAGACAATCTTATGGGAGTACTCTACAACAGAAATCAACATAAGCATCTCATAGGCCCTACAGCCCATACAATTAAGATATGGCACGAAGTGCAGAGGGATATGGGGTGGGAAGGAGTCATCATGCAGGCGACACCACTCTGGGACACAAATAAACTAGGAAGGCTAAAGAACACGAAGGGATTCAGACAATGGGACCTGATCGGTATTTCGAGGGTGGGGGACATGTGGAAAAAGGGGGAGACTGTCCCATTCGCGCAGCTGCAACAGAGCTATGGGATGGCTGACGCAGAGGCGTTTAGATACTTACAAATAAGGCATGCACTAACAGCACTCATACCACAAGGCACGAAACTGCCAGAATCCTCACCCCTCGAGGACAGGCTCCTTACTGACCATATGACGAAGAAAGCTATATCACTCACATACAAAAAAATCATAAATAACCAACCAGATCCAACACAAACCCTAAAAGCTAGATGGGAGACTGATGTGGGTGAGCTGGATGAGACGGATTGGCAGGAAGCGTTGGCATCCCCAAGAGAAGTGGCGATCTCAGCTAGATTTAAATTAATACAACTGAAGATACTGCATCGTACCTACTACACCAGGACACTACTACATAAATTGCACAGAGCCGATACACCGCTTTGCATTAGACAGTGCGGGGAACCGGGCACGTTCTGGCACATAATATGGCAATGTGTAGAAATCCAGAACTATTGGAAAGCAATCATGCGCACAATCGCGCAGGTAACTGGTGTAACATTGGTTCCTGAACCAAGGGGGTGCATCTTGAATGTCTGGGAAGCAGCGGACATTAATCAGACAGTGCAAACATGGGTAGCGCTAGGGATGGCCTTAGCAAAAAGAGATATTGCGCAACATTGGGGAGCCAGGCAAGCCCCGACACTCCGAAAATGGTGTAATGGTATGGACGAACTAATGGTAACTGAAAAATCGGTCTACATACACAGAGGATGCCCCAAAAAATGGACTAAGATATGGGGGAAGTGGAATGAATATCGGGGCAACATCTGTGATCCCCCGCAGGACGAATCCCTGTCAGACAATTCCGACTAGCTGGGGTGTGTATAAAGAGCCCTGAAGAGAGATGTTTTGATGTGGCTAAGGAGAAGGGTGCTAAGGTAATGAGGGAACCGAAAGAGGTCCTTAATGCACGACAAAGGCTGAAACGAGAAAGATGTAATGTACGTTGTGAAGAACGATATGGTATTGCAGTACTGGTTGAAAATGAAAATGTTAATAAAAAGAGTTTAAAAAAAAAAAATGCATACGCTGTCATGTAGGTATGATACCAACTGGGGATGGTAAACTAAACTGGGTAACGTGGAATGTGAGAGGCCTTAATAATCCGAAAAAAACAAGGCAGGTTTTGGCGTACCTTGATCGTCACGACGTCCAAGTGGCGTTGCTACAGGAAACTCACCTTACTAAACATACTGCAGAGGTAGTAGCCACTAGATGGGCTGGAGTTCGATTGGCCTCTTCCTACTCCTCATATGCACGGGGAGTTATGATCTTAATTAAAAAATATCTCTTGTTTGTAAGTATGCATGAGGAAATTGATGAAAACGGCCGCTATATAATAGTGCAGGGGAAGTTGTGCGGTATGCTGTTGACCATAGTCAATATATATGGGCCAAATATAGACGACCCGGTCTTTTATGAGACACTGTGGACTAAAATATATAGGTTACCGCCGGCTGCAATAGTCTGTGGGGTGATTTTAATGTAGTATTGAACCCTGCCCTGGATCGTCACACTAATGCAGAATCCGCTATAAAGAAAGCCGCACAAGCCGTCAAGAATGCTATGCAGGATTTGTTTCTCATAGATGTTTGGAAGTTGAGACACCCGGAAGTGCGAGAGGGCACGTGTGACTCCTATACTCATCAGTCATGGTCGCGCCTTGACTATTGGCTGACTACTCGCGATGTTAACACACGGGTCACTAGGGTTACACACGTACCTCGCACTCTATCCGATCACTCCCCTACGTTGCTCACTATGCTCATACCCACATAAACGCCACCTCAATTTCAATGGACATTGCAATCCACTGCGTTGCAGGATCTGTGATTCAGAGAGGGGGTGCGTGAAGCCATTGAAAATTATTTTACTGAAAATGGGTCAGTGCAAAGCCTGGGCACATTGTGGGAGGCATTTAATGTAACGATGCGTGGAGTATGCATAGGTCTACAGGCTGGGGTACTTAAATCATTGCGGGGTCAATGAAACGAATTGAACAAGAATTAATGCTCTTAGAGCGACAGGAGGAAAGTACTACAGAGAGTGCTACGCTGGCTTCCATACGTTAAAAAATTACTGAATATAATGATTTGGCGGACAAAGAGTTGAGGCACATGTCGAGGCGCTGGAAGGCCAGATACTATGGTGAGGGTGGCAGACCAGGACGAGCCTTAGCCGCAAAGATCACAGAACCATGGGCGAAAAATTGTACGGGTCGATACTAATAATTGTGACGCGGCAGGCATTCTTGCATCGTTTGTGCAACAATGGAAAAAGATGTATAGTAGTAGGCAAACTGCTGACGATGATGACATAGCACAATACTTAGAGGACATAGCCTTGGTTTGGTTATCGAAAGGGCAACAAGACTTGCTGATGCACCCGCTGACGGTTGATGAAATATGAGATGCTATTGCTGCTCTGCCAAATGGCAAGGCTGCTGGCACAGATGGGCTCCCAGCGGAGTTTTATAAAGAATATATAGATATATTAGTGCCGTATCTTCATGCTATGTTTGACAAAACTTATGAACAGCAAGGGCTTCTGGACACGCTCCGCGAGGCCTTAGTTATAGCATTATTGAAGCCACGAAAGGTGTCTGATAAATGGGACTCTTATAGGCCGTTGGCACTAATGAACACTGATGTCAAGATTTTAGCTAAAGTGCTGGCCAACAGGTTAAAATTGCTTTTACCCGTCATGGTGTTACCAGATCAGTCGGCGTTTATCCCTACCCGCTCCACAGCGCACAATTTAAGGACGCTGTTTGCAGTAATGCACCTTCTAGAATCTACACTACCTGCAGCGGCGGTCCTATTAGACGCCGCAAAGGCGTTTTATTCTATCGCTTGGCGATACATGTTCGCAGTGTTACATTGTATGGGAGTGCCGTACATCTACACCAATTGGATCAAGTTGTTATATACGGATCCGGTGGCCCGTGTGCGTATTAACGGGCAGACATATGACACGTTTTCAATTTGGCGCGGCACGAGTCAGGGTTGCCCCCTATCGCCTTTATCATTTGCGGTGGTGTTAGAGCCGCTGGCCTGTATTCTGAGGCAGAGGCATGCAAAGGCGGCACTGCGTTTCCTTCAGCGGCCCTTAGCGGTATCCATGTATGCAGACGACACGGTCTTGTATGTGCGTGAACCGGCGGTGTACCTGGAACAACTCATTAGAGAATATATTCGATTTGAATGGCATTCGGACCTTGCAATCAATTGGAATCAGTTGTGAGATCTCTGACAGAGGGCACGACACGTTGATCTAGGTTACCCCTTAGAATGTAGCTCAGACGCAGTAAAGTACTTGGGTGTCTGGATACATAAAGACCCACAGGTCATTATTCGCACCAATTATGGCACAGCAATATCTCGACTTGAGGAGCAGGTATCCCGATGGATTTGTTTACCACTAACGTTTGCAGATAGAGTGGCCCTGATCAAAATGGTGGTCCTGCCAAAGTTTTTTTACTTGTTTGTGACTATTCCCATTCAATTGACGCAACCTTTTTTTTACTATACTACGCGCATTGCTGATCACGCTAGCCTAGGGTGGCAAAAAACCGAGAGTTAAGTGGGAGACACTGACACTACCGTGCAAGATGGGTGTATTCACGGTGCCCGATATGCAATTATATTATTTGTGTGCACAAGCACAATATGCCTTTTATTGACAAAACGCACCACCATTCACACATGTTACAGTAGAAGCGGGGGTGGTGCATCCGATCCCACTTAAAGTGATGATTGTTAACAGAACTACTGTCTTCAAAAGGGATGAAGTGGATACGGTGCAATGTACGTTTCATGCCTGGTATGAACTGGGAAGGCGTTTTTGGCGGCTCTGCTGTATGCACCAGCAATGCCGCTGGTTCATCATATGGCGATCTCTGTAACTAGCACAACGGGATCCCTAAAAGCTATGTGCAGTGCAGGGGCACATACGCTGGGTGATATCTATCCCAATGGGAAGTTTATTGGTCTCCAGGGCTTTGTAGGGGACAGGGAGGGATCTGTCATGTTGACATTTATATATAGTATGCGGAGAGCTGCAGTGCGGACGCTTTACCCATGCTTCCCTGATGAACCACCAGCTCTGGGGGCTCTACAATTTATATATACTACACAGACTCAGAATAAGTTAGTTACTCGCTTGTATGCAGCTTCCCAGACAGATGAGGCGGCTATTGGTGTGGTCCCCATGGGCAAATGGAATGCTATTCTGCTTCAACCTTTGACAGAGGAGGAATGGGTAGTATGTTGTAAATTAACAGGCCAATTTGTTGCAAACTGGAATCTTAGATTTATACATTATAAGTATGTACACCAAATGTAATACACACCAGCACAACTCTATAAATATGGCTTGAGGGACTCGCACTGCTGTAGGAGATGTGGTGCCGATAATGCAGATTTTCAACATTTGGCATGGAGCTCTCCAAAAGTGGCTGATTTCTGGGGAAAAGTCTTGGTGGTCTTAACGGAAATGGTTGGTGAAAAAATAGAATGTATTATGAAAGTTTGCTTGCTAGGAAATGTACTCAATCTTAAGAATACCAATCGCAAGTTGGTGGCTACATCGTTTCAACTGGCAAAACGCAGGGTCTCAATCCACTGGGATGGTAGACCTGCGCCCAAACCAGTACACTGGTTATAGGATATAGCCTATTGTCTTGATCAACTTATCTACTATGCGGAAGAACTGCCTAGTGCTTCAAGACCACGTCACATTTGGGGCCCATTCACTGCATATATGTTAGCCAAAACTACTGACTAATGACATTCTGTATGAAGATAATGTACATCTTGTATGCTTTTGGTGAAGTTTGTTCCGATATCATTCTGGAACTACATGATGCTCTGTCAACTTGCTGCTCTGTATTCTGTACGAATGTGAAGATGATGCTTTGTTTTTCATGTTGGTTATACTATGAAAATTCATAAATAAAATATTTTTAAAAATATATATGTTCGAGGCATATGAGCTGCATAGATCGCCATCTGGTGTTGGGTCCGGATGTTTGCAGTTGTTTTTCCTCTTGGAAAGTCTTTGGAAGTCACGAGGTTGGTGACTCCTCCTTTGGATCGTATTGCGCATGGGCTTCGGCTCCATCCTCAGATTGTTTTTTTCCGCCATCGGGCTCGGATGTGATCTTTGCGCTCCGGTTCCGAACAGGTTTCCAGTTCAATCGACGCGCAATTCTCACCCCAATTCGCGGTATTGTTTCGATCGCGATCTCCACACTCGGTGCGGCTCTCATCGATCAAGAACTTCGATTCCAGTCGTCGACGCCGGCCTTCGGGCCTACCCAAGCTCTGGTTCTGGCTAATGGAAAGGCTCCCTTCAAGAAGTGCCCTCGATGTGGGTCCAAATTCCCCCACACCGATCTCCACGAAGTATGTAATCTCTGCCTCTCCCCTGAACACGAGGCTCGAGACTGTCCGGCGTGCAAGTCCTTCCGGTCCATAAAAACTATTCGAGACCGAAGGGCAAGAAGAACCATGGCACACTCGTCGACGGCGATTCCAGATGACATCTTCGGAGAGGGTGTCGACACTCCAGAAGAACACCACACCGATGAGGGCCTCGTCAGCGCCTCCGAAGCCGACGATTCAGATGTGGAGGACATCACTCCGGCACAGAGGGTCGTGAGTACAAATTTGCACCCCCTGCCCCCAACACACCCTCGCCGGCACTGAAAAAGGCTTCGGTCACGCCTTCGCCTCCGGGCCCAGGTAAGACCAAAGACACTGCTTCCCACACCGCACCTTCGGGACCGGTAAAGAAGCTGATTAAGCCTTCCGGCGGCTCGGGCTCGAGCGAGCCCACCGTCGGTGCCGACAAACATTCCTCCCCACTGACACCGAAAAAGAAAATGGCCTCCTCTTCGGCACCGAGCTCCATACCGAAACACTCGGTGCCGAAACCCAGTTCCAGCTCCTCTGTACCGACTCCATCCCCGGAACCAACAAAAGCACACAAGGCCACCGGCACCGAGAACAAAAATCCCTTTCCAAGCCGCATACTTCCAAACAGGACACTAAAGCCAGAAAACTAACTGCCCGATGCCTTCGGCGCCGACGGATAAACCACCTTCAGAAGAACTCTTTACACCGGAACCCTTGCAAAAGACATTGACCAAGGATCCGAAAACCGGACATTTGATGCTCAGCATCAAAAAGAGACAGCTGGAAAAACCTGCCCCAGCTCCACCTCCAAAAAGGAAGGACTCTGCTACCTCACCTTTCAGAATACCTTCCCCACCTCTTCCACCCCCTCCACCTTCCCCCCCCCTCCACCTTCTCCACCCCCTCCTCATCATTCCCCAACACCCCCTCCGGATGATGATGATCATGACGACACATATGATGACATAGGGGACGTGCCCCATGACTTACCCACAGGGAACCCCACTCCCACAGGCTCCCCAGACCCATGGGACGACTATAACATCCCCGACATCCCTAACATCCCACAAGAGAATCTCTTTTCTTCGAGACCATCCCCACCAGAAGACTCATTGGGGTTCAACCATCAACCATTTACTCCACAGGGCTGCACAATATCACGGGGTAGATCTCCATAACGACCCCGTGGAGGAGGATTTCCTCCTCGATACTTTCGACACCACGCATAGGGCCACCTCCATACTGCCCATGCTCAAAGGGGATATAAAACATGCGCCAGAGGTCTTTAAAGACCCAGTCAGAGCCAGGGTCATTAACCCGCGTATCGAGAAGAAATATAAAGCCGCCCCTACAGATCCCTCCTACATCAGAGGGCCAGCACCACTAGATTCCCTGGTAGTGTCAACAGCACGAAAGAGGGCCAACTCCCAGGCGTCAGGCGAAGCACCACCACCTGACAAATAGTCAAAACTCTTGGACGCATCCGGTAAGCGCACTGCATCACAAGCTGCCAACATATGGCGTATTGCCAATACACAAGCGCTAGTAGCAAGATATGACAGGGCCCATTATGACGAACTAGAAGCCATAATGCAACACCTCCCTGACAAATACAAAAACAGGGCAAACAAATTAATTCAGGAGGGCAAAATCATGACTCATACCTCCATCCGTTGTGCCCTAGATGCGGCAGACACCGCCTCCAGGGCCATCAATACTAGCGTACTCCTCCGTCGCCATACCTGGCTCAGGATCTCAGGATTTAAACCAGAAGTACAAGCTTCCATCCCTTTGACCAGGAACATCTGTTCGGCCCAAAAGTGGATGAGACCCTAAAAAAGATGAAAAAAGACACGGACACGGCCAAATCTATGGGAGCCTTACAATCACACCCTCCCAGGCATTCCTTTCGCCATTCCTCCTTTCGGAGCACATCCAGAGGCTACTCCTCTGATACCGCTTCCACTTCATATAAAACTCCTACCCAATCCACCTTCACAAGGGGTTACCAAGGCGGTGGTTACAGGGGCAACAATAATAAAGGCAGAGGCAAGACAAACACCGCCCGCTCTGCCTCCACACCTACCCAATGACTTCCCTCCACTCTCCCCAGACCATCCCACTCCGGTCGGGGGCAGACTCCAAAATTTCCTTCATGTCTGGGCTACCATCACCTCAGACAATTGGGTAACACAAATAATTTGGTCAGGCTACTGCCTAGAACTAATATCTACCCCCCCAAACATTCCACCCAGACAACGCCCAATGTCACAAGAACATCTAACATTACTAAAGCAGGAGGTAATCTCCCTCCTACAAAAAGGGGCGATAGAACACGTTCCTACCAACCAACGAAATCTGGGGGTTTACTCCCTATATTTTCTCATACCAAAAAGGGACGAGACTCTACGGCCCATCCTAGACCTCCGGCCCCTAAACACATACATACACTCAGACCATTTTCACATGGTAACACTTCAGCAGGTACTTCCCCTGTTCTCCCAAAACGACTTCCTGACCACTTTAGACCTAAAAGACGCTCACATGAAGTTCCTCAGATTTGTAGTGGACAACCAACACTACCAATTCAAAGTGCTCCCATTCGGAGTCACAACAGCACCACGAGTATTCACCAAGTGCCTAGCAGTTGTAGCAGCACACCTCAGGAGACAACACATCCATGTCTTCCCATACCTAGACGACTGGCTAATAAAAGCCAGTTCATACAATCAGTGTGTACAACACACGCATGCCACTATCCAGCTTCTTCACCAACTGGGCTTCACGGTAAACCACGCAAAGTCCCATCTGCAACCGTCCTACGTAAAACAATACCTCGGTGCCACCATAGATACCTCAACAGCGCTAGCCTACCCCAGTCCAGCCAGGATCACAAGCATTTAGGCTCTACGCACAAAATTTACGGCACAACACTCCCTTCCAGCTCGAGTGTTTATGCAACTAATCGGGATGATGGCCTCTTGCATATTCATAGTACCTCACGCAAGACTCCAGATGCGTCCTCTCCAAGAGTACTTAGCGCGCCAATGGAACCAGGCCCAGGGTCAATTAACAGATCTGGTGTTGGTAGACGGTCGTACCCATCGCTCTCTGCAGTGGTGGACCACCAAAAATCTTTCCAAAGGGCGACCGTTCCTGGACCCAGTTCCTCAGATAGTACTGACAACGGACGCATCGCTCTCCGGCTGGGGAGCTCACCTATTACATCCCACCATGCAGGGCAGAAGGAAACCTCAACAAAAGTTACTCCACATCAACCATCTGGAGTAACTAGCCATATTTTTAGCCCTAAAATCTTTTCAAACACAGATTTCAGGCAAGGCAGTGCTAGTCCGCACAGACAACATGACAGCCATGTACTATATACAAAAACAAGGCGGCACACACTCTCCACAGCTCTCTCACCAACACAGAGCATATGGAGATGGGCCATACCCCAGAAAATCTTTCTCCTGGCCCAACATGTCCCAGGAATCTAAAATACTATGGGCGATCTACTCAACAGACAGACACAACAGATCCACGAGAGGGAACTACATCCACAAGTTCTTCATCCGTACTTTCAAATGTGGGGGCATCCACAGATAGACCTCTTCGCCACCCACGAAAACACCAAATGCCCAAGCTTCGCCGCCAGATATCCACACCCATTGTCCAAAGGCAATGCGATATGGATGAACTGGTCAGGCAGATTTGCGTACGCTTTTCCGCCTCTCCCACTCATTCCATTAGTGGTGCGCAAACTACAAGAACACTCCCTCACTCTCATCCTAGTAGCTCCAACTTGGGCCAGACAACTATGTTACACCACACTGCTGGAACTATGTTTAGTACCGCACCAAAAGTTACACCTCTCTCCACTCCTCTTAACCCAGAACCAAGGAGAGATCAGGCACCCGGACCCAGCTCAGGTCAACCTAGCGATCTGCCTCCTGAAATCCTAGAATTCGGTTACCTCAATCTTCCCCCTGACTGTATAAACGTCATCAAAGAAGCTAGGCGACCCACCACTAGAGCGTGCTACGCCGCCAAGTGGAAACGTTTTGTTGTCTATTGTCACAACAATACCATCAATCCCCTAGATGTGTCCATTCAACACATCGTAGGCTATTTATTACACCTACAAAGATGCAATCTAACCTATACGTCTATTAGACTGCACCTCACAGCCATAGCAGCTTATCTGCAAAACAGGCAACATCTATCACTCATGGAAGGCCTTAAAAGAATAATTCCCCCCACACTGCCACCCTCACCTGTGTGGAACCTAAACATCGTTCTCACCAGACTAATGGGGCCTCCCTTCGAACCTCTGCACAAATGTGACATGGAAAACCGCTTTTCTTGTAGCCATCACTTCCCTCAGAAGGGTCAGTGAGATACAAGCACTTACCATTCAAGAACCTTTTCTCCAAATGCACCATAACAAGGTTGTTCTCCTTACCAACCCAAAATTCCACCCTAAATTAGTTTCTCCCTTTCACCCAAACCAAGCGGTAGAACTACCAGTATTCTTCTCGCAACCACAGACCGTTGCAGAAAGAGCTCTTCACGCACTAGATGTCAAAAGAGCCTTACTCTACTACATACAGAGAACACAACCTTTCCGTAAGACCAAACAGCTGTTTGTCTCTTTCTCTCCACCACACAAAGGCAACCCCATCTCCAAGTCGGGAATAGCTAGATGGATTGTCAAATGCATTCAGATTTGCTACCACAAAGCAAAACGAACACTATCCGTTCCCCCTAAAGCCCACTCTACACGTAAAAAAGGGGTTTCAATGGCATTGTTAGGGAACATCCCATTAGATGATATCTGCAGAGCAGCTACATGGTCAACACTGCACACTTTTACTAAACACTATTGTGTAGATGTGCAAACTAAGCAACAGGCTAGTGTGGGCCAAGCTGTACTCAAAACATTATTTCAAACCACTGCAACAGATACGGGTGGTCGCCGCTAAGGGTGGGTACTGCTATACAATCTATGCACAAGTGTGTAATCTGCAGCTCATATGTCTCAAACGGAATACGCTACTTACTAGTATGCATCTGTTCTTGGCATGTAGAGCTGCAGATCTACACACGCCCACCCGCCTCCCCGGCTACCTTTATCTGTTCCAGTTTATCTTATTTAGATACAACACACATGGGCATCTTTCCTGTTACTATTACGCTCCATCTTTCCCTGCTAGCGAAAAACAATCTGAGGATGGAGCCGAAGCCCATGCGCAATACGATCCAAAGGAGGAGTCACCGACCTTGTGACTTCCAAAGACTTTCCAAGAGGAAAAACAACTGCAAACATCCGGACCCAACACCAGATGGCGATCTATGCACAAGTGTGTAGATCTGCAGCTCTACATGCCAATAACAGATGCATACTGGTAAGTAGCATATTCCATATATACCTTTCACCACTCCATTCCTAATTCCATACCTTAATGTTTGGGGGGAATTGTATTGCCCCAGATCTTATCAGTATCCTGCTTAGCTAGTGTCTGTTCCATGGAACACAGTATTATCTTGTATCTGGATAGGTGTTTTTCCTCCAACACCCCCAAAGGATGGTATTCAAAGTACAGTTTTCTTAAGAATGATACAATAAATTCACATTTCCCATATTGTTAGGCAAAATGAACCAGTTCCTTCATTCCATTTCATACATTTTGGATCATTAATCAGCGCTATTTGGGAAAAAAACATTAACTGAAGTCGTACACCCAATGTGCCCAGTTCAGTATTTTTCATACAACCTCAGACAAGCTGATATTTTCTATTTGTTCAGGCACTGTTGCAATGTGGGCATGAATATCTTCTTTTTCTCACATAGTCTTACAGCGGAATAAAGATTGTGGAGAGCACAGGTTGAAATATACATTTCTTTTTGATACTTCTAACTGTAGATTCCTCTCCTTTAGAATATCCCCAGGGGCCAGACTGAATGCCTAAGATTTAAACAGCATTGTTCCTGAATTCTGGCAGGTGGTGCCATGCAGCTATACATTGACTTTATTCCACCCCAGAAAGGATGATTTAGCTCCATGTAAACGCCACCCTATGCATTGATGTCAGTTCCTTTCTTTCTGTGCCTCTGTATGTGAATCTAGACTTTTTCCTGGTCAGTTGATCATTATTTTTCAGAAAATTCAGCCTTTTTCCAGTGTGCAAGGGAACCATGTCTCTTTCTAAAACAACATGGTTTAAGCCTTGTAGGGACTGTTGTCAACAAATATCTGTGACGGACCCCAAGGTGGTATGCCTTGGTTGTTTGGATTTAGAGCACAACTCCAAGTCTTGCGAGAAGTGTGCCCTTATGAATCTGAAGGTGATTTGAGAACGTGTAGCGAGGCTGTACGTTGCTTAACCCCAAAAGAGGTCACGAAATTCCAGCTCCTGCTCTAAGTAGAGAGCACAGACCTGTTCTCCCTCTTCAGGCCATTCCCTCGACAGGTCCTCGTCGCAGTTCATGTATTCCAGTAAGTGGACGCAGAATCACAAGCACAAATGCTGTTCATCCCGGTCTCACTATTCAACCTGAGAAGTTGCGAGGACTTAACTGAAGAGCCGATTCCACACCTGATCCCAATCCACTCAGTGTTTCCCGGGACTTCAGTGATGTGACTGAAGATTAAGGGCATGTTGAAAATCTCTTGTACACCTCCAGCCCCCTCTGGTGCCTGAGGATCCACAGAGACCTCTAGTCTGGTCACATCGGGTGGTTTCACCCTTAGTGCCATCTCTGCCTCCTGAACTTGTCCTGGTTCTGCTCCAACGCCAGAGCGGACTTCCAGCCAATCACCAACAGAAGTGAGTGCATCCTTTGCCTTGGTAATGAGACCAGCAGCGGAGGTATTGGATTTACAACTGCCAAGTATGTATGTCAAAAGTAATGCATTGACAGAAATTTTAGATCAACAGAAAGGGGTGGCTTATCCTACTAAGAGAGAAAAAAGTCAAAGGTTGGAATATAACATTTAGAGGATCTTCCTTATTAGGAAGTGTTGCCCTCACACACTCATATGGGTGTCATACTTCATCATCAGGCTTTTGCTCCTCATGGGGCCAGCGCTGTAATGCAATGACAGAAGTTTTGCCACCTGGACAGACTTAGTTCGAGTCCTTACTTCCATTAAATAAAGCCTTGACTGACAACCTTATGGGCACCTAGTCTAGGCAACACTGATTTCTTGACTCAGCACCCCATACCAAAATGTTTATTTATTAAGTGTTTTATATAGCTCGAACAAGACCCAGAAATGGGTATCAGAGCGCTTCACATATGTATAGCATTTTAGCTTTAAACAGTACCAGAGTGTATCATATATATATATAATTTTAGTTTTAAACAGTGCAATTGAAACCTATAGATTGTTGTAGTTGTCTTAATTAAAAAAAGTAAGACGAGGAGAAAAAAAAAGAAAAACATTTTTTACAATCACTAAAACAATTAGAAGTAGCCTAGCTTATAGCTTATAATACATTTGAGCTTATTCTAGGCATTCTCAGCTGTGACCGAAGGGGTAGCAGTCGAATGTTTGATAGTACCTTCTTCCACCATTAGGGTTAATCACAAATCTTTCCCCATGACTCCCCCAGGCAGAGTTGCATTCAGAAAACATGTTTTTCTCAGCCAGCCTAGCCCTCTAGTCAGTCATTACCAGCTGTTTGCTGGGGAGATACTGCCATGCATTATAGGACATGTTTGGTGAGATCTTGCGGCAGTGCCTGGGGAATTTCGTCCCACTCTGACTCAAACTATCCAGGATTATCAGTATGCCACAAAATAAATCATCCACCCTGGGTTGGTCTCTAGGACTGCTAGGGCGAAGCAGTTGGCACGAGCATGATGCTTCGGCAACATGCTTGGATGAGATCCACAAGCTTCTCTGGTGACATGCAAACCTCTTTGATGGACATGCTGTTGTCTCCTTTTTGGCAAGAAGGTTGGCTCTGTGTTGAAATGTTACAAAGAAAGCCAGACCTGCATTTCTTAAGTCTTTCTACCCCTGCAAGACAGTAAACACTATTAATTTCCCCTTTAGAAGCTACTCCAGAGGGTTGGTGTACCAGCAACCCAAAGGCTCACAGCCCCCTCAACAGCCACCCTAATTCTTTCTGTGGTGGGTATCAAGTAGACAACATACAGGCCATTAAGGGTAGTGCACTTTACAGTCCCTCGCACCTTCGGCATCAGTTTCAAAGCTGCTTTAGTTTGCACTTGGTGCCACACATCCCACCCTGTGGGAGGCAAGATCAGACATTCCTTTTAAGGTTACAAAATATAACATTTGACAGGTAGGTCCTTCAGATCGTTCAAAGAGGCTATGCCCTGCCATGTGTTTTAGGCCCGCCATATTTTTGGCCCACATCGGATCATTTTTTAGGCGTAAAAAATCCATGCTGCTCCAAGTACTGCAGGCTCTTTTTTGGCAAAAAGTGCCATAGAGAGGGTGCTAGGCCCAGATATAGGAACTGGCTGTTAATCCCCCTATTTTCTCATGCCAAAGGACAGAGACTTCCCTGTCATTTTATATCTCCATCCTCTGAACCCCTTCTTGAACCCTTTCTTGCAGCAGGACAAATTGAAGATGCTAATATTGGCCCAAGTTCTGGATCTGGGCGATTAAATGGTGATCTTGGACTTGCAGGACACCTACTTTGAAGTTTCTGTCCTGGAGCCCAACAGACACTATTTGCGGTTCAAGGTGGACCAGGAATACTTTCAATTTGATTTGCTCCAGTTCGGCCTCACCAGTGCCCCTCAAGTGTTCATGAAAGTGATGCCGGTGATCTCAGCAAACCTCCGAAGGTTGATGACATCAGTTTTCCCTTACTTCGACAACTAGCTAATGAAGGCTGGCTCAGTTCGTTCTGGACCACATCCAGACGATGGTGCCAAAGTCACACTTAATTCTTTCCCTGAGATTCCTTTTCATTGGAGTCATCCTGGATATGCTGTAGTTTTATGCCTTCCCTCCATCATGAGTCAGACTCCAGGACATTTGGGATATGATCCCAATGTTTAAGCCTTGTTCCTGTCTCAGTGAGAGTGACTTTGAGGATTTTGGGCCCTTGTTCTCCTGCATCTTGCTCATCAACTGTGCCATGTGACATATGTGTGCTCTGCATTGGAACCTGAACTCTTGGTGGGCCCAGAAGTAGGGGAACCTGATTCCATCCAGGTTTTGGAGGAGCCTGCCCAAGACCTGCAGTAGTGGTTCATCAACCATATTCAGACTGGCAACAGACCCCTCTGCCTGCCCTACCGACAGCTGACTGTGGTAATGGATGCATCACTGCTGGAATTGGGAGTTCTTGTGGAAGAGTTGGAGATCAGAGGACTCTGATCTCCGGCGGAGACCTGTCTCCACATCAACATTTTAGAGTTGAAGGACATTTGCCTTGGGCTGAACGTCTTCCTCCTGTCCATCAACGGGAAAGACTGTTTCATGTTTTTTTTGGACAACCGCACAGTAATGTGGCATTTCAACAGGCAGGATGGAGTGGGGTCCTAGGGCAAGAAGCAATTTGTCTCTGGAGTTTCCTGGAGTGTCATGGCACTCACGTGGCCGTGAACCACCTGATGGCAGCTTTGAGAACCAGGGTGGGGGTACACAGGTGTTGGGGCCTGGCGGATCACAGATGGCCATAACACCCAGAGGTGGCGCTGGGCACCTTCAAGGAACGCTGTCTGGATCTCTTCTTCACTGCCAAGAATGCACAGTATCGAAACTTTTGTGTGCTGGTGTTTCTAAAAAAGCCCTCTCTCTGAGACATATTCTTGATAGAGTAGTGGAACATGGGACTCCTTCACGCCTTTCTGACACTGCCTCTCCTAGCCCTAGTTCTAAAGATGATCAGGAACGACTGGGCCTGAATCATCCTTTTGGCTCCAAATTGGGTGAAGAGAGTATGGTAGCTGGAACTTCTGAGCATGAACATCTGTCCTCTGATCAGGCTACAACTTCGGGAACCGACTATCATGCAGCAGGGAATGGTTCTGCATCCAATCCTGCATAATTTGCACCTCATTTGTTTGTTTTATCTCTTGCCCAGCAAGGACTTGCAGTGGGCACTGTTGAAGTTTATTTGTCTGCCCTTTCAGCCCATTTACATTTACCAGACCAGCCACCCTTGTTGATATCACCTGCTGTGTTGAGGCTTCTATAAGGTTTGACTCTTGCGAAGCCCTTTGTGATGCGACAGTGGGATTTCAATTTGGTGCTCACTTTCTTTATAGTGGACTACATTCAAGCTAATGCACAGCTGCCAACAGCATCTTGTGGCTGAAGACTGGGCTACTGGTTACCGGGACTTTGGTTAGTCACATGAGTTATTTCCAAGCTCTCTTGATGCAGCTGCCTTACTAAGATAAAGTGGTGTTGAGGATCTGGGCAGCTTTTTTGCCAAACATTATGACTGCAGTTCATGTGGGGCAGTCCATCACTCTTACAGCATTCTTTGCTCCGCATCACCCTTCGAAAGAGGAGTAGAGACGCTATTGACATGACCTCATAAGAGCTTTAAGTCATAACCACTAAGGACCATTTGGTGAACGATCAGTGTTTTTTAGGGTTCTATGGGACAAAGAGAGGCAAACCAGTGCAAAAAAAACTATTGTCAGGGTGAAGAGTCCTCTGCATTAAGATCTGCTACTCACTAGCTAAGGAGCAACCTCAAAAAAGACTGAGAGCCCATTCCACCAGACGAGTGCTGCTACCACTGCGCAGGCACACAGAGTGCCTGTCCTTGAAATCTATCGGCTGCGACCTAGTGTCAGTCCACATGTTCACCCAGCACTACTACCTAGATAGCCAGGTCCAACGGGATGGATATATTGCCCGTTTGGTCCTGCAGGAGTTATTGATCTGAGCCATTCCACAGCTCTCCCACCCCCACCCCCCACACCGTCCCCTTCGGAAATACTACTTTAGTATCTGTTCTGAAGTTGAGAAAACTGCAGGTAGAAGTATCCATTAGAAGTACAAGTTACTAACCTTCGGTAATGCTCTTTCTGATGGTTACTCAATGTAACCACAGATTACTCACTGCCCTCCCTGTTTTTCATCCAAAAAAGTCTCAGGATGTAGATATGAACACTGGCACCTCTAATTATTGTTGAGCTCCACGTCCGAGGGCGCATTCAGAGTCAAAAAAGAAACTGACACTGACGCGCTAGGGTGATGCTTAAATGTGACTCAATCATCCCTATCGGAGCAAAACTGCGTCAGTGTGGCATGGTGCATGGGATAAATACTCTTTAAAGCTTCCTCATGCAGTTTGGCTCCCGGGGATATTCTAAAGGTGAAGAATCCGCAGTAATAGTATCCACCAGAAACTGCATTACCAAAGGTAAGTAACTTGTTCATTGGACATTATTGGAAATGACAACAGTAAAGTTTTACCTTAAAACATTGTACCTAATGTGGTATCCTTTTCTTGTTCCTTTGTCTTTAGATTTGATGAATTTGATGAAGCGATTGATGAAGCAATAGAACATGATATCAGAGATTCTGAAGGAGGAGGGGGTGGTATGTTATTTATTTTGCTTATTTAGCATGTTTATTTGGAACTAAAATTTCAGTAACAATGGTTTTATAAGTGCAGAGAGCAAGAAAAGTAAATAGCACAAGTTAAAAGATACATATCAAGTTTGGGTTTCAGCTGAATTGTTGTTTGTGAAAGACAACTACGAAATTGGAAGGACTTAAACTGTTTGAAATCTAGAATAATAAATGATCTGAAACTATATTATGCATAAGGGTTCATCTTTCAGAGAGCTTTGTAGGATAGTAAGGGGAGAAAACAGTATAATTGTGCAAGGTAAGTAGACAATGATCATTTCTATTTTACCCGATTTGGAGTGCCACAGTCTAAATTGTTGGAAATATGTTACTTCTCATGCATAAGACCTTTTGGTGCAGTGATTTGTTTCAAACCCAGACAGCATTCCTGAGAAATAGCATTTGCTTTGAAAGTAATTTCTGCCAAGTATGTAAGAAGGGCTCCAGCCCTGTGCCCTAAAATTATAATTCCAATCCAAGGCACTTTAGTAACTACAAGATATCGGTGTCTGTTGTGTTTGGTATTACCTTTTTATTGTTTTTTGTCGTGTCACTGTTCAATAAAACGATAAACAGATTTATAAAAATTAAAAAAAACATTCCATTTGCATCTCCTCCATTCATCTCATACCCTAGCATGATAGGGAACTAGCCACCGTAACTCAGATTGAGTGACAGAACCTACATTTGAGTAACTGCACAGAAAAAGAATGCATCCATTATACAGAACAATTACAGATTGTCAGTCTCTCTGGAGGACAAAGAAGGCAGGCCAGATAAAACAAATAGAGCAGACTGATACAACCTTTCCAAGCCATGGCAAGGACAATCACCTCGAAGAACTGGTCTTTGGCAGGACCCACTTTTAAATGATAAAAGTTTAAACTAAAGTATATTCTAATCTTTATAGCCTAGACCAGGCTTCTCCAACGAGTAGCTTGTGAGCTACTGGTAGCTTTCCAGCTACCTGCCAGTAGCTCTCCTATGTGCATCGCAGTTTCTAAATTTGAACTTGTTGCTTGGTTAAATTAACATATGTATGACAAAAATGTGTATTCCAAGTGTGAATTTTCAGCACTCAAATGCTGATGTTTTGAGAAAAGTGGGTGAATTTACAAAATATTTTAAAAGCTGATTTTTGAGTGATAAATCATTAGGGGAGACTTATTACTAATATGATTACTTTTGTGCCAGGGCACTGTAGCTGTGGCTGGAATGCATTACCTACGTATAGGCATTCCAAAGTGACAAATCCTTTTTTTCCTGCTGGCAACCCCCCTGATGCACTGATAGGATCACTGCTGGTATTCTTCAGTACGGGGGCCACTAATGTAATCGTGTCTGATGTAGTCACTATTACAACACTGATATTATTGATAGCTCACAATGATGTTTGTTGAGTATAACAAGCACTTATTACATAAAAGGTTGGAGAACCCTGGCCTAGATCCTATGTTTCTTCAAAGTGTAGCTGTTTACAGAGCACTAAAAGTTAACCTAGAAAAGGGCAAAACTCAAACTTCTTTCTCTTTGTTATGTGTAATGGGATCATCAGGCAATAAGTCACCTGTAGGATGGACTGATCATTTCCTTGTGGATATTCGGGCCTCCTTGCCTGATAGTCCCTCTACTCCTCTGGTTAGATCAGTCCCTAGAAGGCATTGGAGTAAACTTAGGCTAGAGGACCTGCATCATCTTCTGGCTATCGATCCGCTAGGATCCCTGGATGACGCTGAAACGGGTTATGACCGGTTTTGTCAATGGCTTACCAGGGCGCTTGACTCTTTGATTCCTATTACTACAGGTAAATTGAGCCCCAGAAGGTCGAATCCCTGGTACGACAGCGCTTTACGTGCTTTGAAGGGGAATTGTAGGCGGGCTGAGAGAGAATGGCGGAGGTCTTATGACACGGCTAAGAAAGCGGTGTATCTGGCCTCCGTTAAGATTTATCATCGTGCCATCTGCAGAGCTCGTGCGGCGTTCTACTCTTTGGAATTCCGCAACAGCAAGAACCCGTCTAAAACCATATTCAAGGCTCTTAAAGATCTTCTGTCAAAAAGAATTTCTTCTCCGGTTATAGCTTCTATTTCTCATTGTGAGGCTTTAGCATCTTTCTTCTTGGAAAAAGTGCAGGGCATTTATCAGGCCTTTCGCTGCACGGGGTTTCCCCCGGAGCCGTTGGACATTACTCCCGCTTCTCATTTGTTGGATTCTTTTCCTCTGCTCCTCCCTGAGGTTTTTAATAAATTGGCCCAGAAGGTCAAATCTGGATCTCCTCTGGACCCGGTAAGATCTGCCCTTTTTAGGGATCAGTCTTTTGTGGGTCGGTCCACGATTTGCTCTTTGATTAACATCTCGCTGGCTACGGGCATCGTTCCAGCTAAATGGAAGCGTGCAGTAGTCTCTCCTATCCTGAAGAAACCATCTTTGGATCCTTTAAGGTTGGAGAGCTACCGGCCCATCTCTCTGCTTCCTTGGCTGGCAAAACTGGTGGAGGCCCACGTCAACCAGGCTCTCGCCGACCATCTCACCCGTGCTAACATTCTGGATGCTACCCAGAACGGGTTCCGGGCTGGGCATAGCACGGAGACAGCCCTCCTCGCCATGGTTGAACATTTGTGTTCGGTGCTGGATGGGGGACAGACGGCGGCGCTAGTATTATTAGATCTGAGCGCCGCCTTCGACACTGTCTCTCACCGCATCCTTCTACATCGCCTGGAGGAGATTGGCATTGGTGGGTTAGCCCTTCAGTAGTTCCGTTCCTTTCTTGCCGACCGGTCTTTCTGCGTTGCTATACCACCGTATCAGTCCAAATTCCATCCCCTGGACCTAGGGGTGCCGCAGGGTTCCTCGCTGAGTCCCACGTTATTCAATCTTTACGTGAGACTGCTGGCTGATGTCGCCAAGCAGTGGGGCATGTATATGGTATCATATGCGGACGACACTCAGGTGGAGGTTACTATCAGCGGGGATGCGGACGTGGATGCCCCTCGGTTCCAGAATGGTCTGAGAGCGGTGGCAAGCTGGTTGAATGCCAACTCTCTCCAGCTCAACGCGAAGAAGACTGAGGTTATGGTGGTAGGGAGGGGTAAGGAACTCTGGGGGGAGAGATGGTGGCCTCCGGAACTTGGGCCTTCTCCAACTCCGGTTGCGGAGTTGAGAAATTTGGGAGTGTGGTTGGACTCATCTCTGAGCTTTGCTGGGCATACCAAGAAAACTGCAGCCTGCTGTTTTGGGGTGCTTCGGGGTTTAAGACCTATCCTGAAGTTTTTCGACCCCCCTACCAGGCAGCTGGTGGCTCAGGCAACAGTCATATCTCGTCTGGACTATGCCACCGCGCTCCTGATAGGGACAAACCAGGCAGAAATTATCCGCCTTCAGCGGGTTCAAAATGCTGCAGCAAGAGCCGTAGTTGGCTTGCCTAGGTCTTGCTCGGTCTCAAGTACTCTTCGATCGTTACACTGGTTGCCGGTAAAGTCTAGAATCCATTTTAAAGTCTTATGCCTGGCTTTTAAGATTATGAGGGGATTAGCCCCCCAGATCCTTTCGTGTCTTTTAACCTGTTACACTCCGACCCGTTCTCTAAGATCAATGGGCCAAGCGCTGGCTGTAGTTCCGAGGTTTAAGCTCAGTCGAGTGCGCGGTCGAGCTTTTCGGGTAAAAGCAGCGGTGCTCTGGAACTCGCTTCCACTTGAGATTCGCGTGATGGATGACCTTTTTCTGTTTCGGAAAGCTATAAAAACCCTCTTGTTCTAAATTCCGTTCCCCTTTCTTCGGCCCCCTCTTTTATTTGCTATTTCAGTGTCAGTTGTGTTTTACCGGTCATGCGGCAGGACGCCCCTTAGCTGGGGCAGCTGTGCGCAATATAAAAGCTCCTAACATAACATAACATAAAGCAGTTCAAATCTTAAAATCACTATCACCAGGGGGATAATGTCTTGTATTTCCAAATCTTCAAACCTTCTGACCGGAGAGCACCATACACATCATGCTTATTCAACCAGACCAAAGACCGCATCACTGCCATTCCAAAGGCACGTCTGTAGTCCAGACATCAGTAAGAACAACAGTATTGGCTATTTTGCTTCTTATTGCGAGTATTTCTTTCTAGATTCATCTTCAATTATTGACACAGCTTCTGTCTAGAAAGTTCTGCACAGTTAATTTGCTCAAAGCCTGGCTGGGCACATGGTGCATTTTATCTGTTAGGTGTTTTAATGTGTATAGTCTGTCTTTCCTACAATTTGGGAAACAGGGAGAGATGCATGGTACTGACTATTCTAGTGGTTAGTCCTGCTCGCCTTCCTTTACAACAGCCTCCCGGCCATTCCCTCAATCAGCATTTAGTGTACTACAACCCTTCATGGTGTGTTGGGAAAACAATTGTGTATAAACTGGGTGCCACAGTTGTTGCCTCACTTTAATAGGGTAGAGCTCACACCTCTGGGTGAAAGTTGACATGGAGATTGTCCTAAAGTGATAGTGTTATTTTATAAAAGCTTTTCTGCTGTCCTGCCCGCTAGTGCAGGCAATTCTAACCCAGCCGAGAAGGATGGAAGAAAAAATATTAAGATTTGGTGCAGTGTCAGAGCAAAGCTTGTTTACATTGTCTGTTGTCCTTGCCTGTCAAATGATGTCCACTGAAGCAAAGTAACTAGTTGAAGCTGTGGCAGCCACTTCCCTAAAACAGAAATAAAAAGCAAATCATAAACAGCAAATATTAATAGAAAAAAATTAATGTAGCAGTATCGGAGAGCCTGAGTGACAGACGCATATAATACATATGTTTTAGTGTAACCAAATTACAGAATAATAACAGCAATATATTGTTATTTTTATATCCTCTGACAAATTCATCCTAACATACAAATGCGAAGACCTTGGAAATACTTGTTACAGTTACACATATTTATGAGACACCTTGAATTTCCCACTTTAGTACATCATTGTATTGCATTCAGTCGAACTTTGAGTAAAACAAACTCGAGAATATCACTATCAGTTTTAACTTTAAATTGCAGAGCGGGAGAGACATGATGGTCAAAAATAAAATTGTATGCACATCTGGCAAGCACAGAAATACTAAGATTTTATTAAAACGCAGGAGGTGAGGCATTTTCAGTCTGTAATCTTAGTGTCCATAGACTAAATGTTAGTGAACATTTTCTTATTACCTTTCTAAAACAGATCTGATCCCTGTAATGGAATTGTAATGTCATATTGCTCATCAACTTTCATTGATCTTGAAGAAACTACTGTGGATTCCTTCTTGCCATCATGTTTAGCATAAAATAATCCACTTTGACAATTTGGTTACATAAGAAATTGCAAATTAAGGAATCAAGTGTCTCATGTCTCCTCACGTTTTAGGGTTTGGCATAGGGAAAGACATGGCCAATATCACAGCCCATTGTGGAAAGGACATGGCCACTATCCTCGAAGAAGAAAAAAAAGAAAGCAAACGGCCTCAGAGGGTTGCTGTCATACAACGCAAAAAAAGGCGACGACTGAATGACCTTGACAGTGACAGCAATGTTGATGATGAAGATGAAAGTGAGGATGAATTTAGGATCAGTGATGGGTATGCTAAACATTTCTCATTGACTGTAAAAAGTGTCCTGTTTATAAATGTTTTTAGTTTGTTTTAATAGAACCTCATGGAGAAGAAAGTAAATAATTTGTAAGACTGTGCGATAGTCAATACTCCTCTTGCATACAACTCTGTCTGTAATTAAGTTCTTGTGTTCATTATTATGTCTTATTTAATGAGCATGGACCCCTCTCCCCCTACTCTTAGGGGGCATATGTACAAAAGTATTTTTACGGTCGGAAACGGCATGATTCGACTGCAAAAATGCGTTTCTATATGCACAGAGCACTATTTGTGATTCAGTAACATGTTATCGTGCAGTTTGTGTTTAGCGAGTTGGTAGTTGGAAAGGCTGTGTTTAGAGCGTCCCTTCCAAGTACCGAATTGCAGTGCTATGTATGATTGTTTTGTGACTTAATTACAGTTGTAAAACATTAATTTTTTACCGACACCTCAGCGGTTGTGGTAACCATTCGCAAATCTGAAGGTGTCCTCCAGGACCACTTATGCTGTGTGAATGTTGAAACAAATATTTTCTTCCTAATCTTAAAACATGTTACTTAAAGGATTCATTTTATATTTTGAAATGCATCCTGTGTTCCTTTAAAGTATTGCTTTCCTAATGCTTTATTAAAAAAGCGATCACAGCCGTGGTGGTCTGCTGACCCCAGCAGGCTACCATCCCTGTGATGGCAGCAATTTCTAATGGGTTGCAAATTGAGACCTGCTTCATTAATATTCATGAGGTAGGTATATTGCGACCCACATTAGGAATCATTATTCCTAACGTGTACATTAGGAATGGCGATTTCCTAATTGCGATTCGTTTTGTACTCTGTGTACGAGGGCCCGAATAGTGTCAAGAAAGAAACTGATGTCAGCTCGCTTGGGTGGGGCTTATATGCTCCTCCAGGCGTCACTTCCAGAATCTGAGCGGAGTTGAGGTGGAACCATAAGGTGCCACTTACCAGCGCACTATTACTATACTGAAAAGTCTTCTGGATCTAGACTAGTGCCTGGGGATATGCTAAGGTAAGAAATCTGTGGTTGGATAGAGTACCTAACAGGAAGAGCATTACAGAAGCTGAGCAACTTGTTCTTGTCACTTCATTTTTCTTACTGTGACATACTAAAGTTTTATAAGTGCAGGTAATTATTTCGATTTTTCACGCCCCATTCTACTATATTAAAAAACTAATAAGAGGGTTTAAATTAAAGACTATCAACGTGCCTTCCCTTCTGAACTCTGCATCCAGGAGAGAAGAAACCCTTTTGTGAATTGCCAGAGCTTAGAAAAGGATATGGATGTTCCTTGTGGTCATACTTCCAAGCAGGTTTCCTGTTAATTATGATTGCTTCTTTTGGCAGAATCAGACCAGCTTCCCAACAGGCTGGTTTTCACAGTTCATTAGGTCTATTCAGCAAATATTTAATTCTACTACTAAACTGGCAAATAAATGAGTTAGTTTAGGATTAATAAATGTACAACAGGGAGCTGGACATGGGTGTTCTGCTTCACTTTTGCTGTTTGCCTTATTCATCTTTGTGCCCATGAAGCGAATGAATACACAAATACTAAATTATTTAGTTTGTTTCTTGAGGCGTGCTGATATTAGTTCCCCAAAAGTTATTAAGGCTTGGTAAGAGTAGGGAGCTGTATATTGGATACATTTTTAGATGTTAGCAGTAGAGTTCAAACACCATTTAAAAGTCCAGAAGAACTTTCGTTGCCATTGGTCAGTTCCTCGGTGTTTCTCAAGAGGATAAACCATTGGATTGGAAGATTTCTTTGGAATAGCAAGTGCAGTCAGATGGGCAAATGGAAAATTATGCTATGTTCTTCCAGATGGTGGGTCGATTCTACTACTATGCAGCTGTAATTTTTCATTTAAAACACAGCTAATTCACTAAGAATTAGACATGGAATCTGTTCATTGTGTACTTGAAATTACCGTCTTCCTTTCCACCTCTGGAAAGCTTTGCGTTCAGTTTCAGTATCCAATTTTCATGATTTCTTGTATTAATTTTCAAAAAATGAAGGTACATAGCCATATGATACTGTTACATCTCCTAAAATGATAGCCAAAGTTTTTGTTGCATCTAATTTTACAAACATAGAAAAAATAGTTGCATTAGAATACTCAAAAGTTCTTCTTAAAATCATTGCTGGGTTGTATGACTGTCAGTTCTGAAAATCAAGATTAACACCCTCCATTGATGCACATTTAATAATATAGTCATAGGAGTTGTTTGAATTATTACCCACTAACTGGAGTAAGTTGTCTAAATTCTAAGATTACGCATATAGATATGATTTATGTTCTGTTATGTGAATGTCATTTTTATGGTGCACATTGTGGTCTCGTAGCTCTATCTGTCTTGACATTCTCTGTTTCTTGACTGCAGACGACTTTGTCAATTGCATCTACATTTTCTAGGTCCTAAAAGGAGGAGATTTGTGAGACTTTTTGATTGTGAGTGCTATTGAGTGCCATGATGGTAGACCGCATGGTAAGTCTGTACTGTAAGTCTGAATGTTCTTGGATCTATGTCAGGAGGACCGTCAACTGTGTTCTGTAATATGTTAGTGTGTGGCACATCACGGATGAAAGTGTGGTGCACATATGGCATATCTGTGTTTATTGGATGTATGTGAGGTGTTTTGTCTAATGTGATTTGTTTGACACTTGGATGTTGTTTCTTAGAGAGTGATTTAGGGTTTGATGGAACTGGGACATGAGCTGTAAACAAGCTGTTGTCCATTGTTATAGATCTGTTCCCTCTCCTCTATTTGAGGTGAAGAAATTTAGGAACTTCCAAAAGTGTAGCATCAGCTGGCCCCTCCACCTTAAAACGTTTGCCAGAGGTCAAGCCACCACATGGACTCTCTTTTTAGAGCAGGCATTCATATGAGTTTTTCTGCCATGGTCTGCAAGACATTGTGATCCAAGGTATAAAACAACAGATGTCCCTGACTCTCAACGAGAAATCTCCCTGCTGCACACCAGGTACCTATTTTTGTGTTTTTCAGAAACTGAAAACCAAAGCCTTTTTATTACATCAGAAAAACAAAGAAAATGCTTAGTGCCAACATGCCTTTTGGAACATCCCAGCATTCCAAATTTACTAGAAGTGCCCTTGTACATATCAGCGAGAGCACTTTCAATAAAAAATGCTCCATCGACTTTCTGTAGAAATTTTGATTTGGTTGCTGAAATGCTGCTGTGCTAGCAAAAATGGGCCTTTTCTGTATAATTCATCTTTCATCCCTTTTCATCAAAAATGTATAAAAACCCCATAGTGTTTTAATGAGCCATGTCATAGCTGGCTGTACAGCATTTCCTTGTTATGTTTAATGCATTCATCTTGTCAGTTGAATTTATTGTTGCAAGCTTGAGTGTTATTTTACAGTAGGAATGTTGTGAGCTACGTAATGACTGACATTTGGCTACGTGCATCTAAGATGTGCTGTTATGTTTGCTGCCTTTATGAGAAATATGTTGCTACCTGTATACTCGTTAGTATTTGGAAGCTACAGTCCGTTTCTTGCTTGCTCATAGGCATCTACATAGCCAGAAGGGCAGCGGATCATTGTGTAGCCTCAGACCCAGAAAACATAATCAAGTAGGCCTAGTAATTCAGAGGATGAACTGATGCAGTCCTTTAAAGACAGGGAATTATTAAATAGCGCACTGCAACATAACCAATAAAACAGCAACCAAAGTTTCAATTGGAGCATAAATGCAGCTAAACAAGTGTTTCATGCATTCAATGGGCATATTTTCCCTATATATCTTACAATTCTATATATGAGTACATCTCGGGTTCTTTCTAAGAAGGATAGATATCTGTTTTTGGGGTGTAAGTACTGACATATACTCAATTGTAATGTGCAGATCACATATCTGTTAAGGTGGCTGTTGTAGCTTGCCATGTCTGCATGTTCCATATATAAAGTGGTAAATACTTTTTTTCGTTTAATTGGTGAATTAAGACTTTTAACAATCCTTGAAACTACACTGAATGAATTCATTTATACTTGAAAAAAGGATGATGTATTGGTAAACGTATTGTATGAAATATACACATAGACGTTTCCGTATCATCTCATCAAATATATAATGTAAAATAAGAAAATAATAATTAAAATAATGTTCGAGGCATGTGGGCTGCTGAATTCATATCTGTGCATAGATCGCCGCCTAGTGTTGGGTCCGGATGATTGCACATTGTTGTCCTGGAAGAGTCTTTGAAGTATCACGAGATAGGTGGCTCCTCCCCTGGACTACAGTGCGCATGGGCATCCCCTCCATCCTTAGATTGTTTTTTTCCGCCATTGGGTTTGGATGTCCTAATCTTAGCTCTTAGAGTATTTAGGCCTATTACTCGTCGGTATCGTTTTCGTTCGGCGCCGAGTATCTTCATCGAAGTTAGCCATTTGCCCTTCGACGTCAGAGCCGATCAAGATCAACGATGGAACCAAAGACATCGAATAGCCCCTTCAAGCGTTGCCCTCTTTGCAACGCTAAATATGCTCGCTTCGACGTGCACCCGGTGTGCAACAAGTGCCTCTCTCCAAACCACGAGGAAGCCACCTGTATGGCGTGCTCCAGGTTTCGATCGAAGAAAACACTTCGCATTCGTCGAGCAGCTCGGCTCGAGGCGCAGAAAGCAGCGCCAAACCCGGACAACATCTTCGGGACCGAAGATGAGGAGGACGTGGACCTTGAAGTTCAAGGAGAGATATCGGATCCGGCGTCGGAGCGTGAATCCGACTATGATGCCGAGGACGAACATATTCTAGATAAAGAGGAAGATGAAGTCGTCGAACAGGTAGGAGACGGCGGAGAGGCCCTTGGGGCCTCAGAGGATAGCTCGGAAGAGGAGCAACGCCCACAGGTCCACTCAGGGCCCAAAGAGACACTCGATAAGGCTCAGGTCGCGGGATCGCCACAAGGCCTTACCCAAGATCATTCCTCTCGTTCTTCCGCCCCGCATAAATGCCCGGCGTCGAACTATCCTAAAGAGCCGTCGGTATCGAAAGCGCCATCACTCGATCAACGAGAATCGAAACTGAAGGCAACGGCACCGAAAGCGAAACCGAAAGTGAAAGAGTCTCTACACGGCAACAAGGCCTCGAAGCCCTCGGAGCCGAAGACACAAAAGAAGGCTGTCGACGCCGAAAGGAGTCTTACGAACGTAGAGCCGAAGGCGGCACCTACAATCAAGGTCAAGGTTGCCGACCCGAAAATATCGACGCCAAGGAGCGTCGACACACATATGGAGAGCGGCCCTCGAGAGCCACCCCATTCCAGTCTCCGTGTCCAGAAAACGACATCTGGTACAGGGCTTGATGCCACAACGAAAAAGGCGTCGAAGGACCGTGTCCAGTCCACGGCACCGTATCCCTTTGTAAAGCAGAAGGTGTCGGAGTCGTTATTACGCATCCAAACCAAGGCTTCCATGATTGGCGCAAAAACGGCCCCGCAGCCAAAAGCGGTCAGCGCGGTTCACACCGCGTCGACGTACATCAAGTTTGGACTCCCACCAGCGGTGCGACCAAAAATGTTCGACGCCAAGAAGGGTCTCGACCCACAAGAACCTATCGACCCGAAGAAAAATGTCGGGGCACCGACAGGAATTCAAACTGAAAAGAGAGCTGTTGCAATACCTCACGACGATGAGGATCCCAGGCAATTTATCGACGCCAATACTGGTAGACTTTCCATATACAAACGGAAAATAGTAACAGAGACACCAATGGAGCCCTACAAAATTCCATTAAAGAAAAAAAGATCCACATCACCAGTTCTAGTGGAACAACTTCAATATTGTGCCACAGAACCTCAGTCATTCTCACCCACACACTCTAATGTGGATGCTGGAGATGCTGATGATATAGAGGGCACTTATCCTATTGACACTGACCCTGAAGACCAAAACCAACCTTGGGTGGACAATACTGATGCAGGGGACCCACATACTGCTCCAGACACACAGGCATATGTGGTGAAAACGTCTCCTACAGAGGATACGGCTGCTTTCAATGCCTTAATTGAAAGAGCCGCCAACAATCATGACGTACAGCTCCACACTGATCCTATTGAGGACGACTTTCTAATGGATACCTTCTCTACCTCAGAAAGATCTGTTAAAACTCTGCCCATGCTGAAGGGGGTCCTCAAACAAGCTAATGACATTTTTAAGGAGACCACAAGGGCGAGAGTCCTCAACCCTAGAATTGAAAAAAAATATAGGCCGGCTCCTGTGGACCCTGCCTACATAAAAGGACAGTTGCCTTTTGTGAGAAAGTGCCATCTTTCTTGCATGGTATGCCCCCACTTTTTGCTAAATTGCTGAATGTACTTCGATTGAGTGTACCCTGGGTTCCTGCCAATCAGGTGCCCAGGGCCTATGTTCCTTCCTTAAACCACACAAACTCCAAATTGGCAAACCCTAGCCACATGTCAGCCCCTAGTAAATGGTACCCTAGGTACCCAGGGCCTTGTGACCAGGGAAGGCCTCTAAGGGCTGCAGCACTCATTGTGCCACCCTCAGAGGCCCTGTACCCTTACACACACACACTGCCCTTGCAGGCTGAGTGTCTGGGTGCAGGACAAAACACAGAGTCGACATGGCACACATCACTGTGTACCATGCCCATCACCTACACTGCCAAGGCATATGTCAGCCACCCCTCTAGCTGGGTGCATTACGCCTATGGTGTGGGCACAGGAGCAGGAGCCCTATGCCCCTACAGTACCCGGGTCCATTCCTGGGCACTGTAAGTGCAGTGCTGTCATTTAAGAATACATGGTGCTGAGAGCTTGTCAAACACGAGCTCCACAGCACCATATTGGCAACACTGAAGCCTGGGAAGTTTGGTATCAAACTTCTCAGCACATTGAACCCACACTGATGCCAGTGTAGGATTTAATGTACTAAGCACCCCAGAGGGCATCTTAGAAGATGCCCCCTTACAGCTAACTTGCAATCCACGTCTGCTCTGAGGCTGCCCAGGCTGCCACACAGCAGACACGTTGCTGGACCCCTGGGTGGGAGAGCCCCTGCTCTCCCGGGCCTGCAACAATGCACATCCTGGGTGAGGTGAGAAATCTCCTCCCCCAGGATGAGCAAAGGGAAGCTTCAAAGGCATGCCGCCAGTTGGAGTTTCCCCAGGCCACTGCAACCCCCCACTCTGGCGGGAAGCTTGGCCGGAAACCCCATACAAGGACAGGGGATGTGCCAGCCTGCCCACCCCACCCCTCAGGTGGGGGAGACGAGGTGAAGCACATCTCCGGGCTCTCGCCATCTTGAAGATGGGAGGCCCTACCCTATCAGGATTAGGCTACTGCCCCCCTCCCACAGGAGAGAGGCAGGATAGGGGGTGTACCCACCCCAGGACAAGGACCCATTGGTCCCTGGCCTTCACCTACCTGTAACGCCCCTAAATCTAGTATTTAGGGGCCCCCTGAACCTTCCTTCCTGAGATTCCAGATAGAAAAACGACAAGAAGAGCAAGAAGAACAAAGACCTGCCCTGCAGCTGCTAAAAAGAGAAGAAGACACCAACTGCTTTGGCCCCAGCCCTACCGGCCTGTCGACTCTCGAACCTGCACCAGCGCGGCATCCCACGTGGCCAGCAACCTCACCAACCCCGGAGGACCTGGCTACCTTTTAGCTCTAAGCCCCTGGGACTCCCACGAGTAGAGGCTCTACTCAAGAAACCTACTTGCTATCCCTGGCACCAGCCCGGGACCGCGGACCCAACTCACTCTGCACCAGCCAAGCCTGGCCAGTGCCGGAGTGGACAAAGACCCAGAGGACGACCCCACGGCGACTGTGACCCAGAGTCCGGCACCCAAGGACCCCCCTCGACATCCCGGAAGAAGCCTGCAGCCTCAGAACCAAGTGCCACCCCAGCCGCGATCAACCAGAGGGTAAGATTCCCGACGTCAAAAGGCACCCCTGCACCCGGCGCCCTGCGACCCCCTGTGCCCAATCCCGGGGTACCCACCTAACCTACAACTACCCAACTTACCTCTCGAAGTGGTGGTGGCACCTGAAACATCCTCGTCCCCGAGCCTGCAGCCTCTTTCCAAACCGGAACATTCCCATTGATTTCCATTGAGCGCCCTAAGGCTCAAAAGCACCCTGCACCCAGCCGCCCGAGTGGCCCTGGCAGTGCCCTCTCTACACTAACCTACTTCCCCACTTGCCCTGAGTAAGTGACCAGGAGCCCAGCTCCCACAGCCGCGTGGCTTGCCAGACAGCAGCCACCAACCAAGGCCCCCCTATCCCTCATAGGATAACATTGGGCCCAACTCTCTCTGCACCCGGCCGTCCTGAAACCGCTGAGGGTGAACCAACTGTACCTACCTGACACTGGGGGACCCCTGAGTCCATGCCCGGAATTTCAACACTACCAGTCGAGTACTTACCCTTAAACCACTAACTTCATTTTCCTCATAGGGTAACATTGACTGGCTTTTTCTTCAAAAATCTTCTAAGTGTGAACTTTTCAAAACTGCAAAAATTCACCAAAGATCAGCCAAGTGACAAAAACGAATTTACTCACCTGCTCCTAGGTGAGCTCCCAGTGCTGGATCTTGGTGCCCAGCCCTGACTCTGAAAAGTGTTCACAACTATACTTACTTCTAACTCATTTTTCTCCCATAGGAAACCATTGTCTGCTTTTCTGTGAAATTTCTTCTAAGTGTCTACTTTTGCAAATTTGAAATATTCTTTTAAAATCGTACCATTTCTGCAAACGAAATTACTTACCTGCTTTTGATAAGGACCCCAGTCCTGGGTCTAGGCACCCAGTCCTGGATTACTAAAGTAACGATAAAGTACTCTACCTGCAATTTGAATTTCTTGCCATAGAGATCCATTGAATGTTTTCTGTGAAATATTTTCTAAGTGCTAACTTTTGAAATAGCTAAATATTATTTAAAAATCATTACAGTTATTAAGTCGACTTTCATCACTTGATTCTGAATACTGACCCCAGGCTGGTTCTAGGATCCAGACCTGGAATTCCAAAAGTAATCTGAAAAGTAATTTATTACAAATAACCTGAATTTACCATTGAGCTCAATGCATTGTTATGTTTAGGAAATAGGATTGTTTTATTGCAACCAACTGTGACTGTTTACACAAATCTATTGCTTGAAACAAAAGTATTTATATTCAACCTCTCATTCTGAGAAAGTATATTTTTACCCCCTTTGTGGTTCTAAAAATAAAACAAGCATATATTTTATATATACAAATCATTGGCCTAGAGTTCAGTTATTGAGTGTGTGAAACCATTTGCTGACTGAGTGTGTACAATAAATGCTTTACACTGTCCTCTGGTACTGCCTTACTGCTCGACCAAGCTACCACTTTTGAGAGTAAGGTCATACCTAACTTTGACCTCTATCAGCCTCTGGGGGACTGTGGACTCTGTACACCCTGTACCTATTAGGGAACAGTATATACAGAGCCACTTTCTCACACCTTTAGACTCATTGGTGGTTTCCAATGCTCGGAAGAGAGCCAACTCACAGACAACGGGTGATGCTCCTCCCCCAGACAAAGAGTCTAAGGTCTTGGAAACATCAGGAAAGAGGGTTGCTGCACAGGCAGCTAACATCTGGAGAATTGCCAACACTCAGGCACTTCTGGCTAGATACGACAGGGCACATTATGATACCCTAGAGACACTGCTACAGCACCTCCCAGATCAGTATAAAGAAGGAGCAGAGCCACTAATTACAGAAGGGAAGCTTATAAGCAACGCTTCCATTAAGTGCGCTCTTGACGCAGCTGACACTGCAGCTAGGGCTATTAACACCAGCGTCATGTAAAGACGGCATGCTTGGTTAAGAATCTCTGGATTCAAACCAGAAATACAAACAACGCGGTATTATGGGGAGGGAGGTCGCGCTGGCCGCTCCCTGGTGCAGAAATTGTCAGAGCCGAGGCACCAGGAGCAAATATCGGAGCTTATTGATGAAACTGGGGATGTCCATCACTCGACTGCTGAACTCTGCAACGTCATGCTACAGTATTATACTCGCCTCTATGCTGCCAAAGAGACCCCGCCGCCGGGGGCGATACACGAGTACCTTGATGATGTGGCGCTTGGGTGGCTCTCCGTACGACAGCGGGAATATCTGGTGCAGCCCTTCGATGAATAGGATGTGCGGGATGCAATCCTGTCACTGCTGACCTGTAGAGCTGTGGGTCCGGACGGGCTGCCCTGTGAATTTTATAAGACTTTTGTGGCAGACCTCGCCCCGCGGCTCTTGGAGGTTTATGCGGAAGCCTATGAAACTGGGCAGCTGCCCCCGTCTCTGCGGGAGGCCCTACTGGTCACACTCCTAAAGTCAGCTAAGCCATCCAATCAGTGGGGGTCATACCGCCCGTTATCTATGATTAACATAGATGCAAAGGTCCTAGCAAAAATGATTGCCACCAGAATGCAACCTTTGATTCCCCTGTTGGTGCTGCCGGGCCAATCAGGGTTCGTGACGGAGCGATCCACTACTCATAATCTGCGTTCACTCTTCTCCACCTTGCACTATTTTGAGCCCGACTTTCAGGCGGTGGCCGTACTCCTCGATGCGGCCAAGGCCTTCGATTCATTACAGTGGTCATTTATGTTTACTGTCCTGGAGAGGATGGCCTTCCCCCCCCTTCTTTCTGAAGTGGCTCCGGGTACTGTACAGTGAGCCCGTCGCCAGGGTTCGAGTAAATGGGTGGGTGTCTTCATTGTTTTCTATCGGAGGGGGCACGAGGCAGGGCTGCCCGCTGTCACCTATGCTTTTTGCCTTGGCACTGGAGCCCCTCGCATGCAAACTGCGGCAGCGACACGCTGCAGCTGCACTGCGGTTTCGACAACGGCCTTTGATAGTCTCTCTCTACGCCGAGGACATGCTGTTATATGTCAGAGAGCCCGAGGTCCACCTATCTGCGCTACTTCGGGAATATGTCCAATTTGAGCGCTTCTCTGGCCTGGGGATCAATTGGTCTAAGTCGGTGGTGTTTCCCCTAACCGCGTTCACCAAAGAGGTGGAGTTGGATTTTCCACTGACATGGACCACTGACCCAGTAAAGTATCTGGGTGTTTGGGTGCACAGGGATCCTGCCATCGAGATCTCTGAAAACTACGGCCGTACGGTGTCTCGCATCACTGAGCAGGTTGCAAGATAGACCCACCTGCCCCTCTCCCTGCCGGACAGGATTGCAGTGATAAAAATGGTCTTTCTGCCTAAACTACTGTACTTCTTTATTAACATTCCTATCAAGCTGAACGATGCGTTTTTCCGCACCCTTCAGTCTGTGTTGCTTACGTTTGTGTGGGGAGGTAGGAAGCCAAGGTGTTGATTGGATTTGTTGGTGCAGCCCTTCGAACGAGGAGGGTTTGAGGCACCTGATCTTCGCCTTTACTATTTGTGCGCCCAGGCGCAGTTCGCGCATTACTGTCATTTCCCTCCACGGTATCAGCTACACTTTCAGGGCGGCCCGCGGACCGAGATCAACCCTACGCAGTGCACGGCGTGGGCCTGGCGTATGTTTGGGATAAGAGCTCAACTCCCTTATCTATACGCACCCTCATTGCCGTTACTCTCCCACCCCGATATCTCGGCGGCTCGGGAGGCGTCTGCCCGGCGAGAGTTGGCTGCGGCTGGCATACACCGGATGGGTGATTTATATGTGAAGGGTAGATTTAAAACGTTAGGGGAGGCGCAGAATGGCCCTGAGTGGGGCTTTGTTTAACTTCACATATGTTCGGGTTCGCCAGGCTATCCGTACGGCGTACCCGGGTTACCCTGCTGAACCTACCAACTTGAGCGCTCTGCAGGTGCTTCTGACAGGAGCTAGCCGACAGAAATTAGTTACTCGACTCTATAATGCCTCTCAGCGTGAACGTGATAATGGGGTACACCCCTCCTGCTCACGTTGGCTGGTGGCGCTGGGTGCTCCTGTCGCGACGGAGGTCTGGACCGCGTGTTGCCGGCTCACTAGCCGACTTACTGCCAATTGTAATCTCCGAATTATACACTTTAAGTTCCTGCACCAGGTATATTATTCCCCTTTGCAGCTATGCACGTATGGTCTCAAGGAAACCTCCATGTGTGTGAGATGTGGTGCAGAGGATGCGGACTTTCTCCATGTTGCCTGGCTGTGTGGGAGTGTATTTGCTTTCTGGACGGCAGTGGTGGCCATTCTGTCTGATGTCGGGCTGGAGTCTGTGGACTGCTCTCCAGTGGTTCGTTTGTTGGGGTATGTCAAATATTTTAAGCCCTGCAACAGGAGACTTGTTGCCGTTGCCACTCTGTTTGCTAAAAGGGCGGTGGCGGAATGCTGGGGGGTAAAAACGTCGCTCACTGTAAAGAAGTGGCTCCGGAACCTGGTGTTCTGTAAAACGCAACTGCAGACTTATGAGGAGGAACAGCCGGATTCCTCTCGTCAAAAAGATATATATTTTTTTTTTTTGAAATATTTTTATTGAGTTTCTCAACAACACAGAAAATAAACACCACTCGTTTAGTGCAAGGCATGGCATACAAAGGTTTCGATGTATCGCTGCAATGGCAGTACAGGTGTCACAGAGAGAAATAAACAGCCCAGAGATATCAGACCATCGTTCCCTTCCCTGTTCATCGCCAGCGGTGGAGCCACTAGTCATGGTCACTGAGGTCCGAATCTGCTGCATCCGGTGGGGGCTCACAGATGTTCCCCCTGTAGACGTTCCATCCACCCCAGACCTGGGACCATTTCCTGGGGCACCCTCTATGAACATACACAGTTTTTTCAGTCACCATTACAAGGTCCATATCTCGGATCCAATGCGTCAGGGTAGGCACCTGCCCCGATCCCCATTTCTGGGCTATATTACGTTTCGCAAGCATGAGCCCCAATGTCACCCAAAGCTGGGTCACTCTATTGTGGTCCGTCTGTTCCCAGACATTAAGGAGACATCGCCGAGGTTCCGGCAGCGTGGGAATTTTGGTTACATGGGAAAGAATACGCAACACCCCTTTCCAATAAGTCGCTGTCAAAAAGATTTTTGTGCCCCCTTGACGGAGTATCTGATGTCCCATCCTGACATATTGTGAGCCCTTCAGTCGTCTCCTATAGCTTCATTAGAATGGGGGCGGGCCTTTTGGCTAATAGGTACACAGCTCTGTGGGAGGGGCTACTCCTAATGCTGACTGTATCTTGGTTTATACTGTCAAATGCAGATTTGCTGTCCACAGTGTACTGTCTCTATGCTGCTGTTCCACTAGGGAGGGATGGGGGGGATGGTAGAGGGGGATGTTGTATGTTTCCTCTGCCTTCAATGATCCTGTATTGTAGAATGTATGCTTTATTTGAAAATTCAATAAATACATAAAAGAAAAAAGATATGCCCCTACAATATTGGGGTCCATTCCTTGATATTGTAAGTGCCAGGTAAGCAGTGAGTACGTGTGCTGGGAACTCGACAACTCGAGTTCCACAGCATCACAATGGCTTCACTGGTTTTTGGTAACAAACTACTCCTTACAATAAATCCACACTGATGCCAATGTGAGATTTATTGCACCATGTAATCAGAGGGCACCTCAGAGGTCACCTTATAAAACCTACCATCCCTGGTGTAGTCTCTGACCGGCTGTAGGCAGCCAGCCACCACCAGACATGTTTCTGGACCACTGGGTAGAGAGCACCTGCTCTTTGGGACCAGAAACAATGCAAATCCTGGGCAGAGGTGTCGCACCTCCTACCCCATGATGGGCCTGTGCTCGAAGAGGAAAGCTTCAAAGGACTGCCCCATTTGTAATACGACCCCCAGCCTCTGCTGCTAGCAGCCGATGGCAGCCCCCGGTTTACGCCCCCACTTTGGGTCGGAAAACTTAAGAAGAATAGGAGGTGTGCCCACCTCTGCCAACTCCACCCCTAAGGTGGGGGAGGTGAGGTGAGGCACACCTTTCGGTCCAGTCATCTTGAAATGGGGGACCCCCTCCAATCGGGGCTAGGTCAATGCCTCCCTCCCCCAGGAGGGTTGTATTATAGAGGGTTTAGTCACCCCAAGTAAGATGCCCATTGGCCCTACCTACTACTCCCCTAAAACGCCTCCTAAATTTAGTATTTATGTGGCTTCCCCAGACCTAGAAGCTAGATTTGCGACAACGTACAAAGAAAGAAGACAACCTAGCAGAGAAGACTGAAGACGACATCTACCTTGTCCTCAGCCCTACCGGCCTGTGTCCAGCTTCAACTAACCTGCGACCTGTCTTGCCACCAGCGATCTCTGAAACCCCTGGAAGGACTGTTGCCTTCAGATAAGACTCCAATCTCCCGTGGACAAGCGGACCTGTCTGGAAGGAACCAACAACGAAGACTCCAGATCCAGACAGATCTGCGACTCGTGTCTACACCCGACACCCACGGCCGGAGTCTGAGTGGCCCAGAGAAGTCTGTCCAGCGACCAGGACTCCGAATCCAGCATTGGCTGACCTCTCCTGACCCCCACGACGCTGTCTACAATGTGAATCTGAAGGGTCCCCTCCCACTGCGACCGGCCCGGTAAGAAGACATCCGACGTCTTAAGGCACCCCTGCACCCGTAGCCCATGGGTTTTGGTGAGCTCGACCAGCGATACCCCTGTGACCCCCAACACCTCAACTTACCTTTGTTGTTGCTGGTGTTCTGCCTGGACCCTCCGGTTCAATGCTTGCAGTCTGTTTCCGAAAAGAAGAAACTCAATAGGTTTGCATTGGGCACCTGACACGGTGTTTGCTACCTGCACCTGGCCGTGCTGCTGGGGGTGTATGTTTGGTGCTGGTTTGTGTCCCCCCGTGCTGTTCCTAACATCCAAAGCTTGGCCCCTACAACCGTTCCACTTACCTGCAAGCAACGTGGCTCCAAGGATCCCCAGTCTCCATTGAAACGCATTGGGACGAACTCCTATTTTGACTTTTGCGCCCTGCCACGCCTGTGCCGCAGTGCAGTGGTGCAGTGTTGGTACTTACCCTGTCCACTGCTGACCTTTGATTCCAAAGACCAGGACTGTAAGTTGTGTACTTACCTGATTAACCATATAACTATTTTCCCCATAGGATAACATTGAACTGTGCGGAAAATAATTTGTGTTGATTTTTTAAAGTGCAACGTATTTTAATTAAAAACGTACTTAACTTATTACGAAGATCTTGACCTTACAAACAAAGTATCATCTTCTAAAATTGGTCTGTATCTCCTTCTTGAGTCGTGTGTCCATTATTGATCACTGTTGTGCAATGAATGTCTTACACTCCCCTGTGTTAGGCCTAAGGCAGCTCGCCCAAACTACCAGTAATAGAGCACTTTGGGTTTTACATTGAGCCTTGTACACTTTTGAGGAACCCCTTGAATCTGTGCACAGTATTACCACCTAGTGGCAATATCATGTAGAGAGCCAGCTTCCTACACTCCTCCATGGTCTGTGTTGCCCTCCCTTTGTCTGTCTTGTTTTGAACACTCTCCTCCCCACCTCCCCAGTTGTCCATGTTGTTTTTAACCACCCTCCTTCCCCTTGTGTCTGTGTTGCTTGTAACCCCTCTACCTCCTAGACCATATTGCTTTTAATGCTTCTTCACTCCCTCGTCCAAGTTTCTTCTAACTCCTGCCCTTCCCTTGTCGCCTTTAACTCCTCTCTATTGCCCATGTTGATTTTAACCGCCCCTCCTCCCTCCCGTGTCCATATTGCTTTTGAGCCCTCTTCCCTCCCTTGTTTGTGTGTTTGTTTTAACCTCCTCCCTTGCCCCTGTTACTTTTAACCCCCTTCTCTCCCATGTCCAGATTGCTTTTACAAGCATACAAGAAAATAGCTATTATGCGACAGTGCTGGCCACGTCATGGTGATTTTTTAGGTCGAGCCTTGCAGTGTGCATGCGGTGCTCTGCTTGGCTTGGTGTATTAAGTACATGAGCTTCAAGCTGGTCCATCGCTTGTCATTGGTTGTTCCGCACACCTTTCTAAATTCCTGACTTTTGAATGGTAGAAGGTGCCCATTTGTCCCTCCTTTTGATCTGTTGTTCCCTCCCAGAGCGACTGGCCCTGTTACAGGGCTCATTTAGCTACTGTCCATTTCCGTTCGTTTCGCACACGTATTTTTTTTCCCAATTGTCTGCCTCCTGTTCTGGAAATGTTGCAAACGCAAGCATCTGACCAGTGTTACTGCTTTCCCCTCCAACCCACTGTTTCTCTGTGTTCTCTCCTTCGCACCTTAGCTTTCACTTATGATCTACAGAGTCTGGGTCACTGAAGATGGAGTTGAGCAGTCACACAGTTAGAATGTTGGAAATGTGACTTTACTCGTTAGCTCCCTTTTGCCCAATCTTTCGTTTTTAGCATTAATTATGTTTCACTCGTTTGGAGCTCCATTGCTCCGTTTCTGTAAACAGCTTTAAATCTTATTCTTTATCTGGTCACAAATGTGGCAGTTGTGTCTCTCCTCCCAGTGGTAATTCCCCTTTCTAAGTCCTCTACACAGTGCTGCAGCTGCATTTTTGGTCCTAGTGTTAATTCCCCATTCTTACTCCTCTCGGCAGTGACGCAGTTACATCTGTTCCCTGTGGTGATTCTTCATTCTTAGTTCTCTAGCCAATGCTGCTAACTGCTTCTCTGGTCTCAAAGGTAATTCTGCATTCTTAGTCCCCTAGGCAGTGCTGCAGCTGCTTCTTTGGTCCCAGTGAAAAATTCCTCATTCTTAGCCCTCTAGCCAGTGCTGCGAGTTGCTTCTCTGGTTCCAGTGGTAATTCCTCATTCTTAGTGCTCTAGACAGCGCTGCAGTTGCTTCTCTGATCGCGTCGGTACTTCCTCATTCTAAGTCTTCTAGGCAGTGCTGCTACTCTGGCTCTGTCAATAATTCATCGTTCTAAGTCCTGTAGACAGTGCTGCTAGCTGCTACCCTGATCCCATCGGTAATTCCTCATTCCAACTCCTGTAGGCAGTGCTGCAGCTGTGTGTCTGTTTCTTTTCTTTGCTCCTGTCAGTAATTCCTCCATTCTGAGTCCTCTAGACAGTGCTGTAGCTGTGTCCGTGTTCCCATTGGTAATTCCCCATTCTTACTTCTCTAGGCAGTGCTGCAGCTGCTTCTCTGGTCCCAGTGGTAATTCCTCATTCTTAGTCCTCTAGACCGTGCTGCTAGCTGCTTCTCTGACCCCAGTGGTAAATCCTTATTCTTAGCCCTATAGGCAGTGCTGTAGCTGCATTCTCTGTTCCCAGTGGTTATTCCTCATTCTAACTCTTCTAAACAGTGATGCAGCTGTGTCTCTGTTCCCAGTGGTAATTGCTCATTCTAAGTCCTCCAGACAGTGTGGCCAGCTGCTTCTCTGGTCTCATCGGTAATTCCTCATTCTAAGTCCTCTGGGCAGTGCTGCAGCTGTCTTCCCAGTGGTAATTCCTCATTGTAAGTGCTTGAGACAGTGATGCTAGCTGCTTCTCTATTGTCATCCGTAACTCCTCCATTCTAAGTCCTCTAGGCAGTGCTGCAGCTGCTTCTCTGTACCAAGTTGTAATTTATCATTCTAAGTCCTCTAGGCAGTGTTGCAGCTGTGTCTCTGATCACAGTGGTAATTCCTCATTCTAAGTCCTCTAATCAGTGTTACTAGTGCTGCTACCGGCTTGTTTGGTCCCATCGATAATACCTCTTTCTAAGTCCTCTAGACAGTGCGGCAGCTGCTTCTCTGGTTGTGTTGGTAATTAACACATTTTAAGTCCTCTATGCAGTGCTGCAGCTGTGTCTCTGTTCCCAGTGGTAATTCCTCATTTTTAGTCCTCTAGGGATTGCAGCTTGCTGCTTCTTTGGTCCCGTCGGTAAATCCTCATTCATAGCCCACTACACAGTGCTGCTATCTGCATTCTAAGTCCTCTACACAGTGCTGTTAGCTTCTCCTCTGGTTTCGTCAGTAATTCCTCATTCTAAGTCCTCTAGACAGTGCTGCTAGCTGCTTCTCTGGTCTTATCGGTAATTCGTAAACATACAAAATATCCGAAAACTCGGATAGAGGACCTAGTAGTAGGGGTAGATTTTCGCTCAGTTCGAGCTAGAAAATCCGGTACAGAAGGAAAAATGCCCTTTCTCGAGTCCCCTCACTCACCGGGGTTTCCCCACGGTTACATGCTTCATCATTCTGGCCATCCCAACCCGCTGCGGGTTGAGACGTGCTGCGACTTGCGTAATACGTAGGAGCACTTTAGTGAGGAACTATGTGTGGTGCAGTGGAGTGTATGGAGTGGAGTGACTTAAAAATATCTAACTAGTGGGCAAATTAACTTTATTCTTGCTAATAGATGACATGTTAAAACCGGGGTTGGTCTCTAGGGTACCTGTTTTCTACGAGTCAGGGGTCCCTAGTAGAGGTCAACATGTTTCGAGCTACCCCAATGATCTTCTTCAGGACAACGCAAGGTCCAGCCCTGCGTGTACCACTCCAAAGTGCAGTGAAAAAGTGACTGGAAAAGCTAACTAATAAGCAAACAATACATACGACACTTAATAGGTCATGTAGTCTGACAACTTAATAGGTCATGTAGTATCTGAAATAAAGGAAAAAAACAAGGGTTATGAATTAAACAACCCGCCCTTAATACGGTGGGTACTTTGATTACTGCAAAACGAAGACATTCCTCATGGTGCGTGCCTAGTTGTCAACGCCGTGTCTTGCGCCGTGCTAGACTGAAAAGGAAAGGAAAACGAAACACTGCTTGCCTAAGAACCTGAATAGGGTAAAGAGGCGCTGTGAATATGCGCGCGGTGACTGCATCAAGGTAGAAAAGTGAAGAAATAAAAAAGTCGATCCTCGTGACTGTGCTGTGGCGTGCATGAAGGACAAAAGACATAACATTTTAACACATACAGCCTTTTACATGCCCAGCACTCTTATTTTAAAAAGCTGAATGCAGCCTCCTGGTAGTCGCTTATTACGTACATGACAAACAACATAGAACATATAATACATACTTAATAAAAGGCAAAGTTGTGCCTCATGGTCAATGGAGGGGGCGTGAGAAGGTTCCGACTGGAACTGAAAAACGGAAAACATGGTTATGATGCCGTTTATCACGGGTGAAAACAACCGGGTAGTACTGAGGTCAAAACCGCAGTGTAGCCAGAGTTTCTCGCTCTTCCTGCAAAGAACAGGGACTTACTTGGTAGTTTCTTCTCTCTGTCAATGTACCTGCATGGTTCCCTCGAGACCGCATATTGGCATGTCTCTGGGCGGGAGCCGGTATTTGAAGGAGTGTTTTCGCCCAGTCATGTTAGTAAAGACTGGAGTGGTAACATCCACAAAATGGCCGCCTTCCTATGTGCTACTGGAGTCGCCCTGTTAGAATGCTAGAAAACCGGGACATTGAACCAGGTCCTAAACAGTAAAGACAAAGTTCACAGTGAAGACATCGTGCGATTGTTAAAAAACGGCGGTGATATTAATATTTACAGTGATTACTATAAGTGATCGTTACGATTGCGGTATAGATATTGTTTGCGAGTGCTCTGATGATAAAAAATTTGTGAGCGGCGTTTATCACGTTGTTTTCACCCGTGATAAACGGCATCATAACCATGTGTTCGACGCATATGAGCTGCAGATTACACACTGTGCATAGATCGCCATCTGGTGTTGGGCCCGGATGTTTGCAGTTGTTTTTCCTCTTGGAAAGTCTTTGGAAGTCACGAGATATGTGACTCCTCCTTTGGATCGTATTGCGCATGGGCTTCGGCTCCATCCTCAGATTGTTTTTTTCCGCCATCAGGCTCGGATGTGATTTTGCTCCGGTACCGAACAGTTTCCAGTTCTCCAATCGACGCGCAATCCTCACCCCTTTTCGCGGTATTGTTTTCGATTGCGATCCCCTCACTCAACGCGGCTCTCAACGATCAAGACCTTCGATTCCAGTCGTCCACGACGGCCTTCGGGCCTACCCAAGCTCCGGTCCTGGCTAATGGAAAGGACTCCCTTCAAGAAGTGCCCTCGATGTGGGTCCAAATTCCCCCACACCGATCTGCACGAAGTATGCAACCTCTGCCTCTTCCCTGAACACGAGGCTCGAGACTGTCCGGCGTGCAAATCCTTCCAGTCCAAGAAAACCATTCGAGACCGAAGGGCACGAAGAACTATGGCACACTCGTTGACGGCGATCCCAGGCCACATCTTCGGAGAAGGCGTCGACGCTCCGGAAGGACAACACACCGACGAGGGCCTCGTCAGCGCCTCCGAAGCCGACGATTCAGATGTGGAGGACATCACTCCGGCACAGAGGGTCGTGAGTACCGAAATCCCCCCCACCCCTCCCACACACACACACCCTCGACAGCACCGAAAAAGGCTTCGGTCACGCCTTCGCCTCCGAGCCTAGGCACGACCAAGAACACTGCTTCCCACACCGCACCTTCGGGACCAGTAAAGAAGCTTATTAAGCTTTCCGGGGGCTCGGGCTCGAGCCAGCCCACCGTCGGTGCCAAGAAACACTCCTCCGCACCGACGCCGAAAAAGAAAATGGCCTCCTCCTCGGCACCGAGCTACTTACCGAAGCACTTGGTGCCGAAAACCATCTCAAGCTCCTCGGTACCGACACCGTCCCCGGAACCGAGCAAAAAACACAAGGCCACCGACACCCTCGGAGCCGAGTAACCAACCAGCCCTTTCGAAGCCGCATAGTGCAAAACAGCGCACTACTGCAGACTCTAAAACCAAAAAACCTACGGCCCCGATGCCTTCGGCGCCGACGGACAGGTCACTCTCAGAAGAACTTTTTAAGCCTGATCCATTGCAAAAAACACTGGTCAAAGATCCCAATACTGGACATTTGATGCTCAGCATCAAAAAGAGACAGCTGGACAAGCCTGCCCCAGCTCCACCTCCAAAGAGGAAAGACTGTGCTACTTCCCCTCTAAGAATACCTTTGCCCCCTCCTCCATCCCCTCCACCTCCCCCTCCTCCACCACCTCCTTCTCCCCACCTCATCATTCCCCCACACTCTCTCCGGATGATGACAATGATGATGTCTATGATGACATAGGGGACGAGCCCCATGACCAACCTACAGGGGACCCCACTCTCACAGGCTCCCCAGACCCATGGGACGACTATAGCATTCCTGACATTCCTAACGTCCCGCAGGATGATCTCTACCCTTCGAGACCATCCCCACCAGAAGATTCATTGGGGTTCAATCACCTACTCCAGAGGACTGCACACTACCACGGTGTGGATCTCCATACCGACCCCGTGGAGGAAGACTTTCTCCAGTATTGGGGTGTCTTTCATAGATTCACATGCTTGAATATTCCCCGTCGTCGGAGTGGGAGTCCCACGGTAAATAATATAGCAATATATACAGTCGTAATATATATATACATATACATAAGTAATCATATAAAACAGAGATATAAGTAAGTGATAAACATCAAGAATGTCCCTATATGAAATCTCCATAGAGATACATGGAAAGAGAAAAAAGACATTTGCAGCCTATCTCTGTCATTATGTTAGTCCAAACTACGGCCAATCAGGCGTCAGCCCTCTCTAGAACCTTCTCCTCAGAGCTCCTCACCTCAGATTTTCTACCGCACGTCGTGTGAAAGGGAGTCTCCCTGAGCTCTGCTCAGTTTTTTCTCTTCAGGATGTCTTCAAGTAAGAAGTCTTTGTTTAGACCTTGTTCTTCTTGTGGAAAGCTACGTTTGTTCTCAGAGGATCCACACAGTAAGTGTATTTACTGTCTTTACCTGGACCATGAAGTGGGTAAATGTAAATTTTGTAGAAGTTTTTCTACAAAAACTCTGAAAGACAGGGAAGGCCGTCTCTTATTGTGGCTACAGAGACTGAAGGATAAAGATGAAGTACTTTCTGAGGTAGAAAGTTTTACTTCTGGCCGTTCCCACACCGCCTCAAAGCGCAGTAGTGTACAGGATTTACCATCTCCTTTCCTTAAAAAGAAGAAAATGTCTCTGACTATGACATCTGCCACTTCTTCTACATTGACTACTGCTTTGTCGCCCACGAGACTTAGTTCTCAGGCTAGTGAGGCTTCAACTTCCCAATTTTCAGGCAAAAAAAACTGGCTTCATCGTCGACGAGGCTTCCGTCGACAAAATCCGCAGTTTCCTGCTCGTCGACGGTGACCCTGACGACGACGTCGGCATCAAGCGCGTCGACGACGGTTCCGTCGACGTTGTCGGCGTCGACAATGATGATAAGTAATATAAAAACAGTGTCATCTATATTACCAATTGCATCGTCGTCGACGAAGAAGGGAAAAATCTCGTCGACGTTGCCATCGTCGACGAAGATTGGGAAATCTGCCTCGTCGATGATTACGTCGGCGATTGACCCGTCGACGAGTGCTCCGTCGAAGAAGAAGACCTCTTCGGCGTTCCCGTCGACGACGACTCCGACGACGACTCTGTCGACGGCCCCGTCGACGACGATTCCGTCGACGACGATCCCGCCGACGCTAGTCCCGCCGACGCTAGTCCCGTCGACGATGGTTCCGTCGACGACGATTCCGTCGACGATTCCGTCGACGAAGATGTCTTCAATAGCCTCTTTGCCTCAGAGTCCGTCGACGGCTGTCTCGTCAGTGAAAATAAGGATTAAAAAGACGACTTCTGCGCAGAGGTCATTGAAAACCCAAATTTCATCCACGTCTACAGCGCCTACTTCGTCCTTTGCCGCTGTTCCTTTATTAGCATTACCACCGAGTACTCGACAAGATAAGTCGGGTCAGGTTTAATCGTTGGAGGATTCCCACCTTCCTTCACCATTGTTTGCCACTGACTCAGATCAGGATTCAGAAGGAGGTTTACCTGAGTCGTTTGGGACGGCACACAGTCCCTCAGATTTAATAATAAAATGCCAAGAAGAGAGTAGTGATGATGAGGAGCAATTTTATCAGGAAGAAATTCCTACGGAAAGACAAACTACGACACTACCATTGTCGCTGATAACTAACCTTCAACTCATGTTGGACGACTATAATCGAAGGTTTCCTTTATCACCACAAGAGTCTGTGGTTCCGCCTTCTCCGGTTGTACCAACAACTATATCGGAACCGGTGCCGGCTCCAATACCCTCTGTGGTAATACCTTCAACACCACTACGGCATTCTTCAATCCGGACACTCCCTCCTCATCATACTGATGAAGAAGAAATTCCACAGGACAGGGAGGATGGTGAAATTCTCGATGATGGGGGCAATGATGCCGATGATGATGATGATGATGATGATGGTATGGCTATCATGCCCAAACACCATCTCCCTCTCCTGTGCTACCTGGTGACTCGCCACCTGTTGATATTGCAAGTTTCCACCTGTTAATTGATAGGGCAGCACAAAGGTTCAAGTTGACAACTGAACACAAGGAAGAAGATTGTTTCTTGTACGATTTTAAGAATCAGCCTTATAAACAAACGCATACAATCCCTATAATTGAATTCATTTGGGAGGAAGGAAAAAAGATTATGAAGACTCCAAATAGTCTTCCGGCACAGGTGCCTAGATTAGAAAAGAAGTACAAATCACCAGTAGGAGCGCCAGCGTGCCTCACTGGTCAAGCGAAGCCGGATTCTGTAGTCACACAGGCAGCGCAACGTCGGGCTAAAAACCCTGCATCTACGATCACTGCACCACCTGATCGTGATGGACGTCATTTGGATGCCATAGGGCGAAAGTTTTCCTTGATGGCGTCTACCATTGTGAGAGCGGCTAATGCATTAGCCATCTTAGGTCGTTACAACCGCCAAGTATGGGCAGATATATCAGCGCTAGTTGATCAACTACCGGAACCGTCAAAGAGCGAAGCAGTAAAGCTGCTCCAAGAGGGAGAGAGCACATCTGCAGAGATAATAGACTGTGCAGTTGATATCGCCTGTACGGGGTTCCGTCAACTTGCTGGAGCAGCAGTATTGCGCAGGCAAGGTTGGTTGCGCTCAACATCCTTTCGTCAGGAAGTGCAGGCACGGATATTGGACATGGCATATGACGGAGAGGCTTTATTCGGAGATCATGTGGATGAAGCTCTCCAGTCGATAAAGAAAGATACGGACACTGCTCGCTCTCTGGGCACATTACAGTTTCGAAAACAGCCCTTTCGGGGTGCACGCGGACGCGGCACCTCCTCTAATTTTCGAAGAGGAAACAACCAATATCGAACTTATAACCAGGGTTCCAACCGATATTCCTATACCCAACAGCAAACCTCTCGACAGCAGTCTTCCAAGATTTACAGAGGAAAATCCTCTTATAGGGGTTCCACCCCTAAGAGACAATGACTTGTATCAGTCCCAGAAAATTGGAGGTCGAATCTCTCTGTACTCTTCTCAATGGTCCTCCATAACAAGGGACCGTTGGGTTTTGGACATTGTAGAAAGGGGTCACACCTTAGAGTTCACCGAATTCCCTCCACCCACACCACCTACCAGACCACCACCGCCTCATATCAAGGAACTGTTACATCAAGTTCAACTTCTAATAGACAAGGGAGCTATAGAGGTAGTACCAAGATCTCAAAAAGGAAAAGGATTTTATTCCCGATTTTTTCTTATCACCAAAAAGAACGGGGAATGGAGACCCATTCTAGATCTGAGGGCTCTCAACAGGTTTCTGAAGAAACAATCCTTTCGCATGTTGACGCTTGTAGAGATCTTGCGATTACTCTCACAAGGAGATTTCATGGCAACAATCGATCTCCAAGATGCATATTTTCATATCCCCATACTACGACAACATCGGAAATTTCTTCGTTTTCGAGTGGGTCGGAAGGATTTCCAGTTCAAGGTACTACCATTCGGCCTACGCTCGGCCCCGCGAGTGTTTACAAAGGTGCTAGCCCCTGTCGTAGCGTTCCTACGTCTCCAGGGTGTCCAAATCTTCCCATATCAGGACGACTGCCTCCTAAAATCACAATCGGAAGTGCAACTTCGACAGCATACACGTCTTTGCAAGGAGGTGTTTCGCGCCTTAGGGCTCTCCATAAATGCCACGAAGTCCCATCTACAGCCTTCTCATCATAAAGATTTTCTGGGAGCAACTTTGGAGACAGTGTCAGCAAGGGCATTTCTCTCCCAAGACCGTCTTCAAAGGATTCTCCGTCTGGTAACCCTTATCAGATCAAAAAGATCCGTTTCTGTAAGACTGTTAAAGTCATTTCTGGGAATGGCGTCATCATGCATTGCATTGCTCCCTCATTGCAGATTACGGACACGCCCCATCCAGGAAGAACTAGATGTTTAATGGCGTCAGGTGACGGGTTCTTTCAACGATCTCATAACCGTCACAGATCGGATGAAGTCGGCGCTGAAGTGGTGGACACAACTGTTAAATCTAATGGAAGGCATTTCATTTCTGTCAATAGTACCAGACATGACAATAACAGACGCCTCTCTAGAAGGATGGGGTGCTCATTTGGAGGATCAATCAATCATAGGAAAATGGACAATATGCCAAAAAGCCTGGCACATCAACAGGCTGGAGCTCATGGCTATATTTCTGGCTCTCAAATCCTTTCTCCCTTTAATCCAAGGAGAATCAGTCCTAATACAGACAACACAACCTGCATGCACTACATCAACAAGCAGGGCGGAACAAAATCTCCGAAACTGTCTCGACTAGCCCAGTCGATCTGGGATTGGTCTCTCAACCATCACATCACGATTCCAGCAGTTCATCTACCGGGGGTATCCAATATCCTAGCAGATTCCCTGAGCAGGTCCTCCTCCTCGACTCACGAATGGGAGGTACATCAGCCAACTCTAGAGATGATATTTCGATGATGGGGTCGTCCACAGTTGGATCTCTTTGCCACACCAGAGAACCGCAAATGCCGAGACTATGCAAACTGGCATCCCCATCAAGGGTCACGGGGCAATGCCCTTTTGATGAACTGGTATAATCTGTTTGCCTACACTTTTCCTCCAATCCCACTCGTACCTCGTGTCCTGTGGAAGATGCGGAGGCAACCTTGCCATCTACTTCTAATAGCCCCCCGTTGGCCTCGGCAAGCATGGTTCTCAGAGTTACTCCTAATGTCTCAATGCGAACCAATCCTTCTACATCCTCGTACAGATCTACTTACAATGAGCAAGGGGAAAATTTGTCATCCGAATCCCTCCTCACTGAGCTTATCAGCTTTGAACCTGAGCACTGTGAATTTGCCCATTTAGACATTCCACAGGACTGTAGAGACATCTTGGCTCAGGCGAGGGCTCCTTCTACGGTAAAAACGTACAAATTGAAGTGGAAAAGATTCTGCCACTGGTGTGCAGCTAATGGGGTTCACCCGTTTCACTCCACGCCACAACAATTGCTACCTTTCTTCTTGCATTTAGCTAACTCCGGATTGTCTCATGCAACCTTGAGGGTTTTTCTGGCGGCAATTTCCCGTTTCCGTCAAGATGGTTCGACGTCCCTTTGTTCTTCAAGGATTATCCATCAATTCTTCAAAGGGTTATTTCGCAAATTTCCTCCTGTTAGACGCACGCCTCCATTGTGGCATCTAAACATCGTATTGGCACAACTAATGAGGCCACCGTTTGAACCTATTCACAAGGTCGAGTTGAAGTATCTAACATGGAAGGTGGCTCTTCTTCTGGCACTAACGTCTTCACGTCGTGTCAGTGACATTTATGCATTTACCATAAATCCGCCTTTCCTACAGTTCAAACCAGATTCTGTAGTGTTGCGTACAAATCCAACTATTTGCCTAAAGTGCCTTCAGACTTTCATATTAACGAACCAGTGATTTTGAAAACCTTCTTCGCTAATCCTCAAACTCCTGCGGAGCAGAGATTACATTCCCTGGATGTGAAACGATGTTTAAAGTTCTACATCAGCAGAACAGCTTCTTTACGGAGAACTGATCAACTCTTCATAGCTTATGGACGCTATCACAAGGGACGTCCAGTGACAAAACCAACTATTGCACGTTGGGTTTCAGCAGCCATCGTCTTCTGCCATCAAAAGGCAAACAAGCCATTGCAGTCACCAGTGAGGGCTCACTCCACTAGAGCGATGTCTTCTTCAACCGCATTATTTGCTGGAGTGCCTTTACATCAGATCTGCAGAGCAGATACGTGGTCAAGTAGACATACTTTTACAAGACATTACTGCTTGGCAACTTTAAACGAGGAGGATGCTGCAGTTGGGCAGACAGTGCTTCGCAATCTTTTTAAATAAGGTGAGCCTCTTCCTTCCCTCCTCCATATTGTTTCCATTTACTGTTGACATAATGGTTCATTTACACTTATAAAGATATTCAGTAATATCATATATATAAGGATATTGATTGGCATTACAACTGTTTAGTGCTGTTATAACTATGGAAACAATAATAATTGTTACTGCTGGCTATTCTATATTCAAGCATGTGAATCTATGAAAGACACCCCAATACTGGAGAAGAACAATTGTTACTTACCTGTAAACAGGTGGTTCTCCAGTATTGGTGTCTTTCATAGATTCACACGCGACCCTCCCTCCTCCCTTCAGAGGCTCTTTTCTCCTCATACACTCTAAAGTCACTTTGGTGCTACGAAAATCTGAGGTGAGGAGCTCTGAGGAGAAGGTTCTAGAGAGGGGCTGACGCCTGATTGGCCGTAGTTTGGACTAACATAATGACAGAGATAGACTGTGAATGTCTTTTTTCTCTTTCCATGTATCTCTATGGAGATTTCATATAGGGACATTCTTGATGTTTATCACTTACTTATATCTCGGTTTTATATGATTACTTATGTATATGTATATATGTATATATATATATTATGACTTGATATATATTGCTATATTATTTACCGTGGGACTCCCACTCCGACGACGGGGAATATTCAAGCATGTGAATCTATGAAAGACACCAATACTGGAGAACCACCTGTTTACAGGTAAGTAACAATTGTTCTTCTCCTTGATACTTTTGACACGACACACAGGGCCACCTCCATTCTGCCCATGCTCAGAGGAGTTATCAAGCACGTGCCGGAGGTCTTTAAAGATCCAGTCAGAGCCAGGATCATCAACCCCCGCATAGACAAAAAATATAAGGCCGCCCCTACAGATCCCGCCTACATCAGAGGGCCAGCACCACTAGATTCCCTAGTAGTGTCTACAGCACGAAAGCAAGCAAACTCCCAAGCATCAGGCGAAGCACCACCACCTGACAAAGAGTCAAAACTCTTGGACGCATCGGGCAAGCGCACTGCATCCCAGGTTGCCAACATATGGCGCATCACAAATACACAAGCGCTTCTGGCAAGATACGACAGGGCCCATTATGACGAACTAGAAGCCATAATGCAACACCTCCCTGACAAATATAAAAATAGAGCCAATTAACTAATTCAGGAGGGCAAAACCATCACCAATATCTCCATCCGCTGTGCCCTAGATGCAGCTGACACCGCCTCTAGGGCAATTAACACCAGTGTCCTCCTCCGTCGCCATGCCTGGCTAAGGATTTCAGGTTTCAAACCAGAGGTGCAAGCTTCCATCCTGAACCACCCTTTTGACCAGGAACATCTGTTCGGCCCAAAAGTAGATGAGGCCCTGAAAAAAATGAAAAAAGACACAGATACGGCGAAATCTATTGGAGCCTTACAATCACACACTCCCAGGTGCTCTTTTCGCCGCTCTTCATTTTGAAGCACATCCAGAGGCTACTCCTCAGACACCGCTTCCACTTCATATAAAGCCCCTACCCAATCCACCTTTACAAGGGGTTACCAAAGAGGCGGATACAGAGGCAACAATAATAAAGGCAAAGGCAAGACAAACACCTCCCGCTCTGCCTCCACCCCTACCCAATGACTTCCCTCCACTCCCCCTAGACCATCCCACTCCGGTCAGGGACAGACTCCACAATTTCCTTTCTGTCTGGACTACCATCACCTCAGACAAATAGGTAACACAAATAATTCGGTCAGGATATTGCCTCGAACTAACATCTACCTCTCTCCCCCCCCCAAACATTCCACCCAAACATCGCCCAATGTCACAGGAGCATTTAACACTACTAAAGCAGGAGGTAATCTCCCTCCTACAAAAGGGGGCAATAGAACTAGTTCCTATCAACCAACACAATATAGGGATTTACTCCCTATATTTTCTCATGCCAAAAAGGAACGACACGCTAAGGCCCATCTTAGACCTCAGGCCCCTGAACCAATATATCCACTCAGACCATTTTCGCATGGTCACACTCCAGCAGGTACTTCCCCCTGCTCTCCCAAAACGATTTCCTGGCCACTTTAGACCTCAAAGACGCCTATTTCCACATTCCTGTTCACAACGCTCACAGGAAGTTCCTCAGATTTGTGGTGGACGGCCAACATTATCAATTCAAAGTGCTCCCATTCGGAGTCACCACAGCACCACGAGTATTTACCAAGTGCCTAGCAGTAGTGGCCGCACACCTGCGAAGACAACACATCCATGTCTTCCCATACCTAGACGACTGGCTAATAAAGGCCAGCTCATACAACCAGTGTGTGCAACACACGCACGCCACTATCCAGCTACTTCACGAACTGGGTTTCACAGTAAACCACGCAAAGTCCCATCTACAACCATCCCACGTAAAACAATACCTCGGTGCCACCATAGACACCTCAAGAGCGCTAGCCTACCCCAGTCCTGCTAGGATAACAAGCATTCAGGCTCTACGCACCAAATTTCTGCCACAACACTCTCTTCCAGCTCGAGTGTTCATGCAACTAATAGGGATGATGGCCTCTTGCATATTCATAGTACCTCACGCAAGACTCCAGATGCGTCCTCTCCAAGAGTGCTTATCACACCAATGGAACCAGGCCCAGGGTCAACTGACAGATCTGCTGTTGGTAAACGGTCGTACCTATCGCTCTCTGCAGTGGTGGACCACCAAAAACCTTTCCAAAGGGCGACCATTCCTGGACCCGGTTCCTCAGATAGTACTAACAGCGGACGCATCGCTCTCCGGCTGGGGAGCTCACCTACTACATCACACCATTCAGGGCAGGTGGACACCCCACCAAAAGTTACTCCACATCAACCATCTGGAGTTACTAGCCATATTTTTAGCCCTAAAATATTTTCAAACACAAATCTCAGGCAAGGCTGTCCTAGTCCGCACAGACAACATGACAGCCATGTACTATATACAAAAGCAAGGAGGCACACACTCTCCGCAGCTCTCTCAGCTAGCACAGAGCATATGGAGATGGGCCATACCCCGAAAAATCTTTCTTCTAGCCCAACATGTCCCAGGAGTCCCAGACACTATAGCAGATCTCCTGAGCAGACACTCAACAAATCCACAAGTTTCTTTCAAATGTGGGGGCATCCACAGATGGACCTTTTCGCCACCCCAGAAAACTCCAAATTCCCAAGCTTCGCCGCCAGGTATCCACACCCACTGTCCAAAGGCAATGTGATATGGATGAACTGGTCAGGCAGATTTGCGTACGCCTTTCCGCCTCTCCCACTCATTCCATTAGTGGTGCGCAAACTACAACAACATTCCCTCACACTAATCCTAGTAGCTCCAACTTGGGCCAGACAACCGTGGTACACCACACTGCTGGAACTATCAGTAGTACCGCACCAAAAGCTACACCTCTCTCCACACCTCTTAACCCAGAACCATGGAGAGATCAGACACCCGGACCCAGCTCAGCTCAACCTTGCGATCTGGCGCCTGAAATCCTAGAATTCGGTTACCTAAATCTCCCCCCAGACTGTATGAACGTCATTAGAGAAGTTAGACGTTCTACCACTAGAGCTTGCTACGCAGCCAAGTGGAAACGATTTGTAGTCTATTGCCACAGCAATAACTTCAATCCCTTAGATATGTCCATTCAACACATCATATGCTATTTACTACACTTACAGAGATGCAATCTAGCCTACACGTCTATTCGACTGCACCTTGCAGCCATAGCAGCCTACCTACAAAACAGGCAGCACCTATCACTCTTTAAAGTTCCTGCCATAAAAGCCTTCATGGAAGGCCTCAAAAGAATAATCCCCTCCAGAGTGCCACCCTCACCTGTGTGGAACCTAAACCTCGTTCTCACCAGGCTAATGGGGCCTCACTTTGAACCTCTACACAAATGTGAACTTCAATTCCTAACATGGAAAACTGCTTTTCTAGTAGCCATCACTTCCCTCAGAAGGGTCAGTGAGATACAAGCACTCACTATTCAAGAACCTTTTCTGCAAATGCACCATAATAAGGTTGTTCTACCTACTAATCCAAAATTCCTCCCTAAAGTCATTTCTCCCTTTCACCTAGACCAAGCTGTGGAACTACCCGTATTCTTCTCGCAACCACAGTCCGTTGCAGAAAGAGCTCTCCACACACTAGATGTAAAACGAGCCTTACTCTACTACATAGAGAGAACAGAACCCTTTCGTAAAACCAAACAACTGTTTGTTTCCTTCTCACCACCACATAAGAGCAACCCCATTTCCAAATCTGGGATAGCCAGGTGGATTGTCAAATGCATTCAGATTTTCTACCACAAAGCAAAACGAACGCTATCCGTTCCCCCTAAAGCCCACTCTACACGTAAGATAGGGGCTTCCATGGCATTCTTAGGGAACATCCCCTTAGATGATATCTGCAAAGCAGCTACATGGTCAACACCGCACACTTTCACTAAACACTATTGTGTAGATGTGCAAACTAAGCAACAAGCTAGTGTGGGCCAGGCTGTACTCAAGACATTGTTTCAAACCACTGCAACAGATACTGGTGGTCGCTGCTAAGGATGGGTACTGCTATATAATCTATGCACAGTGTGTAATCTGCAGCTCATATGCTTCGAACGGCAAATGCTACTTACCAGTATGCATCTGTTCTTGGCATGTAGAGCTGCAGATCTACACACGCCCACCCACCTCCCTGGCTACCTTTATCTGTTCCAGTTTATTTTATTTAGATACAACACACATGGGCATCTTCACTTTTTCTTACTACGCTCCATCATTTCCCTGCTGGCGAAAAATTATCTGAGGATGGAGCCGAAGCCCATGCGCAATACGATCCAAAGGAGGAGTCACATACCTCGTGACTTCCAAAGACTTTCCAAGAGGAAAAACAACTGCAAACATCCGGGCCCAACACTAGATGACGACCTATGCACAGTGTGTAGATCTGCAGCTCTACATGCCAAGAACAGATGCATACTGGTAAGTAGCATTTGCCTTTCCGTTTTTCAGTTCCAGTCGGAACCTTCTCACGCCCCCTCCATTGACCATGAGGCACAACTTTGCCTTTTATTAAGTATGTATTATATGTTCTATGTTGTTTGTCATGTACGTCATAAGCGACTACCAGGAGGCTGCATTCAGCTTTTTAAAATAAGAGTGCTGGGCATGTAAAAGGCTGTATGTGTTAAAATGTTATGTCTTTTGTCCTTCATGCATGCCACAGCACAGTCACGAGGATCGACTTTTTTATTTCTTCACTTTTCTACCTTGATAGTCACCGCGCGCATATTCACAGCGCCTCTTTACCCTATTCAGGTTTTTAGGCAAGCAGTGTTTCGTTTGCCTTTCCTTTTCAGTCTAGCACGGCGCAAGACACGGCGTTGACAACTAGGCACGCACCATGAGGAATGTCTTTGTTTTGCAGTAATCAAAGTACCCACCGTATTAAGGGCGGGTTGTTTAATTCATAACCCATGTTTTTTTCCTTTATTTCAGATACTTCATGACCTATTAAGTGTCAGACTACATGACCTATTAACCTCTTCAGCGCGGCGCGAATTTCCGCGCCACGCTGAAGATTCCGTGCGCCGGCGGGGCCATGACGGAACGGTTCCGTCATGCGCACAGCGCAACCGACGTGCATGACGGAACCGCTCCTTCATGCGCGTCGAAGGGGTTAAGTGTCGTATGTATTGTTTGCTTATTAGTTAGCTTTTCCAGGCACTTTTTCACTGCACTTTGGAGTGGTACACACAGGGCTGGACCTTGCGTTGTCCTGCAGAAGAGCATTGGGGTAGCTCGAAACATGTTGACCTCTACTAGGGACCCCAGACTCATAGCAACCAGGTACCCTAGAGACCAACCCCGGTTTTAACATATCAACTAGGAGCAAGAATAAAGTTAATTCGCTCACTAGTTAGATATTTTTAAGTCACTCCACTCCATACACTCCACTGCACCACACATAGTTCCTCACTAAAGTGCTCCTACGTATTATGCAAGTCGCAGCACGCCTCAACCCACAGCGGGTTGGGATGGCCCCAACGATGAAGCATGCCACCGTGGGGAAACCCCGGTGCGTGAGGAGACTCAAGAAAGGACATTTTTCCTTCTGTACCGGATTTTCTAGCTCGAACTGAGCGAAAATCTACCCCTACTACTAGGTCCTCTATTCGAGATTTCGGAATTTTTGTATGTTTAGAACTTGAATAGGAGGGTGGTCCTAGCTTATCCCTCTACATCTCCCCCTTTCTTTTGATTTTATTCTTATTGGTAATTCCTCATTCTAAGCCCTCTAAACAGTGCTGTAGCTGTGTCTGTGGTCACGGTGGTAATTCCTCATTCTAAGTCCTCGAGGCACTACTGTAGCTGCTTCTCATGTCTCATTGGTAATTCCTCATTGTAAGTCCTCTAGGTAGTGCTGCTAGCTTCTTCTCCAGTCCTGTCGCTAAATCCTCATTCATAACCCTTTAGACAGTGCTGCTAGCTGCATTCTAAGTCCTCTAAACAGTGATGTTAGCTGCTCCTCTGTTCCCAGTGGTAATTCCTCATTCTAAGTGCTCTAGGCAGTGCTGCTAGCTGCTTCTCTGGTCTTATCAGTAATTCCTCATTCTAAGTCCTCTAAACATTACTGCAGCTGCTTCTCAGATTCCGTCAGTAATTCCCACATTTTAAGTCCTCTCATCAAGTGCTGCAGCTGTGTCTCTGTTCCCAGTGTTAATTCCTCATTCTAAGTCCTTTAGGCAGGGCTGCAGCTGCTTCTCTGGTCCTGTCGGTAACTCCTCCATTCTAAGTCCTCTAGGCAGTGCTGCAGATGTGTCCCTGTTCCCAGTGGTTATTCCCCATTCTTAGTCCTCTAGCCAGTGCTGCTAGCTGATTCTCTGTTCCCAGTGGTAATTTCTCATTCTGAGCCCTCTAGGCACTGCTGCTAGCTGCCTCTCTGGTCCATTTGGTAAATCCTTATTTATAGTCCTCTAAACAGTACTGTTAGCTGCTCCTCAGGTTCCGTCAGTAATTCCTCATTCTAAGTCATCTAGACAGTGCTGCTACCTGCTTCACTGGTCTCATCGGTAATTCCTCATTCTAACTACTCTAGGCAGTGCTGCAGCTGTCTCTGTTTCTAGTGGTAATTCCTCATTCTTAGTTCTCTAGACAGTTCTGCTAGCTGCTTCTTCGGTCCCATAAGTTACTCGCTCATTCTAAATCCTCTGGGCAGTGCTGCAGCTGTCTCTTTGTTCCCAGTGGTAATTCCTCATTGTAAGTGCTTGAGACAGTGCTGCTAGCTGCGTCTCTGTTGTCATCTGTAACTCCTCCATTCTAAATCCTCTAGGCAATGCTACAGCTGTGTTTCTCTGTTCCCAGTGGTAATTCCCCATTCTTAGTTCTCTAGGAAGTCCTGCAGCTGCTTCTCTGTACCCAGTTATAATTCATCATTCTAAGTCCTCTTGATAGTGCTACAGCTGCTTCTCTGTTCCCAGTGGTAATTTGTCATTCTTATTCCTCTAGGCAGAGCTGCTAGATTCTTCTCTGGTCCTGTCGGTAATTCCTCATTCTAAGACCTCTTGACAATGCTGCTAGCAACTACTCTGGTCCCTTCGGTAATTCCTCATTCTAAGTCTTCTAGGCAGTCTTGCAGCTGTGTCTCTGGTTACAGTAGTAATTCCTCATGCTAATTCTTCTAGACAGTTCTGCTAGCTGCTTCTCTGCTCCTGTGGTAATTCCTCATTCTAAGTCCTCTAGGCAGTTCTGCTATCTGCTACTAAGGTCCCGTCTGTAATTCCACATTTTCTAAGTCCTCTAGGCAGTGTTGCTAACTGCTTCTTTGGTCCCAAATGTTATTCACCATCCTAAGTTCTCTAGACAGTGCTGCTATCTGCTTCTGTGGTTCCTTTAGAAAGTTCAATGTTTTAAGTCCTCTAGGCAGTGTTGAAGTTGTGTCTCTGTTCTTAGTGGTAATTCCTCATTCTTAGTCCTCTAGGCAGTGCTGCTAGCTGCTTCTCTGGTCACAGTGGTGATTTCTCATTCTTATTCCTCTAGGCAGTGCTACTAGCTACTTCTCTGGCCCCGTCAGGTAATTCCTCATTCTAATTCCTCCAGACAGTGCTGCTAGCTGCCTCTCTGGTCCCAATGATATTTCATCATTCTAAATCCTCTAGACAGTGCTGGTAGCTGCTACTGTAGTCCCGCCAGAGATTCACACCTTTTAGGTCCTCTAGGCAGTGCTGAAGCTGTGTCTCTGTTCCCAGTGGTAATTCCTCATTCTTAGTCCTCTAGGACGTGCTGCTAGCTGCTTCTCTGGTCCGTTGGTAATTCCTCATTCTTAGTTCTTTAGATTGTGTTGCTGTCTACTTGTCTGATCCCGTCAGTAACTCCCCATTCTAAATCCTCTAGGCAGGGCTGCAGCTGTGTCTCTGGTCACAGTGGCAATTCCTCATTCTTGGTCCTCTAGGCAGTGCTACTAGCTACTTCTCTGGTCCCATCAGGTAATTCCTCATTCTAAGTCCTCTAGGCAGCGCTGAAGCTGCATCTTTAGCCCTCTCAGTAATTCCTCATTCTAAGTCCTCTAGGCAGTGCTACAGCCATGTCTCTGTTCATACATCCACTACACTCCAAACCAAAACATATAGATAAAATACATTGTCATTTACAACGCCAATAGCTCTAACTCAGACAAATGCAAGACCTGTTGTATTGCAAATGCTTGTTTTTTATCATCCGTTGCCTCCCACCCTCTCTACTGTTGTCCTTTCACTCCCACTCCCTGTGTTGTCCTCCCCTATCTGTCATAAGAAAAAAAAGCACTGTCATGGAGCTTTTTTTTACTTTCTTTTTTTATTTTTTTATTTTAAGCCATGCTGCATAGCAACCGTTCTGCTGTACGAATTGGCTATAAGACATTGGCAAAGTGAATTACTTTTGCTACGACTCCCATAGGGGAGGAGCTGAAGTGTTTTCTCCAGATGACCTCCGCTCCTCCCCTAGGGAAGTCGTAGCCCACACCTCGGTGTGAGGAGGGAACCCATATGATGGAGCATGTCACCTAACGGTGAGTGAGGGTTCTCGTCCTGAAAGGATTTCTCCCTCATCTGTTCTTCTTGCTCTGATATCACGCTACTCCTATCTATTGATCTTTTTCTCACTCCTAGCCAGCTGTACTTTGTGTGTTTTCTAGCACTATTTTGGGGATCAGTACCACATAACTTTTGTAGATCCCTTTGGATCCTGTGTGTAGACTACTACAATAAATGCTTAACACTACCCTTTGATAAAGCCATACTACTCGCCCACACTACTACAAATAGAGAGTAAGGTATTATCTACTTTAGCCTCTGCCTACCTTTGGGGATCCACTGGACTCTATACCTTACTTTGGTATAATATATACAGAGCCAGCTTCCTACAGTAACGTAAGTATAAGGCTGTCTGCACATGTGGGTGAATCTCTGGTTACTTTAATGCACAATGTCCTAACTTAACATTATTATATTTTAGCACTAAGCTACAGATGTGCATTGATGCGTACTTGCTCTCCAAAGTACTAGTTCGAAACTATTTTGAGTATAAACTTGTATACAAAAATGAACCTTCTGTTTATAATAAGTGTCCTTGTTATTGCAAATGTTGGAAATATTGTGTTTGTAGCATTTGTGGCTGTAGATGCACATGTTCTGGTTACTCTTGCTATCTAGCATTGGATTTGGACACTGCTAGTTGTTTTTGTGTGAAGAAGTCTTCGTGTCATGAGGTACCTTGTGACTCCTCCCTTAGTTGGCAATGCACAAAGGTACCAACTCCATTGTAAGATTGTTTGTCTCCACCATTGGGTTTTGGCATGTACTGTTGGGGCTCTCAGACTTGATGCGTTCGCTCTTCAAGTCCTAACGGTACTGTCCTCCACTTGTGCCTCCAAGAAAGACTACCAATGGATTGGGTCTGATATTAGTTTCTTCTACTCTGCTAGACTTCAGAGACCACCGCATGTCGTCGGTTCTCGTCCAGTGGAGTGCCCCTTCTGGGCATCTACTGTGTTTGATGAGCGAGGATTCCCACACATGGTAAGTGATGGACTGGACCTCCTTTAAAAAATGTCCTCATTGCCAGGATAAATACCCGTGGGCCCCCCTTTATACCGCCTGCAACCTTTGCCTCTTCCCCAGAGCATAACAACACCAAGTGGCCCTCCTGTCTTGTCTTGTGTTTTAGTGCATGAAGTTCCTTTGATACCACCAATGGTGCACCAACATTAAAATGGTGAGGCAAGCAGCTGAAGATGCTGCCGGTGAAGCAGATCCCCTCAGTGCCAAGGAGGGAGATGATCTTGAATCTTCTGGTAGTCCAACAGACCAGCCCAGAAATCATTGACTCTAGTGCATCTGATGGCAAGTAGGACGAATGCCAGGAAGCCTCATCCACTTCGACAAAGTCAAGGACAGCAACCAGAACGATGTCCAGGATAGTAACTATGGCCCAGTCCCAGCCACATCACAAGTTTCACAAGACACACACGCACTGGGAGAGTACAGTTCTTATTGGAGTTAAAGGTTGGTTATAAAAGATGAAAAGAAACCTCACGTATTCACTGTTCGATTATACCTTGCTGATATAACTGCTAACGTATGCATCCTTCAACAGCTTTAATTACATTACTCCGCGGCCGGCCCATGTGGGTTGTAGGCGACATGCTGTGTTAATAAGTTGATCCTTTCTAGCAAGTACTACACGTCTGTGTAACTGCATGTTGTTGCTGCCGGCCTGTTAACCAAGGTTGTAGGCGAGAAGCTGTGTACTATTCGTTGCTGACCAATAAAGGTTTTGGGGAAAAAAAAAAAGTTTCACAAGACACTGCACTCTGAGCCGAGCACCACCCTCAAGGCAGACGGGCTTCTAGCCCAGTGCATACGTAAAGCCACCCTCAGGCCCCCCACTGCCCTTGGACTGTGGTCGCCACTCAGAGAAAGCATTGGAGTCGAAATGTGATCTGTCCAAAGCTGTCTAGCTTCATCAGATCCCAAGATGTCTGTTAGAGCCAAAAAAGCTTGACTGCTGCTGAAGCTACCTGCTACTCCAGCGACAAGAACCCGCTCTGTGGTTCTGAAAACCTCAAGAGGTCTATTCTTGAGCAACTCCAAAAACACTTTGACAAAAAGCAGAAACAGCTGTTCATTCATCCTGTACAGGGGAGAGTACTGCCAAAGTTCCCCCTCCAGAGACTGGACACTCAATCAGGGAGCAGAAGCTTTACTTTTGAGGAAACATCTCCTTTGGAGACCCTACCCATGCCAAAGAAGTTTAAATACACAGCAACCAGCACACTTCCTGTTGCCTCGCCACCACCTCCTTCACCACCACTTTTACCTCCTAAACTACCTCAAATGCCTCCTCCCACCACTTCCTCCTCCTTCATCTCACACCATATTCACCACAGAAGTCAACCAACTCCTATTCAGAGCATAGGAGTCCCTACAGCCCCTTGCATGAATATGAGGACTCCTTTCACCCTCATTATTGTCCATGGGAGGAATATGACATTGACCCAGCAAGGGATTCAGAATTGGAGCATATCCATTAAGGCTCCTCCCCTGGATGATACTACCATCTATCACGGGGCGATACAACGGACAGTGGCCTGCCATAAGGTAGACATGTTAATTTTACCTGGAGAAGACTTGCTCTTGGAGACTCATGCTAAATCAGAGCATCCTATCCAATTTCTGCCCCTGTTAAAGGGGATGCTCAAGTTAGCCTCTGATGTGTTCTTGGAGCCAGTCGATCCAAGAGTTGTTACCCCCAGGTGCAGAAAAGAAGTACAAGCCTTCTCCCTCTAACCCGGTATACATCAAAGGCCATGTACCCTTGGACATTTTGGTGGTGCACACCGGCACTAAGCGGACCTCTGCACAAGCTACAGGGGATAATCCCCCACCTGATAAGGAGAGTAGGCAGATAGAAGCAGCAGTGAAAAGGGTAGCAGTTGGTGCAACCACAAACTAGCGTATTAGAAATTCGGTGGGCCTCCTTGCAAGACATGACCATGGGATGAGATGGAGTAGCTCATCCAAAATTTTCCTGAACAGTATGGAAAGAGGGGGGATGAACTTGAGACAGGGAGAAAAACTATTTTCAGTTCCACAATACGCTGTGTTCTTGATGCTACAGATACTTGCTCGCTGGGGGTTAACACTTCCATAAGACTGCATTGCCACTCTTGGTTTTACATAGCTGGCTTCAAGCCAGAGGTCCGGCAGCATCTTATCAATCTTGCGTTCGATAGAGAACATCTTTTCGAAACGCAGGATGATGGAATGTTCTAAGATGAAAAAGGACACAGAAATCATGAGGTCGATGGGTGCCCTGCAAAACCCATCCACTCGGTGAGTCCTTTCAGAAGCAGCAGTACAGGGGGGGATCCAAGATCACCTCTCCTGAACAGCCACTATTCTATCAGCCTCAACCCTGCACCTACCTTCAACAAGAGGGTATGGGATATACACGAGGGTACATCACAGGCAGCAATACCAACAAGGGCAGGGATAGAGGAAGTCTCTACATCCATGCATTACCTCATAAACCCCACGGATTACACAACATCTTACTGGGGGAGACTACAAGATTTCCTTCCTCTGTGGGAGGAAATAACTTCAGACAAATGGGTTCTCACAATAGTAGAACACTGGTATTGCCTGAAGCGTCTATCTACCCCACCAAATAGTAACTCAGGAACCCTTCGACCTTCTTCACTAAGTTGTTCAAGTGCTCCTATTCAAGAGAATCATAGAGCTAGTGCCTTCTCACTATCAAGGCACAGGGGTGTACCACCTATACTACCCTATTTCCAAGAAGGACAACTCAGTCAGGTCAATCCTCAATCTCAGGCTTCTAAATGGGTACTTCCTGTCAGAAAAATGTCCATATATCACCACCCCATAGGATATTATCCCACTGCTGTAACAACGTGACTTCATGACTGCCCTGGATCTGAAGGGCACCTATTTCCACATTCCAATCCATCCAGCTCATCAGCTCTGCTTTATGATAAATGGACAACACTACCAGTTCGAGGTTCTTCCTTTCGGGGTTACCACAGCCCCAAGGATATTCACAAAATGCCTACCAGTCATAGCTGACATCTCAGAGGGGACACATACATGTCTTCCCCCGTCTTGTGGATTGGCTAATCAAGTTCGCAAGCAAAAATCAATGCCTAGGACACACATAAGCGGCTAACTCCTCCATCTCCTTGCTTGACTTCTTAGGGTGTTCAATAAACACCACCACATCCCATCTTAGCCGCTACATATTCAGCCTTTCCTAGGGTCACTTCCAAATACCATTACAAGCAGTGCCTATCCCAGCCAACAGAGGGTGAAGGTCTTCTCCTGCGTCTGTTACAGGAGTGCCTTTCAGTGCAATGGTCATAAGCAGAGGGACATCTACAAGTTCTTGTGTTGGGGGGGGTTGCCACCTCGGTCTGGCCAGTGTTTCTCTATTCAGGCCAGCAAAAAAAGATGGCAACTCTAAGTGTAGGTGAGGGCCAGCGCTCGTCACTCTGCAGTTGTGGAACCACAACAACGTGTTGTAGGGCAGGACCTTCAAGGACCCCATTCTGCAGGTAACCATCACAATGGACACATCCCTAGTTTGATGGGATTGGGGGGCTTCTACACAATATAAAAGTCCTACAACTTTGGTCAGTCCAGCAGCAGGGGTATCACATCTTCTACCTGGAACTACTTGCCATTGAGCTAGTCCTAAAGGGATTCTTTCAGAACATTCGGGGCAATGTAGTCCTCATAAAGTCAGACAAGGCATATCTGATTGCAACACCAGCACAGAAGATTTGGCATTGGGCGATTCATCATCAAATACGTCTCTTAGCATAGCACCTACACAGATTGGACCATAAATATCCTGCCCTGCTCAACGGGGTGCATCAACAAGTCCACAAATGGGAACGCCACCCACAAGTCCTACATTCACACATCCAAAGTCGGGGGTTTCTGCAAATAGACTTTGTCGCCACTCATAAACTTTAAATGCCAAAACGTTTCCTCCAGGTTCTCACAGTCCATGGATAATACTCTTTGATTAACTGGTCAGGGATTTTTGTCTGCGCTTTTCCTCCTCTCCCACTTCATACTTGGAGAGCAAGCTGCAACAAACATCACTTTTCCAACTGCCTCCCACATGGGCCAGACAGTCATGGTTATCATCCCTCCTACAAATTTCTGCCAGTTCTCACAAGAGGCTACCCTATAGGATGAACCTTGTTACAAAGGAATACAGCAGGATAGGACACCCAGGTCTCAGGCAACTGAATCTTGCAATTTGGCACCTGGGGGTCTTTTAGAATTTGGTTACTTTCACTTCCCACAGAAGTGTATGTATGTTTGTAAGGAAGCCTGCAGAACCACCATTCGAATGTGTTATGCAGTGAAGTGCAAATGGGTTGTCCAGTACTGCATTTCTATAAAAAAAAAAAAGCTGAACCCCCTTACACCAGCAGTTCAAGTTATTGTGTTATTTACTCCACCTAAAAAAAATCAGGATTAGCATACACTTCCATATGCCCACACCTGTCTGCTATTGCCACGTACATGCAAAATAGAAAAGATACATCTCAATTCAGAATTCCAGTTATTATGGCCTTAATGGAGGTCCTTAAAAAGGCTATTCCACCAAGGGTCCCATCTTTTCCTCTTTGGAACCTTAATATAGTACTCCTGAAACATGTTGGTCCCCTGTTTGAGCCATTACATTCCTGCCCCATGCAATTTCTCTCCTGGGAAGTTGCATATCTCATAGCTATTACCTCACTAAGACTTATAAGTGCCTTGCAGCACCTCACTTAGCAAGAACCTTTTATACAGGTTCACGCAGATAGGGTTGTACTTCAGACTGACTCTAAATTCATTCCGGAAGTGATCTCTCCCTTTCACCTTAACCAAACAATTGAGCTACAAGTTTTTTTCCCTCACCCAGACTTGGTAGCATGCCCTTCATGCATTGGATGTCAAAAGGGCTCTATTGTACTACATTGATAGAAATACATATCTGAAAGAAACACGTTTGTTACAGATTCCTTACCTTAGAATTACCCCCAGGCGTCAGACTGGATCCGGAAAGGTTTTTCATCAGCAGTACCTCTGCGTTTCGGAAGGTGGCGTCGGTCATTCGGTTCCGCGTCCATCGTTGGCGTTGTGGTTGCCGGAACGACGTTACGGTAGCTACTTAGACGCGGCCTCGCGCGCTGACGTCAGTTCCTTCTTTTTCCGCACCAGCCAGCGCAGATCCGGAGAGAGCGGTACCTCCAGTAATTTTTTGACTCAACTTTTTGAGCGACTGTTGTCGACATCTTGTTTGAGTCTACGACTCCTGGTGCACGAGGAATGCCCGGATTCAAGGCATGCGGTTCCTGTACCCGACTGATGTCGGTTACGTATCCTTCTCCGCTGTCGGCTCTGGCCTCGGTGCTGCAGGCCCCCTGTGGATCCAGGCCTGGATCTGGATCGGCGCCGGTTGACCTTATTACACCTCCACCGGAGCCGCTTTCTCCGACACCGCTTTCTCCGGCACCGCAACCGACGTTGGTCATGTCCCCTGCTGGCGTCGACCCCGGCCTCCATCCCGATGTGGACCCGGCGTCGACCGACGTGCCCCTGTTCACTCCTGGGGTCCCTTTTCAGCCAGATTGGCAACCCGAGGAGGAGGACTGGGAGGGTTCGGGTGACCCTTTAACTGATCAGCTAAGATCTGAACAGGACTGGAGAGAGGAACTGGGGGATGCCAGTGGTCTCAACATCTCCCCTGACCGTGGCATGTTCTCTCCTCCTACCGTGGCTACGGAGGAGGGAGCATCATACGCAGTGGTGTTGCGTAGGGCAGCCGAGGCTCTCAACCTCGAGCTTCCGACGGTGGCGGTCAGGGCTAACCTCCTGACAGAGATGTTTCAGTTGGCTGCGAGTTCTTTGGGGCCCATGCTGCCGTTTAATGAGGCCCTTACCGATGTCCTTTTGGGCACGTGGTCCCGGCCCAACACGGGGGCTCCTGTGGATAGGATGATTGCCCGACACCACCGCCCTGCTCCGGGCGACCCCACTTTCCTCTCCCAACACCCCACCCCACAGAGCTTGGTGGTCCAAGCCTCCACTTCCAAGAGCGCATTCCCTACTGCTCCACCGGAAAGGGAATCCAAGAAGCTGGATCATCTTGGGAAGAAGATTTTCTCTTCCTCCAGCTTGGGACTGCGGTCGGTAAACACCGCATGTCTATTGGGCCGTTATTCCCACTCTGTGTGGGATATAGTTGCGCAGGTGCTGCCTCAGTGTCCGGAGGAGGCCCGGACAGTGCTCTCCCAGGCTGTCGCCGCCGGGAAAGATGCAGCGAAGTTTACCATCCGTTGTGGGCTGGATACCGCCGACTCTCTAGGCAGGACAATTTCAACGTCTATAGCCCTTCGTCGCTACGCCTGGATTAGATCAACTGTTTTTTTCTGGGATGACCAGAACACCCTCATAGACATGCCCTTTGATGGCCGTCGCATTTTTGGCGACAAAGCGGACAACGCTCTAGAGTGCTTCAAGGACTCACAGGCTACGGCCAAGTCCTTGGGCCTCTCCAGCCGTCCAGCACAGTCTGCCTTTCGCCCCTTTCGTGGCTACGGAGGGGGTGCCCCACTACGTCACACCCAGAGCCACAGGCCGCAGCAAGTTTCCCAACCTTCGCACAGCCGGGGACGTGGGAACCACCGACGTGGTTCAGGGGGCCAGTGGGCTGGCCGGTCCACCATTTTCAGTTCACCGTACTCCCCTTTGGCCTTATCAGAGCTCCTTGGGCTTTCACGAAAGTGATGGCAGTGGTCGCAGCTCATCTGCGCAGATCAGGGGTTCCAGTCTTCCCCTATCTCGACGTCTCGCTGTTGAAGGCGGGCTCGCCCCAGGCTGTCCTCTCCCACCTCCAGACTACGGCCGACCTCCTGCATTCGAAGGGGTTCTCCATCAAAGTGCCAAAGTTGTCCCTGATTCCCTCTCAGAAGCTCCTCTTCATCGGAGCGGTTCTGGACACAACACGGTTTCGGGTTTATCCTCCCGAACAGCGAGTCTGGGACTTATTTATTTATTTCGAAAGTTTTATATAGCGCGAACATGACCACGAAGAGTGCTTTACAGATTATGCATCACGAGGTAATAAGCATACAAAACGGAATACCCAAAACGACAAATTCAAAGTCAAAATTGTCCAGCCTTCTCGTGAAGTCACAGCAAAACACATTATAAACAACAGGGGAAGCAAAAGGATCACAGTCTAGAATTGTCCGACCGACCGACTCATGAACAAGGTGACTGGGCAAAAGTCAACGGGTATGGACCCAGAATCAGAGGAAGGTGCCAGGTTAAGGCAGAAATGTATTCATCAGTAGCCCTTTGACTTCTTTTTTTAAGAAGACAGTAGACGGATTCACCCTGACTTCAGGGGGAAGGGAGTTCCAGATCCTCTGAGCCATCCCTGAGAAGGCTCGGTTATAGGTCTTTTTATTTTTTATTTTTGAGGTTTAAGCAAAAGAGAACTGGCGCATCCGGAGGCTCTAGAACCACAGGTGAGTTCCAGTTTCTGCGCAAGGTACAACGGCGTCTTAAAATGGATGGCTTTGTGAGCCATGCATGCAATTTTTAGCTGTATCCGAGCTTCATATGGCAGCCAATTCAGTTCAATCAAGTCCGGGGAGATGTGGTGGCATTTTTTGTGCCAGTTAAGAGTTGGGATATTCGGGCTATGATTCTGATCTTTCAGCCTCTATCCCGGGTTTCGGTCGGATGAGCCTGAAGCTGCTGGGCCTCATGGCTTCCTGCATCCTGCTAGTCAATAACGCCAGGTGGCATATGTGGGCTCTTCAGTGGGACCTGAAGTTCCAGTGGGTGCAGCATCAGGGGTATCAGTCAGTGTGCGGTCAGATCAAGGAGGGCAATGCTCCTCAGTTGCCGTGGTGGCTCACAAACCAGGATTGGGTCACCGGCCGATCCCTCTCCCTTCAACAACCAGAGCACACAGTGGTAACAGACTCATCCCTTCTGGGTTGGGGAGGCCTCTGGTCTCCGGTAGAGTCCGAGCTCTACATCAACCTTCTGAAGCTTTGGGCGATTCGTCTTGCAGTCAAAGCATTCCTTCCCTCTGTCCGGGGAAGAGTAGTGCAGGTGTTCACGGACAACACCACCGCCATGTGGTACTGCAACAAACAAGGCGGGGTGGGGTCGTGGACCCTATGTCAGGAGGCCCTCCTCCTCTGGACATGGCTGGAACATCAGGGTACATCCCTGGTGGTTCAACACCTGGCAGGTTCCCTGAACTCCAGGGCAGACAAACTCAGCTGCTGGTGCAGGATGGATCACGAATGGAGTCTTCACTCAGAGGTGGTGCAAGGTCTGTTTCGACAGTGGGGAGAGCCTTGGTTAGATTTATTCGCCACCTAAGAGAACACGCAATGTCCGCAATTCTGCGCGTTGGAATTTCCAAGGCGGCACTTGCTAGGCGACGCTTTTCATCGCAAGTGGAGTTGCGGTCTCTTGTACGCCTTTCCGCCTGTACCACTTATGCCCAGAGTACTAAAGAAGATCAGGCGCAACCGGATCCAAGTCATCCTTGTGGCCCTGGATGGAGCACGTAGAGTCTGGTATCCCGAGCTGCTCAACATGCCCATTGATCCTCTGACCCGTCTGCCTCTTCGGGAGGATCTTCTGTCACAGAAACAGAGGACGGTCCTCCACCTGAACCTGTCCATCCTCCACCTCTTTGCGTGGAGATTGAGCGGCGGCAGTTGACGTCTTTTGACCTGCCTCCTGAAGTTTGCGATGTATTCTTGGCAGCCAGGCGTCCCTCCACTAAGACGGTATACTCCTGCCGTTGGAACAAGTTTGTGGCATGGTGCACAGCAAAGGCTGTGGATCCTCTATCTGCCCCTTTTTCTGAGGTACTCTTCTTTCTTTAGCCCAGCAGAGCTCTGCTCTGGGCACTATCAAGGGCTATCTTTCGCACATCTCTGCTTTCCTACGGCTTCCAGATCAGCCTTCTCTTTTTAAGTCCCCGGTGGTTAATCGTTTCTTGAAAGGCCTAACTCATCTCTTACCTTCTATTCCCTTTGTTATGCCTCAGTGGGACTTGAATCTAGTCATAACCTATCTAATGTGCGCTCCCTTTGAGCCGCTTCACAACTGTCCTTTGAGGCTTCTGACACTTAAAACTGCATTCCGGGTAGCCATCACATCTGCCAGAAGAGTGAGTGAGCTCCAGGTTCTTTCCTCCAAGCCTCCTTTCCTGTCTGTCCATCCGGATAAGGTGGTTCTCAGGACTCGTCCTAAGGTTGTCACTGCCTTTCACATCGGGCAGACCATCCCTTTGCCCACCTTCTTTACGCCTCCAGATCCTTCGAAAGGAGAGGCTCCACCGTCTGGACTCAAAACATGTGTGTTCGAGGCATATGAGCTGCAGATTGTACACTTAGCATAGATCGCCATCTGGTGTTGGGCCCGGATGTTTGCAGTTTGTTTTTCTTGTTGGACAGTCTTTGGAAGTCACGAGTTTGGTGACTCCTCCTTCGGTCCGTACTGCGCATGGGCTTCGGCTCCATCCTCAGATTGTTTTTTTCCGCCATCGGGCTCGGATGTGATACTTCGTGCTCCGGCTTCGAACTTCTACGGTTCCAGCCTCGACGGAAAATCCTCGTTTCTTCGAGTTTCTTCATCATCATCTTCATTTCTCGAAGCGGCACTTTCTCCATCCCGTACATCGGCACCGGCCTTCGGGCCCTCCTCGACTCCGGTCCCGGCCGATGGAAAGGACTCCGTTCAAAAAGTGCCCAAAATGTGGGTCTAAATTTCCCCACACCGACCTCCATCAGGTGTGTAATCTTCGCCTCTCTCCAGAACACGAGGCCAGAGACTGCCCCGCCTGTAAGTCTTTTCGATCGAAGAAAACCATCCGGGATCGAAAAGCTCGACGCACCATGGCGCACTCATCGTCTGCAGCTCCACCGGACATCTTCGGAGACGGCGCCGAAGCTTCGGGGCAAATACACACCCAGCAGGAGGAAGACGTCGTCAGCGCTTCCGAGGCCGACGACTCCGACGTGGAGGACATCACACCGGCGCAGCGGGTCGTGAGTACTGTGCCCCCTCCCACCCCCGCGCCCAAAACCAAAGAGACTCAGGTTACTCCCTCGCCTGCCGGCCTGGGCAAAACCAAGACCAAAGCTTCTATCACCCCACCTTCGGGCCCGGTGTCGAAGCCTCCAAAGTCTCACGGCAGCTCGGGATCGAGCCAGCCTACGCCCGGTGCCGAAAAACAGCATCCGGCACCGAAGAAAGTAATATCCAGCTCGACTCCGAAGCCACCGGTGCCGAAGCCTGGACTCTCGGTGCCGACCAAACACAAACACAAATCTGTCGGCACCGACGCTCCGGCGCCGAAAACTCCTTCGACGCCGAAAAAACCGGAGGCCCCAAAAAAGCATGGCGCACACAAACCATCGAAGCCCTCGGTTCCGAAATCACCGGTGCCGACGGACGATTCGGCACCATTGGCTCTGTTTACACCAGACCCTTTACAAAAGACTCTGTCCAAAGATCCAAAGACTGGGCTATTGACTTTAATTATCAAGAAAAGACGCCTTGATACTCCGGCTCCTCCTCCACCGCCCAAACGGAAGGACTCTGCTACTTCTCCCCTCAGAGTGCCCTCCCCACTACCGCCTCCCCTACCTCCTCCACCTCCTCCACCCCCTCCCCCTCCCAGGTCTCCGCCACCTTTACCTCATTACTCTCCGACCCCGTCCCCAGATCCGGATGACGGGGACCCGGACAATTACCCGGCGGACGCCCCAATGGATCTCACTCCACCGGGGACCCCAGACCCATGGGAGGATTACAATAACCCTGATGTACCCGATATACCTCAGGACGACCTATACCCATCCAGGCCGTCTCCTCCAGAGGACTCCGTAGGGTTCCATCATTTAGTGCAGAGAGCAGCACACTACCATGGGGTGGACATGCACACTGAACCAGTGGAAGACGACTTCTTACTGGATACATTTGACATACAGGACAAATCCACTTCTATTTTACCCATGCTTAAGGGTGTCACCAAGCATGCCGCAGAGGTGTTCAAAGACCCTGTCAGGGCCAGGGTACTAAACCCTAGAATAGAGAAAAAGTATAAGGCGGCACCCACAGACCCTGCATACATTAAGGGCCCTGCTCCCTTAGATTCCCTAGTTGTCTCTACAGCTAGAAAGCGGGCTAACTCCCAGTCCTCAGGAGAAGCCCCACCGCCAGACAAGGAATCCAAACTCCTAGACGCGTCTGGCAAGCGCACCGCCTCTCAAGCTGCAAACATGTGGCGCATTGCAAACACACAAGCGCTACTTGCGCGCTATGACAGAGCACACTACGACGAACTCATGAGCTAATACAGGAGGGTAAACGAATTACAAACACCTCCATTAAGTGTGCCCTCGATGCAGCCGACACTGCTTCTAGAGCCATAAATACCAGTGTCCTGCTTCGTCGCCATGCCTGGCTCAGGATCTCAGGGTTTAAGCCTGAAGTCCAGGCGTCCATACTCAATCACCCCTTTGACCAACAAACTCTCTTTGGGCCCAAGGTAGACGAAGCGTTGGAAAAGATGAAAAAGGACACAGACACAGCAAAGTCTATGGGGGCACTCCAAACACAAGCCTCTAAACGTTCCTTTCGACGCTCCTCCTTTCGTGGCACAGGCAGAGGCTTCTCCACCGATAGCACCTCTACCTCCTACAAATCCCCTCCTCAAAATACCTTTTCAAAGGGCAACCAAAGGGGTGGTTACAGAGGCAACAACAATAAGGGCAGGGGCAAAACTAACACCACCCGTTCTGCCACCCCGCCCACACAATGACTTCCCTCCGCTCCCCCCAGACCATTCCACTCCGGTCGGGGGCAGACTACAAAACTTTATCCACGCATGGGAGTCCATAACATCGGACAAATGGGTGACCCAAATCATTCGGTCAGGGTACTGTCTCGAGCTAACATCTACCCCACCCAATATCCCACCAAGGCACCGTCCAATGTCTCAAGAACATTCCACACTGCTCAAACAGGAGGTACTCTCCCTCCTCCAAAAACACGCTATAGAGCAGGTCCCCATCAATCAGCAAAATCTAGGGGTTTACTCCCTATATTTCTTAATACCAAAGAAAGACGGGACCCTCAGGCCCATTCTGGACCTCCGGCCTCTAAATGCCTACATACATTCAGACCATTTCCATATGGTCACCCTACAACAAGTCCTCCCGCTCCTCTGTCAGGGAGACTTTCTCACAACCTTGGATCTGAAAGACGCATACTTTCACATTCCAATACACCCCTCTCACAGGAAATACCTCAGGTTCGTGGTGGACGGGCAACATTACCAATTCACGGTTCTCCCCTTCGGGGTCACCACCGCACCACGGGTGTTTACCAAATGCTTAGCGGTAGTAGCAGCACACCTCAGACGTCAACACATTCACGTCTTCCCTTACTTAGACGACTGGCTGATAAAAGCCACGTCCTACCACCAATGTGTGCAACATACAAACAGCACCATCCAACTGCTCCACCAGCTAGGCTTCACGGTGAACTACCAAAAGTCCCACCTCATACCATCTCACACAAAGCAATATCTCGGGGCCACTATAGACACCTCCAAAGGTATTGCCTATCCAGACTCAGCCAGAATCACAAGCATTCAAGCCTTACGCAAAACATTCCTTCCCCAACACTCTCTTCCAGCAAGAGTGTTCATGAAGCTCATAGGAATGATGGCGTCTTGCATCTTTATAGTGCCCCATGCAAGACTCCACATGCGTCCACTTCAAGAGTGCCTAGCACAACAGTGGAACCAGGCCCAGGGTCAGCTGACGGATCTGGTGTTGGTGGACGGCCGCACACATCACTCTCTGCAGTGGTGGAACACCACAAACCTTTCCAAAAGGCGGCCGTTCCTGGACCCGGTTCCTCAGGTGATTCTAACAGCGGACGCATCGCTCTCCGGCTGGGGAGCGCACCTCCTACACCTCACAATGCAAGGTCTATGGACGCCACAGCAAAAATCGCTCCACATCAACCATCTGGAGCTCTTGGCGATCTTTCTAGCCCTAAAATCTTTCCAAAAACAGATTTCGGGCAAAGCAGTCCTCATTCGCACAGACAACATGACTGCAATGTATTATATCCAAAAACAGGGGGGGGGACACTCTCCCCAGCTCTCCCGCTTAGCCCAGAGCATATGGAGATGGGCAATTCCCCAAAACATCTTTCTCCTGGCACAACACGTTCCAGGCGTACAAAACACCATGGCAGATCTGCTCAGCAGACAAACGCAACAACTACACGAATGGGAACTGCATCCACAAGTTCTTCAGCCATTCTTCCAACAGTGGGGGCATCCTCAGATAGACCTCTTCGCCACCCACGAAAACAAAAAATGCCCAAGCTTCGCCGCCAGATACCCACACCCATTGTCCAAGGGCAATGCGATATGGATGAACTGGTCAGGCAGATTTGCATACGCCTTTCCACCTCTCCCACTAATTCCATTAGTGGTCAGGAAGCTACAACAGCACTCCCTCACACTCATTCTGGTAGCTCCGACGTGGGCCAGGCAGCCGTGGTACACCACGCTACTACAACTGTCAGTGGTACCACATCAAAAACTGCACCTATCCCCATGCCTCCTAACCCAGAACCATGGAGAAATCAGGCACCCGGACCCAGCTCAGCTCAACCTGGCGATCTGGCTCCTGAAATCTTAGAATTCGGATACCTTAACCTTCCCCCTGATTGCATGAACATCATCATGGAAGCCAGACGTCCTACCACTAGAGCATGCTATGCCGCAAAGTGGAAAAGATTTCTTATTTACTGCCGTAACAATACAATCAACCCTTTAGATGCATCCATACAGCACATCATATGCTATCTGCTCCATCTTCACAGGTGTAACCTGGCATATTCATCCATACGCCTACACCTAGCAGCGATCGCTGCTTCTCTACAAAACAGACAGCATTTATCACTCTTCAGAGTGCCCGCTATTAAAGCCTTCATGGAAGGCCTTAAACGAGTAATTCCTCCCAGGGCACCACCTTCCCCTGTATGGAATCTAAATTTAGTTCTTACACGACTAATGGGTCCGCCCTTCGAACCAATGCATAAATGTGAGCTACAGTTTCTCACCTGGAAAACAGCTTTTCTCGTAGCTATCACTTCCCTTAGAAGGGTTGGTGAAATACAAGCATTCACTATACAGGAACCCTTCATACAAATACATCACAGCAAGGTCATACTTCGCACAAATCCGAAGTTCCTGCCCAAGGTCATTTCCCCCTTCCATCTCAATCAATCGGTGGAATTACCTGTCTTCTTCTCGCAACCTCAATCTGTTGCAGAAAGGGCCTTACACACACTCGATGTAAAAAGGGCCTTGCTATACTACATACAAAGAACGCAACCCTTCAGGAAGACTAAACAATTGTTCGTCTCCTTCTCTCCACCACATAAAGGCAACCCCATTTCTAAATCAGGGATAGCTAGGTGGATTGTAAAATGCATACAGATTTGCTATCAAAAGGCAAAAAGAACATTATCTGTTCCGCCTAAAGCCCATTCTACAAGAAAGTTAGGGGCTTCTATGGCCTTTCTAGGGAATATACCCTTAGATGACATCTGCAAAGCAGCCACATGGTCTACACCGCACACCTTCACAAAACATTACTGTGTAGATTTGCATTCCAAGCAGCAAGCTAGAGTGGGCCAGGCTGTACTAAAGACACTATTTCAAACCACTGCAACGGATACCGGTGGTCGCCGCTAAGGTTGGGTACTGCTATATAATCTATGCTAAGTGTACAATCTGCAGCTCATATGCCTCGAACAGAATATGCTACTTACCAGTATGCATTTGTTCTTGGCATGTAGAGCTGCAGAGTTGTACACGCCCACCCGCCTCCCCGGCTACCTGTATCCGTTCCAGTACAGCTTATTTAGATACAACACACATGGGTTTCTCACTGTGATTACCAAGCTCCATCATTTCCCTGTTGGCGAAAAACAATCTGAGGATGGAGCCGAAGCCCATGCGCAGTACGGACCGAAGGAGGAGTCACCAAACTCGTGACTTCCAAAGACTGTCCAACAAGAAAAACAAACTGCAAACATCCGGGCCCAACACCAGATGGCGATCTATGCTAAGTGTACAACTCTGCAGCTCTACATGCCAAGAACAGATGCATACTGGTAAGTAGCATATTCCTTTCTTTCTGTCTGGATCGCACAAAACAGTTCCGGGTGGACGACCAGCTCTTCGTTGGCTACGTGGGCGCCAAGAAAGGTCGGGCCATAATCAAGCAAACCATTTCTCGATGGGTTGTTTTGTGTATTAAAGTATGCTATTCTCTGGCTAAAAAGGAGCCTCCAGTGGGGCTACGCGCCCATTCCACCTGGGCGAAGGCAGCCAGTACTGCCTTGGGAAGAGGAGTTCCTCTACATGACATCTGTCAGGCAGCTACGTGGACGTAACTGCACACGTTTACGAAACACTAATGTCTGGACAGCCAAGTCCGGAGAGACGGCTTCTTTGGCCGTTTTGTTCTCCAGGACTTTCTGGTGTGATCTTGGTTCGCAGACCCACCACCGGGGTTGGTATTGCTGGGGTATCTATTCTAAGGTAAGGAATCTATAACTAACGTATTTCTTTCAGATGAACGAGTTACTTACCTTCGGTAACGATATATCTGCAAGAAACATTAGTTAGTTATAGAATCCTTAACGCCCCACCCATCCTCCCCGTTCTGCGAACTGATTTCTAGGATTATGGATATCGTTTCAGGGCCCTAGTTTTGTGCACCAGCGGTCAGTGTCTTGCATGGCTCTGCGTTTCTGGCACGGAAAGTCGTGTACAGACTGACTTCAGCGCGCGATGGCAGCGTCTAAGTAGCTACCGTGACGTCATCCTGGTGACCACGACGCCAACGACGGACGCGAAGCCGACAGGCGCCACCTTCCAACGCGCAGAGGTACTGTTGACGAAAAATCTCTCCGGATCCAGTCTGATGCCTGGGGGGAATTCTAAGGTAAGGAATCTATAACTGACTAATGTTTCTTATAGATATATCGTTACCGAAGGTAAGTAACTTGTTCTTTTCTACAAAAGCCTTCAACTATCTGGCACCTTTGCAAAAGCACAAAAAAGTAAACCTAATATCAATAATCTGGCATATCTTGATGAGTAGTTAAGTGTAGTCAAACTTGCTAGCATAACGCTAAAAGGGTTCTCCCTGCTCCCCTGGACAACTTTCTGCTAGGAAGAAAGGCGTAACTATGGCTTTCTTAGCAAATACTACCATAACTGACATTTGTAAAGCAGGTACATGGTCAACCCCACACATGTTTAATAAACACTAATGTGTGAATATTCTTGCCCATCAACAGGCTATAGTTGGCCAAACAGTATTAAGAATTTTTGGGAGGATTGCTTTACATTCAATGCAGAGCATGTGTACCTACAGCCAATTATGCTGCAAACGGAATATGTTACTTAACTTGTCTTTAACACTAACACTTGTTACCATTATATAGGCATGGTCACCAGTTTTCACCCCTACACTCCATAGTTGCTCACCCGCTGTGTAAGAAGCAATCTAACAATGCAGTTGAAGCCCATGCACATTGCCAACAAAGGTAGAAGTCACAGGGTACCTTGTGACTGAAAAAGACTTCTTCGAACAATAATAACTTGCAACGCCTGAGCCCAACACTAGATGGATGCAGAGAATGTGAATCTAAAGCACTATTAGTTACAAACAGATGCTTACAGGCTAAGTAGCATATTCCTTCCTCTTTTTTTTATATATTTTTGGAAAAAAAATGTCTTTTCTTAGGTCTCAAGATGAATTTGTTGTGTCGGATGATAATGCAGAGAGCGACGATGATCTGCAGTCAAATGACAGTGATGGAGAAATTGGTGCACGGAAACCTCGGCGGCACTATGCCAGACCAATGAGAAAAAGCCGCCGCCTACGACAGAAGATAGCAAAACGGAAATATTCAGATGATGATGATGAGGAGGTTACAGATGATGATGATTCACCTGATGAATCTGGTAAGGACAGCCTGTCTTAAAATGTCTGGGGATGTAATGACACTGAATGCTGCCACCTCATATCAAGAGCTGCTGCAAACTTATTATTAGATTTATGGTTGTGCATGGGACTACAGTCACCTCGGGACACAAAATCTTTGTAAAATCTGTATTCGTTTGTCCAGGTTTCATGGCCATTTAATTCTTGAGTATGCATGTTATATGTGATGATAGGAGGGCCAGTGCAGAGTCCTTAATTGCAACAGTCTCGGCTCTCCAGTTTTCAGAACATTTTTCCAGAGTAGCCATGTATAAATAGATATCCTACACACTAGTTTGTTACACCTTGAACTAGGCATGTAAAAGTATGGGGAGAGTATGTTTGGCAGCATAATGTGATTTCACATGCATGCATAACTGCACTCTAGTGGTTGGGTCTGGAGTGTTATAGTATAAAAGAATTGTTCTATGTTTAATGGGTGTCAACTTAGACGGAGTCTGGATATTACAGTGGCCTTAAGCCCACAATGCCCCACTATGTGACCACCATTTAGGTTCTTTTTTCTGCCGTTGTGTTCGGAGATGCACCAAGGGAACTCCCAGTGAAAACTCCCAAACACAGTCAACGGACTACGGGAAACTGCCAGAAACTTCAAGAACCTGCAGAATCTTGAAGCAGGAATGAGGGTTTTTGGGGTTTTTCCAAGACTTTCTTCAACTTGGTTGAAGAATGGCACTGGTAGTAGTTGGGGTCTGTGAAAGAGCTTGAGAAGCAGAGGAAGAGCGTGCCGTCATTGGAGGAGATGGGCTTCTCCGAAGATAATGATGTCAATGCCGATGAAGCTCACAGTGAAAACCAAGATGACCCTGACCTCTAAGTTATCCAGCAAGAGATTGAATGGTCTCATCACAGAAGGGACCCCAGGTAAACAGTGCCCAACTCCAAGAAACCACTGGCGCAGTCAAAACAGACAAGGCTTCCAAATTTCTTGTAAAATTGTTGAAGCCTGCGAGCGAGAACTCAAGAGCATCAGAAACATAAGACCCGCATCGAGCCAGCAAAAGATTGCAGTTGAAGGAGCTGAAGAAACTTCCCTGTTCCTACCTGGTCAAAAGAAAAAGCCACCATTAAAGGAGTTTCCAAAAGGTGTTCGTTCAGCTTCCGAGTTCGATCGAGCTATAGGAGGGAAGGAGGGGACTGACCTCCACAAAGGACAAGTCCCATGGGGACAAGAAAGCCTTCGAGGTTGGTAAAAAATAGGGCACAAGAGGTAGAGCTAGAGCTGCTAGAGAAAAAAAAGAATCTATACAGCAACAAAAGATCCCATAAAAAACAGAGGTAAAGAGACTTAACTCTATGGGAGGTAGAAATAGGCCCAAAACTTTGGGAGGGGGAGTTCATATTTGGACAGCATGAGTAAAAGAAAGTAGAACTTTGAGCCATGGGGAGGAAGAGACACTATGGGAGAGCAATGTTACAGACTCTTAACAAGAGGATATGGACAACCTATCCCTCAAGGCTATCTCCTTGAGATGGCATCTCCACATAGCGTGTGGTAGTTAAGAGTGCTGCAGACGCTTTTGGGGTGCAGATTGAGGTGCAAAAAGTAGACAAATGTTTTCTTTTGAAACTCTGTACGTAAGAAAAAACTGATTCTTCCTATGTTATATAGTTTCATACAGCAGGGCATGGAGGTTCTTCAAAAACAAGAATTTGCCACAGCAGTTACCCACCGGATAGAAAAGAAATACAGGGTGCCCACTCAGGATCCTAGGTACATAAAGTCACATGTAGAGGCAGACTCTCCGATAGTGTCTACTGTAAGAGTCATGTCCCCATCATCCTTGGGCACTCCACCCGGACAAGGATAATAAAAGGTTAGAGGCTGTGGGCAGAAAGAAGAAATGGCAGCGGCCATACAGTGGGGTATCGCCAACTCTAACTACCTCCTAAAAAGATATAGGCAGGGTCAGCCGGAACGGCTCACGGGTTAGGTAGCGGGCACGGGGGGGGGGGGCCATCGCGGACTTTGTAAGAAAAAAAAAACTCCAGGTCGAAACAGGAAGCAGGCAGCCAGGCTGTCACCCCTAAGCCAATTAAAATGCTCCAATGGAGCTTTGTGATTGGTCTGAGCGCCGTGATACGGCGCTCCGCCAAGGGCTGTAGGGGTGGGCATGTTCTCCATGCAGGCTGTAATGCAGCCTGCATAGAGACCAGGGGAGTGCGCATGACTGTTTTTTGGTGCCCGAGAGGGCTGACCAAACAACCATCCCACTCATCCCCTGCAGCTTCGCCACGCCCCATCACGCACTGCCACAGCAGTAGGAAAAAATAAAATGATAATAACATTCCGTTAATATCATTTTATTTTTTCCTTTCATTGCTGCCCTGGTGTGAGAAAGTTCCCTCTTTCTGCATAGTTGCCCCCACTTTTTGCCGAATTGTTGATGTGCTTTGACTGAGTGTGCCCTGGGCTCCTGCTAATCAGGTACCCAGGGCCCATTTTCTTTTCCTAATACTACATTGAAGCCTAAACCCAATTGGCATCTCTGGCCACAGGCCAGCCCCTGGTAAGTGGTTTGACAGGTACCCAGTGCACTGTGACCAGAGAAGGCCTCTAAGGGCTGAAGCACGTATTGTGCCACCCTTAGAGGTACTGTACCATTACACTCACACACTGCCTTTGCAAGCTGCGTGTTTTGGTGCAGAACAAAGTGAAGAGTCCACATGGCACACATCTCTGGGTAATGTGTATAAAGATGGGTATGCAGTTCCTAAGGGTGAGGAGACATATAAGGTCAGCGAGTACTAGGTTCGATATAGGTTCAATAAGTGAATCCTATTATTCAAAGTGAGAGGGGGAGACCCCTCTTCGGAACTGGAGCCCTCACACACCCAGCAAGCTAGGTGTCATGCTTCATCATCTGGGCTTGCTCCTCGTCGGGCCGGTGCTGCAATGCCTGACGGGCTCCCATAAATGGGGCTCTTTGTCGGAGATCTTTTGTCCCTGCCGTTTGGTGCAGTGGGGGTGAGGGGCCCAGTAGTGTAGATGTAGTGTAAGTGAGTTAAAACAGGTCAATTATTCCTTGAATTGTATTTATTCTGGTAGGTAAATTGCCTCATTAAAAGTCAATAGAGTGGCGTAAAGCTAGGGGTTAAGTGCCTAGATGCCTACGTCCTACTCTCATTTGGTCGACATGTTTCTTGCCTCTGTTGTCAGTAAGATCATGGGCAATTCATCGGGACCAGGGTATCAAATGCTATCTACACAAAATGAGAGGGGAAAACCTACCTCCCACATCGTAATACAGTGGGCAATGTCCCACTGATGTCACGGAACCTAGATCAGAAAAAGGACAGATATTATAATAGCTGTACGTTTACTCGACATTCATAATGTGCCTTATACGCCTTATTGACAAAAGCACACAACATAGTAGAAGTTGTGCATATACAAGTGATGTCTCACGCAGTTATAGTGTCTAGGTGCTGTATATAGTGGAAGGACCAAGCACTAAGTGTTTTAAAACCAATTACAACATAAAAACATTAGCAAAGCAGCAGTGGAGCCTATTGTTGTGGAAATGCTCTCCTAAGGGCCTAAATAGTATGGCCTCATCAATTTCCGGCAGAATAAAAGGAACACCAACAGTTAGTGTCCTGTTGAAAGAAAATAAAAATATAAAGAAAGATAAATGGGGATCGGTAAGTGAATGAATCGGTATCCATCCGTAGGTGCTCACAAGGGAACAGTGTTATAACATGGAGGAGGAGAGGAGATAACGAGGTGGATCGCCAATACCCCCTCAGTTTGTCCCGCACATAGGCAAGCTCACAAGGGACACAAAACCAACAAGGCGCTCGGTGAGTAGTCAAACCTCGGGTGCAGCCTAAAGTGCCAGCGCACCAACGGTCATGGAGAGCACCTAGAAATCTCAGCCCCCCGAGGCCAATGTAAAATAGCACCAAACACTGTGGGCTGGCGGACGAGTCCCGTTGCCACTTACCGGAAATCCAGAGATTGTGTGCAGGCTCACCTACCCTCGCCGCCGGAATCGGGGGGAATGGGCTGTCAAAACTAGTCCCAAGTTATACCACGCCGGGTCCAATGGGGATGGGGTGGGCGGGGCTATGCGCCACATGTTATACATGGCAGTAATTCAAAGAAGGACAACCTCTGTGAATAACGGCGGCTATCTTGGCCGATTCTTGGTTATGGTGCGGAATGGATTGATAGTAGCCATCTAAAACTGTTGATCGAGTCAAGTGTAAACATTCTCAATTTGATTGGCCTAGTCTATGTTCTAGTGCGAAATGGATGGAAAGTGGCCATCTAAGACTGTTGGTCAAGTGTAAACCCATATATTCCCAATGTAATTAGTAATACAGTCCTGTGAAAATATGGCGTTCATATTTGTCACTGAGTGTCCTTGTCTGATGTCATGTAGTCAGTGTGCACGGAGGTAAGTATCACGTGTGATTCGTGATGGTAATACAAAGAAGGACCACTGAGTCCAAAAACGGGCGGCCATCTTAGCTCAGTCTCTGGCATTGTGAATACTATAGGTAAATGGTCGCCATCTTGGACTAAAGTTGAGTTAACTAACACACTATCCAAAACCACTCGGGTGAGATGGTGATCAGAAATGCCCACTCGAGTACAAAAAGGTATGTGTGCGAGATAACAGCGGGAATCGTGGACCATTCTCGGGTCAGTAGAAAGTCACTTCCCCTGTAATAAGTATCGCTCACTCATGCAGACAATCCTTTTCTGCAATGGAAATCACGAGTTGGCTAAACTGGCCCAGGGAATGTCATCATTGAGTCCCCTGCTGTCAGTGGATAGTCTGTGGACCCATCTCTGTTCAATCTTAAATAGATCTTTTTGCGTGATCTGTGGGTCAAAGACCCAGGCTGAACCCAACAGGAGACCTATCACAGACCCCTGTATAATGACCACAGCCCCCATATCTTCTCCCATTTACGGGGTCATCCGCGAATTCTCGAAGGGTACGTCTCCATTCGTCCTAGCCGCCTGTAAGATGGTATCCCGATCCCTAAAGTTAAGAACACGTACAATGGTTGTCCGAGGAGGAGCCCCCAGGCTTTGGCTTTGGGATCGGGGCCCTGTGTGCCCTCTCCACTGTAAAGAGGTTGGACAGTCTCTTAGGCTTAAGGTGGTTCAGAATAAGGTCTTAAATTAAGAGATCCATACTGGGGCCTTCCGCCCCTTCAGGTACCCCGCCACCCTGATATTGTTGCAGTAAGCTCTCCCTTCCTGATTGTCCAGCCGCTGGGCCATCAGTGTATTTTGATGTGTAAGTTTCTGCACGCGCTCCTCCAGCTTGCACGTCGCGGACTGAAGTTCCCCCACATTCTCCTCGGTCGCCGTGACCCTTTCCGTGGTTTTAGTCATATTTGCCCTCATCAAGTTCATTTCAATAGTGACTTTGTCTATTTTGGTCTCCAAAGTCGTACCCAGAGCTTGGATTGCTGACATGATAGCACCCAGGGACGGCTCCTCTCTGGCCGATTTCTCCCCAGTTGCCCCGTCCTCAGACACCAGTTGGCGCGGCACAGCATATTTGTCAAGCTTGTTCGTTTGCACGGCCGCTGAGGCCCCCTTCGATTTCGTCAAGGCCAAAGTCTCGTGGTGGTGGGGGGCCTCCTCACCTCTCCACAAGCCAGTTGCGGATCGCCCCCGGTACTGCTCGGTGGTGGTCGAGGGCCATGAACGAACACCTCATGCACAGGCTCCCCACTCCAAATAGGCCGACCATGTGCCGTACTGGGCCGCCCGACAGCAGCAGTAGCCCAGCCACTCCACCCAGCCACTGGCTACGCCGCCTCACCGCCGTGCAAGGAGTCCTGCAGGAGCCTTCACGCAACCAAGGAAGATCCCCACAGGCCGCCCCCGCTGCTCCTTCTCACCCCCGAGTGCAGGACAACGTGATGCTGCGGGCGCCGCTGGGCACACGACGAGGACGGTGCTCCCCCAGAGTTCAAACATCAGCGGTCCCAGTCCAGTGTGGCCCCTGAAGACTCCCCCCTTGCGTACAGACAAAAATAGGCCCCTCACAGGAGACCCACCAAGCGCCAGCTCCCCGCTCCGGAGTCCAGCGCCCTCAGTAGACGTGGCCGGGGAGGCCCGGAAAGGCAATCACAACGTCCATCCAGCGCAGCGGGCGAGCCTCAACCTACAGATCCTCACCTCATGTGCACCACCTCATCACCGAGACCACCGGTGGGCTCGCCCAGAACGATAACCAGACCTGGGGAGCTCGACGCCGGCAGCCACAAGTCAGTACAGCCCCCAGGGAGCCTCCCGCAACACACAATATCCCAGTAAAGTTCAGGCCCCAGGCAGCGAGTCTCACATGGCCGGATCCTAGGCCAGACGCTCAGGTAGCCGGCAGCGCTCCAAACGCGACTCCGCCCACACGCCGTCTGGAGCTCCACGCTGGCCGCCGAACAGGCCCGTCTCCACAACACACGGGTCGCGACGTCCTTCAGGCCTGGAGACCCCTCAGCTGCCTCCACACGCCACCGGGCACACAGCACACGCCAATTCCGCTGTCCGGCCCAGTATAAAAGGACGGATATCGCGGACTGAAACGGGGGCCTGGCCGTAGCGAGAAGGTTACACCGCCATCTTCGCCGGCACCAGACCACACCCCGTCTAAATCCATTCTTAGACATTGTAAGTGCAGTGCTGCCATTAAGAGTATATGGTGCTGGGAGTTTGTCATAACGAACTCAACAGCACCATAATGGCTACACTGAAAACTGAGAAGTTTGATATCACACTTCTTAGCACATTAAACCCACACTGATGCCAGTGTGGGACTTAATTAAAAAAATTCACACAGAGGGCATCTTAGAGATGCCCCCTGAAAACTAACCCACCACTAGTGTCCAGGCTGAGTGGCTGCTTTCAGCTGCCACCACCAGACAAGTTTCTGGACACCTGGGTCGAGAGCCTACTGCTCTCTGGGGCCTGAAACAATGCACATTCTGGGATGAGGTGCCAGGCCTCCTCCCCCAGGATGGGCAGGGTTCACGAAGGGGAAGCTTCAAAGGCTTGCTGCCTTTGTGAGCTTCCCCAGGCCACTTGCTGCTTTCAGCAACTGGTTCCCACTGGTTCTGACACCCACTTTTGGCAGGAGAACTGGCGGGACAAATAAGTGAGGTGTGCCCACCTCTGCCAACTCCACCCCTCAGGTAGGGGAGGCGAGGTGAGGCACAACTCTGTCCCCGCCATCTTGCAGTTGAGTGGGACTCAGCCAACCAGGGACAGGCTCATGCCTCCCTCCCACTGGAGGGTAGCATAATAAGAGGTGTACCCACCCCAGGAAAGGGACCCATTGGTTCTTACCCTTTACCTACCTGTAACGCCCCTTAATGGAGTATTTAGGGGCACCCCTGAAACTTGCTTCCTCAGACAAGAACCTGCAACAAGAAAAGGAGGACGACCGAGCAGCCGTGCCAAAGCTAACAAGAGGAAGACGCCCACTGACTTGGCCCCAGCCCTACCGGCCTGTCTCCGCCTCGCACCTGCTCCTGCGACATCCCAGTGTGTCCTGCAGCCAGCAACCTCGAAAACCCTGGAGGACCTGCCTGCCTTAAACCACAAAGACTTTGTCTCCCGTGAACACCGGATTTGTTCATCTGCAACCTCTGTCTCCGGCCAGACACCGCAAATTCGCCTCACACTGCACCCGGCGTCCACGGCCCGAGCTCGAGTGGGCAAACACCACGAGGAGGTCCCCCCGGCGATCCTGACCTGAGATCAGGCGACCCCTGATCTGCCACCAGCTGACGCCTGCAGCCTAAATCCAGAAGGTCCCCCCAACCGTGACCAGGAGCTGGTAAGAAGATCCGACCCCAAAAGGCATCCCTCCACCAGACTCCCCCATCTGTGTCAAGAACTGCCACAATTGGGGTACGTGGCCCGATCTGCACCGATAGACTCTGGACTGCCGGACCACAAGATGGCGATGCCCGCCCCATGAGCCCTACCGACCCGGCTGCTGCGGACCGAATGATGGCCCGACCCACCTGGGGTGTTGGGGCCTAGTGTGACAGCGGACGATCCCGGTGCCCCACCTGGACTCTTGAGAGATAACGCTGCACGGGCTGGAGCCACTCCAGCTCCAAGGCATCCTGGGGAAGTCGGACCGCGCGGTTCGAGGTGGGGCCTCCTATCAGCTGCGCGACCTATTCCCAAGAAGCCTGCCAAAACTAACTGGTTGAAGTGTTGGCAGCCAATCAGAGCAGTGCATTTCCCTGCACGAGCTCGTCTTTGTTTGCGAAGGCTTTGTGGCCAGAGATATAGTTATAATTTTCAACTTAGTTTTATCAACAACTACTGAACAGATTTACACCAAATAAGCAAAGGGCGCTTCCTTGAACCAACATTTACCTCCCTGACAAATTTAGTGTAAGTCAGTTCAGCGGTTCGGGCTGTAACTGTAGCTAAAGGTTTCCTATAAGAATTAACATTACAAATGCACCCTTATTTCACTCCCCAATTTCTCACTCCCCACTGCAGAAACCCAAAGTGCTCTGTCAGTGGTCGTGTGGGTGAGTAGCCTTAGGCCTAACACAGAGGTGTGTAAGATATTTATTGCATAACAGTGATCAATAATGGACACATGACTCAAGAAGGAGATCCAAACCAATTTTAGGAAAATATACTTTGATTGTGTTTTATTTTCAGTCCAAGATCTTCGCAATAAGTTAAGTATGTGTTCGAGGCATGTGTACTGTAGATACACATGCTTTGCATACCCCTGCCATCTAGTTTTGGGTCTGGATGTTCGCAAGTTGTTTTTCTTCAAAGAAGTCTTTCCTAGTCATGAGGTAAGGTGACTCCTCCTTTCAGTGATAGTGCGCATGGTCATCGACTCCATTGTTAGATTGTTTTTTTCCACCATCGGGTTTGGACATGTATTGCTGCGCTCTGGTTCGAGACAGTTCTTCGGGTTTCCCTCGACACGCAATCCTCTCTAACATCTACTGTATTGTTTCATACGCTTTTCCTACTTCTCCACATATCGTTTCGGTCAATGGAATCTATGTTTCGATCGGAAAGCTTTGTGGATGGCCTTCTGGCCTAACTGCGTCGGTTCAGCTCTCCGTCGATGGAACGGACACCGTTGAAATTCTGCCCCTAGTGCCACGCGAAGTGTCCGCACACTGACTCACTCAAAGTGTGTAGCTTGTGCTTGTCTCCATAGCACAAAGAAGACTGTGACACTTGCAGATCGTTCGAAGAAAACTCTTCATGATCATCGGGCTTGACGTCAAGAGATGCAGCGTCAAAGCATCGAAGACACGCCAGACATCTTCGGTGAAGACTCTGGTCAAGAGGATGTTGGGGCATCAGAGGAGGAAAAAGCCTTCTCTGTGCAGGACTTCGATTCAGAGCTCAAGATAGACTTTGACGCCAAAGAGCTGCTGCAGGGACAAGGTGACGTGAGTACGGAAGACCCCTTGCCCCATCAACTCACCCACAAAAAACATAAGGCATTAACACCACCTCTGCATTCTGGCCAAGGTCAGCACCGAGACGACATTCCTGATGCCCCAGCTCCGAAACACCCAGTCAAGCCTTCCAGCTCAGTACCGAGTCGACAAAAATCTTTATCGGAGCCATTGTCCTCTGGTTTCAAACAGAAATCCTTCTCGGAACCGAAACCCTCCACGCCGAAATATAAACAGCCTTCAGAGCCGAAATCTTCCGTACCAGAAGGCCAACCCATACTGGCACCGAAAACGCCATTGCCGAAACCAAAAGATGTCCCTTAAATGTAAATGTAAATGTGGGTGTACTTGTAAAGCGCACTGTGACTCCATGGAGTATCCTGGCGCTGAAGACCGCTGGGGAACCCGTCCTGGTTTTCCCTGTGAGAGGGTCCCCTTTCTGGGTATCTCCAAGGTGAAACCAGGCATCCCCGCCGTCTGTGGGGGGCCGTTGTAGAGATGAGGCAAGCTTAATGCCCAGAGTTGCCGAGTGTGTTCCTGGTTAGAGTAGGTACCGAGGCGAGAATTATCGAGTCCGTTTTGACCCTGGTCCACGACCCTGCCGCGTCGGGAATTGAACCCTGGTCCCTGGTCGATTCTCTGCTTACGGGTTGGCCGCCTCTAACCAGTGAGCCACACCTCTCCACTAAGATCCGAATTTAGACTTTGTTACACCGAAAACGGATCCCAAACGAAAAAGACTGTATATTAACCCTGAAACAGGTCATATTCATACCAAACTACTTCAGAAACACAAGCTTCCTGATGAGGACAGGAGGTTTGTTGCTACCAGTCCCTCCACCATCCTTTTCAAATCACACCTCAGAATTCTCCACAATCTCATCATTACGACGATCATATTGATGATGGGGGTACACATTTACCAGTAGATCCATGGACGGTTACACAATTGACCCTCCAGCAGACATCGATCCAGACCTTTACCCTGCCAAGCCATTTCCTCCTGATGACAATGTATCCTAGCAGGAACTCATTGCCAGGGCTGCAAAATATCATTGGTTGGCACTGCAAAAAGAATCATTAGAGGAGGGTTTTTTGTTCTAGATTTTAAGATCCACACATAGGTCGTCACAATCACTTCCTATACTTAAGGGCATGATGAGACACGCTAACAACATTTTTAAAGACCCCGTGCGTGCTCTCATCTTGACTCCTAGAGTTGACAAAAAGTATAAGGCCTCCGCCACAGGTCCAGTATTTATCAAGGGCCAGTTGCCACTAATCACTGGTAGTGTCCAATGCTCATAAGCGGACTAATTCCCCCAGATAAAGCGTTCAAGTTAAAAGAGGCTTCTGGCAAGTGCATAGCTGCTCAAGCTGCCAATCACTGGCGTATTGCAAATAGACAGGCCCTTTTAGCCAGGTATTACAGAGCACACTGGGATGAAATGGAGCAATTGCTTCAATATCTCCCATATAAGCATAAAACAAAAGTGCAAGATTTGGCAAAATGAGGAAAAACTAATTCTTCAATAAGGTGTGCTCTAGATGCTGCTGATACTGCGGCTCGAGAGGTCAACACTAGCATTTTGCTTATGAGAAATTCTTGCTTAAGAATCTCCTGGTTTAAGCCCGAGGTCCAACAATTTAATTTAAACACTCCGTTTGATAAGAAACATCTGTTTTGGTCTTGAGGTCGATCTGGCATTATAAAAAATGAATAAGGACACTGAAAGTGGCCAAATCCATGGGAGCGCTCCAGTTTCCTTCAAACAGAGGCTCCTTTCATCGTTCCTTTAACCGAGCGGGGTCCAAACCGCACCCTCAGACCAGAATACCTCCATCTACATAGGTAATAACCAGTCCTCTCCCTCAAGAGGCTTTTTTCGAGGAGGTTATAGAGGGAACAACTCTAAAGGTAGGGGTAAGGGCAACACAACCTGTAACTCTCCTTCCCCTAATAAGCAGTTACTTACCCACTCTTCCCCCCCGACCATACCACACCTGGGGGAAAACTTCTACAATTTCTACCCATTTGATAATCTATAACAACCGATAAATGGGTGATTGGAATTATCCAACATGGTTATTGCCTGGAGCTTACTAGCAATCCTCCAAGCATTCCATCTCGCTCTCACAAATTTTCTCCAGAACCCTTGCAATTGCTCAAACAGGAAGTGCTATCTCTCTTACTAAAAAGAGCTATAGAACCGGTTCCAGTACAGTACCAAGGTTCAGGGGTTTTCTCTCTGTATTTTCTGATTGCCAAAAAGGACAGTTCCTTAAGACCTTATTCTAGTTCTCCGAGTGTTAAACCAATATATACTGTCAGAACACTTTCACATGGTGACCCTTCAACAGGTACTTCCACTTTTATACAAGGCAGATTTTATGTCTACTCTAGACTTAAATGACGCATATTTTCATGTTCCAATTCACACAGCCCTTCGCAAATACCTCAGATTTGTGATAGCAGACAAGCATTACCAATTTAAAGTACTTCCCTATGGAGTGACTACAGCGCCCAGAGTATTTACCAAATGTCTAGCAGTAGTCTCAACTCAGGAGACAGCATATTCACGTCTTCCCCTACTTTGATGACTGGCTCATCAAAGTCAGCACTTATCAAAACTGTCTACGATATACTCAAATGACAATAGACCTACTTTATCAACTGGGCTTAACGGTCAATGCACAAACATCTCACTTGCATCCTTCGCCGATGCAAGCTTACCTGGGAGCCACTCTAGACACAGTCAAAGCTTCAGCCTTTCCTAGTGTAGGCAGAATTCACAACATTCAGCCTGTGATACCACAGTTTCAGTCGTAACGTCAATGGAATCAGTCGCAGGGTCAAGTAACTGATCTAGTATTGTTAGACGGTCGTACCCATCGCTCTCTACAGTGGTGGAACCCACAAAATTTATCAAAAGGACTGCCTTTCATCGACCCACAGATCGTGCTCACAGCAGACACATCTCTGACAGGTTGGGGTGCCCATCTCCAAGATTACGCAATACAAGGTCTGTGGAGCAACAAGTACAAAAGTCTCTACATAAACTATCTAGAGCTTCTAGCAGTTTTTTTAGCGCTCAAAGCTTTTCAAACTCACCTAATAGGCAAAACTGTCCTAGTCCGAACAGACAACATGACAGCAATGTATTATGTGCAAAAGCGGGGAGGGATGCGCTCTCTTTAATTGTCACGACTTGCTCAAACCATTTGGAGATGGGCAATCCATCACAGGATTTATCTTCTGGCAGAACACCTCTCAGGATTAAACAATCAGATTGCTGACCTCCTCAGCGTAAGTAGACCGCAAATTCATGAGTGGGAGCTTCATCCCCAAGTTCTCCTTACATACTTTCAACAATGGGGATTCCCACAAATAGACTTGTTCGCCACAGCCGAGAACGCAAAATGCCCAAGCTTCGGCTCCAGGTGCCCACACCCACTCTCAAAGGGCAATGCTCTATGGATGAACTGGTCAGGGATATTTGCCTATGCTTTTCTTCCTCTCCCACTCATTCAGTGTCTAGTTCGGAAGCTCAGGCAAACATCCCTCACACTAATTCTAGTACCTCCCATATGGGCCCGTCAACCATGGTACACCACCCTGTTGGAGCGGTCACTAGTTCCACATCAAAAGCTGCACCTCACCTCCAGGCCCCTCACACAGAACCATGGAGAAATCAGACATCCAAATCCCAAACCATGGAGAAATCAGACATCCAAATCCCAAAGAATTGAACTTATCAATCTGGCTCCTGAAGTCATTGAGTTTGGTTATTTAAATCTACCACCATACTGTATGAATATTCTAAAAGAAGCAAGAAAGCCTACCACCAGAGCTTGCTACGCAGCAAAGTAGAAAAGATGCTTCTATACAAAACATTATCTGTGACCTGTTACACTTACACCAAACTGGACTAGCTTATACATCTAGTCATTTGCACCTCGCTGCGGTAGCTGCATATTTGCAGAACAGACAACATTTGTCACTATTCAGAGTTCCAGTAATCAAAGCCTTCATGGAAGGCTTGAAAAGGGTAATACCACCAAGGATTCATCCTGGCCCAGTATGGAATCTCAACATTGTCCTTACAGGGCTCATCGGTCCACCTTTTGAACCATTGCACACGTGCCCTTTACAGTTTCTCTCATGTAAAGTTGCTTTCCTCATCGCAATCACATCATTAAGGAGAGCTACCGGAATCAACCTTGGAAGAACCCCTTTTTTCAGCTACACAAAGACAGGGTAGTTCTCCGCACCAAACCTAAATTTCTTCCCAAAGTGGTTTCTGCTTTTCATATAAACCAATCGGTTGAGTTACCTGTGTTTTTTCTTCAACCTGATTCTGTAGCAGAACATGCTCTTCACACGCTTGAGGTAAAAAGAGCTTTATTGTACTTCATAGATAGTGATGAATACAGGCCCCAGCTAGGCCCGCAAGAACAAGGGTTCGCTCTCCTGTAACGGAATCTATAAGGAAGTTGGCACGGAAACTGCAAAGTACAAAACAACGTTTATTAACCCTTAAGGGTGGTCCTACAATCCACACAACACTCTTCAGTATTGCCTGGAGTAGCACACAGAACATTCGTACACAGTCCCCTTTTATACATAACAGAGGGGCTCATAAGTGGGTGGATACAACATGAGGCCGAAGAACATTACCATTTATGGTCATTCTCGATACTGAATCAATACATGGGCGGAGCTAACATACTCTTTGGGCCCGCGAAAACACATGGTCAAGCAAAGCTAATTATAACAGATGTGGTCAAGTCTGGGCATGCGCCAGACGGACAAGAGAGCTATTTATAAACTGTTACTAGGCAGATTACAAGAGCAACTAACACAGAGGTCGGACTCTCCTCGTGACGAACACGTGGCAGCATGTCAATACAAATGGAGTCCGAACTTCAGTCAACATAACGAAGAAAACATGATCGCAAGGGAAAGCATTAATGTTTTCAGTAAATGCTTAATCACATTCTGCCTTAATTTACAACAGACGACCCTTTCAGCATTTACTGAAGACATCCGGCTTCCAAGAATAATCATCATATATATCAATTATCATCATTCCCTTAACCTCTTTAGCTAGACCCTTCTGGCGAGCAACATCGGCAATAGCTTTCTTATCTGGAATGCAGAATGAAATGCATACGGAACAGCACAATGGTCCACATTGAATACACATACAGAAAAGGAACAAAACTGCTATAATAATGCAGAGACCAGTTAAGACCTTCCATCCCCAGGCAGTAACCAACGCCCAAAACCATCCGGAAAAGGACCAAGTGCCGTTTTCTGTGTGGATTTCAGCTGCTATTTTATGCAGCTTGTTAATGGCGTTATAGACGGATGGCGTATGATCAGGGATGAACACACAGCAGCTACTTCCAATAATTTTACAGGCTCCACCTCGATCAGCTAACATTACGTCTAGTACCATACGATTCTGCAATGCAACAATCCTAGTTATTTGTAATTCTTCCGTAAGATTCCCAAGAGCGGCAGCAGTCTGATTTGTCACAGCTTCTACCACTCTTGTCAATCTTCGGATCTTCCTACTGTTCAAAGCAGCTCCAACAAAGAAGAACAGTCCTAAGTTAAAATCAATATACTGTTGCAAGCTGGTATCGGTCTGATCCACATCATCAATTGATAGAGTACGTTTATATCTATTTACAGTCACATTATTCAACAGTTTCAAATCCTTATGATATGACGCAGGTGCTAAGAATACAGGAGGTAATAGGAATGATACATAGCATACCCCGGACCACCCAGCCGGCAAACGGTAATAACCTTTATTTCCACATACAAAATAGGTATTATGGGACGCTAGGAAGGTACTGTTGTTCAGCCCGTCGATGTTCAGTACAGTTATACAATCACTGACACCAACAGGGATAAAACCCACACTCTGGACACACAAATCCGCTTGAGCTTGTGCTACTTGGATTACGAATTTGTCCTTCCCCACAGTGTCTCTTGTGTTCGTGAAGATATAGGGGATGGATTCATTGTCCGGTCGGTACTCTTCCCATTCCCAAATTGTCCCATTCGCTTGTGGATACCCATTTTTGTCTTGATGGCATTCTCTGTTAAGTCTAAAAAGTAATCGTCCCACTGTCGGTTTCCGAGTGGCAAACAACAAAGTGTACCATGCTCTACAAGAGCCATTATGAGAGAAAGGAAGTGGTATGAATGGCGTTCCTCCTTTCTTCTGATGGGCTGGCATCATCCCACATATCCAACAGTTTGTAGCGTTCGTAGCGACGTGGGTGTGATGCAGCATCTGAATGAAAGTGTTATTCAAATAGGATTGTCGATGCTTCAACTCTTGATATGGCAATGTATAAAAGTAGTGCTCCGCAGGCACTGGAGTCGTCAACACAAGTGTCTTTCGAGCAGGAGTTGCCTCCTCCACAAACCATGTGGTTATCCCAACAATAGCTACTGTTAGCATGAACCCCAACGCACAAAGGATTTTCTTCTTCTCCATGTCAAAAGAAACAATACCCTGATATCTTCCTGAAACTAAAAAGTCTGTCAGAACTCTTCCCCTTGGGCAGCGGTTGATTTCTTCACCAGCGGGCCAAGACGGGTGTCGCTACACTAATGCAGGGCTGATCCCCCCCCCTTGCCTCATCGGCTCTCCGTTTCACTAACCCAAGGGCCGTTCTGACAGTATGTCCCGGCACTGGAAACCTTACTTCCTTGGTCGAAGATGATATCGCCTTCCTCCAGACGTCGTGTGGTCCGGAAAGAGCTCCTCAGTGTCACTCGGCTTCACAGCACGGCCTGTCTCTGCTGCTAGGATTTCTCGTTGATCGGTCAGCACGGCAGACTCCACCAATCCGGGCGGTACCTTTCGGCAGTGCAAGGAATGGATCCAATTCTTCCTGTTCGAGACTCGCACTGCCGTCCTTGTTGCAAGGAGAACTTGTTCAGGTCCTACCCATCTCGGCTCCAAACTGTTCGTTCTGTCGAAAACCTTCACCATAACATGATCTCCAGGCCGGAGACCATGTCCTTCACCGGCAGACCGATCAGGGAGCGCCTCTCGGACCTGTTGATGAATAGAAACCAAATTATCCGTTAACTGTGCCAGATAATCGCTCATCATTACACAAGGTACATCATACACAGCCTTAGGCCTTGGTGGACCCCAAATATTCATTGGGCGTCCAAATACAACTTCATATGGCGTAAGGCCAGTTCGAGAGTGTGGCACCGACCTAATTGACAATAACGCCAGTGGCAGGGCGTCTGGCCAAGTCAAAGATGTTGAAGCTTGGATTTTGGCGATCTTAAGCTTCAGTGTACCATTATACTTCTCGACTAGTCCTGCAGACTGGGGGTGGAATACGGCGTGGAACTTCTGGGTGATGCCTAGGCCCTTCAAGACATATTTTATAACATCCGCTACAAAGTGAGGCCCATTATCACTCCACAGAAGTCTACAGACGCCGTACCGAGGAAAAAACTCTTTCAGCAATAGCTTCGCTGTAGTCATTGCAGTATTGTCTTTCGTAGGGTACGCCTCAACCCATTTACTGAAGGCGCAGACCACTACTAGAACATACTTCAAATTGTTACAGCGCTCAAGCTGGATGTAGTCCATCTGCAGAACCTCAAAGGGTGCAGTGGGCGTCGCAAATCCTCCTGCTGGAGTTCGAGTGCCTTTCCCTGGGTTATACTTCAGGCAGATCATACAGGTCTGCACCACCCTCTTTGCTGTGCTAGCAATCTCTGGATGCTCCCAGACTTGGGTAAGCAATTTCACAATTGCGGAAGCTCCAACATGTGCTAGCCCATGTGCCATCTGAACCATAGGTTGTACAAAGGCCGTGGGTAATTTCCATCTATCCATCTGCTTATTTCTCCAGCAACCCTCATCATCCAGTTCCCCTTCGCTAGCCCATCGTTCCCGCTCTTTGTCAGAAGCGGTCCTCTGTATTTCTCGCACTTCTTCCTTCGCATCACGCCATCTTTCCACCTGTGACTTTACTACATACATGGCAGTAGCGCCGGGCTGCATCGCAGTCTCCCGTGCTACTCGGTCTGCTAACGCATTCCCTTCTCCAACTTTATCAACTACTTTCCTATGGGCACTACACTTAACAATGGCAATTTTCTTCGGGTATGTCAATGCGGTTAAGAGATTGTGGACTAACTCCCCATGCATTATCTGTACCCCATGTGACGTTAAGAACCCTCTTTCCTTCCAGAGCAGGCCGAAATCGTGCGCTACTCCGAAGGCATAGCGGCTATCTGTGTAAACATTCACACACAATCCTGTACTGAGCTCACATGCTCGTGTTAAGGCTATCAGTTCCGCTGCTTGAGCTGATTTCTGTAGTATGCGTGCTGTCTCCACTATCGTGTGTAATGTGGTAATTGCATACGCTGCTGAAGTCGTACCATCTGGTAGCTTCAGGCATGATCCGTCTACCCACAGCTCTCCATCCACCTCTGAAAAGGGCGTATCCTGGAGATCAATACGACCCTTTGTTTGTTCCTCAGTCACAAGAATACAATCATGCGCTTTCTGCGCCTCAGGCTGGGTCTCGGGGTATGGCAACAATGTGGCCGGGTTTAATGTCACGCACCTTTTCAACGTAATATGAGGAGCCAAAAGCGTCAGCTCATATCCCGTTAAACGGGCACTGGTCAAATGCTGCGTCTTTGTTCGATTAAGCAGGGCATCCACAGCATGGGGAACTAACACCAACAATTTATGGGACAACACAATTCCTTCACTTTGGCGTATTGACACAGCTGTCGCCGCTACCGAGCGAAAACACCCAGGTAATGCTCGGGCGACAGGATCAAGCACAGCCGAAAAGTATGCACAAGGGCGCTGCTTGTCGGCGTGCATCTGTACTAAGACTGACAATGCACATCCATCTTTCTCATGCACATACAACGAAAAGGGTTTTGCATAATCAGGGGTCCCTAACACTGGTGCTGAACAAAGGGCCTGTCTCAATTGCTGAAATGCAGCATCACACTCATCTGACCAGGGGATCGGAATGGGCGTGTCTTTTGTCAAAAGAGCTAGTAATGGCTTAGCTATGTGTGAAAACCCCAATATCCACTGTCTACAAAAAGAAACAAGAACCAAAAATGCACGCACATCCTTCTGCGTGGATGGTCTCGGTGTGTCCAAAATTACTTGGATACGATCTGGTGTGAGTGCACGCCCCTCCTTAGACAAAAGGTGACCTAAATAAGTCACCTTTGGTCTACAGAATTGCAATTTCTTCCTAGATACTTTATGATTGTGGGATGCTAAAAAGGAAAGTAAGGATAACGTGCTTTTCTCACACAACTCCAGGGTGTCAGCCGCCAACAGGATGTCATCGACATATTGAATGAGGGCGACCCCCTCGAGTAAAACAAAGAAATCCAACTGTCGTGTCAAAGCCTGACTGTAAATACTAGGGCTTTCTGTGTAGCCTTGGGGAATTCTACAAAAACGATAAGATCTATTATTTAATGTGAACCCAAAAAGAAATCGGCTATCAGGGTGAATGGGAATGGAAAAGAAGGCATTCTTCAAATCAATCACTGAAAACATGGTCGCCGTAGGCGGGACCAAGGTAAGCAACGTCGTGATATCGGAAACCACCGGGTACTGAGGTATCACGATCTTGTTTACCTCCCTCAAATCAATTATGAACCGATAGACCTTTGCATCCGCGTCCTTTTTCAAAATTGGGAGAATCGGACTGTTACAGATATTATAGGGAACTTCTTCCACCACCCCTACTGCTATCAAGTCTTGCACAATCTGTATGAGAGCCTCCTCGCCCTCCTGGGAAATACGATACTGCGGGAGGCGTGGTAGCACCGCCCCCTCCTGGACACTAATGTGGACCGGAGGAATCACCATTTGTCCCACATCTGTGTCCGAAGTCGCCCATAAAGCTCGGGGGAGGGTAGCCAACAATGCATCCTCTGATATCGTACACATCCTCCCAGACCGGGGGTAGTTGTCATTCAAGATCACCCTCACACCCTCAGGGGAGCAGCGGATTGTAGCCCTAAAGTACTTTAACATATCAAGGCCCATAATGTTATCCGGTGTATATGGAGCAAGCAGAAACGGACAGGGCGCAGAAAAACAATCAACTTTAAATGCAAGGGGCTGTGAAAGAGGGCTTCGGGAGAGTGTACCGTCAAACCCTACCGATGTAACTATTGAGCCGGATGGGGGAGCCCCCGGAACCAAGTACCTAGACAATGCACTACGTGTCGCTCCTGTATCCACTAGGAACTGATCAGTAGAACCTAAAACCTCAGCCGATACATAAGGACCCGTCTGATCGACCGGCACCTCAACTGATTCGGACCCCCATCCAACGCATTCCTATGCATGCTGAGAATCATGATATCCCGATTGATCGATGTCCGATACATGATACTGGTGCTGGCGATCAAAAACATTTGAGCCATCTCGGTGCCGCCCGGCAGTATCGAAACGGACATTATCGTTAGAATTCCCTCTAAAGGTCGAGAAGCCCCCTCTACCTCTCGGGCCACCCGGAGTGTGCCCCTGACGCGAAGCACGCAACGCTGGGCAATCCCTGGCCCAATGGCCCAACTGCTTGCAGTACGCACACTGGTTCCTATTCAAATCAGATCGGCCCGAAGGGGGACCATGAGATCCGCCCCTTCCTCTATTATTATTACCCCGTCGGGGCGGGCCATATACTTGTGCTAACATCACCTTGGTTTTGAGATCTTTCGATTTCTTCTCCTCCTGGCCCTGCGCCTCGTGCTCCTGACGCTCATAATACTGAGCGATAGTCAGAAGGGCCGTCGGTGTCGCGGAGGACCAAGAACTTTCACTCGCTTTTAACCGGGCCGCAACTGCCGGTAGCAGATTAGCCACATATTTGTCCGCGAAAAGGTGGCGGCCCGTGTCGTCAGTAAGCGACTGGCCACTAAAATCATGAAACGTCTCCTCAAAGCGCGTAAAGAAGTCCGCAACTGACTCATCAACTTTCTGCTTACATGCAGTTAACATATTCCAGTCAATCTTTTTAGGGGGGATAATCGTCTTCAACTTAGCCACAATAGCCGCAGGGAGATCTAAAATATTCTGGGGTGGTTTCTGTGCGGGCTTCCGTTCCCTATCCTCATCCTCAAGGTCAGACCACCGGGCCTTGAAGGCAACCGCATCATCTACCTTTCGGACAGAGCGCCACGTATCCGGCGGTAGGATAAGGCCAAAGAACAGGTCTATATCCGCTAAGGTCATAATGCAAGAATTCAAGGCCCCCTCGACTTCTTCATAGAAGGCCGCTGGATTCTTGCGGGGGTCAGGCAACGCATTCTTTAGTGCCATAACATCGGCCCTATGCCATGGAGTGTAAACCCAATTATATACGAAATATCCCCTTGCATCGGCGGAGTTAATATCCGAGCTAGTCCCTGCTCCCTTAGGAGGAACATACAAAGGCGCCGCCTCTCGCATTGGTTTAACATGCACTATGTCATCCTTATCTGACTGGGAGGCGGATGGGTGGCCCCCTGCTGCAGACGAATCCAACTGCTTCTCCTCCTCCGTTTGTTGACGTGCTTTCTCTCGAAGGGCCAGCACCTCGTCCCGCAAGGCGAACAGCCGCCGAGCCGCCTCAGGAGCCTTAGAGGGAGAAAAAGCACCGTTACGTATTGCTCTAGCGTCTGAAGACACTTCGTCAGGCTCAAGAACATGAGAATATTTTCGGAAAGCAGTAATCACTTCCTCCGCGAAATGACCCAGAAAATACACTTTATCTCTCTCCTGCCACTGCCCCCAAGTCTGAAATAAGTCCTCCATAGATACCTTGCCTTTAAGCGCACGGAAGGAAAGTGTCCGAAGCTCAGCCATTTGCTCGGCCGACAGCATGGACCGTGTGTCTACCTTACCCGAAACCGGGTCAGAATCTTGCGGCCGCGGAGCAGATGCGCCAACATAAGGGGGCGGAGAGCGATCTAGCAAATAGAAATCATCATCAGGATTATTAAGGACAGGATAAAGTGGCTGGCGAACAACATATTGACCCGAAACCTGTAGCCTACGCTCTTTCTCTTGTCTGTCCGTTTGCTCTTTGTCCTCCCGACGCTTCGCTTCCTGTGCTCGCACATGATCATTCTTCCGTTGCTCTTTATCAAACAGCGCTTTCTCACGTTTCTCTCGCTCACGCACTTCCTTCACCCATAATCGCACACACTCAAACATATCCTGACGAGCACGTCGCTTACACATACACTGTTCCACATACTCAATCTTACGTATATCAAACGATCCATACAAAGGCCATCGCAACTCAGGATCCTTCCTCGTGTATTTCCTCCATAGCGTGCTGTACATTATGGAAGAAAGACCATGCTTCACATACATATCCCTATTAGGAGTCCCCTCTGGGGGAGCTGGAGCAGATTCCTCGAGGTTCAACCGGTTACCAAAACAGCAGCACCACTTACGGAGTGCGCTGAAAGCAGGCATGCTCAGAATTAGTGCAAAATATGCAATATTATAAGGAAAAATGGCACTTAATCGTTGCGCCGTTCAAAGTTTACACAGCTCCTGGAGAAATTTCTCCACATTACCTGCCCATATGTGTTGCAACGCATATATTTTCACAAAGACAAATTCAAAATATGACTAGTCATCATCAATCAAACTCAAATAGCCATCCCAGGCTTCAAAACTCGGAGCAAGTACCGTACAACGGTTCTTACCAATCAAGAGTCCAGGTTCCAACTGCCAAGCTCCACAATCGCCCAAACGGCTCTCACGGCAGGACCGACAGAAGAGGTCTCAGTCGATGACCGGCGCCACCCAGACGGTCAGCTCGGAAGGGAAGGAAGAAAAACCTCGGGATGCCAGGGCTAAGACGCCGCTGGCAGTGATCACGTCCCCGGCCAAACTCCTCACCTTCGTCGCGACCAGTCCTTCGAGCATCCGAGTCGCCGATGAGCCCAACGTTGGGCGCCAATTGATGACTACAGGCCCCAGCTAGGCCCGCAAGAACAAGGGTTCGCTCTCCTGTAACGGAATCTATAAGGAAGTTGGCACGGAAACTGCAAAGTACAAAACAACGTTTATTAACCCTTAAGGGTGGTCCTACAATCCACACAACACTCTTCAGTATTGCCTGGAGTAGCACACAGAACATTCGTACACAGTCCCCTTTTATACATAACAGAGGGGCTCATAAGTGGGTGGATACAACATGAGGCCGAAGAACATTACCATTTATGGTCATTCTCGATACTGAATCAATACATGGGCGGAGCTAACATACTCTTTGGGCCCGCGAAAACACATGGTCAAGCAAAGCTAATTATAACAGATGTGGTCAAGTCTGGGCATGCGCCAGACGGACAAGAGAGCTATTTATAAACTGTTACTAGGCAGATTACAAGAGCAACTAACACAGAGGTCGGACTCTCCTCGTGACGAACACGTGGCAGCATGTCAATACAAATGGAGTCCGAACTTCAGTCAACATAACGAAGAAAACATGATCGCAAGGGAAAGCATTAATGTTTTCAGTAAATGCTTAATCACATTCTGCCTTAATTTACAACAATAGGACAAAAGATTTTCGCAAAACAATTGTTTGTTGTATTTGCTCCACCTCACAAAGGCAATCCCATTTCTAAATCTGGTATTGCAAGATGGATTGTTAAATGCATTCAAACATGCTCTTTTAAAGCTAATATAAGAACTTTATCCATACCCCCTAGAGCTCATTCCAGTCGCAAATTAGGGGCTTCTGTGGCCTTTTTAGGTAACATTCCTCTAGCTGACTTAATCTGAAAGAAACACGTTAGTTAGATTCCTCACCTTAGAATATCCCCAGGCGTCAGACTGGATCCGGAAGATTTTTGTAGCAATACCCCTTGCGCGTCGCTAGGCGTCGTCTGCGGCTCCGCGTCCGTCGTTGGCGTCGTGCGCCGGAATTACGTCGTCAGAGTACTTAGACGCCGCCCTCGCGCGCTGACGTCAGTTCTTCTTTGTTCCACGCCAGTAAGCGCCGATCCGGGAGAGCTACCCCTTTAGTCAATTTTTGACTAACTTTTTCGACTCTTTTTGGTCACTTTCTCGACTCTGGTGCCGGTAGGATGCCTGGTTTCAAGACCTGCGACGACTGTCACCGACTGATGTCGGTGACCGATCATCACCGCCGGTGCCTGTACTGCTTGGGCCTCGACCACGACGCAAAGTCGTGCTCCGATTGTATGGCCCTGACCTCGAAAGCTAGGCGGGAGTGGTCCCGCAAGCTTCTCGAGCTTCGCCACTCGGCTCGTCGCTCGTCTGGCTCGAAGTCTTCTGGTAAGTCGAGGCGCTCTAAGAAGTCCAAGAGGCGACACCGCTCTTAGGACTCCCCTCGCCGGTCGCGCGACTCGGCCGAGGGTCAGGGTGGTTCCACCCCGGCGGCTCCGCCGGAGCCGCAGGCGCCGCGCAAATCCCCATACCCGCCGGTCCCTGGGATTGACGCGGCGCCGGCGGAGGTCAGTGCCTTCCTCTCGGCCATGAGGAGCCTGGCCCCGCCGTCGACGCCCGCTGGCGCGCCTTCGGGCCCCGCGGACTCGACTGGGTGAGCTTGCGTGCCGGCGGCTCCGGCCCCGGTGCCGTTGGAGGCTCCGGCCCTGACCCAGACGCCGCAGGTCCCCGAGGGGCCCGAGCCTGGGCCCCCGTCGACGCTGGTCGACCTCGTCACGCCTCCTCCGCCGGCGTCAACACCGGTACCACCTCCGACTCCGGTCGACGTCGATCCCCGGTTCAGCCCCTGTCCGGTCCCGACGCCGATGCGGCGCTGCCCGACGCCGCATCCGACGCCGCTAGAGACACATTATGTCTATCGACCGGCTCCGATCATTCCTCCTGTTTACCAGGAATCGGATGACGGGGGCGACTGGGAGGGGTCTGAGGACCCTATGGCCCTTCAGGGGCAACTTTCACAGGACTGGGCAGATGAACTGGGGGAGGCCAGTGGATTGGATACCTCACCGGACACTGGATTCATCTCTCCTCCGACTGTGGCTTCGGAGGAGGGTGCAGCTTTTTCTGTGGTGCTGCGCAAGGCGGCCGCGGCCCTTGGGCTTGAGCTGCCTGCCGTGGCTGTGAGGACTAACATCCTCAATGAGGTGCTTCAGTCTGCCGCATGCTCCACTGAGCCTCTGCTGCAATTCAATGAGGCCCTCACTGACGTTCTGCAGGGCACCTGGTCAAAGCCCTCCACAGTCCCTCCTGTGGATAGGAACGTTGCCAGGCGCCACCGCCCTGCTCCGGGCGACCCCAGTTTTCTGTCCCAACACCCCACCCCCGAGAGTCTGGTTATCCAGGCCTCTACCTCCCAATCCTCCTTCCCGTCCGCTCCTCCGGACCGGGATTCCAAGAGACTGGAACAGTTCGGTAAGAAGCTGTTCTCCTCGCTCAGTTTGGGCCTGCGGTCTTTAAACACCGCCTGTCTCTTGGACCGTTATTCCCACTCTCTGTGGGATACGGTGGAGGACATGCTGCCCCTGTGCCCGGAGGAGGCCCAGGCACGGCTTTCCTCGGCTCTGGCCGATGGGAGAGATGCAGCGCGCCATGCCATCCGATGAGGACTCGACACTACGGACTCGCTGGGTAGGGCGATTTCTACCACGGTGGCGCTTCGACGTCACGCCTGGCTGCGGTCCACGTCCTTTTCAGGGGATGTCCAGAGCACACTCATGGACATGCCTTTTGATGGCGCTCGCTTTTTTGGTGAGAAAACGGACAGTGCGCTGGCTCGCTTCAAGGACTCCCGGGCTACTGCCAAGTCCTTGGGCCTCTCGGCCCCGCGTCCACAAACTTCCGCTTTTCGCTCCTTTCGCGGCCAAGGAAGGGGCACCTCCTCACGTCCGCCTAGCCACCGGCCGCAGAACCAGCCTGCACGCGGTCGCGGACGTGGTTTCTGCCGAGGCGGTACTGGAGGACAACGCGGTCAATCCACATCCACCCCGGCAGCATCTGCCTCAAAGCCTTCCTAGTCCGAGCTTTCAGGCCCATTCCTCGTCAGTGGGAGGCCGGGTTCGCCATCACCTGCTCCACTGGCGTACCATTACTTCGGACAGGTGGGTGCTGCAAATCGTCCGAAGGGGCTACTCCCTCCCCTTCGAGACGACCCCTCCAGCCATGCCACCGCAGCACCACCGTATCTCGGAGGATCATTTGAATCTTCTGCAAGAGGAAGTTTTGGCCCTCTTGGCCAAAGAGGCCGTCAAGCTCGTTCCGAGCCCAGAAGTAGGTCGTGGTTGTTATTCCCACTACTTTCTGGTTCCCAAGAAGGGCAAAGGAGGCCTACGCCCTATCTTGGACCTCAGGAACGTCAATGTCTTCCTCCGGAAGGAACGGTTCAAAATGTTGACTTTGGCTCAGGTTCTAGCTGCCCTAGACCCTGGAGACTGGATGGTAGCGTTGGACTTGCAGGACGCATATTTCCATATCCCCGTCCTGCCGGCCCACCGGCGTTGCCTACGGTTCACGGTGGGTCAGGAGCACTTTCAGTTCACCGTGCTCCCCTTCGGCCTTACCAGTGCCCCTCGGGTGTTCACGAAAGTGATGGCGGTGGTCGCAGCTCATCTGCGCAGATCAGGGGTTCCAGTCTTCCCCTATCTCGACGACTGGTTGTTGAAGGCGGGCTCGCCCCAGGCAGTCGTCTCCCACCTCCAGACTACGGCGGATCTCCTGCATTTGCTGGGGTTTTCCATCAACGTGCCGAAGTCACACCTGAGCCCCTCTCAGAAGCTCCTCTTCATCGGAGCGGTTCTCGATTCGGCGCAGTTCCGGGTCCATCCACCGGAACAGCGGGTCCGGGATATACAGGCCCTGATTCCCATCTTTCGGCCTCTATCCTGGGTTTCGGTCAGGCTAGTGTTGCGGCTTCTGGGGCTGATGGCCTCCTGCATCCTACTAGTGCATCACGCCAGGCGGCGCATGCGGGCTCTGCAGTGGGACCTGAAGTTTCAGTGGGCCCAGCATCACGGCAACCTGTCCGACCATGTCTTGATCTCTGAGGGCACTGCACAGCAGTTGCAGTGGTGGCTCACGGACCGCGATTGGGTCACGGGCAAGAGCCTCTCCCTACCCCTACCGGAGCATGTCATAGTGACGGATGCGTCCCTCCTGGGATGGGGTGGCCATATGGGAGAGGCGGAGATCAGAGGCCTCTGGTCTCCGGCGGAGTCTCGCCTCTACATCAACTTGTTGGAGCTGAGAGCGATCCGACTTGCACTGAAAGCCTTCCTTCCCTCTGTCCGGGGAAGTGTCGTGCAGGTGTTCACGGACAACACCACCGCCATGTGGTATTGCAACAAACAGGGCGGGGTGGGGTCGTGGACCCTTTGTCAGGAGGCTCTGCGCCTCTGGACATGGCTGGAACACCAGGGCATCACCCTGGTGGTTCAACATCTGGCGGGCTCTCTGAACGCCAGAGCAGACGAACTCAGCCACCGATGCATGATGGATCACGAATGGCGTCTGAACTCCGAGGTGGCGCAAGGTCTCTTTCAGCAGTGGGGAGAGCCTTGGTTAGATCTATTCGCCACCGACGAGAACGCGCAACGTCAGCAGTTCTGCGCGTTGGAATTTCCAAGGCAGCACTCGCTCGGCGACGCTTTTCGTCGCGAGTGGAGTTGCGGTCTATTGTACGCCTTTCCGCCTATACCACTTCTTCCCAGAGTGCTGAAGAAGATCAGGCGCGACCGGGCCCAAGTCATCTTGGTGGCTCCGGATTGGGAACGAAGGTACTGGTATCCCGAGCTACTCAGTATGTTGACCGATCCTCCGATACGTCTGCCCCTTCGGGAGGATCTTCTGTCGCAGCAGCAGGGGACGGTCCTCCACCCGAACCTGTCCAGCCTCCACCTCCATGCGTGGAGATTGAGCGGCAGCAGTTGATGCCATTTGACTTGCCTCCTGAAGTCTGTGATATCATTCTGGCAGCCAGGCGTCCCTCCACAAAGACGGTATACGCCTGCCGGTGGAACAAATTTGTGGCATGGTGCACAGCAAAGGCTGTGGATCCCCTTTCCACCCTCTTTCTGAGGTTCTCCTCTTTCTTCTTTCTTTGGCCCGGCAGGGCTCTGCCCTGGGCACCTTGAAAGGTTATCTTGCTGCCATCTCTGCCTTCTTACGGCTTCCTGATCAGCCCTCACTTTTCAAGTCCCCTGTAGTGTCACGCTTTCTTAAAGGCATTACTCACGCGTTCCCTCCTGTCCCTTTTGTAATGCCTCAGTGGGACTTGAATCTTGTCTTAACATTTCTGATGTGCGAACCCTTTGAGCCTCTTCACAATTGTCCTCTTCGTCTTCTCACTCTTAAGACTGCTTTCCTGGTAGCCATCACCTCGGCTAGACGGGTGAGTGAGCTCCAGGCTATATCGTCCAAGCCTCCTTTTCTATCTGTTCATCCGGACAAGGTTGTCCTTCGGCCTCGTCCTTCCTTTCTACCGAAAGTGGTGACCCCCTTTCATCTTGGGCAATATGTCACCTTGCCCACCTTCTTTCCACCTCCGCATCCTTCCAAAGAGGAAGAACGGCTCCACAGTCTGGACCCAAAACGTGCGCTCTCCTTTTATTTGGACCGCACGAAACAGTTCCGGGTGGACGACCAGCTTTTCGTTGGCTACGTGGGTGCTAAGAAGGGAAAAGCTGTGCACAAACGGACCATCTCCCGGTGGGTCGTTTTGTGTATAAAAATCTGTTATTCCTTGGCAAAAAAGGACCCTCCTGTTGGGCTGCGAGCCCATTCTACTCGGGCCACGGCGGCTACTACTGCTTTGGGATGGGGAGTCCCTTTGCAGGACATCTGTCAGGCAGCGACGTGGGCTTCGCTGCACACGTTTGCCAGGCACTATTGCCTAGACAGCCAAGTACGGAGGGATGGCTTCTTTGGACGTTCTGTCCTCCAGGACTTTCTGGTGTGATCTTGGTTCGCAGACCCACCACCGGGGTTGGTATTGCTTGGGTATCTATTCTAAGGTGAGGAATCTAACTAACGTGTTTCTTTCAGATGAACAAGTTACTTACCTTCGGTAACGATGTATCTGTAAGAAACATTAGTTAGTTAGATTCCTCACCGACCCACCCATCCTCCCCGTTCTGCGAACTGACATCTAGGGTTAAGGCTATCCTTTTCAGGGCCCTAGATTTTTTGGCACCAGTGTCGGTCTCTTGCATGGCTCTGCGTTCCTGGCGCGTAAAGCTATGTACAAGAACTGACGTCAGCGCGTGAGGGCGGCGTCTAAGTACTCCGACGACGTCATTCCGGCGCACGACGCCAACGACGGACGCGGAGCCGCAGTCGACGCCTAGCGACGCGCAAGGGGTATTGCTACAAATATCTTCCGGATCCAGTCTGACGCCTGGGGATATTCTAAGGTGAGGAATCTAACTAACTAATGTTTCTTACAGATACATCGTTACCGAAGGTAAGTAACTTGTTCTTTAAGGCAGCTACATGGTCTACACCACACACATTTACCAAACACTATTGTGTAGCTGTGTTAGCACGTTAACACGCTAATGTAGGCCAAGCAGTACCTAAAACACTATTTCAAACAACTACAACATCTACAGGTTAGCCACCACTTTGGGAGCATACTACTTTGTAGTCTATGCAAAGCATGTGTATCTACAGCACACATGCCTCGAACCGATAATGTTACTCACCCAGTAAGCTTCTGTTCTTGGCATGTAGAGCTGTAGATTCACATGTGTCTACCCGTTTCCCTGGGTACCTATAGTTGTTGCAGTTCTTCATTATACCTTCATACGCATGGACATCTCTATACTACACTTACTTACTCCATTTTCACCCTCTTGCGAGAGAACAATCTAACAATGGAGTCGATGACCATGCGCACTATCACCAAAAGGAGGAGTCACCTTACGAGTCGTTACTCCCTCCTGCCAGGACCAGATGTCACCGTACACGGCTCTCATACGATTTACCGAACACAAATACTTCTTGCCTCTGACACCGACCTACACGATCGGGGGAGAGACCAGGGGTCTCCCCCAAATGGACCAATAGGTAGTCCTTCGCAACTAGAGGTAAACTCCTCATTATCTACGCCCCGATACGGACATGCACACCTTGCTGACCTACCTAAGCTCCTCTGGTGAGATAACAGCACTCCTAAATCGTCCTGAAGAAGCCCATGTTTGGGCGAAACACGTTGGCTGTTCACCTATGAAAACCAAGCACATCTGTATTAAAGATACATTAAGGCTACAAACAGCAATGTTGACTTATTGTTTTTTCTGTACACAGATTTTATGATTTACTTTGTCTATATATTGCCTCTCATACCACTTGAATGAATGTTTAACTTTGTGGTCAAGTGGCAGCTGGCCATCTGAGGTGGGCAATATATTGGAACCTATGTGTCTTGACTTGGTAGTGCAATCCTCCGTAACCCGGCTGCCTTTTTCCTAGACTAGCATCTCACGAGTCACCTTACCTCGTGACTAGGAAAGACTTCTTCGAAGAAAAACAACTTGCGAACATCTGGACCCAACACTAGATGGCAGGAGTATGCAAAGCATGTGAATCCACAGCTCTACATACCAAGGACCGATTCTTACTGGGTAAGGAACATTATCCTTTTAAATAAAAATACTTTTCACTTTGAAAAATCTACATTTACAAACTTTTCCGAACAGTTCAATGTTATCCTATGGGGAAAACAATATCATGGCGCAAGAGGTTAAGTAATGCACCTACAATCCTAGTCTTCAGAACCATAAGTTGGCAAGGGTCGGGTGAGTACCAAATTTCACCACCAGCAGCACAGGGGTGGCGGGGTGCAGAGTTCAAAAGCTTAGTTCGGCCCAATGCTTTTCAATGTAGACTGGGGGTAACTGGAGCTACGATGCTTGCAGGTAAGTAGGGGTTTAGGTTAAGCACAGGAGGGGCCGCATAGCAGCACCAAAACATACACCACCAGCGGCACAGGGGGCGGTAGGGTTCAATTTTGACATCGGACGCACAATGCTCTTTAATGGGGATTTCTTCTTTTGGCAAACATGCTGCAGGCGTGGCACTAGAGGTGGCAGAAAGGAGACCAACAACAGGAGAGGTAAGTAGAGATGTAGGAGGTTGTAGGGGTACCGTCTGTTCTGTTCACCAGGGGCTTCGGTGCAGGGGTGCCTTTCGACGTTGAAGTCTTCCTACCCGAGCCGGTTGCGATCACGGGAAGCCTCTGGATTCACACTGCAGGTGTTGTGGAGATCAGGAGAGGTCGGCCAACGCTGGACATGAGGAGACTTCACTGAGACTCCAGAGCGACTTCACTGCACAGGTGAGCCACTCAAATTCGGGCCGTGGGCTTCGGGTGCAGAGTGGGCAGGGATTGCGGTTCCAGCTGGATCCGGAGTACTTGGAGTCGGTTTCTACAGGACAGGTCCGCTGTCTAGAGGAGACTGGAGTCATTGTTGAAGGCAGCAGTCCTCCCAGGGTTCTCAGAGGTCGAATAGCTGCAAGACTGTTTGCAGATTCGCTGAAGCTGGAGACAGGCCGTTTGGGCTGCGGCCAAGGCAGTCGTCTTCTTCATTCTTCTATGCAGGGTCTTCTTCTTGCTTCTTAGGTCGTCGTGCATCTGGTTTCTAGGTCTGGGGGAGCTACCTACATACTAAATCTAGAAGGCGTTTTAGGGGAGTAGTAGGTAGGTACAATAGGCACCTTACCTGGTGTGACTACATCCACTATTATGCCACCCTCCTGTGGGAGGAGACGTTGACATAGCCCTGATTGGGAGGAGTCACCTCATCTTAAGGATGGAGGAGATTGAAAAGTGTGCCTAACTTCGCCTCCTCCACCTGAGTGGTGAAGTTGACAAGGGTGGGCACAACTCCTAGTCTTTGAGTTTTCCCGCCCAAAGTGGGGGTGTAAACCGTGGGATGCCCTCTGCTGCTAGCAGTAGAAGCTGTATTACAAAGACGGCAGGCCTTTGAAGCTTCCCCTTCGAGCACTGACCCATCCTGGGGGAGGAGATGTGACACCTCTGCCCAGGATGTGCATTTTATCTGGTCCCCGAGAGCAGGGGCTCTCCACCCAGGGGTCCAGAAACATGTCTGTGTGTGGCAGGCTGCCTAAAGCCAGTCAGTGCCCACACCAGGGCTGGTAGGTTGTCAGGGGGCACGTCTGAGGTGCCCTCTGAGTACATGTTTTCATAAATATCACACTGGCTTCAGTGTGGCTTTATTACAAGGAGTTGTTTGGTACCAAACACTCCTAGGTTCAGTGAAGCCATCATGGTGCTGTGGAACTCGAGTTGTCAAGTACCCAGCCCATGCACTCTCTATGACTTCCCTGGCACTTAAAATGTTAAGGAATAGACCCTAATGGTGTAGATGCATATATGCTCATGCATGATATGTCCACACCTGGGATAAAGCGCCCCTTGCCTTAGGGCTGGTAAGGCCTGCTAGAGGAGTGACTTACCTATATCTTAAGCAGTGCTAGATGGCATGGCAGACAGGCAGTGTGCCATGTCGACCTGGTCATTTTTTCACCTTACCGGGGCATGCCAGCTGCACGGACAGTGGCATGGTTCTAGTGAGGGGGTCCCAGGTGACCATCTTAAGCCTCCAGGCCCTGGGTACCCAGGTTACCACTTACTAGGAGCTTACAGGGGGGGGGGGCAGAAATACCAACTGTGAACCTGTCTTTTGGGAATGAACACTGGTACTGTAAAACCTGGAGAGCAGGGACCCAGTACACTACAGTCAAAGTTGCATCAAAAGCTAGGCAAAAAGTGTGTGTGATTGCACTGCAACAGAACACCATTTACTCAGAGTGTTTTTTCGTTCTTTGGCCCCGTTTGAAAATCTTCACAAAACTTTCCCAAAAGTATGTCCTCCATCTCCGCTCCCTCCTGGAAAGTTTTGAGGTAGGTAATAAGTCAAGCAGGGGCGATAAAAATGAGGGGGTCCCAAAGCGTAAAATCCCCATGCATTTTCCATAGACAACTTTAAGATGAGCTACAGCAATAACTGCTGAACGGATTTACACCAAATTTGACAAAAAGCTAGATCTTGGTCCGCAGATTGGGCTTTTTGTGAGTTGGTGTAAATCTGTTCAGTAGTTTTTGAGAAATTAATGGACAAAAAGAATTGCATATCTGGACAGTTTGATCCGCGAGAGACTCCAGAGACTCTCATGTGAGCACCAATTTAAAAATGAAGCATTCTCATTGGCCCACGGAGCTTTATCAGCCATGGGCCATCTTGCTCCCACAGGAGTCGGACTTCCGCTGGAGCATCGCTCTGATTCGCTGCCAGCAACATGAGAACAATTTAGCTGGCAGCAGTTACATGACTCTTGGATTTAGTCCACTGTCCTGAAATAAAATAAAATAAATAGTATAAGGGGGCAGGGTAGGGATACCATAACTCCCTAGGCTCCATGGATAGAACCCAAAAGTACCCCCCAGGGCCCCCAAAAAATGCATTGATCCTGCAAAATTATTGCAAAATCAGGGAAAAATGCATTTAAATGGCAACTGCCCTGGGGAAGCTGAATTCGTAAAGGGCTGCTTGGGACCCCTCCTCAAGCATCCAAAGGCCCGGGCCAAATTCTTTTTTTATATGAGGAGCGGCCCCCCTCCCCGAACCTCCAAAAACCCTGGGGAGACCACCTCTGTGCTGGAATGTGTTTATATGGGGAAAGGGGCTGTGTTGTTTCTCTCCCCAAACCTCCAGAGGCCTCAAAGTCAAAATTTGAGAAAATGGGAATAGGGGCTGCCCCAGGGCCTGAAATTTTACAAAGTGAGATGTCATGAGTGATGTCATTAATGATGTCATAGACCGTCATGAGTAATGTCAATTGTTAGGTCATAAAGAGTGCATGGCGCAGGCCCCTGCAAATATCTGTGTTTTGTTTAGGTCAAAATGTTAATGTTATCACTGACAAATTCACCGAACTACATTCAAAGTGAGTCATTTCGCTGTCCTTCAGAAAGAGGAATTCTTTTTAGATATAGATCTTGCTTTGAGCTCTGCCATTGCTTTTCAATTAATACAAATTATATGTTTATCCTTATTTTTGTTGTACAGTCTTACTGACCACTATCTATGCCCACAGAGAGTAATTACAGCGAATACAGTGATGATTATTTGGAGACACGGCGAAGGCGATCAAGGAGGAATTCACAGCGACAGGTCAACTATAAGGAGGATTCTGAAAGTGATGCTTCAAAGAAAAGTGTTCGATTTGGAAGAGGAAAAGAAATGAGACGAATTCTCAAACGAAGGCATACCAGTTCAGATAGTAATGGTAAACATATTGTTTATTTGTATTTAAATGTATGGTTGGAAATTAGAATAGAATGATAGTGAGACTTTTTCAGAATGCCCAACTTCACTTGAATTTAGTTTCCTAACACAACTTTTACTTAGTTGTATTTTGCATCTTTAATACTAGACAACTACCATAATATTGTCTTTTTAAAGTATAAATAGTATATACTAAATTTCATCATAGAAAACAATACAATGTTGCATACTGTGCAACACCCCTTTGCTATATCCCTAGCACATTGACACCTGTGTTAACTCACAATCAATTGTGCTTTGTCTTGGCAGAATTAAAAGTTGATGTTGATGAAAGTATTTTCATTAATGCTGGTCTCTCTTCTTTGTAAAACCCTGAACTGCAGACACAGTTGTTGAGGATGAAGTTGGTAATCAGAACTAGACTGTCTCCTGTACAGCTGCATCTGTGTGGATCTCTAATTCTGTTTTCAGAGCTTCACTGAGGCGAGGATGTCTAGTGGTGGTCTTAAGGTGCAAAATCCCAAAAGGGGACTCAGGGGAACTGGATGAACTCGTTGGAATGTTGGAGATAGTATCAGCGATATAGATGAAGGAGACAGTCCTCCCTTGTCCTGGCATTAAAGAGAGTTCTCCATGATGGCAGCCACTATTTTCATTGTCCGGTGGAGATTTCAAATTCTCGCTGATTGGAAAGTCGACTTGTTTCAGGTGAACTTGCAATATATATACAATTAATTAGGGACTTTGAGCAGCTGTGGACGAAGATCCCAAGTGCAAAGCTCTTCTGCATGGAGGGAAGCTGTATAAGGAAGATGTGTAGGGTTTGTCAATCGCTTAGAAAACGCATCAAAGGATCTCACCATGGTTCGGAGATACCCTGTCAGATGAGTGCAATTTGAAGATAATGTTTTGAGGAATAACCCGGAGTAGAGTTTTTATGAACTTCAGAGGCCACAGGACACGAGGTAAAGAAGGAAGCCAACTTGCAGTTTTTTCTACCTTTGCCTAACTTTGATTTAAGGTTAATTCTAGCCACTTTTCCTTTGGGAGAATGAAACAGAGGGGATTAAGGGCAAATTTAAATGAGATTACTAGCTTCAACATTTGTATAATCAATGAAGGGAGGAAGAAGCTTTGATCCATTCAGCTTCCCGTCAAAGGTCAGTAATCAAAAAGTAGAATGGATCACTTGTACCTGTAATACCAGGGTCAGATGTGGGTACCAACATGAAAACCCTTAATCACGTACAGGTGCGTAAAGCGGTATATCTTGATTCTCCGATTTTAGGAACGTGAAAGCATCATCATTGTTTTTTTTAAACCGCTTTCCTCCACCTGGAGGTTGGACCACTGATTTTAGCAGTAGTGACCAGGAATAGTGTAGAGAAAGTGAGGTGAAGAAAGGTAAAGTGAGTTAAAATTGCTTCGCTCTTCTTCCTAAACAAACATTATTAGGAATAAGTGGTGGCAAGGTTAAAAAGGAGATGGTACTTCTATAGAAATTTTACTGTTCTATAGCACCGTGAAGTTCTAGTGAAGGTCAAACGGTCATCTACCGCTACTGCTAAAATCAGTGGTCCAACCTCCAGGTGGAGGAAAGCATTTAAAAAAAAAAACAATGATGATGCTTTCACGTTCCTAAAAGCGGAGAATCAAGATATACCACTTTACGCACCTGTACGTGATTGAGGGTTTTCATGTCGGTAACCACACCTGACCCTGGTATTACAGGTAAAAGTGATCCATTCTACTTTTTGATTACCTAGCATCAACATTTGTCAACACTCCCACGTAGTCCTTAATAGAAGGTTTTAAGCTCTTTTAATTGTAGTAGGAAAGATGGCAGAAGCTTTAATCAAACCACAAGAAAAGAAGATGGGTATAGTAAAGGAACGTCAAACTACAAAAGGAAGAGAAGTCAATCGAAAAAAGAAGAGTGGTTATGAGGAAATATCTGTTGTCACTCCTGGCATACTGAAACAATATTGCAAACTCTCTGCTCTGGATAATTTACATGGATAAGATAACTGACAAACAAGAGTAAAGTTATGGATGCACAGAAAGTAGCTAAAACAAATTGGGGATTTGACAGATTCATTGGGAGTGGCCAGGCTGTAGGGTACATTGACTTTACCAGCTGACTGAGTTCAGTGTGAAAGGGCAGGACTGCTGTCTCAATTTGCACTGTTTTATTGGCATTTAAGTGTGGTAGAAGAGTTTAGAGTCGTGGGTATACGGTAAGTAGGGGAGCACTAGTTGAGGAAGAATTTCACCTGCTCACTCCATGACCCAATTTCCCAGATGATTTCCCTGGACATGCCCTTGGTATGAGAATAAGTATGGTGCAGAAAGAGGCCACAACTATAAAGTGGGAACAAATTAAATCTCAAGGGGACTATAACATAGGATTGGGAAATCAGTTGAAGTGATAAAGTGGGGCTATTCTTCTTTGAAAGGCTAGATTTGTTGCCTCTATTTAAGAATAGTATAAATTAAAAAGAAATGCAATTGCAATTAAAAGCTTTTCCAATGCACAGCAAAACCATTTGTTAATACAGAATATTAACTAATGGGTTTGCTACCAAACCTAATCACAGATACAAAAGCTATAAAACATGCAGTTGATTATGGCACCTACAGAGCAAATTTATGACAATAACATACTAAAAGATTCACCAACGATAGTTAAAAGTTGATGTACTACAAAAAATGCTAAGCTCTACCGCATACATTTTAGTCTTGAGAGCTTCTGAAAATCTGTAGCTTCAAATGTTTGAATAACGCTGATAATTATTTTATTGTGTTTTATTTGCATAACCCTTGGCTGATTTCTGTGTAGTTTGCCTAGCCTCGTTAAAGACTGTGAGTAAATATTTTTTAATCTGAAACATCAGTGCTGAACGAATGCAGGTAATATGGTTACTATGGTTCTGATACTGTGAGAAAGTGCCCTCTTTCTGCATGGTTGCCCCCGCGTGTTGCTGAATTGCTGATGTGCTTTGACTGAGTGTGCCATGGGCTCCTGCTAATCAGGTACACAGGGCCTATGTTCTTTCCCTAAAACTGCATTGAAGCCTAACCCCAATTGGCATCTCTGGCCACAGGTCAGCCCCTGGTAAATGGTACCACCAGTGCCCAGGGCACTGTGACCAGAGAAGGCCTCTAAGGGCTGCAGCACTTATTGTGCCACCCTTAGAGGTCCTGTACCTTCACACTCACACACTGCTTTTGCAGGCTGCGTGTTATGGTGCAGAACAAAGTGAAGAGTCGACATGGCACACATCCCTGTGTGCCATGCCTACAACCCACTGCCCTGGCATAGGTCAGTCACCCCTCTAGCTGGTGCACTATACCAGTGGTGAGGGTACAGGTGCATGAGCCCTGTACCCCTACAGTGTCTAAGTCCATTCTTAGACATTGTAAGTGCAGTACTGCCATTAAGAGTCTATGGTGCTGGGAGTTTGTCATTACGAGCTCCATTACACCATAATGTCTACACTTAAAACGGAGAAGTTTGGTATCAAACTTCTCAGCACATTAAACCCACACTGATGCCAGTGTGGGATTTAATGAATTGTGCACACCGAGGGCATCTTAGAGATGCCCCCTAAAAACTAACCTACCACTAGTGTCCAGGCTGAGTGGCTGCTTTCAGATGCCACCACCAGACATGTTTCTGGACCCCTGGGTCGAGAGCCTGCTGCTCTTCGGGGCTTGAAACAATGCACATCCTGGGACAAGGTGCCAAGCCTCCTCCCCCCAGGATGGGCAGGGTTCACGAAGGGGAAGTTTCAAAGGCTTGCCACCTTTGTGAGCTTCCCCAGGTCACTTACTGCTTTCAGCAACTGCTCCCCACTGGTTCTGACCCCCACTTTGGGCGGGAGAACCGGCGGGAAAAACAAGTGAGGAAGAGAAGCGTGCCCACCTCTGCCAACCCCACCGCTCAGGTGGGGGAGGAGAGGTGAAGCACACCTCTGTCCCCGCCATCTTGCAGGTGGGGGGGGGACTCCGCCAACCAGGTAAAGGCTTATGCCCCCCTCCCACTGGAGGGTGGCATAATAGGGAGTGTACCCACCCCAGGGAAGGGACCCATTGGTCCCAACCTTTACCGTCCTGAAACGCCCCTAAATGTAGTATTTAGAGGCAACCCTGAACCATGCCTCCTGAGACGAGAAGAGACAAGAAGAAGGAGGACCAGATAGCTGCGCTGAAGGAAGAAGAGGAGGACAACAACTGACTTGGCCCCAGCCCTACCGGCCTCTCCCGACCTCAATCTGCTCCAGCAAAGTCCCGGTGTGTCCTGCAGCCCCCCAGAACCCGGAGGGCCTGCCCTGCCCTGTCTTCCCCCACCAGACACCCACGGCCCAAGTTCAAGTGGCCCAACACCACAAGGAGGTCTCCCCGGCGATCCTGACCTTGGATCTGGTGATCCCTGACCTGCCTCGAGTCTCCTGACGGCGCCTGCAGCCCCTTTCTGGAGGATCCCTCCGACCGGAGCCGGTAAGAAGAACTCAACGCCAAAAGACACCCTTGCACCTGATGCCCCACGGCCTTGGGTGGCCCAGCCGATGGTGTGCCGGCATCCCACGACATCCCAACTTACCTCTCCAACCAGTGGTCGCCTCAAGAAGATCTTTGTGCCCAAGCCTGCAGTGTTTGTTTAAACCGGAGAATCCACATTGAAAGTCACAGGACACCCCAAGCCAAAACAGCACCCTGCACCCGCCCACCCTGGTGCCGCTTTGGATGCTAACTTGAACCCCCTTTTGCCCTGAGCTTAATTCCAGGTGCTTTGCTCCCACAACCTTGTGGCCCGCTTGTGAGCAACCACCAACCGGAGGCACTATTCCCCCATTGAATAACATGGGGCTAAGCACTCTGCACCCGGCCGCCCTAGTGCCGCTGAGGGTGCTTTGAGAGTGCATCCTGAGGGAACCCTTGTTCTAACCCCAGAAAACCGACTCCCTTAAACTAAGTACTTACCTTTAAACCGATAACTTCTTTTTCTCCCATATGATTGCATTGACTGCTTTTCTGTGAAAAAGGTTCCAAGTGTGGAGTTGGTAAATTGTATGAAACCTTAAGAAACTGTATATTTACAAAAACTGACTTACTTTATCTAGGAAATGTCCCAGTGTGATATCTAGGTATATCACACCTTGTAGAAAAAGTAACTCAAAAAGTAATCTGACAAGTAACTTACAAAGTAATCTCAATAGTAACTGAAAATTCCAACTGTTTTATGAACAAGTGGCTTACATGTAACCAATCCAATTGCATTCAGTTGCATTCAAACTGTATTTAACTGCATTTTTCTTGCAAAGTACTATTACACTTACCTGTACCATGCCTGGCTTCATTCTAGAAATAGAAAACAACTAAATAATAATTTTATACCAAACAAATTGGTCATAGTTCAGTCTTTGAGTGTGTGAAATCATTTCTTGCCTGAGTGTGTGCAATAAATGCTTAACACTACCCTCTGATAAAACCTTACTACTCGTCCACACTTCCACAAATAGAGAGTAAGGTGTTACCTACTTTAGCCTCTGCCTATCTATGGGATCCACTAGACTCAATGCACACTATACCTTACTTTAGTATAGTATATACAGAGCCAGCTTCCTAAATTGGTCAATACCTGATCACACAATAGAACTTCTAAATTATCTTTAGAATTCTGATTTTTTTTAATTGACAAATTGTAACAAATTACTAAGTCTTGTTAGGGCGTTGGTTAAGTCCCTTTAGAATTTTAGAAATATAAAAACTCATCATAATTAGGGGTAAGAGGGTTAGAATCTTTTTATAGAATGTCTCTTAACAAGAACTCAGCTATTAGTGAAAATATAACCAATGACATGGAGTACATGGTTGAGTAGCTCGACCTCACCCCATATCTCCATTTAGAATTTAGGAAGTTACGGTCTCGGTGTAAACTTAAAAATATTACCATGGGTTCCCATCCCTCTAAACAAAAGCTCCGGGAGCGGTTTGCAGGGTATGCTAAGGACCACCCCTCGGAGCAAGGTGAAGACCTCTCAGATGAAGGGGATAGAGGGGATGAGGTTAACTTCCAACCTCCCTTGCTTTCTAGGGTGAACAGGGCCCCTGTGCCCCTGACTTCAAGACTACATTTTACAGCACCTAGATCCCACACAGGTGGGCAAGGTGCTTCTTAGTCCATTGAGGACAGCCTCAATGAGGTGATCAACCTCTTAGTGAGGTTACCCAAAAGATTATACCTAGAGACCAGACTCCTGGCTCTAGAAAGAGCAGAGATGGGCTTAGCTCCCATCAGTGGTGGCAGCAACCTAATAAATAGGGACAGAGAGCAATCTTATGATCCCAAAATCCCCAAAGGGATTGTCCCCAAATTTGAGGAAGGTGATGACTTCACCAAATGGTTCACAGCTTTTGAGAGAGCTTGTGAAATGGGGGGGGGGGGCACTCCTTTGGGAACTGTTCACTGGTCACTGCAAAGACAGACCCCTGACCCTTACAGGGGCAGATGCTGGGTCTTATGACCTCAAGAAGAACACTCTGATTGAGGGCTTTGGGCTCACAACTGAGGAATATAGGATTTGATTCAGAGAGGCTCCAAAAACCAGTCCTGGATCTCAATGAACTATACAATCTTTTTATGGAAGAACATATTTTGAGTAATTGCACTAATGAAAAGTTGTATGAACATCTGGTAGACCTAGGTATAATTTCTCCCCAAGAATTGGGAAAGAAGGCAGACCACTGGGTCAAGACTAGGGTAACAAAAACAGCTACTGGGGGTGACCACAAGAAAGGGGTTACCAAACCTCCCATGGGGAAAGGGGGTGAGAACCCCAAAGACATAAAACCAGAGTCTTCTAAAGGGCCTCACAAACCTGCTCAAGGGAGTAAGTCCCAAAACTCTTCTCAGTTCAATGGTAGGTACAAAGGGAAGAACTTTGATCCCCAGAAGGCCTGGTGTTTCAACTGTAAGGCGTTGAGACACTTAACTAGAGATTCTACTTGTCCTAACAATAAGCCCCCTTGTCCTCCTCCAGTTAGTACTGGTGTAGCCAATCTCCAGATGGGATCAACGGTGTGCTCAGAGCAAATCCGGGTTGACACTGAAGCAGTTCTAGTCTCCGAGGGTGAAGTTGTGTTTGCCACTTTAGCTGTGTGGCCTCCCAACTTAAAAATGTATTTGCAATACCTTAGATAAATGGGACTAGGATAGAAGCCCTGTGGGATACAGGTGCCATTGTCACCATGGTGAAAGACACACTGGTTTCCCAAGAGCAATACCTGATTGTAAAGTCTTATCCAGTCACCAACGCTGACAGTGTTACTACTAACCATGCAATCAAAAGATGGGAGAGAAAGAGGTTGAGGTTAGGTTCACCCTCCTAACTGAATGAAGTTTCACAAAATCTGGAATACCAGAATAAAAACCTAACCGTTTCCGCAAGTCGCAGCACGCCTCAATCCACAGCGGATTGAGAGGACCCCGGTGATGAAGCATGCCACCTAGGGGAAACCGTGGTGGGTGAGGGGACTCTAGAAAATAATTTTTCTTTCTGGAAAGAGGATTTTCATACATGTTCAGTGAAAACCCTGTTCTTCCCCATGGTTAGGTTTTTACACTGGTATTCCAGATTTTGTGAAACTTACTACTAACCATGCCATGGCTATCGTAATATTAGACAGTGTTGGGTGAGGGGGTTTACAGGCCTGAAATAAAGTAGTGGTCTCTCCAAAACCTCCAGCTGCCTATCTGCTTGGAAAGGCCCTGGAGACCTCGGCATGGGCTGAGGTAGAATGAAAAACCCATGCAGCAATGCTAGACATCCATGAGATTGTGTGCGTCAAGACTAGTGCACAGAGCCGAAAACAAGGTAAAAAAACTAGTTCGGTGTGATAAAAAGAATAATTTTTTGCTCAGTTTTTTTAAACTACCCCGGGGGGAATGGGATCCCCAAGGTCAGGCCCTAAGGCAACCCACCAATTGTGCACAGTAATCAAGTATTACTTTACGTTAAATACCTAGACATTTACTGAAAGAAACAAAGTTTAAAGTAACGTTATAGTTGGGTGAATGTCAGCGACAACATTAACGTTTTGAACAAAACAAAAAAAATACCCAGATATTCAGCAGTTATACTCAGGAGCACTAACTATAACTTGCACCCCCGCTATGCACTGCTTATGACCTCACATATGGCATCACTGATGATCTGTTCTATGACATAATTGATGACATAGTCCAATGACTGTGCTAGGTTGTTTTATAGTTTACATAGTGGCGGGTAACTAGCTACGTGGATTCAAAAACAGCAGGAAAATGTCATCTAGTACCTGGATCTGACTGCTATTCAGTTGGCACTCAGAGCATATTACATGATAATTTGAGGCAAAACAGTCCTAGTATAGACGGCCCCTGTGTCCTCCATGTACTACATCCAGAAACAAGGAGGGACTCCCTATTCTCATCTGTCAGCACTAGCCCAAAAGATCTGGCATTGGGTAATTCACTGCCTCACTAGCTATGCGGGACGCATCAAGAAGTTTACAATGTATCGTCAAGTACTTCCAGAGGTACTTTCAGAACTTTGACACACCCATAGTCGATTTGTTTGCCTCTGTAGAAAATACAGAAATGGCCAAAACGTCACCTCCACGTTCCTACACCCTCCGTTCATGGACAATTCACTATGGATGAATTTGTGAGGGATCAATGCATACTCCTCTCTACTACTGTCTCTATACATATTTTAGCACTGGCGGCCACATGATTTTGTGACCTTCAACTTCCTGAGGAGTAGTTGTAAATCCTGCATGAGGCACGCTAGCCCACCATACATGCATGCTATACTGCAAAATGAAAACGATGTGTCCTTACTGGCCAAGTAAAGAAACCAAAACACCCAAAGCAACGGTGCAGGATATCATGCGTTACCTACTGCACCTTCAAAAAGCTTCAATAGCAGCATTCGCATCTCTATTCCGTTATACTTAGTGGTTGTGCCAGCCTACATGCAAAACAGAGAACACACTTCTTGTTTTAAATTCCTGTAGTTATAAGTGAGTTGCAAGCACTGACAGTGGAGTAACGTTTTATACAAGTTCACACAGGGCTCAGGACAAAACCAAAGCTTTTAACCAAGTAGGTTTCTCCTTTCCATGTGAATCAGGCAGTGGAGTTTCCTATCTTCTTTCCACATCCTGACACAACGGCAGAGAGGGCATTACACAAATTAGGTGTCAAGAGAGCTCTAATGTACTACATTGATAGGACAAAAGTAAACCGAAAGACCAAGCAACAGTGGCTTTTATGAAGCCCCTCTTGGGAAATCCCATTTCTAAGTATTGTATGGTGAGATGGAGGGTAAAATGCTTACTCACAATATTTGCTAATGGAAAAGGTCCACTGCATGCTGCTCACAAGGCACATTAAACTAGAAAGATGTGTGCAACTGTGGCTTTTTTAGGGAACATTCCAGCAGCAAAGATCTGTATAGCTGCTATATGGTTAACTCCAGACACATTCACTAACCATTATTGTAGTGATATTCAAGATTGGGAAGAGGCTTTGGTTGACCAAATGTTGAAACGTTACTCTAAACATTTGCGTCATCTGCTTGCTAGCTTCTGCTTGCATGAGGGAGTACTGCTATTTAATCCATGAAAAGCATGTGCTCTACAACAGCACATGCTACAAACAGGAAATGTTAGTCACCCTGTTACCATTGGTTTGTAATGAGGTAGATTAACATACACTCTCCCAGAAACAAATAATGAATTAAGATATTTGGTATTGCGTTTGAGTCCCAATTCACCCTATACGTATGTTCTTCACGCTACTCCCCTTTTCATTACTCACCCGCTGTGGAAAACAGTCTGATGGAGTCTTTCATCTGGTGCATTATAGATTAGGGAAGAGTCACAGGATATCTCAAGATCGAAAATCACTGAAGCAAAATAACACAAGATGGCAGGAGTTTTTCAAAGCGTGCAAATCTCCAGCACTAAAAGCTATTAACAAATGGTTACAGGGTGAATAACATTTTTTATTTTTACTGTTTGTAATCCAGATTTTTTGGAGCCTCAGTTGGCAAAGTGCCTTATTGTAAAAAACATTTTAGGTGCTTTGGTATTATCCTCATTATCCAGTTCAAGGGGACCCTCGAGGTATTAATTAATGTCTTATCACTGTTGCACAGGGGTACGGAAATGCAGGTACACTTTCTATTTTATGTCCATTGTACTTCAGGCCGCTTAAGAATATTTAGTTCCTTTATTTAAAAGTATGAGCAACACTTCAGGAGGCTTAAGAATATATAAAACGTACAAGGATGTTCAGCTAATTTTTGGTCTGGCTAGATACTTAATGTAATCTTGAAATATCTGCAAGCATCATCTCAAGAAGATTTAGGGTCCCATGTCATAGAAGAATATGAAAGGAAAGATGAACTTCTGGTAATTGTTTTTTGTGAATGACATATAATAGGCTTTATTTCCTAGTCCCCGATTGCAGAACATACACCAATGAGGACCTAGGAAACATTTTTGCAGTGGAAAACATTTGTCCTTTGGCCACTTTTTTCTGCTGCCTTGTCCCTTTGCCTCATACCACACGATTATGGATGAGCTTGCTGGTTCATTCAGTGCCTATGAATATTCTTGAGGCTCTCAGATGGAGAAGCAAAAGTTACTTATACTCAAAGTCCTCCTTCATAGAAATCTGTACTAAATTTATGATCAGTCAGCCCACTTCTCTTGCAAGCCACGAAAGTTGATCTAAATGGAAACCCATGCAAGATGTCTATTAGCATTGTTGAATATATTGTCAATTTTAATGTAAAATATGTTATTGGATTTTATGGCTACAGAATGAAATTGAGGTGTAGAAATCCAAATACTAAAATAATACAGTAGAAGAAATAAACCCTTCTGGCTCTCTCTCCTCCCCTCCTCACCCTAAAACAGACCGCAGTCGTTACACAGTGAAGTGAAAATCCTCCTTTCCTCAAGTTAACTAGTTTCTGGGGTTTCCAATCTGTCAGCCTCACTCTTTGGTCCAAGAGAAAAGTTGAGTTGCTGTGGATGGAGAGCATGTTATCTGTTGCTCAAAATCTAGGTCATCATTGGGATGCCACACTGAAACATATGATCCTTTTGGTTCATTAACGAGTAATGTTTTCTAGAGCAAGGGCTTTTCGAAAATGTCTGTGTCTAGTGTGCAAATCAGAGATAAAAACTAGCAACATTTTTACAGAGCCCAATAAATGATCAAAAAAAGTCTGGATCTTCATCAACAGCTTGACCTTTTTGCTCAGTTCAATCTGGCTAAGTATCTCCTTTCACAAGGTCTTGATGGCATAAAATCACGCCAGATGTGCTCCATCCGCGTCTCTGATACCACCACAGATGTCCTGCGTAGAAGTTTATTGAACACATTTTGACATGCCAGCTGCACTCTTTCTTAAGTGCCATTATGATCTTTTTTTGAGAAGTCTGCTTATTATTTTCAACATGAAAGCAATATAGCCAAAGAAAAACCATAGAGAAATCATACATTGCCATTCAATACTGTATATAGGCAGAGACTGCAATCCTTTCCTGCGCAGTCTATTATACATTGCCCACATCACATCCTTCGGCCACGCCCACATTTTCCAATATACCATGACGATCAGAAGCCACATTCCATACCAGACTCAATAAGCATTGCACCTGGGTTACCCCTGTAGTCATTCCACATTCCCCAGATCTTCGCCCATTTCTGTGAGCCCCTCCTCCTTTCATAGACTACCTTTTCAGCAAACGTGCATCAATCCATGTTGTTTTCCCAGTCCCTTAATTGCGGTGGCTGCTCCACCTCCCCCATAAATGTGCGCCATTCTGTTTAGCTACCATTAGTCCAAATATGACCCATAGTCTATCCATGCGATTCAAGTTTGATGCGTCGCATATATTGAGAAGACACCATTTAGCAGTAGAATCTCAAGTACATTCACAGACAGTGCTTATACATTCAACCACAGCAATCCGGTATTTTTGTAACACCAGCAATCCCATTGAATATGAAAAAAGTACCTAACTGACCGCAGCATCTACGAGACCCAATGTTACATCACTCAAATACAAAAGTATTGTCAGCATACAATAAAATGACATGAGTTTGGTAAGTCAGTTCCATACCCAGATTGCTACCCAACCCCCTTAGGCACACTAACCAGGGAACAGCCCTGTCAAGTCCCTCTTCACAACTTGGAAGCTTGTTTTATCTATCAACTGCATACTCTGGCAACAGGGTCAGTACATTCCAGAGAGATCCACACCATCACTTCGAATCCCATGCCTAGCCTCCTCAGTTTTGCAGCGTGAATCTTTCTGGATTCACTATGCTGTGCATTATTCCGCGATCTTGTGGTTGGGTCCGGATTCGTAGTCTTTCTTTTTTTTTTTTTTTTTTTTTTTTGTAGCCCAGGTGGGCGGCGACGACCCACCATTTGGTGCACCTCTCGTGACGTCGTCGTGCTTCCTGCAGAAGTCCCACCTTTGGGGCGCCATCTTCAGATTCTTTTTTCCGCCGTTGGGTCTGGATCGTCATCGGAAAGCTCCAGAATTACAATCGAAGGAAGAAGAAGCAAAAGCGAGTTTCGTGGATAACTAACTACGAAGATATCACAGGAAAGGAATATATTACATCAGGAGCACGAAGAAGGAAGTTTTGCGCCTTTTTCTTCGACGCCCTTGGAGAATGCGCATTCAGAGGCCATGAGCGCAATGGACAAGACGCCATTCAAGTTCTGCCCTAACTGCCACCACAAGTTCGCGCAGAAGGACCAGCATCCGGTCTGCAACCTCTGCCTACCGGTCGACCACCAGAGTAAGGACTGCAACGCCTGCTCAGCCTTCGCGCCGAAGGCGCTCCGGGTGAGAGAACGACAGAGAAGAGCCAACGCCAGCATGGAGGGCAAGAGTAAGGCCCCGTCGCTCTACGATCTGGGCCTCTCCACGGACGATGAGGACAACGTCGCCGAGGGACCCGAAAACTTCACGGTCGTAGAGACGAGGTAAGAGAATCGTTGAGCTCAAAACAGAAAATACCTCGAAAACCCGAGGGTGACTCGAGAAAATCTGAGTCAAAGTCCACGAAGGCAGCCCCGGCGCCGAAAACTTCGACGACCAAGGGGGGAACCATGGACAAGAGGCCGAGCGGATCCTTCGAAAAGGACTCCCTGGTGCCGAAAGACGCCGAAAGGCAAGGATCGTCGAAGACAACCCATGAAACGGGACGCTTGACGCAGAAGGAACGGTCGGCGTCGACGCAAGTTCCGTCGAAAAGGCCCGCGGTCGACGCCAAAAGCATCTCCGAGATGGAGAAAAAGAAGAGGCGGCTCGAGGCCGAAATGGAGAACATCCTTCAAAGGAAGAAGGAGTTCGACGCCAAGATGAAGGAATTCAAGATTCCAACGGCTCCACTGACGAACGTCGTCGAAATCGAGGACGAATTCGACACCGAGGGGCTGACGAGAGATCTTGAAGAGGAAGACGAGACCTATTATGAAGGCGAAGCCGAGGAAGAAGACCAGCAGTAGTTCTACAGCTCGGCGCCATCTACCAGCCACGACATCGAATGGCAGGATCTCGACACCGAAAACCCGGAGGAGCCCGTGGACACGTAACCTTCGAGGCCTTCGCCACCCGACGACATCGGGGTGTACAATATGGTGGTCAGGAGCGCAGCGACAGCCTTCGGCGTGAAACTGGATGAAGAGAGGCCGAAAGCCGATTTCCTCCTCGAGACCCTGCTCCCCATCCAGACGAGGAGCCAATTCCTTCCCATGCTACAAAGTGTGATGAATCAGGGGAGAGAGGCCTTTAAGGAACCAGCGACTTGCCGTTCGATCACGCCCAGGACGGAGAAGAAGTATAAGCACTCTTCTCTGGACCCCCCTTACATCAAGGGTAGTATCACTGCCGACTCCATCATAGCTTCCACGGCCAGGAGAAGGGCCAACGTGCCAGCAACTTCGGGGCCACCACCAGATAAAGAGAGCAGGAGGATAGACCTCACGGGAAGAAAGGTAGAGAGGAACGCCGCAATGCACTGGCGCATGGCGAATTCCAATGCACTCCTCAATAGGCACCAGTACCAGCACTGGGACGAGATGGGGGAGCTAGTAAAACACCTCCCCGAAGAATACCGACAAAGAGCCTCCCACCTGGTGGAAGAAGGAAAAAACATCGCCAACTCTTGTATAAAGACGGCGCTGGACGGGGCAGAGACTTCGGCGAGACTAATGGCCATAGGGGTCACCGAGAGAAGACATGCATGGCTCAGAATCTCGGGATTCAAACCGGAGGTGCAGAACAACATCCTTAGCACCCCCTTCAACGGAGAAACACTGTTCGGAGCAACAGTAGACGAGAAACTCACCCAGCTGAAAAAAGAAAACGAAACGGCGAGGTCCATGGGGGCCCTACAGCTAAGAGGGATGAGGAGAGGCAACCCCTCTAGAAGACCCTACGGTCGGGGAGGAAGCCAGCAGGGAGCGTCGCACCAGACGTTCCAGCAGGGTCAGCAGGGTGATAGCCACGGACAACAAGGTCAACAGAAGCAAAACTGGCAGTACCAACCTCGGGGCCAGTCCTTTCGCGGGAGAGGGAACGGACGTGGCCAGAGGAGGAGAGGGAGTGACCAACCCTCATGAAAGTGACTCAGCACGCAGGAAGACGCCTACCCTCGACATGCCCCCAAGGGTGAGGCGCAATACAGTAACATCAAGGGGGAGAGAAGAGTCAAAAGCCTACGAGCATCCAACACCAGTAGGCGGAAGGCTGAGGATCTACCTCCAAGAGTGGCGGCGTATAACCACAGACAAGTGGATACTGAACGTCATGCAATACGGATACTGCGTGGATTTGGAGAAAAGACCTCCGAACAGAAGACCAAAGGGAAGGCAGAGATCGGCTCAAGAACTGGCCCTACTCAGAGAAGAAACCCTGAAACTACTAGAAAAAAGAGCCATAGAGGCAGTGCCGTTCAAAGAACGCAACAAAGGGGTCTACTCGAACTATTTTGTGGTCCCGAAGGTAGACGGAAACGTCAGACCCATCCTGGACCTGCGATACCTAAATAAGTTCATCAGAACGCAGAAGTTCAAAATGACTTCGCTGCAGGAAGTGCTCCCCCAAATAAGAGACGGGGACTTCATGGTTACCGTGGATCTCAAGGATGCCTACCTGCACATCCCAATAAACAGAAGGCACAAGGGACTTCTAAGGTTCAACATCGACCAGGAACACTACCAGTTCACAACCCTGGCCTTCGGGCTAAAATCGGCGCCAAGGGTTTTTACAAAATGCCTGTCGGTGGTCGAGGCCCACCTACGAAAGCAGGGGATCCATGTCTACCCCTACCTAGACGACTGGCTGGTCAAGGCAAACACACGCGAAAAGTGCGAGAGACACGCAACACGCGTGACAGACACTCTGACGAACCTGGGGTTCTCGATACACTGGGGGAAGTCATCGCTGGAACCGGAACAGGTGAAGATTTTCCTGGGAGCAAAAATCAACACCCTGAACAGCACAGTGGTGCCCAGCGACAGGAGAACGGATGCCCTACTGAAGGAGACATGTCTCTACCAGAAGGGGCGAGCTCTGACAGTGAGGTCAGTGAGCAAGATGATGGGGATGATGGCGTCATGTATCCAGCTGGTGCCGAATGTACGCCTGCACATGAGACCATTCCAAGAATGGCTACGACAACAATGGTCACAAGCAAACGACAGTTGGGAAGATCTAGTGGTTGTTACGCACGCAGTGCAGGAGGAGATGACTTGGTGGAACAGAGACAACATGACAGCAGGGAGAAGCCTGACACCACCAAACCCAACAATGACCATTACCACGGACGCATCGCAAAAGGGATGGGGAGCGCACATGGACAACCTCAGAGTGAGGGGTCTGTGGGCTCCAGCAGATGCGGTACGCCATATCAATTACCTCGAATTGAAAACCATTCTGCTAGCCCTGAAGGCATTCGAGAGGCACCTGTACAACCAGAGGGTGGTGGTTCAAACAGACAACACCACGGCAAAGTTCTATATCAACAAGCAGGGTGGGACACAGTCGTTCCCTCTCTCCTCTCTGGCACAGGAGATTTGGAGATGGGCCATACCTCTCAGGATAGATCTACTGGCAATTCACCTTCCGGGGAAGGACAATGTGGAGGCAGACTGGCTAAGCAGGCAAACCTCGGCATCACACGTGTGGGAGCTCAATGGCCAGGAAACGGAGAAGCTTTTCCAGAGATGGGGAACTCCCACAGTAGACCTGTTTGCAACACGCCAAAATGCAAAATGCCAAAGCTTCGCGTCCAGGCAACCAGATCAGCAATCCCAAGGAAATGCCCTATGGATAAGCTGGTCGAGGACATTTGCCTACGCCTTTCCACCGATACCCCTGTTGCAAAGAGTGCTCGACAAGTGCAGAACCAGCAACATGACTCTGATCCTAGTGGCTCCGCAGTGGGCAAGACAGACATGGTTCTCACAAATTCAAGAAATGGCACTGGGCAATCCCCACAGGTTCGAGAGAAAAAGGGATCTGCTCTCCATGCAAAACGGAGAGGTCCTGCATCCGCAGCCAGAGAGCCTCAACCTGGCGGCATGGCTCCTGAAGACCTAGAGTTCGCTCACCTTAAATTGCCTCCTAGCACTATGCGGGTGCTACGGGAGGCAAGGAAACCAACTACACGAAAATGCTACAGCGCCAAATGGCAGAGATTTACTGTGTGGTGCAGGAAGAAGGGCCTGCAAAACAGAATGACAAGAGACTCAACAGTACTGAGGTACCTCACACACCTTCTAAAGAGTAACCTCTGCTCGAGCTCCCTAAGGGTACACCTAGCGGCGATCGTTGCCTACACCAGAGGTGAGAAGGGTGGAAGTTTCTTCACTTCGCAGGTCGTGAAGAGATTCATGGAAGGAGCCAAAAGAATTGCCCCTCCTAAAAGGTTGCCGCCGCCAGCATAGAATCTCAACGTGGTACTGACGGAGCTCATGAAGGCACCGTTTGAACCCATTCACAAGGCCACACTGCAAATGTTGACGATGAAAACGGCCTTTCTGGTGGCCATAACCTCACTACGCAGGGTGAGCGAGCTTCAAGCACTAACACTACAGGAACCCTAAATTCAGATTCACAAAGACAGGGTAGTCCTGAGGACAGACCCACACTTCATGCCCAAGGTGGTGTCGGCGTTCCACATGAATCAGAGTATTCAGATACCAAGTTTCTTCCAAAACCCGACTTCAAACGCAGAAAAGGCTCTGCACACCCGCGACGCTAGAAGAGCGGTGATGCACTACATTGAGAGAACCAAGGAACTCAGGAAATCAAAGCAGTTGTTTGTGTCCTTTGCTACTAGCTTCATGGGTAGACCAGTGACTAAGGGCACCATCGCTAGATGGATTGCCCTCACTATTCAATTCTGCCACAAACAGGCTGGACAGGAGCTAGCGGAGGGGCCTCAGGCTCACTCCACAAGGAAGAAGGGGGCCACCGTTGCCTTCCTGGCGAACACGCCCATTCAGGACATATGTCTAGCGGCAACTTGGGCATCTGTGCACACGTTCACGAAACACTACTGCGTGGACATTCAGATGAACAAGGGAGCACAGGTTGGACAGAAGGTGCTTCAACACATTTTCAACGACCAACGCTCATCTACCACCCAGCCACCACAAAATTAGGGAAAAACCGCTACAAAGTCTATGCACAGCATAGTGAATCCAGAAAGATTCACGCTGCAAAACGAATAGTTTCTCACCTGTCGGTGTAGTTTTGCAGCTGGAAGATCTTTCTGGATTCACTAGCGAACCCACCCACCTCCGCCAGGAAGATGAGGCTGGAGGAAGAGGGGGTGAAGTGGAAAACATCAGGAGAAATAATAACGTACAGAAAATGAACTGAAGGACTAATCAATCGCCTAGGGTTTAAAAGAAAAAAAAAAGGGGGGGGGGAAGAACCCGAAGATGGCGCCCCAAAGGTGGGACTTCCGCAGGAAGCACGACGACGTCACGAGAGGTGCACCAAATGGTGGGTCGTCGCCGCCCACCTGGGCTACAAAAAAAACAAAAAAACAAAAGAAAGACTACGAATCCGGACCCAACCACAAGATCGCGGAATAATGCACAGCATAGTGAATCCAGAAAGATCTTCCAGCTGCAAAACTACACCGACAGGTAAGAAACTATTTGTTTTGTGAATAAATATTGCCACCCTAGTGTATCAAATTCCTTTCTATAGATTTCACTACAGGAAGAAAATTATTATCCGTGTTTTCCTCCTTAATCTGGGAGGCTGCGCGGATGTCTAGAGAGGTACTCTGCCCGGGGAAAAAATACGTTCTGATCAGGGTTGATTATGTGGGAGATTACCCTCACAATACCTAAGGGGTCTGCAGTGTAGGATATTTTTGAGGGAATCGCATCTAGGCTTTGGGATGAACACTATCAACGCGCCTCTGATTGTATGATGAGATTGACATAGCATGCCAACTCATGGTACCAGGATATCGCGATGATAAAGTGAAACTCGGTGGTTAAACTGTCAGTCTCTGGTTTGATTCTATTTGCTAGTTTAGAAATTACTTTTTTAATCTTTTGGAATGACATAGGTGCATCTAAAGCATCTCGCTGCGAAGGGGTCAGTATCCCGAGGTGAGTTGTCATTGCATAATTGTCTAGGTCTTCAACATTAACCTCCCCTTTCTTCTTATACAATAGGCAGTAATCTTTGACAAAGGCTGGGTTAATTTCTCCCTCGACGTAGACCACCAATGGCAAACAAGAGTAGCTTTGGTTCGGGTGCACTGTGTGTCTGACTTGATCAGCCGGGCTAAACATCCTCCTACCCTATCACCTTCCTTGTGTCACTGAGGAATAAATCCATGAAGTCTAAACTGTTAAGCTTCTTCAAGAGTACAGCATGGTTCTCTTTCCCAGAGGAGTTATCTTCTCACGGTGTTCAAGTTCCATATTGAGAGATAAAAGCTTGGTACTTTGATTTAATCCTTCCCCCTCATTCTCTGCAATATGTCTGCCTGCCCTCTTTTATTGCATCGCTAACTCAGCTTGTTGCTGCCAAGTTGGAATTACTACTCTGTTGCAGCCCCAATGTAGAGAGATTACCAGTGGCTTATGGTCAGATAATGTTTTTCCCACATATTGATGATGACAAAAAAGGGGCTTACAGTTGTGAAATATAAAGGTTTCTGCCTAATCAGGCATGACGGTCATAGGTCGGTGATTCGTCAAGTATCTATTCGCTCCCAACTATCAGCCCACCCTGTGAATGCCTTTGTGTTGTGGTCTAAGGTACTGTACATTCGTCTGTTATTGTTAATCAAAGGACACTGGGATTGTTCAGAATGTTGGCGTGCTTATTGTGGAGGGAAGATTCAGAGGGCTGGCAGTTGCAGCTGGGTTCAGGATTAGACTGCTGGTGTGGTTGCTAATAAACGATATTAGAACATTGGAATGTGGAGCACTCCATTGAATACAATGGAGTGCTCCGAGCTTCTACAGGCCGGTAAAAGCCCACAAAGCAACATTCCAATGTTGTTTTAAAAAGGTCTCTAGGAGCCCAAGGGGATTTAAACCCCGTAGGGCTCCGAGACCTTTGTTTTGTTTGTTAGAACATTCTGCCCTTCGTAGCTGGGCTATAACAGCTATTAAAGCCCCGCTCCCTTGTTAAAGGCCCTCGCCTTTGGCTCAGCGGGCTATAAGGCTATATCATAGTCTGCTGCTGAGGGCTATACCGGTTGTGAAAGTCCCTGAAACCCGAATTCTAGCGCCTGGGACCTATAATGAGGGAGAGGGCCTTTAACAACTGGTATAGCCAAAGGCAGAAGGGCTATAAGGGCTCAGAGACCTTTGTTTTATTTGTTAGAACATTCTCCCCTTCGTAGCTGGGCTATAACGGCTATTAAAGCCCCGCTCCCTTGTTAAAGGCCCTCGCCTTTGGCTCAGCGGGCTATAAGGCTATATCATAGTCTGCTGCTGAGGGCTATACCGGTTGTGAAAGTCCCTGAAACCCGAATTTTACTGCCTCAGACCTATAATGAGGGAGAGGGCCTTTAACAACCGGTATAGCCAAAGGCAGAAGGGCTATAAGGCTATCAGAACCTTCCGCCCACTAAAGGTAGAATGTTCTAAATTAAAAAGGGAAAAATTTGAAGACAAACATTGAAATGTCTGGAGCTCCGGGCTTCTACCAGCCATTTGAAGCCCGGAGCTACTCCATTGTCTTCAGTGGAGCTCTAAACATTCCAATGTTCTAATCCGTAATCTACACTGCGCATCCTTATTGATCTCAACACTTTGGCACTCGTACTATGAGTGATTTCAGTTGAAGTGTAAGGAACCTGTTCAGATATGTATCTATTACACCATTGAAGTCGCCACCCCTTAGTGTGGGCACGTGTATCAAGTGTGCTGTATGTGAAGCAAAATTATGAAAAGGTTTCCTGGTCACTATTAAGTGCATAAATACCAGTAATTTTTCCCTCCCTCTAGTCTGCACATCACGAGAACCTCTCTGCCCTCCGTGTCCTTCACTACTATACTATTATGTCTGTGAAAAAGGGTATCCCTGGATTAACCTTATTAAAGTACTCCTATCGTTGTTGGAAAAGGCAGTATGGAACACCTGTTCTCTCCACCTCTTTAACATAGTTCCCTTTTGCCCTGTAATGTGGGCCTCATCCAGGAAGGCGAAATGTACTCCCTATGTTTTCAAGTATGAAATTATCTTATTTTTTGCTGCAATTGTAATGCCTCTACTGTTCTATGTTAAAAGGACTTGTATCTCTTATTACCCTTCATGAGGCAATCGACCATTCCGCTCTCCACAGCATCCCAAGCAGAACTACAAACCAAGGGGTACAGCAGCATGGCATTGTCAGCCACCTTTAGTCTGTTACCCAAGCTGCAGACTCGCTCACATTGCTGCTACCAATCACACCACAAGGAGTTGCCGTCTTGATTGCAGTGTGCTGGGTCTGCACACCTTCCCAACAAGCCACAGCAATTCCCATGAATTTCAGCGTAACTCAAAGCATTAGTCACTGTCCGCTTTAGTCACTTAAGCAGGAAGGAACTATTCTGAGAGTCTTTTAAAAGGTCTCCATCTTGCTTGGAATACCGGCAGTGATCATTTTAAAGTTTAATTGGAAAAAAGAAAAGAATATGTGCATGTAGACAGGCAATATAAGAAGAAGTTTCTCTTGTCAAGTGTTCTCGGGTACTGCACATAGTTGGGGGCTCTTCCTAGAATTCCTTTGATGGAGAATAATAACAGCTTGCAAAATTGAGTAGTGTTTCCATCTTGTGGATCTTGGCCGTGAGCAACGTATTTAATATCAACCTCAAAAAATCGAGGAGGAGGTTGGAGTTTTAAGGATGTAGAGGTTTGTTGGCTTCAGATACCTTTATAAATCTCAACAAAATGAAAGATGAAAATTTAAACAACGATTTACTGTTAGCCTGTGACAAAATAACAAAGTTGTAACCAATGTAATACAACACAAAAAGTAGCAATATAGATGAATGCTAGAGCTAAAGGGAAGTAATTGTGACTTAAGTATGTTGCTATCTTATGAATAACAACGGATTATAGTACTCTCCTAGCAGTGAAAAGGAAACTTTTTTGTTTACGTCTCGGACCATACGTCAGCCAAGTAGCTTACAAAAAATGTGGATGAAGTGATAGGTGCTCACGATGTCCAAGACAGAATGCTAATATCAGTTACCTAGATTTTCGGCAGCAAAGCAAGCTACTTTGTACTTTAGAACAATATCGGACATAACTAATCTCAATGTCCAGAGACAGCATGGGTTTAGTCACCACAACCCTGATGGCTTCCTTGGGCGGAAAAGTTCCCTCAACCAGATTTTTATTTTGTTGGATTTCCTACGTTTTGGGACACAGGGAGGATTTCCTTGAGATAGCAAAGGCCCATAGCCAACATATTTGGATTAAAGGTTTAATCTATAATAATAAAGACAAAAATGAGCTGGGTATTGTATCTGAATGTAGTTGTAGCATAATGAATGCTGCAAGTGCTATACGTCTTGTTTTACTTTTTCTTTTTTTTAAATGTATGTGACTGATACTAGTTCACATTTAAATGAAATTAGTTTGTGCCGACAGTGCATAATTATGCGATAACCCTTTGGCTGCTCTTTCAATTTTCAGAAAGCTTTGGATCCAAGGATTCTGAAAATGAGGTACTGAGGAAAAAGAAGAAACATTCCCTCCGAAAACTGACCAGAAGTTCAGATGATGAACCTTCAGAGCAGGAAAATGGGGCACCAATCCGGAAACGGCTTAATCGCATAGAAACAGATGAAGAGGATGAGGATGAGGATGATAAAAATAGGTCAGCTGGATTGGGTAACACTTGTGATGAAGGAAAATCAGTTTCTGCAGCTAAGCCTACAGTCCCGCCCTCAGATAAAGAAGGGACAAAAAAGCCTTCTTACCGCATTGAGAGTGATGACGAAGAGGACTTTGAAAATGTTGGTAAGGTAGAAAGCCCTTTGGACTACAGTCTTGTTGACTTACCTTCCACCAATGGACAGAGCCCGGGAAAAGCTATTGAGAACTTAATTGGTAAACCAGGTGAGAAGTCTCAGGCCCCCAAGGACAGCACACCTAACACAAGCTTGCCACCAAATGGGACAGACAATGGGCAGGATGTGGTAGCACCAGAGGAAGATGAAGATGAACTTTTAAGCGTAACTGACCTTGTGGATTACGTCTGTAACAGTGAACAGCTATAAGACTTCCTTCCATTTCTGTGCTAATTTATTCCACAGTAACTCTCTTACTGGGCCAGTTACTACAAGCTATTTTACTCCTCCCAAAATCCCTCCAGTACAGTATCCTTTTGTTTTTATACACAAATGTTTGCCAGTCCTGCAGTCTTTCTATGAAGTGACCAGTTTGAACTTTTAAGACAAATAATTGCTGTAAATTCCCTTTTATGTTTTTATCTTTCTTTTATTTTGTGGTCCTGGGCAATTTCATTCATGAGGCGTGCCGATTATAAGAGTAACATAAACAAAGTATTTGTACATTTTGACTTTATATTTCCTGTGCTCAAGCATTTGAATTGGGTGGGATAAAATGCATTCCAGTTTCAAAAGTCCCTCAGTTTTTGGGGTTAGGTGGGAGGGAGGTGGGATAACAAGCACTTGTGCTTTTAGATTTTTCATATGATATATATTATATTTAAATATTCACTACTTAGGTTACGATAAACAGGCAGTTAAAAAATAAACTATTATACAACTTTACTGTGGTGTTTGTGAATCGTAGACAACCTACAGTAGATGGTTCAGTTTTAAATTTATTTAAAGCAGCTTTGAGTCACAAAGCTGACCATATAGAAGTGGGGAAATAAAAAAGCAAAATACTTTTTAGCAGCTCCTTTTAGATTTGTAATTTTGAAACCTATTTCAGTGTACAGTTTCTCAAACAGCACTGCATAAGTTATGCTAAGTGTGAAATTCGAGTAATCCGCCTAAGAAATTTAAGACCAGTCATCTTGGGCAATTGTCTTTGGTACTTCATAGTGCAAGGTACCATGTAGGAAGCATTACGAAGTTGAACTGTGCACATAGAATTTCTGCACCTTAGAGGGTTAACGTATCAGCTGTTGTTCTGACACTGGTAAAATCATGCCAAACACCACCAATAACCACTTTTCCAGTTCCTCAATACCGCGGACTGGTCTCTTAATACCCAGAAATATCCTCCCAGGATGTCATACTTGCTTAACTTCACAGTGACTTGGCACATCGGTATGCCAAGCTAATCTGATGGGATGGTGGTGCTGTTTTTGTAATATTGTATTTATAATTTGGTGCCCAGTGAAGGAACTAATGTTAAATATACAAAATAAATCAAACTGGTTCCATCGATACAATTGCACCCTGTTACAAAAGTTATTAAGAACCTCCAAGCCATTGTTGATGTAGGCCTTAAAGCCTATTTTATGGTGATCGAGTCACTCAGGAGTTGTGTGTCAAAGTACATCCAGTGAACTGGCCAGATCGAATATTCCTTGATGTTTCTTAATTCTTAATAAGCCAGATTTGGAAGGCACTTGAAGAAACATATAGCTGGTCTATGTCTGATACAGTCAACAGCCTAATGATGGTCCAACCAATGAGTATTTTGTTCACATGCATGCATAATGGCATACAATACATGAAAATAGACTGCCAGCACATTTCTCGGCTGAGATTAAAATGTGATTGGTCCATTTGTGCCCATAGTAGCTACTTCAAATTGAAGTCAACTGGTGCATTGGTTTCTTGTTTCTGTATGTTTTTTTAACAATGTGTCTGAATGTCTTAGCAGGTTTTGAATATATAGTGTTGCTGTTTGACAAGTAGAGGTTTGTCAAAGTACATCTAAAATCTGCCAGATAAAAACGGAATAAAAGAATCTAGTGTTCTTGTGACTGGCAATGGAGAACCTTTAGTTGTCTGTGGCTTCCCATCTAAGCAGTGACCTAAAAGAATGGACTCATTGACAATGTTTTTTAATGTTCGAATAAATCATTTATGATATGATTGACACCAAACATGAATCTGTAGAATTAATGTGTGTGTGTCTTTAACATGTAAGAAATCATCTATGGCTATTGTATTGTGCTGAAAGAGTTGACATAGCTCCAAATATATATTATTATTTTTGTCAATGAAAAATAAGTTATGGAGAGGGCATACTTGTGATATGTACTCACATGCTTTTTTTTGTAGGTTTCCAAAAGGCAGTACTGCACTTGGCCTACAACGCATTCCAAACCAAATTCCCAAAACAACAACAAAAATTATGGATTTTACAGGTTGGGGCTATCTCATTCCATTGTGGCTGTGTTCAGTTATTATTGCATATTACTTTACTTCTGACAGCGAATCCTTTTTGCATTCAGGAGACAGTTTTAGATTGGAAGTTTTAAAGATGCGTTCCGTTTCACATGCAAGTTAAAGGTCCTGTGCCCTTACTTTCAAACTCTACTTTATCAAGTTATTTTAGGGTTTTTGTAACTCCTATTTTATTTATTTTTACAAAGTACAGTAACAAACCAACTGATAAAGATTTCTAGCCGCAGATTCCTCACCATAGAATATTCCCGAGGTGTCTGACCGGATCCGTAAGCTTTTGAGCAGTACCCCTGTGCACGCAGGTAGGTGGCATCGTTTGGCTCCACATCAGCTTCGTCCGCGCCATAAATGATGTGCATGGTACCTATATAGGTGCCACCCCTGCATGCTGATATCAGTTCTTTCCTTTCTACGCCACATAGCGCTCCTCCGGTCAGATCTACCATCAGTCATTTTGTGACTGGCTTTTTTCTCGACTTTCGTGTAACCCTTTTTTGAAAGATTTTCTCTCCCGGTGTTACAGGATGTAACCAAAGAAACCAGCTGGTTTCAGACCATGTGGTGCCTATCACAGGCAGATATCTAATGCAGACCCACAATTGGCTTGCTTATGGTGCTTGGAGAGGGACTACGACTCCAAGACCTGCGAAGACTGCCGCGCCATGCACCTGAAGGCGCTGAGGGAGTGATCACCCAAGCTTCTCACCGCCTGACGTAGGATGTCGCCAAGATGCTCAATATCCCAGTTGTGCAGAAGTACACAGGACTGTCTGCGGAACCGCACCCGGTGATCGTCATCCCACTCTAAGTACGCAAGTCCCTCATTTATTGAGACAAGCCGGAACCCTAGAGCATGTCAGGGCAAAAGATGGTGGACAAAAGTGTCCAGACAGCTTGTAAAGTGCGCATGCAGAATTTCTTCACTGTGCAGCCCTAACACTAATTTTAAATTCTAGCGGCTATTCTTTTAGCAGCAATCAGCACACAGTATAGGATACACAACTATTAAAAAGAAACAATCGATGCAGGATTTTAAAAAAATTCACAATTCCCCCAATGATGGGCAGATGGCAAACTGAAGGGGTTTGGAGGCTGCTGCAGCTGGGGGGCTGTGGACTGGCCCGACCTCTGGCTGCCTGTCCCATGTAGCCAGCTGAATGGCCAGCTGTAAATTGAAGCTCAATGCAGACAAGACTAAGGTCATGCTTTTGGGGAATGGCTTCATTAGGGAAGTTTACACCCTTATCCTGGACTATCTGAAAGGACTCCCCAGTCCCAAAGGGGTGATGCAGAGTCTCTAGATGTGGCCTGATTCTAGCCTCATCATGGACCACCAGGCTAAATAATTGGCGGCTAATAGCTTTGGTGCCTTGAGGCTATTAAGAAAGGTACTAAACATACTCCCTTTCCTAGCCAGAAAACTAATTGTATAGGCCTTTTGTCATCTCTTGCCTTGACAATGGCAATGTTTTGTACCTGGAGTCACCTTGCTATGTGACAAAGATTAACAGCTATTCAGAATGCTGCTGCACAGCTTCTGATGAATCTCCCCATGCATCAGTTGGCTAAAACTGCTCTGAGAGATCTTCACTGGCTTCCCGCTGAGAAGCAGGTTCAATTTAAGGCTCTATGTATTCTACATAGATCACTACTCAAGAGAGGCCCTGTCTTATGATCGCTGGCTACTCCTTACATTCCGGGAAGGTCAATTTGATCCTCCTCAGCTAATTTGCTACAGATTTCCAAGGTTGACTTGCCTCCAAACTTTGGAACACCCTGTTCGAGGCATATGAGCTGTAGATCACACACTGTGCATAGATTGCCATCTGGAAAGTCTTTGGAAGTCACGGGATAGGTGGCTCCTCCTTTGGACAATAGTGTGCATGGAAATCGACTCCATCGTCAGATTGTTTTTTTCTGCCATCGGGCTCGGATGTGTTCATCGCGCTCCAGTTCGGTGTCGTTACCGATCATCTTTTCGACGTGAAATCCTCACCCATACTTCAGTATTGTTTCGATCGCGTTCCCTTTCGACGCGCATCTCTCCAGATCTTCAAATCTTCGATTCCGGTCGTCGACGCAGGCCTTCGGGCCTACCTGTTCCATTGGGCCTTCGGCTCATTAAAAGGGCTCCCTTTAAAAAGTGCCCTAAATGTGGATCCAAGTTTCCACACGCAGATCTTCATGAGGTGTGTAACCTCTCCCTTTCACCGAGCACGAGGCAAAAGACTGTCCAGCTTGTGCCTCTTTCCGGTCCAAGAAGACAATCCAGGACCGTCGAGCTCGAAGAACAATGGCTCGATCTTCGACATCCATTCTCGACGACATCTTCCAGGAAGGCTACAATGTACCGGAGCAGGAGCAGATCCAACACAGCGCCGTCAGCTCCTCCGAAGCCGACTACTCCGACGTCGACGACATCACTCCGGGGCAGCGGGTCGTAAGAACTGACATTGACCCCTCCCCGCCCCCCTCCCCCTTCCCAAAAAGGCTTCGGTCACACCTTCGCCTTCGGGCCTAGGTGCACACCAGGACAAAAATTCTCACGCCCCGCCTTTGGGGCTCGCCAAAGAAGCCAATACAAAAGCCTTCAGGTCACTCGGGGTTGAGCCAGCCTGCTGTCGGTGCCAAAACTCCATCCCCGGCATCGAAAAAGAAACCAATGCCTTCCTCCGCGCCAACGCCTACTTTCGCATCGACGCCTTCGGTGCCGAAACCCACTGGCACGGACACCCCGGCTCTGAAAAAATCCTCAGCACCAAGCAAGCACCCGGCTCCAAAAACCTTGGGTTCTCAGCCTTTGGAGCACAAGCCTACAAATTCGAAAAAAACACCGGAACCGGAAAAACAGTTGGTACCAAAACCACTATCGGAATCGAAGAAAATTCCCGATTCCAGGCCTAAAGAGCACAAAACAACTCCAAAACCCCTGACACACACAATCTGTCCCCAAAAAGTCGGCACCGAAAGAACACACATCAGTGGAGGAGTTTGTTTGACCTGATCCGACCCAAAAAGCACTTCAAAAAGACCCTAAAACAGGTCAACTCATACTTAGCCCTGCAAAGAAACGGAAAATGGACAAACCTGTGCCAGCTCCACTTCCTTCGAAAAAGAGAGACATTGCTACTTCTCCCTTAAGGATTCCTTCTCCTCCTCCCTCTTCACACCACTCAACTATCCCATATTCACCTTCCTCACCATCTTCTCTACCGCCAGATGATGATGACACCTCTGACGACATGGGGGATGATCACCCTTTAGGGGAACCCAGTCCTCCTGGCGACCCAAAAGATCCATGGGAGGATTATGACACACCAGATGTCCCAGACACACCTCAGAACGACATCTACCCATCTAGGTCATACCCTCCAGAGGACACTGTAGAGTTCACTCAACTTATACACAGGGCAGCAGAATACCACGGGGTAAACCTACATACAGACCCTATAGAGGAAAATTTCCTCATGGACACTTTCGAACCATCCCAAAGGTCCAGTGCCATTCTCCCCATGTTAAAAGGGGTAATCAAACTCGCTCCTGAAGTGTTTAAGGATCCTGTAAGGGCCAGAGTCATTAACCCCAGGGTAGAAAAAAAGTACAAAGCTGCCCCATCTGACCCTGTTTATATTAAAGGGCAAATACCCTTAGATTCCTTAGTGGTCTCCAACACCAGGAAAAGGGCCAAATCGCAAACCACAGAAGATGCCCCACCTCCTGATAAAGAATCAAAACTGCTGGACGCGTCGGGTAAAAGAACAGCGTCCCAAGCAGCTAACATGTGGAGGATTGCCAACACATAGGCTTTGCTTGCAAGATATGATAGGGCACACTACGACGAGCTAGAGACCCTACTACAACACCTTCCAGATCAATACAAGACACGAGCTAATGATCTCATCCAGGAAGGCAAGGTCGTAACAAACACCTCCATTCGTTGTGCTCTCGATGCTGCAGACACAGCATCCCGGACTACTAACACCAGCGTCCTTTTACGCAGACATGCATGGCTATTCATTTCTGGCTTCAAGCCGGAGGTCCAAACCACTATATTAAACCAACCATTTGATCAAGAACACCTGTTTGGACCCAACGTAGATTCATCTTTAGGAAATATGAAAAAGGACACCAACACTGCAAATCAATGGGAGCCTTGCAATCGCAAGCTCCCAGAAGTTCTTTTTGTCGCTCCTCTTACAGAGGCGCCTCTAGAGGTTTTTCCCCACGAAAACTCCTCCACTTCGTACAAACGTCTAACAGAGGAGGCTACAGGGGCAATAACAATAAGGGTAGAGGCAAAACTACCAACACTTGTACCGGCTCCACCCCTAAACAATGACTTCCTTCCACTCCCCCCGGACCACTCACTCTGGTATGGGGAAGATTGCTACAGTTCCTTACTGTCTGGAACAACATTACCACAGACAGGTGGGTGAGACAAATCATCCAATCCGGTTATTGCCTGGAGCTCACTTCAACTCCCCCACACATTCCACCCAGACAGCATCCAATGTCGGCAGAACACTTAACGCTTCTAAAACAGGAGGTACTTTCCCTCCTACAAAAACATGCCATAGAACCAGTTCCCCTTCATCACCAAAACACAGGGGTTTACTCCCTGTATTTCCTCATTCCAACAAAGGACGGAACCCTGAGACCCATCTTAGACTTCAGACCATTAAACCTCTACATACAATCAGACCATTTCCATATGGTCACTCTTCATCAGGTCCTCCCGTTACTCAAACAGGGCGACTTCCTTGCCACATTAGATCTCAAGGACGCCTACTTCCACATTCCCATACACCCTGCTCACAGGAAATACCTTTGGTTTGTGGTAGACGGCCAGCATTACCAATTCAAGGTCCTCCCGTTCGGAGTCACCACAGCACCCAGGGTCTTCACAAAATGTCTGGCAGTGGTAGCAGCCCACTTAAGAAGACAACAGATTCACGTCTTCCCATATTTAGACGACTGGCTCATAAAAGCCAAGTCACATATCCAGTGTGTAAATCACACACACGCCACAATACAACTACTTCACGGCTTGGGGTTTACCATGAACCTCGCAAATCCATCCCACATCCAACAATATCTGGGTGCCACAATAGACACCTCAAAAAGCCTTGCATATCCCAGTCCAGCCAGGATATCAAGCATGCAAGCTCTTATAGCAAGATTCCAACCGCAACACTCACTTCCAGCTCAAGTGTTCATGCAACTAATAGGGATGATGGCCTCTTGCATATTCATAGTACCACATGCAAGTCTCCAGATGCACCCTTTACAGGAATGCTTAGCATGTCAGTGTAACCAAGCTCAAGGTCAGCTGACAGATCTGGTGTTGTTGGACGGCCGCACACATTGCTCTCTGCAGTGGTGGAACACCCAAAACCTTTCCAAAGGGCGACCGTTCATAGAGCCGGTTCCACAGACTGTGCTAACAGCAGACACATCGCTCACCGGCTGGGGAGCTCATCTACTTCATCACACCATACAAGGCACATGGACACCTCAGCAAAGGCTACTCCACATCAACCATTTGGAGTTACTAGCAATCTTTCTGGCACTAAAATCATTCCAGAAACACATAATAGGCAAAGCTGTCTTAGTCCGCACAGACAATATGACAGCAATGTACTATTTACAAAAACAAGGGGGGATGCATTCTCTCCAGCTCACTCAATTAGCACAGAGCATATGGAGATAGGCAATTCCTCAGAACATTTTCCTGTCGGCTCAACATCTCCCAGGAACTCAAAATCACATGGCAGATATGTTAAGTCGACAGACACAACAGATTCACGAGTGGGAACTTCACCCACAGGTTCTCCAACTGTTCTTCCTAATGTGGGGGCAGCCAGAGCTAGATCTCTTCGCCACACATTACAACACAAGATGCCCAAGCTTCACTGCCAGATATCCACACCCATTGTCCAAAGGCAATGCGATATGGATGAATTGGTCAGGCAGATTTGCGTACGCTTTTCCGCCTCTCCCACTCATTCCATTAGTGGTGTGCAAGCTGCAACAACAGTCGCTCACACTGATCCTAGTTGCTCCAACGTGGGCCAGATAACCCTGATACCCAACATTGCTGGAACTATCAGTAGTCCCACACCAAAAACTACGCCTCGCCCCACAACTCTTAACACAGAACCATGGAGAGATCAGACACCCAGATCCAGCACAGCTCAACATAGCGATCTGGCTCCTGAAGTCCTAGAGTTTGGTTATCTCAATCTTCCCCCTGATTGCATGAACGTTATCAAGGAGGCTAGGCACCCCACCACTAGAGCCTGCTATGCAGCCAAGTGGAAAAGATTTGTTATATACTGTAACAATAACAACATCAACCCTCTAGATGCCTCATCTCAGCACATCATATGTTCTCTACTGCATCTTCAGAGTTGTAATCTAGCATAAACATCAATTAGGTTACATCTTGCTGCCATTGCAGCTTACTTCCAAAATAGACAGCACCTGTCACTGTTCAGGGTGCCCGCCATTAAGGCATTTATGGAAGGCCTCAAAAGAATAATTCCTCCCAGGGTACCTCCTTCCCCAGTGTGGAATCTAAACATCATCCTCGCAAGATTAATGGGTCCTCCATTCGAACCTCTGCATAAATGCGAACTACAATTCCTCACATGGAAAGTCGCTTTCCTTGTGGCCATTACATCTCTAAGAAGAGTCAGTGAGCTACAGGCACTAACTATTCAAGAACCATTTTTTACAACTCCATCATAACAAAGTGGTTCTCAGAACAAATCCCAAATTCCTTCCTAAAGTTCTCTCTCCCTTCCATCTGAACCAATCTGTTGAGTTGCCAGTGTTCTTCTCGCAACCACAAACAGTAGCAGAAAGAGCTCTTCATACACTGGACGTAAAGAGAGCACTCCTTTACTATATAGACAGAACAAAACCTTTTCGTAAAACAAAACAACTTTTTGTATTCTACCCCCACATAAAGGCAATCCCTTATCAAAATCTGGCATTGCAAGGTGGATTGTCAAATGTATACAAATTTGCTATCACAAAGCAAAATGTATACTATCTATTCCCCCCCAAAGCCCACTGTACCCGAAAGATAGGGGCTTCAATGGCATTTTTAGGGAACATTCCCCTAGATGACATCTGCAAAGCAGCTACATGGTCTACACTGCACACATTCACAAAACACTATTGTGTAGATGTGCAGGCAAAACAACAAGCTAGTGTGGGCCAAGCTGTACTCCATACACTATTTCAAACTGCTGCAACAGATACTGGTGATCGCCACTAAGGAGCAGCACTGCTAGGCAGTCTATGCACAGTGTGTGATCTACAGCTCATATGCCTTGAACGGAAAATGCTACTTACCAGTATGCATCTGTTCTTGGCATGTAGAGCTGTAGATCCACACACGCCCACCCGCCTCCCCGGCTACCTTTATCTGTTCCAGTATTATCTTATTTAGATACAGCATACATGGACATCTATTTCTATTTCTTACAAAACTCCATCATTTCCCTTCTTGGCAAAAAATGCCCATGCGCACTATTGTCCAAAGGAGGAGACATCTATCCCGTGACTTTCAAAGACTTTCCAGGACAACAACAAAGTGCAAACATCCCGGCCCAACACCAGATGGCGATCTATGCACAGTGTGTGGATCTACAGCTCTACATGCCAAGAACAGATGCATACTGGTAAGTAGCATTTTCCTTCCCTTGCACTTCGCCAGCAGTCTAATGAGCTTTCCTTCTGTAGGGCCTTGACCTGGCTGTATGGTAGGTAGCTCTACTGGTTAAGTTAGCTGCATGTGGGCTGACTATGCGCCGGGAGGCCTTCGGGTTGCTACTCGCTATATAAGTCTAACAGAATAGAATAGAATGGGCATCCAGTGGGCAGCTGGATATGCCATCATCTGCAAAACTGGCAATCAGTAACATCAGAACGTTGGGTTTTACAAATCATCTAAAGGGGCTATTCCGTCCCCTTTGTGACCGCCCCTCCACCCATGCCACCCGCTTATGACCGGCGGGCAGAGGACTGGCTGGAAGTGTTGTGTCTCTTGGCCAAGGGAGTCCTAAAGAGGGTGATGCAACAGAAGTAGGTCGTGGTTGCTATTCCTGCTATTTTCTGGTTCCCTAGAAGGGCAGAAGCCCTCATCCTATGCTGGACCTGTGGCTTCTCAATCTCTTCCTGAAAAAGGAAAACTTTGAAATACTCATGTTCGCGCAAGTTCTGTCTGTCCGGTAGACTGCATGGTAGCGTTGGACTTGTAGGAAGCATATTTCCACATTCCTGTTCTGCCTGCGCACAGACGTTATCTGCAGTTCACAGTGGGCCAAGCGCACTTTCGGTTTGCAGTGCTCCCCTTCGGCCTTACCAACAGCCCTCAGGTGTTCATGAAAGTGATGGTGGTGGTTGCAGCTCATATGCGGCGGTCAGGGCTTCCAGTCTTTCCCTAATTTGATGATTTGCTGTTGAAGGCGGGTTCACCCCAGGCAGTTGTCTTCAAACCTCCAGATTACAGCGAACATTGTGCGCTCGCTGGGCTTCACTATCTACGTGCAGAATTCATCCCGGATTCCCTCTCAGATGCTCCTTTTCATCGGAGTTGTTCTGGACACAGTGCAACTTTGGGCCTATCCTCCAGAGGGCGAGTCCAGGATATTCAGGCTATGATATCAATGCTTCAGCCTCTATCCAGGATTTCGGTGAGAATGACCCTGAGGTTGTTGGGCCTCTTGGCCTCCTGCATCCTGCTTGTAACTCATGCCCCTTGGCATATGTGGCTCTGCAGTGGGACCTGAAGTCCCAGTGGGCGCAGGATCAGGGAATCTTTCCTACATGGTACAGATCTCGGAGAGAACTGCGAAACATCTGCAGTGTTGGCTGACAAACCGCAATTGGGTCAGTGGCAGGCCCCTCTCCTTTCCCCAGCCAAGCTGACTGTGGTGACCGATGCATCACTTCTGGGATAGGGATGCCATCTGGGAGAGGTGGATATAAGAGGACCTTGGTCTCCGGTGGAGTCCGGGCTCCAAATCAACCTGTTGTAGCTGTGGGGGCTTCACTTGGCATTGAAAGCCTTTCTTCCTTTGGTCAAGGGAAGGCTGGTGCAGGTGTTCATGGACAATACCACTGCCATGTGGTACTGCAACAAACAAGGTAGGGTGAGATGGTGTACTGGACCCTGTGTCAAGGAGCACTGCATCTCTGGACATGGATGGAACACAAGGGCATTTCCCTAGTGGTTCACCACCTGGAACTCAGACGAAGATGCCTAGCGGATCACAAATGGTGTCTCCACCAGGAGGTGGTGAAAGACCTATTTCAGCAGTGAGGAGGGCATTGGTTAGATCTGTTTGCCACCGCCACGAACTCACAATGTAAGTGCCGATGGTTGACAGGTTTCCTCCCGAAGTCTGTGATATTATCCTGGCAGCCAGGCGTCCCTCCACCAAGTCAGTATATGCCTGCCGTTATGATAAGTTTGTGACATGGTGTGATTTCTAACAATTTCAGCCCTCTTTCTGCACCTCTCTCCAAGGTTCCTCAGTTTGCTCTATTGTTGGCCCAACATGGCTCTTCTCTGAGCACTGTTATAGGTTATCTATTAGCCATTTCAGCATTTTTGTGATTTCTAAAAGATTTGCTGCACATCCCCTTTCCCCCGCCACTGATAATACCCCAGTGGGAAAATAAATCTTGTAATAACCTTCTTGATGTGTGCGCTTCTTGAGTCTCTGCACAATTACTCTTTAAGGCTGTTGACCATCTGTATTGCTTTTCTGGTGGCCATAATAGTAGGCAGAAGGGTCAGCAAATTGCAGGCACTCTCAGCACAGCCTCCCTACACCACCACCTACCCAGTTAAGCTGGTCCTCCAGACATGTGCCTCCTTCCTTCGGAAGGTTGTAACAGCCTTCCATTTAGGCCAGAACGTCACCCTACCTACTTTCTTCGATCGGCCTCACCCCTCCAAAGATGAGAGGAGACTCTACCATCTGGACCCAAAAAGAGTGTGGTCATTCTAACATGATCACACAAAAGAGTTCCAGGTGTACGACCCACTCTTCCTGGGGTACGTAGGAGCTAAGAAAGGTAAGGCTGTGAAGAAACGGAATATCTCAAGAGGGATAGTGCTCTGCATCAAGATCTGCTACGCATTGGCCAAGAAGCAACCCCCTGAGGTTTTGCATGCTCATTCTTCAAAGCTAAGACTGCGACCACTGCATTAGCCTGCGGAGTCCCTGTCCTGGACATATGTCAGACAGCAATGTGGCCATCCTTGCACACGTTTATCAAACAACTACTTTATGGACAGCCAGATCAGTTGCGATTAGCACTTTGCCCGTTCAGTCCTGCAGGACATAATGGTTTAGACTGGTTTTGGGGAGGCATTGCTTTGGTATCTATTCTAAGGTAAAGGATTTGCTGCTAGAAGTCTATATCAGTTGAACAAGTTACTTACCTTCAGTAGAGACTCTAGCCACAGATTCCGTACAGGTTATCGCATCCTCACCGCTCTGCTAGGTGATTAAAGTGTAAGGGACACTGTTTTCAGGGCCTTAGTATTTCACACTGGTGGTCACTTCTCATCATGGCTCCATGCTCCGTGATTTGAAAATTGCAAAAGTAACTGATGTCTGTGCTCCAGCCTGGCACCGATATAGTTTACATGCAAGTAATTTTGACGCGTACAATGCTGACCCAAAGCCAAATGACGCCACCTACCAGTGCGCAAGGGTACTGTTCAAAAACCTCCGGATCCTGTCTGACACCTAGGGAATATTCTACAGTAAGGAATCTGCGGCTAGATAGAGTCTCAACCAGATAAGGCATTACCAAAGGTAAGTAACTTGTTTGTATGTACTCAGCTCAGTATTTTCATAGTACACCGCAGGTGATCTAACACCTGTCCTTCCTGTACCTTTAGCAGTGAAACTCCATTATTCAATTCATTTTAGACTGTTTTGATGTTTGTATTTCCTCTGTTGTGACGCATAGTTAAATATCTGGGGAAAAATGAAGACGGCATAGGCAAATATACATTTTATCATTAGAATGTGAACATCAGATTTTACGTAAGATATGGTGCTCTGCTTACCAGTTCCTGTTGTAAATTTTAGTCCTGGTAGCAAACAAAAGCAATAGATTTAAGATTAATGTGTTCATTGACTGTATTTTATTTTATTTCCAAAGAAATTGTGTTCATTTAAAAAAAAAAAACATAAACCAAATCTTTACCCCACCAAGCAAACAATAATTCACAAATTGGCAACATAATTACAATAACAGGTAGGCCTTGCGTTTGCCTCCACCCCCAAGGCAGATTGCAAATATAGTCAATTCACTAAGTGTATTTTTCTGACTATAGCAATCCCACAACATCCTACCCTTGATTGACTTTATGTTCTGTTCTAGCATTTGTAGATCTTTCAAATAGTCCACCAAAGAGTGCCACGTGCATTCATATTTGTGGCCCATTTCATTGATCCGTTAGTTATCAGTCTTCAGTCCACTTTGTGGAGGTGCTTGATTTCCGTTGGTCATAGATTGAGTATGATGGTCGCCGAGTCTGATCTCAGCGGATACACCACCACCCCTTAATATGACTGAGGATTTCTTCCAAAAGAATGTTAACTTACATGCAGCATCTCTCCTACCTGACCACACCCCCACCAGCATAGGCAGTTTGTTCTACCATACATTTAAATGTGGGCATTAGCATTCAACATTCTAGAACTTGCAGTATTACTGCAATTGGAATGTAGAACACTGTTATTGTAGACGCCAAAGCGTGCTCATGACTAAAATGATCGGGTGAACAGAAAGAGTCAAACCTGGCATAGGGCCATTTAGTGGCTATGCGTAAACTGTAGTTTGTGGTCCAACAGCTTAAACATGGTCCTGAAAGAAGCACAAAATGAGTCACTCTCAATGTCAATGTGCTGCACATGTTCATGGTCTTCAGTGGGCAAGAAGACAGGAATTGTATCTATTGGTGAAGCGTTGTCACTATTTTACATTTTCGTTTGATAACATGATAATGCACACTACATATAATAATTGCTTATAATTGAGTGATTTTGTATTTAGAATTAGCATAGTTAATGATATCACATTAATAATTAAATATAGGTACAGTGTTTTACATTAAGTTAGCCATAGTCACTGTAGCCCTCGTTTAGAAAGATCCCATGTTAAATGAAATAAGTTTTTGCTTCCAGTGCATAATCTTTTTCTCGTTTCAGAAGCCATTTTCTGACAGTATTCTCACTAGATATGTGCTGTTATTGTTAATATTCTGTGTGACCGTCATTGAGTGTATCTCTTAACAAACTGAACAGTTAACACCTTAATGTGAGATAGACTGGATGAGATGTACCCCTGTGCACAATATCTGTGAATGCCACAGAGCTAAGGTATTCCATTATGAGAAGAGGGCTGATACTGAGAGCCTATAAATGCTTAGTTTTGATTGGTTCCTTGTCTGTGGGAACAGTTCGGAGTGTCTAAATTATTGAATTCTGTGTTATAATTTTGCATTTCTGAGCTAGACAGATTTGCCTCTGTCCACCTGTAAAGACAGATGTCTCTCATCCTCTCTTGAGACCCTATGTTTGTTTTATTTCTGCTCATAGAGTTAATCTCTCAAGCAAGCACATTTTGCCTCTGTCTGATTGGAACCTTCATTTGGTTCTGCCTTAAAGGCTTCTTTTGCTGACACCTGATGTTTAAACTTCCCTGACTCCACTTCTGTAACCTTAGCATTAGTGGGTTTCCCTTCAGGGGAACCAAATCTTTCATGATTTGCCTACAATTATCTTAATATAACTTGACTTTGTATTTGCTATTAAAACCTGCTTGGGTTTTATTGACTTGTGCTGTAAACAGGAGATTATTTATTTTAGGCCTAATCTGACTGATTTGAGTTTGCAAATTTACTGGTCTGCTAATAATCCTTCATGGTTTGCAAATGAATCTCTCTCAGTAATTCTTGTGGGGCAACTGTTATTCATATGATATTGAACTGATATTTAAACCTCAATTTGAGATAAAGATCCATCCACTCAAGTACAGCTGATACTCGAAATTTGCACAGAGCCTGTGCACGGTGGAATCCCCATCTTTTTACTGAGTCAGATGGTAGCAGATGATGGTTCTCATTGAGGCGTAGAGAGTTAGGATCTACCCGATACAGTTAGAATCTGTCGCTGTCCAGTCTGTGTCCCATAGTTTGGCCTGGAGAATTGGTGGTGTTCCGTCGTTCTTCAAGCTGTTGCTGTGTTCTAGGATTGTGACTATAATAAAGTTATGTGTCAATGTGTGTTGTTGAGTGTGCAGGTTTTGATGAGGTTTTAGTGATTCACTGTGTGGTGTTAATTTGAGCCCAGAAGGGCTCCGTGTTGTAATGAGGTCTGAGATGCTGCGTTGTGCATATTGATGTATGGCTTTTGTTTTTGAAGAGAAAAGCGCTAGTTGCAAGAGTTGAAGTTGGTTATCGGATTTGCTGTAGTCTAAGATCCCAGGATAAACATTGAGGATATTACTTTGCAACTTGGCTCTTAGGGTTCGTGATATTGGACCGTGAAGTGCTGTCAGCCACACAAAAGATAGGAACTTCATAAACTCCTATTGTAAGGGTGCACTAACTGAAACCGGTATTTGGGTAATCCTTTAGTGCAGAGGAGCACACCACACCAGTCAGGATGATTTCCTGCTGTTGAGATCTCACTTCGTGTGTGATAGCGCCAGGAGGGTGTTATTCCTTGATCCCCCTAGAGTGATTATGAACTTTGAATTCTCTTTAGTGGAACATACACGAGTAATCTTGTTGTTTCCAGTGATTTTCTATTGCAAAACAGATTGCTGTTGAGTGGGAAAGCATGGAGCGGTGCACTACCCTGGTCTTCTGTTGTAGTAACAAGTAGTCAATTTTCTTTAGTGAAATGTTTTTCTTTATTCTGATATTCCAACAAAATTGTGAAAAGGGTCTCAGCCAACGCCTTTCGTTCAGCAGAATGAACTTTGTCAGGGCGTGTGTGATAATGAAGACTGACTCCAATAGGTTCGGTGTTGGTGGGGTCTCCTGTTAGGAAAAGACCGAATATCGCTGTAGTAGCAGTCACTTGTCAAATGGCGGATCCGAGGACAGAGAGTGCCTCCATGATAAGGGCCCAATAGAAAGTTCTGGAGCCGTAGAATTTCTATGCTCCTTCCTCGCACCGCCTCTGGATGATAGTGGAATCCCTTGTTGTTGAGTGCGAGCTGCTCTGAGGTGCTGCGAATCGCGTCATGGGGTGCCACATTGGTATTGGTCTTTTGGGGTGTGTGGTGCACTAGGATTGGTCATAACGTCAGAAAGTACCAGTTCAGTAGTGTCACGCTGATAATAGATGTTAGTGTTGATTTGTGACTTGATAAGAATTCACAGTTATTTCAAGTGAAGTTAGATTTTGTAATGCGTTGCACAGAGAGAATAGATTATTTCTTTTTAAGAAATTGAAAGGTTTGAGGCATATGAGCTGCAGATTACACACTGTGCATAGATCGCCATCTGGTGTTGTGCTCGGTTTTTTGCAGTTGTTTTTCCTCTTGGAAAGTCTTTGGAAGTCACAAGGTATGTGACTCCTCCTTTGGATCGTATTGCGCATGAGCTTCGGCTCAATCCTCAGATTGGTTTTTTGTTGGGGCTCGGATGTGATCTTCGCGCTCCGGTTCCGAACAGTTTCCAGGTCTTCTATCGACGCGCAATCCTCACCCCAATTTGCGGTATTGTTTTCGATCGCGATCTCCACACTCGGCGCGGCTCTCATCGAGCAAGACCTTCGATTCCAGTCGTCGACTACGGCCTTCGGGCCTACCCAAGCTCCGGTCCTGGCTAATGGAAAGGACTCCCTTCAAGAAGTGCCCTCGATGTGGGTCCAAATCCCCCCACACCGACCTTCACGAAGTATGTAACCTCTGCCTCTCCCTGAACACGAGGCTCGAGATTGTCCGGCGTGCAAGTCCTTCCGGTCCACGAAAACCATTCGAGACCGAAGGGCACGAAGAACTATGGCACACTCATCGACGGCGATTCCAGACGACATCTTCGGGGAAGGCGTCGATGCTCCAGAAGGACAACATTCCGACGAGTGCCTCGTCAGCGCCTCCGAAGCAGACGATTCAGATGTGGAGGACATCACTCCAGCACAGAGGGTCGTGAGTACCGAAGTCCCCCCCACACCCTCGGCAGCACCGAAAAAGGCTTCGGTCACGCCATCGACCCCAGGCCAAGGCAAGACCAAAGACACTGCTTCCCACACCGCACCTTTGGGACCGGTAAAGAAACCTATTAAGCCTTCCGGCGGCTCGAGCTCTGAACACTGAGCCACTGAAACACTCCTCCGCACCAGCGGCGAAAAAGAAAATGGCCTCCTCCTCGGCACCGAGCTGCATACCAAAACACTCGGCGCCAAAAACCAGCTCCAGCTCCTCGGTACAAACACCATCCCCGGAACCGAGCAAAAAACACAAGGCCACCGACAACGATATCTCGAAGCCGAAAACCATCTCAGCACCAAGTAAACAGACAGCCCTTTCCAGGCCGCATAGTTCCAAACAGCGGACTAGCGCAGACTCTAAAACAAGAAAACCGACGGCCCGATGCCTTCGGCGCCGACAGACAAACCACCCTCGGAAGAACTTTTTACACCTGATCCATTGCAAAAGACATTGATCAAGGACCCCAAAACCGGACATTTGATGCTCAGCATCAAAAAGAGACAGCTGGAAAAGCCTGCCCCAGCTCCACCTCCAAAGAGGAAGGACTCTGCTACCTCCCCTTTCAGAATGCCTTCACCACCCCCTCCACCCCCTCCACCTTCCCCTCCTCCACCTCCTCCTTCTCCCCCCCCCCCACCTCATCATTCCCCCACACCCTCTCCGGATGATGATAATGATGATGTCTATAATGACATAGGGGACGTACCCCATGACCTACCTACAGGGGACCCCACCCCCACCGGCTCCACAGACCCATGGGACGACTATAACATCCCTTACATTCCTAACGTCCCGCAAGATGATCTCTACCCTTCGAGACCATCCCCACCAGAAGACTCATTAGGGTTCAACCACTTTCTCCAAAGGGCTGCACACTATCACGGGGTGGATCTCCATACTGACCCCGTGGAGGAGGACTTCCTTCTCGATACTTTGGACACCACGCATAGGGCCACCTCCATACTGCCCATGCTCAAAGGAGTTATCAAACACGCGCCGGAGGTCTTTAAAGACCCAGTCAGAGCCAGGGTCATTAACCCGCGCATAGACAAAAAATATAAAGCCGTCCCTACCGATTCCGCCTACATCAGAGGGCCAGCACCACTAGATTTCCTAGTAGTGTCTACAGCACGAAAGAGGGCAAACTCCCAAGCGTCAGACGAGGCACCACCACCTGACAAAGAGTCAAAACTCTTGGACGCATCGGGCAAGCGCACTGCATCCCAAGCTGCCAACATATGGCGCATTGCTAATACACAAGCGCTACTGGCAAGATACGACGGGGCACATTATGACGAACTAGAAGCCATAATGCAACACCTCCCTGACAAATATAAAAATAGGGCAAATGAGTTAATCCAGGAGGGCAAAACCATTCCCAATACCTCCATCCGTTGTGCCCTAGATGCAGCTGACACCGCCTCCAAAGCCATTAATACCAGCATCCTCCTCCGTCGCCATGCCTGGCTAAGGATCTCCGGTTTTAAACCAGAAGTGCAAGCTTCCATCCTGAACCCCCCCCTTTGACCAGGAACATCTGTTCGGCCCAAAAGTGGATAAGGCCCCAGAAAAAATGAAAAAAGACTCCGATACGGCGAAGTCTATGGGAGCCTTACAATCACACCCTCCCAGGTGCTCCTTTCGCCGCTCTTCCTTTCGGAGCACATCCAGAGGCTACTCCTCTGACACCGCTTCCGCTTCATATAAGGCCCCTACCCAATCCACCTTTACAAGGAATTACCAAAGAGGCGGCTACTGAGGCAACAATAATAAAGGCAGAGGCAAGACAAACACCGCCCACTCTGCCTCCGCACCTACCCAATGACTCCCCTCTACTCCCCCCACACCATCCCACTCCTGTCGGGGGCAGACTCCAAAATTTCCTTCCTGTCTGGACTACCATCACCTCAGACAAATGGGTAACAGAAATAATTTGGTCAGGCTACTGCCTAGAACTAATATCTACCCCCCCAAACATTCCACCCAGACAACGCCCAATGTCACAGGAACATCTAACACTACTAAAGCAGGAGGTAATCTCCCTCCTACAAAAGGGGGCGATAGAACGGGTTCCTACCAACCAACAAAATATGGGGGTCTACTCCCTATATTTTCTCATACCAAAAAGGGACGACACTCTACGGCCCATCCTAGACCTCAGGCCCCTAAACCGATACATACACTCAGACCATTTTCACATGGTAACACTTCAGCAGGTACTTCACTGCTCTCCCACAACGATTTCCTGACAACTTTAGACCTCAAAGACGCCTATTTCCACATTCCTGTTCACAACGCTCACAGGAAGTTCCTCAGATTTGTAGTGGACGGCCAACACTACCAATTCAAAGTACTCCCATTTGGAGTCACGACAGCACCACGACTATTCACCAAGTGCCTAGCAGTAGTGGCAGCACACCTGCAGAGACAACACATCCATGTCTTCCCATACCTAGACGATTGGCTAATAAAGGCCAGTTCATACAACCAGTGTGTACAACACACACACGCCACTATCCAGCTACTTCACCACCCGGGCTTCACAGTAAACCACGCAAAGTCCCATCTCCAACCGTCCCACGTAAAACAATATCTGGGTGCCACTATAGACACCTCAAGAGCGCTAGCCTACCCCAGTCCTGCCAGGATAGCAAGCATTCAAGCTCTACGCGCAACATTTCAGCCACAACACTATCTTCCAGCTCGAGTGTTTATGCAACTAATAGGAGTGATGGTCTCTTGCATATTCATAGTACCTCACGCAAGACTCCAGATGCGTCCTCTCCAAGAGTGCTTAGCATGCCAATGGAACCAGGCCCAGGGTCAACAGACAGATCTGGTGTTGGTAGACGGTCGTACCCATCGCTCTCTGCAGTGGTGGACCACCAAAAACCTTTCCAAAGGGCGACCGTTCCTTGAACCAGTTCCTCAGATGGTACTGACAACGGACGCATCGCTCTCCGGCTGGGGAGCTCACCTATTACATCACACCATGCAGGGCAGATGGACACCTCAACAAAAGTTACTCCACATCAACCATCTGGAGTTACTAGCCATATTTTTAGCCTTAAAATCTTTTCAAACCCAGATTTCAGGCAAGGCAGCCCTAGTCCGCACAGACAACATGACAGCCATGTACTATATACAAAAACAAGGCGGCACACACTCTCCACAGCTCTCTCAGCTAGCACAGAGCATATGGAGATGGGTCATACCCCAGAAAATCTTACTCCTAGCCCAACATGTCCCAGGAGTCCAAAACACTATGGCAGATCTGCTCAGCAGACAAACACAACAACTCCACAAGTGGGAACTCCACCCGCAAGTTCTTCACCCGTACTTTCAAATGTGGGGCATCCACAAATAGACCTCTTCGCCACCCACGAAAACACCAAATGCCCAAGCTTTGCCGCCAGATATCCACACCCATTGTCCAAAGGCAACGCGATGAACTGGTCAGGCAGATTTGCTTACGCTTTTCCGCCTCTCCCACTCATTCCATTAGTGGTGCGCAAACTACAACAACACTCCCTCACACTAATCCTAGTAGCTCCAACTTGGGCCAGACAACCGTGGTACACCACACTGCTGGAACTATCTGTAGTACCGCACCAAAAGTTACACCTCTCTCCACACCTCTTAACCCAGAACCATGAAGAGATCAGGCACCCGGACCCAGCTCAGCTCAACCTTGCGATCTGGCTCCTGAAATCCTAGAATTCGGATATCTGAATCTTCCCCCTGACTGCATGAACGTCATTAAAGAAGCTAGACGACCCACCACTAGAGCGTGCTACGCAGCCAAGTGGAAATGTTTTGTTGTCTATTGTCACAACAATACCATCAATCCCCTAGATGTGTCCATTCGACACATCATAGGCTATTTACTACACCTACAAAGATGCAATCTAGCCTATACGTCCATTAGACTGCACCTTGCAGCCATAGCAGCTTATCTGCAAAACAGGCAATATCTATCACTTTTTAGAGTACCTGCCATTAAAGCCTTCATGGAAGGCCTCAAAAGAATAATTCCCCCCAGAGTGCCACCCTCACCTGTGTGGAACCTAGATATCGTTCTCACCAGACTAATGTGACCTCCCTTTGAACCTCTACACAAATGTGAACTTTAATTCCTAACATGGAAAACCGCCTTTCTTGTAGCCATCACTTCCCTCAGAAGGGTCAGTGAGATACAAGCACTTACCATTCAAGAACCTTTTCTCCAAATGCACCATAACAAGGTTGTTCTCCGTACTAAGCCAAAATTCCTCCCTAAAGTCATTTCTCCTTTTCACCTAAACCAATCTGTAGAACTACCAGTATTCTTCTTGCAACCACAGACCGTTGCAGAAAAAGCTCTTCACACATTAGATGTCAAACGAGCCTTACTCTACTACATCGAGAGGACACAACCTTTTCGTAAGACCAATCAACTGTTTGTCTCTTTCTCACAACCATAGCTAGGTGGATTGTCAAATGCATTCAAATTTGCTACCACAAAGCAAAACAAACGCTATCCGTTCCCCCTAAAGCCCACTCTACACGGAAAATAGGGGCTTCAATGGCATTTCTAGGGAACATCCCATTAGAAGATATCTGCAGAGCAGCTACATGGTCAACACCGCACACTTTCACTAAACACTATGGTGTAGATGTGAAAACTAAGCAACAGGCTAGTGTGGGCCAGGCTGTACTCAAACCATTATTTCAAACCACTGCAACAGATACGGGTGGTCGCCGCTAAGGATGGGTACTGCTATATAATCTATGAACAGTGTGTAATCTGCAGCTCATATGCCTCAAACGGCAAATGCTACTTACCAGTATGCATCTGTTCTTGGCATGTAGAGCTGCAGATTTACACACGCCCACCCGCCTCCCCGGCTACCTTTATCTGTTCCAGTTTATCTTATTTAGATACAACACACATGGGCATCTTCACTGTTAATACTACGCTCCATCTTTTCCTGCTGGCGAAAAACAATCTGAGGATGGAGCCGAAGCCCATGCGCAATACGATCCAAAGGAGGAGTCACATACCTCGTGACTTCCAAAGACTTTCCAAGAGGGAAAACAACTGCAAGCATCCGGGCCCAACACCAGATGGCGATCTATTCACAGTGTGTAGATATGCAGCCAAGAACAGATGCATACTGGTAAGTAGCATTTGCCTTTCTTTAGTAATGATGTGAGAATACCTGTCTGTGAAGGCAAGAAGGCCCCTCTTGAGGCACTACAAGGTAACCAATGTTGGTTTACACACACATGTATCTGGCTCAAATATTGGAATAAGATCACTGCAAATTAAGGGTCCTTGCAGTTTGCTACACATGGTACTTTATTCTGAGAATAATTGAAAATTTGAGACTAGTGTTGTATGAGATAAAAGCCCCACCTGTTGCAGGGATTCTGCTTATACACAGAACTATGCGTAGAACCCCAGGACCTCAGTGAATTGTGGTGTACCAGAAACTCACCTCAGAACCCAGAACCCAGAATCCGGCTAGCATAAGTGTCCCATTCGTTATCCGAGATTTGGCTCGGCGATCCCAATGAAAAGACTACCCAGAACAAGCTACTCAGTGTACTCTCAGGAATGGTGGGAATCGGAAATACCTGTTCGTATATTATTCTTACATCAGTCCACAACAAGAATAAAACAGAGACACAGTGAAAATAAAAAGAGTTTATTTTTATAGACCACGTGTCCTCATATGCAGTACTTTGGCTAATACAAGCAGACAAATGATTATAATTAAAACCATCAGCATCGTTACAATACCATAGAATAGAAAAGGAGTTATCATGTTATAAATGACAGTGGATACTACCACCTTCCCTTTACTAAGAAGCTAATATTACTATTATGCTAATAGAAGGTCTCTTAGGCTTGAATAGGGGACCCCATACCTCAAAGATCAGCTTAGTGAATTCACATCACAGGAGCAGCAGGAGTCTTCTCGCAGGAAGGCTCGTCTTCGGTCTGAATATTAAACATGATGTCTGCAATATTAAAAGCACCAGCTTTCAGGTATTCGCAGCTGCCTGTGTGTTATGGCTAAATAGTGGGTCGATCAACCTAGAGTGGAAAACATGCATTGTCTAACAACCCAGACTGTTTTGTCACACCATGTACAGACCAAGGTCGCTGCGCAGAGCTCGGGATGGTAACAACAGATTGCTCTCATGGGAGGCAAAGCTCGAGTCAGCAGTTTGTTTAATCAATAACATGTAAACGTGCAGTGTCGTGCGCAAAAACAGCAAGATGGCTTTCTAACATCTAACGTGGTTATGCTAACTTAACAATGCATGGACGTTTTAAGGGATTCCTTACTACCGTTTACACACACATGTATCTGGCTCAAACATTGGAATAAGATCACTGCAAATTAAGGGTCCTTGCAGTTTACTACACATGGTACTTTATTCTGAGAATAATTGAAAATTTGAGACTAGTGTTGTATGAGATAAAAGCCCCACCTAGACCAGCCCAATAGGAACCCTTGAACGCATTGGAGCATGCAGCACATGCAAAGAAGAAGTAGAAATATCAGGCTAGGGCTAAATATACAGTTTGTGGTTGGATGGAAGCAAAATAGGAAGCACAACAGCATGCATGGAGAAAGTATGTGAATAAGGGAGTCAGGATGTATCCCATGCTAACCAGCGGACGAAAAGGGGGAAAGAAAGCACAAGGGTGGTGGTATTGAAACTAAGAATGATGAAATCATTGACTCTATTGATTACTTTTTATATGACTTATTGAAGGAGGAAATCCACAAGTTTGAGGGAACCAGCCTGGCCGATCTAGGTGCAAGTGCACCAGTTGGTCAGGATCTACCAGAGGGAGAGCTCATTGTTAAAGGTTTGCCCATTGTTGCACCACCATTGGTGACTCTGTGTACTATTGTAGTGACTCCAGCCCCAGTTGCTCCTAATCATAACAGTACCTCTTATCTTCCAGGGGTGAGACCCTGAACGGTAACAGCTCCCATTGTGAGTATACCTGTTGTGGGGGTTGAGATAAGCTCTGAGTCAGATACAACAGAGGAGGAGGAGACCCCAGTAAGGGCATTACACGTTTTAAAAACAAAGACCGAATTTGACATTATAAATGGGTACAACAAGGAGGAACGTTGGTTTCTTTGTATAGAAGCTGCACGGCATGCATGTGAGCGTCATACAATTTTAGAAGGAATAGCAGCAAATTAGGGGGTGGCGATTTGTCCGAGTTAGACTCTACAGAAACCTTTTAGGATGTTCATGACTGAGGAACAGGTTTGAAATTACATTTGAAGGAATTTGTTTGAAGCTCCCAAACATGGAGTGATACTCAAAAGATCAGAAACTCAGAGGTTAGGACTTTCCACTGAGAGAAGTGCATAGGGGTGGATATATGCATGTACCTTGGAGTTGTGGCGATCTTTTCATATTTACAAACCAATTGCCAAAACTGAGGGAAAATCCTGATCATTTGGTATGCTCAAGTTAACAGGTTTGTGAAGATTACAAAGGTACTTTGGGAGGATTTGAATACCTTCTTTGGCATCTTTGTTCCAAATGATTTGTAGGCTGAATGTAAAATATCAGTACAGTGGTCAAATGCAGAACTACCGAGGGATGCTCAAATGAATGCTTCTTCTCAGACAGTTATGGAAAAGTACAACAAGGTGATTGCCTTTTTGAAAACTAAGATACCACAGAAAGATTGATTGGTTAAATACATCAAGGACTACTCTAGAGTCCAAAAACTCAGTGCATGCTTTCAATACGCAAAGTACTGCAGTGATGATTTGAAAGCGAGGCAAAAGAAATTCAATGTTGGCCCAGACAAAATTATACCAGAGGGGATTTTAAAAGAGGTTGGCATGGCAAATCCTAGTTCTGGTGTTGGTGCTGGAATCGAAGAAGTTGGCTATCAAGGTGTTGGTCATATGATACAGAATGGGAATGGTGTCCCACAGGGTAGAGGGCGAGGGATTTCTGTTGATCCAAATCCGGGAATGGATATAGCCATGTTGAAGAAAATCACGCAGTGTTAATATTGTAACAAGTTGGACCACTGGAAGCAGGAGTGTAGATCGAACCCAACTCAAATACAACTTTATGGTCAGATTCCAAATGGGAATGTTATACCAGCTCAGAATATGCAAATGCCGAGACCCCAGAATCTTAATATGCCACAAGTCCAGTTAATGCAGCATAATTTGAATAACCAGAGATTTAATGTGAACCCAAGCCCCAGAGTTCAATTTAACCCCTTCACAAATTCTGACAGTTTCCAACAGTTCCCGGTCTTCAACAATTTCGGAGATCTAGGATCTGATCAATTACAATGACTGTGCCTGAGAGGGGAGGAAGATTACGTGTTTGAGGAAGTCTTTAAGGTAGACCAAAGTAGCCCATTGTAGATGGCGAGGTGAATGGCCCATGTCATTTTTTCTTATTGACACTGGTGCTACCCGCTCTACTGTCAGATCTATAGAAGTCCCAAACATACCGCTTTTTGGAAAACAAGTCCAAGTTGTAGGTAACTTAAACAGATAGTGAATCTTGTTTCAGTTAATGTCCCTGTGAAGACAGTTCCCCTTGAAGAGGGCCATCAGTTTGTAATATATGATTTGAGCCCAGTTAATCTGCTGGGCAGGGGCCTTGTCGTGTAAGTGAAACTGATCTATTGTACTCAGGATGGTGTCAAGCTTCAGACACACGATGAGGATGCAGACTTTAAATTGAGCATCCAAAGGCCAGCTGTTGGGCTGTTCCCAGTATTGACAAAAGAAGACTTACCCCCGACATGAAAGACTCTGTGAAGGAGGACATTTGGGACTATACTGACAAAGACATTGGCTTGATCAAAGATGTTGAACCTGTGTGAATAACAATAAAACAGAATGCAGAGTACCCCCGAACACCCCAGTACAACCTCTCATCAGAGGTGGTGTCTGGAATTACTCCTATAATTGAGTCCATGTTAGAGCAAGTCATCTTAAAATAGATCATAAGAAGCCCCTGTTATTCCCCGGTCACAGGTCTGCATAAACCAAACAAAAATGGCAGATCGTGCAGGATCTGTGAAAGATTAATATTGTTGTTCCAAGTTGTCCTGTGGTATCGAATCCGGACATGATATTGTTTCAAATGCCTTGAGAAGCTGAGTGGTTCACGGTAATCGATCTTTGCCAAGCATTCTTTTCCATCCCAGTGCATGAGGACAGCCAAATCGTTGCATTTCAGTTCCAAAATAAAGTTTGGCATGGAGCAGAGTTCCACAAGTGTGTACAGAAAGCCACTCAATCTTCAGTCAATTATTGAAGAAGAATCTGGAGATCCTGCAGTTGTTGTGCAACTCAGTTCTGGTCCAGTATATTGGCGACCTCTTGGATGTGTCAACAACACAAGAAGCTTGCAGACAGGATACAATTGCCTTGTTAAATCATCTGACAGAAAATGGGCATAAGGTTTCCCAAACCAAATTACAGCACTGTCAGAAAGAGGTCCTGTGTCTAGGACATCATATTGAGAAAGTAGCCAGAAAGGTGTCTCAAGAGAGAATGTATGCTATACTGAAAATAAACCCTCCCACAACTCAAAGAGAAGCCAGGGTTTTCCTGTGAATGGTGGCTACTTTCATCAGTGGATTCCCCTACCTTTCCTTAGTGGCAAAGCCTCTACAGAGGCTAACGCACAAAGATGTGCATGATCTGCTACCATGGGACGACTGCAGAACTGCCTTTCTCAAACTGAGAGAAAGTCTCTGTAAGCCCCTGCTCTGGAATGCCTGATTATGAGAAGGCTTTCATTTTGTATAGCAGCAAAAGAAAAAGGTGCTCCCTCGATTTGTTCATACAGACTCATGGTAATTCCAAAAGTCCCATTCATATTTTTCAGACACTCTTGACCCAATAGCCTCAGCATTGCTGAGTTGCCTAAAGGCGGTGGGCCAGTTGGTGTCAGCATTCAGCAATGTGAGAATATCGTGATTGCTCATTCTCTAACCATGATGGTTCCACACTTTGTTGAAATATTACTTTCCCGCACTCAAACTCAACATATGGCCAACAGCACACTCACACTATATACGCTGGTTATTACCACTGCAGAGAACATCACTGTGGAGGTGCTGTCTTGCTTCGCCTTTCAGATAATACAGAATTTCCCACATGGTGGGTCAAAACACACACGGCGAAGCAGGAGACATAAACACAAACACCTTTAGAAAAGGGTTTTATTTAAAAAATGCAAAGACACTCTTTTTAGAATAAGGCTTGGGGTTTTATTTTACAAAATGCTCTCTAACAGAAAGGCTTTCCTAGATGCCAAAATAACAACATTCAAATATATTTAGAGATATATATGTTTATATACATGCAATAATAACACACTTGGTAAATGCAACAGTTAAATGCATGAATAATACCATGACTAAACAAGCAGCAAATAATATCAGATAAAGCTTAAGCAGATATAATGGAACGTCCTGCAAGAGATCAGAAAGATATATACACTGAATCACAAAGAAAACACTTCAAATGATCAAAGCCACTGGCCACACATCACAATGGCAATAATCAGAGCTCAAACACCTCAAATGACCACAGCCACTGGAACCACGCATCACAATGGCACTAGTCAGAAACAAATCACCTCACCCAATCGTTCACTCGATATCCTTGCCAATTCTCGCTGGGGGGGCCCGTTCACAGCTGGCTTGGACTCTCAAACGGGACTCAGGTTCCGTTTGTCTTACAGCAGTACATCTGCTCTGTAAGTGAGCTCCCAACTCAGCTGTCAACAAACCTCCGCTTTATAGTCTCAAAACTCACACTAGAAGGTTTGAGAATTTCCTCCCTGTGCCAAAGTAATCATACCAGGACTGGCCAGCTTCCAAGCAAGCATTCCATGGCAGGAAGGAGATCCTACGTTCCCTCTACAGTCTCGCCTGTTCCAGCCTTTATCTCTTGACGAAGCTCACGAAAGCCTTCCAGGGTACAAACAATCTCTCACAAAAACAATCCTTGAACGTAATTAACCCAAACAACTTGCAAGCGTGGCTGTGCGTGCAGATAAAGCTCAAGCCAGGCAGAGTCAAAATTCAGAATGACATGAGGCCATGTCAAAGCCAATAGTAAGAACTTCATAATACTACCAATGTACAACACAATGCACATTTGTGCACCACTGCTTATAGCATCACATACTTCATCTCTCAATGTACAACACAGTGCACATTTGTGCACCACTGCTTATAGCACTGCAGTTCGAGACCAAAAAGTACATTCCACACCTCTCTCTAACTCATGCTTTCAAATGCACATCCCACACGTTCTGTTCTTGGCAAGGCTGTTCTACACCGTGACAGCTCCCATTGAAAGACTGCAAGATATCAAGAAATAAACCTTTAAGAGAAGCAAGGTATATACAGGACGTCATATATTCAGGCTAGGATAAAATAACACACCAAAGACAATCAAAATAATGGTAGTCAAAGGTCATGCCTGAGTAGCTTTCGGGGCTGGTCCTGGAGCAAGACCTACGGTGCGGCCTACAAGACCTGGACTGCATGATGGCCTGGTGGGGGCACTGGAACACAAGAGGACACGAGCGCTCCTGGCCGAGGATCTTTGGTTGTAGTCTCCCACCCATCGGCTCTGTGGCTCCGACCTCCTGGATCGCTGTGGCCTTGAGTGACTTAGGCCTAAATCTGCAAACTGCTGGGGGGGCAAGACCTGGGGAGTGGCCAGGCCCGGTCAACATTTTGTCAGGAGCCCTAACCAAGAGGTGAGAGAGGAGGCGAGTGGAGTTTAGACAGTGCTGCGGCGGTGGGGCCCAAGTGGCGGGCTGCTGGTGACTATCTCGCCCCCCCCCCCACGGCGCTTGAATTGGGAAACGATTAGTAAGCCTACGCAGGGGCGGCATTCCGAGAGTGCCCACTGGCTGCGATATCGTTCTTCAAGACAGCGCTGCACCTTTACACACAGGCTTGCCCCGCCTGTAGAGCCTCTTGCACCCGGCCTGCGTCCCATCCGAGGACCCTGCTCACAGAGTTATGGCAGCCCTCAAGGGCAGGAAAGACAGGTCATTGAAATACCTCTTGCTTAAATCGGCACAACAGACGGAGAGCCAGCCTGGAGCTAAGCCTGTGGACGAGACGTAGGGAGGCGAGGTTAGCCGATCCTTCCTGGAGTCGCTCTTCTCCTTGTTCCGAGAAGACCTGTCTGCAATGATGCGCGAGCTGTCGGCAGACGTGCGGGAGGTGCGCCGAGAGGTGGATTCCCTGGGGGAGCGAGTTAACACTTTGGAGGAGCGCGAAGATAGCCAGGACGAGGAAATCAAGAATCTCCGGCAGGAAGTCCTCAAGCTACAAAAACAGACTCTGAACCTACAGGCTCACACTGAGGATCTAGAGAACAGGTCCCGGTGGAACAACATCCGCGGCATGGCACATGGCGAGGGAGATGGTGACATTGAGGTGCTGGTGGTTGGCCTCTTCAACTCCATACTAGGAGAATCCCTGGACTTCCCGATCCAGTTGGACCGCATTTACAGGGTGGGCCCACAGAGGGCAGCCCCTGGTCCCCCGGCGGACATACTGACCTGTGTCCATGACTACCAACTAAAAGAGAGGATCCTCCGCGAGTCCCGGCGCCGCTTGGACTTTACTTACCAAGGCCAGAAGCCCACGCTATACCAGGATTTAGCAGCCTCCACCCTGCTTAAACGCAAGTCCTTCTGTCCGATTACACTTCACCTCTGAGAAGCTGGCATTAAATACTCTTGGGGGCACCCGTTCAGACTGATCTTTCCATACAAAGGGGAATTGAGACAACTCCGCTCACTCTCTGTGGCTTATAAACTCCTGGGTATTGAAGAACCCGCTGCAGACCAGCCTCAAGTAGACTGCCGTTCCCGCAGACACGAGCAGCCATGGATGGACTACCATTAAGCCTCCATGCACGTCCTGACTCGGACACTATGGCCAGGGAGCGGCAGGCAGTTTAGGCATCCCTTACAGGTGCATCCCCGGAGTAAGGCCGGACTCGCTTCAACTGAGAACTGATGCTTGAAGTTAGCACCCTTGCCCAACGTTGGCAACTTTATCAATATCTGCATGGGCGTTGCCTGGGGGGAGCGGGGAGCCGTGGACCACAGGTACCCTTTACTTTCTTTCTTGGGAGCAGTACGCTCCGGACATTCACTCTATGTTCTATTGCATTATACCTATGTTCTTGCCTCGTTGGGATTTTGTTGTTTTTGTAGGTGGGTTTCTTCCCCCCACTGCACCTTCTTTGCCTTTCCTATGTGTGTGTGACTCTCGCTTGTCCGGCTCACTCTGTCCAGGCTCTTGCGGGCCCGGCTGTAGCAGGCTGGACTGGCCCTTTCGCACTCCCAGCACAAACTGTCCGCAGCTCCTGCATAGTTGAATGTCACGATCCTGACTTTGAATGTGAAGGGGTTCAATAACCCTATTAAGCCTAGGGCTGTCCTGTCTTATTTGAAAAACTCTGGAGCCCATGCCTGTCTGTTGCAGGAGACCCATTTGCTACCTGGCGACACACATAGATTGCACTCTAAGGCCTTCCCTCAGAAATATTTTTCTTCCCTTCCTACCAAGAGGGCTGGGGTTCCCATCCTTGTTGCCCGAACTTTCCCAGGGAGGGTGGGGGCAAAGATCTCTGAGATTAAGGGAAAACTCCTGGCATTTTCTGGGACCTTTGGGGTGTGCACACTAATGTTGGCCACTATTTACGCCCCCAACGAGGGCCAAGAGGCGTTTTTACGAAAGGCAGTAGGGGACTTAACTTCATCGCCTGACTGGCAAATTCTCATAGGGGGCGACTTGAATGTTGTGTTCAATGGCCAACTGGACCACTCGGATCAGAGGCAGGGACAGACGGGCTCTTTCTGTCGCCAGCCGACAGTGGTTGCACGACTTAGGGTTAGTGGACATGTGGCGTCACTTCCACCCCCACATCACTGATTACATCTTCTACTCCTATGCCCAGGGGACCTACACCAGGTTAGATTATTTCTTAGCAACCCGGTCTCTTATCCCGTCCGCACAGGACTTGGTTATCGAGCCCCAGGCACTCTCTGACCACGCAGCTTTGACCACAAGATTGCTGTTTCCCCTCACCCCTCGGCCATCATACTCTTGGAGGCTTCGAGACATGCTCCTCCACCGTCCTGAAGTTGTCAAGCGCCTTACTAAAACGCTAGAGGACTTTTTAGCTGTCAGTGACACACAGGACACCTCCATCATCTCTCTTTGGGAAACTCTCAAATTAGTGGCACGGGGCGACCTTATTGCCACGTCAGCTGCAGACAACAGGATACGCAGGGAGAAGAGGGAGGAGCTCTCTAAGCAAGTACTGGATTTAGAGAGGATCCACAAGCGGACAGGGGCCCCCCAGAATCTGGAGGAAACTAAAGGCAGCACGACCCAGCTGGCCAGTTTAGACCTGAATAGAGCGGAACTTGCTGCTCTGCACTTGAAGCATATGTTCTACACTGGCGGGGATAGATGCGGCCATTTGCTAGCTCAAGGAAGGGGGAAGATATAGCATGCAAATTTCGGGATTGTTACGCGAATCTCTATACTGCCTAACCAATACCGGGCAAGAATCCCTCCTCGTACTGTCAGGGCATAACCTACTCGTGTTTGACACCCGATCAGGCCTCTTCCCTAGATAGCCCAATTCGGGTCAAGTAGGTCATCTCGGCCATAGCCCGACTTAAGCTTCTCAAATCCCCTGGCCCTGATGGGTTTACCGCCATCTTTTACAAAACCTTTTGCCTGATCCTGGCCCCAATACTGACTCGACTTTTTAACGCCATTGATGGCACACTCAAGCTACCGCCCACGATCCTCTTGGCATCGGTGTCAGTTTTTCTCAAACCCAGTAAAGATGGCAGAATCTGCGCCTCTTATAGGCCTATATCCTTTCTGAACATAGATTTTAAGATCTTCACAGGAATCCTGGCTTCTAGGTTGGGTCCGTTGATGCCGGAGCTGACGGAACCAGACAAGGCCAGATTTGTTGCGACCAGACAATGCAGTGACAACACCAGGAGACTGCTACATCTCCTGGATAAGGCACATAGTCAGACGGTGGAACGTGTTCTATTGTCGGTCGACGCCGAAAAGGCATTCAACAGGGTTCACTGGCCCTTCCTGGAGACTGTTCTAAAGAGGTTTAGGGTCGGGCGGCGATTTCGACAATGGGTGTTTAGTGGCTACGGCTGCCCCTCGGCCACGGTCCGGGTGAACAGCCTAATGTCGGACCTACCCAATAACAAAAGGGACGCGTCAGGGCTGTCCGCTCTCCCTCCTTCTGTTTGCCCTCTCTATGGAGCCACTAGCACAGAGGGTTCGAGAAAATCAACAGATCAAGGGGATTCTCTTTGGGGGAGAGCAGCATACCATTAGCCTCTACGCAGATGATGTCATCACTATGCTGGAGTCCCCTCAGACATCGGTCCTGGCCTTCTTGGCCGAGCTATAGGGGTTTTCAGCAGCTTCTGGTTTTAGGGTCAACGTGGCCAAATCACAGGCCTTAGGTTTCTCCCTACAGCAGCCGACTGCCGGTGCACTGGCCCAGGTGTTTCCCATCCGTTGGGATCAGGAAACCATCCCATATCTAGGCATCACACTGTCATTGTCTACCGCTGAGACAGTATCCTTAAATTATACTCGGTTATTGCAATAGACCCGGCAGGAATTGAGAAGATGGCGTCCCTTTGCTCTCTCGTGGTTGGGCCGGGTGGCGGCTCTCAAGATGAACATACTCCCCAAAATCTTGCATCTTTTTCAGACCTACCAGTGGAGGGTATGCTGAAACAGCTTCAGTCTGAATTTAGCACTTTTGTCTGGGCGGATAAGAAACTGCGAATTAGTAGAGACCTGAGCTTTAGGCCCCATGGGGAAGGTGGCCTGGGGATTCCTGACCTCGATCGCTACTACAAGGCGACGCTGTTACGATCCCTGTTAGAGTGGGCTCAGTCGGAGTCCGAGAAGCGTTGGCTCTTTATGGAGCGAGCATTGGCAGGACAGTCTTTGTGGAAGGTCCCTTTCCTTGACAGAACCTCCAGACCCCCTGGACTTTATGGCTCACCCATAGTGCGGGCCACCTTGAGAGCATGGGACGCCACGACCACACGCAACAGATTGACCACATTACCATCACCTCTTACTCCCATCACAGACAACCCAGATTTTTCCCCGGGCCTGGATAGAGAGACATTTGGTTATTGGGACATAGAGGGCCACAGATCTATAGGGCATTTATTTGATGTGGAGGGCCCTGTCTTTCGAGGATTTTAAATCCGATTTCGCCATGCCTGAAACAGAGCGGTATCATTATTGGCAGATATGGCACTGGGTTATGCAGCCTCAGGTTTGCCAGGGAGCAGAGAGGCAGCTCACTCAGTATGAACAGTGTCTGCTTTCTAATCAATCCACCAAGCGGGTCATTACAGAATTGAACCACATCTTGCGCCCCCCAGAACAGACCGTTAAATCGGCGGGTCAGAGACGGTGGGAGACCGAGTTGGGACGGACACTGACCCCCAAAGGATGGGCAGATATCTATTATAGGGCATGACACTCAGTGCGTAATATTTCAAGCGTGGAAACGGCCACTAAGATAATGATGTATTGGTACCTAACACCTTCCTGACTACACAAAAGTGCCCGGATCCCTCTCCAACTTGTTGGAGGGGTTGTGATGCTGAAGGTACATTACTAAATTTGTTATGGGAATGCCCTACTCTCACAGCTTACTGGACACAAGTCTTAGGTGAGATCGACCACCACTTTGCCACCACACTATTACGCTTCCCAGAATATGTCAGCCTGGGCGTATCTGATAGGCTCACATTCCCCTCAAGTCCCGTAAAGGCAAGCAGATGGGAATAGCTCTAGGGGCGGCGCTACAGAATATATTGTCTCATTGGGGCACAGACAGAACTCCTACGGTGCAGGGATAGCTCCATCGGCTGTGGTTTGTGCTGGGCATGGAGCGCATTTTCACTTCAGGGAGATTGGTCCTCCTTTGCCGATTTGTGGCACCCGTTATTGCATTGCTGTGCTCTGAATTCGGTGAGCTCTCCTGCCCAGATATCTGCGGCTACTGCGCTTCCCCGTGCTGACACAAGACATGACCCAATAACTATCACACTGATTCACCTCGCGACAGGCTTGACTTCCCCTTTTCCTTTTGAGGCCGCTTGGAAGGGGGGAGGTGATGGGAGGGGGGAGGGGTGGGTTGGGTTGGGTTGGGGAGAGAGTGGGCGGGTGAAGGTGTTCATTTTGTTTTATTTTTGATGCTCTGTGTAGCACTACGATGGCTATGGCCCACGACTTGGGTTTTGTTGCTTGCTGCATCTTGTTTTGTAGTTTAGAAATCAATAAAAAGTTTTCTACCTAGAAAGGTGATGGATGGAATGCTTGAATTGATCTCACCCAGTAGTGATGGCTCAGGCCACATGCCAGTCCACCATGCCACCTCAGCTTGGGCCCAGCCATATGCAAATCAGTCTTGACCCTGCTCCTATGGGAACAGTCCAGCCCAAACTGACGGACAGGTTCTCTCTAAAATGGAACATAAGCCACTTAGTACTAGTTTCGCCGTGATTACGGTCAACAGCCAGATATAGCTTGAATCCTGTGTCACAGCAAGCACAGGACCCATGTATGGGCGTACCCGTGGCACTTAGGGCATCAACTGCAACAAGAAAAACAAGGTGATAGATGAAATGTTTGACTAATTCTGAGCCACTGGCATCCATTCCATCGCGCCCACCATGCGACCTCAGTTTGGACCCAGCCATATGCAAATCAGTCTCAAACCTGCTCCAGTGGGAACAGTAAAGGCCAGGTCCTCCCTGACCCAGAACACAAGCAACCTAAGACTGTATATTTAAGTTTGTATACATATTTTGGTTGAGACACGATGACCTGTCTCTGTAACACCTTTTAGTTCAATCCCTGGTTCCTTGTTATTGCAGCAGAGCTTTGTCCCTGATGTCAACAGGTAAATGTAGGAAGGAAAACTGTGGTTTTTACAAGCCACATAGGAAGATCAGGTGGCAGTTTCAATTGCATGCAACAATTTTGTTGAGGTGCCCATGTGTAATAGACTCCGATATATTCTGGTGGTTGTTTTTTTCTCTTTTCCTGATGGGTGGAGGCAAACCCCACTCGGAGAAATGATAGTCTTACAGTGGTTATGCTATTGCTGAGGGAATTGCTCCCTCATTTTGGCATATTGGTGTCTCTTCAATCAGACCACAGTAGTCACTTTATGAATGTGGTGATGAAGCTTTTGTTTGCAGCTTCGCAAGTAGATCAGAGGTTTCATTGTAGTTATATACCTAAGACTTCAGTTATAGTAGAACAGATAAATCCAGGTTCGCTAAAGCGTGTGCATCCACCTCTTCAAAGTGGCATTGGTGTTGATGAGTCTGAGAAGCATACCGGATAGGATGACCATTAGACTTCCTGCTGTGCCTACAACTGCTCTTGTAAAGGAGAGTGAAACAAGCTGGTGAAGAAGTGGTGACTACAACCGCTGATTTGCAGAGTCAAGCTCTAGTGAAACCTGAGTGCTTAGAGGGAGAAGAAGAGTGCACACAAGTCTGAAAGTCAAAACCAGTGCAGACTTGTGGTGAATGAGGCAAGAATGGCCAAAATGAATCAACCTGAAGAAGCTTGAAGTGCAGGCTGTGGGGCTGGAAAATGGATGAGCAGTTCAAACAGAGGGGTGGGGGCAAGAAGCAGAAAGTGGTGGAGGGACCGATAGTTACTGTGTCTGAAGAACACATCCTGGAAACCCTCAATGAAGAGATAGGACAGAGGTAGGTGAGCAAATTGACAGTGAACAGCCAGCAGTCAGGAGATCAGAAAGAACATGGTGCCTAGGCAAAGGCACTCAGCTCCTGAACTGAGATATTTTGCTGAGAGGGAAGTTGAGTCAAGAACACATGAGGCTGAAAATTGACAAACTGCTTTCAGAAAACCACCATGATTAAAGCTGCAACAATTAAAAAAGTGGCTGAACTTGATTTTTAACTGATCTTAATAAATTGACATTTCCTGATGGTTGAACATTCATATTGAACTTGGTGGAGTTTCCAAGGGTCCGGTAGAAGAGTAGAGGTGTTGTTTTAGAAGAAGAATTAGAGATTGGGATTACCTTGAATAAACAGAACTTGATATTCATTTAGAATTAACAGTTTTTCAGATTTGCGCAAGTGGAAGCAATAAGTAGTATTGTCTATTTCAAATTATTTTGAGTTTTGCATTTTTCCTTTCTGATACAAGAGAAGCCATGGTGATTCTTTCACAAAATCAACGAAGAGCAATAGTGGTTATGATATGAATACTTTCTTTTATCTTTCTGATTAATCTCTTTGGTGCTAAGGGCGTGCTGGAGCTGTCCTCATCACAAGTGCTCAGGTGCTGAGGAGGGCTTCAGCATGTCCTGGCACCAGAGGTAGGAAACCCTCCTATGCAAGCATGAGAGGGGCTTAGTTTAGATTTTTAACCTCAGCTGCTGGGGAACAGCTTCTCCAGCAGTCAAGGCTGGTTTTTTCCTTCTCTGCAATGACTATCCGCGCTCAACCACCCCATCCCAAAAATTAACTAACAATCTTTCTGCCCCTCAGAGAGCAGATAGGAGGTCTTTACCACCAATCTGCCCCCACTGGAAAAAGGGGCAAGTGGGGGGTGCGCAAGCCCACTGGATATTGATCATGCGGTAATGTCACAGTAATTTCTCAATGCAAAACCTCATTTACCTCTAGTTTACCGCTTTCAAGGTGATGGACCTTTGCCACCATGTATCACCTTCAGGAGACTTTACATAAACCTGAAAAATCAAAATGCAATTAATATTTAAGCCAATAAAGAAAGTTGTGAATATTTTTAAAGGGTTTTATTTTCTAGTTAAAAGTTAAGGTTCTCTGACCCTTTATTCATTAGTCAAATATCAATCAGGCCTGTATCACAAACAGCAAATTGGTAATTTCCCTCAAATGGGCCTATTTTTGCTGCAAATTCTTCTAAAACTGGGTTTGTAATTTCTCTTTTTAAAATTCCTACAACTAAATCTGGACCTTCCACTGCTTTCACAATGGACTTGGTAAATTCAGAATTGTTAGGGTTAAATCTCTCATTTCCAAATACAGCAACCTATTGAAATGGGTTCTGATTTTGTTTCTGGAAATAATTCACATTTGCTCTGGACAACTTATTTAAATTAATTTTAGCATCTTCCATATTTTGTGGGACCGTCTGTGCTTGAAAAATTCCTGCCATTGGTACCTGTTTCTGAACTGACATTTGCATTTGCTTAACTGGCATATTTTGCACCTGCATTTCTCTCTGTGTTTGCGCATTTCCACTTGCTGCATCATGTTTAAATTTACATTTCTTCTTCCAATACTCAAATCTGTTATAAAGATGACAAAATGACACTTTTTCCAGCAGTACAACATACATACCTGAATTTGCACAAACCAAAACACCTTTACTTCCATCCTATGTTCTTTTAATCTGTACCTGTTAGGATTTGCTTTATTTCCTCCAGGAACGTCAAGGACATGAAGCAATGTCCACTACCTTCCTTAACCACCCATCGCACCCAACAACAGTCAAAGTGCCAAAGGTGATCTGGGGAAGAAGGGAAACACAACAAGGGATAGAGGATGTTCCTTCGCTGGGATATTCTATGGCTCAGGACCCGTCAGGATGAACAATATGGCTAAAGACAAAATAAACAGAAAACAGATCAGATATATAACAATGCACCGAGTACCCTGTATCTTCCTAACGTGGTTCTTTCCTTATGAGCTAGCTTCTTACCTTGCGATAAATTAGAGAGGCTTGCTTTCACTCATTCCCTTCTTCTAAGGTTCAGTCTCAGGGTTCTATAACACTCTGGAACACAATAATAACGGAAAGACTAAATCTCTAATCAGGTGTGAGGGGAGAAATGAAGGAGAGAAATCTATATATGCTAGAACCCACCTTAGCGAGTGTCTTGCTGATGTCTGTAAGTCTTATAATGTAAATTAAATATGAAACCTTAACTTCAGGTTTGTGCTTCTTTTCTTGTCTTTCAGAAATGTAGCAATAACAAAAGAGAAAAGGAGGACGGATCCCGCAGTTGCAGAACAACAGCAGGACTCGAAAAATCATTAAAAATGCACTAGACCTGCAGGTCTAGTCACCTACAAAATCTCCTTGACCCAACTGAAATGTACTTGACCTCTAATCTGAAAGCTGAGCAAATGTGACATGTTAACAAGATTTAAAAGCATTTTTATTGCTCATTTACTTTGTGAGCAATAAAGATGCCTTTAACTCTTGCTATCTTGTCACAGTTCCCCTGTTTTCAGAGGCAGAGGTCAAGTGTCAGTTTGTATTCCTACTCGCCAGTAAGGGCGAGTAGGACCTAAAAATAGCTCGTCCTGAATTGATCTGAGTGAATTTGTCGAGCCCTGAACAGGTAAGTAAATAACTTATTTAACAATAAGTAATGTAAGTAGAACAGCGCAAAAGCGCTGATACCGTAATATTCTTTGTTTCTTCTTAGTAGTCCCACTTGCAGGTCACAACAGATTCCCCCGAACGGCAGCTTCACTGTCTCAGAAGACTGCCAACAGGGACACCGTGAAGAGAAACGACGGGAGTGGAGGGAGTCCAAACGACGAACAGATTGTCTGCAGGAAGACTCCAAAGCCACGAGGTATTCACCAAAGCAAAAGGCTACTCAAAGCCGAAACCCGACGCCGACGGGAGCTCCAGACACGCCGGGGAGAGAGAGAAGATTCGGAATCCACAGATACGGAGTCCAAGGATACGATAATTCAGGACGGTGAAGAGCTGGGAGCAGGAAGAGCGCGAAGCGTCTTGCCGCTACGGGAGGTCGGGTTTAAACATACGCCCGACCTCCGCGCATGCGCTCCGCGCTCCACGCCAGTCGTCATCTTTGTAGTTTTGTGCGGCGCGTACGGATCACGGCGCACACGGATCGAGGCCGGTGGTCTCGACAGTACCCACTTAACATCCTTTGCTGGCACTCTGCCCTTCATGAAAGTTATTAATGCTACGTTTTTCTCCATAACAACAGAAAATGATGGTGCATTCTCGCAAACCTTTTTCATGGTCTCCTCACCTGGCCTTTGCACAACAACTTTAGATTCAAACCACAAGGTCTGGTGGTTTCTTTTTCTTCTCATGTGTTCTTGCCCACTTGTCTCTTAATTTCTCAAACCCATTGCATTTGAAAATATATTTTATTATTTCTGCAATGTGCAACTGCATTCCTGTAGAACACATTTTCTCATGTGCTTCGTCATTCATATGTACCCTGAAATGTTTCTGGAAAGGAAAACTTCCTGAAACATCAATTTCATGTTTTTGAGCCAAATCAGTCAGTCTATCATGTGTAGTTACTGCACGTGTAGCTGTTTCCTTACTCAGGGAAATTAATTCTTTCTCCTGACACTGGTTCACATTTTCATGTTTTAAACAGCAGGGACTGTTAATTTCTTCATGTTCAAATGTTGATTTTAAAACACTAAACTGTTTCTCTTTTTCATGGTCTGGGTTAATTTGTTACCCCATGCTCTCTATCTTTTTAATCACTGTTGCTTCCTCAAAGCAGGTTTGAAAAATCTTATCTTCAAATATATCAAATATATTCATTCTAACATGGGCTGCAGATGTTGTAAAGACCATTTCCCCCACACCTTTCAGTGCTTGGACTGTCTGGGGTAATTTCTGTTCAATAATCTGTGAATTCTGAGTTTCTGAAATAAACCCTGACATAATTTCTCCTTCTGCAGCTTTTTGAACCTTTTGAATAGGGGCCATATTAATTGGGACAGTCGCAATTTTTCTAGTCACTGCCTGTGCATCTGCAGTTTGTAATATTTGGACTGAATTAGTCACATTTGAAGCAGTAACACCTGGAGAGATCACTGTCCATGCTTAATCAACAGATAGTGGGTCAATCTGAAATATCTGCACAGTTCTCTCAATCTGTGTTTCTCTCTGTTTATCAGAAGTAGTAGCCACTGTATTGCTTACTGGTACATTATTATCAGTATTTTTAATGGGGACCACATAAGTTGGTGAACACTTAGTTAACAATGCATCCATTATTTCATCCCCTGAATCATTATTTATTTGAAGCTTTTTGTCATCATTAATTCCCTTCTCCTGCATCTGGTGCTTTACCTTTTTATCCTCACTTGCTTTGTCTCTTGCTGCTTTTTCCCACATGCTTAAAGCTTCAGATTGTGCAACTCTAGATGGTGTCTTTATTTCACATAACACTTCCCTTAATTTGTCAATGATTTGCAATTCAAAAGTACCATATTTTGGAAACCTCAAAGGACCTTCTTTTTCAGTAATCTTACACCATTGGTGAACCCACATACATGAATTTTGTCCCATATTGGTACACATAAAATGCACGGGTGTTCCTTCAGGAGCATCATCAATTAAAAACAAATTTTTCACTTTACCTCCCAACAGTTTCTTTAAACCTTCAAACATTTTAATTTCTGCAATAATTCAATGTAATTTCTTTTCTCCAATGCTGTCAGTTTCAGTTTCAGTCAGTTTAACTCCAGCTACTGACCCTCTCAAACAATATCTTACTGCAATATTTTTCTGAGTTTTCTTAATCAAAATTCTGTTAGTAACAACATACAAACATTTGCTACTCTGCCTGTTCCACTAAATAAAGGATAGATTTCTTTTCACTGCGAGTAACACGTTCCGCTTTCTCTTCACAAAGTAAGAACTCCCGTTTACTCTTCAAACACTGCGAATAAATCCCTTCCGCTTACCCTTCACTCAAGCTCAGAAGAACCTGCTACTCCTTTGGTGTTACCCTTTCTAGGTTATGTAAGACCAAAGTTTCACCAGCGAACTCTTTGCTGTCACTCAAGCTCGGAAGAACCTTCTACTCCTTCAGGGTTACCCTTTCTAGCTGATATAACACCAAAGTTTCACCAGCTAACTCTTTGCTATCAATCACTCTCACTTTTTCACAGAAAATATTCCCTACTTTAACACTGCCAGCCCTGCATAGCTTCTCAGTGTTATTCCAACAGACGAGTAACCTCGGAGCAGTGTGGCTACACCCGCTGTTCCTTTCCCAGGAATTTCCAGGTATCACTGTACTTGTGCTTCCGGACAACATAAAACGCGATACTAACTTTTCATGTTAAGAACATATAATCAATAATCCAAAATTCTGTCCTATGAAATTACCAATATAATCAATAAAACCATCAATTTAAAATTAGCAACATTTCACCAACAGTCAAAACCCTTACTATTATCAACACTTCAAAAAATACATCCTAGCACATTAACAACATTTCACAACCCTATTGATACTCACACGACTCCAGCAATCGCCTTCTTGCATCACCTTCTAGAACTGCTTTGCCAGTCTTCAGGTTCTGAGCATTGGAATCAGGACTTTCTTTTGAGAATCTGGACATTTATCTAACTTGGGCAATTATTTTCTAGCGCTATTTAGGCTTTAAACTAAACTATGCTCCTTCTGGTGGTGGTGTTAACCTTACCTCTGCTACCCAAAACTGATCCAGCAGTAATTTCACGGTAATTTCTCAATGCAAAACCTCATTTACCTCTAGTTTACCGCTTTCAAGGTGATGGACCTTTGCCACCGTGTATCACCTTCAGGAGACTTTTCATAAACATGAAAAATCAAAATGCAATTAATATTTAAGCCAATAAAGAGAGTTTTGGATATTTTTAAAGGGTTTAATTTTCTAGTTAAAAGTTAAGGTTCTCTGACCCTTTATTCATTAGTCAAATATCAATCAGGTTACAGAATTGAAAATAGGAAAAATAGAATTAATACAGAACATATTACAGACTGAATACAAGGCATTCCAGGAAGGGAATGAGGCATCACATGTCAGTCAGAATTCTTTAAAGAGTTCAGGAAAATATAATTCAAGAGTGAGTTTTGCAAGGCTAATTAATAATTGGCAACAATCTCCCATAAAGAGAAATAAACAAGACAAATCTTTTCAAAACGAGTTAGTCAAAGCATAAACTTAGAGTTTTAGCATCTAAATCTAAACCTGTTCCATCAGCTGCTCTCTCTGCCCTGGTCTGTTCATCTGTCTCTCTGTGTCTCTTACAGAGAGGCTGCCCTCCCTTCACAAGTCCACAGAGGAATGTGATCTGCCTTGCCAAAAATATGATGTGCAAGGCTAGCCTATGCCTCTTTGCTCCCTCCTCCCTCTGTCTCTCCTCGGATGCAATCTCCTCCGAGGCTGCACCCGCGACGTTCACGTACCTAACCCATATGATGTCTGGTCTCATCTGCTCCCTCTCCTCATCTTTCCTCTAAGGCAGACACGCCCCCTAAGGGGTCATTATTTATACTCTGATTCTTGGCTGACTACTAATAATGTTGAAGTTTGAGTAGAAACTCGCACTGTGATTGGTTAGCATAGGTGACATGAGGGCCTCATCATCCTGTTCTCATTGCAAATCCAACTCATACCAGTTTTAACAATGGAAGCGTTAAGGCTTAATACAGTCATATGTTTCACCATCAATAATTATACAATATTACAACATTTAAGCGGAAAAATGTATCGGTCCATTTCCTTCTTGCTTTCACATCGCACGCAGGGATGACACTCTCCCACAAACACTGGTACATTGGCACAGGGACAGGAGTGTACAGTTCATTGTGGCCTTGCCCCATGTGTCTTCACTTGAGGCACTTGGCTGTTCATGCAGCTGGCACAATCTTCTGCGCATGCGTCTCTCATTCAGCCCACTGCTAACAATTCTCAGCCATGCTGGATTCTTAGACAGCCATTTTATTGTGGGCCCAAAATGTATACTAAAGTAAAACAAACACAAAAGAATATTAATTTATGAAGTAAAACCCACTATGTTTACCTCCCCCATACTAGTACCCTGTATTAGTTATTACCTAGCAAAAGCTATTAGTTTAAAGCAGCTGTTCTATAATTTGTGCACCACATGCAAAATGTGCAATGTAGAACATAGCATAAACATGCACCAGTGCAAATTTTCAAAGCGCAAACAGTTAATACATACTCATAGCAACATACTTTAATGTTTTAGATAGCTTTTCATGCAAAATGCGTTTGCCCCACATGTAGTGTTGGTGCATGGTTGAATAATTAATACTCTTTATAAGAAAGATGTGTTATGAACTGAAAATACATTGTCTAAAAATGCAACAAATCCAACGTCTCTTGAGACGGGAACAGGGAGTGTAGATCTTATCTTCAAAGCTAAAGAGGAAACTGAAATCACGAGTTTTCTACACTGCAAAAACACATGTTAATTCAGCACAATTATGTGCTACTTTAAAAGTAAAAAAAAACATTCTCTAAATGAAATGTACATTCTATTATGAGGTTAAATCTAAATCTAACACATTAAACATCCATGATTAAATGAATTAAGCATGGTTTTAAATGCAAGCATTTCAGACTGAAAGCATTTTGACCAGGCCTCATTTCATGTCTTTCACTTTGCATGCACTAAAAGTGCCACTTTTAAAAAGCATTTGACTAGGCCTCATTTCACGTTTCATGTGCCATGTGTTTTCACTTGCACCAAAATCTGTGTGCTATTTTAAATGCAGTCTGTCTGAAACACAAAACAGAGCGATGCTAAATCTTGATGAAATCTAGCTCTATCAATGTCAGTGAGATTGTTTTTATTGTCGGGGTAGGTGCGGCCTGCCCAGACATCGGGTTGAGCCCCCAATCCAAAATGACCTCAACAGTTTTTCCTCACCCACCAACCCCACCTTTCCCCCTCACCCAGCTCATAGGAGGTCATTACCTCTAATCTGTCCAATGGCGGGGGGAGGGAGTGCAGAAAGCCCAATGGACACCAGGGGCATTATTTTTTTAATTGCCGGTGAAGGCCTGCCCAGACATCGAGTCGAGCCCCACCCAAAAATTACCCTGACCATCTTACTGCTACCCATGGTTAGATATGAAGTCTTTGCCTCCAATCTAATCTTAGGGGAGTCTTTTTCTGTGCCATATAACAAAGGGGCTGGGGGTTGTTTTACACACCATCTGCCCCACGAGGTCAGAAAAACTGTAGTGCCCATTAACAACTAGGGGCAAGGTGCCGCCCAACCCTCTTTGTTTTTTTGGGCATATTTATTCCCTGATGCCTTTCTATCTCTGGGGTCAGATTTTAGGTAAACATCCTCAATCCATCCCCAGAGGGCAGAAAAACTGATGCACCATTCTGGGGTTGGAGAATGGCACACACTCTGAGTGAATTGCACCCACCCTGTTTTTTTTAATTTTGGGAATAGTTTTCCAGATGCTTAGTGGCCTTTCTCTCCCACAGGGCAGATTATGGGTAAACACCCTCAATCCACATCACAGTTCAGAAAGACTGATGCACCTGTTCTAAGGTGACAGCACAGTGTGATGCCTGGGTGAGCATGCCCCTGCACCCTTTCTTTTTAGGAGGGCGCAACAAAAAGGGTGTGGGGGCAGCTCACCCTGGCATCACGCTGCACTCCCATGCCAGAATAGGTACATCAGTCTTAGTGCCTCCCCCACAAGCTCCTGTGGGCGGATTTAGGGTGTTTACCTGAAATCTGGCCCAGGGGAGGGGAGAGGGGTGGGGATGGGTATAAAGGCCACTAGACACCATGTAAAAATGGGTCCCCCCAAAAATAATTGGTGGGGGCAGCTCACTCAGGCATCGCGCCATGATCTCACCCCAGAACAGGTGCATCAGTCTTTCAGCCCTCCAGCTCCTGCACCCCCCCCCCCCCCCCCCCCGGGTGTGGATTGAGGGTGTTTATACCCAAAATCGGCCCAGGGGACAGCAGAAAGGCTACTAGACACCAGGGATTTTAACATGACACAGAAACAAACAAAAGGTTGGGGCGACCTACTCGGGCAGCAAGACAATAGTCCTACTCCAGAATGAGCATTGGAGTCTTTCTGTCCCACTGGGGACTAAAGTATCCCCATCCCTAGTGCCTCCAACAGGTACATCAAACCAAGGTCTATGGGAGTTGCCCCATGGAACTCCCATTTACCTTGGTTTGATGTGTGCCTGTCACAGGCTCTAGGCCCAGCCACACAAGAGAGGTACTCTTTTTATCGGAACAAGTGCGGGAATGCTGAGTGGTAAGAATTTTGTTGAGTCCTGCTGATTCCTGAAGTTAACAAGGAAAATATACAATTTTAGGCAAAGTTTTAGGTTTGCAGGGCATTGTGGGTAAGATACCTTTGTGGGATCCACGTGAGGCACACCATCCTGGACTCACGTGGTTGTCTAGTTTTAAGAAATATTTGGCTTTGCTAGGTTTCCGGGGGTGAAATTGTCCCCTGGCCCAAAAACAACTACCGCCGTTGCCAAATCAGGTCATTTTTGTGACATTGTGTTTTGGGCCCTTTCCTGTCACAGGCACTAGGCCTACCGCCACAAGGGATGCACCATTTTTATCAGGAGAGTTGGGAGAATGCTAGATAGTAGCAAATTTGTGAGTTTCCACAGATTCCACAACTTTGCATCACAGATATTTGAGGAACATGTGTTTTTTTAAAGTCAAATTTTGAGGTTTACATGGGCTTCTGGGTGAGAAAACCTGGTGCGGGTGACAGTCACCCCACCTTAAGTTCCCCCGGGTGTCTACTTTAGAAAAATGTAGAGATTTGCTAGGTTTCACCAGGTTCTGGCTGAGCTAGGGCCCAATATCCACAGCTACCCACATTGCAAAATATTTAAAAAATGTCCGGTTTCAGTGGAAAAATGTAATCCATGGTGCGCTTTGGGGCATTTCCTGTCACAGGCACTAGTCCTGCCAACACAAGTCGAGGTGCCATTTTTATCGGGGACTTGGAAATGCTAGGTGGTAGGAAATTTGTGGCTCTCTACAGATTCTAGAACTTTCCATCACATAAATGTGAGGAAAATGTGTATTTTAGTGAGGTTTGCAAGGCCTTCTGGGTAAGAAAATCTGGTGAGAGCCACAACGTCACCCCACCCTGAATTCTCCAGGCGTCTAATTTTACAGTGCCGCTCTAAGACCCCTCCAATAGGAATGCGCCGCACCATCTGGACCAGGCAGTGATCAGAGAGAGTGTGTGCAAGGTGTGAAACAGAGCCCAGCCATGGGGCGAGGGTCTCCGAGATAAGCCAATAGTCAATACGAGTCCCTTTATTGTGTGGTATGGAGTAAAATGTGTTCGCGAACGTGGCTTAGCCGCTGGTATGGCAGCAGTGGTGTCCAAAAGGGGGGCAAGGAGCATGATAAAGTCACTACCCAGTATGATGTGGTCAGTGTCTATGCGCACTATCAGGGACATCAGTGTCTGACAGAAATCAGGAGTATCAACATTCGGGGCATATATTTATTGCAGCCTTGCCAGAGATACAGAACATATGTGCCGTCTTCATTGAGGAAGTTGGTAGAGTGATGACAAGGAAGACTTTTGTGTATTAATGTGCAGACTCCTTGTGAATATGCGCTATAGTTTGAATAATATTGGTGTGGGCCCCACGAGGAAGCACAGGCATAAGCGTTCCCTTGGGGAAGGTGCGTCTTTGCAAGAAGGCTATATATGTGCCATGTAGGGTCAGGTATTGTAATATTTGTTTTCTTTTGCAGGGGTAAATTGAGGTCTCCAATATTCCATGGTATGAATGTGCAATCCCCCACAGACTTCCCAGTGCCTTGTGTCACCACTATCTAATAGTATACTCAGACTGTGTCAGCATTATGTACGCACAGTGGCCTCTACTACTGAAGAATGCAAACATACAAAAACAAACAACCCACCATCAACCGTCACCCTTACCCTCACCCACACTAAGCAGTAACGAGCCTAGCAAATCCCAGTATAAGTCCCTAAAAAACAGAAACCCTCAAAATCACATGGGTGGAGTACCGCTTGGGGTACCAACGCTGCGGAGGACAAGCCCCAATTGGCGGATGGTCTGAGGGAAGTGGAGGTAGAAATGAGTCATACATTGTCACCAGTGAAGTGGCAACGTGATCAGCAGTGGGGTTCCTTGTACGGTACGTACAGAAGTCAACTCAGAGGGACTAAAAACAAGGGTCCAGGACCAACCAGTAGCTTCAATCTGGAGGGGAAACAGGTTAACACTTGCCATTGCATGTAGGTCTGGAGGGGGGTGTTCAGGCTTGCTGCGTCGAGGAGCGCATCGCTCCTTGGCATGCTGTTTACAGAATGCAAGGGTTTCTGCCAGGGTGTCGAAAAAGCGGGCTTTGCCATTAACGTCCACCCACAGACAGTCTGGGTAAAGCATTGCATAGTGCAATCCCTGCTTATGCAGAGCTGACTTGGCGTCAGCAAATTTACGAAATGACTCCTGAACCGCCATCGTGAAATCTGCAAAAAGGGAGATTGCAGGTCACTGATATTGGAGCGGACCCTGTTTACATGCTAGTCTTAGGGCTATATCACAGTCCCGAAAGTTTAGGAGACTGGTGAGTATTGGCAGTGGCAGTGTGCCGGGAGAGGGGCGGGCCGAGGAACCTATGGGCCCTTTCTGCAACAAAGGTGGATGTGAAATTCTGGCAGCTAAAGAGGTCGGAGAGTAAGCATTCTACATACAGGTCGAGGTGGTATGTGGACATTGTTGCAGCGGCCGGGTGACTCCAAATCTTCATTCTTGATAGCTTCTGATTTGAGAAGGCATTCCAGTTTCTCCAGTCGCTTAGCCGTCGTAGTGGGGCCAGGCCAGATATGCGCTCCTTCGTGCCGTCCAATTTAGCGTTTTTGACGGTCCAGGCTTTCCCCCGTACAATCAAGGCAACCAGTGAGGGTGTCAAACCTGGCATCTATCAATCAATCAATCAAGCACTTATAAAGCATGGCAAATCACCCATGAGGGTTTCGAGGTGCTGGAGATGTTGGCTGCTATATGGTGGTTTCATCATTCGAACATCCTGGTCTTGAGTTGTCTCCTGAAATGCTGGACTGATGGTGCGGTGCTGAGGTGCAAGGAGAGGTTGTTCCATGCCTTGGCTGCCACGTACTTGAAGAAGCATCCTCCACTGTTGGTTCGGCAGATCTGTGGGGTGTCTGCGAGAGAGAAGGAAGCGGATCAAAGGTTTTGGGTCAGTGGGAGGAAAGTCAGGCGTTTGTTAATGTATGTAGGACCTTTGTTGTGCAGGGCTTTGTAGACATGGATCAGCATCTTGAACTGGCATCTTTTCTGAATTGGGAACTAGTGTAGTTTCTTGAGATGGGGGTGTGATGTGGGTCATTCTGGGGAGGTTGAGGATGAGTTGTGTATTGTGCAATACAATGCTATGGCACTGAAGCTGCCCCGGAGCTCTGCCATGATGGCATAAGTACCAGACAACTGCTCTGCGCCAGAACCGCCGCCGCACCCGCTTCCATCTCAGACACAGTCTTAGGTGTGTTAGTAACTTTAGACTTTTTGAACAGTAACTTGCGCTGCTCTGGGTCACAGCACACCATGTCCATAGGGGGGGCCCCGGCGGGGATTCCCTTGGCGGCCAGGCAGGCAGGGCGAAGTCAGAAGAGGATTGTTGTCGGCGCCCAAGAGGTTCCACTGGGTACGCTGTGTGCAGGGGCGTAGGTTGGTCAGTAAGATTGGGGTGGGGGGGGGAGGTTAAGCTTCAGATTTTCCTACAATCATGCTGGCATATAATGTTAAAATACACTATACGACCAGTAGGGTGCATGAGAGGGACTTAAGGGGCAGTGGAAAGGGAGAGGAATGCAGATTGGTTGGAGTACTAAGTGAGGTTACACACAATGAGCCAGATGTACAAAGGTTTTTTGCGTGCAAAAATGGGTTTTAGACCAGTTCGCGCCCGCAAAAAACCTGTGGCCCATGTACTAATCCTATTTTGTGAGTCACAAATCCATTTTTGACTCACAAAATAGGATTAGCAAATCGCTATTAGGAAGGGGCGTTCCAAGAGTGTCCCTTCCTAATAGTGACTCCCTAAGCTATGTAAGAATGTTTTGCGACACTCAGAAGGGTGGTAAAGCACTTACACAAACGGGAAGGGGTCCGCTGGGGATCCCTTCCCATTTGTGAATGCATGCGCAAATATGTTTTTTAAGGGCAGGCAGTGGTCCCAAGGACCACTGCCTGCCCTAAAAAGTGAAAAAGAAAAGTTAAATTTTTATTTTTTAAATGCATCCTGTTTTCCTTTAAGGAAAATAGGCTGCATAAAAAAAACTGCTTTATTTAAAAGCAGTCCCAGACATGGAGGTCTGCTGACCCCAGCAGGCCACCATCCCTGGGAGTGCCAGCCATTGCCAATGGGGTCACAAATTGCGACAGCCTCATTAATATGCATGAGGCATGCAATTTGCGACCCCATTGGGAATCGCAAACAGTGTCTCAGACACTGTTGTGCATCCCAATTAGAGAGTCGCAAATGCGACGCAATCTGCGACTCGCTAATTCGTGGGTCGTACATTGGGCCAAATATTTTGTAAACTTAATTTTTGAAGACACACATCACCATACCCGACTGAAAGCACCTGCACCCAACTGTATACCAGAAAATATATTTATTAGGGAGGTGTAACACCCCAAACTATGCCCCTGGCTGTGTGCATGACGGGCCCTAAGCGGTCAGCAGCCTTGAGCCGGCAACCGCAGAGGCGAGGCAAACCGATCAGGCCAGCGGTGGCGAGCGAGTGTAGGCTTATAGTGGCCTAATCCGGCCCGGGGAGCCCACACAGCATTCGCTGCGACTAGGAAGGGAGGCAGAAGAGGTAAGTCCAGCAAGCACAAGTTGCAGAGGAGAGGTAAGATTAATAGGCCCATAGGGCAGGCTCTGGGTCATAACTGCAGGGCAGCTGTAATCCGAAACGCTGCAGATCCTTAATGCAGGCAAGTCTGGCAAGCCCGGGTCGTGACGCCAAGGCAAGGACAGTAGGCCGTCAGGGCAGGCCCCTGTTCACAATTGCAGGGTAGCCACCATCCGACGCGTGGCCGGAGCAGCAGGAGGTACAAATCCCTTCCAGTGTCTATTGAGCTGGGCCACGAATCCAAGCTGCATCAGGAAGTCCTGGTAGTTTCAGCAGCACTTCCAGGCCAGGCCCACATGGTAGCGTGGTCCCCCAGTGCAGCCCACAGCCCACTCCGATCAACATAGTAATGGGCGCTGATGCACCGTGTGGGTAGTCTGAACAGGCCAGGCAGCCTGTTGAGGCCCAATGGCCTCGTACCTCAAGCTCACCAGGGGACCCCGTCGCCGTCGGGCTTCCGAGGTGTGGACCGGGCCGCCAGCCGCTAAGGACAATCAGATGTCGTGAAGGCACCTCGTCACCACCAAACTGATTTTGGGGGACTGAAAGGAAGCATCCCAGATGCTCAGGAATGGGAATTCCAGCCCATTTCTGTGATGTGCAGGGCCGAGTACGCAGTAGCTTCAGCGCCGGGCGGCCATCTTGGTCGCTGTTGTGGCCAAACCCCTGTGCATCCCCCATCTCTGATGTTGGATTGTGGCATACCGTTGGATACCAGGACTGCTCTTCTTGGATGAATTCCAGAGACTCCTACTCCTCACCAGAAACGACTGACTTTTGTGCTGCTACTAGCTAACAGACTGATTGCATGCAGATGGGGCAGGAATATTGGAGAAGTGGAATTGAACATCATGGCGGACTCTGGTTCGCCAATTACAATTTTAGCTGACCATACTTTTTACAGATTGTGGAAGGGTGTTAATTTAATGAAGAATGGTATCAATCAAAATGCATTTGGTAAATTTGATATTAACATGCTGGGTTATTTCACAGATATAGCAAGCACAATAAGATGAAGGACGTAACGCTGAAACTTTTTAGACACTCACCCCCCCCCCCCCCGTCACAGATCTCGTTTTAATCCATCATCTTTCTTCTGCTCACTAACCCTCTCCAGTTTGGACCCCACCATATGCAAATCAGTCTTGACCCTGTTCCTCATGGGAACAGTCCAGCCCGACCTGCCAGGCCAGATCCTCCCTGGAACAGAAACAAACATCCATCCTGGGATCGGTTTCGGGGCTTCACCCCTCATCAGCCAGGCTAGCTTGGTTGCCTTGTGTTCATTTTGTTTGCCCTAAGTTGGCAGGGTTTGCCCAGACGTGAGTCCCTTGCTCACTTTGCCACCGGATTCAAGCCTGGCTGATGAGGGGTGAAACCCCAAAACTGGTCCCAGGATGCTTGTTTCCAGTCCACGGAGGACCTGGCTTGGCAGTTCACGTTGTTTATGAATGTCAGGTAGATCCTGCGGCAGCGAGTTACATATTCTGGGAGCATTTCCGGAGAAGGAGCGGGTGCGAAAAAAACATTTCTTCCGTTTGGGTGGAATCCAGAGTAGCATGCTCAAGCTATGAAGAGGTCTCTTTTGGACGGCCTTGGAGAGTTGTTTGCGAGGTAGAGCAGTTTTTCTATGTAGAGAGCTTTGTGTGTTTTGAAGGCAGTTTTGAGTATACATCTTGTCGCTATTGATAGCCAGGTGAGTTTCTTGAGAGTGGAGTTATGTGGTCAAAGCAACTCTCCCCCAAAAGTAATCTGGCTGCATTGAGTTTAGCTGGGTAAGTGTATTTTTGGGGTGCCAGTGATTTGTGCGTTACCATAGTCCAGCCTGGAGAGGACTAAGGACTGCACCACTGTTTCGGGATGATGGGTTTGACTTTTTTAAGGTGTTTCAGCATGTAGAAGTCATTTTTAGCAGAGGCATTAATATGGTCTTTCATGTTCAAGTTTGTGTCAAGTGTAGTCCCATAGATCTGACAGAGTTGGAGATGGATAGTTTGCAATTTAATGCAATGAGGTTGTCGAGCTAGATATCTATGGGAAAGGACTTATCTTTCAGTTGGATGAGGAGGAGATTTGTTTTGTTGGGGTTGATCTTAAGATGGTTGCTGGTTAGCCAGGACTGAACCATTGAGAGAGTACAGTTTAGGTGCTGGATGTCTTCAATTGAGGAGATTTTAATGTTGAGTTGGGTGTCAGCTGCATACAGATGATAGGCAATTCTGGCTTGTTTAAGGACCATAGTGAGCGGTTTCATGTAGAGGGTGAATAGTGCAGGAGACAGGATTAATCCTTGGGGGACTCCTTGTGAGAGTGGTGTTGCTTTGGAGGTGTAACTGTTTAGCTTGAATAGCTGTGATTGGTGGTTCAGGAAAGAAGCAAAACACCGAAGGACAGTTCCACCGATGGCTGCACACTAAGAGAGGGTGTTCAGAAGGATATCATGGTTGACAAGATCAAAGGTCGTCGTGAGATCCAGGAGTACTAGGAGGCAGGCCTGTCCATCGTCCAGAAATCTGTGAAGGTCATCCGTGATGTTCAGTATTGCAGTCTCTTTACTGCAGACTCTCCTGAACCCGATTGGACGGTGTCGTGGAGGTTGTACTTTTCAATGTGATTGTTGAGTTGTGCAAGCACCCATTTTTCGATGGCTCTGCTAAGGAAAGGGAGGTTAGTTATCGGTAGGTAGCTGTTAAGTTAGTTCAGGTCGGCGTCTGTTTTTAGGTCGAGCCTGTAGCAGCGTGCATGCGCTGCTCTGGCGAGACTTTATGTAAACAGTAAAAGGGCTTTGGAAAGCTCACCACATGCACGTGCGTGTGGTTTGTTTTCCTTCAGAGGCTATTCGCCTTTGCGTGCATCTTTCTGAGAAAGACAGCATGCAATTGGACAAAGGCAGGTGCATGTCCCACCTTTGCTCCGCCCAAGGCCTATTGCTTGCGGTTACCCGCACAGGTCACATCTGTTTTGAATTATCGTGCACAGATGCGTGCGCGATAATGCAAAACAGATGTCTCGCTGTGGTGCGCGCACCACTCGCGTGCTTGTCTTCTCATTGGGCTTTGGCAAAGTCAGCCGCCTGTTTATTTTCGCATCGCGCTTTCACTTAAAGTGAAAGCGCGATGCGAAAATAAACACACAGCTGCCTTTGCGGTACCGCGCTTGTTGCACATGGCTTTACCACTGCCCTACACACCGCTTGGCCTTGCAATATCATTCAAGCAGAAACTGTAGCAAATGGAGGATTAAAAGGACACTATTAGCGTTAATCCAATAATCGGCGCAACATCAAAATCTGGCGCAAACCAGTGTTTCCGCCCGACTCGAACTAAGGCCATGCGTGTTTGCACGCCACAGATTACATGCCTAGCACAGACCAAGCACATGCACAGCACAAAGCACGTTTCAAGTTGTGCCCACTTGCCAGATACCAAATGCACACGACACCTCGAGTATTTAATCTGCACCGAATATATTCCGCTCATCGAGTGCATGTGCAGCACTGAGAACTTGCACCACGCCGAGTTCCTCTCCGGTGCCGGGGCACACGCAGCATGAAGTGCTTGCACTGCACCAAAGGACATGCACATTGTAGGATCGGTGCTGTTGCACTCAACGAGTACACGCGCGGTATCGGGTGCACGTGATTCATCGACTACCTGCACTGCACCAAAGTCACATCCGACACCGGTACACGTTAAGCCTCGAGTCCTTGGAAAGCACCGAACACACACCCCATGCATGTGTAGGGCATAGTGTAATAGGAAGCACCGAACTCTCGTCCAGCACCGGTGCACGTCGAGTAATTGGAGTGCACCAAATACACGCCCGGCACATGTGCACTTGCAGCATCGAGTCCATGGAAAGCACCGAACACACATAGGCATCGTGTAATAGGGGGCACTGAACTCTAGCCGGCACCGATGCACGTGCAGCGTCGAGTAATTGGTGTGCACTAAACTCACGCCCGACACCTGTGCAGTAATTTGAGGCCCTGAACTCTCGCCAGCACACGTCCAGCGTTGAGTACTTGGAGTGCACCAAACACGCGCCCGGTGCCCATGCAGCGCTCAAAGGGAACGACAGCAGCAGTACAGTCCTTCCTGGTCCCTCCTCTTGTACGCGGCCCGAGAGGCTCGCCCTGGCCCTCGGCTGTGACAGGGCCCTGCTCCGCTAAACGCATGGTAATTTAATGCGCCCGCCGCCCCATTAAAATTAATGCCAGCGTACACTCTGCCTCAGCCCCACGGGAGCAGCCTTGCCATCCCCGCGCTCGAAGGCTTCAATGTTTGCCTAGGCCCAGCCCCCTATTTGCATAGATTAGCATGGCCGCGGCGGCCCAATCAGTCCTAATTTACTATTAATCACAGCAATTTGCTGCGCTCACAGCCGCAATGTTGACTCGCTGGCGCTGGGCGAGGTGGGGTTCATTATTTTACGTTCTCTCTCACGTGCGACCTTCTCCGGGTGGAAAAGTTTGGGAGGTCAGAGGCGATGCCTTGAATGTCCTCCTGCCAAGCTCTCATTTCAGTCTCCAAGCCTCCTTGGTCCAAGTGCCAATAGCTTATACAGACCATGTGTTTTACTTTGGATTCTGGGACTTGTTGTCTTCTTGTTCCTCCGATTACAAACCAAGGACCTGCATTGTATATATTATTTCTTACCTATGTAATCGGGAAACCTGCTGTCTCAGTGGTCTTGAGGAAACACCAGACACGAGGGGCCAAGTCGAAAGAGGGCCACTACTCTATCGTCATGGACACAGCGCTTTTCACCAACAGGTAAGTATATTGTATTTAATATTTATCATGCACACATATGCTGGAGCTTCTAGGCACTAAAACAGTACAGATAAACAAGCATTGGCATAGCCAATAGGTCTTGCCTTTGGGGCCTTATAAGTATTTAGTTATGCAGCACAATATCCTGGGTGCAACAACATCAACTGTTGCATGGCTAAACACTTATAAAGTCCCAAAGGCGAGACCTATTGGCTATGCCAATGCTTGTTTTGACGAGGTGGGTGATTTGTCCAAGTTTAAGGGAGGCCGGCATGGAGTTTTATTTAGCGCGAACTTGAACCGGTATCGGGTACCAGAGCGCTTTACATAGCACCAGTTGCGTTACATGAGGACACATTCATTTTTGTTAGGCAAGGGGAGATTAAGTGATTTGCTCAGAATCACAGTATTTTCAGCGTCATTGCCGAGACTCGAACCCGGTTCACCAGATTCGAGGTTGACCGCCCTAGCTGTTAGGCCAACTCCTCTCCCCTAAGGAGAAGTTGATGATTTTGGTCCATATGGGGGGATGATGTGGCTGAGGTTTTTGACAGGCGCAGAAGGAAGAGGGCCGGAGATGTGCGACCTCGGCTTCATGCAGGAGAGTAGTTTGCTGACTTCTTCTTCAGGTAAATAGTCGAATTCAGTTCAAATTGCATCGATTTTCAATTGTATGGGTTGCAGTTGGTGTTCTGGATTGCTGATAGGGAGAGATTGGGGAGACAGCCATTGGTTAGTGGCAGGGCTTCGGTTAGACCCTCTGTGTTCTGAGGGGGCAATCATGGTGCAGGGGGGAGGTGTGGGTGGAAGGAGAGAGACATCAATGTTAGATATTTATTCAGAGAAGATTGTTACTAATTTTTTGCAGCTCTTTGGAGAATCATTGCGTAAGTGTTGAGGGAGAGAGGAGGTTTGCTGCTTGATGATGTTGAAGAGGTCCTCAGGATCGGTCAAGTTGGGCTCGAAAGTGGGATGATTTTTCTCTGAAGATGTGTTTTTTGTATTTTTGACATTCAGCTTGGAGGATTGAGAGATTGGTTAGCTAGGGCTGTTGCGTCCAGTTTCTTTCAGTTAATCGGATGTGTCGCCTTTCTTTGTAGAGGTCCTTATTAAACCAGGATCTGGAAGGGATATTTCTTGAGTTTCAAAGGGGCGACTGTGTCCAGGAGTTCTGCCAATTTTTGTTATGGTGGGCTGTGAGTTCATTGGCAGAGGTGAGGTCCGGTGGGGTGAAATTTGGGAACTGACTAATCCTTTTAAGTTTACTTTATTGGTTTGATATATGTTCCTCGACCAGTGCTTGGGACGGGAAATTTGAGGGTGGTCATTTGTATGGACAGTAATAAGATTGAGCATGATTTGGTGGTGATCAGTCAAGTCAGTGGGCAGGATGGAGTGGAGGGGCATGATGTTATGCTTGGAGATTATTGCATTGAAGGTGGAGTCTTTCTCGTGGGTTGGTTTATCGCAGTATTGGGTGGGGTTGTTCTCTTCCAGTAGGGTAGATAGGGCTTGTATTATAGAATCTTCTGCCTTGTTTAGGTCTCCTAGTATAATGTCTGTGCTGCCTTTAAGGGAGTTTTGCATAATTAGGTCTGTTAAGTCTTCTAGGAATTGTTCTTTTTCACCAGGAGGGTGATAAATGACATGATATATGATAGGGTTGGGGCCTTTAGCAGCTATCTGAGCTCCTAAATATTCAAAGGTATTGTATTTGGTGTTGTGGAGGGGAGTTAAGGAACAGTCTTTTTTGTGTATGATGGCTAATCCACCACCAGTGCGATCCTTGCAGTCACAACAAATGATGGCGAAGCCCTTGAGTAGAAGCGATCGATGTAAGGGGATGAATGGTCGTTCAGCTAGGTTTCGGTTAGAAAGCAGAGGTCAATATTGTATCGCAGGATAGTTTCAGCTATGCCAGTTGCGTGATATTTTAATTAATCTTGAAACCATTCATGATCATAATGTTATTTTGAAAAGTTCTGGGAACACTTCATGACAAGGGTATGACAGTAAGCAAATCTAAATGCAAATTTTTCCAAATAAGAATTGAGTTTTAGATTATACTTTTTCAGCTGATAGTATAACACCTAAAAAGGATTTAGTTAAAGCCACCAGAGAAGCACCAAATCCCGAAGACAAGGATACATTAAATTCATTCTACTCTTCTTTTTTGCTCTGAGACGCCCTTCAAATATTTTGAAGTCAGGGCCCCTCCAAATCTTTATGGACAGTCTTGGGCAAATGGGAGGACGAGGGCTGAGCACAGGGGGTGGGGCTTATGAGATAATATCAGAGGCACTTTTTTAGTAGGTCTTACTCCACATTAAAGGTGAAACATATAAAGGAACAAACACATACAAAACTGAACTAGACAAAAACACTACTCCCATTAACTAAGGACCTCATGCTCTTGGGTCCCAATGCGACTGCACCTTCTGCACCAATGATAGCTGTGGCCCTGAATAGTAGGTTATCCCCTCTGACTCTTTCACCCCTTCCCCGCCACATCTGGCCATCACGCCATGTTTTACTGTAAAGTGTACGACAGTCTTGATTCTGATTCAGTGGGCCCATCATATTCCTGGGCCTAAGTGCCACTTCGCTTGATTCATTAATGAGACCTACCGCCTTACGAAGTGGCAAGTCTTCTAAGCTTTTTTGCTAAAGTCCTCCTCTCATCATCTTTTCTGTCATCTCCCTGAAGTCTAATGATAAGTTCTCACCGCTACTTCAATTATCCCCTCTCTTGGGCCATTGATCTGATTCCGAAAGCAACACAGGCACAGCAGGGGTGCACTAAGCCCTAATGCAAAAAAAGTAATGAATAAAGCAGTCATAATAGGGGTTTAGTTGGGCTCTCACACCCCTGGGTCCTGGTGCCACTACATCTGCAGCACCAATGATGGCCCTCTGCCATCTCTGCCCATTCCACTGGCCATTAGTTCTAGGCACATGACCCAATGTAGACTGTCTGCCCCTTTGTTTCGAAAAAAGGGGGAAAATATCCACATCCCCTCCCCCGTTGCATGTAACCTGGGCCCCAATGCTAACAAGGAAAATGGCTTCCCACCCATTTGTGCTAGTAACACTTCCATTATTGGGGTGCAGTGACCCCTCGCACCATTGTCCCAGTGCCAATGCACCTGCTGCACTCATGGTAGTGATGGCCTTTAAAAATAAAATCAGGCTACATTTCTCAACACCTTCTTCAGAGTATCTCTCTCTGAAGAAGGGGGAAGCTGTCTCATTTATAAACAAAAAATGTAATTCCACATAGCATCATGATGACAAAAAATAATTATTTTTAGAGGTAATGTAAGTATGTTGAGCTTTGGAAAGTGTCCTTTAAACCCCTTGTGTGCGAGTTTATTTCCCGCGCTGTGCGGGAGAAATAAATGGTGGACGGGATTACAACGGCTCCCGGCCATCGTGCGCACACGCCCACCGTAATGCACGACGGCCGGGAGCCGTCATGCGCACACAAGGGGTTAAAGGACTTGCACTAGGTAAAGTCTGGTTAGCTATTACTAAAATGTATTCTTTGAAAGCACTTGTTTTATACAAGGCCACTGGAATTATTCGATTCTGCAGCTGCTGCATTTTTTGCATAATTATGGATTTGCCAGATTTACCACATAATCCACCACCTACAGTATAATCTTCAGATTTTAACACAATTTTGCTTCAAGCTCAAACGGATCAAAAGTTACTAAAAAACTGGTGACATGTTTGCACGTAGTGGAAGCCCTTTGCAAAGGGTAACTGGTCATCTTCCAGTTGCTTATTTCTGTATTTGATTATTAAATTGGTACTAATGAGGTGAAATATTTGCCCTGACAGTACTACTATGTGAAACAATGTCAAAATAACAAAGTAATACTAGCAAAAAATGTGACTCATTATACCGCATAATTTGTCTTTTCTTGCGGCATAATTTAGTAAACCCTGCCGCATAATTTGGTACTTCCTTACTGCAAGATTCAAGTGGCCTTGATCACATACACAAAATCATTGTGTGACAGACTATCTTATAAATTCTTCAATGCAATTTTAGAATAAAGCCTTACATATTCACATTGCTCTGTTACATACTGGGACCTCATAGCACTATAAATACACAAGTCACTATTATGCACTGCATCAACCAGGATTTAGTTCTGTGGCTCTCTGGTCTCACATACAGATATCTACAGGGATCACATTAACCAAGTGTCATAATGTGAACAACTGCATTTCCCATTAATTTGTTTATAGTGCATTAATGTTACACCTTCTTTTACACTTTTAGGTGTGTGCATTATTTCAAATGGAGTTGCTATGAATGTGAACATACAAAAAAATATTTGTAGAATATTTTGTTGTTTTAGCCAAGCCACTGACCCCGCTACCACAGGGCTCAGGATTGCAGCTGCCTTACTTTTTATATACTTCATCTGTCATCTAAATGAAGAGGGCCTGGAAACGTGAAAAATAAACAAAGACGAGCTTCCTGGACAACTTCATTCAAAAGTACTTACTGAGGTATTTGTGCCCCCCTGGGAACGCTGCAATGGACCCCCACGGGGTGAAGGGGCACCTCTCAGTTTGAAGACCTCTACTCTAGATTCATCATAGAATATACCATAATTGTTGAACCATTACCAAAAGTATTGCATAAAATAAATTTGAATAGGGAATGGAACAATAAATTGTATTTAATTAAATCAACAATGCTATATTAAATGCATCACCTCTTCAACCATATGATGCCCAGGGCAAACATATAGTTACTGTGGATGCTAGTGCAATTGGGCTAGGAGCTGTATTCAGCCAAGTAGTTGCTGTGGCATTCATTTCTGGAACATTTAAGAGTGCTGGGAAATTTTATAGCACTATTGAAAGAGTGACCTTAGCATGTGTATGGGCTGTGGAGAAGCTGAAAACCTATCTTTGGTGCAGAGAATTTGATTGTGTGACTGATCAGAAGCCTTTATTGTCCATGATGGATGGGTGCGGTAGAGGCACTGCTAAGGCATCTTCATGACTTGTGAGATTAATCTCAAAATTACAGGAATATAACTTTCGAGTAAAGCATAATGCAGAAGGATTGAATAAACGTACTGATTGCTTGTCTAGATTACCTCTGGAAGAAGTTTGTGAAACCAAGCTAGATGATGACTTTGAGTGTGTTGTGGCAGCTCTAGATGCAGTTGTACATTGTAATGGTGGTATTTTTTTAGAAAGAGTAGGTGAATGCCTCCAAAAAAGAAGTGGTTATGCAACAAGTCATGAAATATGTCACAAATGGTTGGACACCAGTTAGGAATTTGGATACAGTGTTTAATTTTTTTTTGCAAGTGGCAAATGAGTTGACTATTGAGGGAGGGCTCTTACTAATACATGATCTATTTGTACCACATGTATTGGGAAATAAATTGATGGGATTAGCTCATAAAGGTCATCCAGGAACTACAGCTACCAAGAAGTTGTTACAAAACTACTATTAGTGGCCTGGTGTAGATTCTGATGTTTACATGTTTGCCGATAAATATATATATTGAGTGTGTTAGGTTGGATGAATACTGGATAACCAGCATGGAAGAAATATATTTGGTGAAAATTCCTATTGGACATTAAATCAATTTGGCAGTAGACTTTTTGGGTCCTTTTAATTTGCTAGATGAGATAATGTGTTATTTAGGTGTACTCACTAATTACTATTTCATGTTTTACTACTGATGAGATTATATAGTTTCTAACAAAGATTTTGCAGGTGGGGGTCTTGCCGAATATCTTGGCATCTGGTAATGGCACACAATTGGTATCACAGAAAACGTCTGTGTTTTTAAGAAAATATGGTAACAAACCAGAAAAATAGCATTATACAATCCTCCCTCAAATGGTTTGGTTGAACAAGTTAAAATATTTATGAAAGAGGGCATTCAGACGGCTTTAGCATCTGACTTGTCGGTGTATGAATTTTACGTAGAATGTTGTTATAACACGTCAAATACTATTACTGGATAGTCTCCTTTTTATTTGTTGAGAAAGAGAAAAGAACATACATTACTTACACCTAGATTTTGAAATTGCAAGAATTTACAAAACATGGTCAAGGTAATTGATGATGAAGAATTACGAGTAAAAAATAATGGGCCCGATTATGATGTCAGGCGGAAAGCCATCTGACAGAATATCGGAGACTTTCCGCCCGACATCGTGGGTTTCCTTCCGAACGTCGTATCACAATACCGGCGGTCGGTAGGAAACCCGCGGAGTGATTCCGATCCACTTCCGAAGGGCTCAAGGAGCCCGTTGTTCGATCGGAAAGCATCATAATCCCTTAATGACGGCAGACACAGCCGCAGCTCTGCCGTTGGAATAATGATGTCACTTTCTCACAGCCTTTCCATGTCAGCCTTTCTGACCTGGAAAGGCTGTCGGAAAGTGACTTTGAAGGCCTCCACCATGGAGCTGAAGGGGCACGGGGAATGGGGCATTGTGTCTGCCACACGGTGCAGGGATGTTTAAAAACATCCATTTCACAATTTTAGCATGTGCTGCGGGCCTTTTCCGCCTGCCGCTCAAGGTACAATAGTGAAATGGATGTTTCCAACTACCCATAGGGGGTCACATCCAAATACAGCGGATAGAACTGCCAACCTATGGTCGGGTGGTTCCATTCTACTGTGATGAGTGTCCGACCGACATCATAATTAGGTCCAATATTGTTAAGAAACTGATGAAAACTAAGATTTATCAAGATTTAATTCACAAAGCAAAATCAAAAATATTTAAGGTTGGAGATGGGTGATTGTAAAGAAACCCATGGGAGTACAAAAGGGGAATTGGTGTATTCCTCACCAATAAACGTACTAAAATTAACAAATACTGCCTTAACAGACAAAGGATGGTGGAAGAAAAGTGCAGTTGTTCTAATCAAAAAAGGTCAAGAAATCTTATGGAGGAATAAAGTAAAATCAAGTATTGAAGGGAATGATTATTTTGATGTATCTAGTAATACGACTTCAGAAAAACTGTTGTAACAACGGATATTGAAGATGAGCATGTTGAACAAGAAGTAAATAATGTAAGGGGTACTAATGGCATTGTTCAGCAAAATAGTGGGTTAGACATTGAAGTGGTACATCATGATTGAAGTAGTAATTACATATCTCAAAATGTTAATACTGAATGTGTGTCAAGTAGAGGAAGAGTGAGAATTGCAGGGAAAATTACAGATTTTATATGTATTCGATTTTTTCATTTTTTTATTATACAAAAGATGTCCTTCAGCTTCCTGGGTCTTCTTCTCAGCAAAGGTTTGTCTTGATTCCCAGAAGTGATCTAAAGTTCTTGAGTCTGGGTACCAATATTTATACTACTTTTCTCTTTGTTCTCTGAAGGCAGATAGGCCTTTGCCTAGTCCAAACCAGTTCTGGTCAGTCCTGGAGCACTTTGTTGACATGTGCACACGTTACTACTGGGTAAGATAATCACAGAAAGAACAACAAAGTTCAGACATCAATGTGAAGTAAGTGTTGTTTTAATTCAAGATGAGTCCATCAACATAAAGGGCGCCAGCCGACACGTGTTTCGTCAACAGAAAATTTTCCGTGACTCTTCAGGGCAAGATGTCAAAATGGCATCTAGAGAATCCAAGGTACAATATGGAAATTCGATTCAAAAGCCGGTTCACGGAGGTCGGTAAGACCAAGTAGCGAAGGCCTGGTATAGGCGAATAGGAACAGGGATATCAGGCTGCCGAAGTGCGGGAGGCGCCCTTTATTTTGATGGACTCATCTTGAATTAAAACAACACTTACTTCACATTGATGTCTAAACTTTGTTGTTCTTTCTGTGATTATCTTACCCAGTAGTAACGTGTGCACGGGAATTGTCTATAATTGTTCTGGCATGGGCTCTCGCCCACACCTTACACAGGGGTTTTGGGTCCTCCCCTAACCTGTTTGCACCGTAAAGCATTTGTTCTTATCTCTTCTCATTTTACCTGTTCGTTTTCCTGCTTGAGCGCCATTTTCCTGTTCTCCAAAACCCTTCACAGCAAATACACTTTGTTGACATGTCTCCTGCTTTCCTTTCACAGTGCAGGACAGGGACATCAGACACACCACAGGAGGTGGAGCCAGCATTGTGGAGGGAAGGCCCAGCCCTATTCAGGTCCCAGGTGCAACCCCTCCCACCCATCTAGATGGAGATCTCTCTATTCAGCCTTGTGCGGACTCGCCCTGTCTCATGGAGTCCCCCAGCCCCTGTCACTCAAACTTCAGACAAGGAATACACAGCCTAGCAGAGGCAGGTTTGGATGGTTAGACAAGAAAATACCTACTTTCTAAAAGTGGTATTTTCAAACACAGAATGTTAAAACCAACTTCACTAAAAGATGTATTTTATCATTCTGAGTTCAGGTATACTAAACTCGAATGTCTACCATGTTCCCTGAGTCAGTTAGGATTATAAAATGTTATAATCAAACTGCCCATTCTGGCCTATGGAGAACAGTTATCCTTGCAATAGTGAAAAACGAAAATGGCTGTAATTCACTATCAGGACATGCCACATACATCAGGGCATGTCCTACCTTTTACCTACAATGCACCCTGCCCTTGGGCCTACCTTAGGGGTGACTAATATGTATAAAAGGGAAGGTTTAGGGACTGGCAAGTGGGTGCACTTGCCCAGTCAGCATGGCAGTACCAGACTGCACACAGGCTCTGCAATGGCAGACCTGAGACACACTTTACAAGCTGCTCCGGTGGGTGGCACAATCAGTGCTGCAAGCCCACCAGCAGCATTGGTTACAAGCCCTGGGCACACGCAGTGCACTGTACTAGGGTCTGACAAGTAAACCAATCAAGCCAATCATGGAGTCACTAATCCATATATCAATTTACCATAGGAAGCACTTGCACTGTGGCACTGACCAGCAGTGGTACAGTGCCCAAAGCATCTATAACCAGCAAAAACACATGAGGCAACAGCAAAAAATGGAAGGGAGACCCACGCCAATGGTGCCAGGTCTAACAGTTCTTATCTATATTGTTTATAATACAGTTTCAACAAATACTCCATATATGCATGTAATATAGTTCTGTATTATTTGGTAGCACAAGCTATGATGTAATGATTAGAATGTAGATCTGATATATATTGTGAGCAAATGGAATGTAGCGGGGGCAGAAAAATTGACTTTGTTAGAGACATTTGGTCATATGTCTGTGCTGTTCAATTGTGGGCCTTATTGGATGCAACCTGATTAATAAACAGAACTAGCTATTGCGATCTTCTCTAAACAGGCAGGCATCAGCCTCTAAGTCGTACGTGCAGGGACTATTTTTTTGAATTTTGATATAGTGCGAACTTGGCCCAAGGGCATCTGAGCGCTACAAGTGACAATAAGAAGTTTACATTAAAGCACACCATTTCAAGCTTTTTAAGCTAGTTACCCAGAATCGCAGGATGACTAACTGACGCCGGGATTTGAACCTCGGTCCCCAGTCCAATTTTCGGCAGCTCTGACCAAATACATCTCCTCATTCCTTTTGTGATACAAATTAGAACGTAACGCTGAAGCAGCAAACTCAGCGTGGGGAAACACTGTCCATTGCTGGTCAGAGCGGCACATACACTCGCTGTAGGTGTAAAACTAACTATTCCCTACTGTCTGTGAAGGAGAAATTCATGTCCCTTTTCTATGTCGAAGCGGAAGAGAGAGTATGCACTTCCGCTTATTGTCACTTCCGCCCACGTGCTGCTAGTTCATGATCATTGTTGCAGCACTTTGGTCGGAAGTGTCAATGCGCATGCGTACATCGCTGATAAGGCTTCTGAGTCGCAGCGCTGGCAATTTACCGACAGCAGTTGACATGAATCTCCTCAGTACTCTCGCTCCGCCCGGAGAAGGCGTCCGACAGCAGCAACCTGACACAGAGGCTATCATGGGAGGCAGAGGGATTGGCTCTGGCACACTGTACATCGCCGAGAGGTGGGTCGGGATGCTTATGCATAGTAGGATGAGCATCAGTAGCCTACTAGGTACAGGTAGCGACGAGGAAGAGATGGCGCCCCTCCCCTCTCTTAACACCTGCAGCCAGACAGGCTACCTTGAGAGCTAAAGTATTCTTCCTTTATTTATTTCTCATGCGTATTATTTATTTAAATGGAAGTTGATTGCCAGAGGAGGCGACATGTACGTTGTGTGGTAGGCTGGGTAAATGCTGCTGTCATCCTCTGAAATTTTCTTTTAACCTTGAAAATAAGACATCCAGTGATGTTTTATTTCTGCCTGTTCGTGGAACCAGGTGAGGTATAATTAATGAGCAACAGACACAAACGACCGAATGACTGAGTAATTTGCTACCATGAAATGGAGGCTGATTGTATAGTTTGAAAACCCAGAGATGTGTTACAAAGAGGCAATGGTGCTTCGTAGAGCGCCGCGTTCAACGATCGACAGCTGTTTCTTAGCGATGAACCTGCACACCATACTGTGTGTCGGCTGAATACAATGGAACAAGCATTTGCAATGCAATAAGTCTCACATTTGCATCGATTTTAGGCTATTGGCATTGTAAATGACAATGCCTTATATTTATCTGTTTTGATAATGCATAAATAAAAGGTATTGTAATTTACAATGCCAATAGTTGAAACTCTTGTGAATGCGAGACCTGTTTCATTTCAAATAAGTGGCCACCATTGTCCCGTGCTGCTTGCAAAGTGAAAGCGCGCATGGTGCGCTTAATTTTGCAGGAAAGCATGTCCTGCCTGCAGTAGGAGGAACTCATTAAAGAAAAAGTGCTTGCAGACTAAATGAGACATACCTTGTAGCAGAAGTAAAATTGCCAGTTCTCATGGGAGGTTACAAATGGAGACAAGGCGGGACTGAGGAGGGACTAACAAGCCTATTAAGGAATTAGAAGCCAGCATTTAGCAAGGACAGTGACACAAACCAGTGACAAATGTGGGCGGGGCTTCGTCTATACTCTAATACAGCATGCCTCGCAGAGCAGCGTATGCGATACCCGAGCTAGACCTAAAAATGCAAGATTAGCAAAATCCAGAGTTTTAGCAGTAGGATTTTTTCCCACACAGGTACTCGCCAGAACTGAGGCATGTTTTAAGAGTGTATGGCATAGGGCAGTACTAGTATTGTAGAAAAAAATACTCGGGGAAGGGAACCCATCAATTTGGGGTCACTGTGTGGCAGAGGGAAGGGGTTGGAGTCTCGAGAGGCAGAGCTTCATAAGTCTGACAGTCAACTTATTCTTTTATTTAAAAAAAATCTGCTGCACAGAGATTGACAACAAAAACATGACAGTAAATCTGCTTTACATTACTTGATTTGTCATGAGACTGTGTTTTAAAATATCTTACAGGGTTAAGACACCCGCTGCAGAGATCACTGTGTGCCCAGCAATTTTGTTGGGGTTATAATAGCGGTAAGATAACTCTAGTGGTTAACACAGTTCTGGGAGTGTTCTCTCTTGTCTAGTCACAGTTTTGACTCACAGAGTAGCATAAAGGGTTAATGTTCCTGCTGCAAAGCACCTTGTGTGACATGCAGATCACAGATTTCCTATTTTATTTAGTTGGCAAGTGGGCTACTACTTTTGATCTTGAAATAATTTTGTTACTTCCAGTTTATAAGTTGCAAGACCAGTCTAGCACATTGGTCTATTTGTCAGCATAGAGTCTCTCCTTGCGAACTATAAGCCAAATGTTTAGGTCCTGTGTGTGTGTGTTTTGTATTTTTTTTTGTATTTTTTTTTCCTCAATCTGATGATATTCTAAGATTGCAAAGAAGGGTTCTTTTGAGAAGTAATAAAGTCTTGTTAGTACAGACAAACGCAATCGCTGCATTACGTTTTATGTCCTGACTTAGTTTTTCTTCTGTACATTCACTCTTAACATATGCCTACAAGCCTGGGTGTTATGTGATTCCTACACATTATAACTCTCATTGTCTATGTAACATTTTCTGTTCATTAATTTACACAGTGGTATGCTTTATTGTACCTCTGTGAGGTAAAGCACTCTGACATCCTACACCGAGATAAGGCCTGTGTTTTGGGCACAGCTGAAAGTAAATATAAGAAAGCTCCCTCACTGCCTGCAAGTTGCTGCTACGAACAGAATGCAGGCAACTTGCAGGCACTGCTGAATTATGTCCTGCTGTCAGAAAGTTACACCAGGACAAATTTAACGTGTTTCCCTGAGGCCGCCGGATCCCAGATGAGGCCCAGAAATTGCTGACAGGACAAGGATCCGGTGGGATCCCCTTACTTCAGCACTGTATGTATGTGATTAAATATAGTGCGAAACTACCCATAAAGAAGTGGTGCGCAGTACAGAGAGGGGTATATTCAGTGCTTAATTTTTGCAGGTGTTGGGAACCAGCACTTATTTTTCGGGACCAGGGCTTATTTTTTATCATCGGACCTTGGTTCAGAAAGGCAGACAAAGGAGAAGAGAAATATAGGAAATGGAGTAGAAGGGGGGAAAGCAGAGATAAAATAAAATTGAGCAAGAGGGAGAAAATAAATATAGGTTGCTACAATGCCTTGGGGTTTGGCAACCCTGGCATTCAGCACTTCAAGGGTGGGCTTCAAAGGGAAAAAAAGTTGGGGCCTATATTTAATATATATTTAGGCGTAAGGCAGTATGAAGCTGATGGAAGGTTAGTTGCGTGGGTAGGGGTGCTATAGGAGGTAGGAGCTCCAGTGAAGTCTAAGAGTGGGGACAGTGCTAGAGGCGAGGCTAGGTGTTGCTGGTTTCAGAAGGTACACGAGGGATAGCCATGATTGGGATTAAGTTGGGGACCGAAGCCATGACCACATTAATCACATTGATGAAATATGTGCAGAAAGTTTGATTGTGGCTATGAGATTGGTGACTCTCTTGGAAGGGAAGACTTGTTTGCTTGGGAGCAGGTCCAGGGAGTAGAAAGAGGGTTAATTAAGGGATGTGGGAGCAGTTCAGCTTAACGTGTTCAGTGACTGAAAGTTTACACTTATGTGAACTGCTACTTGAAGAGGGGTATTTTTTATTCTTTCTAGCGGCGGTAAAAAAATTGGGTTTACTGATATGGATTGGGATAAAGTCCATTAGTTTTGGGCCATAGCATGATTGTGCATCTGTGGTGGTGGTGTTTGTGCATTAAGTGGGTTTGGTTTTCAAGAGTTCTTTTAAGTACCTGGGCGAGGATGGGTTGACTTTCAGGTTCAATATTTTTAGGGGTGTGTGGATGTTGCTGTTACTTTTCTGGTGGTTGTTGGAGTCAATGATGCAAACATTTAATTTTGGCTATTCGTCTCAGGGTATTTACGTCATCTGGCTGAAACTTGACGTTCTTTTCCAAGTTAATGTCTGGAATAACATTGTCATGGTGAATGATGTGACTGTACAGTTTTTAGTTTGTTACTGAGGCTCCAGTCATCCAAAATGTGCTTTAATTTTTAATCTATCAGCTAAAAAACCTGTTGGCACTTTGTACTATACAGGCATAGTTATTCTATGATCACGGTTGTAAAAGATTTGGTGATAAAGATATACAGGAACCTAACAGTAACCACAAATAATCAATGTGTCTTTAGGTTTGGGATGATTCAGTTTAAGAATGTGTGATCCACTTGTTGATACTGCAAATCTGTTCCCGAATGGTTGAATCCACATCACCAACTCAATATTCATGAAGTAATTGCCTATGAGAAATGGGATTTGTTTGAGGAACAAAATAACATACATTTGCTACCTGTCTGGTTTAGTTATCTCAACAGACATTTTAATGCAGATTGACAGCCAAAAGAATGTACTGTTTTGAGATAACTTGATGGTCTCTTCATTGGTTGACAGTCTAATGTGAAATCAAGGTCTTAATTAAAGTTGCCGCCCATGATAAATCCTGCTTTTGGATGTATCGTGAGTTGCTTTCTTTCAAAGCTTCACCAGAAAGGACTGATTTAAAAAAAAAATGCATTCCTAGTTGGGATTATCCGAGGAAACGACTGCATCTACTCAGCATGTTTTCAGTTTAGCGGTCTTTTACTTGAAGTCTAGTTCTTGCCCCCTACCATTCATGGCAAGGATATAGAGTTTACTCATCAGGAATTTGAATAAGATGTCCCTTATGAATCGAAGTATGTAAATTGCTGTATATATCAGTAGAGCCTTGAAACTGGAAAGAAGTGAAACAAGATCAATAAGAGTACAATGAAGGCAGCATATCACTTGAAATAGTTATCGGAAAATACAGGAGTAAGGAGACATGCAAATAAGAAATGAGTTTAAAGTTGAACCAGAATGACAAAAGAAAATTAATTTAAACATATGTAAAATTGAGCTTTGTCCAGCAACATTGACAAAACTGTAACAACCATTGCAGCCTACAAGCCCACATCATTCACCCGTAGCCTCCACCAAATGCAATAAAGACCATGAGAAAAGCTGCTGCGAAATGGCGCAACACACCACATGCCCCCTACCCCTACATTAACTACATTTCAAAAACAACTTGGTTTAAAACTCCAAAGCAAGAAGGGATATTCAGAGAAATCTTCTTATCTTTGTGTCATTTCGTGCCCAACCAGTAAGGCCCTGCCAATGTAGGAAATATTAAATCTTAATCCCCACCTTGGAAGACTAAAATTTTCTTCTGATTTGGTAGGTGCTCTCTTTAACTCCAAGTACTAGGTTTGGCGTGTTCACTAACTTACTGCTTGTTATGCAGACTGGCATGTAGGGCAGTAACGAAAGACATCCGCTTCTGTCTGTATTGGGCAAGTTTCTTCTAGGCCCATTAGAGAGCTGTTCTTGTGATAGTCTTGTCCTCTTCAGATGGCTTGTCCTATCCATCTCCATCTTTTTCTCACTCTGATGGTATCCATGCTCTCTTGCTTAATTCTGTTGAGAAGTTCCTGGATGGAGATGGTTTGTGGCCAGAAACTGTGATAGATTATTCACAGGGTACAGGTGTGGCAGCCTAACAGTTTGGTAAAGTTGCTATGCATTATTGGCCATCATTCTTATCCATACAAGAGCATGGACCGACCACAGCTCAGGTAAAACCTCAGCTTGATGTTGGTGCTGTATGTACTGAAATGACCTCCACACGTTGTTCAAGGTTACAGTGGGTGGAAGCACGAATAAACCTAAGTAAACCTGGACATTATATCACACGGAAACAGAAGGGGTTCCCTATATAGATCAATACACTATACTTCAATTTGGGCTCAACAGTAGAGGCATGGCTTATTATTGGCAACTCCAATTATTTTTAAACACAGCTTAATTTGCATTTATTTTTCTTTCAATTATCAATTCAATTTCCAATAATTCATTAATACAACTGTACAAACGTGCAAATACATTACTGTACAAACAATGACCAATAATTAATTCTTAGTTATTGTTGAATACTTAAGAACTGGGGTGTCTGCTGAATAATTTTAATAAATGAGTCCATCCTATGGTAGTTTGTCAATCCAAAATCCGACCCAAACGGGGATTTTGAAACCATTCTCAGTACCAAGAGTTCCTCCTGAATTAATCCAGATACATCATACCTTCACGGGTTAAGAACTGCTCATAGTGCAGTGGTCCATGCGTTTCGGCCCCCTTCTTTAGGGCCACCTCAGGACATATCACAAGGACTTGGGGGACATGTAGAATTTACCTTGATACAAGCATACACTATTCCTGGGAGATAGAAACGTGTGGATCCCACACATTGTTTGGAAACAGTACCATGGTGTCTCGCTGCATGCCCCAGGTACATCAAGTTGTAATACAATACAGGTGTTTACATTAAATCCTATAGATTACATGAGTGAAATGCTACCTTAAAGATACCAGGGTTTCTGTTTTTATTTGTTTGAATCAAATAATTCAGTTACCATCTGGATGGACTAAAGAGACCCGTTGGACAAGTGAGTGTCTTTCTGATCGGATGCCTCTATTAGAGACGAAGCGAGTAATAATAAGGTTGTAGGTACAGTAACAAATATTGTCACCATAGTTTTTATGGACCGTTGGTGGACGCAGCCCTTACTGGTCGGATAAGAGCATTCAGTATCCTACAGCGGAATGGGGAACACCAAAATCCGCTGCAGCCGGACTGGCTGAGTTTCTGTTGTTACACAGACACAGTAGTTTAAACCTCCTTGGTATTACAAACCGGTCTGCTAATATGAGCAAGATGGTTCCAAGGACCAAAAACCAGGCAAATGGGAAAACTGATGGCAAATGTAAAGTTTATTTCAAATCTGAAAAATTTGAGTGCAGAGTCTACTTTGTGTGTTCAAGACGCATAGCACAGCACCATATTTCTTTAGTGTCTCCTGCATCTACCTCATAGCTGCCGTTGTTCTTATTGGACCCTCATGCGGTAAGCACTAGTCGTATCACCATGTCATTAGGAGCCACCATCTTTGGAGGACACATATGTGGTGTATCTAAACACATTGCTTAAGACATGATAAACAACTGAGTCTCCAAGATATTTTTAAGGAGCGTAGGTCTACTGTACATAAGCTGCTGTTACCATACAGTCAAGCATTCATATAGATAATTCTACATTATGAAGAACAAAGCCTTATTTCTGTGTCTGTTTATTATGGTTTAAATCTCTTTATTGAGTTACACAAAGCAATCGGTGACCCAATAGCTATGACATCTTGTGAACTGTCAACTAATCCTCCCCATCCCCTCCCATGGGACCACATGCATTTATCAAAAGAGTAACTGATCTCATAGGAACTTATACACCGTGTCTGTATACCCCTCGGTCGAGTCCTGGGAAATCTCTGTGAGACGTAGAAGGCGTAGGTATTTAGGGCAAGTGAGTTCACGAAACTCCGAAGTTGGGAGCGAGAGAAATGGATGTCAGAGATCTGGTACGGATGTCCCCTGATTCAACAAGGAGAGGGATATGCGTTCCATGCCAAGAACATACCACAGTCGATGTAACCATCCCTGGTTCGTGGGAACATGGCCTGTACCCAACTGTAACAGTATGTTCTGTAAAGCTGCACCCAGTTGCAAGATCAATCTGCCTACCTCAGCAAGACTTGAATGGCAAAAAAGAGGGCATTGGGTAGTCTCAAAATAATAGAAGTGTGGTAATTGTGTGTTTTAAAATAAGTGTTGATGTCGTTGAGCACCTGTGTCCAGTAAGGGGAAAGTTTAGGGCAGTCCCACAACAGATGAGATAATGTGCCCAGGGAGCCACAGTCGCGCCAACACTCCGGCCCACGAGCTTGGTCGTCTTTGTTCAGCCGGGGAAGTGAGAGATCCGCATAGGTTACTACTTTGATTGCTGTTTCAATGCCAGTGACATTGCGGGCCTTGTGTCTCATGAGGTAGTAGATTTCCCCCTTCCCCGCTGTGTGAAAATGCAACCTATTTTGGATTCCCAGCGTCTTTTGCTGGCAGACTTATGTTTGGGAGAAGCAGGGTGAAGAAGGCTGTAGAGCTCTGTAATGAGACAGGCATTTGACATTTTAGAAAGCAGCCATTTGTCGTAAGAGGTAAGATTCTGTTGTGCTTTGGGACTTACTGTAGGTTGCATCACCCAGTGTCATACTTGACTGTAACAGAAGTGTTCAGACTCCGGCATGGGATGTTCAGAACAAAGAATCTCGAATGGCAGAGGTCCCCCTTGTCAAATAGATGACCAGTGGATCTGCAGCTGTCCTGATTCCAGTATTGGAAGGCTAGAGAGTCTAGGCCTGGGGAAAAGTCAGGATTGCCTGCAATGAGGTGTTAAAGGGGAGCTGAAGGAAGTAAGTCTGCCCCATTTTGCCACAGAACCCCATGCTGTAAGTATGGGTCTTGTGACAGGTACAAGCTTTTGAGGGGTGCAGATTTATGAAGGAAAGGAATCTTCCACAGAGATTGACCCGCAACCGCTCGGTCAATGAAAAGCCAATGCTTTTCGGATTCTTAGCGGGACCATTTCAAAAGGGCCCTGAGCTGTGTGGCTTGGTTGTAGCGATGCAGGTTTTGGTATGCCTAAAACTCTCTCCTGGGGTGAGGTCTATAGCTTAAATCTCTGCTTATTCGGGCTGTTTATCTGCCCAAACAAAGCAGTTGATCGCCTGCTGGAGAGTGTAGAGTACTCCATGGGGGAGGGGGGGAAGGGGGGGGGGGGACTCCGCAGGAAGGACCTGGAAAAGAAACCGTATTTTTGTCAGTATGGACATTTTCAGGGCCGCGATACGGCCTAGCCAGGAGAGCCCATATGGCTTTCAGCTATGCAAGTCCGATTGAGTCTAGTAGAGTGTATTCTTGTAGTTAAGAGACACCGTCTTCTGGGTTTTAGCAGTGAGCTGGAGCCCTAAATAGGGAATTGATGCGGTTGCCCATTGCACCAGGAAGGGGCATTGCAAAGCTTCCTGAATAGCGGGCTGGAGCAATAGAGTAAGAGCTTGAGATTTATGTACATTCACTTTGAACCCCACTGACTGGGCAAAAAACTTCAGCTTATTGAAAAAGGCCGGCAGGGAGATCAAAGGTTCCTCTAAGGTAGCTTTTATGTCATCCTTGTACATGCTTATGACATGTCTCTCTCCTCTGAACTGAACACCGATGATGAGGGGGTTATCCCGGACTCTTTGGGCCATAAGCTTTATATAAAGGACGAACAATCTGGGAGAGAGAGAGAAAGGACACCCCTGTCTCGTGCCCCTGCTGATTGAAAATTGAGCTGAGGAGTGCTCATTCACTCGGAACGCTCCTCTGGCCGTGTATAGCCACTGAGAATCCGCGCTGAAGGGTGGCTTCTAGCTATGGCCAATGGACTCTATTAAACGCTGTTTCGACATTGATTGCCAGTAACATGCGTTCCGTTTCGAAATGTTGGGCCTTATCATTAAGATAGTGCAGCCTTTTCATATTGTCAAATGCATTGGCGATTTGGTACGAAACCTGCTTGGCTGGGGTCTATGTGCCCTGGAAGCATCAGACTCAGTCGGGCCCCGAGAATCCTGGTGAAGAATTTAGTCGACATTGAGAAGGCAGACCGCTCTATGATGCTCCATGGCTTTTGTCTTTTCCAAGTTTTTTTAAGAATCACGATGGAGGATAATAACATCGAAGGGGGAACAGTGGAGACGTTGCCAATGGTAGTGAACAGTCGAGCAGAACGTTTTATAAAAAGTTGCGAGGAACCTATCGGGGGCCCGTGGATTTAAGTATTTGACTGGCAATTGCAGAGACCACCTCATCAATGCGGATAGATGGGTCTAGGTGAGCAGCCTATTCCGGTGTTAATTTGGGAGTGAAAGTGCTTTGGAGATATCGGGATGGTGTCTAGTTGGGCAGCTGTTGAGCTATGTAGAGGTCTTTAATAAAAAGTTGCAGAATGCCTCTACTATTTGGGAGTTATCTCTGCACTGTTCCCCAGTCGAGTCTAGCACCACCTGTACTCCCACCGCCTGGCACTGTCCACGCAATCTATTGGCCAGAAGTCGTCCGCTTCTGTCATCTCTGACATAATACGTCCGCCGCAAGCAGAGAGCTTTCTAAACTGCCCTGTCCAGGTCGATGCCCTCCAATTGCGTGCGTGCATCTTCGAGTTGTCGCCAAACCAGAGGAGCCCCGGTTTGTTTATGCATGCGCTCCAATTCGAGGACTTGGTGGGGAAGTTTATCCCGTTTGGCTTTATGGATCTTATTGTCTGCCGGGGCGATCGCAATGAATGTACCTCTGACAACGACCTTTAGAGTTTCCCAAAGGGTGCTGACAGATATGTTCAGGGTGTTGTTGAAGGCCAGAAAGCCTTCCAGCGTTTTGGTGATTTGTTTCACAATGTCATGGCGGTGCAAGAGGGTCTTGCGCAGGTGCCAGGTTTTCGGGGGCTGATTAGTGGGGGGCGATGACCAGTGTGTGTCACCGCAGCATGGTCTGACCGCGAGCAAGGTTCTATTTCAGCAGCAGTGGTTAAGAAGGCGAATACATGTGAACCCAGAAAAGAATCAATCCTGGCGCAAGGTTTGTGGGTGTGGGGCTAAAAAGTAAAATCTCTAGTGTGGGGCTGAAGGGTCTGCCAGATGTCAGCCATACCCATCTCTTGTAACCAGCGTGTCCCGTTACGGGAGAGGGCCCCTGACTGTCCATGATGTTGGGCCGATTGATCTAATTCAGTGTCAAATGCCAGATTAAGGTTCCCCCCCACCCCCCCCCCCACCCCCAGGCACCAAAACAAAAAGCATTGGCTCAACGACCCAGTCTGTGCCATCACAGCGCAATGGATAAACTATTCATAAATAGTACCCAAAGTTGTGCTGCGAGATCCCATTGTAATTGAGTATGCCAGCAGCCTCCGCTTGATTTCGGCAAGCTCTAGACCAAGCTTTTTCACTAACCCCATTGAAGACGAGACTGGCCACTCCTGCGGTTTTAGTAGAAAGAGATGAAAAGTATTCTTGGGGGGAATGCCCTGGAGCGAAGCCTGTAGGTATCACTCTTGAGGAGGTGTTTCTTGCATGAGACATATGTGGGCCCCAAGTAGGAAATAATGGCATGTCTTTTGGTTAGGTTTTTGAGTCCCTTTACATGGGGGGGGGGGGGGGGGGGGGGAGAATCTTACGTTCTGTAGTCATCTGGGTAAAGATAAGGTAAGATAATCTAACCACTGACATGTAAAGCCCAGAGTTAAGACACCACTTCTTTCGGGGGTGCCACGGTAGAGGGCACCTCTAGGATGAGATGCCCGTGAGTGCAATCAAGAGTATGGTGGTCCTGGGAGGAAAAAGAAAATAAGCAGCCCCTTAAAAAACAAACTAACAAATGTAAAAAACATTACAAACCTTGTTCGTGTCCATGGCACGGTGCCCTATATGTAGAAGGAAAGAGAGCGAGAGGTATATTGGCCAGTGCTCCCTCCTCCCCGGGCCCACCGCCCAGTATGCTTGAGAGGAAAGAGGAAGAGAGCAAGAGTAGAGATATGTGGACATAGCCAGCTCCATGTCGATGGTAGGTCTGCAGGGTCGTCGGTGAGCAATTCCAAGATCCCCCCCCCCCCCCTCCCCCCCCCGCTCTCTGGATCCGGACTAAGCCTCAAAGGCGACTACACGTCGGATCTCCACCTGTAGGCTTTTTAAAGTCCGCCACCTCGGCAGGCTGACTGAGACCGATCAGGGGAAATGGCCTTAATGTCCAGAAATGTGCATGCCTTGTCCAGTGATCTCCGTCGACAATGCTCCCCTTGGAATCAGCAAATCAGACAAAACGGGTGCCTCCAGGAGTAGGATACTCCAATGGATCGAAGATGAGCAGTGATTGGGCGGAAGGCTTTACGCTTCAGTAGGTTGGATGCGGCCAGGTCTTGGTGGAGGGTCGGCGTATGGCCCTGGAACTGTATAGGCTGCTTGCCTCAGGCCGTTTGGAGGATGCGTTCTTTCAGTGTAAATTCATGGACACATTTCAAAATGTCAGCAGGGGGAGTTGGAGTAGGTCTCCTGGGACCCACTCGATGGGTGCGATCCCGCTTCATCTCGATTTCCGCCAGCTCATCAAGGATTTTGCTAAAGAGATCAGCCACAAATGCAGTGATGTCTGAGCCTTCTGCACCGGATGGAGTTCCCCGAATGCAGATATTGTTTCGGGTCAACTAGTTTTCCAAGTCCTCCGCATGGGCCTCCAGGTGTTGATCGTGAAGACGAAGGACTTCCTGTTGGAGTTGCTCATTCTCTTCCTCCTGGCTCGCCTCCTGGTCCTCTAGTGCAGACACTCTGCCGCTGAGGGAGCCAGTATCTCGAAAGACCTCCTTTATATCCTTCAAAAGCTCCTTCTTCATGGTCTGGAGTTCTGCCCATAAGGATGTGAATAAGGCTTCAATGAAGGAGAGGTTGCACTAAGCCTCCGGTCCATCAGGTTCTGCTATGTCCGCCGCGCCCATGGATTGCATAGGGCCCAACTTGTGAGAGCACAGTGTCTTGAGTAGCATATATTTTACAGAGCCCCCACCCTTTCCTGTAGCCATGCTGCTGGAGGCAACTACAGTTGGTTAGCGCAGTTGCCGAAAAAGTATGTTGTATGTCTGAGAGGGTTGCCCTAAATCCAAATTTGAGGGCAGGAAGTAGGGCCCCTAAAGCAGGCGGCACTGGAGATATGTAGCCAGCTATGACAATCTGAGAGTCTTTTGGTACGTTGAGTGGTGTTGCTGACAGACCCTCCACAGCAAGAAATGAGGTCCGCATCCAACTAAACAGATACAGCTCATGAAGGAAAGAGTGCGCAGAATTGTGGCTCACTTTCCTTTGCTTCAGTTCAACACCACTACCCCCAGTGTAGTGAATGTATGCAAGCACAACAGCAGTGTGTCCAGCGGGCTGCCCAGGCGTGTAGGCGGAGTGTGGAGGAGGTGAAGCTTTTCCCCGCAGTGCTTGGCGAGATACCGGGGCTGCTGCCGCTCGATTCAGTCCCCCATTTCGGCTTTTAGGCGTGTGGGCCCGTTGTCCCAGACAGAGACAGGGGAAAATTCTCAACCGCCTGCCATCTTGGCCACTCCCCCAAGCATCTGTTCATTAAAGTGAAACTTTCATCATGATCATTAAGGCTCTGTCTTTCTGTCCCAAGTTTTTAGGTCGACTTGGGCAGCGCATGCGCTGCTGCAAGGCATGCTGTATTAAGGTATGGCATACAAGCTCTGCCCATTTCCCTGCCCATATATTTATTTGGTTCCCGTTACTGTCCTTGCTAAATTGTTGCTTTGCCTTTGTAAATAGGCTTGTTTGTCCCTCCTTGGTACCACCTTGTTTGCATTTGTTACCTCCCATAACGACTGGACTTTTTACTTGTCTTGTTACACAGTCTGCATTATAAGTTGGTGAGCACTATTTTGTTTAATGAATAATGGGGACTATGGCGGCTGATTCTTGTATTTGCAGCGTGCCCACACAACACTCGCGGGACATTGGCGGCTGCTTCTTGTATAGAGCGTTATGCACGCTTTCACTTTAAATGTGGCTGGCTTCTGATTGGTAAAATGTGCTTTTTAGTTCTTCCTTAGTACCGCATTGTCTTCATTTGTAACCTCCCATGAGGGCTGGCCCTTTTACTTCGGTTGTTACACGGTATGTCTTATTTACTCTTTAAGCCATATTTTCTTTAATGTGTGTCTTACTGTAGGCACAACATGCGTTCCTGCAACATTCAGCGCGCCCTTTACAAAAAAAAGCATTGTTTAGTAAAAGCGCCCTCAGTTGCCGACCTTTCTTTAGACACTCCTCATCTAAAGAAAGGGGCTGTTAACGTGAAAGCCAGCATGGGGCGCTTGTAAACAACAAGCATTTGAAATACAATAGATCTCGCATTTTAGAAACTTTGACCTATTGGTATTGTAAATAACAATGCCTTTTCATTATTGCAGGTTTTTTAAACACATAAATAAAAGGAATTGTCATTTACAATGCCAATAGGTCAAAATCTCGCAATTGCGAGACCTATTGCATTGCAAATGCTTGTTCAATATACTTGACCTTACATCATGCTAGGCGAGATTCAGTTTAGCCCCCCCTCCCTTCTTAAAATCTGGGGTGATTACAATGTTTGCATTGTGTTGTTTTTCTATTTAATGTGTGTAACTAGTGGTTCCACTGGTGTTTTACATAGTGTTCTCAACCTCTTTCTAACTCCTTGTGTCCTGGGGCCTATGTAGTGTAAGTTGCAAGTGCATGTAATGGAATCAACAACATATGCTGTATTGCATGTCTGATCATATTTGACATTAATTAAATCTTTCTTCGTATTACTTGTCAATACTCAAACACTGCAATTGTTGCATTTAAAATGACCTTCACTGGTGGCATAGCTAACATCAGCATGCCTCGCTGCTTGTACTAATTGCTGAATATTCTTTTCTTTGCTGATAATAAAATAGAGTTCTGGTAACTTCACATTTTTTAACAATTTCCAGTTGCTCTTGATCTTTCTTATTTTATTTGCACATGGACTGTATGTAATAACACATGTTAGTGGAGTATTTTCCTCTTTTGTGTTGGCTAGATGTGACGGGGGGGATGGATACCATGTTCATTTGAGAACTACTTTGACCAATTTCTTGGGCTGTCCTCTCAACCAATTTGCAACACAATGTATCAGCATTCTCTTGTGTTCAGTTTCTTCATATACGTAAGAATTGGCAGAATGGCATGCTCTCTTTCAAAAAGTGAGGGTGGGCACTTGAAAAGTGCAATACAGTCAGTTGTCTTAGTTAAGGCTCCCTGTTTTATGGTATTTATTTTTTCGACATTTGTCTGTATTTATCCATATTTATTTTTTACTCATTTTTAGGTCGAGCACTCGAGACCTCTTGTATATACTTTAGTATATACTTATTATATACATGTATGTGTATGTACTTTGTGGACTGAAGATCAGCCCTAGGACTTGTCTGCTTCCGATTCTCTCTTTTGTGGCAACTGCCTCTATTTAACTTTCTTGATAGAAAACGACCAACCGAGTTCAGTAAAATACCAGAATCACTTTAGCATTCTCTAGATTCCAGTCCATAGAAATAGTCTTCCACAAGCACTCGTAGACCATTTTTTTTTTCCTCTTCCAAATCTTGTATTTTCAGAGATATGACCACAGAAGGCCCTGATTTTATATTAAAAACAGAGCTTTTGACTAGACCATTTCCTGCTGAAAGGCAATATTTCTCTCCATGTGTTCCCATACCTGGTGTTTCACGCAGTTTCTTCCTTCCATGTTAAAGAACAGTAGATGTTTCTGCACCCAGGCTAATGTGCTGCATAGCTAAATACATATAAGGTCCCAAAGGTGAGACCGATTGCATTGCAAATGTTTGTTTCTGTATTTATCCATTTTTATTTTGTGTTTTCTGTATAAATGAAGCTGCAATGGGTATTTTTGCACATTTATGTAACTGATAAATGTATTCTCTCATTTGAATGTTCAAAAGGGTTCTTCAGTATACAGTCGATAGTGTTATCTGAAACCACTTCTATTGTAGATCAGCAAAAATAACTAGATCTGGTCTTAATTAAGCTTAATTAGGAAATGTATTGTCTTTTTTTCATCTCCCCTACCTCTCAATCTATACACCTCCTGACCTGGCACTCCTGATTGACAGTAGCAAAAATCACCTAAAGAAGACCTATTATACATATTTTTCTGTATTTAAAAATAAATGCAGGCAGGAAAAGAAATAGTTTTCTGTCTGTATTTATCTGTAAAAACGGAAAACCGAGAGCCCTAGTCTTAGTGTACAAACTTACAGAGAGCCAGACTTCCGTGTTTTTAATCCAACAGTTAAGTTCAATACGTCCAAGTTGGGTTGCATAAAGTTAATCAAAAGCAACTGTAATCCCATTCTTGAGGTTCCATCTGTTAGGCTTTATATCAGTATTTTGACTGTTGCATGATTCCTGACCTTAGAGGAGACATTAAGGTTAAAACCCACCTCCCCAAAACCTAAAATGATATATTTAGAGCCTCAATCTTGTAATTCAACCAGCAACTACTTCTCTTCTTGTTCATGTGATCCTGCAGTGATGCCTGTAGGAATGTCGCTAGCTTGTCTTTATCTTGCTTATCACTAAAATCTGCCATAGCAACGTTTTCTAGGTCTCGTCTAGGCAGCGTGCATGTGCTGCTCTGGCGAGACTTCTTGTAAGGGGCTTTCAAAAGCTCACCACAAGCTTCTGCGTGTGGTTTTGCTTTCGTTGCAGGCTATTGGCCTTTGCGTGCGTCTTTCTAAGAAAGACAGCACGCAATTGGGCAAAGGCGGGTGCATGTCCCGCCTTTGCTCTGCCCACTGCCTATTGCTTGCGGTTACCCGCACGGGGGACATCTGTTATAATTATCGTGCCCAGATGCATGCGCGATAATAGAAAACCGATGTCTTGCTGTGGCACGCGCACCACTTGCGAACTACCACAAGTTCTTTCCGTTCTAACATGGGCACTGGACTAGTAACGCGACCACATCTACTGCAAATTCTACACCCTGTTTTAATGTATCGTTAAAAACCATCCCATACTGCCTCACAATGTCTTGGTCTCTGATGTTCATGGCTTGTTTTAGGCGAGAATGCAGAGTTTATTCAACCAGCCTTGCTTTCTTTAAGGAATTGCCCCGACGCCGACAATTGCTCAAAGATGGGACTTGGTGCACAAATAATATGCGCATATAAGTGCGTCTGGGGTAAGCCAGCGTGATTCGGACTGTTAATCGTCTTCTGTAAACCGGGAGCACCGCAGGCACTCAGTGAGCTGTTGTCCACAGAACCCACATGCCAAATGCTACAGGCCGTCAGGAGTTTCAGTCCAAACAGCAAAGGAGATCGAAATTATTAACCGTTTCCAAGACAAGCAGTTACATAAAGCTTCTGCAGTGTCCCTTTTAGCCCTTGATGTACAGTCTGAGAACAAACAAGGCTTTCGTTTTCATTTTTAGAGAACCTTGGGGAGTGCTACGAAAATATAATTCCTGCCTCTCGTCTCACAAGTCAAGTCTGAAGATTCAGTAAACCATTCGCAGTAGGAGGCTTTGGCTCTTATCACCCGCAGCACTTGCCGCATGCAACACCCAAGCCCTGCTGGTAAGATGGGTTGTGGAAGGGCGTGGCGCATCTTCTGAGGGTGTCACGGAGTAGGTGATGAGCCCAACTTCATCCCCCGAGACCCCGCTGATCGCTGGTGCTACGTGGGGTCCTACTCACCCTCTTCAGCTATTTTACAGCTACAGGCACTTATTAAGTGAGATACTATTGAATCATAGCATAGATTTAGGATTGTGTCCAGGTGACCAGGCAGGGGACACAGGCGCCACCCAACAGACTCACTAGCACGGCATAATCCTCTGAGTGTACCAAGACCATCCGCAACATCTCTATTAATAAATGAATTAAAATAATAAAGTAAACTAGCGAGCATTTGAGAGGTCTATTTGCCGCGTTGCCCCGCTTGTTTCTCCAATTAGCGCGTTCGGGGTCGCCGCACTGCCACGCTTGTTTTAATTAGTTTTACATAGCGTAAACTCAACCCGGATGTTTTTGCAGCGCTGTGTGCGAGCAGGTTACATTGCACGCGGTCACATTCATTTTTAGGCATAGGGAAAGATATTCAGTGATTTGCCCACAATCACAGGTTGTACATTTGACGCCGGGACTCCAATCTGCTTTCCTGGTCTAAAATCAGCAGCCGTAGGTTCAGTGGTAAATTGTCACTCTTTACTTCAGAACTCCCCAGTGGCGAAATACCAAAATAGCCCCATATTCTGAAGAAAATGGTAGTTTCTGAGGAGAAATAAAAAATGAAATAAAATCAACAATTTGGTCAAGCGTTTGTAGTCGGAGCCCCAAAATTGCAGAGCCCTGCTTTAAGGGCCCCCATAGCAGGGTCCAAAAGGTGTGTGTGATCAAGAAATCCTTGCGTGATTTCTGAATATATTTATTAGTGCCGTCTGGCAAATAAGTTGCTTTGGGCGTGATGTCAAAGAGCAGCGAAGCCTTATGCACCTCTCTTGACTTATAGTTTTCCATCTAAGCAAGCACACACACGGAATTGCCCCCTAGCGTTTTTAGGTCTGGCTTTTGACAGCTAAGACGTCAACCAGAGCCACTGGTTTCAGTTTGTAAAAAATGTAGTCATTGTCTGCCCCATTTAACCATCTGCTCTCCTCATCCAGCCTTCTTCAGCCTTTGTCAATCATAGCTTGGATCAGCTCACTGGGGCATTCGCCTCCTCACTTAATGCTATTTGCTCTTTGGGTGTATCCTCCTGCCTCACAAAAATGCATTGGGTGAAGGGAAATGTAAACCAGGAAACGATTCAACTTCATAAGGTGCAAAAACTAGGATATTCGAGAATTTGTTTGCATGAAAAAATTGCGCACGCGTTATTTTAGAAAGAACTTGGTTGAAACCTGAGATCAGTGTATGCAGGATGCAAAAATAATTGTATATAAATACAATACTTAATCACCCAACTGAGTTTACCTACATCAGAAGAATGAACGATGAACTGGCCCCACTAAGTGCCTTCTCTGTTACCAGCAAGTGCCACATGGATCTGGACGGCAGGCGATTAACCCACTGAGAAGTGTTACTAGTAGCAGCCCTACAAGAAAACATTAACTCTAATCACACTTGGTGAAATGAAGGCAATAGATTCTGAGTTGGATTTTTTTTTTTTTTTTTTTAAAAAACCTTTATTTGTGCATATCAAAAGAACAAATACTGGCCTACAACCATCAGGCCGGCCACAAAACGGTTAAGCACTGAGACAAACATTACATCCCCTGTGCATCAATGGTCAAGATTAGCAACGATTCAGGAGTTATACACTGGAGAGATCCTTGACACCAGGGGAAGGAGAAGTAAAGGTTAATTTTAAGGTTTTCAAAATAATTTTATCGAGGAAAAAAGTCAATAGAGGATAGAACCAAGGAGATTCGAGTCCGCAAGATGGCTTCATCACACAGGAGAGCAGCAGCATCATTAGAAACGGCCATAGAAAATCTCAGACAGTGAGGCGTTGCAGTTATATAACAGGATAGTCACATGAGTAAATACGCACCCCTCCAAAGCCGCCCCCACTCAATCCACCCCACACCCGGACCCCGAATCGGAAACAAGGATAGCGCAGAGACATAGAAGAAAAAGGCCCATAGAACTAAAAAAGAAACAGTTAATTACCCCCCCACCCTACACCAATGCGGAGGCTACGGCCTGCCCCCCCCCCCAGCATAGTGCCTGTCGCCCAATGAACCCGAAATATAGACGAGAGAAAGTAGGAATAAAGGAAAGAAAATAAGAAAACAAAGAAGAAAGCGGGGAGGAGCCCACGTAACCTCGGAGCGCCCGAAACCACCGGCCAACTACGTCTCCACACACTGAGAACCCACTACACCCAAAGGCGGTCGTGGGAAGATAACGTATCACAACAATCTAAGGAAGGCAGACAAATCGCGACGAGTGCGCACAACCTATGCAGAGAGTCCCAGTCCAGCCCATCCGTGAAACCATGGTGATAGGAAGCAATCTAGCCCTGGCCCGATCGCGGGCGTAAGATTAGACTAGCCCCCACATGAAGGCCCCGCAGCCCGTGCAAACAAAGACAATATGGCCGCTTGGGAGAAGATGGAGAAGTAGAGTCACAAAATGGCCGCCGATCATCTATTGAGGTCCCCTTGTGCACCATATAAAATCCAGACCTGGCCTGTAAAGTACAGGAGTTCCACATAAAAGAAGCCGTAGGCCACCGTGAACAGTTCCTCGAGGACGTCAGGTGTCGCTCAGCTGGATACTCTTGCGGGCGCGGTGAGGCAGGCAACAACAAAGCAGGCAGCAATAAACGGGGAAACAAAGTGTCCACAATTGAGCAGGAGATCGATTGATCCTGGGTGCCGGGAAAGCCAGATGCAGACACCAGTGCAGCACGGTTATACCCAGTCGTTGCGTCCCCGCAAGAGGACAGAAGCACTGGCAGACCCACGTCTTGTTGAGAACAAACGGGGCGCTCACGACCCGCAGCCGACAGTATGGAGTCGAACCGCTCACTCAGCGTTTGCAAGCCAACACACAATTGCAGACGAAAGTCCCGCAGGGCAGCCAGAACGGAGCCGCATGTCAGCGGAAGCTGCGCCCCCACATCGGCAGCAATCCGGGACGGCACTGTGGGGCTGGAGTCTGGTAGAGGGAGGGCGAAGCAGGCAGCGGGCGAGACCGGAGCATCACCCCCCAGCAGCGAGCAGGCAATCAACGCCATGTTTTACCGCTGAACGGTACAGTGGCCAGGGGGGGGGTCGTAACAAGGAGGCAATTCCCCGCAGGTCTGCGCCGCAACAGGTGAAAGCCAACAGTCGCTTCCCCTCCCTCGGACTCTCTTTGCAGCCGACTAGACAATAGAAGAAGGGGGTCTGCAGCCTTCCACAGCGCGGGCCACAGAGCGGGGCAGAAGACCCGCCACACCGGGGCTTACCCTATAGCTCCAGCCCGTCGGGTGAAAGGTGAAGGAGGTGTCCGGGCGTCTCTCCCCCGGCTCGTCTGGCGACAGTCCGTGGTGTGAGGCGGGAGCGGGGCCGCGGGGCTCTGATTTGCGCCGGGGGTCCAGTGACTGCGGAGCTTCCAGGGGGCCGACCAAGGCCACAATGGAGCAGGGGTCCAGCGCGGAGAACAAAGGCACCAAGAACTCCGGCATCCGGGCGGGCTCAGACTCCGGGAAAGCGGCGGCGCGGTCAGCGCGTCGTCGCGCACGTTGCACCTCGAAAATCGGCGAGGATAGGAATCAGGATGATAGTCCGAGGCCAAGGGCCGGCGGAGCCGGGCGCTCAAGCGTCTGCTCCGGTCGCCATCTTGGCTCCTCCCCCTGTTTTTTTTTTTTTTAAACATCTTTTTTTATTAACATAGCTCAAGCTCATATGCATGACAAAGCAGTGAGCAAAAGGCACATAAACCAACAGTGGTACATTACAGAGTTGAGGATCGGGAGAGTTACCCAAAGGTCCCGCTACCGCTGCCCCCCACCGCCTCTGAAGGTTCGGAATCTGCACCATGGGCCCCACACCCTCCTCCATTTCTTCACACAGCCCCTGGATTTATAGACTGTTTCCTCCGCCCTCTGACACCAGTCCAGGTCCCTGAGCCACTGGTCCCATTGTGGAGGCGCAACCGCCCCCCAGGCGCTCGCAATGTTCCGTTTTGCCACCCCAGCCGCTGTAGCCAGCCAGATCTCGTGATACCTGGACCAGTCCGTGTCTCCCTTGATCAGCAGTAGCAGCCACCTGAGCTCCAATGGGACCGGCACACCCACCACCTTCGCCATAGTGTCCGTCACCCGGGTCCAAAAAGGTACTATGTTCGGACATTCCCACAAGATGTGGAAGAACGTGCCCTCCTCCCGGCAGCCCCTCACACACAGAGGCGACAGCGCCCTGCCCCATGAAAATAGGTTGGTCCGTGGATAGTAAACCCTATGCAGGATTTTGAATTGGATGAGGCGAAACCGCATCCGGATGGCAATTTCGCGAGGGCCCTGCAGGGCCTCCTGCCAGTCCTCGTCATCCATGCTGCCTATATCTCCCTCCACTTAGCCCGCAAGGAGACGAGGGGGTCAGGCATGTTATTAATGAGCTTACGGTAAATGGTGGCCGTTAGCTTTCCCGGTATGGGGTCAAGCAAGAGCCTATCCTCCAGGGGAGAGGAGAATACTCAGGGAGCAAGGAGCCTCGTCGCAGGTAGGAACCCAGGGCATGCATGAGGCGCAGATAATGGAAGTGTTGAGCACTGTGCATGCGATACTCCTTTTGGAAATAATCAAAGGATCTGGGGGCGCCCCTCTTCCATACATCTCCCAGGTAATCTATCCCGATCAATCGCCATCCTTTGAAACCGGTCAGTCTCGCGACCTCTGGTAGTTGGTCCCCAAACCAGAGCGGCGTCCGACCCGTGAGGGTGCCTGCCCACCCAAGAAACTGATGGGCCTCCCGCCAGCACTGTATGACCACCCCGGTATGCGATGGGAGGTCCCTGCATCTCCTCCTCGAAGACAACAGCTGCTCACAGTTTCCTGAGTTGGATGTTTTTAACGTGTTACACACAAAGTACTGTGAGAATTGGACATCTTCTCTCCGCCCAGCATATTTGCACCCTCGCCCCAGGTGATGCGAGTCCCTGCTGCAGACTTCAAAGATGTTTTACTGTCATTGCTGCAAAGCTCTGACGCGGGCACATATTTAAGAAGGTTGGGCTGGATGGGGCAGCCGCTGCAATGTTCCCTCCACTAACCTTTTAAGTGTACACTCATTTTTAAGTGACGGTGCTCGTAGAAAAGCTTAATTACCAGGGAGAAATTCAAAAATTGTGAAAAGCTTGTGCTTCTAAAAGAGATGAAGGTCTGAGGCACAGATCTCAAGTTGTCAGTTGCATCAAGTTTTGTTTTGCGCTTTGCATTCTGGTACTTGTAGTTGTGCTTTTTCCATTGTTATCCTTTTGTTTCATTTGGTTGCAGCATGAGCCTTGCTTGTTGCCCCTTGAACATTACATGGAGCAACAATAACATTTTTTTATTGCTGTGGGCTGCCAATTTTATAATGCAAAAGGAGAAAATAAATTGAGTGAGGATTTCACACCTCATGTGAGGCCATGAGAACTCTGCATGTCTGGAATCTGCCATATTAGGCATTTAAGAACTAAGCTATTTTTAACATGGGATACAACATGTATTCCTGAATCAGACTGCATGACCCAGTGTGTAGCAGTTGTACAGCTCTTCAGTTCCTAGCGACCTAGCACCCAGGCTAATGTACTGCATGCCTAATCACTTATAAGGTCCCAAAGGCGAGACCTATTGGCTATGCCAATGCTTGTTAAAACATGCAAGTCATTCCCCCTTCAATTGTCGTATGTTGTTACTCTTCTATTTGAAATTGCTGATCCACTGCACATATGCATTTGCACCATTACAACTGCTTTTTAGAGCCTGAGGTACCGGGTTTATTACTTCTCTTCCCGAACGTTAATTATGCCTTGTCTTGGTGAAAATGTATGAGGGTTGGGGGCTTGTTTCCTTGATTGATTCATGTTTATCTCATTGAAAACCGCCTTTCGCTTTTCTTTTTTAAACCACTTTATTTACGTTTTACATCAGGATTAGGTACATTACATCATGCGAAAAGCAGAGGCATACAAAAGGGAGAATAAACAAACGAATCTCATGTGATTCATGTCTAGAGCTCAGCCTGGAGATGAACGCACATTCCATATAAAAATTCTGTTGTCACATAATGTATTAATCAGAATAGCCTTTTAGAGATGGTATTACTCCTGTCATTAGGACAAGCATCTATGGGGGATACGAGCACCTCATTGCCGACTGTCTTCAGAAAAATGTTTGAAACGGTTTCCAGAGTTTCTTAAATCTCGCCAACTTATCCTTTTATTGTTGAGGTTAATTTTCTCATTGCATGTAGGTTCCAAACTCTAGTCTGCTACATGGAAGATACGTTTATCACACTCTGTGATGAGTGGGTACAGCTCGATGATGGGGGGGGGGGTGTCTAGCTAGCCAACATGGCCGACGCGAGCCCTTAACGCTCTTGCGGCGATGCCCCAGTAATCCGACTATTTCTCCTGGGAAACCGCCATTTGCGTCTCTACTGGCTGGGCCCCGACAGTGGAAGGTGTCCTGCCCCCGGTGAGGCCCCCCTGGGACTGCGACGGAGACAGTGTGGACGCGGTTCACTGCAGACCCGCGCGCGGGCATTTTGGGTCATAAGATTGCCGCCAGCGCTTAGGGAAGAATTCCAGTGGCCATAACAACCTGCTACCCGGGCCGGTCATAAGCGAAGCTGGGCGGCGGGAACGCCACCGAGAGCGGAGAATGTCGACCCCGGCCGCCCCCCTTCCTGGAGGAATCATCATGGAGGTGTGGAGAGACGGCTAAGCAGGCGGTGAGAGGCGGGGCAATTCACCACACCAGCATTGTGAGGAGCCCGGTGGTGGTAACGCGGCGGCTGCGGGAGTGTGGTCTGCTCCCCCTTGCATTTTGAGACCACGCATATGATGGAGGCACCATCCAGGACCCAGGAACCAGGGGTCTGCAGGAGGCAGCACCGGTTGTGACGAGGCCGACTGGGACCGCGTACGCAGTGAGTGTGGGGCATAGCGCTACAGTGCAGTACACGTGGCTGACGAGTACCGAACACTCCGTTCAGGCTTGGCGGGGGCAGCTCCTGGAAAGGTGGAGACCCGAGGACAAGGCTGTGGCGGACTGCGGGGCACAAGTAGCGGATGTGTAATAACACTCATGGGAAAGGCGATTAAAGTACTGAGGAGTGACGGGCCCTAACAGGACTATCCCAGTTCAGGCGGGAAATCGCATTCGACACAAAAGCAATGAAATCCTTAATTGGGGCTTGTTTGGTAGCTATCACGATGTCACCGGCGCAGTCAATAATGCGAGGTGACACAAGCAGATGCCAGTGTGAGCATACCGTGTCCTGAAGGACTTTGTGCAGCAACCAAAGAGGGAGGTGGAGGTACTGAATAGGTGTACAGGCTGCGGGCCCCGCTTCCGTGCATCGAAGAATCCGCCGCTGTAGACACTGGACTTCACGTGGGCCACCGCCTCTGGGGAACTCAGCATTGGCACGGCCTTGTAACTGCGCAGATTGGCAGCCCACACTTGGACACTCTGAATTGCTGGGGCTTAATCATCGCAGGAAAACAGGGGGTGACATTACCCTCACAGCAGGCAATTGGAGGGGACGGCGGAGAATAGTGAGGCTGATGCGAGCTACATCGGCTGGTCGTATTCCAAGTACAGCCTAAACGGGAGGGACACTCTCTGAACGTAATCCTACCACAGGCTCGCCGCCTTCCTGGTGCCAAGCCGCAAATGCCCACGGCGCAGCAGATTGTGATGGGCCAGATGAGAGCCAAACTACAGCAAGGACCATCGCGCGCGGGCAAACTGGACTCCACAAACATGACTACTGGAGGGGTGGCAGAGCCGACGACCACAGCCCTGGCGGCCAAAATGGACTCGGTGCTTGCAGCAGTGGAAAAGATAGGTGCTGCATTGGAACACACAAGGACCTCCTTGGAAACCAGAATAGATAAGGTCGCCTCGGACTCCACCCTTCTTCACGCAGATCACTGTAAGCTGGCAGAAAAAGTCACCACGCAAGGCCAAACATTGTCGGAGCTGCAGCCTGTCACGCAAAGTCATACAGCTGCGCTGCAAGACCTGATAGACCGTGTCCGTGAACTGGAAGACCAAGCAGAAGAGGCAGAGGGCCGTTCCCGCCGCAATTACATCCGTGTGGTGGGCCTGCCGGAAGGCGAAGAAGGTAGAAGTCCGGAGCAATTCACGGAACGCTGGCTGCGTGATCTCCTGCCCCAAGGAACACTGTCCCTGCAGTTTGCGGTTGAAAGAGCTCACCTCATCCCGGCGCAGAAACCCCCACCAGGAGCCAGACCGCGACCGTTCATTTTTAAGTTGCTCAATTATAGGGACAGAGATGTGGTACTCCGTGAGACACGCAAGATGGATACCCTCAAGGTGAGCGGCAGCCAAGTCCTGTTATTCCCAGACTATACTGCTCTGGTGCAGAGACGTAGGACAAATTACACAGCGGTGAAACGTCCACTCTGAGCCCTGGAACTGCCTTACTTGCTGTTATTCCCAGCCCGACTACGAGTGGTTACAAAAGAGGGGACCCGCTTCTTCGACTCGCCCGAGGAGACGTGGGACTTGTTGGAGGGATCGGGCCTGTGGTCGGAAGTGAGGCCCTCTGGCCCAGATGGCGACAATCAAACAAGCAGGCGGCACCGGAGGCGACGGGGGACAGCGAGAAAGATACAGCCTGGGACATCAAGACATACGAAGGGAAAGGCAGGATGCCCTAGAGGCAGTCACAACTCTCTGCTCCCCACATCTCCCGGAGAGGCCGGCACCCAGCGGCTCCTTATCCCCTGCAACAAAAGCATCGGCGGACCTTGGACTACCAGTGGTAACCCCACAAACTGCAGATGACATATGACATAGTACTGTCGCAGCGGGCTCTGGCACGTACAGCTCACGCAAGTAGAATACTGATTGTCAGCATGTGCGTTCTTGTCTTGTTTGTTGCTGGAGGAGGGGGTGGATATACTGAGATAAATGAAACACCCAACTCGGACAGGGATACTACAGTGACCATACACCCGCCGCTGGCCATGATATAAATATTACCTGAGAAGGGGGAGGGGGTAAAAGGGGGGGACTCTCACCTGGCTAGCCTATTAGGCACTCGTATCGCTGATCCCACGCAGCGATATAGATGTTGATATGGATGGCACTTTGCACAAGTAGGAACAAGGGGATAGCCATAGCATAACATCGCTAGTGCACGCAACCCAACAGGCGGCAGCACACTGACCTAGTTCACATTACCTAAAAGTTACAGTGGTTTGGACGGGCATCACCAGATGTCCGCCCCAGATGTTACAATGTTCTTACTTTATATATCGTTTTTGTTGCAGCATACTGACACTCTCATGCCGGTCCCTGAACCCATACCCTGGGATGCGCTTCATCCCTGACGTCCCTGCCGAATCGACTTATCAGACATGACCCACACTGACATAATCACATGGAACATACGTGGCATGTACACACCCGCTACGCCGTATTCGCTTACCTCCGGAGGCACTCTGCGGCAATTGCCCTTCTACAGGAAACACACATGACACAGCTGGAATTAGACAGACTGCGCAAACGCTGGAGGGGACAAGTGTGCGGCACAACATTAATCTGAGTTAGGGCGGGCACCCCGTTCACCTGCGCGGACACAGTGACGGACCCTGAAGGTAGATATACTTTGGTGCGGGGAACACTTAATGGCCAGCAAATTCTACTAGGCTCCATATACGCCCCGAACACAGACCAGCCCTCATTTCTAGCGCAGTTGTCTACAAATGTTGGGTGGAGACTTCAACTCGGTGCTGGACGTGCTCGTGGGCAGGTCTTTCCCACCCCTTCGAAAAACAATGGCTGTCTCAAATGCGCAGGCGCTTACAGATTGGCTGTCGCATTGGGTACTGCTAGACCTATGGCGGGTCCTACGTCCTAATGATCTTATCTACTCTTACTACTCTGCTGTGCATGATCTGCATGTGCGGTTAGACATGGTGGTGGGTTCCCAGGCACTCGCCCCGCTGATTGAAGTGGCGGAATACTTAGGGAGGACACACTCCGACCATAATCCTATGAGGCTACGGCTGAACTGGGAGCCTGACCGTCCCCCAACCCCCCATACACACTTGGCGACTGCAGCCAGCCGCGCTGGAAGACCCGGACTTCCGCGCATCCCTGGGGACAGCTGTCCTGGAGTACTTTGAACTTAATGAGGGAACGGTGAGTACCGCATTGTTGGAATGGGATGCCCATAAAATAGCTAACAGAGCCATACGCACGCCGGAGGGGACCCTGGTGTATACACAGCGAGAGATACACAGGGTACTGTCCGATCATTATGCGCAACTGTATCGATCTAAGGGGTGCTGCTTGGTCGCAGAAGAACACCAAGAGGCGTTGGATGGTCCCCTCACTGGAGGAAATCGGGGAGGCGATTGGGTCCATGGCAACTGGGAAAACCCCGGGGCCGGATGGCCTGCCAGCTGAATACTGTAAGGCCTACCGGGAATCCCTGACACAGCGGCTGCATGCCCTTTACTCCACAGCCCTGGAAGAGCACACATTGGCCCCCTCGATGCATGAGGCCTATCTGGTGTCCCTGCTCAAACCGAATAGGGATCCCGCAGACCTGAGATCATACAGACCCCTAACACTCCTCAATGTGGATTATAAAATATTCGCCAAGGTGCTGGTGGAACGCCTGGCTCCAGTGGTACCTGAGCTAGTCCACAACGACCAGAATGGCTTCGTGCCCAAGCGTAGCACCTCGCTGAACTTGCAAAGGGTTTTTTAGAGTGGCAGCAGATAGCCTGCAGGAGTGGCCGAGGGCGGGATATCTTGTGCTGGACCTTGAAAAGGCCTTCGATTGTCTGGAGTGGGGCTACCTCGCGGCAGTGCTGTCGCACTACGGGCTGGGCTCGGGATTTCTCCAAATGGTTGACCTATTATACAAAAACCCCACAGTTAGGGTGAGAACGGGACCATACATCTCAGACGCCATACCAATATGCAGGGGCACCAGGCAGGGGTGTCTGCTTTCACCCCTCTTGTTTGCGTTGGCAATTGAACCCCTGGCAGCAACGTTGCGGGCGACGCTAGGGGATGGCATACCTCTAGGAGATGCGACGCACCAGGTGTCATTGCATGCTGATGACCTACTGGTCTTCGTATGAGACGTGGGAAATATACCGCCTCAACTGGAGCGCACGTTATATGACTTTGTCACTATATCGGGACTCAAAGTGAATGTCGGCAAGTCCTGTATTTATGCATTCGGAGGAGACACACCGGACCCGGGCTATAGCCTAGACGGTATAAGGGTGCAGTGGAGAGCAAACACTTTCCGCTATCTAGGAATCCAGATATATCGCCAACCTGTGGACCATATCAAGGGCAACCTGGGACGAGCCGTGACAGCCATCAAGTCGCAAATATATTTCTGGAAAACACTCTCACTAACGGTCGCTGGCAGGGTAGCACTATCTAAGATGGTGATCCTGCCCCGTCTACTATACCATTTCGCTAACCTGCCTATATATATCCCGGCAGCCTTCTTTACCACACCAAACTAATCAGGGATTTTCAATGGGGCAACGCGCGTCACAGAATGGCGCTGGCTAAGTTGTACTTGCCCACTGACCAAGGAGGCCTTGCGGCCCCTTGTTTTGAGCACTACTATCTGGCCGCCCAATTACAGTGGATAGTTTGCTGGTTAGCTGACAGAGGCCGTGAAGACACCGCGTCCACAGCACCTCCCTGCTCCCTAGACGATATTACCAAACTCTTTCATCCACTTCAGAGCCCCAAAGCCGACACCGCTCCTCCTGGTGGTGGCGTATAAATGCTACCGCCGCAGTCTCTACCTTATCATAGCGCTTATCCCTTATGCGCCGGCTTTTCCATTGGAGGGTTCCCCCAGCGGGCCTGGGGCACTCACGCCTTCTGAACTCATGGAGTGGCATACAGACCATAGGGGACTTGTACCGGGACGGCACCCTCATACCATATGAATCCCTGGTTGAAGAGATGGGGCTGCCGCTGGGGCAATTCCTAAGGCACCGCGCATTAATCGCGACACTGTCCTCTAGATGGGGGACATGAAAGAGGAGCCGAGCCACCATCTCACCATACAGTACCTTTACGTCATGGGACGCGGCAGGCACTTGGTTCGATGGTTTGCGGCATCTCTTCGCACGCAGCGGTGAGTCTGGAACCACTACGACACAAATGGGGAAATAGACCTGGGGCGACCACTAGAGGATAAGGAGTGGGGTAAGATACTGCAGAGCCCAACACGTATACCCAGAAACATGCACTTCCGTCAAATACAACTGTTTATAGTCCACAGAGCATACCTTACACCTGAGAAAATCAATCCGTATTATCACCGCACAGACACGGTATGCCCTCGCTGCGCAGAGTTGGGAGCTGGTTTAGTGCACATGCTGTGGAGCTGTTGTAAACTACACTCCTATTGGTGGGCTGTAGGGGAAGCCCTATGCACGGGCCGCACCATACCCTTTGAATGGCCTGTTTTATCTATTGCATCACTTTCGCAGAATTCCGGCTACTAAAGTATCCTCTCTTTCTTGATTTGGGGCTGGTGGTGGCCAAGCGATTGCTAACGAAGAGGTGGAAGGCACGCGACCCACGCATATACAGGCATGGAGGTATTCATTCCTAGCATGGGCTAAAGCAGAAGGAACAGCAATTCTCCGAGAGGAAACGCTGGGGCTCCGGAAGACACCTATTGCAACACAGTGGGAGGGAATGCTCCAGGCCTTGACACAAACTGGGGAGGACAGCTCGGAGGGGTGATCCGGACAGGGGAATAGCGCCCTCACGGAGAGTGCTGGATAGTCTGTTAATAGACAATTGTGACACCATATAAATGCATATATGCCGTCTGACGCTTGGGAAGATATGGTCATGGTCGCTGGGTGTGGGTGGCAGCTTGCGGGGAGACATGAGGCAGGGCGACAGGGTTGCGGGGCAGACGGACGGGGGCATGGCGGAGTGTACTTTTACAAAAATCAGAACAGTCGGATTATGCTGCTGTTACTGGTTTCGAGTTTTTTTTTTTTTTTTTTTGTTTTTTTTTTTTTGTTTAGCTTTTATGATTAATTTTTAACATTGTGCATTTCTGTATGCGGTCACATTTGAGAAGACTCGGTATGCTACACTAATAGAACCATGTCATAAATGCATTATGGTATTTACCCTATCGAGATTCCACTTGTAACTAGGCCAACACTGGCACCGACATGTGTTTGTACTACTTCTACGCAACCAAAGTGATGATGTGCTATTGTTAAATAGTTCAATGTATGCTTGGCTTTATATGATGTATTTAGTCTTTAATGACGATGAAAGCTATTTTAAACAAAAAAATGAGTGGGTACAGCTCCCTTGCATGTGTGTATTCCAGCTAAACTGTCAGGGGGACTAAGGGTAATTGTATGTTGATGATCCACCCCTGTATGTGAGCGTGAACATCCCTCCAGAAGTTTTTTTTTTTTTTATCGCCTATGAATGTATGTTCCTGAATCGTGCAACCCCTCCACCGTCTGTCTGAGCCCTCGGTCTTTGCTTTCAGCCTTAGAGGTGTAAAATACCAGATTAACATCACTTTCTACACACTTGACTTATACTTTGTACATAGGGTGAGTTTGCCACCCTTTGCCAAGGAAGCTTCTGGTTTTTTTTTGCAGACCATTTAGAGGTATGGGACAGTCGTTCCAGTAGAACACCACGCATCAGTGTTTTGTATATACGGGCTGTACCTTTCAGTGGCTCACCTTCCATTTTTGTGGTGTTCCTACTTCAACCTTCAGATGATCGATAGCTGTTGGCCCTCAAAGTACGACTTTGGGTGTTCTGTAGATATCCTCCCTATTTAGTTGAAAAGCAATAGCACATTCTGCTCTGCTTTCTTTTCAACGCCCCTCCTTCGTATAATGAACCCAATACAAAGGCTATGCAGTCTATCAAGCTAGAATATCCTCTTGGGTCATTTCCTGGTCAAAATTGGACTTCCTGTATTGAGATCAAGGGGGATGGATAAGTGATTTGGTTCATACGAGCATCTTGATTCCGTTACCTTAATGCCATTTTAGTGGATTCTAAGTAACTAATTCATAATGGGTACTTGAGGGTAGCCATTGAACATTCCTCGGTGTAATTTTGCTTTCATTTTGTTCCAACCAACACCACGGCTGATCAGTCTGGGAGAGGACCAGATTCACGCTGGAGTACGCTTTGTAGCTGCAACATATCTATCTACGCTTGGATTTCCCAAACCACTCATATGTACAGACTGGCACATCCATGTTCTTGAAACTCAAGGCTTTTTGAACCCCCCCCCCCCCCCTAATAAAACGAAAAATGTCCTTCAAATGTTTTTCATAGTCTGGTGGGATCATTATATAGGTAGGGCCCTAATCAAGTAAAATAATCCGGCATGAAGTTAATTTTCAGAGTTTATTCTCCTGATTATAGGAGATTTATATCCCTTAAATGTGTACCTAGTAACTGTGGTATATTATTGTGTACACCACTTGCACGGGGGAGAATTGTGCCCTAGTTTTCTATACCCATTGGAGTTCATTCAATAACATTAAGACTATTAATAAAGCCCCTTCTGTTATCTTCCTGCCCCACTTCCATCTTTTTGGATTTTGTGCTAATAATTAGGATTTTCTCTTTAATTTTGTGGCTAGACTATGAAAATTAGCTAGTATCCTTGAGCATTTTTGGGTACCAGCAATGTTTTAAGATTTCCTGAGGATAACATCCGCTGAGGGAAGGACTAGTTGGGTGTTGTCCCTGGTGGCTTTATCTATGACATTAAACGCTAATCTGGTGTTAGTCCATGTTTTTAATTAAACCAGTCAGAGTTAGCCTTATATACTTAGTGAGTTGTGAGGATCTTGGCGAATACCGTCTTGTCACTTTACAAAAGGGCTGCTGGCTGATATGAACAACATAATTATGGGCCCCTCTTCGGCTTCAGGATTAAAATTGAAGTTCATTCTCTGATAGTTGGTGTTATTGAACGCAACATCAAAAAGTAGTTAAACACTTTTGTTAATGGCAGAGTTGTCATGTCAATAAGGGCTCTGCAAAATGAATTTGGAACTCTAGCAAGACCCGGAGCATTATTATTTGGGAGCAAATTATTTGCCTGCTGCAACTTCTCGGAAATGGGGGTTTTCTGGTTCCTCTATTGTGCCTTGAGAAACAGCTGGAAACTGAATTTTTCAGATATTTGTGTTGTGATATAGGGTCACCTTGTTTAGCTATATAAAGCTTTGCGTAGAAATCGACAAAAGCTCGCATGACCCCCTTATTAGATATTGAAGTTATCCAATCCTTATTTCTGATAGACTGTGTATAATTTCTAATTCTTGCCATTCTTATTTTGTTCTAAGCTAGGGGTGTGTCAGCTTTGTCCCTATTTCATAGTATGTTGTGTGTCTTATAGCTTATGAATGGCGTCTGTAGTTAAGTCTTCCAACCCCTAACTCTTATCAATTCAATTATCCATATATCTTTTTTGAATTGTGTGACTTGTGTTTCTGTTCTGATCTAGAGACTTCCGCTTTCTTGATTATGCAAGTCAGTTGTGTGTGCGTTCATTTCCCTTCTTAGTATGGCCTTTACTGCACCTCATATTGAAGTCCAAGGCATACCCTCCCTTTCATCCTGATGAAACTTTAAGTAATTTTGAAGGCTCTAATATTTGTTTGAGCAGGTGATCGCAGAAAGCTAACTCATTCTTTCTCCAACTACGGGGGTAAAAGGAATGTTAGTGGGGTATTATAGTTACATCAATGATTATAGACACACAGATTATGTACGATCATGCACCGGCAACTTTTTCTATGTCTAGCATCTGACTTATAATTAAGACAAATTCTACGCAGAACTTGGATTTGTGGACTCTAAAATAAAAGATCTAATCTTGCTCCGCAGTGTTTTTGCTGTGGCATCTATTGATTGAATTCATGTCTTCCATATCCATTTTTAAAGCAGGACATAATGTCATGATGCAGATGACCTATCAAGTGCAGGGGTTAGGGCCACATTGAAGTCCTCTTTAACAATCAAATCATTTCCTGATGAGGCTGCTGTTGAAAAGACTGGTTTGCAGTCCACAAATGCACCTCGTCGTACTCTTCACACAGACCTACAAAGCCCTGCACAATCAGGGTCTGTATACCTGAACAGCCACATTGGTTTCCTCACCAGAAACCTCTGCTCAGACACCCTCCTGATTGCCCAGTCCACTGCATCCTTGGAGCCAAAGTTGGCACGCATGCTTTCTTGTACCTGGCCCAAAAACCTGAGACAACCTCCCTCTGCACACCACAGCCGTCAGCCCAGTCCTTGATTTCTGCAAAAAGCTTCCAATAGGCCCCAGCCAGGGCTGCACCATCTCCGGTGATATGCACGATGTACAACATTAACATAACAAAACAGAGCATTTCTTAGTGGGGCCATTTATGGAGATGGTAGTACAGTGCTTGTTGTGTGATCTACCTTTCATCCCTATCATTCTACCATCTTTATCAGTATGAAAAGATGTCACCTTAGATGGACCCCCTGTCTCAATATTGACTGCCACAACTTTGGTTTTAGCTTGGGCTGTCGAGTGGTATTGGATGTGGAAGAGTTTTGAGGACATTCTCTTAGTGTGAAAAGTCAACAGGTGAGTCCCCTGTAGTAACTCTCCCAGTGTACATTCACTTAAAACACATTTTTCTCTTGAAAGACTGTGTGTTTAGTGTCAAGAATGTAATTGTCTCTCATAATTACATCTCTTTGTTTCAGTATTAGGCGAGTATAGAACTTACTTTTCCTTTCCTTGTGCTGGTAATTTCTGCTAAGTATATCCATATTCTACAGTGTTTTATGCCCTCATTCTGCCACTCCCCTCCTGGCTGCAGGCATATCGCCAGTTGTTCATCCTTTATCACCTCTGCTCTGTCCCCGAATGTAGATAACAAACCATCAAAACAACATAATACATTGCAAAAAAACATACTAGCGGGTAAGATTACATTTGTTTCTCAGTTTGCAAGTATACAACCTGCACAAGCACAATCTGGGTCATGGGGCCCATGAACCCTGGGAATGTAGGGGCAAGCTCCCAAACAGTCCTCTGGACTTCGAAACTTTTTATTTTCTCTTACCATCTGTTCAAATTGCTTCCTTTTCCACCAACCGTTTTCATGCGTTCACAGCTCTGATCACTGCACAGAATTATGTTCATGTCTTGAAGTGTCCAAGTAATTACAAAGCCTCTGGATGTGCTCTACATTCCAGCCAACCCATTGTCGTTTGGGTTCCTGTCTTTTAGGTCTCGCCTGGCAAATAGCAGCGCATGCGCTGCTCTCGTCAGAGACCTTTTGGAATCGATTCTCCGCCGTGGGCTCATGCACGCACCTGCATGGACAAAGATAAAAAGAACTATTGATGGACAGAATGCAGAACAATGTCATACATTCACCCCAGTACAGAGATCTGGGCCTAAATCCATCGTTTTGTTGCTCACCATGCCATTCCAGTTTGGACCCAGCCATATGCAAATCAGTCTTGACCCTGTGCCCAATGAGAACAGTCCGGCCCAAACTGTCAGGCCAGGTCCTCCCTGGACTGGAAACAAGCCTCCTAGGACCGGTTTCTGGGTTTCACCCCTCTTCAGCCAGGATAGCTTGATTACAGTGGCATGGAGAGCACGGGACTCATGTCTGAGCATACCCGTCCCTCTTCCATGCTTGATATGCCTTCTTGACATCCATTTCAAACCCACAGAGCCATGAGACAGGCGCGCAATTCATTAAGCAACTATGGGGGTTCGCATTGGTTTTCCTTCATGCACTGCCTTTCTTTTCCACTCCTCCTTGTATGCCTGCATGCTTGCATAGCTTTCTCTTAGCATACCAGTATGAAACCAGCATTTGTAATGCAATAGGTCTTGAATTTACGCGAGTTGGAGCTATTGGCATTGTAAATGACAATCTATGCGTTTTTATTTATGTTTCCAAAACCTAAATAAAAGGCATTGTCATTTACAATGTAAATAGCTCAAACTTGCGTAAATGCGAGACCTGTTGCATTGCACATGCTTGTTTATTTTCCTATTTACTTTCCACGTTCTCAAGCTTATTCCTAGTTTGTGTTGGCTTCATTCTGCACTTGTTCTGAAGCCTTTCATTTCGGGTCGGGCAAATTCAATCTTTCACATATGCCCAGGGAGAGCAAGCCGAGATCAGTGGGAGCACATCTACATGAGCCCTCAGCATAACCATACGACTCTTCTTTAACTCTTAATTTGTAACCTAACAACATGTTGAGGAACACCAACAGATCTTTGTGCTTCCTATTCTGTTTCACCTTTTTCCTTTGTTTAATTCTGCTCTTATTGATCTTTAGACATTCACATTTTGTATGACTTCGGATTTGCTGTAGGTAGACTGTAATCTGTGCTGAGGTCTGTGAGTCCAACATTGTTTTTTTATTGTTGAATACTCTGACCCAGTCAGAGTAGTCAGTCAAGTACCTTTTTTGAGTCCTTTTAGACACAATTTTTTTAAACATTTGTTTATTAACATTTTATCTTACAGTAGTTCACATACATTATTAATATCATCTCCATAATACAGTACCCGTAACATACGTGATACAATTGTTCTTGGAGAAGAAGTATTACAAAGGTCAGTACAGTAGCCAAATGCTCCAAACAGTCATTTCAACAGTTGACTGGGCCAGCAAGTATGTATACCAACATTTAGAGGTACCCCATTCAGGCATTCTGGGACCTCCACTTTATATGCCTGTTCTCCTGGCTCCCTGGTCCCATATAAACATACACTTTCGGAAGCATGCAACGTGTTTATCTGGGCATGTGGAGTCACCATCACTTTGTGAACCGGTGGCCATATTAATGAATACAAACACGTCAAATAGGGATTTGAAAGGGGGAAAAAAAGGAAAAACTGGGAAAGTAGCTGCCAGTCAGTGTCTAGAAGGGTACTATACGTGTGCTGTGTGACGTAAATATCAGTTAATGCCCGGGTAAGGAGGGTAAAAGGAGGAGGCGGGAGGGGTTGGGAAAGAAAGAAAAAGGGGGGGTAGGCAGAAGAACCCACCCCACCAGTCATTCTCACGTAACAAACCCAGCCCCCTCGGTAAGGGGGGAAAGAAGAAGAGAAAAAAGGGAGGATGGACAGAGGGTGAAGGAATCTAGTCCATTCAGTCATTCCCTTCGGTCTCCGGAGAGGTGTTGCTGTCTCTGCTCGTGGTGCCCGGGGTGTCGGGGTGGTACCATGCATGTAATATGTCTCTCTATTGATCTGCTATCGGACGCAGTTGCAGCCCTCTCAACTCATCCCTACGTAACGCTCTCTCGTCCTTTTAGACACTAAATGCTTTTCTTTTCCATGTTTTGCATTTTGTATTTTCTTTTTCTTTTTTATATGGCTTTTTCACTCTTCTAGATATTCTGTCTGTTTTGGACAGTGTGGCTTTTTTTTTCTCTCAAGCTGCTATTTATCCTATGTGTTTGGGAAATTATGTGGCACCCATCACTTAATTGTCCCTTTTACCTCAAAGCCTAGTTCTCCTTAGGCCTCACACCTGTGATCCAAAACCTGCTCCTTAGCTTGGGTTTGTATGATGGATCTATCTTGCTGTTCATGGCAGAAAGAAACCCATCTCACTCTGGTCCATCCTTGTTAGTCCGTCTTCTGCTTTATTGGTTCTCCACCATGTCCCAAATTTGGCTTTGAGCACACATGGGACGTTGATGGCAGTCCCTTCCATGTCTTGGTCACCCCCTTTTTGCTCAGCTGGGGCATTGCTATCCTTGCGAGTCTCAACCGACTTCAAAGGAGGCCTACGTTTTCTCAGCTTCTGCTAACTTCTCATTCTGTTCACCATTCAGTGTCTTGTTTCCACTCTCCCCACGTGGTGTTTGTATTTTGTTTAAGTATGCGTCTGGCTGTGTGAGGTTTCTCTTCAGGTGGTGGGTTTACATAACCACTTTCAAGGCCGACATCCTTTATATTGAGGGGTTACTCACGCTTTTTATTAAGTGCCTCCATTTTGGGATTGTATGATTCAAACTAGTGTGATGTGACGATGATGCAGCCTGCACACAACCATCTAGTCTTCATCACTTCAGAGGGGTGTTTCACTGTTCTGGTTAGGTTCTATTCCATCACTCTATAGTCCATATGTGGTCCTGTTGTAAACTTAATTTTTCTACTTATTCATTCACTCTGCTCCCCATTTACACATTCTTCTAGGCATTTTGAAGGGAGCCATGTGAAGTGGTTTCAGGCAGGATGGCTCTGAATTAAAGGTATGCGGTGATGTGCAGTTGAGGATTTTGAATCCTTTATAAGTCCAAGTCTACCTCCCATCCTTCTGATATATTTAAATGAAGTACCTGTTTATACAGTCCTTAGAAATGGGAGAAATAGGATATGAAGTGCTGTATGAAACCATTGCCACTACTGGGGTTCGGGGCTATACTCTCCTTTTATCTATTCAGAAAATGTGGCCATCCCCCTGACAGATGGTAGAGTATCCTCTCCCCAACACCTACTAGCTTCCCCAGGAACAAATTCAGTCACACTTGTGAGCTGCAAGTTGCATGTTTACCTTTTCATTCAACATAGTCCGGTGTGGTTAACTGTGCAATGTGTTGCTCCAGGCCTTGTGTGTGCCATCCATGGCTAGATTTCCCAATTCTTCGATCCTTCTGGCTACCACTTTCACACTTATCCATAGCTGCCATGTTTTTAGATTGCTTGTGTATAATATTTCCATGTTTCAGTATTCCTATGTGTGATATTTCAAGTGACACTTTGTTCTTAGCACAACAGATAGTTGTGTCCAAGTAATGAGACACATTTCAGAAATTAACACATTTTGTGCAGTTCCTGTCCACAAAGGCAGCTATAGTTTTATGGCATTGCACGTACTCTGAGCAGATTTTTAAATGTTGTGCTTCACCTTCCCAGGGTTCATTTGTCTCTTATCCCAAACCCTTAATTAGCACAAAATAATTTGATGGGAGGCACTACATTTTTACCATCAAATAGACCTATTTGGAAAAGTTCCAATTAAATCCAGGATAGAAGCTAGTCCCCTTATTAATAAATGTCCTTTAGTCAAAATCGATACAGTTTCATCAATATCCACACTTCCTAGTTTAACTTGTATTTGAGGAGCAGCATAAACATTGCACAACATTCAAATCATAAGGGGTTAAATTGCATGTAAATCTTCTTTACTGCATATCCCATATTACTTTAAAAACCACATACGTCAGAACACCCAATGCATTTAGTCTTACACCATGACTTCCTCAGGTCTGGACTCACATGCACTCCTATCTATCTCTATCTATCTATCTATCTATCTATCTCTCTCATCTTATTCATCTATCTATCTATCTATCTATCTATCTATCTATCTCTCTCATCTTATTCATCCATCCATCTATCTATCTATCTATCTATCTATCTATCTATCTATCTATCTATCTATCTCTCTCATCTTATTCATCCATCTATCTATCTATCTCTCTCATCTTATTCATCCATCTATCTATCTATCTCTCTCATCTTATTCATCCATCTATCTATCTATCTATCTATCTCTCTCATCTTATTCATCCATCTATCTATCTATCTATCTATCTATCTCTCTCATCTTATTCATCCAGCTATCTATCTATCTCTCTCATCTTATTCATCCATCTATCTATCTATCTATCTATCTCTCTCATCTTATTCATCCATCTATCTATCTCTCTCATCTTATTCATCCATCTATCTATCTATCTATCTATCTATCTCTCTCATCTTATTCATCCATCTATCTATCTATCTCTCTCATCTTATTCATCCATCTATCTATCTATCTCTCTCATCTTATTCATCCATCTATCTATCTATCTCTCTCATCTTATTCATCCATCTATCTATCTATCTATCTCTCTCATCTTATTCATCCATCTATCTATCTATCTATCTCTCTCATCTTATTCATCCATCTATCTATCTATCTCTCTCATCTTATTCATCCATCTATCTATCTATCTCATCTTATTCATCTATCATTTACACGTAACAATGAAAAGATACAACACAGATTGCCATATTGGAGAAGTATTTGTGTATTTTTCACTTGTAACCAATCATGGAGCACCCTGTTGCCAAGTGTGTGTCGGTTTACATACAAGTGTGAAAAATGGTTTCTAGCCTGCTGAAATCAATAGCCAGACCATTTTGGCCAACTTAAAGCACGTCCTTTTATCATGTGTGTCACGCTCCTTGATATATGAAAGTGCATATTGAAAAGGTTTGTTTATCTGCTCGTCTAACTTAAAATCTGACATTGCTGTGTGGTGATGTATATTATAAATCCACTGTCACCAATCCAGGTCCTGGGCTCCCATTGACCAGTAACTCACCCTAAAAACACATTTTGTGTTGATACCCTACAGATCAGGAAATCGACAAGTTTTCAATTGAAGTTTAAAATTCAAAAAATGCATGTCGCTCTCAGTAGTCATATACCCATAACTATCACCCTTGCGGCTCCATTATTTAAATTTCATGTCTAGAGCAAACAAGGTTACCATCATAGCAATTATTGTTGGCTGTCTAAAGTAGATTATATTAATCACTAGGATTAAACAATCATGAAATCGATCATTAAGGATGTTAAAACCAATGTTACTCCTAAAAAATTAACCAAAGATTCAAAGACGGGGACTTAAACCTTGATCTGAAAGCTCTTACAGGAAGTAGTGAAACTTTGTTATTTTTTTATTTTTTCTTTTCTATCTTTTCTCTAAATGAGTGCCTCTTCTCAAACCATTTTGTGCAGTGGGATTCCACAAAAGGGTTTTTAAACAGCTGCAAAGCTCACAAAGTTTATGTACCAGCCTATGTACCACTTTTTGTGCTGTTGCATTGCAGAAAGGTGGCTTCTGCCTTTCAGGCACAACAAAATGGGCTGCTGTCCACCGTCTAAAATGGATCCTACTCCATCATGTGTAATATCTTTAGTCTTCTGAGACTTGTAGTTTTGATTTTTACATACACTGATGGCTGAAATGACAAAACTCACTGGAAGCACATAACACTTATCCCACCCCCCAGCAACAGTGGTGAAGGATTTTGGCAAAACTGTGGTGGTTTTATGTAGTGCCATAGGTTGTACTCTAGTTGGAGCTTTAGGATATCTGTTCAATGAGCTATTCTGAAATCTTGCTAACTGCCCTGCCATGTTATGGTATGGTATTAAATATTTCTCATTTGCTTTTCTTTTTTCCAAATGCCAACGTGTTAAATGTGTGTATTTCTTTCAGCCGCCTGTCCTGGTTAAATAGCTCTGGTTTGGGATTTGCACTGGACTATCCCACGATTAGTTTACATGCTGTGTCCAGGGATACTAATGCCTATCCACGGGAACATCTCTACGTAATGGTGAATGCCAAACTCGGAGGTATTGTAAGAGTAATTTGTCGAGTCTTTTTATTCACTATTTCCCTCACATTTGCTGGTATGACCTCACTTATGCTTAAAATATTATACAGTCTGACACCAACTTAACTGTGTAAATGCTGAACTGCAAAAAAAGGAGCTCTATGAAAAACAACGCTGTTTGTGAAATCAATTTATCTTTGTAAAAACAACCTTGGTAAAACTGAAATGAACACCAGTGCATGATACATTTTTGTCTGTCTTTTGCCCTTCTTCCACCAGATGAAAGATCAGGAGCTCAGCAAACACTCCATTAAACTCCTCTGGAATACCATCACCTCCCAGACCTTTGCTTCTGCAAGTCTGTTGAATAGCCCGCCAAACCTCTTTCTCTGTGAAAAGAAGAGGATGCGGCAACTCATTTCTCTGCACAGTGTCTGCTCTTGTCTCCTGGGCACCGACATATGATTAAAGAAAGTTAGATTTCTGTAATAAAAACAAAAAAACCCAGTTTTTATGAAAACTTATACCTGCAGATTCCTCACCTCCTTGAATACTCCTTAAGGCACCAGACTGGTACGGAAACCTTTCTCCACATCGCTGGCTTCATTTAACACCAAAAGGATGTCCCAGTGATGTCACCTACCACATAAAGTACCCCTATGTTCCATGCTTTCATCGCGATTCATGTGGTTTTGAAACTCAATTCTCTACAAAAAATGTTCTTTCAGAAGTGCATCAAAGTTGTGAATGTGACTGGCAAATGGCGATCATCGACCCTCCGCGAAATCTGTGGTGCTTGGGCTCGGAGTACAACTCGAATTTTTGTGAGGTGTGCCGGAGCATGCACACAAAGTCCATTAAGGAGTGGGAGGCAAAGCTTTTTATGGCCAAGGAAAGTAGAGGCAGGTGCAGGTCCAAGCCCTGCTGTAGGTCTCTGGCATCTTCTGAGTCGATCCTCCGGCCAAAAGCATAAGAAGAGAAGGCACAGGAGCAAACACCTGCGAGGTAAGTCACCCAAACGTTTCCCTGACCCCTTTTCGGAGCCAAAGGTGGTTAAGGCTTTCCTGCATCAGGAGTGGGTACTGCTGCTGACACCCCCTGCCCCTTTTCTACCACACTTCTCGGACTTTCCAGCACCCCGAGCTGATCCAGCACCTTATCTCAATGCCATGTCCCAACTGTTTGGGCATGCTATTGTCCCCTCTGGAGGGCGTTCAGACGCCTTGGGACCTGTGGAAATGTCATATGGTTTTCCACCGGCAGGCCTTTCATCAATGCCATTTGCCCCTTTTTTGTTTTGTTTCTAGTTGTGTTGAGTCCGTTGATGTCGCCCTTGGTGCCAACCAGAGTCCCGCTAAGGCCATCTCCATCTGTGGTGCCTCCGATGCTGGGTTCTCCCACACCCCTGGCACCATTGGCTTTGGAGTCGTCCCAATCTCTGGTGCCATTACATCAGAAAGAACGCACAACACTAGCTGGAGGAGAGGCAGTTTCAGGAGCTCCTTAATCTTTACTAACTCTTTGGCACTGATCCTGAACAGGATGCCATCCAAGAGACCATTACAGAAATTTCTGCTGCTTTCTAAAGCCACTGGCATGGATACCACCCCTGAGTTGGAGTTACTGGACTCATGCGGACCGCTTCGTCCTGGAGCATCTTCATACCAGGCCATCATTAGAATGGCAGTAGATTTCCTGGAGATTCTCTTGCCTATTGTTGAAACTAATGCCAATATTCTGGCCAAAGGCCTGCAGCCTTCCACCCACATTTCAGAGCAAATGTTTGCATTCAGTGAGGCTCTCTTAGACCCCATTTTGTCTATTTGGACCAAACCATCTCTGACCCCTGTAGTCAGCAGATCAATTGCAAGACTAAATAGACCAACTCCAGGTGATCCACGAATTCTGTGGGAACACCCCTCATCAGAATGCTTTATGATTCAAGCCTTTTTTTCCAAGCTTACAATTGGAAACTTCACAATCCAACCACTTCATAGACTCTAAAAGCATTGAAAACTGAGCCAAAAGACCTTTGCAGGTGGGAGGCTGGCTTTGAAAACCCTCAATGCCATGTGTCTGCTCAGGCACTATGTGCATGTCCTTTTAGGGTGTGGCAGGTATGCTAGTTCCTAATCATCCCCAAAAACTTCAGGTCTATTTCCAAGACTTCATTGGGGATAGCGAGGTGGCATCAGGCTAGGTGACACAGTACGGCCTAGGTATTATGGATTCAGTTTCCAAGAAAATAGGGATATCCATGACTGTAATGGAACATGTCTGGCTAAAAACATCCGTGGTTTCGTCACCATTGCAAAGGTCTAAGTTTTTGTGAGGAAGGAGCATGTAGGTCTTGGCATACTCTCCACTGTTTTGAAGTCTTGCAGGACATTTGAGTAAAAAAGTTGAAGTTAACAATAGCCATATGTCGAAAACACTCTGAATATTCAACTATAAAAGTATATTTCAAAGTGATTAGTACAGTTCAAAATAACCCATCTAATGCTAGTCAAGACTTTTGCGATACTCTAGCAAAAATATCTCAATCAAAAGTACTTAGCGTTTATTCCACTTTTCCCCAAACATTCCCAAACTATCAAACAATCGTAGTCCTCAACCAGAAACTGATACACAATGTTGTTTCTATCTTTACCCCCTTATCCCTAGAGCAAGTCAAGAACCTTTTATCCAGCACTAAATCAGGCTCCCCAGATGACCAATGTCCTCCTAAAGTGTTATATCTTGTAACAGAGGTTATTTCTGCACACCTTACACTAATCTTTAAAAGTATGCACGCAGGCATTTTTTCCAAAGCCATTGAAGAGCGCAGCAATGCTTCCACTTATTTTTTTTTTTTTTTGAGAACTTTTATTAACCATAGTTGCATCAATTGGCAATGTACAATTCTGCGACATAGCATCAGGTCAGCAATGTTCGAGTACATACTGTCAAATGTTTAAACACAGCCGTTTAGCCGACAACCCGGAGGTCCGGCGGCGGAGCTCAGTTGTACCTAGATAGAGGATTCAGGTGTGTACATTGCGTGTAAGCGAATCGGTGGTGCTTTTCTGATAGGTGTCGCGTTATTTCTCAGCTAAAAGCGCATTGTCCGCGTGTGAGGGGGGCGCTTCGTGTCCGCCCGCTGCGCAGCATTGTCAGCTAGCTCCTGGGCTCACAGAAGGATGTGTGCTGGGTGCTGGGTTGTCCGTCAAGCGCCCTGATTTGTGGGCATCGGAGTCCCGGTGGCCCGCATGTAGCGTGGGGTGGAGCGCGTCAAGGAGGTTGCAGCGTAGTTCGCAAGGGTGCGCGTGGCGACCGTTGCTATGATGGAACACACGCTCTGCTAGGGAGCGTAGTCGGTCGCCGAATTGTGTCCCGGGTGTGCAACGTAAACTTTAGGGATCAAGGTCAGGGTCGAGAACTCGGGTAGGGGCCAGTAGAAGGAGGGTGAGGGGGGGGTGAGGGGGGGGGAAAGTGGAGATCCGCGTGCAGCAATGTGTGAGGAGATAGGGGCTGTCCAGCAGGGCCTAGCCGGCCGTCCGGGGAGCGCGTCGAGTGGCTGGTCGTGAGGGGGGGGGGGGGGGGGGAGGAGGAGAAGAAGGGGGGGGGGGGGTCGTCAGTGTGCGTGCCCTCTCGGGTAGCAGCGGCGGTAAGTCCCGCGCGTGCGCCAGAGCACAGCGCAAGAAGTATCCGACAGTAGTAGCCTGCCGCGTGGTACGTGGGACGTGTCTGGGGAATATGCAGGTCGAGGGGGCCAGGAGCTAACCGCACCAGGGTCTCAGACATGTCGCCAGCGATCTAGTAGTATATCAGTGTCCGCCTGGCGTTTAGGTTATCCCACGGGTTCGGCAGGCCGTCTGAAAGGTGGCGAGGAGGCCATCCCAAAGGTGAGCGATGGGGTACTGCCTGAGTCCCGCAGTTTCCTCACGGAGGAGCACTGCACTTTCCGCCTGCGCCCAGTTGACGAAGGATGCCCTCCAGTGCCTGATGTGCGGAGGGGCCGTCGCCTTCCAGTGCTTGGTGAGCAAGCGTTTGGCTGTAACAAGCCCCATGTCCCAAAAGCGCGCCTGTACTCTATTCGCTTTTGTGCGCTTGTACAGGCCCAAGATACACGCTTCCCACGTGCGTGGCAGACGTCCATCCGCGCCGCGCTCGATCAGTGACAGCACGTCGCTCCAATACGTCTGCACGTCCGCACAGTGCCAGAGCATATGCAAAAGGTCCGCTCCTGGTGACGAGCACCGTGGGCAGGCGGCATCCGTCCGCAGGAAATATTTATTGATCTTCTCCGGAGTGAGATACGCTCGCTGCAATATGTAATATTGTATGAGCTTGAAGCGGGGGTTGCGTGGAACGTTAACCGGGCCGGCCAGTATCATCGCCCATTCTTTATCTGTCCAGTCTCTGCCCCTGTCCGTCGCCCAGCGTTCCCTTAATGTCGAGGTGGTCAGTCGTGAGTGTGCGAGGAGTGCCTGCACTAGCCAGTGTATGACATGTGCGCCATTGCCCATAATATGCAGATATTGGATGAAGGTATGCGTCGGTAGCTCCGTCGTCATGTCGCCCCAAAAGGCCGAGAGCGTCTGCATGAGGGAGGCATGCAGGAGAAACTGTCCTGCCGGGAGCGCCGTGCCGTCCGTCAGGGTGGCAAACGTCAGCAAGTCGCCGTCTTCATACAGGTCACCCAGCGTATCTACACCTGCCTGTTCCCACCCCGCCAAATGGGCCTCCGTGAGGGGTCCCGTCGGGCTAGGCATGCCCAGTAATGGTAACTCCGGAGCGTACGGTGTGGTCGCGCGCGTGAGGCGAAGGCACCTCTGGAAGCACCTGCGCGCTACCGCCAGATAAATCTGGGTGGGGCAGGGCGCACGAGTCAGCGGATGGAACAGCGCGTGGACTTGCGTCCGCGTCCAAGCATTCGCGTGCGAAGCAGTGTCTTCTAGTTGCTTGCCGCTCAGCCACCCCGCCACCCATTGCATCTGCGCTGCTAGATAATATAGCTCCATATTGGGGACCGCTAGTCCCCCCCGAGTCAGCAGGCATGTACAGTTTGGCCAGTGCTACCCGCGGTCTCCCCTTGTTCCAGATGAGGGTGCGCAGCAATGCCTCCAGGTCGCGGAATATTCTGACGGGCACATACAAGGGTAGGTTTGCAAAGTAGTACAAGAGGCGGGGCAGCACTATCATTTTGGTCAGTGCTACCCTGCTAGGCACGCTGAGGGGCAGGGTGTTCCAGTAGCTAACCTGCGTGCGCACGGACGTGATTGCTCTGAGGAGATTCCCATCTAGGACGTCCGCCGGGGACCTGTAGATCCGTATCCCCAGGTAGCGGAAGGTGGTGGGGTACCACCGCAGCCTGTCTCCTCCCAGGCGGACGTCACACTCAGGTGTCTCCGAGCCAAAGGGGTAGGCTCCCGACTTGGCCCAGTTAACCCTCAGGCCCGACAGTGCTTCGAAGGTGCGGAAAAAGTCGGCGAGGGAAGCAGGGATGGCGGCCATGTCTCTGACGTATAGCAGCAGGTCATCTGCATATAGGGACACCGTGTGTAGGCCGTCCGGCAATGGGATCCCCCATTCCAGTCCGTGTGCTCGGAGTGTCGCAGCCAGGGGTTCCATTGCCAGTGCAAATAGCAACGGCGACAACGGGCAACCCTGGCGGGTGCCTCTGCGGACTCGGATGGCGGCCGAGAGGATGCGGCCCGTGCGGACCCGGACGGTCGGCTCGCTGTAAAGCAGGGCGATCATGGCGTTATAGCCGCCCCCCAGTTGGTATTTCTCCGTGACTGCCCTTAGATATGGCCACTCGACGGAGTCAAAGGCTTTCTCCAAGTCCAGTATCAGGCATCCCGCCCTGGGCCACTGCCGCGTGGCGTATTCCTGTACCCGGAAGAGCCTGCGGATGTTGTGGGAGGTATGGCGTGTTGGGACGAACCCATTTTGGTCCCGGTGTACAAGAGTGGGTACGTGAGGGGCCAGCCTCCTAGCCAGTGCAGAAGCAAGGATCTTATAGTCTGTGTTTAGTAGAGCCAATGGGCGGTAAGAGCCCACCCGCGTGCCGTCCCTGTCTGGCTTAAGTATAGAGACCAGCGTGGCTTCGTTCAATGTTGGGGGCAGGGCAGCTCCCTCCGCCGCCGCCGCGTACATGCGCAGGAGCTCCGGGATTAAGATATCCGAGCCAGCCTTGTAGAATTCAGCCGGTAGCCTGTCCGGGCCCGGAGTTTTCCCGTTGGAGAGCTGAAAGATGGCCTCTCTAAGCTCGTCCGCCTCCAGTGGAGCGCCGAGTTCGTCTTGCTGAGCGATAGTCAATTGCGGCATCGGCAGAGGGGAGAGATAGTCTGTAATAGCAGCGTAGGGAACCGCGAGTCGGGAGCGGTACAATGCGGTATAGTGGGCAGTAAAAGTGTCATGGATACCAGCTTGCGTGTACTCCAGTTCCCCACCCTCGCCCAGTATAGCCGTCACCGGCTGGGAGCGGGCATCCCGCGAAATCAGCCACGCTAGAAGCTTGCCTGGTCTGTCACCAAGGCGGTGAGTCCTCGCCGAGTGTGCCGCATAGTTGACATGGCGAAGTCGCTCCAGGAGGCGTGCATGTTCCGAGCGGGCGTCCTGCAGCGGGCCCTCATCTCCCTCCGCCGCCTCCTCCTCCCGCGCAAGTAATCTCGTTTCCAGCCTAGTGAGATCTCCCTCTAGTTGGTGTCTGATCTGCCCCTGGGTGCGCAGACAGTGACCCCGTATCACGGCTTTGAAGGCATCCCACTCCACCCTCGAGTCAGATGCTGTGCCAGTGTTGTCCTCAAAGTACTGCGCGGTACGCTCGAGTAGGGCAGCGCGAAAAGCCGCATCTAGTAGCAGCGCTGGCTGCAGGCGCCATGTGGGGACAGGGGGGTGTGGGTGGGCCCAGGCTACGGACATGAAGTGTGGATTGTGGTCTGAGTGTGTGCGGCCCATGTATTGCGCGTCCGTCACATGAGGTAGGAGGTCTGTGGATACCATGAAGCGGTCTAGGCGGACGTATAAGTCGTGAGCGCCAGAGTAATAGGAGTACGACCGCGTCCCCGGATTGCGCTGTCGCCAGACATCGTGTAAGCCCCATTGCGCAGCCCACTCCAGCAACGCCCTCGTGGCTCCCCTGGTAGGGGCGTTCGCGGGGGGCGGGAAGGAGCGATCCAGCGTGGTGTCTAAGGTGCAATTATAATCGCCCCCTATAATCCACGAAGTGTCATGCCAGGGCGCCATAGTCGTTGATAGCCGCGCCAGGAAGCCTGCTTGTTCGATGTTTGGAGAGTAGAGGGATATCAGTGTGATAGGATGACCATCTAGCCTGCCTCGCGCGGCCGTGTATCTGCCCTCGCTGTCTATCGCAGTGTCTGTGGCCTCCCACGGGGTCCCCGGGCGGATCCATATCAGTGTTCCGCGCGCGAATGAGGAGTATTCCGTGGCGTAGAGTTGTCCCCGCCATCTACGGTGTAGTGCCCTCACCTCAGCGCCATTCAGATGCGTCTCCTGGAGCAGCGCTACGTTAATCCTGTGCCGCTTTAGGTACGAATAAATATGGTAGCGCCTAGCCGGTGTGTGCATCCCCCTGACATTCCAGGTGCATATTTGGGTACTAGCCATTACTGTCCTGTGTGTGGGGACTCCCTCCGCCCCCAAGAGCGCATCTCCCCATCTCAAGGGCCCCCCGGGGCCAGCAGCCCGCATCCGCCGCGCAGCTAAAGCTAGTGATGTGCATGCAGTGTCGTGATCTCCAACAGGGTGAGGGGAGAGGGAAGAAAGGGTGCATAGAAAGTCGAAACATGGCAACTAAATAAAGAGAGATGAGAACTTGTAGAATACCAAAAGGTCGGCTGCACAACAGGTCGCCGTCCAAACACTCAAGCGAGCTTACGAACTAGACAGTCTCGGGGGGTGGGTAAAGTATCTTCTGAACAACAACGGAAGCAATGCAGGTTCGGAAGCGCCTCGCATGCTTCCCAGGCGTTGTGTACATGCTGCTGCCGGCCGGCGGGCGTCCGACGGCCATAGTTCAAGGCCGTAGCAGTTGCGCGCCCGGCCATCAGGTCAGCGGGGGGCTGGAATGCCCACGGAGAGGGGGGGGGGGAAGGGGGGAGGGCGCGGGCACGTTCCCCCCCCACGACCCCCCAGCAGCAGCAAGCCGAGCATGTGGCACTAAAAGGCGTCTCTGCGTGGTTGTAAATCAGGTGCGCGTAGGCCGTGCGGCCATAAGTAGAAATTGTACTTACAGTGTCCGGCCCCACGAGCGGGCCCCCCCGCAGCGCCGTCAGCATAGGTGCCTGGGCTCTTCCAGCAGGTTCAGTTCCGTAAGGGGTCATCCCGCAGGGGTTCGGGAGGCTGGCGATGTACGTCAGGTGGCAGCCCAGTTCCGGGGCACCTCAGCCGAAGAGGTCCGCCGTTTGCGGTGTGACCTCCGGGGGTCCTCCAGAGTCCTGTGTGTCCGGGATGCCGTAAATTGCCTCGTCGTCCGTTGAGTGGGCCGTCGGGCTGGCGTCCGGCCGAGCCGACGACGCCGGAGAGTTGCTAATCTCTGCCACCCTGCGCAGGGCGTCCCGCTGCTCCTGATGAACAAGGTCCGCTGGCGGGGAGTGACTCGGTGTCCCGCCGGTTGGCGGCGGCGTGGGCGACCCGCGGTGGCGTCGTCGTCTTGGTCCCCTCGGTCTTTCCATCGCGCCTGTTCCCGTCGTCCGTCGTGGCGCGGCTGGCATTCCGCCATCAAGCCAGGCCTCCGCGTCTTCGGGGCTCGTGAAGAAATGGGTTTTGTCGTGCGCCACCACTCGCAGTTTGGCTGGGAAGAGCAGCGAGTACTGGAGGGCCGCTTCGCGCAGCCGTCGTTTGATAGGCAGGAAAGAGTGTCTTTGCCGCTGTACTCGCGCCGTGTAGTCCGGGAAAAACATCACCGTCGCGTTGTCAATGGTAATGTCCCCTAGGTTTCTGGCCCCTCGCAGGATGGCATCGCGGTCCCTGTAGTTGAGGACTCGGAGGAGAAACGGCCGAGGGTTAGAGCCCGGAGGTGGCGGTTTCGCGGGGACGCGATGGGCCCTTTCCACCACGAAGTGCGGGGAGAGCGTGTTGTCCGGTAATAGGTCTCGTAGCCAGTCCTCGACCTTGCGGACAGGATTCGCCCCTTCCCATCGCTCCGGGATGCCCACCAGGCGGATGTTGTTCCTTCGTGCCCGGCCTTCCGCATCCTCAGCCCTTCCCTCCAGTAGTTCCACCCGGTGTAGAAGGTCGCTCACTCCGGCTTCGGCCCGTTTCGTCGCCGGCTCGACCTCTGCCATGGCGTCTTCCAGCGCGGTGGTGCGCGTTTGCAGCTTTTTATGGTCGGCTCTGAGGTGCGTCAGGTCAATTGCCACACTGTCTATGCGGGTCTCCAGGGAGGTGCGCGTCTGCTGCAGCGATTCCTCCATCCTCTCCATGGCCGCCAGGACACTGTCTAGTTTCGCCGTCACATGGTCCGTATCCATCGCGGGCCTCGTTGGCTCGTGGCGCCTCCTCTCCGCCGTCGACTCCGGAGCGGGTTCGCGCCCCTCTAGGCATGGAGCCAGCGGCGTGCGGAAGACGTCCCCCCCGTCGTCGTGGGGTAGGGGGGTGTTGCTCCGTTGATGCCCTGCTCCAGCGGAATGGGAGCGGCCCACCTCGCCGTGTCTCACCGCCTCGGCCAGCCAGGCCGTGTCGCCTTCGCCACGTGTGTAGGGGCTCAGCCAGTGGGGGGCTCAGTCGCAGCCGGGTCAGCTCTGTGTCCCTCTTCCAGTCCGCAGGGCACCCCTGAGTCCTTCTTCCCGCGTCGGCCCGCACCGTAGCGCGTGGCGCAGGGGTCGCGTTGTGTGTGTGTGCGCCAAGGAGGCCCAGGTCGGCGCTCCCACAGCGGTTCCAGGGCTCCGCGGGCGGCGGCAGCGTGTGTTGGCGCGTCGTGTTGCTGAAGCACCAGGGTCACCAAGAGGAGAACCGTCTCAGTGCGTCCCGTGTCCCGGCAGAGTGTGGCGCGGGGAGGCAGGTCCGTGCGTGTTTCCCCAGATCCGGGGGGCTGCCGCCGCTGCTCCCCTATGGCACCTCCAGTCTTCGTAGGACGCTGCAGCTACCTGTGCTGTGCAGGTAGTCGCCGTTGGGGTTCAGGCGCAGGCCCACCCGTCGCCAGTGGTGCGGTCACGCGGTCTCAGGGGGGTGTCGTTGTCCGTCACTGTCTTTTCCGTGGCGCTACAGGGGGGTCCCCCAGGCGGGTCCAAGCACGGCCCCCCCGTCGCCAGGCCGCCCCCGCCGCAGTTGTAGGCCGCCGCCCGGCGTCGCGGTAGCTCCTCCTCAGATGGCAGCCTCGGGCCTAAGGGACAGGGCAGCGCCCCGGTCTCGCGTAGTCGCGAGCCGCGGCCGCGCGTCCTGCAGAGCGGTCGCGGCCTCGTCCGCAGGGCCGGCGCGGTGTTCCACCGCCGATTCGCCGCAAACTCGGCCAGGTGGCGGAGAAGGCTCCGTGGAGGGCCCGCCGGCCAAATCCGCAGCGTTTAGGATTGTTGCAGCGGAGAAGCGGCCCGGGGCAGGAGGGCTCGATCGGGAGCTCTACCCGGGCGCGTCCGCTTCCATCGCGTGCTTAGCCACGCCCCCGTCGCAGCAATGCTTCCACTTATAATAAAAATAAAAATAAAAAAAGGCCATCTTCTGGCAACCGACCTTATGAACTATCGGCCCATATTACACCTGTCCCTGCCAGCTAAAATATTAGATAAATCCCTTGATCGGCAACTATCTGCTTTCATAAATGAGAACAATCAGCTAAACCTGTCCCAGTTGGGCTTTCGGGGTCAGCTTAGCATGGAATCCGCTCTCATAATAGCTGCAGAGAGCGTCAGATCCATCATCGATAAAGGAGACAATGCAGCTTAGATACACTTTAAAAAAAAAAAAAAAAAATTTATTGGCATTGCATGACAACGTTTCCTGTAAACCGTTATATCACATCAATGGCATTGTTCTCTGTGAAAAGCAGTCATAATATAGGGACAATTGGCATAGTATGTTAACAGTATTTTACATAGTTCTAACCCCAGCTCCCACATACTCAAGCAGCTTTGATACTCTTGGATCTGTCAGGGGCGTTTGACATGCTCAATCATGCCATTTGAACCAACTGCCTGCATGAGCTAGGAAGCAGAATTCAAGCTCTCTCTGTACTTGGGGAACAATACTTCACGCTATAGAAATTTTCCTCTAACTTTGAATCTTTCCCAGTAGCGTATATATCGGCCCACAACAAAAAATGGTATCTAAACTTCAGACCCTACAAAATGCTGCAGCCGGTTTCATTTTCAGTCGCCCCAAATTTCATTTAGCCACCATGACACTAAACCAACTGCACTTGCTGCCTGTGAGGAAAAGGATTGCATTAAGGCCTTGTGCACCGCCTTTAAGGCACTACACATTGGACCAGTTGCCCTTAAACGGTCCTTTCGCTGGTACATAACTTCTAGACCCTTACTTTAGTCGGGTTTGAAAAATATTGAGGTGCCAAAATACAGACTCGCCCATTGGGGTGGTAGAGGCTTTGTAATTCGTACTGCTAAATTATGGAACTCCCTTCCTTTTGAACTAAACTCCCAGACCCTTTTACTTTTTAGAAAACCATTGAAAACGTGGCTCTTTTAATCCAGAGGCCATATTATATCTAGCCTGATCACCCTCACACACTGCAGCGCCAAGACGCCTTGGGGTATACGAGCGCTATATAATGCTATATAAAACTTTATAACATATATTGCTTGTGGTAACTATTGGTAACTTTAATTGCTGCTTTATCTGAGATTAAACTACATGTTGTAATTAACCCTGTTCTAGATTCCTAATTACTCACCCCAATCTCCATCCAGTCATTTACAACACTACTAGATTTTGAGGAATAAAATATATAAAATATTGTGTTTTACATGCAGATGATGAACCTAAAGAAAATGATATGGGAGATAATGAAGATGAGAGTGACAGTGATGATGATGTTGAACCAATAACTGAAATTAGATTTGTTCCTAGTGACAAATCGGCATGTAAGTATTCTTCATTAACTTTCTCAGTGCCGTTAATACCTAAACCACATGTTTCTTCTGCATTTAGATAGCGTTACTAATTCAGACCTGCACACACAAAGGAACATGGATGTTTTATTGCTGTGGTTTCTACTCTGATGTTCTCTTTTCATTATATATGAAGTGAGGGGGAGATAGTGTTTGCAGATTGTTCAGGAATCTGTGATACTCAAATACAACAATGAAGCCATGGCTTACAGTGATGTTTTTCAGTGTGTCTGAACCACGCATCACTAGATGATGATAGAACTAAGGAATACAAATTGGGGTCGAAAAAGGCCATGGATTCCTTAAATGTATCCACAAATTTTGAGTTTAGGGACAGGGGACATTCGTGCTATTCTGGATCATCCATAATGCTAGGTGATTTGGAGACTTGTTTCCCCCCAAAAAGTCATTTTATTGTGGATATTGGCTTGACAGCAGGAAGTAAACCATATAGAGGGTTGGCTATGTTATTTATTTATTTAAGAGTTTTATATAGCGCGAACTAGACCCGAAGATATCCGGTATCGGAGCGCTTTACATGAGAACCAGTTTCGTTCCAGATGGACACATTCATTTTTGTTAGCCACAGGGAGATTAAGTGATTGGGCCGGAATGACAGGATGCTGAGCGTCGTTGCTGAGACTCGTACCCGGTTCCCCAGCTTCGAGGTCGACCGCTCTAGCCGAAAGGTTACATCCTCTTCCCCCGCTCAAAACTACCAACCACAGAACCTTTTTAAACTAGGGACCTAGGGGGGAGTCAGGCTGTTGTAGTTTGTATGGCTCCCAGTTTCCTCCTATGTTGTATAAACTCTCCCCTCACGAAAGGGAATAGTTTGTGGGTGTTTTTTTGTTGTTTTATTTAATTTTGGTAAAATTCCTGGAGAAAAAAATGTAAAATAAAATATATATACTTATATTATGGGGAAAAACAATGGACAAGACCTGAAGCAAGAAAAGTAAACACAGCACAACATTAGTTTTGTTTGAGGTAGTTCTGTCCTCTCCAGAGATGCTCAGATTACTTCATATTCTCCGTCCTTGTTGCTTGAGGTGAGCTGGACATCCACGTAAGAGGGACAAGGCAGGTGGGGGGGTGGTCTCTGTATTGTTTATACTATATCCTGGTCTAGGGTTAACTTTAGTATCTTGGAGTTTAAAGTCAAAGCAGAAAACTCAAACACTGGCCCAAAGTTCCCTAGCACATACAGCAAAGAGGGAATAGAGACTTCTTGATCCGAGTCTTGTAGGTGGCCCTACCAGATGTGATTCCTCAGAACCTGCCCATCCCTGCCAGATGATTGAAAGCAGTTTGGCGCTTAAGGAGAAGGGACTTTTTTTTTTTTGGTAGCTGAGCAGAGGATTACATCACTGCTGGTAGAGTGGGTGCCTGCAACTCCATTAAAGGGGCTTCTGCTAATGTTCAAGCTCACACATCTCAACTGAATGAGTCCCAGGTGACTCAAGTGGTGTGGAGTGCAGAGCTGCCAGGACGGCAAGGCTATGAGGCTGTGGGGGAATCCGCAAACTAAGAGGAAAAGAAGAGCCTGAACCCCACTAGTGAGGGGCACCCTCTAGGCTGGATCGACAGTGGAACCCCAGGCAGAGGTCAACAGCAAAGTGGCATTCAGGTGCAGTAGTCGCTAGATACTTCAGGAAAAAGGTCTGTTGCAGCTTGTTGTGTCCCTGTAGCTGCCAAGCCAACTGTCCCTTGGGACCCACCTTTGTCCGGGGTACAAGATACAGCTCTGACAGTTCTTCTGGGCCCCCACCATAAGGTCCAAGACTGCAGGTCTAGTTTTCCTGTGATCTTCCACTGGTCCAGTTAGTGTTCGTAGAATGGTACCTTGGGGGTGCCACATGTATGTCTGCTACTAGCTAGTTGGGTAAAGGTTCCAGGGGTAACCCTAGCACTTTTTCAGCAATTTCTGTTTGCCTTACTGCAAACAAAACTACAGTGTCCTCGCACTCCAATCCAAGGTGGGGAAACCCTACTCCCCTTGTGTGAAGTCTTTGAGCCCACCAAGAGGTGTGGCCAGGGTAATGAACTATAACTTCCTCTGTGGCCACTCAAAACTAGTTTTGGTGGTAGCTTCCCTCCCCACTGTCTTTGGTACCAGCCCGAGAATGGGGCCAAATGTTTACTTCTTAAAGAGCAGGCCCTGTCGAGTAAATTAAGTTCCTTGGCCCACTCCAACTGGTCTTCGTGTCAGGGTAAGAAAATGCCTCCCCACTCTTAGGCCATTGTCTCTGCTTTTGGGGGCAAATTTCACACGTGTTTTTTACACCCAATTAAGGCCAAGTACAGGTGAGACAGTTGCTGAAGAGCTAATAAGAATTTGCCACCAGTGACTTCAGTAATGGTGAAGGTAATGTTTAAGTTACACTTCCAATATATTTAATAAAATCTGCCTTCACCATTAGTTTGAAGTTTTTAATAAATATAAAAATAAGTCTTTGAATGGAGTCTGTAGCTGGTACAGGTCAACACTTCTAGATTTTTTTATTTTTTTTGATAAACAAGTTTATTCATTTTACAAAGGACATGCACCAGCCATAGCACACCATAAGTCAACGATCGAGAATGACAGTCAGTCCCCCCTCCCCAGCATACAGATATGAGACAAAGAAACAATGGAACCAATCAAGCCCCTCATGGTTAGACCACCCCCCAGCCACTTCCCCCAAATTATACGGTATCTCTTGGGGCAGCCACGTGCTGCGTACATAACCTTCTCTTGCGTGGCACAACAGTGCACCCCACTCTGCCAACGTCCCACGGTGGGATGGTCAGGACACTTCCACAAGGCCGCAATGTCTCTCTTAGCAAACACCATGGCCGTATTAAAGAACAGTTTGTCGTTTCGTGACCCATCCAATCCATCCGTAATGCCCAGGATCGTGTGCTTAGGGTCATGCGGGACCTCCCACCCCAGAACCACCGAAAGCTCAACCTCAATGCCCTCCCAAAATCCTGCTAGGAGGGGGCAGGCCCACACCATGTGCAGGAAGTCTGCGGGATCATGGCCGCACCTGGTACAGGCTGAGGACGGACGAAGCCCCGCGCAGTGAAGACGTACAGGGGTGAGATATGCAGCGTGTAGATAGTAAAGTTGCACCAAGCGCAGCCGAGCAGAGGCGGTGACCATTCTAGGGGCCATAAGGGCATCCCGCCAGTCCTCTTCCTCCAAGGGGCCTACCCAGCCCTCCAATTGCGCCCGCCCGGGGTGTTGTTAATCAGTGTGCGAGAAATACGGGAAATGCCACCCTTCCCCAGGTCCCCGAACATAATCTGTGCTTCCGGTGGGCTATGGTCAGTCAATCTCAATCGTGTGCCCGTCGCCAGGTGTGAGTGGAGGGCATGCCTCAGCTGGAGGTAACGAAAGAATTGTGAGGGGTGCAGCGAATACCGGGCCTGGAGATCCTCAAAGGAACGCATGTGATTCCCTCCCCCCCCCCCCCCCCTCCAAATCATCCCCCAGCTGTGAAATGCCTATGTGGTCCCATGCCTCAAAGCCGCGAAGCCCGGACACCTCCCTGAGCCAGGTCCCGCGCCACACGAGCGTACAGCGGGTCAGTGTGCGTGTCCAGCCGATGTGCCTCAGTGTGGCTCGCCAGACCAACAGCACCGAACGTGTCACCTCCGGAATACGGGATGGAAACGAGGTTCCGTAGAGGGAGGAGTGTAGTCTGTCAAGGCCCAGTTCCCCCAGCTCAAGCATGTAGGCCGGGTTGCACCATCCCCCCCATTAAACCAGTCGGGTGGCCAAGTAGTAGAGGTGAGTCATCCCCAAACCCCCGTCAAACTAAGGGATCCTGCAGGTACCGAGCGCCAATCTGGACCTACTTTTCCCCCATAGGAACTTGGTGATGAAGCCATCCAGCATACGGAACCAGGCCCTGGGAAGACACATAGGGACATTCTGAAGCATGTAAAGGAAGCGGGGGAGCACCATCATTTTGAAGAGAGCCATCCCCCCCATAGGGTTGAGGGGTAATGACTGCCACCGCTGGAGATCCGCCTTGGCTCGCTTTACCAGTGGAGTGACATTGAGGGCCCAGCTGAGTTCGGGCAGTAGGGTCACCCAAATACCCAGGTATTTAAATGATTGACGGCGCAGAGGTATGTTGGACTGCCAGTCAAAGCATTCCCGAGAGAGGTGCAAGGATTGGATTGGATGTACATTTGTAGAGCGCGAATTGCTGCCCGGAGGCGTCCAAGCGCTGAGAATACCAATGACCCGCACAGAAGCCCAGGAGGGGAGAGAAAGGGGGTAAATTAGACTGGATGAAATAAAAAGGTTTTTAGCTGTTTGCGGAAGGCCGTAAGATTGGAGTTGGCTCTGAGATGCAACGGGAGGCCGTTCCAGGCTCTGGCAGCATTATGGGAGAATGTTCTACCTCCGGATCTGGCTCTTTTAATTCTGGGGGCCAATGCAAGGAAAGTCTGACTAGAGCGTAGGCTTCTGCTGGGCGTGTAGTGGGTAATTAGGTCCCGCGTAATCCTGGGGCCAGTGTTCCAGAAAGCCTGGTGAGCTATGCACATAGCTTTAAACATTACTCTCTGGCGCACCGGTAGCCAGTGAAGGGATACCAGTCCGGACCTCACTGACTGTCTGCGGGGAAGGTCGAGTAAGATGCGTGCTGCGCATTTCTGGACTGTCTGAAGCCTTCTCAGAGTGGAATCAGGAGCACCAAGATAAAGTGCGTTATTAAAATCAAGGCGTGACTGAATTAGACCTTGTACGGCTGCTTGTTTAGCTTCCAGGGGGAGGAGAGGGAGAATTTTCTTTAACATCCTCATGATGCCAAAACAAGTGGCTGAGAGTTTTGTGGATTGTACATTAAAGGACAGAGATCTGTCCAGCCAGACTCCGAGACTCTTGATACTGTTTTTGGGAGTTGGGGGGGATCCCAAACTAGGTGGCCACAGGGAGGCGGGGAGACTAAGATCCGAGGGGCCTAGAAGCATCAGCTCAGTTTTGTCCCCATTCAATTTTAAGCACGATAGGGACATCCAGGTCTTCACTTCCTCCAGGCACTCTCTGAGCCCGCCCCGAGCAGGTGGATTAGCTGCCTGCGTCATAGAGACCACCAGCTGCGTGTTGTCCGCATAGGAGATGATCTTGATCCCAAATGGGCGGACGACATCAGCCAGTGGCCTCATGTACAGATTGAAGAGTGCAGGGCTCAGAGGAGCCCTGGGGGACTCCGCACTTCAAAGGTCTGCTGGTGGACACAGACTCTCCTTCGAACACACGAAAAGATCTATCCTCTAAGAAGGACTGGAACCAAGACCAGGCTTTATCCTTAATCCCGGCCTGGGATATGCGGTGCAGCAGAATGTCATGGCTGACCGTGTCAAAGGCCGCGCTGAGATCAAGGTGGATCACTGCCACTGATCCTCCTTGATCCAGGATTTTTCTGGCTTCCTCGGTGACCATGAGGAGGGCGGTCTCGGTCCCATGTTTTGGTCTAAAGCCCGTCTGGGTGGGGTCCAATAGGTGGTGATCTTCCAGGAAGTTTATAAGTTGTAGATTTATATATTTCTCCAGGATCTTGCTTGCCCATGGGAGCAGGGAAATGGGGCGAAAGTTGCTCAGATTGGTAGAGTCCAAATTAGGCTTTTTTAATAAGGCTCTGACCATAGCCTGCTTCCATCCGGTCGGGACCGTGCCAGAAAAGATGGAGGCATTTAAGACCTCCCTAATAATAGGTAGGGTGGTCTGCGAAGCTGCCATTATTATGTCTGGTGGGGCAGGGTCATCAGGGGATCCGGATTTTACTTTCGTGCTAAGGGTTCAAGAGTGGCGAGATCCAGAGGGAGGAAGTGAGTCAACGCGGGTGGCTGTTTACTGGGGGGGGGGGGCATGGGGGGGGGAGCAGGATGGAGAGAGGGGGTTGAAGGGGTAGGGTTTTTCAGGGGAAAGGCAGAGTAGATAGAGCTTATTTTCTGATGAAAAAATTCAACAATATTATTGCAATGGGTAGTGGACTTGTCCGCCTGCAGGCTAGGGGGCTGTTTAGTTAGTTTTTTAATGATTTGGAAAATTTCCTTGGGTTTAGATTTAGCAAGCAGGATTTTCGTGGAGAAGTATGAGGCTTGTGCCGCTTTTATCAGTGTTTTATATTCACTGATGGCTTCTTGATAGAGGGTTTTATTGTCTATAGAATAGTCAGATCGCCAACGTCTTTCCGATTTCCTGCAGAGTCGTTTCTTGTCTCTAAGAGTCTCCGTATACCACGCGGCAGTTTTGTGGGAACGTTTAAGCGTGATTTTCTTTTTGGGCAGAACGATATCAAGAGATTGAGTGAGTGATCCAGTTGATATAGGCCTGGTTAGCTAGGACGGGGTTGTCATTAATCATAGGTGGATTCTCAGCAAGTTTGCTGGTCCACTTGTCAACTGCTAGGTGGGACCAAGCTCTCGTGAGTCTAGTGGTAGGTGTTGGTTCAGGGGTTTTCAGCGCAGTCCAGTTAATGGGAATCAGGAAATGATCCGTCCAGGGCAGGAGAATAGGTGGACTGGTAAGAAGGCCAGGGCAGTTGCTGAAGACCGGGTCTAGCAAATGGCCCTTCACGTGGGTGGCAGAGGTGACCCGTTGGGAGAGTTGCAGAGCTGCTAGATCCTCTGCTAAGGTCAAGGCTATGTGGTCTGAAGATGACTCGAAATGAAAATTAAAGTCACCTAGCAGGATGAAATTGGATGTGATAATAAGACGTTCAGCCACGCTAAATGGTAGACTGACATGGAACTGCTTCGGAGGGCCGGGAGGGCGGTAGATAAGAGTGCCGGAAAGGCAACTGTTGGGTGATAATTCAATGTTGAAAGTAAGACTTTCACAGTCCGTAATGGTTTCGGAAACCACTCGGCAGTGGAGTTGTTCTTTATGAATTATCACCACGCCTCCTCCAATCCCTTTAAGTCGGTCTTGGCGGGAGATTTGGAAGCCTGGTGGGAGAGCTTCTATGACCGCTGGATCGGCCTCAGGGGATAACCAGGTTTCTGTTAGGAACAGAATGTCTGGTGTGTGTTCCTCTATTAGAAGCGCGATTTCAGCCGTGTGTTTGGGGAGAGAGCGGCAGTTCAATAAGAACATACGGAAGTCGTGTAGCGGTTCCGTGATTAATTTGGATTTGAAGGAGTAGTGGCATTTAGGACAGGTAGGCGGCAGGGTGTCAGCTTGATAGCTGTGTCGACTACAGTTGTTGTTGGGTGTCCTGAGACTGTGGAGGGTTGCAGCACTGTAGTGTATAGGTTCCGAGGACTGGGAGGCAGAGGGACTGGCCCTAGGCCCTGACTCGGCGCGGATGAGGGGACCAGGACCGACTTATTGGGGTTCAAACGAAGGCCGGAGGCCTGTTCAAAGGATCGCAGGATACGAAGACAATGGGGACCCAACTGGGCAGGATCTGCCAGGTAGATGAGAACGTCATCCGCGTAAAGAGCGATTTTGTCTGGCTCGACGTTGGGCTATTCCCATCCCCGCATCCGGTCACAGTACCGCATCCAGGACGCCAGAGGCTCCATCACTAAAGCAAAAAGCGGGGGGGGGGGGGGGGCAACCCTGCCTCGTTCCCCTGTGGACCGGGAAGGGCTCCGACAGGACCCCGTTTACTAGGACGCGAGCCAGCGGGAGGGCATACAGGACCTTGACCATGGCCCGAAAGCGGGGACCAAGTCCCATCGCCTCGAACATCTTGAAGGAAGCCCCAAAGCGGGGACCTAGTCCCATCGCCTCGCACATCTTGAAGGAAGCCCCAGTCCACAGAATCTAAGTCCACCAGGAGTAGCGCAAGGTAAGGAGTGAGGAGGTGGCGGTGAGCCAAGGCGGAATGCAGTCTTCGGAGACCGTGTCGGGTGCCACGGGAAGGCATAAACCCACATTGGTCGGGGTGGGCCAAAGTGGACAGATGGGGCCTGAGTCGTTGGGCAAGGAGGGTGGCGAACAGTTTGATTTCCGTATTGATGAGGGAGATGGGGCGGTAGTCCGTGCACTGCGGCGAAGGGGGCTGGGATTTCGGGATGACCACAACGGTGGCGATATCCGTTTCTTGGGGAAAGGCACCCTTCTCCACGGCCTCGTGGAACAACGCTTCTAAATGAGGGATGAGAACATCCCGGTAATGAGCATAATTTTCCTGGGGGAGACCGTCAGGTCCCGGAGTTTTGTCAGAAGAGACGAGAGCGATAGCATCTCCAATTTCCTCACGGGAAATGGGACGGTCCAGGGCGGTTTGGACAGTGGCATCAAGCTGCGGGAGGCAGCCGCTCTCACTGTCCATCAGGTCCGCCAGGGAGAGGGCCGGGGCCCGGGCCTCGTAGAGCCTGCGGTAGTAGGCAGCAAATGCCTGCGCCATCTCCAATGGGGCACGGCGACCCGTCCGGCATCACTATCTCGGGGTTTATACGATTCGCTCTGGGATACGTTGCCAGACGGTGAAGGAGTACGCCGTTCTTGTCGCCCCATCCATATACTCTGGCCACAGAAGAGCGCCAAAGGAGTCTCGCCGCATCCAGCGACAGCGGTTTAATCTCCATCCGAAGCCGGGCCAGAAGTCGCGTGTTGGAGCCGTCCGAGGATCGGGTCGCAGCTCGTTCGAGGCACAGGGCCTGTGCCTCCCGTGAGATAATCTGCTCCAGCTGGGCTTGGCGCTGGAGCCTGAGGCGGCCCTTAGCGACCCCCCCCCCTCCCTGATCGTGGCCTTACCCGCCTCCCACAGGGTGTCCAGAGAGGACACTGAGTCCTCGTTGGAGGGAAAGTACTGCCTGAGCTCCACCCCCACCGCCTTCCTAAAGTCTTTGTCCTGAAGAAACCAAGCGTTCAGCCTCCATGTTTGTCGGGCAGAGGCGGAAGGGGGCCCTGCGCGAATCCGCACCGGCGCGTGGTCGTAGATACCTCGCGGAAGAAGCGAGATTTCTTGAATCAGAAGACAGTCCGTCGACGGAATGAAGATGGCGTCCATGTGCCTGGGTATGGTGGGCCGCCGAGGTGTGTGTAAACTGTCTCACGTGGGAAAGCCACAGTCGCAAGGGGTCGCACAGACCAAGAGAGGCGGACCATGACCGCAGCTGCTTGGCCTGCGCGACTCTACTTGGGGATGGGGGGCCTGTCGTGTTGAGGTCCGTTGATGAGACCGCATTGAAGTTGCCCCCAAGGAATGTAGGGCCGGGGGGCAATGATGCCAAGAGCTCAACAGATTTAGCCAAACTCATTGTCCGCACCGAGGGGGGGGTGGGGGGGGGGGTGAATAAAGGGACACCAGGTTACGCGGGTTGCCATTGATCGTGCCACTAACTGCCACAAGAGTGCCCTGAGCGTCAAGGGTCGTGTGACCGGTCATCAGAGGAAGGGAGCGTCTTACTAGGATTGCCACCCCCCGGGAACCCCTAGTAAACCCAGAGTGTCACACTCTGTCAAATCCATAACGCGCCAGAAAGGGACAGTGATTACCCAACAGGTGGGTTTCCTGGAGGAATTAGATGTCCACCCCTATGCTCTGCGTGTACTTAAGGACGGCCATGCGTTTAAGGCAGTCCAGGACCCCATTAACGTTCCAAGACCTGATACGCAGGGGGGCATTTACTAATGGCATGTCGAACATGGTATGTGAAGTGCCAATGGAGCTACAGGCCGGAAGGGGGAGATCTGGTCTATCTGTTGCGTCAGGTGGAAGGCAAGGTGATGCATGAGTGCTAATTAACACAAACTAAGAAACATATTAAAACACAAAACTAAGAAGAAAACTCGGGACAATGATCCCGCACCCCGCCCTCCTCCCTACACTTCAGGAACAGAAGCATCTGTTGCCCAACAGCAAACCTAAGAGTGAACACCCAAACCAAAACGCTAGGTAAGCGGGAAGCTTGGAGGACCCCTCCTCATTTCAGGATGTGCTTGAGCGAACCATCAGAAGGAAAAGAAAATCAGATTAAACTAAGTATGTCCTCTGGCTGCGAAGCCAGGCCCGGCAGGCAGAGACGAGTTCAAACAGGGTCTTTCAGAAGCATTGGGCTGCAGGAGAGGTCTGTATTTGGGGGGGACCTGCAAGGATGGACAGGGCGAAGTGGCCCCAGGAGCCAAGTGGTCAGATGACCCAGAGCGCATCCCAGATGGTGGAGCATCGGAAAGAAACATCGGTGGAAGGGGGCGGCCGGGTGAGGAGCACTAACACGTCCGTCTCCGCCCACGGCGCCTGCGGGAGCGGCTTCGCTGCAGCTGAGGAGTGAGGGGCAGGGGGCGGGTCGAATCACCCCCGGCCCCATCCTGTCGCGGGGCCCGATCATCAGTGCGCCGCGGGCGTTCCTCCGTCGCCCAGGTCCAGGCTTCCGTTGGATTGTCAAAGAAAAGGGTCTTATTGTCGAACACCACCCGCAGACGCGTCGTGAAGAGAAGACGATATTGGATATTGAGTGACCTCAGCTTGTGTTTCACATCATCAAAAGAGCGACGCTGACCCTGTACTTCGTGGGTATAGTCTGGGAAGATCATAATGATGCGGTTCTCGTACAGGAGTTTCCCCTGTTTGCGGGCTTCCGACAGGATGGCGTCCTGATCTTTGAAGTTCAGGACCCGCATTATGATAGCCGGGGGGCCCCACCCGGGGGAGGCCTCAGGACCAGGGAACGATGGGCCCGCTCAATCACAAACCAGGGGGAGAGCGAACCTTTGGGAACCCACGATCAGAGCCATGTCTCGAAAGTCCACCGTACGGCCCTGCTCCGCCCCCTCCAGGAACCCCACCAGTCGAAGGTTGTTACGCCGGGACCTGTTCTCCGCATCTTCTGCCCGGCGGTGCAGATCCTGAGCTTGGGAGTGAAGACGAGTAACCTGCCCCTTGAGTTGCTGGACGTCCTCTTCAACAGTGGAGATGCGGTTTCCTTGATCCGGGCATTGGTGTTACGAAGGTCCTGCCGGATAAGGGTCACGTCCACACGCACCTCAGCGATCTTCCCCTTAACCGAAGTGTGGATAGCTTGCAGGATGGTTGACAACTCAGCTGAGGGTGGCGGCTCCTGCTCCGGCGCCCCCCCCAGAAGCACCCGCCTCCGAGGTGGTGAAACGGTCTCTTTTGGTATGGATGGCGGGGGCCTTTGAGGACCTATCCGTCCTGCTCTTGATAGCACCCCCGAGAGCCCAAGCACCCGGGCCCCCTGCAAATAAGTCCCACAGCGGGCAACCCCCACGCCCCCTGCGGGTGGCCCAAAGACGAGCCGGTAAAACGATCAGTGCCGAAGCACCGTGCAGTCCAAATCTCCGTCCGCGGAGATGCTGCGGGGAAGGCCCTCACCGCTCAGCGTTGTAAGTACGGACCAGCGAGCCCGACCAGACAGGCCCCGCCCGGGGCAAGCTGCTAAAGGTCCCATCAGGAGGGCTGCAAGCAAAGGGTGTCTCTCGGGATGGCTGAAGGGTGAGAAGGTGGACAGGACACAACAGTCGGCCAAGGAGGACCTCCCGGCCGTCAGGGGGTCCACCCCAAGCACCCCGCTGCTCGATGCCGCGGCCGAATTGGGGTCGCAGAATCGTCCAGGCCCACAGGCTTGAGATCGGGGTCTTGTCCAATCGAAGACTAGCCGTGCGCCCTCTGAGCGGGAGAGATCAAGCCAGGCAACGTGGGAAACCACACATGGTTGTGGCGGCCTGTGCGCGCGGGGGGGGGGGGGGCCCCAATTCCACCGTCCCGGACCCCGCCACCAGAGCCTCGCCAAGCTCCATCGCCGATCACCGTTACTCCCGCCGCCCGATACGGCGGCCGCTTCCCCAGGCAGGTCCCAACTAGAAGCGGGCGCGAGCAGGCCCGAGGACTCCAGATGTCACCTCCGCCGCCGCCCCTCACCAAGAGCAGCACTCGCCACCTCCTTCCGGCGGGCCAGGCACAGGAGATTGCAAACACTCCAGCGGGGGTGGGGGGGGAAGAGAGATAGGAGGGCGACACAGTTTCCGCCGCCCGACATGGCAGCCGTATCCACGAACACCCGCAGGCGGTGTAGAGAGCAGGAATGCTTCAGGCGCCTTCCCAGCGCCGCACACCGCGGGAGAGCACTGGGCCCACAGGAATCTCAACAATGCGCCCGGGAGGCGGCGCAGGTCAGCCTCCTCTCCCGGGACTGCCCAGCATCACCCGGCCGTGCCGTTAACAATAGTTAAACTGGACTGCCGGGACACCTAGGGAGACAGGGGGTCCGCACAGCTCCCGCCGCCCGAAATGGCGGCCGCCTCCATGCATACCCCACAACCAGAGCAAAGGGCAGGAGAACCCCAGGTGCCGTAGAGCCATCGGACTCCAAGGCCTCAAGCAGACAGGCCCCTCCCTGGCAGTCCGGAGCTGGCCGCCATCAGTCCTCAGCCCCCGTCGCCCGAATTGGCGGCCGAGATCGCGGTCACACTGCCAGGGCACCGGGGAACAGGCGACGGGTATTGCCGGGAATGCAGTCAGACAGCATCTCAGTCTCTCCCAGCACCGGCGGACAAAACACAACCTTCGCGGCCGCACGCTGCCGGAGCGCAGCAGGCGATGCGGAGTTAAGGACACAGGCGGCACCTCGGATTCGTCAGCACAGCTCTGGGCACCCCGACCCCGCGGGGGGGCCTCCCCCCTCCTCCAAGCACCCGGCCTGGAGGCCAGACGGCGAAGTTCATAGCCCGCAGGCAAGGCAGGTCAGGACGCAGAGGCTGCCATGTTGGGAGCGAGCTCCGGCCGGCCGCTAAAACGCAGCAGGTAACGGGCCGGATGGCCAAGTAGATGGGCGGATTGCGAGCGGATGGTGGAGGGGTCCGGGAGCATTCTCAGGGTGCGTCCACCATCTTGGCTCGCCAAGCCACGCCCCCCCCACTTCTAGATTTTAGTGTATAATATATACTTTGACTTTTCCTTTACACCAATAACACCCTGACCAGCGACCATGTTTTGGGATGCCTAGTCACTGGAGCATCATGCCATTTGTAATGTCACACATGTTCCACCCTAAAATATTGAGCACCCTACCTTGTGGGCAATAAGATGTGCTTGGGGGTGGGGTGGCTTATTTAATATTTAAAATCCAGTTTCCTACCTGTCAAAAGGAATATTTTGTCAAGCCCGGTCCAGAAGGCTGACGCTAATGCTACTGTCAGGCTACACAGGATAGGCCTGAAGTCATGTTTTCATTGCCGCTGTTGATCTCTTTAGCCTGTTTGTGGAGGCCTGGAGCAATTTGGGCAAAGACCTTCATAGGTCTGAGACATCTGTGGATTAGTCTTTTTATGCTTAGATTGTCCATCCTTGGACTGTTTAAAGTTCAAGTGATCCAGGCTAGTGGGCAAGATTATTTAATTCCTAGTAATGACTTTCAACCACTGAAATTATTGCTGAATATCTTGCAGTGCTTTCCTATTGTTGTCAACTCTGCCTTAACATGAAGTTTCTTCTGCTTGATGCCTTTCAAAGCTTCATTATTTTATTTTCCTGGAAGCCTGCACTTCTGTTAAGATATTTACCCAGCGTATGCCTTGAATGACCTAATAATGTCTGTGGGGTTCTCTCTGGAAATTGAGTTACGGGGACGGTGGTGAAGTCTTATTGTTCCCCCTTGTGCTACATTCACCTCTGGCCTCCGCCTTCGATGTCAGCTGTGTACAAGCGCACTCTGTCGTGGATTCCCACAGAGTCTTCTGCAGTTGTGTGCAGAATGTTTCTTGCCTGCTATAGATGCACCAAATCCCACTTGGGACACACCAGACTTAACTCTGCATCCAAAAGTATCATGTTTTTCAGACCATGTGCACATCTGACTGCTCCCAACAACGACCTTGAGATACAATCTTCTTTGATTATATAGATACTCTGTGTGTTGGATAAGGAGGTGATGGTGGAGGAAATTGGGAGGGAGTGACCGCTTACAGTTTTGAAATGTTATGTCTGTGTTGTAGATGCTTATGAGCACTCTACACATGCCACTAACATGAGTGCAGTTGTCCTCCATCAAGCTTATATTTCTGTAACAACTCCCAGTATTTAGTGATCCTTTCATAAGTAGCTGATGCACCTTCAAAAGGGCAGAAGTGGATAGGATAACACTAATCAAGAGATCCTAGAGCCCTTAACCACTACCCTGAGGCGCCCCCCTAGCCTTCACCCACTTTGGGGACCGATTGGCTTTGCACTAACTTCTTTCGCCACATTCTCTGTGTCAATCTCTCTTCGTGAAACATCAAATAATTACAGTTGCAGGAAGGGGGTAGGACTTCTGTGCTTTCACGGGCATGAAACCAAAGGAAGCCAAGTGAATCTACTTGCCTCACACATGATTGTGGGAGATGGCTTACCCTTGGAGAAATTTAAATGAGGCACCACTGCTGGGTCTCCTCAATGTAGCATTTCCAACCCTACTGGATCTATTGAATACTGTATATTCTATATTATTCCTGAAACTAACTCTTGCCAAAAAACTCAAATTCATGGGTGGGTGTGTCGCTTGCACTATTTAAAAAATAATAATAATACTCAAGTACATCTCTTCGCTAATATTGTTTTGTACGTATTTGTTTGCTTGAATCACTGCTGACTGGGTCTTGTGTACTTTTTCTTTGTTTTGTTAGTGGAAGCTATGTTTTCCGCCATGTGTGAATGTCAGGCTCTGCATCCAGACCCAGACGATGAAGATTCTGATGATGATTTTGAAGGAGAAGAGTATGATGTAGAGGCACACGGTTTGTGAAAACATTGTTTTCTTTGTACAAGTACACATTTATTGCGCTGTTGCACTGACTTTAATTGTGGCATGGCTAGTGTGTTTGCATAGGTAATCTTACAGTAGCAGTTTTGCTTGTGTGAAGGGAAAAGCAGGTAGACTTTCTAGTGTACTAACCGATCATCCATCTGCCGTTCTTCAGAACCAGGAGAAAATGCCGCCTCCTTGTGGCCAATCAAAAGCTGACTTGCAAAACTCTAATTTAAAGACTCTCCTACCAGGCAGCCTTTAGCTACAATACAACCAAATGCTTTTCGCTGACTATGCCAAAAACATAAGGGTCTTTGGCCCACCCCATTTCTTACAATTAGTTGACGTTTTTGTCACTCTTATTTGCTTGCCTTTTGTAGGAAAGTGGCAATGTTTTTACATTGTCACCCCACTATTTTGCCTGCTATTTGATTAGATTTCGACTGGAAGTGCACTTGGTCCCTGCTAACCAGGTCCCCAGTGTTATATCTCTTTCCCAAAACTGTACAGTTGTTTTCCCCAATTGCCAATACCTTTATCAGTCTCTATAAGTCTCTAATAAATGGTACCCCTGGTACCTAGGGCCTCCTAAGGGCTGCAGCACAAATAGTGCCACTCTAAGAGACCCCTCACCAAACACATGCAAGACAGCCACTGCAAGATGCGTGTGTTTGTGCAGACAAAAGTGAAAACGTGACCTGACACTTCCCTGTGTGCCATGTCCCTTAACACTACATGTAGTATTTGGAAGTCACCCCTACAGCAGGACTTACAGCCCTAAGGCAGGGTGCCTAATATTATGTACGGTATATCTGCATGAGCAGATATGCCCATTTGCTGGTCTATCCCTCCTCCCCCCCACCCCCCCTGTCTAGAGCCCTTTGGCACCTGGACAGGCTGGAGAATTAGCAAGTCAGGTGGCGTGCCCATCCCCAGGCTAGTACCACCCCTAAGATGGCGTAACCTGAAGTGGACATAACTTTCCAGAGTTGGTCGTCTTGGTGATGGCGCACTCTGGGACATGGTTATGCCTACTTCCTGCATGAAGGAATCATATAGGGTACATAGTAACTTCAGGGGTAGGTATCCCATTGGCTACTACCCTACACTCCCCTAACACGCATAAATTCAGTATTTAGGGGAGGCCCTGGCACCAGAAAATCAGATCCTGCTGACCTCAGAAGAAGACTATCATGGAGATGCGCAAAAAGCAAGAATAGAAGACCCAGCAACTGACTTGGCACCAACCCTGCCAGCCTGCTTGCTGACTATGACAATTGCACCAAAAGACGTCCTGTCCTGCAGCTGCTGTCTCTCCAAAGACTGGGAGACCTGCCAGCACATCAACCAAGAACTCCAGTGAAGCAGCAGAGCTGCTCCCCTGCATCCTGAAGGCACCAAAAGAGACTGAGACCTCAAACCCGACGCCAAAGAACACCATTGCACTCGGCGCTCCAATTCCCAGTTGAAGTGGGCCAACAGTGCCAGCATGGTCCCACCCCCCCCAGCCCTCCAGAGACTGAGTCCACTGTTGTTTCACCCCTAGTGAAGTCCCTGATGTTGCCTGAAGCCTCTGTTAGAAGGCCCCATCTACTGCATCTGCTCCCAGTAAGGAAAATCTGACGCCTAAAGACACCTCTGCACCAGTCACCCCTGGCCCGTGCAGAAGAGGACCAAAAGTGTCCTCCTGTATCCGCTCATCGTTAGGCCTGAGCCCCCCTGTTGGTGCAGCCCAACTGGCCTCCCAGTCCAAGCCTGCAGCTTCTTTACACAAATACAGATCCGCATAGATTAACAAAGGGCATATGCTGCTGGTATCTTGCTGGTGCTGCCTTGGAACTTGCCCTACACTCGCCTTAAGTCCAGGAGATTAGTCCCGTAAGTCGCTGTACTTCACTTGACTGCCGTAATTGTTCTTCCTCCCATAAGATAACATTACAGCTTCTGAAAAATGAACTAGAGGTCCACTTTTTAAACGTAAAAGTATTTGTCTTGCAAAACTTACTTACCTGATCGTATTGATTTTGGTGCCTAAATATATACATATAAAGATGCATGTTATTTTTATAAATTGGTGTGGATCTCCTTTTTGAGTTGTGTGCATCATTTATTTACCATTGTGTGTATTTGCAGATGTCTAACACTCCTCTCAGATAAGACTGAGCCTGCTTGACAATACTACCCCCTAGAAGAGTGCGAGAAAGGGCCTCTTTTCACATGGTTAGCCCACACTTTTTGCCTAGTATTATTTGATGTGGTTTTGATTGTAGTGCACAGGGTCCCTGCCAACTTGGTCCCCTGTACCAGTGTTTCCTCCCTAAAACCTACCCACAATTGGTACTTCTGCCCCATGTAAGTCCCTAGTAAGTAGTACCCTGGGTACCTAGGGCCTGAAAGCTGAAGAGGGTCCATAGGACCCCGCTCACTAGGGCCATGCCACTGCAGCTTTCATGCCCTTGTGAGGGGAAAAATGAGTAAGTCAACATGGCACCCTGCCTGCGTGCCATGACCGCCAGCACTGCCTGTAGGTAAAGGGTTGTCACCCTTCTAGCATGCCTTACAGCCCTAAGGCAGGGTGCACTATACAACAGATGATGGCATATCTGTATGAGCAGATATGCCCCTACAATACTTAAGTCCATTCTTGAATATTGCCAAGGAAGCCATAAGGAATTCATGGGCTGGAAACTTGATAACTCAGCACCATGATGACTTCACTGAAACCAGAACTGTTTGGTACCAAACAGCTCCTTGTAATAAATCCACACTAATGCCTGTTTGAGATTTATGAAAACATTTACTCAGAGGGCACCTCGGAGGTACCCCCTGTAAACCTATCGACCCTGGTGCTTTAGGCAGCCTACCACACACAGACATGACCCCTGGATGGAGAGTCCCTGCTCTCTGCCAAGGATGTGCATTGTTTTGGTCCCAGAGTTGTCACATCTCCTCCCCCAGGATGGGCCAGTGCTCGAAGGGGAAGCTTCAAAGCCTTGCCGCCTTTGTAATGCAACCTCCAGCCTCTGCTGCTAGCAGCAGATAGCAGCCCCCGGGTTACACCCCCACTTTGGGTGGGAAAAACCGAGGGAAAACTTAGACTAGGAGGTTTGCCCACCTTTGCCAACTCCACCCCTCAGTTGGAGTAGGTGAAGTTAAGCACACTTTTCAGTCCCCTCCATCTTTAATATGAGGGGACTCCTCCAATCAGGACTAGGTCTATGCCCCCTCCCACAGGAATGTAGCATAATAGTGGGTGTAGTCATCCCAGGTAAGGTGCCATTGGCCCTACGTACTGCTCCCATAGAACGCCACCTAAATATAATATTTAGGTGGCTCCCCCAGACCTAGATCTGCGACGACCTAAGAAGAAAGAAGACATCCCTTTGAAGAAGCCTGAAGATGACGACGACTGCCTTGGACTCCACTCTACCGGTCGGTCTCCAGCTTTGTAGAATTGCCGACCAAAAGACGACCTGTCTTGCAGCCAGCAACACCTGAAAACCCGGGGATGACAGCTGCCTTCGAAAAAGACTCCAATTTTCAATGGACAGCAGAGCTGTCCAGAAGAAATCGACTCAAAGGGCTCCGGAACCAGCAGGAACTGCAGTTCCTGCCCACTCTGCACCTGACTCCCACGGCCCCCGTCGGAGTGGCTCACCTGTCCAGCAAAGTCTCCCAAACTATTCTAACCTAGAGTCCAGCGTTCGTTGACCTCTTCTGGACCCCTCGACGATGCTTCTGCCTGAATCCATAGGCTTCCTGTTGGGGCGACGGGCTCTGGTAAGAAGTCTTTGATGTTGCAAGGCACCCCTGTACCCGAAGCCCCTGCTCCTTAGTGAGCTGAATCAACGGTGCCCCTACGACCCCCTACATCTCTGCTTACCTCTGCTGTCAATGATCTCCCTCCTGCAACCTCCAGTGCAACTCCTGCAGTCTGTTTGTCAAGAACAGAATCCCCATTGAAAAGCATTGGACGCCCAATGCTGGATTTGCACCCTGCACCCGTCCACCCTGTACCGCCGGTGGTGTATGCAATGGCAGCGTTGTGATTGGACGGGGCGCCGACCAGCCAGGCATCTATTGGGAAGCCATTTTCTCCATGTAGGCTGCATGCAGCCTACATGGAGAAAAGGCAGAGTGCGCCTGACTGGCTTGGTCAGCCCCAGAGGGCCAACCAAATAGTCAGCGCCCTCAGCGGTGGGCGAGCCACTCCTCTGCGCTAGAGCAAATCGCCCCCCCCCCCCTCCCCAACCCCAGAGCAAATCGCCCCCCCCCCCCAACCAAAAACCTCTGCTTTCTCGCAGTGCGAGAAGCGGAAACATAAAACGGAGGTTTTACCATTTTATGTTTTTGCTTCTCGCACTGCGAGAAAGCAGTGGGGTGACGCTCCTCCGCCCTAGTGGAGGAGCCTCCCCTGCATTATTGATCAAACTCTTGCAATAAATGTCTTGCTCTCCTCTGTGTTAGGCCTAAGGCTGCTCGCCCACGCTACCACTAATAGAGCACTTTGGGTTTCACATTTAGCCTAGTACACTTTTAGGGAACCACTGGACTCTGTATATGGTATGCCACTAGGTGGTTATACCGTGCACAGAGTCCGCTTCCTACAAAGAGCACCTTGGGATTGCTAGAACCAGCCCCTGCCCACTAGTTAGGGAATACCTGGACTCTTTCACGATATACCTCTTTTTAGTATATCCTATAAAGAGCCAGCTTCCTGCACCTTTCAATTCAGTGGCTGTCCTACCTCTTCTGTTTATCCTTCCGCTGGAGCCTTGCGTCTTTATCATTCTTGTAATTGGATAACTTGTATCTTTCCAATGTTTACATTTGGGAACTTCTTTTTTTCTTTCCCAATTTTCTTCAGTACTTCGAGAGTACATGCATTTTCTAGCTCCCTCACTCAGGTGCTGCTTTCTTCATCCAAACACACTCTCTCACCTCCTCCATATTGTGCTACTACTCGTGTTCTTCCTTCCCTCCAGCCCACGGGTTCAGTGTTGCTGTTTCCCTTCTGAGTTGCTCTTTCTCCCCTTCCCACACTCTGCTTTATTAAATTTTATCACCCACCCACTTCCTGTTGCTTCACTCCACCAGCTCCTCCATTGCTTCCTGAACCCTTTTTTAGGTCACGCCTACGCAGCGCGCAAGCGCTGCACTGGAGTGACCTCTTGGAATCACTCCGGGCTTTTGTGGAAACTCGTACATGTTTTGCACTGTTTCCAATTAATACTCGTGCATGTATGGCATTTACCTTGCGGGAGCGAGCAGCGGCGCCATCTGTTTGCAATTATCGCGCCTGCCGCTGCTCGCTCCCACAAGGTAAGCGCTGTACATGCCCTCAGCGTCTACAGGCATCCAGTATCCTGTTACTAATGACTTTACAGCTTTCATTGCTTGTTTACCGGCTGCGCTAGTCTTTCAGCGCCTGTTGGTGCAATTGACTTCAGCAGCTCTCGAACGCTGCATGCTCTATATCAAACCGAGATGTTTGCGCAACCTTGGGGTTTTTAGTGTTGCGTCATGGCCTCACATTCTGCCGTCTACACTAAAGTGGTCAGAGGATCTTCACATGCCAGGAAGCTACCGGTTCTACTGTGACAGACATAGCCTGCAAGAGGCCGCCATTTTAAGGAGTTTTATAAGACCAGGGTTCGAAGCAGACTACAACGAGTACTTTAAGGGAGGAAACAAGCACGTCTACATTGAAAATTCTGGTGCACTTTATTAGCAGCAGAGTAGCTGAACTAAACAGGTTTTTTTTTTTGCTTTTAAACCCCCACCACCACTGATGATGACCAATAAAATTTTTTAAAAAAAATAAACCCCCACCACCTACCCATCGTTTTCCTTGGACACTTGACAAAATCCACTATAAAATGTTCATTAGAATGTATTTGTTATGTGAAATATTTTGGGTCGAAATGTAGTTTCTCTAGTCCAATAAATGTAGATTAAAAAAATAGTCAGTGGGGGGGCTAACGTTTTAAAACGCGCGCTTCAAAAATACGACATGCAAACCAGATCACGTTTATTTGCAGGTAATAACTTTTTTTTTTAATGCACGCGATTTGACAAGCCTGTTTTAGAGCAGTATAACGATATACATTGAAGCCTCAACTCCATCAATATATATTTGTATAAAATTTCAAATCTTACAAGGGGATGACAAAACCCACCTGCTTTAGTAGTCACTACCTTCTAAGAGTCCGGCTCGGCGGCAGTAGCAGCAGCAGCAGCAGCAATCCTCTTAGAAGCCATTTTACTGAGAAAAGATGCTAATAACAAAACCCCACCGAAAAATAGAATAAAATAGAAAAAAAAAGTCTCTCATAGGACGGCTAGTATAATTTACAACACAGAAAGGCTCTTGGGAAGTGTGGCTGGGCCTCTAGCTTATATACACTGAGTTTATCCCTCCTCGACTGGGTAATTAACGCTACTGGGCAATTAACAAAACAGGTGAGGCTCAGAAGTAATTAGTACCTCTGGGCAATAATGACGTCACGCCTCCTGCACGTGGTATGAGCGAAGGGCGTGGCCTCATGGGGCGTACTCTGGGATTCGAGGATGTTTCTCGAAGTTACTTTACTTAAAAAAATAAAAATAAGATCGACAGCCAACTTCCTATGTTATGTGGTCAGGGCTACTATCACGTTTGTACAGTTCGTGTTGCTGTTGTCTTTGGTTTGCGTGGAGGAGATTAAGCGACCCCCAATTAATGCGTGTCACATTCAGCCAGTCCAAAAATCAAGCTGCACTATGGGGCTTGGAGTTTAGCTTTTAGAATTGTAAATATGAATCCCTCAGTCAAATTATGCACCGAGTTGTTGCATAAAAGGCCTGGGCAGGCTGAAGATTGCCTAGGAGTGCCACATGGCTGCCTAGCCTCCCTGCCCACGCCAGTAAAAAATATTCCGGGAAAAGTATGGCAATCTAGTATTCTTTCCCTTTTGAAATATAAAGCGAAACTGCAAAATCTGAAGAAATGACGTACAAAGTAATTTAGAGCTGCCTGGGTTATTTCCAAATGATTACTAAAGCAAACAGAAGGATAACAGTCATGTTGTAAAAGAATATTGAGAATTGTACGCCAGTTATTTTTCACCTACACCTTTGACTTTCCAGAACAGCAGAACATAAACAAAAGGCTGGTATCTTTTTTCTGAACCATGTATACATGGGTCAGTTGGGCAGCTATGGTGTAACGGCACATATACTCATTGTTGCGCTCCGCACTGGTCTGTGGTCACCTTCAAACATTCTTGGCTTTTTAGCAATCATAGCTTGGGATTCTGGGACTTATTGATTTGTTTCTCTCCCGTAAAGGGTGTAGCCCTACAAGTTCCAATTTGCAAAGACCAGGCACCAGGAAAGTGACACTGATTACTTGGGGTGTTTTGACAGCTAATATGATGGCTCTAGAACAACTCCCATATACTTGCTTAGTGCCCATTAGGCCGACTGGCGTGTAGGGCAGCAACTTTTCAACATGCTGCACAGCAGCCGCAATGCTCTACACTATAGCTTTAAGAAATTGGCAAAGGCAATTGCTCTGGCTAAACACTTTTAAGGTCCCAAAGGCGAGACCTATTGGCTATGCGAATGCTTGTTTTTTTTTGGTGACCTCAAACTGCCGTTTGCATGCATGTATCCTCACACAAGTGCACCAGCAGCTGTCAGCAGTGGCTATGTCGGCATTGGATCATCCTATCAAACTCTAGTAGATGGTATTGGGCATCATGTAACTGAAAGCAAACAAATCAAATCTAAGGCCCTAGTGGGTATACTCCACTCTTCTATAAAACAGTTCCACACCCTCTCACCGATCATCACAGGACTGTTTAATGAGTTGTTGATTTTGCAAAAATGACAAACTCTATGATCGAATCCCCAGTATCATTAATACGAGCCCATAAGTTGCTCTGCCTAGAGGCCAATATCCTTATTTAATACAGCCTCCCATACCAGGTCCAAACAATCTTGACCAAGTGTATTATTCCCAGAAGGAATTGCAGTGATAACCCACAACACGCTCTTTATATTGTGGATAATGCTTAAAGAATGACCGATGTCTGATAATTGATGCAACAAAAAAAGCAGTTGTTAAAGTACACTGCCCATATCTAGAGAACTCTCAGGCCGTGTGGATTTGGTCCTAAATTTTTCAAATGCGTACTCTGTGGGTATACGAACGCCAAGGTAAGAACAAGGGTAAATGCAGTTCTCTCAAACCCATTTGAAGAGGCGAATGGCAGGGCTGCCTCCCCTTTCTCCCTACTTTTCACACTCCACATCGAGCTGATGACCGAGAAGGTGAGATGGGACAATCTCACAGGGATAATATGGGAAGATCTAAACAAACTGAGTCAACCCAGAGTTTGTGCAGGTTTCACTTTACTACCCCCCATTCACTTAATCTCGGAGCTCACACGCTTCTTTGCAGTATTAGAATTCTCTCTTTAACTTGCAAAAATTGCAAATGCTCGATGTCCAGGGCGACCAGAAGGCTACAACTGGAAAACAGTACCCAAAGTCATGGACCACCAGATTGATATATTTAGATGATTAGGTTTCAAACACCCCACTCCTCAGTACCCCCTTTCCATCTATATTTTAAAAAAAATTCAAGGGGAAGTGGATAACTATATCTCGGTGGAAAATAATCTGCGGATAGCCTGAAAGGTGCTGTATCCAGAAGAGGGCTAGGCATTCGCAATGTAGTACAATATTACTAGGCCACACAGCTGTGATGCATGGTGGATTGGAGCAGGACCAAATCTGAAAAACATTGGTGTTTTGCAAACTGAATTATAGCAGAGTCCGTATTTGAAAGGTACCCTGTCTACTGAAAAGGAATGAAAGGAATAGAGCTTGGGTTCTGTATTCATCCCCAGTAACAACAGCCACCCTAACGGTGTAAAGATAAAGTGGCAGTAGAGAGAGGTTTCCGCTTCTGATCAACCCTCCTCCAAAAAATAAGCAACCCGGACTTCACCCATCCCTAATAGATGAGGAGCTCAGCAAGTGGCAGGAGCAATGATACAAAAAGATATGTTACTTCTGTATTGACTGACTTAATGTTTAATATGCTGTGCCAGAAACCAAATAGATGTGGTGCCTTCAGGTCAGGGGGTTGGATTACCAACACAGCTTCTAGACCCTTTGCAAGTAGGTCATTGACTGCATTTGAAAAATGGCTCATTGTGAAGGAGAAAGACAAAACCCTGCAGGCAGATATTTTCACAGTGGCGGCTTCTCCGCTATGGCAGAGGTGCATTGCTCCTTGCTTTGAGCAGTGGAAAGGAAATATAAAATGATAATAACTGTTAATTATTATCATTTTATGTTCCCTTCCTGGGCGGGTGAGCGGGGATGCTCTGCTCACGGAGCAGGGCAGGGGAGAAGTTATTTGCCCACTCATAAGTGGGCAATCACTGTTTGGTCGGCCCTCCCGGGCTGCCCAAACTAGTCATGCGCACTTTCCCAATTCTCCATGCAGGCTGCATTACAGCATGCATGGAGAACAAGCCCAGTCTCTCATTCTCTGGTTGAACATCCAACTAGGACAGGACCTTCAAAAGCAATCACAACGCCGCACTGCAGCGTTGTGATTGGTCAAGGGAACCTTGTTGCTGTCAAGTCTCGGTCTGCATGACTCGCGGGTGGGGGGGCGGGGCGTTCGCGCGCAGGGGGGCGTGAGGTAGCACATTGAAAACCAAAACATTTTTGAAAAACATAATTACACACTTACCTTACCGCCATTCCTGCCACCTCCTCTCTGCTCCTTCTCTCTCCTCGTGGCGTGGGACAGGAAGCCAGGAACATCAATGCTCCCTTGACCAATCACAACGCTGCAATGCATCATTATGATTGGTTTTAGAGCCTGGGCTTGTTCTCCATGCAGCCTGCATGGAGAACTGGAAAAGTGCGCATGACAGGTTTGGGCGGACCAAGAGTGCCGATCAAACCGTCATTGCGCACTTAGGAGTGGGCAAACCACTCCTCCCCTGCGCTGCTCTGTGAGCGGTGCAGAGCACACCCGCCCGCACATGAAGTAAACATAACATGATAATACTCTAAAAGTTATTATCATTTTATATTTCCGTTCCTTTCCACTGCTCAAAGCAGTGGGGCGAGGGTCCTCTGCCATAACGGAGGAGCCACCACTGCTGCTGTTTCTGCCTTTTTGTCCCACACCAAGAGGAGAGAGCAGGAGCAAGGAGCATAGACGTGGCGGCTGGAACGGTGGTAAGGTAAGTGTATGATTTCCCCCCCCCCCCCCCCCCCCCAAAAATTGTTTTTGTTTTTCAGTGCGCTACCTTGTGCTTGCATCCCCCACCCGCGAGTCCTGCCGACTGCGACTGTATTTTTAAGCTATTAAAGGTCACTCAACCAGAAAAATCCTCCAGCCAAAATAAATGGGATGGACAGTTCACTTACAAATATAGAATGGGTGTAGGTATATTACTGTTCCCGGGCAACAGCTCAAAGCATGATGGTGAGGATAACCACCCTAAAAAGAACACTCTATTGAGACTGAACTGTAGCTAGATTGCACATCTAGAAACTGAGAAACCAGATGCTTGCTGGAGAAGCTGCAGGAACGCAGGCCCCTTGCTCTACTTGTTTTGACAAGATATTGAAAGGAAGTACTAAAGGACATAGATTAGTTCTTTAATACCCAGATTCCAACCTATACCATCCTAAGCTTCACTAATAAACCGTGTCCTCTTCGCTTACTGTGGCAGAGGCAGATGGCTCTTGCTTTTTGTACAGCATACAAAGCAATCACTTCAAATTGTGGCACAAACAAAATAAATATTAGGAATACTGGGAATGATAAAGTTACTTGACTTACAGGAACACACATGCACCAACCTTGAAGAAATATGGGGGCCTTTTCTCAAGTTCTTCACAAATAAAGCTCGGGAACCTGCATGCCCCGAAGTACCGAAGAGTCCTGCAAATTGTCCTGGAGACTACCATAGCAGAGAGTCAGTAGGATACAGGGCAACTCCTGAGCAAGGTTGTGCCAAAACACTACATATACCTAAAAATTCATGACTTGTTGAAGGGAATTGAAAGTGGATCCTTAGAGGGCGAGAGATGAATCGCCCTTGTAAGGAGAGGGAGGACAGAGTGCAACGGTTCATCACTTCCTTTTACACATTCCGTTCTCGTCAGCCAGTGGCATGCATGTTTACATTCTCAGAAACTGAATAAAAATAATTTATTCATAAACTGGTTGCCAGCTGCAGTGGTACCTTTTAAAACATTAAATTATGTAACCATTCCCCTGCCTATGATTTTAATGTATTTTGCTCCTTTAAAAAGGTTTTCTGGTACAAGTCCTTCATTTAAAAATAAACATCTGAGCCAAGGAACTTAATTGTTACAAGTGCAAAGACCAAGCACTATTGGCTTAATAAATATGAACGTCTAAGCTGTTACCACATACTTTAATTAGGGTCTGCAGACCTAACCTGCTTGTCAGACCTAAAACGGACAGACCCTATTTTTTTATTTTTGTGCATTTCTTTTCAACTGTGGGTAAATTTATAACCAGCCCAACAACGATTGTGTGTTTAAGGAGCCTCTGTTAGATGACCAAAATTTGATGCTGTGCCGTGCAGTATTTTGGTGCTGTCCTTGTTCACAACTTTTATCTGGGTTTTTCAATAGGAAATACATACACTGATCAACTCTCATCCCCCCCCCTTTCATATAGCCTCAACCCACTATACTCTGCACAGTAGTTTCTAATGCCAAACATACGTGGCAAATATTTGACTTTGGAAAGTTTGGTTAAGATTTGTTAAATAAGGCCATAGTTATGTAAGGCATTGAATATCTGAATTCTAGTTCAGACGGAACCCTTATTAAGTTACTGCCTTGCACCAGGACTTCCATGTGGTTCTGCCCCACTGAGCATGGGTGCGAATGTTGCAACACCAGCATGGGTTTGATCCTTTTGGGCTTCAGAACTAGAATACTCTTGATTCTCAAAGCCTGCGGTATTCAGGGAGTTATACTCCCATGTTTACAATGAGGGAAAGTTGATGGTGATAGCTACTTCATTAGCTGCATTACACATGTCTATGGAATGATGTAGGCATGGTAGACAGATGGCATACCTCATCAAAGTCCAAGGCAAGTTCCAGTTCTGTGTTGAGTCTACCATTTTTTCCAACTTGCTCTGGTCAGATGATTTGAAATTCCAACCAGTCAAGTGATTATGATAGAAGTTATTTCGTAGATCAGGTAACTATAAACCACATAGAAACTGTGGTAGTCCCCTAAAATGTCCCCCAGTCCTGTGCCCATCCTTATTTTTACCCTGCACCTCTCCTCCTCAAACAGTTAAATCATTCTGTTAGTTACTAAAGTACATAGTCACTTCTGTCGTATCTACCAGTTCAGATGTCAATCCTATGTCATAACCTATAAGAGATGCAATTTCTAGTTGTTAATGACGAGTAAAACATGTTTTTTCCAGAGATTGGGCAAGGTGATGTTCCAACATTTTATACATATGAGGAAGGACTTTCACGTTTAACTGCTGAAGGCCAGTCTACTTTGGAGAGGTTAGAGGGAATGCTGGCTAATTCTGTAAATAGTCAACACACCATGGCTGGAGTAAGGACGGAAGAGTCTACACAAGAGTTTGAAGGTAAGGTCTCATGATTAAGTGGCTTTTTTTTTTTTTTTTAAGCGAAATTGGGTAGTTTAGTGGCTCACCAGGACATTTGTTTACAGATCAGGAATTGTGACCCAAAATTAGAGAAGGTTGCGTTGTAAGCATCATTTGTGAGGAGGCGGCAGTAGCAGCAGGGTCTAAACTCTTAGTTGGAAATTTGCTCTCTGCTTGCCTCCTATCCGGTTATAGAGGCTGATACCTTGCTCACTCGTAAATCAGACTGGACAGGATGGGGTCCGACCCAGCGGTAAAGAAACCAGTACTAATAACGGGGTACACAAATGAGAAACGCCAAATATTAGGGAGATGTGCTCATGGTACAGTGCAAGTCTATTTTCTTGATAATTTACCCCTGCCCCATTGCCAGACTTCCCAAGTGAAATACATGATCCAGAATGCACTGCTGATGATAATAGGAATCTCTTAACAGCAACTTCAGAGGCATGGTGATGAATCCTTCTAGACATGGGAACAACAAGTGGGTGGCGACAGTCGGAGGGAACTTCCCAAGGATAGCTTCACTGGATGAGAAGTGGAATAAGTCAAAATGGGAGGTATCAAGATAGAGGTACAAACTAGAAAGGAACAAGAACCATGGGTACTCTTCTAATGTAGAACAGAAGGTAAGACGAGTAAATAGATAAAGATCAATGTACCGTCTAAATACATAAGCAGTCAAGGCAGGAAATAAAGTCCGGCAAACAATATCTGTCTTAGTAGGTCATATCTCCTACTAAGGAAATTGCTGAAACACTGTGCTTCTGTATCTGCCCCCACCAGAGTGACAAATGCAGAGCTTACTTGCCAGTGACTTCCTGCTCCTTGTATTGTCAGTATTTCCTGCTGTGTGGATTATTATTCCCTACATAGACTACAGTTTCCTTGGTGGCTTCCCCCCTCCTGCAGTCTGGCTGCCTCAGGCTATGACCAAACTGTGTGAATGAGTGGGTATGTGCTGTCTGCAGTGGGATGGGGAATTTGGTTGTAGAACGAGTGTTATGGCGTTTGTGCAATGATGCTTTTGTAACCGTTTGTTCCCCATCATAAAGGCCTCCCACATAGGTCTGGTTACAGTGGCTTATAGGCATGAACATACAGTTGTGAGAATTATGACTGGTCTTATACCTCTTATAGTCCACCAAGATGTGCATGCCTCTACACTAACATCTGGTAGTGATGATTCTTTGGACTTGCCATATTCTTTCTGCAGTTCCCTTTGTAGCAGAGGTGGCTTGTTAGGGTTGCATGGAAAAGGCTTGGCTCCAAAGATCGGTTTCAGGAGAGACAAGTGTACTACTGGATGACACTTGAGGTATCAAAGTAATATCTATTCTGCAAAACGATTGTTTAAATGTTTGTCTTTGCATGGGCCTAAGTATTTTAGTTTTAGCTTTTCAAGTTAGTGGTTGACAACCAGCAGATAGTCTAGGGAATGTGTGTCTCTTTTGTTGGTCTAGGTTGGAAGACTTCATGTCTTCTTTAAACTTTTGAAACAAGAAAGTCAGTTTTTTTACATCTATCTTTGAAATATTGTGTTAAATCACTGTGTGTTTAGGAAAGTGTCCCTTTTTACATGGTTAACCCCTAACATTTTACCAGATACATGATGCCAACTTGACTGAGTGTGCCCTGGGTCCCTGCCACTCAGCTTGTGTTCTGTCCCAAAACTATACCTTTATTTCCACAATTGGCACACATCTGGACCACATGCAAGTCCCTTGTTGTCGGGGGAAGATAGTTCGTCAGGGGTTGAGATCAAGGAGGGGCCCATGGCTAGCTTTATTCGTGGAGCACTAATTAACGCACACTCCATGATCAAACACAAAACTGAAGTTGCCATGGTTGTTCAGACGTTCGACCTTGACTGCCTTTTTAATACTGAGACCGGGGCAAGAGACGACTCTGGCCACGACTTGGTAGACACTGTCCCTCCTGGGTACACTAATCTCAGATATGATCGTCCAGGTCGGAGGGGAGGTGGCCTGGCTCTAGTTGCACGTGAGACCTTCAATTGTACTCTTAATCCTGTGGAGAAGAGCACAGGCATCTTATTGGAGGCAGCCTCATTTGGGATTAAGGTATCTGCAAACTTTACGTTTGCGGGCCTCCTGATATATCGCCCTCCTGGGCCACGAGCTAAGTTTGCGGAGATCTGGTGTCAAACCTTGTAACCTTATATCACTTCTGCCCAATATACACCCTTAAAGGGATTTTAACTTTCATTTTGACAATATTCACGACAATGATTTTACTCTCTTTCTGGGTCTTATGGCCAACCTCGTTTATGATCAGTTGGTGCATTTCCCCACACATACAGCCGGTCATACCCTTGATGGGACTTTCACAAACCATAATAATCTGGTCATTGAGGTAGTCCAGCCCTTTAGTTGGGTAGATCACTGGTTGATAGTGTTCACATTATGTTTGCCGCGCCCCATCACACGTGCAAACTGTCCCTCCCTTAGGCATACTTGCTGCAGGAGCTTAAATATTTATTTATTTATAAGTTTTATATAGAGCTAGCTAGATCTGAAGGTATCGGAGGGCTTTACAGAGTCGAGAGCAAGGCAATAATCCAGTCACTAAATATATATCAACACGCAACAATCTTAGGTTCAAGTACAAACAACAATAAATACTCAAACTATTAGGCAATGCGGATGGAGTACAATATGTTCACTGAACAGAAGTTCGGTCCTGAGAGCGGTTACTGATTGTGGGCAAGTCCCAAATTTTGAGTTCAGTGAGAACTACCTTCTAGGCAAAAGAGGCAAACAGAATTAAACAGCCAACTGTTCAACGGGGTCAAAGAGGGACAATAAGAACCGAGTTCAAGAATTGCTCGTGTGTTCCAGTACTTGTTGAGGAGATGGTGTTTCAGGTTTCTTCGGAAGCCAGTGAAGGAGGAGTTGCATCGTAGGTCCTTCTCTCGAGAGTTCATATGCTGGGAGCGTTACCCGTAAAAGAGCGAGCCTGGATAGATTTCTTTTTTTAGTTTGGGAGCAACGAGAAGAAGTGTGTTAGAGCTTCTCATTGGTCTAGTTCTTCCTGCTTTTGCTAAATAGTCAGGGGTGTGTGAGTGAATGGCTTTGTGGGTGATACAGGCAGTCTTGTAATTACATCTTCCTTCGATGGGAAGCCAGTTGAGGGTCTTGAGTGCAGGCGTGATGTGATGTGAGTGCAGGCGTGATGTGATCATACCGTTTAATATCTGTTATGAGCCTGGCTGCCATGTTTAGTCAGATCTGAGGGGAGCGAGGTACGATTTCAGGGTCCCTGTGAGGATAGCATTCCAGTAGTCCAGGTTAGAGAGGCCCAGAGATTGAACGACCCATTTGAAATCATCCGAGGGGAATTTTCTTTTTTTTTTTTTTAGGTGTTAGTCTGTAAATTGCTCCTTTGACTGAGTTTTTTGATGTGGTCCTTCATTTACAAGTCTTTATCCAGGGTGAAGCCAAAGGATTAGGCCGAATTGGAAAGAGTGAGGGAACAATTTAGAGCCTTCATTGTCGCTGATACAGTCTTTGATTGGAATGTGGTTACATTTGGGGGCGAACAGGATTATTTTTGTTTTGGTGGAGTTTAATTTCAGATGGTTAGAGTTAAACCAAGATTGTATATTACTCAGTGTGACGTTGAGATGTAGGCTGTCACTGGGTGATTTAATTTTGTAGTAGAGTTGAGTGTCGTCTGCATAGAGGTGAAATTTGATCCCTGCTTGCTTCAGGATGATGGGGATTCCATGAAGAGATTGAACAGTGAAGGGGAAAGGATTGAGCTTTGGGGGATGTCAAGAGAGACAGGTGTGGGTTTCGAAAGGCAAGACTTGATTCTGATTTGTTGTGATCTGTGTTGAAGGTAAGGAGTGAACCATTTTAAAACCGTACCATTGATACCCGAGCGGATCTTCAAGGATTCCAGTTAAGGCTGGGTGGTTCACAGTGTCAAAGGCCTCTGATAAGTCAAGTAGGATAAGTATTCATGCATCACCTTCATCTAAGGATGTCATCTGCGATATTGAGCATAGCAGTTTCTGTGCAATAGCCTTTCCTGAACCCTGATTGGAAGGAGTCAAGTAGGTTGGAATCCTCTGTATGCCGGTTGAGTTGTTGTAAGACGCATTTTTCCATAGTTTGCCTAGGAACAGGAGGTTGGGTATAGGTATTCGGTTGTTGAGCTCATTCAGGTCAACCCTGAGATTATTAGGAATGGGTGTGATTTGACCCAGTTGGAGGTAATCCAGTACACAACCCGAGGCAAGAGAAGAATTGATGATTTTTGTCCAACACAGGTGATAATGTGGTTAAGGTTATGTACTATTTGTGCAGGACGGGGATCTTTGGTGTGAGAAGTGGACTTTAATTTCGCAATAATATTTAGAACTTTAAAGTTCGGTCAATTGGTGTTTTTCAATTGGATGTTGAAAAGGTTGCTGTTCGTTCCATTTGGTCATTGGCGAGATCAGGACTGGTGGACTAGGGAGTGTCAGAGAGGATTGATTGTATGGGGGATGGGGTTGTGACTTGAAGGAAAGATTGCTCCATTTTAGTTGTTTTGTCTGTGAAGAAGCTGGCAAATTTCTTCACATCGTTCATTCGAGGCTATTATTTCGTGTGGGGAGTAAAAAGTGGTTTGTCGTTTGACAATGGTTTTTTTTTTTTTTTTTTTTTAAACCGTTTATTGCATTTTGAAAAAGTTACAGGTATGGGCCTACAACCACCCGGCCGGCCGCTAGAGTGACAAAAGCATATGACATACATACAGTAAGAGTCTCTTGGCGGTGCAGATTGGTAAAACAGGAGACATCAATAGCGCAAGCCGACAATACGGTTTCCTTTTATCAAGACAGAACAACATAAAAAACCACACCCGCAAGGCAACCCGCAATCCAAAGTGACGGCACGTGCTCCGTAAGTGGGGGGTCCCAACCAGCAGCAAAACTCTGAAGAGGGGAATGGGAGTAGATCAGGGACTGGGGAACCACGTGCCCACGGCTGAGGGAGGGGAGTCGGCTAGGGGGACGGAGCTGGCGAGGCAGCCGGTAGCAGTGGCGGCTCACAAATACCCCCGCGGTAGGCGTTCCAGGGGCCCCAGATTTTCACCCACGCCCCAGGCTTACCCCGCGCCACATACACTACCTTTTCACGAAACATACACCAATCCATATGTTCTTTCCAGGCCAACACCGCCGGGGGCCTCTGGGATCCCCACAATTGGGCAATGTCACGCTTAGCTATCATGTATCCCAGAGTCACCCACCGCGTCTGCGGGACCGAATAGTCATTTGGTTCCCACACATTCAGCAAGCATCTCCTCGCTTCAGGCAACAGCGCGACACGCGTAACCACACGCAGAACCTCATGCACACCACGCCAGAATCGCTCCACCTTTGGGCACTCCCACAGTATATGCATGAAAGTTGCCAAAGCACCACAGCCACGCTTACACAATCCGTTACCAGCAAAGCCCATACGTAGAAGCCTTGGCCCCGTCACGTAAACCCGGTGAAGGATCTTAAGCTGGACGAAGCGAAGGCGAGCCGGGATGGCCACCTCTTTCGGAGAGGCCACCGCGGAAATCCAATCCTCGTCGTCCAGTTCCAGCCCGTCGGCAACCCAGGCCTCGCGGAGACTAATCAGCAGGCACGATCTGTCGTTGATCAGTTTTTTATATATAAGGGAGATTGTGCTGTCTGGAACATGGCCATCCAGCACTCTGTCCTCCAGGGGGGAAGACTCCGGGATGGACGCGACATCTGGAAAGACGGAGCCCAGCGCGTGGCGGACTTGTAGGTACCGAAAGTACTCACTGCCTTGCAGCTGAAACTCCGTCTGCAGCGTCTCAAAAGTTTTGAATCCCCCCCTCGTCCAGAGATCTCCCACCGTGCTGATTCCGATCGTGTCCCACTTCTCGAAGCCCTTCGATGTCCACAGGGAGCCCAACCTCGCAGACGCATAGAGCGGTGACGCCCGGGTCAAACGGTCCTTCCACCCCATAGCTGCATTAGCCGCGTGCCAGACACGCACCATGACACGCGTCGGTCCCGTCAGACGGGAGTCGGGCGCGCCAGAGTAGAGCGCTCGATTGTAATCGCCACCGGGCAGGAGCATCTTGTCCATTTCAAATGCCGGGTTCAAGGCGGGCCCGTAAAGGCCATGATTAATTGCAGCTAGTTGGGAGGCCCAGTAATACCGTTTAATGTCCGGGAGGGCGACCCCCCCATCGTACCACGGGAGCGTCAATTTAGCCAGAGCAATGCGCGGCCTCCCGTCCCAGAACAGGCGCCGCTGGAGGCCCTCCACCTCACGGAAGTAGCGCGCCGGAACCAAGTCCATAGTGTTCTGGAGGGCGTACAGAAAGCGCGGCAAGGACATCATCTTAAACAAGGCCGCTCGGCCAAGCGGCGAAAGCGGCAGACGCCGCCAACGCTCAACGTCCTCCTTCAGGCGCTGGAGGGGGGGTAGCAAGTTCCGCTCATAGCGGGCCTCCGGGTCTAGAGTAATATATATACCCAGGTACCGGAACCCCTGGGAGGCAATCTGGATCGGGCAGTCCCGTGGTAGGGCCGGAGCCTCCCCGGAAAGCACATATACGCAGGATTTCGCCCAGTTGATGACGAGGCCTGAGTTACGACCGAAGGAGCGCAAAACATCAACCAGGACAATCAGCGATTTACGCGGGGAGGCGAGATACAAAAGGATATCATCGGCGTAGAGGGACACGCGGTCCTCATGCTCGGGGGTCCAGCGGAGACCACGGATAGAAGGGTGCCACCGTAGCCACTCCGCCAAGGGCTCCAAGGCCAGTGCAAACAGGAGCGGCGACAAGGGGCAACCCTGACGCGTGCCCCGCCCCAGCACGAATGGGGCCGAGACTCGCCCATTCACCACCACCTTCGCCAATGGGCCCGAATACAACAATTTGACCCAGCTAATAAATCCCGGTCCAAATCCAAATTTCGCCAGCATCGCCCAGATGTACGGCCATTCAAGCGTATCAAACGCCATGGTGGCGTCCAAGGACGCCAAGATGGCCGGCTCCCGCACAAACGGGACACGCGCGAGCACCCCGTGCAAGCGTCGCAGATTAAGAGCCGTGTTGCGGTGGGGTATAAAGCCAGATTGGTCTTGGTGGACCAAATCGCCCACCACGCCGACCAACCGGTTGGCCAACACCTTGGCGAGGATTTTAGGCTCCGCGTTCAAGAGCGAGATCGGCCTATAGGATGTGACCCGCTCACGGGGTCTCCCCTCCTTGTGGATCACCACGATTGTGGCCAGACGCTGGTCCGGCGGGAGGGAACCTTGCGAGTGGGCCGCCAGGAACATCGCGCGCAGGTGGGGCGCTAGTACATCCGGGCGTAGCTTATAAAGCTCGATGGGGATACCATTGGGGCCCATGGCCTTGCCGGATGCAACCGAGCGAATAGCCAGGGCAATTTCGTCCGAGGTGGGAGGAACGTCCAGCAAATCCCTGTCCTCCACCGTAAGGGAGGGCAGCGCGATGTCCCGAAGCAGGGCATGGGAATCTTCCTCCGAGCAGGGGGAAACCGGGGAGTACACCTCGCGGAAGTAATCCGCGAAGCAGGAGACAATGGCTTCCGGCTCGGTGACACACGCACCATCCATCCTCTCAATCAACGGAACCACACGACTCGCTCTCTCCCTCTTATCCAACCACGCAATCAATTTGCCAGCCTTATCGCCCACATCATACAATCGCCCCTGCTGCTCTCTACTGAGGCCCCTGGCCGCCTCCGTGACGAGGGCCCTATAGGCCGCCTGCTTGAGGTGTAGAACATGCAGCTTAGCATCCGTTACCCCGCTCCCCAGGTCACCCTCCAGTTCCGCGATCTCGGCCTCCACCCGGGTCACTTCCTCCCGCTCGCGCCTCCGGGCATGGGAGATAAAGGAGAGGGCCTCCCCTCTGAGAACTACCTTAAAAGCCTCCCACAGGGAGATGGCCGAAGGGACAGACCCCACATTCTCGTCAAAATATCGCTGTAAGGATTTGATCAAGTCAGCACGAATGGTGGGGTCGCGCAAATACCATGCATTGATTGGAGCCACCCTGCCCTCCCCCCTCGGGAAGACATCGAAATGTAACAGCAATGGGGAGTGATCCGAAATACCCCGCGCCAGATGGCACACCTCCCCCACCCTCCCAGCATGGGCCGCCGGGACAAGGATGTAATCAAGCCGCGAGAGGCTACCATGGGCACCCGAGTGGAAGGTGTATTGCAGCTGTGCGGGATGCTTTAGTCGCCAGCAATCCACCAGGCCCAGCGTGTCTAAAAGGCCGGACAGCCACGCCTGTGCCCGGGGGAGGTCCCTAGGGGGATGACGATCCATAGACCCAGAAGCTACCGCATTAAAGTCCCCCCCAACCACCAGCAGGCCACCCGGAAGGTCCAGGAGGAGGCGCCCCAGGTCCGCAAATGTAGTAGCTTGTAACCCAGGCGGTACGTACACTGATATAAAAATAAACACTCTACCCTCCATTCTACCCACCAGGACAGTGTAGCGTCCCCTCTCATCATGGCGCACCTCATCAATCTCCAACGGGAGCGAGTTCTTGATCATGATACCCACCCCCCGCGAGCCCGAAGTGAAGCCCGAATGGGCCACCAAACGATAGCCCCGCCGATTCATTGCATGAAAGGAGTTACCTATAAGGTGTGTCTCCTGCAGGAAGACAACATCTGGTGAAATACGTTTCAAGTACTGCAGGACCACACCACGCTTAATCCTATCCCCCAGGCCGTTAACATTCTATGACAACACAGTCAAATCCCTACCCCCCATCGTACGTAGAAGCAATCAGTCGTCCCCCACAGAGCATCTTGAGAGCAACAATACAGTAGCGGGTTTGCCTTGCGGTGCAAACAAACACACCCCTCCCACCCCCCCATCCCAACAGAACTCCCCCCTCCCTGCACCCCTGCATGAGCCCAGACAGCCCCCCCAAAGTGCAGTGTGCCTGTCGCCCCATAGATGAAAACTAACTAGTCCCCCAGAGGAGGAGGGAAGCCTCCGACAGACCCCGAACGACCTCCATAGGAGGGGAACATATACGATCAATAAATGGTAAAGGAATGTTGTCCAGAGCAAGGCCTATTATTCACCCCTCAATTCTGATCCGGCGGGCCCTCCCCGCTGACCGCACCCCCCCACCCCCTCGGCCCCGATCTCCAGGCAGAGCGTCCAACCAGTCCCCAGCCGCCTCGGGCCGGTCAAAGAAGTGCGTGCGACCATCCACCTCCACCCTCAGCTTAGCTGGAAAAAGCATTGAGTACTTAAGGTTCAGGTCCCATAAGCGACGTTTAACACCGAGAAAACTCAGTCTCTGTTTTTGGACCGCCGGAGTAAAGTCTGGGTAGAAATGCACATCCATGTTATCAAGCTTGACCGGTCCCTGTTGCCTGGAGGTCTGCAGGATAGCGTCTCTGTCCCGAAAGTTAAAAATCCGGGCAATGAGAGGCCGTGGCGGGGCACCGGCCTTAGGTCTGCCCCCAGGGACCCGGTGAGCACGCTCCACCGCAAAAAGCTTACTCAGCCCCCGGGGCTGGAGATGGGTAAGGATCAGTTCTTCCACAAAAAGATCCGCCGCCTCTCGTCCCTCCGGCACCCCCACAATACGAACATTATTCCTCCGGGCCCGACCCTCGGAATCCTCCAGTCGCCGGTCCATCAGGGCGCTCGCCTGTCCGAGCCGGCGCACCTCCTTCTGGAGGGCCACCACATCCGTCGTGAGGCTCGTTGTAGTGTGGGCCAGGGAATCGACCCGGTCGTTCGTTTTGGACAAGTCAGCCCTCACGAGGCTCACATCCACAAGGACCGAGTCTATTTTTTGCGCTAGGGTGTCGAAGCGCTGGTCCACCGAGGCCTTCATCTCTGCGATGGCGCCCATGACGTCCCGGAGGGTCAGATCCACCGGCTGAGCAGATGCCTCCGTCGGGCCCGCCGGGGATGTGCGCGATGTCTCCGGAGATCCCTTCTGGAGAGTGTAGCGGTCCATACTGTTGGATTGGTGCGCCGGGCCACGGCGGGTCGTCTTCACCTTCGCCCGGTCGCCATCTTGTTTGGTGGACATGCTTGCTCTCCCACCGTCGTGCCGATCTCCTCGAACGGGCCGATAAACCAGTTCACGGGTTCCGGGGGGGGGGGGGGGAGGGCGACCACTGGACCGCAGGACGACCCACAGCCGGCGGGCCAGCCGGGCACCTGGACAATGCCACACCACCGCACCCCGCTCCGCAGCCCTACCTCGCTTGAAGGCAAGGAGGGCGCAAAAGCGAAAGTGAAAGCGCGGGGTACGCGAGTCGCCCAGCCTTGCCCGCCGCTGTTGTTCACTTTGTCCCCGGATCGCCCCACTACTCCAATCCGGGGGGCCGGCGCGGAGAAGGCCGCAACTTTCGATCGGTGCTCCCACCGGTGTCCGGGGTCCGATTCGAACCCAAAAAACGTGTGGCGCCTCAGCTCGGGTGTACCGAAACAGTCCCCTCAAAAAGGGCAGGATATCGCCAGGATTAATTCAGGAGGTCGCGGAGGTCCTCGGGAGCCTCGCACCTACGCGGCCATCTTGGTTGCGCGCTAGGCTCCTCCCATCGTTTGACAATGTTGGAGTTCTCTGGGTCTGTTCTTTGCACAGTCAAGTTGGATGCAGAAGAAGGTGTCTTTTTCTCTGAAGAGGTGCTTCTTGTATGCCATCCTTGCAGTTCTGAGTAGTTAGATTTAATGACGATGGGTTTTGTCTCCAAGTCCTTTCAGCTTGTTTAAGAGGTCTTCTTTTGTTGTTGAGATCTGTTAAACCAAGATTTTGATTGGATTGATCTTAGTTGTTTTAATTGGAGCGGTGCGACTTGATTGAGAGCTTCCGTTATAGCAGTGCTGAAGTGGGCAGTGAGGTGATTTACGTTATGCGAGGGAGAGTGATGTAGTTGTTCACGGATCTTGGCTTCAAGATGCTTAATTGGGACTTGTTTGAGGTTTCTGGTCCACTGCTTAGATTTATTTGATGAGTCTAAGTGTGGTTTGACATAGGTATCGATGTTGAACAGTATGAGTTGGTGGTCTGACCAGTCTATAGGTAAGATGGCACTAAGGGAGACCAGTTCATTGTTTGTGATAATCTCATCAAGCGTAGCGCCTTTGATGTGTGTTGGTTTAGGTCGTTCATTTCCAGAAGGTTCATGAGGCATCTGACTGTGGAGTGTTGTGCATTTTTCCAGTGTCAGTAAAGTGTCCCAAAACATGTCCTTCGTGTCAGTTAAGAAGAACTGAGTTAGTAGCTCAGATAACTCTTCAGCGAAGAGGGCATGACCACCAGGAGGGTGGTAGATGGTGTGTAGTTTTATAGGTGGGGAGCCATTACCTTTAAGTTAGACGCCGAGGTATTCGAAAGTCAAGTATTCTGCATTATTTAATATGGAAAGATTAATTTCAGCTTTGTGGATTATGGCTTGACCTCCACCAGTTCTTTCCAGTCTGTCATGTCTAATGATGTCGAAACCAGGAGGAGTAAGCAGATCAAGTATGGCGTTGAAGTGGTCATTGAGCCAAGATTCTGTGAGGAAAGCAATATCAATTTACTCACTGAGTAAGGTTTCAGCGATATCTGTAGCGTGTCGAGCTGCCGATCTACAGTTGACGAGCATGCAAGATAAAGTAGAGGGTTTGTCTTTAGCAGGCTGTAGAATCTGAATGGTGGTGAATAGAGCAGGGGGTCTGGGCGAGTCTGTAGTTGCATGGGTTCTATTCATTCCCACTATTACTGTGATTGTGAAGGGAGGATTGTGGGCCATGGTTTTGGGTCTTGGCCGCAGATCTGCAGTTGCGAGCGTGCAAGATATCATGCAGTGTTTGTCTATTCAGATTGTAAGGGCTGAATGGTGGTGAGTTGGGCAAGGGGTCTGGGCGAGTCTGTAACGGGTGTAATTAATGCCTATTATTACTGGGATAGTGGAGGGAGGGTTGTGAACGGTAGTCAAGGTCTAGGGGAGGTAAGATTCGCTGAGAGCATCCGCTTCCAGTACGGGTAAGGGGCAGTAAGAAGGACGGTGCCTGTGGGCCGGCCGGCACAGGGAAATGGAGGGCCAGGGGGGGCCTTGTAAGGCTGTCGGTGAACTTGTGTGAGGAGGCAATTTCAGACTCTGTTGAATGTGAGAACGGATAAGGATGGCCTGAATTGATAGGTCCGGTCTAAGATGCGATAAGTCAGTTGCAAGAGAGTCGAGTTTACGCTCCATACAGTTCAGAATCTGAGTGAGTGTTATTCATGCATCCTTTATAGGTGGTGGGGTAAAACGCAGTAAGTCCTGCGCATGCGGGAGCAGAGGTCACTACGCCATGGGGGTGATCTGTGCCATTGGGACATGGATTAAAGACAGTCTGGGAGGGATGCGTAGAGTCTGCCTTGGTCGGGGGGTATGTCAGTAGAGGAATTAGTCACTGATGACCTACAGTAGGGGTCTGCATCACTAGACCTGCCTTGGGCCTCAACAGGCTTTGTTACAGTGAGATTGTGGGTAAGGGTGGGAGCAGGTCATGAACTGCTGGTAGGCATTTATCTGTTGTGTGTGTTGAAGGGGGTGTTCAGGATGCTGGTTGAGTCCAGGGGTGTCCCAGCGTTGGATATATTGGGAGTGGGAGGATACGTGGTCAATCCTGTGTATAGGGCAGCAGAGCGTTCTAAGCTACACGCTGGACCGTGTCAATGGGCCTGGAATTGTCGATCGTCTATGTCCGGGTAGTGTTCCTATTAAAAGGAAGGGGGGCAACTGCTGCAAGATCAGTGGATGATGGGCTAAGGATGGGACCCACTTACCTAGGTTTGGTTTGAGAGCCATCAGGGTTAGTTATCGTGAGATTACTGGAAAGGGTGGGAACTAGAAAGGTCATTTTTTAGGGCATTAGTCGGCGGTGTGTGTTAGAGTGTGTGGCAGGGTTGATGGTAGTGTCCGTAGGTGTCAAAGTACAAGGAAATGAGTCCAAGGGGGGGAGAGGGAGGGGCTGTTAAGGATTGAAGAATTGTGGTAATGGGGTGAGAGGCGTTGAGGGTACTTGGCCCTGTTGTGGGAGTGCAGTGAAAAATGAACTAAAGTGTCTATCAAAGATGGTGAGGTGAGGGTCAGTGGCTTGTATGAGTATATTCCCTGTTCTGAAAATGGATATGTCCATTTCCTCTCTGAAAGACTGGGGAGGGGACGTTGTCTGTTTTATTTCATAGGGTATTTTGATTGTTTTGGTGACTTGTAGGAGGAGAAGGAAGAAGTCAGTTTTCTTGGTGCCATTGAGCACTCTAAGGTAGGTATCAGCTATCCATGTTTCCGGGTGCTGTTTCAGTAGCTTATGTTTGAGATTCTTTTTTTTGCGTTCTTGGAGATGTTTTTCGGATACGTGATGCTCCTAGAGTTTGGGTTGTTACTCGCAAGGGCAGAGTCGAAGACATGTGGCGGTACATTGCTTTAGAAGTTCAGTGACTTGTTACAGTTGAACTGCAAGAGGGTAGTGGTTAGGGAGATCCTAAAAAGGTTGAACTGGCCATAGTATGGTGGTAAGATGCTCCATGAACCCAAAAAGCTGTGTTGGACCCCAAATGCCGATCTGGGGATCTTGGAGGTAGCCCCTCCCTGTAGTGAAACTCATCCCAAAAAACCTGTGGGAACCTCATGTTCGAGGCATATGAGCTGCAGATTGTACACTTAGCATAGGTCGCCATCTGGTGTTGGGCCCGGATGTTTGCAGTTTGTTTTCTTCTTGGACCGTCTTTGGAAGTCACGAGTTTGGTGACTCCTCCTTCGGTCCGTACTGCGCATGGGCTTCGGCTCCATCCTCAGATTGTTTTTTTCCGCCATCGGGCTCGGATGTGATCCTTCGTACTCCGGCTTCGAACTTCTACGGTTCCAGCCTCGACGGAAAATCCTCGATTCTTCGAGTTCCTTCATCATCTTCATCTCTCGAAGCGGCACTTTTTCCATCCCGTACATCGACACCGGCCTTCGGGCCCTCCGCGACTCCGGTCCCGGCCGATGGAAAGGACTCCGTTTAAAAAGTGCCCAAAATGTGGGTCTAAATTTCCCCACACCGACCTCCATCAGGTGTGTAACCTTTGCCTCTCTCCGGAACACGAGGCTCGAGACTGCCCCGCCTGCAAGTCTTTTCGATCGAAGAAAACGATCCGAGATCGAAAGGCTCGACGCACCATGGCGCACTCATCCTCGACAGTTCCACCGGACATCTTCGGAGACGACGCCGAAGCTTCGGGGCAGACACACACCGAACTGGGAGAAGACATCGTCAGCGCTTCCGAGGCCGACGACTCCGACCTGGAGGACGTAACACCAGGACAGCGGGCCGTGAGTACAATGCCCCCTCCCAGCCCCGCACCGAAAACCAAAGAGACTCCGGTTACTCCCTCGCCTGCCGGCCTGGGCAAAACCAAAACCAAAGCCTCGATCACCCCACCTTCGGGCCCGGTGTCGAAGCACTCAAAGTCTCACGGCAGCTCGGGATCGAGCCAGCCGACGCCCGGTGCCGATAAACACCACTCGGCACCGAAGCCTGCAAAATCCAGCTCGACTCCGAAACCACCGGTGCCGAAGCCTGGACACTCGGCGCCGACCAAACACAAACAGAAATCGGTCGGCACCGACGCTCCGGCGCCGAAACAGCATTCGACGCCGAAACACACGGAGACCTCCAAAAAGCAGGGCGTACACAGAACATCGAAACCTCCGGTTCCGAAATCGCCGGTGCCGACAGACGACTCGGCGCCATTGGCTCTGTTTACACCAGACCCTTTACAAAAGACTTTGTCCAGAGATCCAAAGACTGGCCTTTTGACTGTGATTACTAAGAAGCGTCGCCTTGAGGCTCCGGCTCCTCCTCCTCCACCCAAAAAGAGGGACTCAGCTACTTCTCCCCTTAGAGTACCCTCCCCACTGCCACCCCCCCTCCCACCACCACCCCCTCCACCTTTACCTCACTACGATCCGGCCCCATCCCCAGACCCGGATGACGGGGACCCGGACAATGACCCAGGGGACGCCCCAATGGATCCCACTCCACCAGGGACCCCAGATCCATGGGAGGATTATAATAACCCTGATGTACCCAATGTACCTCAAGACGACCTATACCCATCAAGGCCGTCTCCTCCAGAGGACTCTTTAGGGTTTCACCATTTAGTGCAGAGAGCAGCACACTACCATGGGGTGGACATGCACACGGAACCAGTGGAAGAAGACTTCCTACTGGATACATTTGATTTACAAGATCGTTCCACTGCTATTTTACCCATGCTTAAGGGTGTCACCAAGCACGCTACAGAGGTATTCAAAGACCCTGTCAGAGCCAGAGTACTAAACCCTAGAATAGAGAAAAAGTACAAGGCGGCACCCACAGACCCTGCATACATCAAGGGCCCTGCTCCTCTAGATTCCCTAGTTGTCTCCACAGCTAGAAAGAGGGCTAACTCCCAATCTTCAGGAGATGCCCCACCACCAGACAAGGAATCTAAACTTCTGGACGCGTCTGGTAAACGCACCGCCTACCAGGCTGCAAACATGTGGCGCATTGCAAATACACAAGCACTGCTTGCGCGATATGATAGAGCACACTATGATGAATTAGAGGCTCTTATGCAGCACCTTCCAGAGAAATACAAACGCCAAGCTCATGACCTGATACAGGAGGGCAAACTAATCACAAACACCTCCATTAAGTGTGCCCTCGATGCAGCAGACACTGCTTCTAGAGCCATAAACACCAGTGTCCTGCTTCGACGCCATGCCTGGCTCAGGATATCAGGGTTCAAGCCTGAGGTCCAGACATCAATACTTAATCACACCTTTGACCAGCAAACACTCTTTGGCCCAAAGGTAGACGAAGCGCTCGAAAAAATGAAGAAAGATACAGACACAGCGAAGTCTATGGGAGCGCTCCAGACCCAAGCCTCTAAGCGTTCCTTTCGACGCTCGTCCTTTCGTGGCACAGGTAGAGGCTCCTCCACCGATAATGCCTCTACCTCCTACAAATCCCCTCCTCAAAATACCTTTTCAAAGGGCAACCAAAGAGGTGGTTACAGAGGCAACAACAATAAGGGCAGGGGCAAAACCAACAATACCCGTTCTGCCACCCCACCCGCACAATGACTCCCCTTCGCTCCCCCCAGACCATTCCACTCCGGTCGGGGGCAGACTACAAGATTTTATCCACGTATGGGAGTCCATAACATCGGACAAATGGGTGACCCAAATCATTCGGTCAGGGTACTGCCTCGAGCTAACATCTACCCCACCCAATATCCCACCAAGGCACCGTCCAATGTCCCAAGAGCATTCCACACTGCTCAAACAAGAGGTACTCTCGCTCCTCCAGAAACACGCCATAGAGCAGGTACCCGACAATCAACGAAATCTAGGGGTCTACTCCCTATATTTCTTAATCCCAAAGAAAGACGAGACCCTCAGACCCATTCTGGATCTCCGGCCTCTAAATGCCTACATACATTCAGACCACTTTCACATGGTCACCTTACAACAAGTCCTCCCACTCCTCTGCCAGGGAGACTTTCTCACAACACTGGATCTGAAAGACGCGTACTTTCACATTCCAATACACCCCTCTCACAGAAAATACCTCAGGTTCGTGGTGGACGGGCAACATTACCAATTCAAGGTTCTCCCCTTCGGGGTCACCACTGCACCACGGGTGTTTACCAAATGCCTAGCAGTAGTAGCAGCACACCTCAGACGTCAACATGTTCACGTCTTCCCTTACTTAGACGACTGGCTCATAAAAGCCGCGTCCTACCACCAATGCGTGCAACATACAAACAGCACCATCCAACTGCTTCATCAGCTAGGCTTCACGGTGAACTACCAAAAGTCCCACCTCATACCATCTCACACAAAGCAATATCTCGGGGCCACCATAGACACCTCAAAAGGTATTGCCTATCCAAACTCAGCCA